>NC_050098.1:77808206-79058206 GCF_902167145.1 Zea mays | reverse complement strand
AACTAAAAGGATCAACCTGGGGTTCGCTGATGAGCGCAAGACTGCCATCATCAGCTCCAGCCTGGATGACAAATAGGAAAGCGCGCTCGTCCAGTTTCTGCAAGATAACCGAGACGTATTCGCATGGCAACCTACGGATATGCCGGGAGTCCCAAGAGAACTGGCCGAGCACAAACTGAAGGTCTATCCCCAGGCAAGGCCGATCCGGCAAAAACTACGACGTTTCACGCCCGACAAGAGAGAGGCCATTCGCGCCGAGTTGGCTCGCTTGGTCGCAGCTGGATTTATTAGAGAGGTGTTTCACCCCGAGTGGTTAGCCAACCCTGTTCTTGTACTCAAAAAGAATAAAGTGGATTGGCGCATGTGCGTCGACTATACTGATCTCAACAAACACTGTCCGAAGGATCCCTTCGGGCTCCCGAGGATAGATCAGGTGGTGGACTCCACCGCTGGATGTTCTGTGCTGTCTTTCCTGGATTGCTATTCCGGATACCACCAGATTAGTTTGGCAAAGGAAGACGAAGAAAAAACAGCGTTCATTACTCCGTTTGGTGCTTTCTGTTATACCTCCATGTCGTTCGGCCTCAAAAACGCTGGAGCGACTTATCAGAGAGCCATTCAAACATGCTTAGCCGATCACTGGGGCAAGCGTGTCGAGGCCTACGTAGATGATGTGGTAATCAAAACGGAGAACTCGGAAAACTTCATCGAAGAATTACAGCTGGTTTTCAACAGTCTGAGGCGGTATCGATGGAAGCTTAACCCCGAGAAATGTGTTTTTGGGGTACCAGCAGGAAAGTTGCTCGGGTTTATTGTCAGCCACCGTGGAATTGAGGCTAATCCGGATAAAATTGAGGCTATCATGATGATGGAAGCACCTCGGTCACAAAAGAAGGTTCAGCGACTTACTGGATGTATGGCAGCTCTGAGCAGATTTATATCCAGGCTGGGGGAAAAAGGTTTACCATTTTACAAGCTACTCAAGAAGGTGGATAAGTTTCAGTGGACTTCAGAGGCACAGGAAGCTCTAGATGCACTGAAAAGATTCGTGACAACACCGCCAGTACTGAAGCCGCCACAGCGAGCCACATCAACTCAACCAGCTGAAGATCTGCTACTGTATATCTCTTGCACAACTCACGTGGTAAGCACCGCGTTGGTAGTCGAGCGAGCAGAAGAAGGACATGCCTACCCAGTGCAGCATCCTGTTTACTTCATCAGTGAAGTTCTGGGCCCCTCGAAGAAAAAGTATCCTCAAGTTCAGAAGCTATTGTATGCAGTACTTCTAACTGCCCGCAAGCTACGTCACTACTTTGACGACCACAAAGTCATAGTGGTTACTGGTTTTCCAATAGGGGATATTCTTCACAACAAGGAAGCCATTGGCCGAATAGCCAAGTGGGCTTGCGAGCTGGGATCTCATGACATCGAATTTCGACCTCGCACTGCCATCAATACTCAAGCATTGGTTGATTTCGTATCAGAGTGGACTGAGCAGCAAGTACCAGATAACTCAGAGACTGCAGAAGTATGGCAAATGTATTTTGATGGCTCGCTGAAGCTGCAGGGAGCAGGAGCAGGAATTCTCTTCACCGCACCTGGAGGCGAGCACCTCAAATATGCCCTCTAGTTGCTATTTCCAGCCTCCAACAATGCAGCCGAGTATGAAGCTCTAATCCATGGATTGAACATCGCCATATCATTGGGCATCAAGAGACTGATGGTGTACGGAGACTCTCTGGTAGTCATTAGCCAGATAAACAAGGAGTGGGATTGTTCAAGCGATTCAATGGGAAAGTACTGCACTGCCGTCCGAAAGCTGGAAGATAAATTCGAGGGTCTGGAATTTCATCATGTAGAAAGAGATCGGAACACGGCAGCCGATGTATTGTCCAAGCTAGGATCTAGTCGAACTCAGGTCCCACCTGGAGTCTTTGTACAAGAAATACTACAGCCGAGCATCTCAACTGATAAAGTAGAAGAGTGTAATATTGTGAATCAACTAGAGTCAGACTCTGATGACTGGAGAAGGCCAATCATCAGGTATATAAAGAATGAAGAGGAACCAGACGACAAAAATGCAGCCAAGCGCATTGCCAGACAGTCGGCTCACTACACACTCATTGGGGAGGCATTGTACAGAAGGGGTGCATCAGGCGTCCTCATGAAGTGCATTCTCTCATCTACCGGAAAGCAACTTCTGGATGAGGTCCATGCTGGGCAATGTGGAATACATGCAGCGTCCAGGACACTAGTCGGGAAGGTCTTCAGGTCAGGATTCTATTGGCCAACAGCGAAGAGTGATGCAGCCGAGTTAGTTCAGAGGTGCAAAACTTGCCAATACTTGTCAAAACAACAACATCTACCAGCACAGCAACTGCAGACCATACCAGTGATTTGGCCTTTCGCATGCTGGGGACTGGATATGATTGGACCTTTCAAGAAAGCTCAAGGAGGATACACCCATGTACTGGTAGCAATCGACAAATTCACTAAATGGATAGAGTTCAAACCCATTGCTTCTTTAACCTCAGCTAAGGCCGTGGAATTCATACAAGACATAATATTCAGATTCGGGATACCAAGCAGCATCATAACTGACCTAGTATCTAACTTCACAAGTTCAGAGTTCTTCGACTTCTGCGAGCAAAAAAGCATTCAAATCAAGTATGCTTCTGTAGCACATCCAAGAGCCAACGGGCAGGTTGAGCGAGCCAACGGGATGATACTGGAGGCACTCAGGAAAAAGGTCTTCGATAAGAATGAAAAGTTTGCAGGAAAATGGATAAGGGAATTGCCCTATGTCGTCTGGAGCCTAAGAACCCAGCCCAGCCGAGCTCTGCATGGAAACACTCCTTTCTTCATGGTCTATGGGTCAGAAGCAGTATTACCAGCCGACCTCAAGTTCGGAGCGCCAAGGTTGATCTTCGAAAGCATAGCAGAAGTCGAAGCCACCAGGCTAGAGGACATTGATGTACTCGAGTAAGAATGGCTGAATGCAGTAATCCAATCAGCACGATACCAGCAGACTTTAAGGCGCTATCACGACAAGGCCGTGCGGCAGCGATCCTTCTCAGTAGGAGATCTCGTCCTCCGCCGAATTCTAACGGGGGAGGGACGACACAAGTTATCACCCTTATGGGAAGGACCCTTCGTAGTAGCAGAAGTCACTCGGCCAGGATCATATCGTCTCATTCAGATGGACGGCACAGAAGTCGGGAACTCCTGGAATATAGAACACCTCAGGAAATTTTATCCCTAGCTATATTTCAAAAGCTATCGGGACGACGATGTACTCTGTAAAATGGAAATATGTCATCAATAAAAAAGGGCTTCAAAGATACTCAGTTTGTTCATGATTGACTTGCATTCTTACTTAACCCGGGGTGACCACTATGCCCTGCTAACGGAGCAATTGGCTTAAGTCGGCAACGACTTAAGGCGGTGCAACATGCTCACACTTACTTAACTCGGGGTGACCACTATGCCCTGCTAACGGAGCAATCGGCTTAAGTCGGCAACGACTTAAGGCGGTGCAACATGCTCGCGCTTACTTAACTCGGGGTGACCACTATGCCCTGCTAACGGAGCAATCGGCTTAAGTCGGCAACGACTTAAGGCGGTGCAACATGCTCACGCTTACTTAACTCGGGGTGACCACTATACCCTGCTAACGGAGCAATCGACTTAAGTCGGCAACGACTTAAGGCGGTGCAACATGCTCACGCTTACTTAACTCGGGGTGACCACTATGCCCTGCTAACGGAGCAATCGGCTTAAGTCGGCAACGACTTAAGGCGGTGCAACATGCTCGCGCTTACTCAACTCGGGGTGACCACTATACCCCGCTAACAGAGCAATCGGCTAAGGTCAGCGGCAACTTAAGCCGGTGCAACATGCTCACGCCTACGCAATTCAGGGTGACCACTGCGCCCTATTAACAGAAGCAATCGACTTAAGTCAGCAGCGACTTAAGGCGATCTGACGTGCTTACAATTACTCATATAAGGATGACTTCTATATACCGCAAACAAATTACAAAACCATCGCACATCATTTTACTACTGCAAATTTACGAACTGATGAATTCTGAAACAATATGAGAATAACAATGTTGCTCAAGTACTGAAATGACGTCCTCTAACAAATGTCTGACCATGCTAACCGCGCGCCCAAAGCACGCAAAATGTTTCTCTATTTTGTGATATTTTTCTTAGGAGCAATCGATGAGGAAGGGCGACTCGAGGAATCAGGGGCAGCATTCACGTCAGCCCTTATATCTTCGGGAACAACCACGCCGGGTCTCCTCATCAAGATTCGCCCCGCCCGAATGGCCTTATCCATGGCTCTGTCGCGCTGGGCTCTGAGAGTAACGGAAGTTTCTTCGTCAACCTTGGCAGCCAGCCAAGCAGTTTCTAACTCCTGGGCGATGGATTTCTTGGAAGCTCGGAGTTCTTTGATAGTGGCGTCCTTCGCTGATATCAACTGCTTGAGCCGGGTCACCTCATCCGTAGATTCCTGCAGCTTACAGCGTTGGTTGTCTAACTCTTCCATGGTGAAGTGATGACTCCTCTCCAGGATGGTCAGCGAGTTGCTAGAATCGCGATACAATCTGTCGAGACTGTCACGAGAAGCAGCAAGGATATGTTTTTCTTCCTACAAACAAAAGTCAACTTCCTCAAACATCAAGCAAGCAATAGGAGCTCAACAAGGCAAGGCACAGTTTCATAAGTCACCTTTTCAGAGTTAAGCTGAGCGTGAAGGGAAGAGCTCAGTGCATTGGCGTCATCTAAGGCCGCAGAGACCTGAGCTAGTTCAGTCTGACTTTGAGAATACTTTTCTTCAAAGTCAGAGCACCGCTGGACCAATTCAGCCTGATCTCGATAATGTTTTTCTTCAAGAGTGGAAATCTGCCGAGTCATACCTAGCAGGAGACAACCAAACAAAGGGGGTCAGAATGTAAAGCAGTTTAATAGTGAAGACAAAGAGAAGCAAGAAAGCACTAACCAGCGTTGGTCACCTCCAAGTCAGAGACACGATGTTGAAGTAACACTGGATTCCAACGTGCAAGAGACGAAGCTACTTCTGGAACAGGAGCACCCTGTAACCTCAGCTAGCTAGCCATCCCGTCCACCAAAGCCTGATAAGGAGAGCAGATGAGTGTAATGACAGCAGTTCATGTAGTGTAAAAATCAAGCTGAAGTATACCACAGTACCTGGAGGTTGGAAAAGAACGAAGGGACCCCCAAATCATGAGAGATCAATTGATGACCGGGCGTAAGGCCGCCACCCGAAGCAGCTTGCAACAAACCAGCAGGAACCAACTCAGTGCCATCAACAGAGCCCACAACTTGGTCAGCGGGGACGCTGCCCTCTAAGGCGACCCCCTGGTCCAAAGCTTGGGCTACCACCATGCAGCCGGAGTGCGGAGGCGATCCCGCATGAACGTCCATGGAAGTACAGGAGGGAGACCCCGCTTGGACACCCTCGGGGGCTGGGTCATAGTTTGCACTGCCCACTTGAGCCGGATCATCCCCGGCAGCACCCTCGGGGGCTGGGCAGTGGCTTACACTCCCCACCCGAACCAAATCATCCCCGGCGACATCCTCGGGGGCTGGGCATGTGTCAACACCATCCCTGGGGTCCAAATTCTCTAAGGTAGCCACTTCTAAGGCTGATGGGCCCTCAGTTACTTCCATGGGACCAGGACGATCCAAGTCAGTCTCCTGACCCTCGAGATCGCGCTCTAAGGTCGACGAGGCACGGGATGACCTCAACCCAGCATCAAGCACATCAGGACAAACCTCCATCACACCATCATCTACCGGCTCCGATAACAAATCCTCTGGAACCATATCCTCAAGAGTCTGAACAAAATTCGCCAGGGACAATTCTTGCAGACCAATGAGAGTAGACAAAGCAGGAGAAGGAACTCCACTACTTTCACCACTAGCGATCAATTGCCGACTGTTTTTCCGAGTCAAAGGAACTTCATCATCTTCCTCCACGTTGTGACGGAACCTCCCAAGTAATTAGGCCCACCTACAGTTGTCCTTGTCCAACGGACATCAGACAACCCTGTAGGTGCCCTTGAACTACTTGACAAGTTCGGTATCTTTCCTTACCTCACCAGGAACGTCTCACCCATCTTGTAGACATTACAGAACATCGGAGATGAAGAAATGCGGAAGCGAATTACATAAACTTTACATTTATTTCAAAAGTAAGCTTGAGTTATATTATTACAGACCAGCCTAAAAGTGAGTGCATAGAGGTAATATAATACAAACCAGGGAGGCAAAAACTCCTCCCGAGAAGCTAAAAACAAAAGATCTTAAGTGGAGGACCGAGTCCTCCCGCACTTCAGTCTTGATTTTCTTCTTTTGGAACCACCTTGGCACAGAAGCAGCAAAAGTCTGCTACTTCCTCACCTAAAAACAACGAAGGGATAAACCCTGAGTATGGAATACTCAGCAAGTCTTACCCGACTAAAGAAAAGCCTCTCAAGGGTATGCTGGCTTAAGGGTGTCAAGGTAAGGCTTTTCCATAATCAAAGACTCTGTTTTGCAGAAATGCTTACTAAAGTGGATCCTTAAAATCCAATTTTATTTGTCAAGTTAAGTAAAATTACCTGCAGCTAGAGTTCTTTCTACCCTAGTTCAATCACTGGTCCTGCACTAGCCAATTTCTTAACAAGAGCCCATCGTCTTTAGTGGAATGCTACGTGTAAGTCAGTGGCCAAGTCTCCATAACCGCGGAGGTACGGCGATCCGAATCGATTATACTCAGCTGAGGATCTCCGATCACACGACATATGTAGCACTTAACCCTTGCATATGTCAACCCGCCACCGGGGTTCTTAAGACCGGATCAGGTTCACGCAAACCGAGAGCACAGATACACCACCGTCCAGCCTCTTGCCACGGAGGGTACACGCTACTCTCGCCACCGCTCCACGCCCATTTCGTGTTATCTTATTCCGGCCTTAGTCTGCCCGAGGCAAGGTTTACCCATGACGAGGCATGTGACCAGTTAAAGGGTCCTCGGTCAGCAGGCCTACATCGAGACGGTCCTTAATTGACTCAGACGGAGACACTACACCGAGACTCCTTTCTCGTGCAAGTCACCCGCCCGGTCTCAGCTTAATCATTTCAACCCAAAAGCTTGGTACCTGGCAGAGGTACATCTTTTCCGATGTTGAATCCATCACGGCCGTGATGGATCCACCATCAAGTTTTATTTTTGAAAACAACCCTCCCACTTTGCCAAACATCTTTTGTAAAACAAATCCTTTTGTTTTTCTAAAGCAATACTAAGCATAGTAAAACCTTTTTGTAAAAACAGGGTTTCAAGGAGGGTAATCAAAATCAAGGAAGGCAATGCAGGAATTGTTTACTCAATCAACTCCTATTACCTAATGCAGCAATCAAGTGAGAAAGATTTTAAAATAGCAAGGAAGGTGGCAAATGCACCGGGGCTTGCCTTCGTTAACAGGTGATTCAGGCTCGGATCCACAAATGTCGAAGTAGAAACTATTCCCGGCCTGAGTGTCCAAAGGTGGTTGTACTTGCTCTTCAGTTACTTCTACCTCTTCTTCTCGTTCTAATCATAACCATACATATGTATAAGAATGGATGCCATGGGATGCTCATGAGGATGCAAAGATAACATAAACTTATTAGTTATGTCTTGAGTACAACTTTCCTTCACGGAGTTCCGGGAACTTAGGGTTTCCGGACTCGGTAAAGGAGTTCATAGGGCAGGGGGGGTGTTTTGGGGTTTGGTGATCAAACAAGGTCCAAATCAATTCAAACTTTACCCAAGGCTTCTCAATATTGAATAACACTCATATAAAAATTTTGGGCATTTTAGGACCTATCAATTATTTTCTAAAAATCTATAATCAAGACTTTTAACTACTTTAAATACCCTAAAATTTCTTACTTCCACTAAAAATCACCAACTTATTTTTATTAAATACTATAGAAAATAACAAACCTAGGAAAAATTAGTTTCACAATTTTAGCATTTTTCTACATTTTTCTACATATTTTTAAAGTTCGCTAGGAATAGAAAAAAGAAAATGATGAACAGGCTTGGGCCGAAACCAGCCCAGGTCGGCCCAACAGCAGCAGAATCGCGCCCGCGCCCGCGCGCGCGATGGCGGCTTTGCAGAAAAGCCCTCGAGGTTTTATCTAACAGGAAGCGGGTTCGGTTACTATTGTTTTAAGTCACTGACAGTTCACGAAAAGATCCCCGGGTTCTTGTCAATTCACAACTTGGAGTCCTCGACGGCGTTCAAGCGCGGCCGCGCTCCGGCGAGCAACTACGCCGGCCGATTGGGGCAGTGACCGGTGCTAATCTTCGGCTGAGACCAAATCCGAGTCCCCATGAACGTTTTCCCCAACTTAATTGCACTATTGGTGGACTAGGGAGCTCCGGCTACGGTGGCCGTAAGCACAACGGCAACATGATCGTGTTCCCGGCGATGGGCGCCGGTCTAGTACAATTAAAGGGGTCGGGGAGCATCACAGAGGCATGAGGATGCTCAAACGAGGAAGAAAAGGGCGGGCACTGACCGGAGTTGGGCTGGCGACGGTGAGTTTACTTCTACGGCGACGGAAAATGGATTTGGGGAAAACGAGAAATTCAAGTGCGCGGGTGGATGATTGTGGCCGATTAGCGGTGGCTGGATGCGTAAGGATGTAGTGAAGCTCACGGCGGGGTCAATTTATAGAGCTCCGAAGCGGTGGCACTTAATTTGATCGCGATGCGTCGACGGCCGGAGAGGAGGAAGAAGCACTGGCTTCGCGGGTACGTGGCCAACGACGTGGCAGTAACTCCGGTGAGCCACGGAGGGTTCAGAGGAGGTCATGGCGACACGGTGAAAGTGTAGAGCCACGCGGCGAACGCCGGTGATGGCTCAACGGCGGTGAAATCCTTATCCGAGGGATCGGTGAGCAAGGGGGAATGGACTACGGCGGACCGAGGTGGCATCCAGTTCACCGGCGGCAAAGATCTTGACCGGGCGGAACTTATCCGATGGCCACCGAGCACGAATCACGACGAACGACGATCGACGGCGACGGCTATCGGCGACGAGCACGGGGGGGGGGGGGGTGAACCTGCGATCTTCTTCAGTTACCGGTTACTGTACCATGGGAAGACCCCATCAGTTAGCCTGACAGAGCAAGTTCAGAGCAGTATTTCTCCAAATTTTACACTGCAACTTTGTCAATACTCTGTACCAAAGTTGTAGAGTTACAAACCAGCTACAATCCAACTATAGAGATCAAACTCATTTGAGTACTGGATCATGCTTGGATTTGGGCTAGAAGTCGATGTCAGTCTTGTGCTACACTGAATTTCAGATCAAACAGCCTGACAGCCAGTTTTGGATTGGGTTTTTCTCCAAATTTCTCATAACAACTAAGCTCACACTCTTTAGCAAAGTTGTTCTCCTATAATGGGTCTTCAACTTTGATGTGGTGACCTAGGGCAAAAACCCTATGCTTTGCAAATTACAAAGCCCTAAAGTGGAGCCTTTAACACTGAATTTCTGACTTAGTGTAGAACTCAAATGAGGTCCATTTTGCACTTAAGTCCAAATCTCAGGGTTTGGCTTGTAACTTCACATATTTGTGAACCAAATGACTTTATTTGTCCAAACATAGTAGTTTTTATACTTTAGTCCAAAGGTTCATCACTTTTGCACATAAGCCCCTAGGGTTTGGACTTAGAGCTTTCAGGGTTCCAATTAGGGTTTCTGGTATCCCAGGGGTATAAAAGTGATTCAAGTTTATTCTTAGGGTCATTTTATGACTTTTACCCTAAAGCTTTTAGGTTTTCTTAACTTGGGTTAAGTTTTACCCCTTTAACCACTATTTAGGGTTAAGTCCATTAACCAGGGTTTCATTTGCAAAAACATTAAAACAACACAACTTGTTTGAAATTTTTGCCTAGTGAATGCACTCAAGGTGTGTCAAACATATGCAATGTCAATGCTCATGATGCCATGCTCAAGTTTTAGTTATAGTAACACCAGGGGTGTTACATCCTTCCCCCCATAAAAGAATCTCGTCCCGAGATTAAAAATTCTAGGGTAAGTAATGGTAAAGGAAACGCATCACATTTTTATTTCCTTATTTTTGGTACAAGACAGGGGTGATATAGGGGTTACTTCTTTATTACCACAGCTATACAGGCTTTACAATTTACATGAGGCTAAAAAGCCTGGGAAATTCTTATCCAAGAAGTCTTGGGTTTCCCATGTAGCCTCATCTTCCGAATGCTGGTTCCACTGTATCTTGTAGAATTTGAGAGTCTTTCTTCGGGTGACCCTGTCTTTTTGATCCAGAACTCGAATAGGATGTTCCGAGTATGTTAAATCTGGTTCCAGGACAACATCAGTCACTTCAACGGTTCGATCAGGAACCCTAAGACACTTTTTCAATTGTGACACGTGGAATACATTATGCACAGCAGACAATGTTTCGGGGAGCTGAAGTCGATACGCCACTGGCCCATATCTTTCCAGAATAAGAAAAGGACCAATATATCGTGGTGCAAGTTTTCCTTTAACTCCGAAACGCGATACACCCTTCATTGGTGAGACCTTCAAGTAGACATAGTCTCCTTCCAGGAAATATAAGGGCATTCGCCGTTTGTCTGCATAACTCTTCTGCCGTGCTTGAGCTTTCTTCATATTATGGATAATTCTCTGAACCTTTTCTTCAACCTCTTTCACCATATCAGGTCTAAAGAAGTATCTTTCTCCAGGTTCAGACCAATTTAGCGGAGTCCGACACCGTCGTCCATATAAAGCTTCAAAGGGTGCCATCTTGATACTTTCTTGATAACTATTATTGTATGAAAACTCCGCCAAAGGTAAACATTCATCCCATTTTAGTGAGAAATCCAGGACACATGCCCGTAGCATATCTTCAAGTATTTGGTTCACTCTCTCAGTTTGTCCACCGGTTTGAGGATGATAGGCCAAACTGTGGAGCAGTTTAGTACCCAGGAATTTATGAAGTTCTTCCCAGAATTTAGATACGAATTGAGGTCCACGATCCGACACTATGGTCTTTGGAACACCATGCAGACTAAGAATACGAGCAATGTACAATTGGGCGTAGACAGTAACCGAGGAATTTGTCTTGACCGGCAGAAAGTGAGCAATCTTTGTAAGTCGATCAACAATCACCCAAATAGAGTCATATCCTTTTGCGGTCCTGGGCAATCCCACAATGAAGTCCATGCTTATGTCTTCCCATTTCCATGTTGGTATTGATAATGACTGCAATGGACCGGCAGTTTTCATGTGTATGGCCTTGACACGTCTGCAAGTGTCGCACTTAGCCACATAGCGTGCAATTTCAATCTTCATTTTTGTCCACCAGTAATGTTGCTTTAAGTCTTGATACATCTTAGTGCTTCCGGGATGAATAGAATAACGACTAAGATGTGCCTCATCCAGAATTTGCTGGCGGAGCTCTTCGTTCTTTGGCACAACTATGCGGTTTTTAAACCATATCACACCTTGATCGTCTTCTTTGAAACACTTGGCTACTCCAGCCTTTATCTTTTCTTGAATGTGCTTCATACCCAGATTATCCTTGTGAGCATCAATGATTCTTTGCAAAATGATTGACTCAAGCCTTAACTGATTTAGAGTCCCTTGTTGAATGATCCCCAGGTTTAGCTTTTCCATTTCTTGACACAAAGTGTTCTCGAAGATCTTTGCCATAAGACAGTGGCAGGAAGTCTTACGACTCAATGCATCTGCCACCACATTGGCCTTGCCTGGGTGATAATGGATCTCCAGCTCATAGTCTTTAATGAGCTCAAGCCATCGTCTTTGCCTCATATTTAACTCTGACTGGGTGAAGATGTACTTCAAACTTTTATGATCTGTATATATGTGACAGATATTACCCAGCAGATAGTGACGCCAAATCTTTAGGGCATGAACCACAGCAGCTAACTCCAGATCATGAGTTGGATAGTGCTCCTCATGTCGGCGCAACTGCCTTGAAGCATACGCAATCACTCGGCCCTCTTGCATCAGTACACAGCCGAGCCCACTGCCAGATGCATCACAATATACGTCAAAAGGTTTAGTGATGTCCGGTTGAGCTAATACCGGAGCAGTGGTCAATAGTGTCTTCAGTTGCTCAAAGGCTTCATTGCACTTAGAAGACCAATTGAACTTAATGTCATTCTTCAACAAACTTGTGATTGGCTTCACAAGCTTAGAAAAATCTGGTATGAATCTGCGGTAATACCCAGCTAGTCCAAGAAAACTCCGGACTTGGTGAACAGTTGTTGGGGGTTTCCACTCCAGAATATCTTTGACCTTGCTAGGATCTACCGCAATTCCTTTAGCTGATAATACGTGCCCCAAAAATTGAATTTCTTCCAGCCAGAATGCGCACTTACTGAACTTGGCATAAAGCTGATGTTCCCTGAGACGCGTCAATACAATCCGTAAATGCTGAGCATGGTCCTCTTCATTCTTAGAATATATTAAGATATCGTCGATGAAGACTACCACGAATTTGTCCAACTCGGGCATGAACACTGAGTTCATTAAATAAGTGAAATGGGCAGGAGCATTTGTGAGCCCGAAAGACATCACCAAGTATTCAAACAATCCATACCGAGTAGTGAATGCGGTCTTCGGTATATCCTCGGGCCGAATACGGATTTGATGATAGCCCGACCTGAGATCAATTTTGGAAAATACCCTCGCCCCAGTCAGTTGATCAAATAAGATGTCGATCCTTGGAAGAGGGTACTTATTCTTGATAGTGACCTCATTTAGGGGTCGATAGTCCACGCACATGCGCAAGGTTTGATCCTTCTTCTTCACAAAGATGGCGGGACAACCCCAAGGAGACGAGCTTGGCCGGATGAATCCTTTATTCAGTAGATCTTGCAATTGAATCTTCAATTCTGCCAATTCATTAGGGGGCATGCGGTACGATCTTCGGGAAATCGGAGCCGTACCGGGCTTTAGCTCAATTACGAATTCTACCTCTCTTTCAGGGGGTAGTCCAGGCAAATCTTCCGGAAACACATCTGGAAACTCACATACTACCGGAATGTTCTTGATCTCCGGTACAATGGCTTCATAGACTCTACCAGAAGCTTTGGCTGGATTGGTTGCGGGGAGAGTCAAAAGAATCTCTTCTTGGTTATAGCTCAACCTGACGGTTCTGAGTTCAGTGTTGAGGATTGCCTTATATTGGGTTAGCCAATTCATTCCCAAAATTACATCTATATCCTGGCCCTTCAGAACAATCATGTTAGCAGGAAAGTTCCGTCCGGCCATTGTTACTGGCACTCCATAGGCCACTTCTTTAGTATAAATGTGTCCCCCAGGTGAATGAATTTTAAATCCCTCTTTTGATTCATGACATGCAATATGATGTTGCTCCACAAATGTCTTGCTAATGAAGGTATGCGAAGCACCAGAATCAAAAAGAATTATTGCAGGGTGACTGGCCACAGGGAACGTACCCATCATCACCGGCTCTCCCTCCGGTGTGGTAGCCACGTGCGTATAATATACTCGCCCCGTTTTCTTGGTATTCTTGCCCGAAGTACTTCCCTTGCCTGGAGCTGAATTTCCCGATCCTTGCTGATTATTAGCCTGATTTTGCCTTGGATAGGGACAATCTTTAATAAAATGCCCAGATTTGCCACAGTTAAAACATCCAGTTGAAGAACTTGGCAGCGCAGGGAATCGAGTGCCTAGGGCACCCGGCTGTTTTGGGGTAGTGGGGGCATTGTTGGGGCGGATAATTATAGGCTGCTTGAAGGGAAATGAAGGTGGACGAGAAAAAGGGCGATTTTGGTTTGAGGGTCGAATCACAAACCGTGGTTTCTTCGCCTGGCCCTGATTAGGCCGATCACCACTGAATCCCTTACTTTTTCCAGAATTTGCATATTTGGCCTCCACAGATAAGGCTGTGCTGACAGCCTTTCCATAAGTAAGATCAATACATGCAGCCATTTTTCGCTGCATCCGGTCGTTCAGTCCTCTCATAAAACAATTCTTCTTTTTCAAATCCGTATTCACCTGATCAATTGCGTACTGTGACAGGTGATTGAACTTGTTGAGATACTGATTAACAGTATCTCCCCCTTGCTTTAGTTTCATAAACTCTTCTTGTTTCATGTGCAGCACTCCCTCAGGAATGTAATGCTCGCGGAATGCTGCTTTGAACTCATTCCATGTAATTTGATGGTTGTCCGGCTGGATGGCCACAAAGTTCCCCCACCAAGTACTGGCAGGCCCTCGGAGTTGCTGTGCTGCAAACAGTGGCTTCTGTACTTCCGAACAGCGTAGAAGGCCAAACTTCTGCTCTATGACCCGTATCCATTCGTCGGCCTCTAAGGGATCTTCTGCTTTGACGAATAGAGGTGGACGAGTCTCAGAGAAATCCAGATAAGTGGTCTCACGGGGACCTTGTTGGAATCCTCTTCCTGCTTGTTGTTGAAGCTGTTGCTGACCCGCCATCTCCCTCAGGAAGCGGGTGTTGTCGGCTGTGGCGTTCACCAAGGCAGCAATTGCCTCGGCAAGCGTGGGTGGAACGGGAGGCGGATTCGGGGTAACGTCCCGACCCCCGGATGTTCCGGCTGCATCCTGTGCACGAGTCCTGGTCGGCATCTGTGGCAAAAACATTTGAAGTAAACATAATGTGCCAGAGAAAACCTCCCATTTTACATTACTATAAAAAGTAATGATACAGACTCGATAGTACATAACAGGATACAATACCCATTATACAGAAGTTCAACCTATTAACAGGATACAATACCCATTATACCGCAATACACCCTACAATACCCTACAATACACTACTCTACTTCTATTACACCCTTATTCCTGCTTGCCATCAGTCTTGGCGGCTTCATCGTCAGGTGTGGGAGTCCAGACATCTACCAACCTCAAGGAAGGAGGAGGCTCAAAAAGGTCTAACTCCCCACCCAGCGCACGTCCCGCAACGTGAGATGGTCCAGCTTCTGTCTCAGCAGGTGGTGCAGGCTCACTTGGGTGTAGTTGTGAGTATAATATATGGACTTCCTCGTGCAAAGTGTTGCAGTAAACCTGCAGGTTATCAACAATCGAGCTAAGTTCTTTAACTCGGGCCTGAGCCCTTGCTTCCTTAGCACACATTAGCAAACGAGACTGGACGGCCCAGTCAAGAGCTAAGTCTCGATCAGCGAGTTGATCCTGCAGATGTCGGATGTCCCTTCGCAGTTCGTTGATTCTATCACCATCAGCGACCCAAGCATCAGTCCTATGTTGAAGTGCTGCTTGAAGTCGACTCACACGAGCTTCAAGGTCTCCGATAGGGTCGTTACTTCCACTGCTGCTACTTTCATGTCGGGGAGCCAATTGATGCCGAGGTACCCCAATTGGTCCCGTGGACTTGCGTGCCGTTAGCCTGGTACGTGGCGGCATCTTTTCTAAGGGGGAAAATGTTATTAGTAAGATTCTTAACATGATGCATGTATAATTACAGAATCAACCTTAGTCGATTCAACCTTCTATATGTTGCACTCTTCCTATCTGGTCTTTATGATAGACTCTTCAGAATACTTAGGTAAGAGGAGAAAAGAATTTTTAGGTAAGACTCTTAAAACTCCTTTTGAAGATGCTTCATAATATCTGCCAAGAAGGGCTACGCTCCGATACCAGCTGTGACGGAACCTCCCAAGTAATTAGGCCCACCTACAGTTGTCCTTGTCCAACGGACATCAGACAACCCTGTAGGTGCCCCTGAACTACTTGACAAGTTCGGTATCTTTCCTTACCTCACCAGGAACGTCTCACCCATCTTGTAGACATTACAGAACATCGGAGATGAAGAAATGCGGAAGCGAATTACATAAACTTTACATTTATTTCAAAAGTAAGCTTGAGTTATATTATTACAGACCAGCCTAAAAGTGAGTGCATAGAGGTAATATAATACAAACCAGGGAGGCAAAAACTCCTCCCGAGAAGCTAAAAACAAAAGATCTTAAGTGGAGGACCGAGTCCTCCCGCACTTCAGTCTTGATTTTCTTCTTTTGGAACCACCTTGGCACAGAAGCAGCAAAAGTCTGCTACTTCCTCACCTAAAAACAACGAAGGGATAAACCCTGAGTATGGAATACTCAGCAAGTCTTACCCGACTAAAGAAAAGACTCTCAAGGGTATGCTGGCTTAAGGGTGTCAAGGTAAGGCTTTTCCATAATCAAAGACTCTGTTTTGCAGAAGTGCTTACTAAAGTGGATCCTTAAAATCCAATTTTATTTGTCAAGTTAAGTAAAATTACCTGCAGCTAGAGTTCTTTCTACCCTAGTTCAATCACTGGTCCTGCACTAGCCAATTTCTTAACAAGAGCCCATCGTCTTTAGTGGAATGCTACGTGTAAGTCAGTGGCCAAGTCTCCATAACCGCGGAGGTACGGCGATCCGAATCGATTATACTCAGCTGAGGATCTCCGATCACACGACATATGTAGCACTTAACCCTTGCATATGTCAACCCGCCACCGGGGTTCTTAAGACCGGATCAGGTTCACGCAAACCGAGAGCACAGATACACCACCGTCCAGCCTCTTGCCACGGAGGGTACACGCTACTCTCGCCACCGCTCCACGCCCATTTCGTGTTATCTTATTCCGGCCTTAGTCTGCCCGAGGCAAGGCTTACCCATGACGAGGCATGTGACCAGTTAAAGGGTCCTCGGTCAGCAGGCCTACATCGAGACGGTCCTTAATTGACTCAGACGGAGACACTACACCGAGACTCCTTTCTCGTGCAAGTCACCCGCCCGGTCTCAGCTTAATCATTTCAACCCAAAAGCTTGGTACCTAGCAGAGGTACATCTTTTCCGATGTTGAATCCATCACGGCCGTGATGGATCCACCATCAAGTTTTATTTTTGAAAACAACCCTCCCATTTTGCCAAACATCTTTTGTAAAACAAATCCTTTTGTTTTTCTAAAGCAATACTAAGCATAGTAAAACCTTTTTGTAAAAACAGGGTTTCAAGGAGGGTAATCAAAATCAAGGAAGGCAATGCAGGAATTGTTTACTCAATCAACTCCTATTACCTAATGCAGCAATCAAGTGAGAAAGATTTTAAAATAGCAAGGAAGGTGGCAAATGCACCGGGGCTTGCCTTCGTTAACAGGTGATTCAGGCTCGGATCCACAAATGTCGAAGTAGAAACTATTCCCGGCCTGAGTGTCCAAAGGTGGTTGTACTTGCTCTTCAGTTACTTCTACCTCTTCTTCTCGTTCTAATCATAACCATACATATGTATAAGAATGGATGCCATGGGATGCTCATGAGGATGCAAAGATAACATAAACTTATTAGTTATGTCTTGAGTACAACTTTCCTTCACGGAGTTCCGGGAACTTAGGGTTTCCGGAGTCGGTAAAGGAGTTCATAGGGCAGGGGGGGGGTGTTTTGGGGTTTGGTGATCAAACAAGGTCCAAATCAATTCAAACTTTACCCAAGGCTTCTCAATATTGAATAACACTCATATAAAAATTTTGGGCATTTTAGGACCTATCAATTATTTTCTAAAAATCTATAATCAAGACTTTTAACTACTTTAAATACCCTAAAATTTCTTACTTCCACTAAAAATCACCAACTTATTTTTATTAAATACTATAGAAAATAACAAACCTAGGAAAAATTAGTTTCACAATTTTAGCATTTTTCTACATTTTTCTACATATTTTTAAAGTTCGCTAGGAATAGAAAAAAGAAAATGATGAACAGGCTTGGGCCGAAACCAGCCCAGGTCGGCCCAACAGCAGCAGAATCGCGCCCGCGCCCGCGCGCGCGATGGCGGCTTTGCAGAAAAGCCCTCGAGGTTTTATCTAACAGGAAGCGGGTTCGGTTACTATTGTTTTAAGTCACTGACAGTTCACGAAAAGATCCCCGGGTTCTTGTCAATTCACAACTTGGAGTCCTCGACGGCGTTCAAGCGCGGCCGCGCTCCGGCGAGCAACTACGCCGGCCGATTGGGGCAGTGACCGGTGCTAATCTTCGGCTGAGACCAAATCCGAGTCCCCATGAACATTTTCCCCAACTTAATTGCACTATTGGTGGACTAGGGAGCTCCGGCTACGGTGGCCGTAAGCACAACGGCAACATGATCGTGTTCCCGGCGATGGGCGCCGGTCTAGTACAATTAAAGGGGTCGGGGAGCATCACAGAGGCATGAGGATGCTCAAACGAGGAAGAAAAGGGCGGGCACTGACCGGAGTTGGGCTGGCGACGGTGAGTTTACTTCTACGGCGGCGGAAAATGGATTTGGGGAAAACGAGAAATTCAAGTGCGCGGGTGGATGATTGTGGCCGATTAGCGGTGGCTGGATGCGTAAGGATGTAGTGAAGCTCACGGTGGGGTCAATTTATAGAGCTCCGAAGCGGTGGCACTTAATTTGATCGCGATGCGTCGACGGCCGGAGAGGAGGAAGAAGCACTGGCTTCGCGGGTACGTGGCCAACGACGTGGCAGTAACTCCGGTGAGCCACGGAGGGTTCAGAGGAGGTCATGGCGACACGGTGAAAGTGTAGAGCCACGCGGCGAACGCCGGTGATGGCTCAACGGCGGTGAAATCCTTATCCGAGGGATCGATGAGCAAGGGGGAATGGACTACGGCGGACCGAGGTGGCATCCAGTTCACCGGCGGCAAAGATCTTGACCGGGCGGAACTTATCCGATGGCCACCGAGCACGAATCACGACGAACGACGATCGACGGCGACGGCTATCGGCGACGAGCACGGGGGGGGGGGTGAACCTGCGATCTTCTTCAGTTACCGGTTACTGTACCATGGGAAGACCCCATCAGTTAGCCTGACAGAGCAAGTTCAGAGCAGTATTTCTCCAAATTTTACACTGCAACTTTGTCAATACTCTGTACCAAAGTTGTAGAGTTACAAACCAGCTACAATCCAACTATAGAGATCAAACTCATTTGAGTACTGGATCATGCTTGGATTTGGGCTAGAAGTCGATGTCAGTCATGTGCTACACTGAATTTCAGATCAAACAGCCTGACAGCCAGTTTTGGATTGGGTTTTTCTCCAAATTTCTCATAACAACTAAGCTCACACTCTTTAGCAAAGTTGTTCTCCTATAATGGGTCTTCAACTTTGATGTGGTGACCTAGGGCAAAAACCCTATGCTTTGCAAATTACAAAGCCCTAAAGTGGAGCCTTTAACACTGAATTTCTGACTTAGTGTAGAACTCAAATGAGGTCCATTTTGCACTTAAGTCCAAATCTCAGGGTTTGGCTTGTAACTTCACATATTTGTGAACCAAATGACTTTATTTGTCCAAACATAGTAGTTTTTATACTTTAGTCCAAAGGTTCATCACTTTTGCACATAAGCCCCTAGGGTTTGGACTTAGAGCTTTCAGGGTTCCAATTAGGGTTTCTGGGATCCCAGGGGTATAAAAGTGATTCAAGTTTATTCTTAGGGTCATTTTATGACTTTTACCCTAAAGCTTTTAGGTTTTCTTAACTTGGGTTAAGTTTTACCCCTTTAACCACTATTTAGGGTTAAGTCCATTAACCAGGGTTTCATTTGCAAAAACATTAAAACAACACAACTTGTTTGAAATTTTTGCCTAGTGAATGCACTCTAGGTGTGTCAAACATATGCAATGTCAATGCTCATGATGCCATGCTCAAGTTTTAGTTACAGTAACACCAGGGGTGTTACACACGTCTTCTTCATTAGCAACACAGGCAGCACCCCCATTGGGATCAGCAACAGATGGAGCACCCACATTGGGATCAGCAGCAGATCGAGCACACCCATTGGGGCCAGCGTCAATAAATTCAGTCGCAGGCACTTCTTCAGCAGCAGGAACCGAAGTACCAACATCCCGATCTAAACTGGATACTCGCCGGAGGCGTCTCTTTTTCTTTTTCTGCTCATCAGCAGAAGGATCAGGTTGATTGGCTCGGCAATGGCGCCTCGGGCGAGTACTGGCAGGCTTCTGAATATCCAATGTCGTATCAGCCTCTGGGAGGGACGCCACCACCAATGTCCCAGCAGGAGCAGCATCAGAAGAGTCCTCAGCCAGCAAATCAAGCATAGCACTTATCTCTGCATCACTAGGATTCAGGGGCACTTCAAAATGGACCTGCCGTTCATCATCAGGAATCTCCCCGAGCGAGGCAACCAAGGCACTAACTTCTTCAGCAGAGGGTCGCACTCTAAGGCCCAAACTGCCATCAGTGACAGGTGGATTCGACACAAAAAGAGTGAAGGCTTTGGGAGGAGGCAAGTTCCAGGCTGAGTATGCCACTGGTGCACGAACATTTGACACCTTGCCTCTAAGGATCATCTCAAGTCGGTTCACCAAGTCTACAGAGGGAATTCTTCTGTTGGTAACCCGAGTTGAGTCGGCTAGGCCTCGATACAGATAAGCCGGGTATGCCCTATCTTTCAACGGTTGAATATTCTTGAAGACAAAATCAGCCACCACAGCTTCAGCAGTCAGGCCCCTCTCCTTCAGCAACCCAACTTTAGCTAGCAAAGCACCTGCCTCAGCTACCTCCTGATCCGTGGGGGACTCCCCAACTCGGGGTGCGAACGTCCGGTTGTCTTCCCGACCGAGGGGGAAGAGAGTTTCCATAATTCTCGACAATGAACCACTCCAAGCGCCATCCCTTGATACTGTCCTTGAGAGGGATTTCTAGATACTCAGTCTTCCTCCCGCGGCGCATCTCCAAGCTAGCACCCCCAACCAACTGATGTTGTCCTCCGGCCATCCCAGGGCGACAGTGATACAAATACTTCCACAACCCAAAATGTGGCAGCACGCCAAGAAAGGCTTCACATAAATGAACAAAAATGGAAATTTGCAGGATAGAATTGGGATTCAGATGGGTCAAGTTAAGATGGTAGAAATCAAGGAGGCCACGGAAAAAGGGAGAAATGGGAAGACCGAGGCCGCGGAGAAGGAAAGGGGCGTAAATCACGGACTCATGGGTATCCTCTGTCGGGACAGTGACCCCATGGCAAATCCGCCAAGAGCAGAGCTCCCTCGGGGGAAGAACCCCGATGGACACAAGGTGGAGAAGTTCGGGCTCGGAGATGACAGACATGTGGTTACCTGCGAAAGGCAACTGGCTGTTGGGGTCGATTGGAGGAATCACCGCGGCAGACGAACTCGAGGCTTTCCTCTTGGGCGCCATCTCGATTCTACCGGCGAGCAGAGTGGGAGGTGAATTGCAGAGAGGATTTGGAAGCGAGAAAGCAAGAACTAGGGCACGGAAAGCATAGGCGGCTAAAAGCGCAGCACTTATGGGATATTCCCGAGCCAGATACCATTTCAAAAAGCGCCCAGTCAGCACCCGGCGGTTACTTCCAAAACACCGGCGTGCCACGTCATCACCCGGCAGTTATTTCCAAAACACCGGTGCGCCACATCATCACTCGTCTATTATCCTCAAAGTGGCCCACGCATCCCGCTATCGCTCGGCGTTACCTCTAAAACGCTAATGTCGCCCTCAAGTCGCTCGGCAGTTGACTCTAAAACTCTGACATCGTGTTCAGTCACTCGGTGCCACCTGTAAAACGCCGACGTCGTCTTCAAGTCGCTCGGCGTTACCTCTAAAACGCTGACATAGCCCTCAGGTTGCTCGGCGGTTGACTCTAAAACTCCGACATAGTGTTAAGTCGCTCGGCATTACCTCTAAAATGCTGACGTCGCCCTCAAGTCGTTCGGCAGTTGACTCTAAAACGCCGAAGTCGTCTTCAAATCGCTCGGCGTTACTTCTAAAACGCTGACGTCGCCCTCAGGTCGCTCGGCAGTTGACTCTAGAACTCCGACATAGTGTTAAGTCGCTCGGCATTACCTCTAAAATGCTGACGTCGCCCTCAAGTCGTTCGACAGTTGACTCTAAAACGCCGACGTCGTGTTCAAATCGCTCGGCGTTACCTCTAAAACGCTGACGTCGCCCTCAGGTCGCTCGGCAATTGACTCTAAAACTCCGACATAGTGTTAAGTCGCTCGGCATTACCTCTAAAATGCTGACGTCGCCCTCAAGTCGTTCGGCAGTTAACTCTAAAACTCCGACATCGTCTTCAAGTCACTCGGCAGTTATCTCTAAAACTCTGACATCATCTACAAGTCGCTCGGCAGCTACCTCTAAAAGCATCGATATGATGCCCGAGTTATTCACTTACTATTCCAAGGGAGTCAACTTCACGAAAAAGGTGGGAAGAGGAATGATTCAAGAACTTTGAGTTATGAATATCAACGAGCAATCATCACAGAGAAGCCAACATCATTTCTTCATTAAAGGGAAGATATCATACTTACAAATCAACTCATTATGAGTTGATACTTCCCTACTACTACTACTACTACAACTACACTACGCTATACTACTCTACACTACTAAATACTACTACATTATTCTAACTATACTATACTAACATCTAATGACCAGTGGCATCTAGCCACTTTCCCTGTTGCTGCCGCCGCCGCTGCCGCCCCTGTTGCTGCCCCTGCTGCTGCCGCCGCCACCACTGCCGCCCTTGCTGCTGCCGCCGTCGCCATCCTTGCTGCCGCTGCTGCCGCCCCTGCCGCTGCCACCGCCTTCATCGTCGTCGTCGTCGTCCTCGCCGTCGCCGCCACCGTCCTCCTTGGACGAGTCCTCCTCATCCGAGGAGTACTCCGACTCATCCGAGCCCTCAAGCCCGGAGCGCTCGATGGCCCGAATGTACGTCCAGACCTCCGCCGCGAGCCCCTAGGAGTCGTCTGAGTCGTCAGACGACTCACGCAGGGGGATGGGAGCCGGAGACCCCTCAGACTCAGAGGAGAACTCCTCCTCTGAGTACTCTGAGTCACCAAAATCCTCCGATGGAGGAGTTGGCTCACGCTTGTGCTTGTTGTTCTTGCCCATGGTGGAATCGAAAGGGAGAGAAGAAAAGTAAGCAACAGAGAACAGCAAGAGATGTGAAAAAGCCGGAGAGACAACGGCATTATTTATAGAAGGAGAAGGCAACCGCTCACCTCCAACCATGGTCACTGAACAGTCGCAGAGCATTCAATAAGCACTTGAACCCGTCTGAAGACACGTCAGGCGGCTGACGCCGTTTCACGCAGCACAACACCCATTGGGACTCCAGTCAACAGCGCGGATGATATGATTACACCCGCCGTCACATCACATTACTACTCAGAAGCAGCCGGCTAAAACACTCAGCGTACCAAGCCGTCCCTTGCCCACACACATTGGGGGGGACGCCCAGGAATTATCAGTATATTTTTCAAAACTGTCACATCTGTGCAAGGCATGCAATGAATACCTCAAGACAAAAATGAGATATCAGTAAGGAACAGAGGAAAGCCAAATATAGCCGGGGAAGTACAGAATCTGACCAGTAGAAGCGACGTGAAGACTAGACAGGGAACGTCCATCAAATGTCCAACCAGCCGCAGAGCAAATAAATTGCACCACCTAGCAAGATATGGATGGATTGTGAACTCGGCTACAAAAGACAAAATACATGCTGACCTCTGAAGCATAATATTGATGACATAATGCTGACCTACAAAGCATAATGCGGATGGCATCATGCCGATTTTCACAGGCAAAAAGGATAATCTTCAACAAAAAGACACCAAAGGAAGACCTTCGAATGGATTATCCTCAAAAATCCACTTGAAGGTCGGGGGCTACACCCATTGGGTGCACCTTCGGTGCACCCCATGGATCACCATTTCAGGCCAAGATAATGCCGACTTCTAAGGCATGGGACAATATTAAAGACAAGGCTGACCCTCAACCAAAGCACAAGAGTAAGATGAAAGTAATTTCTGATGAAGACCTTCGAGTAGATTATTTTCCAAAATCTACTCGAAGCTCGGGGGCTACACCCATTGGGGGCACCTCCGGTGCACCCAACGAAGTTCAGGGTCCTACAAGATGAAACGCCGACCTCTAAGGCATAAGCACAAAACAAAGCTTCAGTTTACGAGTGATCAAAGCAGGAGGAGACAGTAAGAAATTGTTTTCCCCAAATTACCTGCAAGCTGGACCTGGGATCTTTGGGCTGATTACCTCAAAATCAACCCAAAGATCGGGGGCTTGTGGGGACAGATATCCCCCGGGTCCACTAGAAGAGTAAAAGACCTCACGAAAGGCCCAAGGGCCCAATAAATCGTAAGGTCATTCTTTCGTGGGCCTAAGGAGGGACAATCAGCAAAGCAGATTGACATAAGGCCGGATTAATGCAAGCCCGGACGGCCCACAACGTCGAGCGAGCGACCACAACAAAGATCCGACTTTCCCGCGCTGGAGCCCCCATGCAACGGAGCCATGCGAGGATAGGTCGGCAGAACTATAGGGAGATAAACTAAAACAGTTCACTATCTTTTAGCTACACATTGTTATCATATCCACATGTATTGCCCCACGGCCGATTATATAAGGCCTAGGGGGCACCCCTTCAGAACGATCGACCCTATTACTCAGCCAACCACCTCAGCTCTCTGCATTCTCAATTCGGAGAGCTCCCTTGTAACCTCATTCACCAAGCATACTCACCAGGACGTAGGGTGTTACGCATCTCTAAGCGGCCCGAACCTGTAAACATTGTCCACTATCCCTCGTGCATCTGGCACGAACCATTTTGCTACAGTCGGCGACACCGTCCTACTCCTAAAACACCTTGAGGGGCAACCCCGGGTGTGCGGTCGGACCCAAAACACCGACAGCATCCCTGGCAGTTCATCCGAAAAAACATCTGGATAGTCACAGACCATAGGGATTCTCTCAACCGGGGACTCTATCATAGTGAATGCACAGGAGCGGGTACAACCCTGATCGGGCAAATATAACGTGGTTTCACCACAAGTCGGCGAGTGCACCTCAATGGCCCTAGCTGCAATATCAATTACTGCCTGATGTCTTGTTAACCAGTCAGTTCCCAATATGATATCCACGCTATCCAAACCCAAAATGAGGAGGGTGGTTTTAATTATCAGACTACCAAACTTTATAGGCACATGTCTGTTGATTTGATAGGTGGCAACCCTGCCTCCTGGTGTTGAAATTGTAATACCCCCATTGGTGTGGTGAAAAGGTAATTGGCACTTGGCACTAAATTTGGCACTGATAAAACTATGTGATGCACCAGAATCAAAAAGAATAATAGCAGGATAATTCAAAACTGAAAAGATACCAGTCATGACGGGTGCTCCCTCTGGAATGTCAGCCATAGTGGTGAAGTTCAGTCTGCCTTGCCTCACTTGCACCTTCTGCCTCTTGGTTTGGTTCTGGTTGGCATTCTGTCCCTGCCTCTGCTGGTTTCTTGGCAATTCTTAGCATAATGTCAGGTGTTACCACAAGTGAAACACTTGTTGTCATTGACCTGACAGTACTGCTGCTGTTGTGGCTGATTGTTCCTCTGAACTGGAAACTGGGTGCGGCTGGGTGCCTGCTGCTGCTGCTGTGGTCGGATCAACCAACGTCCCTGGTGCTGCTTAGGTCCTCTATTCTGAGTGTCAGACACGATCCTGAAGCGATGTGGCTGAGCTGAAGGTCCTGCCACAGGGGTCTTCCTCTTCTTCTCTGCCTGACGAGCTGTGATACAGTCCTCCAAAGAAATGGCCATGTTGACTAACTCATTATAGCTATTGGCCCTGACTGAGTTGAGACGGTCACGGAGCTTAGTGCGGAGCCCCCTCCTGAACCTGTCCCTCTTCTTCTCGTCAGTGTCTACATGATATCCGGCATACTGGTACAGGTCATTGAAGGCCTGAGCATACTGTAACACTGTCTGGTTCCCCTGAGCGAGTGCCAAAAACTCATTGAGCTTGCGGTCCATGATGCCTGCTAGAATATGATGTCCCCTGAAAGCTGCCTTAAACTCTCTCCATTCCACCTCATGGTCAACTGGTTGCATAGCAAGGTAGTGGTCCTACCATGTCCGCGCGGGTCCGCGAAGCTGCTAGGTGGCGAACCTGACCTTAGTCACCTCGGAACAAACTCCATTGAGTAGTAGGAATTTGGATTCCACTACCCTAAGCCATACATCAGCATCAAGTGGGTCCTCTGCCCTGGTGAACAACGGTGGCTGGGTACTGAGGAACTCCTGATAAGTGGCTGCCACGGGGTGATGCTGATGATCACCACCACCATAGTGCTGAGGTGGTGGCTGACGTTGAGCTAGCCGTCGCAAGATCTCGTTCTGTTGAGCCATCAGCTCTTGCAGAGTAGGAGGTGGTGGCAGTGGTGGAGGAATGCGCTCATTCTGTCCATGACTCGCTCTTCCTGCCATCTGAAAAATCATGTATATTCTCAATATCACATTCCTGAGGTTCAAGGTTCAATCGTGGTGAAAGAGTCAAAAGGGTAAAACCAATATATTCTTGCATAATTATAAAAGATTCTACATGGCATAAACTTTTCGTCTTAAATTAATACTGACATCATTCATCAACCATGCTTCCAAAAGAGTTTGTCATGATTACATCAATAACTCAAAAGACTCAACTCTATCTAGCCTAGTACCCCAAGGGTGCAAAAGCTAAGCTAGCTTCGAGGAGTTCTACCGTCACAGACTTCTAACTCTATCTCTGTGACCTAGTGAGCAAACGAGGCAACGCTCGACTCGGGGGAAGGTGGTCTCCCTGAGCCAGCAGTGTCCAAGCTGGAGGCAGGCTCCTCTCCTCCCTCGATGTCGACATCCTCGTTGGCCTCCATGTCCTGGATCTCCTGGTGGTGCATATCCAGATGCTGGTTAGCCTCCGCAAGCTGCTGCTGAGTGTTGATTAGCTGATCCTCGAGAACCTCAATGGTGTTCTCCCTGGTTCCCACTAGCTCCTCAAGCTCTTGGATCTCATTTGACAATTGTTCCACTTGTAAGTCTTTTTCCACCATCTCAGTGGACAAGTCTACCACAAGTTCCTCCCTGTTATCCAAGGTGATATTGGTAGCCTCCAATAATGCCATTAGATGAGACATTGCCTCTCCTCGCATTACTTGCAGACGATACAGGGCATTCATACACCGCACCGTCAAGTGAGCAGTCTGACCTGGGTAGATAGCCCATATATCCTTGGCCTGCTCCACTCGGTCCTTCCACATTGGGTCGTCCTCCTTCTCCACGGGGAACAAACCAATGGGGTGAGTGGACAGCTCCAAGGGATGGAAACCACAGAAGCTGGTCAGTCCATGAAGAGCAATCACCTCGATAGTATCCTCAGCCCGGTATCCAAAAGACTTAGAGTCCAGCGAACGCCAGCCTGGCTGCAGGGGGTGAGGCTCTAGGGTCATCCTCACCCTACAGCGGGGCACTCGGTGCTTCTCAAACAGCTGCACCGCATACTGGGGAGGCGTCGTGTAACCAGCTCCCTGAAGTACCTCCCACAAGATACGTGGGAAACCCTCTCGTGCAAGTCCGTCCGTGTGGGACTGTGCATTCCCTTCGTCTGAGGATCCGTGAGAAGTCATCTGTGTACAGTTAAGCGTATGTAAAAGAAAAAGAATCATAAAAAGAAAGGGGATCGCAACTCAGCCTCTCTATAACTACGACAATGGTACTGGGGTACTTAAATAGGTCATCATTGTGTATTAAAGTTCTTACCCAATTATTAAGTAGTTTAATTAAGGATGCATGCATGCTCGTCCTGAACGACCTCACTTCAATTTAGAGGGAATAGGGGGATCTCCCATCCCTTATAGTAGCCTGTAGGGCTTACTCAATTAGCCACCTAGCTACCCCTCTATCATCCTAAGGCTCCACGTCCTAGGTCTAATCCTGATCGTCCTACGGTCTATCCAACATTTGTTTCTACCAAGTTTTACTTTGAAAAAAGGATGGTATTTATAGTTTATTGATTCCTCTGTGGTGGTACGAGCTCCGATACCAGCTGTGGCGGAACCGCCCGAATTATTCCAACTTAAGTGCCTAAGTCCCGCCTTAGAGGCTAGACCACACTTAAATGGGAATAACACGTCAGTCCCTCGGATCTAGTCCGACGAGGCCACTAACAGGATCAAGTACCACGTACCCACTCGATGGTGAGGCACAGAGCAAATACAATAAAGCATAAAACCATACATTGAGGAGTATTAAATTTATTACATCATCATCAGAGTTTTAACAAAAGTAGTCGTCATTGTTCGGAACGCAGCGGAATAAAACTAACGATAAATAAACAGAGAGATGGGGAAGCCTGTCCCATCACTCCCCATGGTCCTCCTCAGCCGAGGTAGGGTCCCACTCGACTGTCCAGCCCGGTGGCAAGATGGACGGCCAAGTCACTCCAGCAACCATATCCTCCAAAGAACCTGTAAAATTATGCCACAAGCAAGGCTAAGTATACTAATACTCAACTAGACTTACCCGGTGTGAGGAGTCTACTCCTCTACCTCTAGACATGCAGCTGTTTGGTTGAGGGGTTTGGTTGCCAAAAGCACTAGCTGAGTCTAAAAATCAAGTTTTAGCTTTGTCAAGTTTTAGTGTGACTCTCTTAAGACTAGATGTGTACTATCTACTCATTCATGGTATCAAGAAATTTAGTAATCAACATCTTTTGCCACATCATCACATTTCCACTTGTTACTCAATGCAGTACAATGGATCAAGCAGTCTCATTAGCTGCGAGAAGCAGACGATTCGAATCGAGTTTTTATCCTTGCAAGGTAAACCTAAACACACGACATGGCGTGGCACTCCGTCCCCACACACATCAACCGTCCCCATCGATTCCCCGTCAGCAGATCAGGGCTCACCGCCTTGGCGTACAATGCCTCACTGACCCCGACTGCCGTCGTGCAGTGACCGCACTTGTACCCACCATAACCGGAATGGGAGACCACGTCTCAGGTCGCGTGAGGTGTAAAGTCCACTGCCAGGTTCAATCAGGTACTAGGCTTACCAATTTACCATATTTCTCGGCATGTGTTTAGTACATTCAAACGCTTGACACAGGTATCCGCACGTTAATCCTTATTCCAATTCCATCTTATAGCCCACGCATCCCCATGGATCCGTGTCTACCGACCAATATCAGTATGATATGAAAGTAGATACAACCAAATTCCTGACCTCGCGCGAGTGCTAGAAAAATCACTCGACTTCTACCGAGATCCCTAATTAGCAAAGCAGCTACTTGACCTAGCATACTAGTATCCATCTCAAAGGAAATCCTGAGGTAATGCAACTAGGGTTTCAGGCAACTCCTACGCTTAAGTGCACAATACAAGCCTACAATCATTAAGTGCAGTAAAATAATATATAGAACTAGTTATGCATAAACTGGGGCTTGCCTTCCAAAGCTGGGGCAGGCAGATCCTCTAGGGCAGGCTCTGGTGCTGGATCTGGGGCTACCTCCTGAGCAACTCCTTGCTTCGGCACAAGGATGTGTTCTCCGTTCGCGAGGTTACAATCTATCGAATGCAATGAATAATATATATGCATGCTAGGATATGTAAAATTTATTAACAATTATGCCTAGTGAAGAAAAACCAAGTTAGTTGATAACTTAGGGTTTCCTTATCATAAGAGGCTCTTAGTGGTTTATGCTTACCAATTTGGGTTTGAGATTTTGCCTAAGCATAATGGATTAAGACTTGGATTGCCTCTTAAATGCTTTAGTAGGCACTCAAGGGGTTTTGCTGGTTGGGTTAGGGTAACATTAGTCTCCACTATTAATTCCCCTTTTTCATTTTCTATTTATAAATTTTAGTGTGGGTTTGAACTACAACAGTGATTTAACTTTATCCAAAAATTTTGTCAAAATTACAGTGGGTTATTACTTGTCACGGCAGGCTGTCCTATAAATTTTAGGTCCAGAATAAATAGAATATGCCCTTGAAAAAAATAACAAAAGTTGGGGCAAAGGGGTCACTTTGCACTACAACTCTTAACTAGGGGTGGGTTGAATACTAAGAGTCATTTTTGCTAGTATCTATAGGTAATAACATGTTTCTGTGCCAAAAATCACAAAAGGTTACTTAGTGGTTATTTAGTTATGAGTTTCTAAATGTTAATGCTAAAAAGATACTTATAACTAACTTGTTATTTGAAAAATGTCAAACAGCAAAACTCATAATTTTTCTATGTTTACAATAACAAAACATTAGTTGTCCCAAGGGTTGGGGTGTTTTCTTCTCAGGGTTATTTTTCTAGGATTTTTCTAAGTTTTCCTTGTTTTCCTAAAATAAAAGGTATCTCCTTTCTCTTGTACTAAACAAAGGTATAATAAATTTTTCTAGTAAACTACACTGAATAAGGAAGCCAACAAAATGTGGGTGCTCCCTGGTTCTTATTTTAAACTACCTTTTATATTTTCTCTAACTTTAGGCTAAAAATGATTTAAATGGCAAACTCTACCTTAATTTGGTGTACAGAGGGGTTTATTATTTTTAGACAGGTTAGTAAGTGATTAAGTACTTCTGTGAATTTTCTTAACCCCAGTCTAATATTTTAGCTATTTTTCCTTATTTTCTTTAGCTTTTGACCAGTTAATCAATTAAATCATAACTTTAAAGTTTTCTGCAACACTTAGAAATTTTATATTTTTCCTAAGTAGTTTATATTATTTAGGATCTGGCAAAATTGGTTTGACTTGATTTGGATGAACCAAACTGAAGTTATGCATTTCTCAAGTTATGTTGGCATTTAAATCAGAATATTTAAAAAGGTTTCCTGGAAATCCACTTTGCACCGAAGACCATGGGTTCTTTCGAAATCAATCCCTTCATTTATACCCCTGCGCCACTATTCCTTTAAGTCGCTGACAGTGCACAAAACCCCCTGCCCTTTTCTTCTTCTCCCCCGAGGTCCCTCCCCTTATGAAAACAGTAACCGCGGAAGGAAAAAGGGCGGCGCGGCTTACCGGCGGCGAGAGAGGTCCGACGAGGGGCGGGGTTGGCTCCGGGAGGTCCTGGCGGTCACAGCGAGGTACGACTCGACGGCGGTGGTGGTCGGAATCGGCTGGTCCACGTGCGCAGGCGGGTGAACTCGTCGGCGGCGAGTGCTCCGACCTAACCACGACAGCATAGGTCAATCCAAGGGCACGAGAAGCTTCACGAGGTGTAAATGAGTCGACACGTGCAAGGAGTTGAAGAACAACTCACCGTGGAGCTCGGTCTACGTTCACCGGCGGTCGGGTGAAGTCCGGCGACCGTGGACTGGCTTCTCCGGCGAGGCAGAGTTCGATTCCTTGCTCGGGGAGCTTCACTGAGGCATGCACAGTCTACTCCGAGGGTCGGACGCGGCTAGGAGAGGCTCTGCTGGCCGGTCTACGGTGGCGGGGGATCGAGTGGCTGCGGGCACGCCGTGCGCGGGGCAATGCCGGTGATCTGGTGCTCCGGTGAGGTCGAGCGCGCGCGGAGGAGTACGGTCGAAGTCCCTGGGGGCTTTATAGGCGCGGGCACGAGCAACGGCGCTGGCTCGGCTTTGGCGTGACGCGGGGCGCGCGTCGGGCGTGCTCTGGCGAGCTCAGAGCGCGTCGAACACGTGGCTCTTTGTTTCTGTTCTTGTTCTACCCTCTGCTGAGCGGCCAAAACGTGCGAATCTTGCCCTATGACCTGTCAGAGATCTCTTCCCTGCACCTAGGGCTACCTAGTTCATGTGAGTTCCAAGGGGAGATGTGGTCGGGTTAGAGAGATATGGGGGTGGGAAGTTGTCTTTGTCCTAGCTGTCCAAACCGAGACAAATCTTGTGCCAAGTCGTGTCAAATGACTTAGGGTTGGGTTCAAACTTTTCCAGGGTGTTCTAGGGGTATTTTGGCGCCACTTTGTCAATTGGGCCAAGTGGTTTTCAGTTTGGGATCAAGGTGAACATGTTTGATCTTTGGAAAGGGGTGGTTTTGGACTTAGAAGAATTCTGATTTTTCTCTTATGCTCAACCCTTTGGTGAACCTTTTGGGGCTTTTCTGAATTCTTTTTTGGGGTCACTTTCTTACTATCATTTGTAGGGTATTAAGTGTACTACATCTTTAATAATTGGCCCAAGTCATGATCATGTGGTTTTCCTACCCTTTTGTTCATACTTACTTCTAGTGCTCCACTTGTCCAAAGGGGTTTGAATTAGGGTTTGGGGAATTCTCCCCATTATATGTGCATGATAAGTTAAGGCATGACATCTAAGATGCGTTGCACTTACTTAGGATCTTGAGTTCCAAGTTTGGTGTACTTTGCTCCAGTTAAACCACATGTGATGATGGGCTTGGCTTGTGTAGTCTTGAGTGAAGACCCTAAGTAACACCTGGGGTGTTACACCAAATTTTAGTCATTTTCGCCTATCGCGATTTTAATATCGCATCTGTTTTGTTTATCGTGAGTTCGACATCATTTTTATCTATCCAGGCTCTTTCTAAATTTTCGTAATGTTTGGAACATAGGGTTGTTCCGAAAATCGGTGAGTCCGGTGATTATTTAAAATTCATCGCTCGCGCGAATATTAATTCGGAAGCCCGACCCACTCTGATGAATTCTGTCCCAACTAAATTTATTTAGCACTCGATGACTAAAATGTTCAGGGTAAAATAATTCGAATCGCGCAAAATCTTGCGTGAGATTATGACCCAATTTATCCTCCAGCACGCTGTTTTGGCGAGCGCAAGAGTAATAATTGGGCCCGTTTTTCCAGTGCATTGTCTTCGACAGCGAAATCGGGTGCTTGATTAGTGGATGAGATTTATCAGGTTATACGAGTTACTAAATATCGAAGCCAAAATCCGTTTAATTCGGTCTATTTACATCTTGTCCGAGACAAACCAGACCACTGTAATTAGTACTGACAGCAAGTAATTAGTAGATGATTTAGTTCGCTAAATCATTAGAATGAAATGTGTAGCTGTATAGCGTGTCAACCCAGTATACATCGTAAAAAATTGTGATCCAAAATATCTATAATTTTCCTTAAAAAGATTAGAAAAAAGATCTTCTCTCCCGTGTCCCTATCTTGAGCCGTCGTGTGGGGGAAAAAATCTGCCACCGCTGAGGGAAAAATATCTCGCCGCCCCCTCTCTAATCTTTTTTTCTATGACCGCGCTTTTCCTTATCTCCTGTGCGCACTTCTCTCTCTCCCTCCTCTCCAACGCACATCGCCGAGCTACCCCTGTCCTCTTCCCATGGCCGAGCGCGCCAGGATATTCTCCCTCCTAGGTGTTCAGCAGCTCGCCCTCCTTCTCATAGCGTCCGGTCACACCCTCCTCCCCCATCGCGCGCTCCTGCTGCTTTGCTCCACTCAGCGCCCTTCCTTTCTCTTTGGTTGTCGCGCACCCGTTCTGCTCGCCGCGCGCCATGGAGAACTCCCTATGCTCGAGCTCGCTGTTTTTTTCCTCCACGCGCCCGAGCCCCTGCTCGATCTTCTTCCTGGCGTCCGGCCGGATCCCCTACACCGAGCCCAGCTTCTCTGCTCCTCTGCGCGCGCCCTGCTCGCCCCTGCTTTTCTCGGTTGCCTGCGCGTCCATGGCCCGCCTGCTCCCATCGCCGTGTGCCACTACCCATGGCCGAGCGTCCAGCTGAGTTTCCCCAAACCGCGACACCCACCGTGGAGCTTCCCCGTCGCGTCCATGGTTCTGCTTGGATTTCGCCTTGGCCGCACTCCCTGCTTGCGCCGCCGTCGAGCTTCCTGATGCGCGCGCCCAGCCGTTCCACCGTTTCCTGCTCGCGCCGTCGTTGAACTCCCTGGCCGCGTGAGCAGCGTATCTCCCGGGCCGTGCCGAGCTCCCTATGCGCGTAGTCGTGTCCCTCTGCTCGCTCGCCCTGATGCCACGCTCGGCTCCTCTCTGACCGCGCGCCGATTGAAAGTGAAATGTGCCCTTGGGCAATTTATATAATGTTTTGGTGATTAAGTGCCCATCACGGTTCTTTAAGTCCTAATGTGCCAAAGGTTGAAAAGTGCAAATCAAGGCATGAGGTATGTTTCTAGACTTAGTACATTTGTTTTTGAATACTAATGAAGTTCTCTAAGTGCTAGAAACAGTGAGAAAAGAAGACAAGATGGAAAGGAAAAGACTTGGCTCTGTATAGCCAATCTTCAGCTCGGTCTGGCACACCGGACTGTCCGGTGGTGCACCGGACAGTGTCCGGTGCGCTAGGCTGCTCCGCGTGAAAAAGGCCGCTCTCGGGACTTGACAGCGGCGTACGACTATAATTCATCGGACTGTCCGGTGGTACACTGGACTGTCCGGTGAGCCAACGGTCGCCAGCGCAACGGTCGGCCGCGCAATCCGCGGGCGACGCGTGGCCCGCAACAACGGTCGGTTGGGCACACCGTACTGTCCGGTGTGCGCTAGACAGTGTCCAGTGCGCCAACTGCCCCCGAGGACGAACGGTCGGATCAGCCAGAAAAGGAAGGAGATCGCGCACCGGACAGCTACAGTGACTGTCCGGTGGTGCACTGGACTGTCCGGTGCACCACCCGACATAAGGCAAGTTTGGCCTTCCATGTTGGCCTCCAACGGCTCCTAGCTGCCATGGGGCTATAAAAGGGACCCCTAGGGGCATGGAGGAGTCATCCAAGCATTCTTTGATTATTCTAAAGCATCCAGACTCCACTCCCACGCATTTGATTCTCTGTGTTAGCAATTTGAGCTCCATTTTAGTTGCGAACTCCGTGTGTTGTACTTCGAGCTCAAGTTGTGACTTGTGTGCGTGGTTGTGCTGTGGATTTGAGTCTTGTGTGTGTGGCTCTCCCCTCCCTTACTTCTGTGCTTCTTTTGTGATCATCATTGTAAGGGCGAGAGGCTCCAAGTTGTGGAGATTCCTCGCAAATAGGAGAAACACTAAGGAAGAAAGTCGTGGTATTCAAGTTGATCATTGGATCACTTGAAAGGGGTTGAGTGCAACCCTCGTCCATTGGGATGCCACAACGTGGAAGTAGGCAAGTGTTACTTGGCCGAACCATGGGATAAAATCGCGTGTCTCTTGTGATTGCTCTCTCTATGGTTATTTGTGTTCGCAAGAGCTCGCCTCATAGACTTTATTAACTTGCGCTAATATCTCTTTAATCAAGTTTGTTGGAATTTAGTGTTGAATTTTACAGGATCACCTATTCACCCCCCCTTTAGGTGCTCTCAATTGGTATCAGAGTCGTACTCTTCATCTAAGGGACTAACCGCCCGAAGAGATGGATCCTAAGGGAAAGGGGATGGTGGTCAACGACAAGGAAAAGGAGTCCTTCCTTAACGAGCCTAGAGACGACAAGCCAACCGACTCAGGCTCGAGTCACAAGAAAAGAGACGGGAAGAAGAAGAGGCGCATCAAGAAGATTATCTACTACGACAGTGATGCCTCGTCTTCTTCACCACACGACAACGACGATGACTCCTCATCAAAGAAGAAACCGATTAATAAAAACTATTCATTTGATTATTCTCGTATTTCGTACAATTCTAATGCTCATTTACTATCAATTCCTCTTGGAAAACCTCCTCACTTTGATGGAGAAGACTATTCTTTCTGGAGTCATAAAATGTGTAGTCATTTATTTTCTCTCCATCCTAGTATCTGGGAGATTGTTGAAAATGGAATGCACTTTGATAGTACTGACAATGTCGTGTTTATTAATGAGCAAATTCATAAAAATGGCCAAGCCACTACTGTTTTGCTAGCATCTCTGTGCAGGGATGAATACAACAAGGTTAGCGGCTTGGACAATGCAAAGAAGATCTGGGACACCCTTGTTGGGGGCCTTCGGCTTCCGAAGGTCCTCAAAAACATGATTTAACAATGTCTCTAGAGTATATTGTATGAACAGGGATCTTCGAACAAAGGCCCACGGTGTGAAGAAGCACGGAAACAACACGAAGGATGGAGCAGAGCCGAAGCTGTACGCAAGGGAGCTTCGGCATGATGACAGAAAAGAGGAAACCGACTTAAAAAGGAAAAGACTATTTAGACTCGGATAAATTACTATAGAGTTGTTGTCATAGGCAAAGGGCCTGGATGTAATTTTACATGGGCTGCGACCCGTGCCTATAAATAGATGAACAGTACTCCCGTACTGTTCACGCTGACTGGGCATTCACTTTTGCGTCACGCCTGTATTCTCTTTCCTTCAAGCCGAAGGTACATTTGTAATTTATCATTGTTTACATAAGTAATATAAATGGAAATAGATTAATAATAATGTTTACAGAAATTATGTTACTTTATGTACTTTGTTTGAATGTTCTCCATCTTTTTATCATGATCATGAAGATATGTCCTTCATGACCTTCGTCCTAAATTCGTTATATCTGAAGGGAAATAATGTTTCAATGGACGAAGGGCATTAACATTTAACATTTTATGTTGCCTTGTTCTTAATTCGAAGCATTTGAGAACAAGTCTCCAACATTGGCGCCCACCTCCGGTGAACTCACTTCCATTTTTTGAGTCTTGAACACTTTTGGCAAGCATCACCTTCGTCATGCCGCCGAAAAAAGCTTCAGCGACAGGGGCTGGTACTTTACAGCCGCTGGATCCCAATCAGGACGTCCTTTCTCTCAGAGAGGCCCGAAGCCAGAAGATGAAGGCTGTTAGTCCAACACCTCCGGAAGATGACTTGGATCAGGAGATCCAAAACCTGGAGATCCTTCAGCAACAGGTGCAACGCAAGAAGGAGAAGATGGCTCGTCTAGCTGACCTTCAGAGACAGATAGATGAAGCTTCCGAAGAGGTTCGTCATCTTGTTCAAGATGACCAGAGCCGAAGGCCTCCACGCAGAGAGCTCCATCAGGAAGGCTTTCATAATGAGGACAACTGGTATGAAGATTTCCATCATGGAAATTTTGCTTTCGATGATGCTTCTCCTCTATCAACAGAATTGCAGGCTACACCATGGCCTCAGTCTTACAAGCCACCCCAGCTCCCCATGTACGACGGTCATACAGACTCGAAGCAATTTTTGATGAGCTATGAAGCAACCATATCTTCGTATGGTGGCAATACTGCAGTCATGGCAAAGTCTTTTGTCATGGCCGTCAAGAGCGTCGCTCAGACCTGGTACTCCTCTCTTCGGCCAGGGACAATCACTTCTTGGCAGAAGTTGAAGGATATGTTGATAACTAGCTTCCAAGGGTTTCAGATGAAGCCAGTCACCGCTCAGGCTCTATTCCAATGTACTCAGGACCACGAGGAATACCTTCAGGAGTATGTCCGAAGGTTTCTGCGTCTGAGGGCACAGGCGCCAACAGTGCCCAATGAAATTGTCATTGAGGCCATGATTAAGGGGCTTTGGCCGGGACCTTCAGCGCAATACTTTGTCAGGAAGCCACCACAAACTTTGGAGAAGCTGCTCCAGAAGATGGACGAGTATATTCGAGCTGACAATGACTTCCGCCAAAGAAGGGAGGAAGCATTCAGGTTCTCTGAAATGACCAGGGGCTTTAGAGGAAGATTTCACCCGAGGCACGTTAGGTCATCTCATAACTCTACTCAAAGTGATGATCGAGGGAGCCAGCAGCAAAGGCCACAATACTCTTCACAAGCTTCGGGGCAGCAGCAAAGTTCTTTTCGGCCGCCAGCGCCAAGGGGCAGAGGCGCCAGGGGCTTCGGGGGAAGGTTTGGAGATCAGCCAAGAAAAAATTACTGCCTATTCTGTGGTGAAGACAAGGGCCATACCACCAGGATGTGCCATGTTACCATCTAGAAGCAGAAGGAGATAGCAGAAGCAGCAGCGCAACAAAGTCAGCCGAAGCAGGTCATGCATACTACTTCGTATCATTCGCCTTATATTCCAGAATATGTAGGCAACCACCCTGCAGCTTCTGTTGTCTCATGAGGGAAACGACGCCACCATGATCACCAAAATGGAGTTGGTGGAAGGTGAGCTAAGGAGATTTGCCATGATCAAGGGTGAAGAGCCAACACAAACCTACAACAGGCTCAAGACCCTGGTCAACAAGATTAGAAGCTATGGAAGCACAAGATGGACGGATCACGACGTCGTCCGACACATGCTCAGGTCCTTTACAGTTATTGACCCCCATCTTGTGAATCTTATCCGTGAAAATCCCAGGTACACAAAGATGACGCCCGAGGAGATACTCGGAAAATTTGTAAGACTGGTCATTTCATAGCACAATGCCCTGATAACGATAATGACCAGGAACAAGAGAAATACGGGAAGAGAGAGAAGAAGAAGGTTTATAAGAAGGCGAAAGGCGAGGCGCACCTTTAAAAGAATGGGATTCAGACTGCTCTTCGTCCGACTCCGACGATGAAGGATTGGCTGCCTCGGCCTTCGACAAGTCTTCGCTCTTCCCCAATGAACGCCACACTTGCCTCATGGCCATGGAGAAAAAGGTATGTATTCGAGATTCCCCTAAGTACTTTTCTTCTAGTGATGAGGAATCTGATGATGAAGTAGACTATACTGATTTGTTTAAAGGCTTAGATAGAAACAAAGTAGACAAAATTAATGAACTAATTGATGCCCTTAATGAAAAGGATAGATTGCTAGAAAAGCAAGAAGATATTTTGTATGAAGAGCATGACAAATTTATTAGTGTTCAAAAATCTCTTGCTTTAGAAATTAAAAGAAATGAAGTGCTATCCTCTGAATTGTCTGCTTGCCATGAATCTGTCTCTAGTTTAAGGAGTTTAAATGATGAATTAAATGCTAAGCTAGAGAAGGCAAATGTAACTAGTTCATGTGTAGAGCAAGTTGTTATTTGTAATAGATGCAAGAATTTTGATGTTGATGCATGTGATGAACATCTTATGGCTATTACTGAATTCAATGATGAGGTGGCAAGTCTTAATGCTCAACATAGGACTTGCAAATTGATTATTTGATAAATTAAAATTTGCTAGGGATGCCTACACTATTGGTAGACACCCTCAATTAAGGATGGACTTGGTTTTCAAAGGGAAACCAAGAACTTAACAAGTCAAAAGGCTCCCAATCTCACCAAGGAGAAAGGGAAGGCCCCTATGACTAGTAGTCCTCAAAGGAACCATGCTTTTATTTATGATAGGAAAATTGCTAGTCGTCCTCATCATAATAAGAGTCATATTCATGTTGCTTATAACGATTCACATGCTATGTTTGCTTCTAGCTCTACTTTTGTGCATGGTAGAAGTAGGCCTAGGAAAAATCATGTTGTGCATCATGTGCCTAGGAAAATGTGTAATATACCTACTACTGTTTTCCATGCTTGCAACACTTCGTTTGTACTTTCATGTAAGAATGAAAAAGTGGTTGCTAGGAAGTTGGGAGCCAAATGCAAGGGAGACAAAACTTGCATTTGGGTTCCAAAAGTTATTGTGACTAACCTTGTAGGACCCAACAAGAGTTGGGTACCTAAAACCCAAGCGTAAATTGCCTTGTAGGTTTATGCATCCAGGGGCTCAAGCTGGATTATCGAAAGCGGATGCACAAATCACATGACGAGGGAGAAGAAGATGTTCACCTCCTATGTCAAGAACAAGGATTCCTACGATACGCTTATCTTTGGAGATGGGAACCAAGGCAAGGTCAAAGGCTTGGGAAAGATAGCTATCACCAACGAGCACTCCATATCAAATGTATTTCTAGTAGAGTCGCTTGGTTACAACCTTCTGTCTGTAAGTCAATTGTGTCACATGGGTTACAATTGTCTTTTTACAAATGTTGATGTATCTGTCTTTAGAAGGAGTGATGGTTCATTAGCTTTTAAGGGTGTATTAGTTGGCAAACTCTACTTAGTTGACTTTTCGAAAGAGGAGGCCGATCTAGATGCATGCTTAATAGCTAAGACTAGTATGGGCTGGCTGTGGCATCGCCATTTAGCACATGTTGGGATGAAGAACCTTCATAAACTTCTAAAGGGAGAACATGTGTTAGGACTAACCAATGTTTGTTTCAAGAAAGATAGACCTTGTGCAGATTGTCAGGCAGGGAAACAGGTAGGAAGCGTGCATCACAACAAGAATGTGATGACAACATCAAGACCACTGGAGCTTCTTCACATGGACCTCTTCGGACCCGTCGCCTACCTTAGCATCGGGGGAAGTAAGTATGGTCTTGTAATTGTTGATGATTTTTCCCGCTTCACTTGGGTGTTCTTTTTGCAGGATAAATCAGAAACCCAAGGGACCCTCAAGCGCTTTCTAAGGAGGGCTCAAAACGAATTTGAGCTCAAGGTGAAAAAGATAAGAAGCGACAACGGGTCCGAGTTCAAGAATCTTCAAGTGGAGGAGTATCTTGAGGAAGAAGGCGTCAAGCACGAGTTCTCCGCTCCCTACACACCACAGCAAAATGGTGTGGTAGAGAGGAAGAACATGACGCCTATCAACATGGCGAGAATGATGCTTGGAGAATTCAAGACGCCCGAGCAGTTTTGGTCGGAAGCTGTGAACATAGCTTGCCACGCCATAAACCGGCTCTACCTACATCGCCTTCTCAAGAAGACCTCGTATGAACTTCTTACCGGTAACAAACCCAATGTTCTTACTTGCGTGTATTTGGGAGCAAATGTTACATTCTGGTGAAGAAAGGTAGACATTCCAAATTTGCTCCCAAGGCAGTAGAAGGGTTTTTTACTAGGGTATGACTCAAATACAAAGGCGTATAGAGTCTTCAACAAATCATCGGGTTTGGTTGAAGTCTCTAGCGACGTTGTATTTGATGAGACTAATGGCTCTCCAAGAGAGCAAGTTGATCTTGATGACATAGATCAAGATGATGTTCCGACAGCCGCAATGCGTACGATGGCGATAGGTGATGTGCGACCACAGGAACAACAAGAGCAAGATCAGACATCTTCCTCCACAATGGTGCAACCCCCAACTCAAGACGGTGGACAGGTACCTCAAGAAGAGGAGCGTGATCAAGGGGGAGCACAAGAAGAACAATTTATGGAGGAAGAAGCACCACTGGTCCCTCCAACTCAAGTCCGAGCGACGATCCAAAGAAATCACCCCGTCGATCAAATTCTAGGTGACATAAGCAAGGGAGTAACAACTCGCTCACGTTTAGCTAATTTTTGTGAGCATTACTCGTTTGTCTCTTCTATTGAGCCTTTCAGGGTAGAAGAGGCCTTGCAGGATCTGGACTGGGTGTTGGCCATGCAGGAAGAGCTCAACAACTTCAAGAGGAATGAAGTTTGGAGCCTGGTGCCACGTCCCAAGCAAAATGTTGTGGGAACCAAGTGGGTGTTCCGCAACAAGCAAGACGAGCACGGGGTGGTGACAAGAAACAAGGCTCGACTTGTAGCAAAAGGTTATGCCCAAGTCGCAGGTTTGGATTTCGAGGAGACTTTTGCTCCTGTGGCTAGGCTAGAGTCTATTCGAATATTATTAGCCTATGCCACTCACCACTCTTTCAGGTTGTTTCAAATGGATGTAAAGAGGACTTTCCTCAACTGGCCAATTAAGGAGGAGGTATACATGGAACAACCCCCTGACTTTGAGGATGACAGGTACCCCGACCATGTGTTTAAGCTCTCTAAGGCGCTCTATGGGCTTAAGCAAGCCCCAAGAGCATGGTATGAATGCCTTAGAGATTTCTTAATTGCTAATGCTTCCAAGGTTGGGAAAGCTGATCCCACTCTGTTTACTAAGACTTGCGATGGTGATCTATTTGTATGCCAAATTTATGTCGATGACATAATATTTGGTTCTACTAATCAAAAGTCTTGTGAGGAGTTTAGCAGGGTGATGACACAAAAGTTCGAGATGTCAATGATGGGCGAGTTAACCTACTTCCTTGGGTTCCAAGTGAAGCAACTCAAGGACAACACCTTCCTCTCCCAAACGAAGTACACTCAAGATCTTCTCAAGAGGTTTGGGATGAAGGACGCCAAGCCCGCGAAGACACCGATGGGAACCGACGGATATGTCGACCTCAACAAAGGAGGTAAGTCCATTGATCAAAAGGCATACCGGTCTATGATAGGGTCATTACTTTATCTATGTGCTAGTAGACCGGATGTGGCGGAACTGCCCGAATTATTCCAACTTAAGTGCCTAAGTCCAGCCTTAGAGGCTAGACCACACTTAAATGGGAATAACCCGTCAATCTCTCGGATCTAGTCCGACGGGGCCACTGATAGGATCAAGTACCACAGTCTCACTCGATGGTGAGTCACAGAGCAAATACAATAAAGCATAAAACCATACATTAAGGAGTATTAAACTTATTACATCATCATTGGAGTTTTAGCAAAAGTTGTCATCATTGTTCGAAGTGCAGCGGAATAAAACTAACAGTAAATAAACAGAGAGATGGGGAAGCCTATCCCATCAATCCTCATGCTCCTCCTCAGCCGAGGCAGGGTCCCACTCGATAGTCCATCCCGGTGGCAAGATGGACGGCCAAGTCACTCCAGCAACCATGTCCTCCAGAGAACCTGTAAAATTATGCCACAAACAAGGCTGAGTATACTAATACTCAGCTAGACTTACCCGGTGTGAGGACTCTACTCCTCTACCTCTAGACATGCAGCTATTTGGCTGAGGGGTTTGGTTGCCAAAAACACTAGCTGAGTTTATAAATCAAGTTTTAGCTTAGTCAAGTTTTAGTGTGACTCTCTTAACACTAAATGTATACCTACCTAATCATACATGGTACCAAACATTTAGCAGTCAACAACTTTTGCCAAGTCATCTCATTTCCACTTGTTACTCACTGTAGCAGCATGGATCAAGCAGTCTCATTAGCTGCGAGAAGCAGACGATTCGAATCGAGTTTTTATCCTTGCAAGGTAAACCTAAACACACGACATGTAGGGGCACTGCATCCCCACACACATCAACCGTCCCCATCGATTCCCTGGCAACAGATCTGGGCTCACCGCCTTGGCGTACAATGCCTCACTGACCCCGACTGCCGTCGTGCAGTGACTGCACTTGCACCCACCATAACCGGAATGGGAGACCACGTCTCAGGTCGCGTGAGGGGATATGTCTGCGGGCAGGTTCACTCAGGTACTAGGCTTACCGATTTACCATATTTCTCGGCATGTGTTTAGTACGTTCAAACGCTTGACGCACGGTACCACACCTTAATCCTTATTCCAATTCTCGTCTCGTAGACAATGCATCCCCATGGACCGTTGTCCATAGACCACCATCATTATGTTATCAAAATGGATACAACCAATTCCTGACCTCGTGCGAGTGCTAGAAAAATCACTCGACTTCTACCGAGAGCCCTAATTAATAAAGCATCTACTCGACCTAGCATACTAGTGTTCATCTCAAAAGGTATCCTGAGTTCATGCAACTAAGGTTTCAGTCAACTCCTACACTTATGTGCACGATACAAGCCTACAAACATTAAGTGTAGTAAAATAGCATAATAAATAGGTTATGCATAAAACCGGGGCTTGCCTTCCAAAGCTGGGGCAGGCAGATCCTCTTGGGCAGGCTCTGGTGCTGGATCCGGGGCTACCTCCTAAGCAACTCCTTGCTTTGGCACGAGGACGTACTCTTTGTCCGCGAGGTTGCAATCTATCGAATGCCATGAATAAGATATATGCATGCTATGATATGTATAATTTAATAACAATTATGCCTTAGTGCAGAAAACTAAGTTAGTTAATCATTTAGGGTTTCCTTGTCATAAGAGGCTCTTAGGGTTTTAGGCTTATCAATTTAGGTTTGAGGTTCTTGCCTAAGCATAATGGATTAATACTTGGGATGCCCCTTAAATGTTTTAGTGGGTACTCAAGGGGTTTTGCTGGTTTAGTTAGGGTAACATTAGTCTCCACTATTAATTCCCCCTTTTCAATTTCTATTTATGAATTTTAGTGTGGGTTTGAACTACAACAGTGATTTAACTCCTTCCAAAAATTCTGAAAAAATTACAGTGGGTTACTATTTGTCACTGTAGTCTGTCCTATGAATTTTAGGTCCAGAATAAATAGAGTATGCCCTGGACAAAAATAACCAAAGTTGGGGCAAAGGGGTCACTTTGCACTTCAACTCTTAACTAGGGGGGGTTCTGTCCTAAGGGTCATTTTTGTTGGTATCTAAAAGTAATAACATGCTTCTGTGCCAAAAAATCATAGAAGGTTATTTGGTGGTTATTTAGTTGTGATTTTCTAAAGTTTAATGTTAAAAAGGCACTTACTACTATCTTGTTATTTGAAAAATGTCAAACAACAAATTTCATATTTTTCCTATGTTCTTAATAACAAAACATTAGTTATCCCAAGGTTTGGGGTGTTTTCTCCTTGGGGTTATTTTTCTAGGGTTTTTCTAAGTTTTCCTTGTTTTCTTAAAATAAAAGGTATCTCATTTCTTCTGTACTAAACAAGGGTATAATAAATTTTTATACTGAACTATACTGAATAAGTAAACTAACAAAAATGTGGGTGCTCCCTGGTTCTTTATTTAAACCACCTTTTATATTTTCTTCTACTTTAAGCAAAAAGTGATTTAAATGGCAAGCTCTACCTTAAAGGGGTGTACAGAGGGGTTTATTATTTTTGAACATGTTAGGAAGTGATCAAGTACTTCTCTAAATTTTCTTAACCCCAGTCAAATAGTGTAGCTATTTTTCCTTATTTCTTTTAGCTTTTGACCAGTTAATCATTTAAATCAAAACTTTAAAGTTTTCTGTAACACTTAGGGGTTTTATATTTTTCCTAAGTAGTTTACATTAATTATGATCTGGCAAAATTGGTTTGACTCGATTTGGGTAAACCAAACTGAAGTTATGAATTTTTCATGTTCTGTTTGGATTTAAATCAGAATATTTTAAAAGGTTTCCTGGAAAACTACTTTGCACCGAAGACCCTGGGTTCTTTCTAAATCAATCCATTCATTTATACCTCTGCGCTACTATTCCCTTGAGTCACTGATAGCGAACAAAACCACCTGGCCTTTCCTTCTTCTTCCCCGAGGTCCCTCCCCTTATGTAAACAGTAACCGCGGAAAGGGAAAGGGCGGCGCGGCTTACCGGCGGCAAGAGAGGTCCGGTGAGGGGTGGGGTTGGCTTCAGGAGGTCCTGGCGGTCACAGCGAGGTACGGCTCGACGGCGGTGGTGGCCGGAATCGATCGGTCCACGTGCGCAGGCGGGTGAACTCGTCGGCGGCGAGTGTTCCGGCCTAACCACAGTGATCTAGTCCAATTAAACGGCACGATGAGCTCCACGGGATGACGTAGAAGCTATGCACGCAGGGAATCGGGGAATGGTGCAGAGACTTACCTGGTCTACGTCCACCGGTGATCGGGTGAAGTCCGGCGACCGTGGACTGGCTTCTCTGGCGAGGCAAAGTCTGATTTATTGCTCGGAGAGCTTCACCGAGGCATGCACTGTCTATTTCGAGGGTCGGGCGTGGCCGGGAAGGGCTTCGCTGGCATGTCTACGGTGGCGGGGGATCGGGTGGCCGCGGGCACGCCGTTTGCAGGGCAAACGCCGGTGATCTCTGGCTCCGGTGAGGTCGAGCGTGCGCGGAGGAGTACGGTCGACGTCTATGGAGGCTTTATAGGCGCGGGCGCAGGCAACGGCCCCGGCTCGGCTTTGGCGCGACGCGGGGCACGCGGGGGCGCGCGTCGGGCGTGCTCTCACGAGCTCAGAGCGCGTCGAACACGTGGCTCTTTGCTTCTGTTCGTGTTCTACCCTCTGCTGAGCGGCCAAGACGTGTGAATCTTGCCCTAAGACCTGTGAGAGATCTCTTCGCTGTACCTAGGGCTACCTAGTTCATGTGAGTTCCAAGGGGAGATGTGGTCGGGTTAGAGAGATATGGGGGTGGGAAGTTGTCTTTGTCCTAGCTATCCAAACCGAGACAAAACTTGTGCCAAGTCATGTCAAACGACTTAGGGTTGGGTTCAATCTTCTTTAGGGTGTTCTAGAGGTATTTTGGCGTCACTTTGTAAATTGGGCCAAGTGGTTTTAAGTTTGGGATCAAGGTGAACATGTTTGATCTCTGGAAAGGGGGTGGTTTTGGACTTGGAAGAATTCTGATTTTTCTTTTGTGCTCAACCCTTTGGTGAACCTTTTGGGGTTTTTCTGAATTCTTTTTGGGTCACTTTCTTACTATCATTTGTAGGGTATTAAGTGTACTACATCTTTTATAATTGGCCCAAGTCATGTTCATGTGGTTTCCATACCCTTTTGTTCATACTTACTTCTAGTGCTCTACTTGTCCAAAGGGGTTTGAATTAGGGTTTGGGCAATTCTCCCCATTATATGTGCATAACAAGCCAAGGTATGACTTCTAAGATGGGTTGCACTTACTTAGGGTCTTGAGCTCCAACTTTGGTGTACTTTTCCCAACTTAAGTCACATGTGATGATGGGCTTACTTGTGTAGTCTTGAGTGGAAACCCCTAAGTAACACCTGGGGTGTTACACCGGACATTATGTTAAGTGTATGCATGTGTGCTAGATATCAATCCGACCCCAAGGAATGTCATCTTGTGGCAGTTAAGCGAATTCTTAGATATTTAGTTTCTACACCTTGCTTCGGGATCTGGTATCCAAATACCTTTGGCTTGATTGGATACTCAGACTCCGATTATGCTGGATGCAAGGTTGATAGGAAAAGTACATCAGGGACATGCCAATTCCTAGGAAAGTCCCTAGTGTCTTGGAGTTCAAAGAAACAAACATTTGTTGCCCTATCCACCGCTGAGGCCGAGTATGTTGCCGCAGGACAGTGTTGCGCGCAACTACTTTGGATGAGGCAAACCCTCAGGGACTTTGGCTACAATCTGAGCAAAGTCCCACTCCTATGTGACAATGAGAGTGCAATCCGCATGGCAGATAATCCTGTTGAACACAGCCGCACTAAGCACATAGACATCCGGCATCACTTTCTGAGAGACCACAAGCAAAAGGGAGATATCGAGGTGTACCACATTAGCACCGAGAACCAGCTAGCCGATATCTTTACCAAGCCGTTAGATGAGAAATCCTTTTGCAGGTTGTGTAGTGAGCTAAATGTCTTAGATTCGCGTAACTTGGATTGATCTATAACATACATGTGTTCTATGCCTTTGATCATGTTACTTTATGCATTTAAATCCATTATTGTTTATTTATGGTGCTCAAGTTGTACACATGATCCCTAGACCTCACAAGTCCATTTGCAAGCGATGCACATTTTAAGGGGGAGATGTGCTACAACTTGACCCTTTGAGACTAACCTGTGTGGTTGAGTACTCTTAATATAGTCTCAAAGGTGCATTGAAAGGGAAAATGGACTTGGACGTTGCAAAGACTTCCATTGCACTCCGGTATTGGTGTATTTACCTCCAAGTTCGTACTTATGCTCTCATTGCCTTTTTGCTCTTAATTGACGTTTTTTTGGTGAGGCAATGGGGTTTAAGGGCCAAAAATGATCCTGTTTTGTGCTTAATGCCAAAGGGGGGGAAATTAAGGCCAAAAGCAAATGGATAGTGCTTCTGTTTTGGTGTATTTACTTGTGAATTTTGAAAATAATAGAGTTAGAATTTTTTATTTGTCCAAAATACTCTTATTGCAAAATTTGGTCTCTTTTGGGGGAGAATTTTTTATCATGGGAAAAAGGGGGAGTTTTTGGTACTTGATCAATTTTTCTCTTAGAACATCTCTTGATTTGCCCAAACAAGTGAGTTTGACTTAGAGATAGGAAAATGAATTTGATTTGCAAAAACAAACCAAGTGGTGGTAAAGAGTGATCCAAATATGCCAAATTATAGCAAAAACAATTTGGTCTTCAATTTGAATCGATGTTGCATGTTTTGTGTTGCTTTTTGATGTGTTGGCATAAATCATCAAAAAGGGGGAGATTGAAAGAGAAATGTGCCCTTGGGAAATTTCTATAATGTTTTGGTGATTAAGTGCCCAACACGGTTCTTTAAGTCCTAATGTGTCGAAGGTTGAAAAGTGCAAATCAAAGCATGATGTATGTTTCTAGACTTAGTACATTTGTTTTTGAATACAAATGAAGTTCTCTAAGTGCTAGGAACAGTGAGAAAAGAAGACAAGATGGAAAGGAAAAGACTTGGCTCTGTACAACCAATCTTCAGCTCGGTCTGGCACACCAGACTGTCCGATGGTGCACCGGACAGTGTCCGGTGCTCCAGGCTGGTCCGCGTGAAAAGGCCGCTCTCGGGACTCGACGACGGCGTACGACTATAATTCACCGGACTGTCCGGTGGTGCACCAGACTGTCCGTGAGCCAACGGTCGCCAGCGCAACGGTCGGCCGCGCAATCCACGGGCGACGCGTGGCCCGCAGCAACGGTCGGTTGGGCACACCAGACTGTCCGGTGTACACCGGACAGTGTCTGGTGCGCCAAATGCCCCCGAGGACCAATGGTCGGATGTGCCAGAAAAGGAAGGAGATCGCGCACCAGACAGCTACAGTGACTGTCCGGTGGTGCACCAGACTGTCCGGTGCACCACCCGACAGAAGGAAAGTTTGGCCTTCCAAGTTGGCCTCCAACGGCTCCTAGCTGCCTTGGGGCTATAAAAGGGACACCTAGGCGCATGGAGGAGTCATCCAAGCATTCTTTGAGTATTCTAAAGCATCCAGACTACACTCCCACGCAATTGATTCTCTGTGTTAGCAATTTGAGCTCCATTTGAGTTGCGAACTCTGTGCGTTGTACTTCGAGCTCAAGTTGTGACTTGTGTGCATGGTTGTGCTGTGGATTTGAGTCTTGTGTGTGTGGCTCTCCCCTCCCTTACTTATGTGCTTCTTTTGTGATCATCATTGTAAGGGCGAGAGGCTCCAAGTTGTGGAGATTCCTCGCAAACGGGAGAAAGACTAAGGAAGAAAGCCGTGTTATTCAAGTTCTGACAGTGTAAAGATATATTTCAGACTCTTGTGATCCGTGTATACATGACATATATTTCCCAGTAGATAATGACGCCATATCTTAAGGGCATGAACAACTGCAGCTAGTTCCTAATCATGAGTTGGATAGTGCTTCTCATGCCGGCGTAGTTGTCTAGAAGCATAGGCTATGACTCAGCCCTCTTGCATTAGGACACATCCGAGTCCACTACCTGATGTGTCACAATACACATCAAAAGGCTTCTCTATATCCGGTTGAGCCAATACCGGAGCATTTGTTAATAACACCTTCAGTTGTTCGAAGGCTTCATTGCATTTTGAGGACCAGTCAAACATGGTATAATTCTTCAATAAACCTGTGATAGGATTAACAATCTTGGAGAATTCCGGAATGAACCTGCGGTAATATCTAGCTAGTCCAAGGAAGCTTCGAACTTGATGTACTGTTGCTGGCGGTTTCCATTCTAAAATATCTTTGACTTTGCTGGGATCGAGCGCAATTCCTTTTGCAGATAATACATGTCCCAGAACTTGGATTTCCTCCAACCAAAACGTGCATTTGCTGAATTTAGCATACAATTGGTGCTCCCTTTAGCGCGTTAGCACGATTCGTAAGTGATTAGAATGCTCCTCTTCATTTTTGGAATAGATCAGGATGTCATCAATGAAGACCACCACAAATTTATCCAACTTGAGCATGAATATTGTGTTCATTAAGTATGTGAAGTGGGCTGGGGCATTTGTCAATCTGAAAGACATAACCAAATATTCAAATAATCCATACCGCGTAGTGAATGCGGTCTTGGGTATATCTTCGGGTCGAATACGGATCTGATGATAACCTGACCTGAGGTCAATCTTGGAGAATACCCGAGTTCCAGTAAGTTGATCGAATAGAATATCAATCCGAGGGAGAGGGTACTAGTTCTTGATAGTGACCTCATTAAGGGGTTTGTAGTCCACGCACATTCGAAGTGTCTGATCCTTGTTCTTAACGAAAACTGCTGGACATCCCCATTGTGATGAACTAGGCCTAATGAAGCCTTTCTCAAGCAAGTCTTGGAATTGAGTCTTGAGTTCTGCCAATTCATTAGGTGGCATTCGGTACGACCTTCTAGAAATAGGAGCTATACCGGTCTTTAGTTCAATCACAAACTCTACATCCCTTTCTGGAGGCAACCCAGGCAGGTCTTAAGGAAAGACATCCGGGAATTCACATACCACCGGAATATCCTAGATTTCTGGTATGATAGCTTCATAAACTTGCCTAGATGGTTTGACTGGGATAGCTACAGGGATAGACAGTTGAATCTCTTCATGGCCATGACTCAATTTGATGGTCCTTAAGTCTGTATTGATGTTCATGCCCAGAATTACATCTATGTCTTGGCCCTTTAAAACAATCATGTTGGTTGGAAATTCCTGTCCGGCCAACGTTACTGGTATGTGGAAGGCTACTTCCTTAGTAAATATCCGTCCTCCAGGTGAATGGATAATAAATCCTTCCCTTGATTCAATGCAAGAAATGTAATGCTTTTCCACAAAATTCTTGCTTATAAAGGTGTGTGATGCACCAGAATCAAAGAGAATAACTGCTCGGTAATTGGCAACAAGGAACGTACCCATCATTACCGGCTCGGCCTCCGGTGTTGTAGCCACTTGGGTATAATAAATCCGTCCAATTTTCTTGAAATTCTTGCCCGTTGAAGCATTAGCCGTGTTCCCCTTTCCTTGGTTGGAATTCCCAGAGTTCTGTTGGAAGTTGGTTTTATTTTGCTTCAGGTATGGACAGTCCTTGATGAAGTGTTCGGACTTTCCACAGTTGAAGCAACCAGTGGAAGAACTAGGGAGAGCAGGGATACGAGTACCAGGGACACTCGGCTGATTGGTAGGAGCGGGGGCAGTAGTGGGACGAATAAAAACATGCTGCTTGAAGGGATAGGAAGGTGGGCGAGGTGAAGAACGATTTTGATTAAAAGGTCGGATCACCAACCTGGTTCTCTTTTCAGGCCCTTGATTTGACTTTTCATGTCCAAACCCCTTTGATTTTCCATGTCCTGCATTTTTGGCTTCCACTGCCAGTGCCGTACTGACAGCTCTACTATAGGTAAGATCCAGACATGGTGCCATTTACCGTTGAAGCCTGTCATTAAGTCCCCTCATAAAACAATTCTTTTTCTTCAGATCTGTATTTACTTGGTCGATGGCATACTGGGATAGATGGTTGAATTTGTTGAGATACTGCATTACAGTATCTCCCCCTTGCTTTACCTAATGAACTCTTCTTGTTTCACTAGTTAGGTGCCTGTGCGTTGCAACGGTATACAAAATATCCAGCAAACTGTTATTGCACAACAATTACATAAAAATACCACATATATTATCGATCTCATATCTCATAAATTCTTTGGCAACAATCAATACATAACTAAATTGATACGGATCAAATTATATTACAATACGACAATAATGTCATCTTAAAAGATGCGGAGTTCAAAAAGGGTTCCATTCAGGTGCTACAAGTCCATAAAGAAATAAGAAATCATTGATGTAGTACTTGAAAGACACACTACTTCACCAGCTCTATGTAGAATGTCCATGTACAAGCTCACGCATTAGAAAAGAGAAGCAATAATGTTCTCTCCTTACTTCATATATGCAATGACTCATGACTACTGCAGAAGTACCTGTTGGAGAAATATTTACTCCTAAAAGTTGGCTTAGCTCAAGGGCCTTTCGTGCTCTGGAACACCTACCTAAAAAGTTGGCAAACCTTAATAACCTCAATAAGAACTTCAGCAACACAATTAGAAGGGCCACACTACATAGTGCCTTTATCCAACCCTTAACTGTGATTACTGATGGCCATGTAAAAGGTGTAACAAAAAATATAATAGGATGGACTGTTTACAGTTAATATAACAGTTATCTACAACACTAAAAAGTTGATAATAAACCTTTCCAGAATAAGATTGTCTCATAGATATTAATTTTTAGAAAACATGTCAAGTTGAATGCAGATAATGCAACATAAGTCGGAATAATCAAATGCACGAGTCTAATGAATGTCACATAATTTGGCAATCTAGTTAAGGACAATGTCTATCAAAGAACAAGTTTTGTCGAATACATTCTTGATATATAGCAGGAACTTTTTAAACATATCCCAAAACAATGAGCTAGTATGCGACAATTATAGCAAAACAGTGTGTGCAGATGGCACATTGAACTACTCATCGTTCGTTAAAAACAGAAACAAAATCTTCAGGGTACCTGAAAAGGAATAATAACTGTGATGCATAATCTTTAGATGGCACAGTGATCCCAGCAGCGAGCCACAACAATAATCAACTCCTGAGGCAAAAGCATCATCCAGTTAGTCACCTCCTCACAAAACACGGTGAGAATAACAAGAATTTTGTTACACCAAAAACATGCAGTAAGACTAGAATGAAGGTGATATATAACATGTAACAAAGGACCAAAGGAGCGCTCGTCCATGAACTCCAATCCACCCATCGTTTACACTTCCAATGCAAATCATATCCCTACAGCCAGACACATATCATGACTTACTGTTATTACCCTATGTGTTCAATTGTTTTACACACCAAAACAGTCACAAATATAATTTAACAAACTCTGTTTATTCCTAATGGAATCACACGCTCCTGTCCATTTGTGTGAAAAAAGTATGTGTTCATTATTTTCCAATTACTTGTACTGTACATATATTATATTTGATACCCATAAAAAAATAAATTTAATATCAGAGTGAGAATATGGTCCACATATCAGATATTAAACCGAAAAGAACAAATATTAGTATACTACACCTTATCTTAGCCAAAAGGATGAGAAAGATATGAAACTGCATAGAGATACCTTTGCACTGCCATGCTTGAGGCAACTGATTCCTAGCTTTAATCCTTCCCTTGTCTGCATGATTCGAATGATAAGTGGCTCTTTCAAACTTTTCTTCTTAGCTTTTGTGTTCTTTGGTAGCTCCGAAGCATTTGATGGTTCATTTCCATATATTATGCCCCTGTTTGGTTCAGCTTCTGGTCGGCTTCTGGCCGCCAGAAGCAGAAGCTGGAAGCAAACGCTCAAATTTTGGCGCGGCTTCTGCCCGACGCGCTTCGGTAAGAAGCCCCCCGCGCACGGTCCGCTTGAAGCGGCCTTCACTTGGCTTCGGATAGAAGTCTGTCCACTTCGCTAGGGTACTCGCCCAAGCACACGCCGCCGCCGCGCACCCAACGCGTCGCCGCCGTCGTCTTCGCAGGTACGGCCGACCTCCATCCGCGAACTCCTCCATCCCAACCGTCTGTTCCCCTACGCCGCGTCTCATTCCCGTCTTTTCTAGGGTTCGCGCACCCACGTCGGCGCCGCAGCCCCGTCGCAAAGGAACCTCTTTCCCCGTCTTCGTCTTCGCAGGTACGGGCCCTCTCCTCCATCCGGACCCTCTCATTCACCGCCGCCGCCTCGGACATTCGTTGAACCTTTACTGTCGCTAGGGTTACCGCACCCACACCGGCGCCGCTGCTTCGTCGTGAAGGTTCCACTGCTCCCCCACGTCGTGTCGTCATCTTCCCATGTACGGTGTACCTCGCCTCGATCCCGACCCTCGCCGCCCCCTCCTCTCGTTTTGCTAGGGTTCGTCCTACCCCGTTTGCTATTTGTTTAGGCTTTAACCACTGCCGACTGAACTCCAGTTTATTCAGTACATCATTACTGTTATGGATCAACATACTAAACTAATTTATTGTGCATTGTCGCCTTCAGATATCCGTATCAACTCGGAGGTCTTCGTCTACGGTTCCAAGATCCAGTGCAACCAAGGTAATGTGATACTCAATTTGTTGCGCACTTTACTGTCAACAGGTGTTGAGCCAATTTTTGTTTATGGTTTAATTGGGATACCATTCATCTGTTGTGTCACTATTATTTGTTGACGGATTAGTTCATACTTTGTTAGTTACTACCTGTAGTTTGTATGGTTTACTCGGGGTCTTTATTACTTTGTTTGTCACAACCTTTTGTATGTTCAGGGTTGAGTTCATACTGTGTTAGTTACTACCTATATGTTAGTACCTTCAACCAAAGTTTGTCCATCTTAGCACGCAATTCATGTGAATAAATGGAAGTTAGTAGATTGTCCCCTTGTCTAGTTCACTAACCACCTAAATCCACATTAGATGGATTCAGCAGACTCCATAGCCGACAAGGCAATTGGAAGGATGCAAGAGATTGCGGACAAGATTTATTCCGTAGCTCGGGAAACAATCCGTCCAGGACGCGGGTTGACCTCCTTTGACGCTACCAAACTTCGTGTAGCATTGGAGGACATTGCTTGCATGATGGAGCAAGATTCTCTGGTTTTCCAAGAGTATTTGGACAACGTCAACAACGTAACCCACCAGCCTGAGAGCAACTACGAACCCTCAGAGTTGTCCTCAGCACCCCCTGGTGAAGACAACCTTAGTCCAGACTGGGACTTTGCCGAGCACTTTGAAAGGTTTTGGGGAATTGAATATGACTCCGATCAGATGCCTTCCTTTAGTGACAATGAGGTTTAAGTTAGAACTTGGTCCAGCTTGTAGTAAGGTCTTAGTGAAACAGGGATATGATCAGGCTTTTGCTTAATGGGCTGGTGTAAATGTCTTCCATGTCCTTTTGTGTCCAGTACCTCTTTAATTAACGTTGTCTTTATGTAATTAAGGAAATCCTAATTTTACTACTTATGGTACTACTTTATGTTATTATGGTCAGTTCAGTGTTGTTTTTGTTTTCTTCTTAATCCGAGACCACAACGTATTTTCAAAACTCTACACTTGTTTTGCACTAGATGGACAAGTCTGGCAAAGTGATTGCAAAGTGGGATAGTAGAGCAACAAAAATTTACATAGAAATTTGTGTAGAAGAGGTCAATGCCCGGAATAGGCCACAACACTTTCTTAATGCAGAAGGGTATGCTAACCTCATAAGGAAGTTTAAGGAACGCACTGGTCGCACTTACACCAGGGATCAAATGAAGAATAGGTGGGACTCCTTAAAGAGAATGTTCACACAGTGGAAAACTCTTAATGAAAGGGCTACAGGTCTTGGTCGAGACCCTCATACTGGTTCAATCAGTGCGCTAGATGAGTGGTGGGCTAAGCAAAATGAAGTAAGTAGATCTTTTTTTTGTAGACTAACAATAGTATTGGCCATCTAAAACTAGGAACTACCATGTTGCTGCAGGCAATGCCAGGTTGTATTATGTTCAAAACAACCCCCCTAGAGAATGAGGACGAGCTAAAGGTTATGTTTGGACCCATTGTCTGCACAAATGAAAGAACCCTTGTTCCTGGCGTCGAGGATGTTAATTCATCATCTGATGATCATTTGGAAGCCACTTTAGGTGGGGGTGAAAACAGCACACCTGACCCATGCACAAATGCGACTGGGAAGCGTAAGATGTGGCATGATTCTCCTAAACCAAAGAAGAAAAAAGATTCGAGGGAAGAGTACATGAAACGCCTAGTGGAGGCTTTTGAGTCGCGTTCAATGACCACTAACAAGTCCATTACCTCTGCTGACACGGACCCAGTTCGTGTTGAGGTTATTGCACAGTTGCAACAAGTTATCGATGATGGATCACCAGAAGGTAGCGACCTACATTTGTTTGCCACTCATCTGTTGATTGAGAAAAAGTATAGAGATGTATTTGCATCACTGAAGACAAAAGAAGGAAGGAACGCTTGGCTTCGCAAAGCTTACGAGATAGATCTTAAAAAGTCCAATTAGATGCTGGTCGTTCGACAACAGAGGCTTATGTTTTGTATTATGTTAGTTGTGTCTATTTTATGAGTCATGTCGTTTCACTTTGATGAGGATTGTCGTCTTAGAACATAAACTTTATGTACGCATCATTTTCCCTTTCAAACAATTTTCCAAATATTCGAGTTGAATATGTATTTGAATAATCAGAGTTGTAATCTTGTGAACAATGTGAATCTGTGAACTTTCTGTCACCTATGATACATGAATATGTGGCTTGTAAACTGTTCTTCTACATTAATATGTGCCTTATAAATTGTGGTTACATATGAATATGTGGCTGTTGTTTGTGTGCATGCAGATGTGTGACCCTGGTGCACACACATATGATCATGAAATGGATGACAGGGATGCAGAATTGCTTGTTGCTCTATATGATGTAGACATTTGGGGCAGGCCTTTCAGTCAGGTTCCTAGAAGAACAATGGTTGAAACTGGTATTCAATGGGTTGAGAGAACGTTGGAGAATAGTAACGACTGCTTCGACATGTTTCGCATGCGACGAACTGTTTTTAGACGATTGCATGATACGTTGGTGGAAAATTATGGTCTGCTTCCAAGGCGGGGTGTCAGTACTATGGAAGCTCTAGGCATTTTCTTGTGGGCATGTGGGGGTCCACAATCATTTAGGCAGATAAGGAATAAGTTTGGTCACTCCTTGGAAATAATTAGTCGCAAGTATAGTGAAGTCCTTAATGCACTGTATAAGATGTCATCTGACATAATCAAGCCCAAAGACCCAAATTTCATCGAGATTCATCCTCGTTTGCGAGAGGCGAGATTTTGGCCACACTTCAAGGATTGCATAGGAGCAATTGATGGTAGTCACTTTCCAGCGTCAGTCCCGGCCTCGGAGCAAGCCAGATATATTGGCCGGCACGGTTACGCATCGCAGAATGTACTGGCCGTTTGTGACTTTGATATGAGGTTTACATTTATTGTCACAGGATGGCCAGGATCCGTACATGACACTAGAGTATTACAAGGTACTTTGATAACTTATGCGGACAGGTTCCCCCATCCACCGGAAGGTATATAAATTTGTTGTACTTTTTTATCATACGGTATTAATTTATGTCTTAAGTATTTAACTTTTGTATTTCATGTTTGTGCAGGTAAATACTATCTTGTCGATTCAGGCTATCCAAATAGAAAGGGGTACCTTGCACCTTATAAGGGTCAGAAGTACCACATTTCGGAATGGCAAAATGCGAGGCAACCTATTGGGAGCAAAGAAGTATTCAACTATGCACACTCTTCGCTACGCAATGTTATAGAGCGATCGTTTGGGGTGCTTAAAATGAAGTGGAGAGTGCTATTAAGTCTCCCTTCTTTTTCGCTTACCAAACAATCCAAGATAATTATTGCTTGTATGACATTGCATAACTTCATTAGAGAAAGTGCTCTACACGATAGAGACTTTGATGAACTAGGACCTAATAGCCTCAGTCATGATGTACCTTCAGGTGAGAGTAGTAGTAGCACATCTGATGAGTTAGACATGAGTGCTTTTTGAAAGGGAATTAGGCTTACACCTATTTCCTAAATGATTTTGGTGGTTGAATTGACCAAACACAAATAATTGAACTAAGTAGTTTGCTCTAGTGTATAAGTTATACAGGTATCAAAGGTTCACACTTAGCCAATAAAAAGACCAAGAATTGGGTTCAACAAAGAGAGCAAGGGACAACTGAAGGATGCCCTGGTCTGGCGCACCGGACTATCCGGTGTGCCACCGGACAGTGTCCGGTGCACCAGGGGACTTCACGCTGAGCTCTTCACCTTCGGGAAAATCCAGAGGCGCTCCTCTATAATTCACCGGACTGTCCGGTGTACACCGGACAGTGTCCGGTGCTCCCGGAATGAAGCGTCTCTGGAACTCGCCAGCTTCGGGAATTGGCTCCGCTATAATTCACCGGACATGTCCGGTGTGCACCGGACTATCCGGTGAGCCAGCGGAGCAACGGCTACTTCGCACCAACGGTCACCTACAGAGTCATTTAATGCGCGCCAGAGCGCGCAGAAGTCAGGCACGCGCGATGTGGCGCACCGGACACTCTACAGTACATGTCCGGTGTGCCACCGGACATCTAGGCGGGCCCAGCAGTCAGAGCTCCAACGGTCGGAACCCAACGGCCTGGTGACGTGGCTGGCGCACCAGACAGTGTCCGGTGGCGCACCGGACTGTCCGATACGCCATGCGACAGCAGCCTTCACCAAACGGCTAGTTTGGTGCTTGGGGTTATAAATACCCCCAACCACCCCACATTCAAGTTATCCAAGTTTTCCAACTTCCAACCACTTACAAGAGCTAGGCATTCAATACAAGACACACCCAAGTGATCAAATTCTCTCCCAAATCCACAAAAGCTTTAGTGACTAGTGAGAGTGATTTGTCGTGTTCTTTTGAGCTCTTGCGCTTGGATCGCTTTCTTCTTTCTCATTCTTTGCTTGTGATCAAAACTCAATTGTAATCAAGGCAAGAGACACCAATTGTGTGGTGGTCCTTGCGGGGAAGTTTTGTTCCCGGTTGATTTGAGAAGAGAAAGCTCACTCGGTCCAAGGGACCGTTTGAGAGAGGGAAAGGGTTGAAAGAGACCCGGTTTTTGTGACCACCTCAACGGGGAGTAGGTTTGCGAGAACCGAACCTCGGTAAAACAAATCCGCGTGTCACACTCTTTATTCGCTTGCGATTTGTTTTGCACCCTCTCTCGCGACTCGATTATATTTCTAACGCTAACCCGGCTTGTAGTTGTGATTAACTTTGTAAATTTCAGTTTCGCCCTATTCACCCCCCACTTCTAGGCGACTTTCAATTGGTATCAAAGCCCGGTACTTCATTAGAGCCTAACCGCTCGAAGTAATGTCGGGAGATCACGCCAAGAAGGAGATGGAGACCGGCGACAAGCCCGCTACAAGCCACGGGAAAGCTTCATCGGAGGAGTCCCACAAAAAGGAGAAGGGGAAGGAGAAGGAGAAGAAAGCCTCTTCCCATAAGTCGATTGGAGTGGCGACAAGAAAAAGAAGATGAGGAAGGTGGTCTACTACGAGACCGATACTTCATCACCTTCCACCTCCGGCTCCGACGCGTCCTCCGTAATTTCTAAGCGCCATGAGCGCAAGAAGTTTAGTAAGATCCCCTTACACTATCCTCGCACTTCTAGACATACTCCATTACTTTCCGTTCCATTAGGCAAACCGCCAACCTTTGACGGTGAAGATTATGCTAGGTGGAGTGATTTGATGAAATTTCACCTAACCTCACTCCACAAAAGTATATGGAATGTTGTTAAGTTTGGAGCATAGGTACCATCCGTAGAGGATGAGGATTATGATGAGGATGAGGTGGCCCAAATCGAGCACTTCAACTCCCAAGCCACAACCATACTCCTCGCCTCTCTAAGTAGGGAGGAGTACAACAAGGTGCAAGGATTAAAGAGCGCCGAGGAAGTTTGGGACGTGCTCAAGACCGCGCACGAGGGTGATGAACTAACCAAGATCACCAAGCGGGAAACGATCGAGGGGGAGCTCGGTCGCTTCCGTCTTCGCCAAGGGGAGGAGCCACAAGACATGTACAACCGGCTCAAAACCTTGGTGAATCAAGTGCGCAACCTCGGGAGCAAGAAGTGGGATGACCACGAGGTGGTTAAGGTTATTCTAAGATCACTTATTTTCCTTAACCCTACTCAAGTACAATTAATTCACGGTAATCCTAGATATACACTAATGACTCCCGAGGAAGTAATCAGGAATTTTGTGAGCTTTGAGTTTATGATCAAGGGCTCACGGAAGATCAACGAGCTTGACGGTCCCTCCACGTCCGAAGCGCAACCGGTTGCATTCAAGGCAACGGAGGAGAAGAAGGAGGAGTCTACACCAAGTAGAACACCCATCGACGCCTCCAAGCTTGACAACGAGGAAATGGCGCTTGTCATCAAAAGCTTCCGCCAAATCCTCAAGCAAAGGAGGGGGAAAGATTACAAGCCCCGCTCCAAGAAGGTTTGCTACAAGTGTGGTAAGCCCGGTCACTTTATAGCAAAATGTCCTATTTCTAGTGACAGTGACAGGGGCGACGACAAGAAGGGAAGAAGAAAGGAGAAGAAGAGGTACTACAAGAAGAAGGGCGGCGATGCCCATGTTTGTCGCGAGTGGGACTCCGACGAAAGCTCTAGCGACTCCTCCGACGACGAGGACGCCACCAACATCGCCATCACCAAGGGACTTCTCTTCCCCAACATTGGCCACAAGTGCCTCATGGCAAAGGACGGCAAAAAGAAGAAGGTTAAATCCAAATCCTCCACTAGATATGAGTCTTCTAGCGATGATAATGCTAGTGATGAGGAAGATAATTTGCGTACTCTTTTTGCCAACTTAAACATGCAAAAAAAGAAAAATTAAATGAATTGATTAGTGCTATCCATGAGAAGGATGATCTTTTGGACTCCCAAGAGGACTTCCTTATTAAAGAAAACAAGAAACATGTAAAAGTTAAAAATGCTTACGCTCTAGAAGTAGAAAAATGTGAAAAACTATCTAATGAGCTAAGCACTTGCCATGAGACCATAGACAACCTTAGAAATGAGAATGCTAATTTATTAGCTAAGGTTGATTCAAATATTTGTGATGTTTCAATTCCCAATCTTAGAAATGATAATGATGATTTGCTTGCTAAGATTAAAGAATTGAACATTTCTCTTGCTAGCCTTAGAGATGAAAATGAAAAATTGCATGCTAAGGCTAAAGATTTTGATGTTTGCAATGCTACCATTTCCGACCTTAGAAGTAAAAATGATATATTGCATGCTAAGGTTGTAGAATTAAAATCTTGCAAACCATCTACATCTACCGTTGAGCACACTTCTATTTGTACTAGATGTAGAGATGTTGATATTAATGCTATTCATGATCACATGGCTTTAATTAAACAACAAAATGATCATATAGCAAAATTAGATGCTAAAATTGCCGAGCATGAACTTGAAAATGAAAATTTTAAATTTGCTCGTAGTATGCTTTATAGTGGGAGACGCCCTGGCATTAAGGATGGCATTGGCTTCCAAAAAGGGGACAATGTCAAACTTAATGCCCCTCCTAAGAAATTGTCTAATTTTGTTAAGGGCAAGGCTCCCATGCCTCAGGATAAAGAGGGTTACATTTTGTACCCTGCCGGTTATCCTGAGAGCAAAACTAGGAGAATTCATTCTAGAAAGTCTCACTCTGGCCCTAACCATGCTTTTATTTATAAGGGTGAGACATCTAGTTCTAGGCAACCAACCCGTGCTAAGTTGCCTAAGAAGAAAACTCCTAGTGCATCAAATGATCATAACATTTCATTTAAAACTTTTGATGCATAATATGTCTTAACTAACAAATCCGGCAAGGTAGTTGCCAAATATGTTGGGGGCAAGCACAAGGGATCAAAGACTTGTGTTTGGGTACCCAAAGTTCTTGTATCTAATGCCAAAGGACCCAAAACCATTTGGGTACCTAAAGTCAAGAACTAAACATGTTTTGTCGGCTTATGCATCCGGAGGCTCAAGTTGGATCATCGACAGCGGGTGCACAAACCACATGACATGGGAGAAGAAGATGTTCTCCTACGAGAAAAACCAAGATCCCCAACGAGCTATCACATTCGGGGATGGAAATCAAGGTTTGGTCAAAGGACTGGGTAAAATTGCTATATCACCTGACCATTCCATTTCCAATGTTTTTCTTGTAGATTCTTTATATTACAATTTGCTTTCTGTTTCTCAATTGTGTCAAATGGGCTACAACTGTCATTTTACTGATGTAGGTGTCACTATCTTTAGAAGAAGTGATGATTCAATAGCATTTAAGGGAGTGTTAGAGGGTCAACTATACTTGGTAGATTTTGATAGAGCTGGACTCGACACTTTCTTAATTGCTAAGACTAACATGGGTTGGCTCTGGCATTGCCGACTAGCCCATGTTGGAATGAAGAATCTTCATAAGCTTCTAAAGGGAGAGCACATTTTAGGATTAACAAATGTTCATTTTGAGAAAGACAGGGTTTGTAGCGCATGCCAAGCAGGGAAGCAAGTTGGTACCCATCATCCACACAAGAACATCATGACGACTGACAGGCCACTGGAGCTCCTACACATGGATCTATTCGGCCCGATAGCTTACATAAGCATCGGCGGGAGTAAGTACTGTCTTGTTATTGTGGATGATTATTCTCGCTTCACTTGGGTATTCTTTTTGCAGGAAAAATCTCATACCCAAGAGACATTAAAAGGATTCTTGAGACGAGCTCAAAATGAGTTCAGCTTAAGGATCAAGAAAATTAGAAGCGACAACGGGACGGAGTTCAAGAACTCACAAATAGAAGGCTTCCTTGAGGAAGAGGGCATCAAGCATGAGTTCTCTTCTCCCTACACGCGACAACAAAATGGTGTAGTGGAGAGGAAGAATCAAACTCTATTGGACATGGCAAGAACCATGCTTGATGAGTACAAGACATCGGATCGGTTTTGGGCCGAGGCGGTCAACACCGCCTGCTACGCCATCAACCGGTTGTATCTACACCGAATCCTCAAGAAGACATCATACGAACTCCTAACCGGTAAAAAGCCCAATATTTCATATTTTAGAGTCTTTGGTAGCAAATGCTTTATTCTTGTTAAAAGAGGTAGAAAATCTAAATTTGCTCCTAAGACTGTAGAAGGCTTTTTACTAGGATATGATTCGAACACAAGGGCATATAGAGTCTTTAACAAGTCCTCTGGACAAGTTGAAGTTTCTTGTGACATTGTGTTTGATGAGACTAACGTCTCTCAAGTAGAGCAAGTTGATCTTGATGAGATAGGTGATGAAGAGGCTCCGTGCATCGCGCTAAGGAACATGTCCATTGGGGATGTGTGTCCTAAGGAATCCGAAGAGCCTCCAAGTGCACAAGATCAACCATCCTCCTCCACGCAAGTATCTCCACCAACTCAAAATGAGGATGAGGCTCAAGTTGATGAAGGAGAAGATCAAGCAAATGAGCCACCTCAAGATGACGGCAATGATCAAGGGGGAGATGCAAATGATCAAGACAAGGAGGATGAAGAACCAAGGCCGCCACACCCAAGAGTCCACCAAGCAATCCAACGAGATCACCCCGTCGACACCATCCTCGGCGACATTCATAAGGGGGTAACTACTAGATCTCGTGTTGCACATTTTTGTGAGCATTACTCTTTGGTTTCCTCTATTGAGCCACACAGGGTAGAGGAAGCACTACAAGATTCGGATTGGGTGGTGGCGATGCAAGAGGAGCTCAACAACTTCACTAGGAATGAGGTATGGCATTTAGTTCCACGTCCTAATCAAAATGTTGTAGGAACCAAGTGGGTTTTCCGCAACAAGCAAGATGAGCATGGTGTGGTGACAAGGAACAAAGCCCGACTTGTGGCCAAAGGATACTCCCAACTCGAAGGTTTGGATTTCGGTGAAACCTATGCACCCGTAGCTAGGCTTGAGTCAATTCGAATATTATTAACCTATGCTACTTACCATGGCTTCAAGCTTTATCAAATGGGCGTGAAAAGTGCCTTCCTCAATGGACCAATCAAGGAAGAGGTCTATGTTGAGCAACCTCCCGGCTTTGAAGATAGTGAGTACCCTAACCATGTTTATAAACTCTCTAAGGCGCTTTATGGGCTCAAGCAAGCCCCAAGAGCATGGTACGAATGCCTTAGAGATTTCCTTATCACTAATGGATTCAAAGTCGAAAAGGCCGATCCTACACTCTTCACTAAAACTCTTGAAAATGACTTGTTTGTATGCCAAATTTATGTTGATGATATTATATTTGGGTCTACTAACGAGTCTACATGTGAAGAATTTAGTAGGATCATGACACAAAAATTCGAGATGTCTATGATGGGGGAGTTGAAGTATTTCTTAGGATTTCAAGTGAAGCAACTCCAAGAGGGCACCTTCATTAGCCAAACGAAGTATACTCAAGATATTCTAAGCAAGTTTGGAATGAAGGATACCAAACCCATCAAGACACCCATGGGAACAAATGGGCATCTCGACCTCGACGAGGGAGGTAAATCCGTGGATCAAAAGGTATACCGATCGATGATTGGTTCTCTACTCTATTTATGTGCATCTCGACCAGACATTATGCTTTCTGTTTGCATGTGTGCAAGATTCCAAGCCGACCCTAAGGAAGCTCACCTTACGGCCGTAAAACGAATCTTGAGATATTTAGTTTATACTCCTAAGTTTGGGCTTTGGTATCCTAGGGGATCCACATTTGATTTAATTGGTTATTCGGATGCCGATTGGGCGGGATGTAAAATCAATAGAAAGGGCACATCTGGGACTTGCCAGTTCTTGGGAAGATCCTTGGTGTCTTGGGCTTCAAAGAAGCAAAATTCGGTAGCTCTTTCTACCGCCAAAGCCGAGTATATTGCCGCAGGCCATTGTTGCGCGCAACTACTTTGGATGAGGCAAACCCTTAGGGACTATGGTTACAAATTAACCAAAGTTCCTCTTCTATGTGATAATGAGAGAGCAATTCGCATGGCGGATAATCCCGTTGAGCATAGCCGCACTAAATACATAGCCATTCGATATCACTTTTTAAGGGATCACCAACAAAAGGGAGATATCGAGATTTCATATATTAACACTAAATATCAATTAGCCGATATCTTTACCAAGCCACTTGATGAACAAACCTTTAACAAACTTCGGCATGAGCTAAATATTCTTGATTCTAGGAACTTCTTTTGTTAATTTGCACACATAGCTCATTCATATACCTTTGATCATGTCTCTTTCATATGCTATGATTAATGTGTTTTCAAGTCTATTTCAAACCAAGTCATAGCTGTATTGAAAGGGAATTGGAGTCTTCGGTGAAGACAAAGGCTTCCACTCCGTAACTCATCCTTCGCCGTCGCTCCGGGCAACTCTCTATCTTTGGGGGAGAGAGCCTAAGTACAAAGCAAAAGGACTCCGTCTTTGGTATAATCTTCACTCATTTATTTATGACCAAAGGGGGAGAAAGTAATTCTAAGGGCTCTAATGATTCCGTTTTTGGCGATTTATGCCAAAGGGGGAGAGAGCATGAGCCCGAAGCAAAAGGACCGCACCACCACCGAATTTTCAAATTTTTGGTTTTTCAATTGATACTAATTTTAGAAAGAGTTTTTCAATTGGTATGATTTTCAAAGTTGGTATCTCATTGTGTTCAAAATAGGGGGAAAATAGTATTTTCAAAATCAATATCTTAAAACCCTCTTGAACACTAAGAGGAGGAATTTATCAAGGGGGAGTTTTGTTTGTGTCAAAGGAAAAGCATTTGAAACAGGGGGAGGAAATTTCAAATCTTGAAAATGCTTCGCAAAATCTTATTCATTTACCTTTGATTATTTGCAAAAGAACTTTGAAAAGGATTTACAAAAGAATTTGCAAAAACAAAACATGTGGTGCAAGCGTGGTCCAAAATGTTAAAAATGAAGAAACAATCCATGCGTTTCTTATAAGTATTTATATTGGCTCAATTCCAAGCAACCTTTGCACTTACATTATGCAAACTAGTTCAATTATGCATTTCTATACTTGCTTTGGTTTGTGTTGGCATCAATCACCAAAAAGGGGGAGATTGAAAGGGAATTAGGCTTACACCTATTTCCTAAATGATTTTGGTGGTTGAATTGACCAAACACAAATAATTGGACTAACTAGTTTGCTGTAGTGTATAAGTTATACAGGTATCAAAGGTTCACACTTAGCCAATAAAAAGACCAAGAATTGGGTTCAACAAAGAGAGCAAGGGACAACCGAAGGCTGCCCTGGTCTGGCGCACCGGATTGTCCGGTGCACCAGGGGACTTCACGCTGAACTCTTCACCTTCGGGAAAATCCAGAGGCGCTCCGCTATAATTCACCGGACTGTCCGGTGTACACCGGACAATGTCCGGTGCTCCAGGAATGAAGCGTCTCTGGAACTCGCCAGCTTCGGGAATTCGCTCCGCTATAATTCACCGGACATGTCCTGTGTGCACCGGACTGTCCTGTGAGCCAGCGGAGCAATGGCTACTTCGCGCCAACGGTCACCTGCAGAGTCATTTAATGCGCGCCAGAGCGCGCAGAAGTCAGGCACGTGCGATGTGGCACACCGGACACTCTACAGTACATGTCTGGTGTGCCACCGGACATCCAGGCGGGCCCAACAGTCAGAGCTCCAACGGTCGGAACCCAACGGCCTGGTGACGTGGCTGGCGCACCGGACAGTGTCCGGTGGCGCACCGGACTGTCCGGTGCGCCATGCGACATCAGCCTTCACCAAACGACTAGTTTGGTGGTTGGGGTTATAAATACCCCCAACCACCCCACATTCAAGTTATCCAAGTTTTCCAACTTCCAACCACTTACAAGAGCTAGGCATTCAATACAAGACACACCCAAGTGATCAAATTCTCTCCCAAATCCACAAAAGCTTTAGTGACTAGTGAGAGTGATTTGTCGTGTTCTTTTGAGCTCTTGCGCTTGGATCGCTTTCTTCTTTCTCATTCTTTGCTTGTGATCAAAACTCAATTGTAACCAAGGCAAGAGACACCAATTTTGTGGTGGTCCTTGCGGGGAAGTTTTGTTCCCGGTTGATTTGAGAAGAGAAAGCTCACTCGATCCAAGGGACCGTTTGAGAGAGGGAAAGGGTTGAAAGAGACCCGGTCTTTGTGACCACCTCAACGGGGAGTAGGTTTGCGAGAACCGAACCTCAGTAAAACAAATCCGCGTGTCACACTCTTTATTCGCTTGCGATTTGTTTTGCACCCTCTCTCGCGACTCGATTATATTTCTAACGCTAACCTGGCTTGTAGTTGTGATTAACTTTATAAATTTCAGTTTCGCCCTATTCACCCCCCCTTCTAGGCGACTTTCACTTTTCGAGAAGCAATTGCTAATGCATTAGTGTCGTAGTTAACTATGTCAATGTAACGGTACTTATGATGTAATCAATTCCACTAATTATTATGTAATGACCTTTTGTTGGTTCTGGGTTCAAGTTTATCGATTGTTCGAACAGAATATGCAATATGAGAATCTGATTATCCAAACACGTAGATTCTAACGAACAGCTTTTCTGCACAGCTAGCGAACCAAACACCTAAATTCTAACCACCAGCTTTTCTCAACAGCCAGCTTTTCCCCACATCCAGCTTTTCAGAAAAGCTATTCAGAAAAAAGCCGAACCAAACACGCCCTATTAATGCTCCTTGAGTAAGAAGGGGGATAAGTTGACAAATAACGTCTAAGGCTGAGGTCTACCAAAACAGATATGGGTTACAATGTGATAAATTGATACTTGGTTCATAGAAGAGGGCAGGGAAAATAAAATTGCACACCACATGATATAATAATGCGATTATCTTATCTGCAATGGGGAGCTCCCCAAGTTCAGAGATAAAGGTCAATTTGGAAAACCTATAGCAAAGGATGAATGTAAGGGTTATGATTTTGATCTAGGTACTAATCCTACATGATTTGTAGTTGTGTTCATGTCTGTAGCATTCATTTGATGCCCACAATTAGTTTTTGTATATATTGTTTATGCCTTTCACTGGTAGGAAAATGGTGGGACAATTATGGGACACAAGTTCCAATTTTGCAAAGAATGGTTGTAAGAATTCTCTCTTCAATGCCTATATATTCCGATTGTGAAAGAACTTGGAGCTATTTTGTATGGTTAAGATTCTAGCACCAAGTTATATTATTAATATACATCACTTGTTATTTCAGGTTTGTCATTTGTGAAGTATCAACAAGCTTAGATTTGCATTTGTATTTTTATAGAATCATACAAAGAAAAGAAACAAGCTAACAAGTGTTTGTGCAATACAATAACAGGATGAATGGGAAAAATAAAAAGCCAAAAAGAACCAAAAGATTTGGCATGTAGGGTTGAGGAATGTGAGAAACTTCATAAGAGTTCAAGGCTGTCCCAAAATGAGAGATGTTAGTGAAGATGAATTTCAGCCTGAACAAGAGCCAACCAATGAGAAAAACATTTACTTTGAGTCTGACCAGGAGAATGCTGCCCCAATTTAACCAATGAGGAAAACATTGACTTTGAGTATACCGGCCCCATTACTGCACATGCAGGGTTGCTTATTTTATTTTGCTTTCACTTATGACTTAGAACTAATTTATCTTTGTGCCTCTACTGCCAGCCAGTTTGTAACTTTTGTGTGTGGGTAGTCCCATGAGTAGTCGACCTGACTTGTGGCTGTTTTGTAATTACAGTGACATTAATTCCCCCTATAATTCTAACAAAGTGAAAAACTGCAAAAGATATGCTTAGCTCTAGCTTATTACCACTATTCATAAGATGTTCGAAAAGAATAAAGAGCAAAGAAAACTTCTAAAAATACATGACCAGGATTCTAGGATGTATATTGTAGCAACCAGTAGGAACTTTGCACGGTCAGATCCTGGAATAGCTGAAGTTCAGTGGAGTACAGTTCTAGTAACAATTGTTTTACTGACGTTGTGTTGCCCGCTGAAATGCGTAATCAATGACTACAAGAAATAACATATATTGGTGAGACCACGAACTATTCCTGTTGTAACTTATAGGAAGCTACGCATCCAAGTCACGTGCAAACATTTAGTTTGGCCGTTCTATACACACGTGAGAAGAGAAAACGGCGAGTTTGAAGCCATTCAATGCAATAATATAATTGAACAAACCTCCGGCTCCTATAGTGTGGTGAAAAAGTTTGGCAACGCAACCATGGAGAGAAGAGATGAACCTGACAAACTGTTTTATAGTGGCTGTTTTCTTATTTATTTCAGGGGTCCAATGATACAGAACTAAGCTGAGAAATATTGTGCTTCTGTTTTGGAGAGTTCGTGAATAGAGGTCGTGGACTACCTAAGAAAATGAGGACAACAAATACCCAATTTCCATAATAAGATTTAATGTACTTGACACTGCATATATTCGTTTGAGCTGGTATTGTAGATGTTGAATTTGGCATATAAGACATTGAAGTGCAAATTCACAGGTGGCAGCTTAGAACAGATCCTGGAAAATTCCGCAGTCGGGCAGCACGACCTAGGGATAACCTCGACGCAAACAAGCCATTCAGTCACGCCGCTATCGGACCTCATGGACAGGGGGCGCTGGTGGTGTTTTCTACGCCGCGCTGTCGTGCAGGCTGCCATGGCTATCGCTGGACAGCGGTGCAGTGGTTAATGCCAGGGCAAGCTCCGGCCACGCGAGATCCAATGTTTCGCCACGCCCAGACTTCTCCTCACCGTGTCACCGTGGTCTTCCTCCCCATGCTGTCGCCGACCCCGCCGCCAGTGTTGCCGCTGGAGGCCGAAGCGGAGAAAACCCTCGTGGCCACCGCCAGCCTCGCCATTGTCCCCTTCTCATCGGTGGAATCGGCCTCAACCCCTCTGAGTTGTTCCCGGAGGGGTCGGGAGTGCGCTGGATGTGCGAGCGCATTGCTCGGGGTGGTGACGGGGAGGTGGGGGGATCGTGGGCTAGGGCGGCGGCGGCGACGCACGCGATCGATGGGGTGGTGAGAGAATGGGTGCCTCGAGGTCCACGAGCCAGCGACCAGGCTTGGGACGACCCAAGTGGAGGTCGCCCACGGCATCGCGACATTCACGGCGGCTTGAAGGCGGAGCGAGGGTGAGCGAGGATGGAAGGGGAGCGCGCATGGGAGCGACGATGGAAGGAGGGCAAGTCATGTGGGAGAGAATGGAAGACGAGCGCAACACAGTCGCGACGATGGAAGGCGGGGGAACGGAAGGACGATGACGGGCACGAGGTTCGCCTACTTTCACGCCGGAGATTTTGGGCGGTGATGGAAGGAAGGAGCACGACGCGTGGATGGAAGGGCACTGCGTCGAGAGAGGGAGGCGCAGGAAACGCTCGTGTGGTTTCCTTGCAGGGAGGCGCGGGCAACGCTCGCGTGGCCACACCGGAGTGCAGGGGAGAGGGGCAGGCAGAACCGTGCACCGTGGATGCCTACGCTATGCTCTTAAGAAGTAGTAGAGATATAGTCTGGACAATCTGCAACAAAAATAGGGGTAAACAAAAATTGTGCGACATTACTTACCTAAGCGTGAACACAAATTATAATATAAAATAATATATGTAGAAGAAAGCTAGGAGGATGGGACCACGGCGAGCGTCGCGGTCAGGAGGAAGAACGACATCAGGGCATGGCGTGGGACGCGAGGGAGAGGAAATCGCTCGGGTGGTGGGAGACGGAGGATGTTCTGCTAGTTCAAGGGCGAGGATCGAAGGGATATAGATAGATGGTGTGGATTTACGGAAGGCAGAACCAAGGGAGGCAGACTACCCTTTTACAGCCTTAATATAGTAGTATAGATATAAATTGGACCAAGAAATTAGTGCACAAGAAAATCAAAATTACAACACAAATACTAAAATTTCAAACAAAAATCTTGGAATAGTAATTACTCCCTCTGCTATACAAGTTATGGAATCAATCACTTTAGCTTTATCCTAAGTCTAACTTCTCTAGCTCTGACCAAGTTCACAGAAAATAAACCGATATATACGGCATCAAATTAGTTTCATTAAATTATCCATAAAGTATGTCTTGAATGCCCGTGCATATATTTCAACTCTTTTTAGCAAAAGATACAGCAGGGGAGACCCCCCACCCACACACATATTGTAAAAGACTTTTATTAATATAAAAGAAGAGAAGCATGTGCAAAGAGGTCTCAAACTATACCAAAAAAACAACCAGAAAGAGAGGAACAACAAGACTGGGGGAGGCAAAAGGGAAAGCTAAGATAGAGAGTCTAAACAGAGCAAGGCAGGCCGATTACCATCCCTGAATCTAAGTGCTTGAATCTTAGCTTCCTCGTGGAACAACCTCTTCCAGGAACAGAAAGAAGGGCAACCTCCATCAAAGATGAGGTCATATTTCAACTTGTAGATGTTAATGTATTTTTCTAAAACTTTTATCGAAGTTAGAGAAGTTTAACTTAGAACAAAGCTAAAGCGAACTATAATTTGTAAACAAAGGGGGTACTATATTCAGAGGAGCATGCATTTAATCCTCTTAAAATAAAAAAATGCAATTCAATTGCATGAGATATGTAAGGAACAAAGACTCAGCTTTTATGCTCAAAGGTATAGTATTCTCATTAGTTCCAAATGTCACATGTAGCTTCTCAAATCCCAATATCAAACAGAATGCACAGGAAATCTATCTAGTCTAACAACTCAAAAGTACATACCCTAATACTACAGGCCCCAAATGAACACATGAGGCAATCAAAAACTATGAAATGTGTTACACCATAAGTGAACCAAATTTGAAATACGTGCCTCACCATATTTGACCCAAAATTAATTTGACTAATCAGTCACTCAGGTAACTTTCATCATCTATTTGACTTGAATATGTATACTATTCAAGAACACCTAAAGCAAATATTGTAACTAAGTAAATTACATACCTGTCCAAAGGAACCTTTGACAAGATGTAGATGCTTTTTATCATTGTTTTGGTCTTTTCCACCACAACTTCCTCTGCCTGTACATGGCATTCAACAGATAAGTTTGTTGGTGTCACACATATAAGAATAGTTGATGGACAACATTAAAAACAAAAACATATTGTGATACAGCATACGAGATTGAAAAGGATCGCGCCGCCCCTCGTAAAAAAACAATAACAATCCGCAAAAGACCAAAACCATCAGAACCAACCATTTCCACCGTCCATAACAACAACCACAATCTTCAGAAGTATCATTACCAGGGAAAGCCTGAGATCAGTATCACAATATGTGTTAGAATTATATATAGTATATCCACAGTGCTAAAGTTCACATGTTTCGTAACACTACAGCATGCCAGCAAGCTGCCGGCTCAACAATGAACAAGAAAGACCAGCATGCCACATGCGCCCATAGAGTGTCATGCAAAAAAACAGAAGCTCAATTCAGTGACAAAAGCGCACGTCAAATTCACATAAAGTGAGGGGAAGGTTAAACTAAGAATGAACTTTGGCCATACTAAAAACCAATGTTATCGAATCATCTAATCATTCCTAGTCACTGATGACATCAGTCAGTCCAAGACTAATCATGACTAATCACAATTAATCATGACTAATCATAGTTTATAGCTGATCGCCATGATAGCGATCAGCCCAGCTAATCGTGAGTAAAAACCAATGTTATCAAATCATCTAAATCGATTCTAGTGACCATGAGACCGACCAGCCTGACTAATCATAGTGCATAGTTGATTGCCATGGCAGCGATCAACCTGCAAATCGTGATTAGTCATACGACTTGATAACATTGCTAAAAATAGATTCTTGGCCTATCCCTACAAAAGTGTGTTAGCAGAGGCCCAAGTTAACAGAAAATGAGTTAAAGTCATCCTAATTTGGGTGCTCTAATCCTATACTCCAGCTCACATGAACCATCCCTTTGAAAGCACATGGTAGGCATGAATAATTCCACCAGTAGCAATAAACAGCTATCACTTGTGAGTAAAACCGAAAAATCTCTTGTTTGTGTACCTTGTCGGTAAACATATGATGCAGCACCCTCACAACCTGCGCGCCAGCAGAGTGCCCCACAAAATGCACTGGGTTATGCTCGTAACGAACAGGATAGTGCCCTGCACCAAATTAGAACAGCCATGTAAGAACTAATGGATAAATAAATTTCTGAAAGGCCATGGCCATGTATTTGTGTTCTTTGGAATCTCCTACCTATGTGATATATTCTCCCAAACCTGTTGTGGCCGCAAGCCTTGCTGTGCTCCTCGCCATAGTACACCTGCCCACCCTTGAGGTAGTAGAAGAGTTCACGCGCCCTACATCGCTAGGAACAATAAACTCTCAGCGATCTATATTCAGGGGAACATAATCTTTCTTGTTCATAGACATGGAGAAGATACCAAATCATAATAAAAAACATAATAATCTACTATTAAGGCGATTGAAAAAGTTAAAGCACCCACCTGTCATGGATGCTGGTGAGCGACCCCAAATCCGACATGAGCACACGGTCGTCCTTCTTCTTGGCGAAGCCGCACTTGTAGACGTCGTTGTTGATGGTGTCGTAGACCAGCTCATTGGCCTCGTCGATGGAGGCCCAAAGGTGGGCCGGGTAGAGGTCCAGCCTGGGGTTCCTAGCGATGCCATTGAACTCGGTGTTGAGCATCCGAATGATCTCGGAGCTCTCGTTGTTCACCACCGTCTTCAGCTGCTTGTCCCACAGCACCTGAAACAGAATGAAACACTGGAATCAGCTCGGCTGTTGGGATGTTCTGCACTTCTGCGTGCTGGAAAGGAGGAGGGGGGAATCAGATCCGCTGCTTGTTTGGTGGATTTGGAGTGACGGGATTGGAGGCTCACGGGGACGGTTGGCTTCCCGACGTAGTTGGAGCTGGCGATCTCGTAGAGCTCCCTCACGCTACGGGCGCCATTGAGAGGGTCGGGCTCGGCGCCGGGCTCCTCGTCAGCAGCGGCGGGGAACACCCAGCCCCGATGCTCGTCGCTCTCCTTGGTCCGCTCGAAGATGGGCATCACGACCTACGGTTTCGATGCAGCGCATCACGGGGAACTGGAATCAATCCACTGCCGAGCGAACCGCCGATCCGGCTTGCCAGCTTGCGATGGCGAGGGCGAGGCTAGGGTTACCGACGTACCGTGACACCGATGGCGTGGTCGAGGCCCTTGAGCTTGAGGAAGGTGAGGCACCGGGATGCCAAGGGGCACGCGTACGAGATGTAGAGGTGGTACCGCCCCGCCACGGCGGGGAACCGCCCATCCCTAGAAACAGAGCTCCGGAAGGTGGATGGCGACCGGACGAAGGCGCTTGTGTCGGTGACCTCATCCAGCGCCGACCATGCAGTCATCTGACGCGAGCGCATGAGTCCATGAACAGAGCAAGCGTCAATCAAGAGTTCATGACGGCAACATCTCGGTGTCGTGGGAGGGGATACGAGGGCAGAGCGACGGCGATGGACTCGAGCGGAAGGGGACGGGGAATGGGGGCTCTTTGCTCGCGTGAGACGGTTGTGAGATGCGGGCTGGCCGTGGAAGGCAGGCTGGGAGAGCCATAGAAGGACGACTAAGATCGCAAAACGATAGAACAGACGGTTGAGATTGCAGAATGGTAGAACGGTAGGCTACCCTTGCAGCCTTAATAAGTAGTAGAGATATGGAGCACTCCCTCTGGAACATAATGCTCCCAGAATGCTAGCTTGAATTCCTCCCAAGTGATCTAATGTCCAGCCGGTTGAACAGCTACAAAATTTGCCCACCAAGTACTGGTAGGCCCTCTTAGCTGTTGTGCAGCAAATAGTGGCTTTTGTATCTCCGTGCAGCGAATCAGCCCAAATTTCTATTCCATAAATCTTACCCACTCATAAGCTTCTAGAGGTTCTTCTGCTTTAATAAAGAGCAGGGGTTGAGTCACAGAGAATTCCAAATATGTAGTTTCACACGGTCCTTGAAGAAGAGCTCTTCCACCATGCTGTTGGAACTGATTGCCTCCCATTTCGCGCAAGAAGCGTGTATTATCTGCAGTGGCATTGACCAGGGCAGTGATAGCCTCGCCAAAATCGGTGGTACTGGTGGCGGGTTAGGAGTATCTTCTCGACCGCGGGAAGTCCCCGCACCATCATGTGCTCAAGTCCGTGATGGCATCTGAGGCAAAGAAACATTTGGAAAAAATATAACATGCCAGCACACACCATCATATTACATTACCAAAATGTAATAATTATACAGACTCCAGTGTACAACTTGACTTCATTACTTATTTTACATAAGTAAAATATCTAAACTACACTATTCTAGTCTTCGTCATCCTTGGTTGCTTTATTTCCTGCTGCAGGAGACCGTTCGTTAGCAAGGTTCATGGAAGGAGGGGGGCTAAAAAGGTCCAACTCCCCATTAGGTCCTTCATTTGCTGTTCCCGATGGTCCGGCTCCCATTGCAGTAGCGTCGGAAGGCACGTCCGGGTGCAGTCGAGCATACAATACATGTACTTCTTCACATAAAGTATTATAGTACACTTGTAGGCTGTCGAGGGCCGCACTAAGCTCTACCACACGAGCTCGAGCTTTTGCTTCGCAGTCCCAAGCGACCGAACGCGAGTTGACGGCCCAATCAATGGCCGAATCCCATTCAGAAATCTCATATTGCAAGCGGCTCACATCAGCTGACAATTCAGCTATACGATGGTTGTCATGCGCCCATGCCCTATTCCGGTGACGTAGCTCTGACCAAATTTGCTCCACCTTGGCTTCTAGGTCTCCAATTGGGTCATTGCTGCCACTACTACTCCCTTCATGTCTGGGGGCTAGCTGATGACGAGGCATGCCAAAAGGTCTAGTAGATTTGCGTGTTGTTTTCCTAGTACGTGCCATGTCTCCACAAGAGGGGAAGATTTATTAGTATATTTTTAAACATAATGCATGTATAACCTAATAAATATGGAATCAACCTTCATTGATACCCAACTTCCTATATATTGCACTCTGTTACCCAATTCTACAAGATAGGAGACTACCAGAAAGTGGTAAGGTAAGAATGAAAGAATATTTCTTAGGTAAGTGGTTGAAAATTCTTTTGAAGTACGACATAATATCTGGAGAGATGGGCTTCGCTCCGATACCAGCTGTGACGGAACCTCCCAAGGTATTAGGCCCACCTACATTGTCCTTGTCCTAAGGACCTCGGACAATCCTGTAGATGAACATAATCACTCGACAAGTTTGGTACTGTATCTTCATCATTCCGCCCAAGAGCGTTTCACCCGTCACGCAGATATTACATCACATCGGAGGAAAGAATAAGCAGAAGCATATTACCATAACTTAATTTACATTCATCAAATATAGAGAGTATTATGATTATTACAATACCAGGGTATTACGAGTGCATAATGTATTATAATTACAGACCAGGGAGGCAAAACACCCTCCCGCATAAAAGTTCATTGTTTATAAAGTGGGAGGCCAACATACTCCCGCGACCAACTTCACTGCTGGGGCTCTTCTTTTGGTACCACCTTTGAACAGAAACAACAAAAGTCTGTTGTTTCCACACCTACAACAACATGGGTTTGAAAACCCTGAGTACAGAGTGTACTTACGCAAGTCTTACCCGACAAAAGAAAAGACTCTCATGGATATGCCGGCTTCAGGGAGTCAAGGTAAGGCTATTCAAGAATCAATGACTCTGTTTCCATAAATGCTTACTAATAGTGGATCCTTAAAAATCCAGTTTTATTATCAAGTTAAGTCATTACCTTCAACTAGAGTTCTTTCTACCCTAGTTCAAGCACTTGGCCTATATTAGCCATCTTTTATCAACCCTTTCAGTTCACTGGAATGCTACGTGTAGGGTAGTGAACAAGTCTTCATATCCGAGAAGTAATGGCAATTCAAATCAATTAATACCCAGTTGGGGATCTCCAACCACACGACATATGTAGCACTTAAACCTTGCATATGTCAACTCACCACCGGGTTTCTTAAGACCAGACCGAGTTCACGCTAACCGAGAGCATAGATACACCACCGTCCAGCCTCTTGCCACGGAGGGTACATGCTACTCTCGCCATCTCTCCACTCCCATTGAGTGTTCGCCTTTCGGGTATTAGTCTGCCCGAGGCAAAGCTTACCCCATGACGAGGCATGTGGCCAGTTAAAAGGTCCTCAATCAGCAAGCCTACATCGGTATAGTCCTTAATCGACTCAGACGGAGACACTACACCGAGACTTCCTTCTTGTGCAAGTCACCCGCCCGGTCTCAGCTTTATCATTTCACATCCCAATGTTTGGTACCTGGCAGAGGTACATCTTGTCCGATGTTGAACCCATCACAGCCATGATGGATCCACCATCAAGTTTTATTTTTGAAAACTTCCCATTCCATCTAAAGCATCATCTTTTGTTAAAACCAAAACATTTTTGTTTTCTAAAGCAAGACTAAGCATGAGAAAACTTTTTAATAAAATAGATAATCAAGGAATGGTAAACAGTTCCAAGGAAGGAAATGCAGCAATTGGTTTAGCACCCAACTCCTATCACCTAATGCATCATTCAAGTGATAAAGAGTTTAGAATCATAAGGAAAATGTAAATGCACCGAGGCTTGCCTTATGTCGTAGGGGTGTCGGGATCTGTTCCACAAATATCAAAATAAAAACAATTCCCAGCAGGTGGGGTTTCAGTTGGTGGTTTAGTCTCTTCTTCTTCAACACTTACTTCTTCGTTTTCTATACATAACCATACATATACATGAATGATCATGTGATGCTATGAATATGTAATTAAAATAGAGATACATCAAGTTGTATCTTGAATACAACTTTCCTTCACGGTACATATAAGTTACTAGAGTCTTCTAGGTCAACACCCTGGTAAGGTTAGGCAGTTTTATTCTAAGAAACTAGGGTTTCAAGGTTTTGGAATCAAACAATGTCCAAAACATGTCAAACCTCACCCAGGGACTCTAATTATCATATTAAGCTTGCCTAAAAACTTTTATGATTTTTGGAGCTATTTAGTAATTTCTAAAATTCCAAAAGTCTAGGTTTAGGCCCTTTTTAAATACTAAATAATTCATGGTTGGGGCTAAAAATCTTGGAACTATTTTTATTAAATACTAGATGAATTTAGGAGTCCAATAAAATTAGTTTCATATTTTTATAATTTTTCTAGAATTTTCTATAAATTCCCTAACTGTCAGCAAAAAGAAAAAGACAAAAATGAATAGTGTTGGGCTCAGTTCAGCCCAAGCCGGCCCGTAGACAGGAGAAACACGCGCGCGCCCGCACCCGCACTGGTGAACTTGCGCAGAGGCCCATGGCCATTTGAATAACCGGTAAAGAGCCCCTGAACACTATTCCAATGTTTCACTGACAATAGCAGTTAGGCCCTCGCATTTCTATTTCTTCACAGTGCCAGGTCCACGACGGTGGACGACAACGAGCACATCTCTGGCGAACTCGTACTGGTCAGAAAACGCAATGGCTAGGCCTATCCTTTGTTCGACACCTAATTCCAACCCCAACGACCCTAATCCCTCTATCAATTGCACGATTCTAGCCTAGAATCCTTCTGTTCACGGCGATGGCGAAAACCGAGAACATTCTGATGTGTTCTTGGTGATCTAGGGCAGTCTAGTTCAATTAAACGGGTCTACGAGTAGCAGGGTACTTAAGGGAGGTTATAACATCAAGCAAAGAAACTTGAACTGACCTGCAGAAGGCTGGCCATGGCAAGGCGTTCACGGTGGCACGGAAAATAGATTTGGCGGAAGAAAGGAATTGGGGCGCTATGGTGGCTAATTGGAGGTAAGGGATGGTGCTCTAGCTTCGTTACAACCTGGCAGAGCTCACTGGGGCTTCAATTTATAGAGCTCAACGACGGTCGTGCCCAATTCGAAAAAGACACGCGGGCGGTCGGATAGAGGAGAATGTCACTGACGCGAAATACCGTGGCGGTCACTAGGTAATCACCATGACTCGCGACAACATGGTAAGACATCCTAAGGCGTGGCGCGACCGAGTGAACGGCAGCAGTCACGACGAAGACCATGCAGCCACGTCGCCAGCAAGTGGGCACGACGACAGCGCGTTCAAAGTGCCCCAAACTCATCCACGGTGAAGATCTTTTCACTATTGAGCGTAATCCATTTATCCGAGGCACAAATCGTGGCGGCCGACGCGAATACAGGCGCGGAGGTCACTGGCGGCGAAGTGCAGTGAACCTAAAGATCTTTTTGTGCACTGTACCATGGCCATCTTGTTCAGTCGTTCTGACAGCGCGATTTAAGGACCCTTGTTCTCCATTTTCCATGTGACAACTTACTAATCTTCCTGTATAAAACTTATTGTCATATAATCCAGCTTTAACTTTGTTATAGTAACCATACCCAATCAATCACTGGATCCTACTCCAATTCGATCTCAAAGTTCTGCCAAGGTCACTGGTGGCCATAATTCAGTCATCAGTGTAGATTGGCAGCTCATCTTCAGGCCAGTTTATCTCCAATTTTTATATCAAGGCTTAGTCACTTCAACAAAGTCATACCCCTATCATAGCTCTACAAATTTGATGTGTTGACCTAGGGAAAAATCCTTATGAATTTAGAGATATAGAGCTCCAAAGTTGACCTCAGTCCAAACTTCATCATACAACTTGGAAATTCTCCAATATGAAAGTTACTTAGTTTTTGGTGTTCTATCACTTTGATATTTGCACTTTGGTCCAAAAGTGCCTAGAATTTACATTTACCCCCCTTAGGGTTCCAATTAGGGTTTTCTAAGGTTTCTTTTAGGGTTTTGAGTACTTTAGGGTTTTTGTGCCACTAAAGTTCATCAACTTTGACATCTTGTCAACATTCCTAATCACTTTTAATATTTTTACCTATTTGGGCTTCACTTTCATCCATAAGCCCTAATTCAGGGTGAAGTACCCTACCCTTGGGTTAAACACTTGTTGGGGACTTGTTCTCAAATGCTAGGAGTTAAGAACAAGGCAACATAGAAAATGTTAATCGCTAAAGTCCTTCGTCCTTCGAAGCATTATTTCCCTTAGGATATAATGATTTTCGGACGAAGGTTATGAAGGGCATACCTTCATAAATTCATTATACAGTGACAAAGGATAAAATGTAAGGAATATAAAAGACAACATAAACAATTATATATTACCATCAGACATAAACAGAAATATCGTTGAGTTACAAGTGTACCTCCAACTGGAAGGAGATGATAGTACAAGGGTGACGCAAAAAGCGAATGCCAAGTCAGCGTGTCCAGTACGGGGGTACTGTTCACCTATTTATAGGCACGGGACACAACCCATACAGAATTACAATCATGCCCTTTACACTTGATAATAATTCTATAATAATCTGTCGAGGTCTAAATAGCCTTTTCATCTTTAAGTCGGTTTCACTTTTTGCTGCCACGCCGAAGCTTTCCTGCTCACACCTTCGGCGCTGTACCAACCTTCGTATTATTCTGGTCCACTGCGATGCCGACTTGAGTCCGAAGATACCTGTTCACACATTATACTCCAGAAATATTGTTAAATCCTGTTTTTGAGGACCTTCGGAAGCCGAAGGTCCCCAACAGTAGCCCCTCGCAATATTAATTTTGTTTAAAATAATAAATTTAGATTGCGACATGGACGAAGGCTTTTCGCCGAAGGTCTGAAAAAACACCTTCCCTTTGCTAGAATAGCAACATTCACTGACAAGCGGGGTCTTTCAATTTTCAACGCTCTTGGCGTATAAATACGGTCATACCGCAAGCTCATTTGACACGCTCTCTGGCCAACTGCTCTCGCTCACTCAATTTTTAGCTCTTGTGTACTACGATTTGCTAAACTTTTAGTTTTGAAGCTTCGGCTTTGAAAATAGTTTTTTAGTGTCTCCGAAGATGTCCGAAGATAAGAAGACTGCTGCTGAGATGAAGCTGAGCCTTGACGAAGAGAAAAATTTGGGGTTTCTTATAGCGATGTCAAAGACCAATACAGAAAAAATCACCAAGGAGATTCTGGAAGGTTTGTCTGAAGATACTGGTGACAGTGACAGCTATGATGTGGACAGTGGTGGTGAAGATTCCGAAGATCGTCCCTGGCGACCAAGCCATTCAGTTTATGGTAAATCAACTATCAAAGAGAATCATCTTGTCAACATGTGAGGAAGGTATTTCCGGGATTTGTCCATTGTGAGGGCCGACGAAGGGGAAAAAACTTGCCCACACCCTGAAGAGAATGAAGTCGTAGTGTACCGAAGCTTTTTGAAAGCTGGACTGCGATTTCCCTTGAGCAGCTTCGTTGTAGAGGTGCTGAAAATATTCGAAGTCTATCTCCATCAACTTACCCCCGAGGCAATTATAAGGTTGAATATCTTCGTGTGGGCCGTGAGAAGCCAAGGTCTGAAGCCTGATGCAAAAAGCTTCTGTAATATACACGAATTATCATACGAAACAAAACCTTGGGGTAAGGAACAGTATCACAATAATTTTGGCTGCTACAGTTTCGTTTCTCGGTCCGGGTCAAGCTGCCCCGTGCCAACCTTTCGGAAGAGATGGCCCGGCGACTGGATGACAGAATGGTTTTATGTGAAGAATGATCTGACAGTACGAGAAGATATCAAGGGTATAATTATGCGCCCTATTTGGCAAAGCTTCGGCCTTCGGAGGCCGAAGGTTGAAATGAATGAAGCTGCCGAAGAATGCCAGAGGGCCTTCGGCGTTATCTGTTCTTTTATTGGAACGAGAGACTTAGTACAAGAGCATATTGCCTTCAGGGTATGGCCGCTCGCGGAGAAATGGGAAATGCCACAAGAAACCATAAAAGAGGCCGACGAAGGTGGACTTATCAGGTTGAAGTACACTTTTAAGTTTGGAGATAAATTCGTTGAGCCAGATGATGACTGGTTAAAAAGCATTGAAAATTTAAGTGATGAGCTGCTTGGGACCTATTCGAAGGCCGAAGACACTGCAATGTCAGCAGCCTTCGGAGGCCGAAAAAAGAAGAGGCTGAATCGGGTATTTGATGCAATCGGGTTTGTCTACCCTGACTATTGCTATCCCATTCGAAGGCAGAAGAGAAAAAACACAACCTCTGCAAAAGAAGAAGCTGCAAGTGCTCCTAGCGAGCCAGAACCGAAAAGAAAGAAGATAAAGGTCCTCACACATCGGCCGCGCTATATTGAACCAGCTTCGGTGCCTGAGTTTACCGGAGAAACCTCTTCGGCCACCGAAGCTAAAAAACCAACCGAGCCAACCTTGCTGCCAGAAGTCGCAGAAACGGCCGAAGCGCCGTCCAAAGAAAAAATGGAAGAAGTAGAAAGAGCAACTGAGGGATCAAAAACATCAGAAGTTTTAAGTCCTGCAGCAAATATTGAGTCAGTAAAAAACCAAAAGGTGCCAGCAGTAACTCCAAAAAGGAAGAGAATGGTCAATGTGCTAGATGTTCTGGAGACAATTAAATCTTCAAGCACACCTCCAAAGGAGACTGTTGTTATCCCCGAAGAAAAAACTGAAGTCTCTGATACTAAAGCTCCAGAGCAAGAAACTGAAGCCGAAGCTGGGTCCTCAGAACCTACGAAAATAAAATCCCTGGAATTCGAGGAAGAAAAAATTTCAGAGCCAACTTTTGTTGAAGAAATCAGTGCTGCTGCACCCGAAGCATCCCCCAAAGTCCTTGATTATATTATTCGCCATGCTTCGGGGAAACAACTATCAGAAAAAGAAAAACAAGAGGCCCAACTTTACGCCCAAAAACTGAAGTATCCAAAGGGGGCATTAATATTCAATGGCAGTGGAGAAGAAGACTTTTTGTATTGTCTCCCTGACAGCAAAGAGATTTCTGTCTGTCGGGAGATGAGCAAGAGCTTCGGATTCCCAACACTGGAAGATGGGCTCTCAGTGCTATCGAAAAATGATTTGGCCGACAGCCTGGCATATAATAGCTTGAAGGTGCAACAAATGGGATCTTTGCATTTTTTGTTAAGACCAAAATTTTTCGTTTGTTTAAACCTATTGACACACACATATTTCTCTTTGCAGGGCCTGATACTTAGCAATGCCCTCAGGGCACAGAAAGATGCTGAAGACGAATGGTGTACTATAGCCCTGAGCAACCTTCGTTCCGAAGTAATTGAACTGAGGAACGAAGGTCTCGAGAAAGATAAAATATTACACTCATTGATAAATAAAATAAAGGAAGACGAAGCTGCTTTCAAGGGTCAAGCTGAAGCTCATAAACGCGAACTTGAAGATCTTCGGAAACAACTGGCCAGAGCCAAGGAAGAACGTATACTTGAAGAAACAAAGCGAGAACTCAGTGACCAATGGGCAGATCACTTAGAAGGAACCGTTGAAGAGCTTCGGTCGTCCAAGAAGAGATGCTATAACAAATCTATAGAACGTGTTAGGAAGTTAAAGGCTAGCTTCGCCAGGGTCGGCGCATTCTCAAGTGAGGAAAACTTTACGAGAGGCAATCCCGAAGGTCCCATCGAATGGATCGACCACGAAGCTGAAGCCTTCGAAGAAATTTTAAATAGCCGTGGAGATATATGCGCCTTCTCGGGTGCCAGAGGGATTGCCACCATTTTAGAGAAAAAAGGCTGTGAACATGTAAAGATTCTAGCGCAATCCGAAGGTGCTTTGTCCTTCGAAGATGCAAGGGATCCATCGGCCGAAGCTAGCATGGTTGGTGGAAAATTTTTCACCGATATCTGGGATAATGGTGGCCGAGAAATGGCCCGAGAGATTATTCAAAGAAGCGAAAAGGGCATTCACGATGCTAGAGAAGTAGCCGAGGCTGCTGAGAAAAGCGCAGAGCCCGAAGGTCAATTAGGTATTATCTAATAGTTTTTATTGTGTTGTAATTTTAGATTTTAAGATTCGTTTGCAATTTGTCATAGCAATGTAGCCGTATTCTGCTCTACTTCAGATTCTGCTAAAGCCCCTTCGGACCCCCAGCCGAAAGGAGACGACGAAATAAAAAAGATGGCTGAAGCTATTATGGACGAAGTCGTCAATCGGCTCCTAAACGAGGCTGCAGAAGTCGTTTTGAGAGAGGATTAAGCATTATTGTAAAAACTTCTGAAATGTAATATATTGTAACATTTTGTAACCCTGAATGTAATATACCTGTTTTTCTTGCCTAATTCTTTACGATGCATGAAACTTTACACGTACCTCTTTTGAGTCTTTGACGAAAAAACACCTTCCCTTCTTTTCATGCTTCGTGAAGAAGAATTTTTCAACAATATCCAGTGTTCTGATGAATAATATCCAGGCTTCGTGAAAATATTTTCCGAAGCTACACTTCCGAAGATCAATAATGTATCTCCTTGTGACATTATGATTTTTCCTTTTTTTCAAAGCGTTCTTCTGTAGATTAATATTGTGTCCACCTCTTGTGCCATATGCAACATGATGTATGATGCTTATGCTATGCGAAATGATGCGATGATGTTATGTTATGCGAGGCGATGCTTATTCCGAAGATGCACACGCATCCCTGCAATAAGACATATAATCTTTTACAAGCCTCCCTTAGGAGCTTCTTCGCCTTTTACTTCAGCGGAATCAGCGTTTATTTTTCGCTGTAAGCCTCCCTTAGGAGCTTCTTCGCCTTTTACTTTCAGCGGTATTCGCGTTGACTTTTCGCGCTTCGCCTTTTACTTAGGCGGTATCAGCGTTGACTTTTCGCTGTATGCTCTGCATTCCCTTTGGAACGACTTTGGAGCAGAAAACTTACACTGCGCTCCCTCTGGAGCGGCTTTTTGTGACTTCGGCAAACTTACTCTGCGTTCCTTAGAACGACTTTTTGTTACTTCGAAGAATTTTTGATGTTCGAAGGTCCTTTTTGTTGTCACAAGTCTTTCAACAATTTAAACCTGTGAGGAAAATATATTTTCCTTGTGGGAATCAACGAAACTATTTACATGAAACCTGAATAATGTCCTTTATTACAGAAAATAAAACTGAATGAAAAAGATTGCTATTAAGGTAGGATATTTGTCAATAGATGTGCTTTGACTCTGGCACAGTGTTGTTGACTGTGCGAGCTTCGGATTGCTCTCTGAAGTCCCTTTGGTGTGGAGCATATTGGCTCCCTTCTGGCTGCTGGCCTTGTTGCAGCGGTGGTGGAGGCAGAGGTTGTTGCCAGGAAGCCTGAGGTTGACTCGCCGAAGCAACAGAAACTGCAGGGTGATTGCCTACATACTCTGGGATGTAAGGCGAATGATACGAAGCAGTGTGCATGACCTGCTTCGGCTGAGCCTGTTGCGCTGCCGCTTCGGCTATTTCTTTTTGCTTCTGGATGGTAACATGACACATTCTGGTGGTATGACCTTTGTTCTCACCACAGAATAAGCAGAAGATTCTTCTCGGTTGATCGCCAAATCTTCCTCCGAAGCCCCTGGCGCCTCTGCCTCTTGGAGCTGGTGGTCGGAAGGAGCCTTGCTGTTGCCCCGAAGCCTGTGAGGAACATAGTGGCCTTTGTTGTTGGCTCCCTCTATCATCATTTTGTGTAGAGTTGTGAATTGATCTAACGTGCCTCGGGTAGAACCTCCCTCCGAAGCCCCTGGTCATTTCAGAAAACCTGAAAGCCTCCTCCCTTCTTTGGCGAAAATCATTATCGGCCCGAATGTACTCGTCCATCTTCTGGAGCAGCTTCTCCAAAGTTTGAGGGGGCTTCCTAGCGAAGTACTGAGCTGACGGTCCTGGCCGAAGCCCCTTGATCATGGCCTCAATGAAAATTTCATTGGGCACCGTTGGTGCCTGTGCCCTCAAACGCAAGAACCTTCGGACATACGCCTGAAGGTATTCTTCGTGATCCTGGGTGCACTGAAACAGAGCCTGAGCAGTGACCGGCTTCGTCTGAAACCCTTGGAAGCTAGTTAAAAACAAGTCCTTCCGCTTCTGCCATGAAGTGATCGTTCCTGGTCGAAGGGAGGAATACCAGGTTTGAGCAACACTCCTGACAGCCATAACGAAAGATTTGGCCATGACTGCAGCATTGCCACCATACGAAGATACTGTTGCTTCGTAGCTCATCAAAAACTGCTTCGGGTCTGAGTGGCCATCGAATACGGGAAGCTGAGGCGGCTTGTAGGACGGAGGCCAAGGTGTAGCCTGCAGCTCAGCGGACAGAGGAGAAGCATCATCAAAAACAAAATTCCCATGATGGAAATTGTCATACCAGTCATCTTCGTTGGGAAAACCCTCCTGATGAAGGTCTTGGTGCTGAGGCCTTCGGTGTTGCTCATCCTGGGCAAGATGACAAACTTCTTCAGAGGCTTCGTCTATCTGCCTCTGCAGTTCAGCTAGCCTGGCCATCTTTTCTTTCTTCCTCTGTACTTGTTGATGAAGCATCTCCATATCTCTGATTTCTTGATCTATCTCGTCCTCTGGTGGTGTCGGGCTGACAGCCTTCCTTTTCTGGCTTCGGGCCTCCCGCAGGGAGACTGTCTCCTGATTGTGGTCCAGTGGTTGCAGAGCTGCAGCCCCAGTTGCTGAAGCTTTCTTCGGCGCCATAACGAAGGTTTATGATCGCCGAAGGTGTTCAAAAAACTCAGAGTGGAAGTGAGTTCACTGGAGGTGGGCGCCAATGTTGGGGACTTGTTCTCAAATGCTAGGAGTTAAGAACAAGGCAACATAGAAAATGTTAATCGCTAAAGTCCTTCGTCCTTCGAAGCATTATTTCCCTTAGGATATAATGATTTTCGGACGAAGGTTATGAAGGGCATACCTTCATAAATTCATTATACAGTGACAAAGGATAAAATGTAAGGAATATAAAAGACAACATAAACAATTATATATTACCATCAGACATAAACAGAAATATCGTTGAGTTACAAGTGTACCTCCAACTGGAAGGAGATGATAGTACAAGGGTGACGCAAAAAGCGAATGCCAAGTCAGCGTGTCCAGTACCGGGGTACTGTTCACCTATTTATAGGCACGGGACACAACCCATACAGAATTACAATCATGCCCTTTACACTTGATAATAATTCTATAATAATCTGTTGAGGTCTAAATAGCCTTTTCATCTTTAAGTCGGTTTCACTTTTTGCTGCCACGCCGAAGCTTTCCTGCTCACACCTTCGGCGCTGTACCAACCTTCGTATTATTCTGGTCCACTGTGATGCCGACTTGAGTCCGAAGATACCTATTCACACATTATACTCCAGAAATACTGTTAAATCCTGTTTTTGAGGACCTTCGGAAGCCGAAGGTCCCCAACAACACTCTTCAAGTCCTATCATCACAACTTGTTAGAAAATTTACCTAGTGAATGCATTCTAGGTGTGACAAGCAACATGAAATGTCAATGCACATGATGTTATGCTCAAGTTTTAGTGCCAGTAACACCAGGGTGTTACACAAGGTGTTCGCACTGATGTTGTACCTTTGTGCAGAGTGCATGAACTAAATTACCAGACAAAGGCTAGGCCTTCAGATGGACTGCGCAATAACATCGGCTGCTACACCTTCATTTTTTGGAAAGATTCAAGGTTCCCCATGATGTCCTATTAGACAAAGTGTCCCATCGATTGGATGAAGGAATGGTTCTACGTACGGGTAGACATAGGGAAACGAAAGGAATTCAAAGATATTGCGATGAACCAATTGAAGGTTAGCTTCAGCTTAAAAGGCTGTTGTAGAATGAGTGGAGCTGCTAAGGAAGCTTTTAGTGCATACAATGATGTGGTTGACAGGATTGGGACTTGGGGCTTGGTCCAGGAATTTCTTGTATATAGATTATTTCCCATGCAGACCATCTAGAAAGTTCCAAAGATGTTGAAGCCAGAGAAGGAAAACAAACAAGAAAAGAACAATAGACTTATAACACTGCCTTTGGATTTTGAAGAAGAACCTTTGTTTCAAAGTCCTTAGTCTGAATGGTCGGAGGTTGTTGAATCAATGTGCAATGAAATTGTTGAAAACTACCTTGTTTAGGAGGATCAAGCCTTGACAAGGGCCTTCAGGACTCATCAAAAAAGAAGGTTGAATAGAGTTATGAATGTTCTGGGTTTTCACTATCCATATTATGCAAAGCTAGCTAATGATGCTGAACCTAGGGTAAAAAGCAAAAGGACTATGAGTGTGATGGCCAGAGAAGGTACTAAGGAAAATGTCATATAGTCATGAGACTCATTATGTGGAAAAATGATCAAATGCAATGAAATTATTTGCATGCAATACATCTTGTTGCTACGAGTCACTTGTGTGGCACTAGTGTTTTGTTGCCATGAAGCACCTTGTGGCAACAAAGCCCAAAGCCACTTGCAATAGATTAAAACGTGACATTAACACTTTTTACCATGAAATTTGTTATGGCAATAGAGATTTTGGCAACTATTGTAAATGTTGCAATATAACTTATTGCAACAGAATAGTCCATTGTAACAACAAATGACTGCAACACTTGAATACATTGCAAAGGATGTAGTAATTGCAACAGAACATAAAATTGTTGCTATAGCCTATTGTCACTCTGTATTTTGCAATAGCAGGTAACGACAATTGTTCTATCGCAAATTGGTGCCTATTGCAATGATTTATGGTCTACCACAACAATTTTTTCCCATTACAAGAAGGTGATATTTTAGTAGTGAATATACAACATTACAAATAAGTTCTTCATGTTATACAATTAACAATAATAAGTCAATCAGCTTCAGCTTTTCCTCGGCCTCAAGCATTCTTCTTAGCCTCCTTACTCTACAAAAGAAAAGGAGAAAATTGCATGTTAGTATGTAAAATCAAAAGAGGCGACTCACAAAATGTAAGCCGAGAAGCTAGTATTGGACCTTTTTGGTATAAGCTTCGACTTCCAATGTTGCATCCTCTCTCCCATGCTTATCCTAGACAAGAGTAAAAAAGCGATTTGCAACATTGAAAACTTCCCTCAAAGGTTTTTTATGTTTTCAACATTCATGTCGAAGCCTTTGCGAAGACCAAAGATGTAACACCCCAGTAATTCTCAGAATTCTTCTCAGTGCTAACTCAAGAACCATTATTTCATGTGAATCAAATTGGGCAAAAGACACCAATCAACTTGAGAATAAAAGTTCCACTAATTCTTTTGTCCTAAGACTCATGCCTAAATCATATCATGCATTCAAAATGGGAGAGGTGTTAAAACCCTAGAACAACCCTATTTAGGCCAATTAAGTAGAAAGGAAGAAATTGGTAATAAGACCATGAAAAGCATGGAATCATGGCTTAGGCCAATTATAAAAGTTGAAATACACTAACTAAGCTACAATAATTATTATAAAAGCTTGGCCAAAATAGTTTATTAAAAACCCCAAAAGGCCATCCAAGTTGAAGCTCCCTAGGGAAAATCTGAAATTCAGATTGCTGAATTTCAGCCTTCACCTAGAACATGAGCACGTTCACCTTAATCCCGAGCTCAAATCCTTAAGTCCCCATTGACAAATTTGTTCTAAACAAACCCCTCTGCAATGTGTGTGAATATGGCATCGAGATTCGTGCCCTAGACACGTCAAATCTGGGATTTCCTCTTGGAGTTCCTCAGTGAGACAAACCCAACTTCATCCCTCCATATCTCTTGATCCAGTCAGCGAAACCCATAAGCCTCCACACACAAACGACAAAGGAATGTCAGGGGAAGAGATCTCTCAATGGGATCATGACCATAATCGCAAAGATTTGGAGCCAATCCGCGCTTGAACATGACCTCTCTCTGCGCTGTTTCGTGCAAGACACCGTGCCAAAGCGCAAGAGTGCGCAGTGGCGCTCGCCCGCGCACACCTTGAGCACGTGTCAGAGCCACCGCTAGACCGTGCTCGCCCACACCTTTAAGACCACCCCCAGACGCGCCTCACCTCACTCCGCACTCACCCTCGCTGGCCAGACACCACCCTTAGCTCCGGCGAGCTCTACGCCACCTGCCCGAGCCACCCGAGCGCCGGCCACCGTGGCCAGCCATTTCCAGAGACCCTCAGCCTCAACCGAGCCCTTGGACAGCTTCCCCGAAGATCCATGAAGCTTCTCCAAGCAAGAATCGAAGCCCTGTCTCACCGGAACAGCAAGATCATCGTCGCCGGACTTCGGTCGCCCGCCGCCGCGCATAGACTGAGCTATCCGGTGAGCCATTCTTCAATTCCTCGCGCCCATGCCATCCCTAGCACCTAGTGGAGCTCACTGACCAATTCAATTGAACTCTACCGCCCTGGTTAGGCCAGAGCCCTCACCGCCGACGAGCTCCCCAGCCTGCGCACGTGGACCGGCCTACTCCGACCATCCCCGGAGATGATCCGCACATCGGCGTGACCGTCACGACCTCCCCTACACCCTCGGCCTCTTCATCAGAGCGATCTCGCCGCCGGTAAGCCCCTCCGCCCTTTCCTCTGCCGCAGTTACTGTTTTATTAGGGGAAGGACCGCGGGTTTAATTTAGAGTCACCCCAGGGGTTTTCTGCGTAGTCAGAGACTCATGTGAATAGTAACCCGAGGACTAGTTTGCAAGGAAACTTAGAAACTTTTGCTAGGGACCCCGATGCAAGTTAGTTTTCCATTTCACCATTTCTGAATATCCTTTTAAATGAATAGAGAACTTAGGAAATTCATAACTTGGTAAATATTTAATCAAATTTAGTCAAACCAATTTTGTTGGATTCCAAATAATATAAACTATCAGGCAAAAATAGTAAACCCCATGTTTTCTGTATTAATTTTTAGAGTTTAGAATTAAATAGGGAAACTTCCCAAACCTTATTTAAATGAAGAAAAATAGAAATACTCGTGTGCTAGGCTTAAGAAAATTTGTCGAAATGCAAACCCATCTTAAGCACTGTTTAAAAATACTGAGCACCCAAGTATACAAGATTAACTCAAGTTTTGCTATTAAAGACTATATCTGTTCAAAACTTAAGAAATTAAGAAAGGCGAGAGAAATTAATGAACAGAGGATGAACATATTTTTCCTAGTATACTTAAGTAATGAGAAACCTAGGAAAAATACAAAGAACCCTAGTCCAGAGCAAATCCAAGGTTAATTATTTTATTAGGCACTAATAAATCCAGAAAAGCCGTAATTAAAAATATAAGGACCATTTCAAAAATGGTAAGAAAATTTCAGTAGACTCCTAACTTCTAGAACACCACTACAAAAATAGTAAACATCCCAGCCCATCATCATAAGTGGGGTGAACAATTAAAACTTGATTTTTAGCCATGTCCTAATTAAATTCTAAAAAAGTCTAAACTTGTGCAATAATTGGCAAATTAATTTTTTCTAAATTATTAGTGAAGTAGACCACCAGAGAATAATATGAAACCTAGTTAAAAATGTAAGGTAACACCCATTATCCCCTACCCCATAAAAAGAACCATATAATCCAAAAATTTCTACCCCCTCTTCCCTTAAGCAAAAAGTGGACAAATACTAGAATGATTGCTCTTGCACAAATAAGAAGATATGAAAAATTTGAAATCTGTTGTTTGACATTTTCAAGTATAGTGGTACTAGAAAGCACCCCATTGGCCAAAAACTTTAGAAAATCGTAGTAAAATAACGAATAAGTATTAGTGGCTAAAATTTGGTACAAAGTCATGTTATTACACCTAAATACCAGCAAAAATGAACCTTAGGGAATAAACCACTGTTAAACGAAAGTTGTAATTCAAAGCACCCCCTCTGCCCTAATACTTGATAATTTTGTAAAGAGAGAACCCTTCACTTTATAAGGCCCAATTTTTGAGACAGAGAGTTCCACACTAGTGAGAAGCCACTATAATTTTCACAGAATTTTTGAAATTTTATAAAACTAGCTTGTAGTTCAAACCCACCTTAAAGGCATTAAAGAAAAGGAAAGGAAGAGATAAATTAGGAAGAATAATGAATCTCACCCCAATGAATTCAGCTAGGAATCTTATTAAAATTTCACTAAAACATAAAAAGCAAAATCAGCGGAACACTAAAATAGTCTGACCATTCAGTAATCAAACTTGACCCTAATTTACTAAGTATACCACAGAAATCTCTAGTAGCAAGATTAAGCTCTACCTTAATTATTTAATCATTCACCATACAACTTTAATTGCTAAATTGCATATCATGCCATACATATATCTTATTCATTGCATTCATTAGATTGCAACCTCGCTGACGAAGAGTACGTGCTCATCCCTGAGCAAGGAGTTGTCCACGAGGAAGACCAGGAGCTAGCTCCCGAGCCTGCCATCGAGAATCTCCCCGCAGCCCAAGCAATTGATGGCAAGCCCCGGTTTTATGCATAACCAGTTTCTATATATGCTATTTTACTACACTTATTGTTTGTAGGCTTGTAATGTGCACTTAAGTGTAGGAGTTGCTTGAAACCCTTAGTTGCACTAACTCAAGATTCCATTTTGAGATGGATACTAGTATGCTAGGTCGAGTAGCTGCTTTGCTAGTTAGGATCTCGGTAGAAGTCGAGTGATTTTTCTAGCACTCACGCGAGGTCAGGAACATATTGTATTCATCTTTATAACAGGATCTATGATGGTCTATGGATTTGGATCCAGGGTGGATGCCTTGTCCATGAGACGGGAAAAGGAACTAAGGATTAATGTGTGGATACCTGAGTCAAGCGTTTGAACGTACTAAACACATGTCGGGAAATATAGTAACTGGTAAACCTAGTTCTTGAGTGAAGCCGGGCGCGGACTTTTCTCCTCACATGTCCGGAGACTGGGTCTCCCATGCTAGCTATGGTGGTTACAAGTGCGGTCACTGCACGGCGGCCGCCGGGGTCAGCGGAGCTTTGTATGCCAAGGCGGTGAGCCTTGGCCACGAACGGGGAATCGATGGGGACGGTTGACGTGTGTCGGGACGGAGTGCCCCTACATGTCGTGTATTTAGTGTTACCTTGCAAGGTTAAAACACGATTCGAATCATCTGCTTCTCGCAACTAATGAGACTGCTTGACCCCTTGTACTACATTGAGTAAGAAGTGAAATGAGGTTTTACTTGAGATAACATGTTGATTGTATTAAATGATTGTTACCATGTATGCTTAGAAGGAGCAAACTTAACTAAAGTAATGATACTAGAATTGGAAAAGCTAAAATTGATTTTAGACTCAACTAGTGCTTTGGCAAACCAAACCCCTCAACCAAACAGTTGCATGGTCTAGAGGTAGAGGAGTAGATTCCTCACACCGTGTAAGTCTAGCTGAGTATTAGTATACTCAGCCTTTCTTGTGGCATAATTTTTACAGGTACACTTCAAGATATGGTTGATGGTGTGACTTGGCCTACCACCCTGCCACCGGGTTGGACGGTCGAGTGGGATGCTGCTCCATCAGGAGGGGAGAAAGAGGAGTAGTGGGTTAGGCCTTGCCCTATTCCTCATCTTTCGACGATATCGACTATCCGCTGCAATTTATCTTATGAACTTATTTCAGTTTACTTGAAAAACTCCGATTCATGTAATAACTCCAGTACTTTACTCACCATCGAGTGGGTTAGTGGTATTTGATCCTGGATGAGTGGCTTTATCAGACTAGATCTAAGGGACGGACGGGTTATTCCGATTTAAGTGTGTCGCGACCTCTAAGGCATGACTTGGGAAATTAAGCTGGAATAATTCGGGCGGTCCTGTCATAGCTGGTATCGGAGCAAATACCACCATAGAGATAGTAATAAACCATGAATACCAACGTTCAAAAATCTAAAACTTGCTTAGAAACCAGTATTGGAATCGTCAGGACTAGAACGCTAGACCTAGGATGAAAGGCCTTAGGAATAGTGGGGAAAATAGGTGGCTAATTAAGTAGGCCTTATGGGCCAGTCTTATGATTTTAAGGATGCCCTAAAAAGCACCCTTTATGATTCGGTGAGGAGATGTTCTTTTCAGCATGCATGCATTATAAAACTAAAAGGATTAGAAATTAACGGTGTAAAAATTTGATCTAACCCGCTTCTTTTAACCACCCATGCTCTTTCATTTTTCTTTCTTCCACCATAACCTTTGCATCTGATCCTCTTCCACAGATGCCTTCACCCACCCCCGCCAATGGAGGAGATACTCGTTTCAGTTCCGATTTCCTTTCTCACGAAGGTTTTCCTTCCATCTTGTGGGAGGTGCTCAACTCCACCGGTTACCCTACGCCCCCTATGTACACAGTGCAGCTATACGAGGAGCATCGGGTGCCACGTTGTCGAGTCTGGCTGACTTTGGAGGCACACCCCCTTCAGCCGGGTTGGCGTTCCCTTGACTCCGAGACTATAGGATTCAGGACGGACGACACCACTGAGGCGGCAGCTATGAAGACTCTGACGACTTTCTGCGGCTACCATCCATTGGAGATGGTGATGCATGCACTAGGACTCTTCCCCCTGAGAAGAGGGATGACCCCATGTGGTGCAACCGTGTGAACCATGTGAAGGACGTGTGGGCTATGTATCCTGACTTGGTTGGGAGGATCATTGTTCAGTGCCTGAGCGCGTTGTATCGCCTATAGGCCCTGCAGAGCGACGCTATGGCACATCTTGCTAACCTCGCTCAGACCAACAAGCTCACCCTCGACAGCCGAGAAGTCTTCGTGGTCGACCTGTCCTCAGAGTTGGTGAAGGACCTACAGGTGGAACGGTTGAGCCAGCGCATCACCACCCTAGAGCAGCAGGTGGAGATCCGGGACAACACCATTGATGTCCTGGAAAACCAGCTCCACGATGTGCAGCAGGAGCTTGAGGAAGCTAACGACCCCTTGGACATGCACCACCTAGAGATGGAGGCCAATGAGGCCAGAAGCGAGGAAGAGGAGGCCCCCGAGGAGTTAGGACCAGCCCCTGGTACCAATGCGACTGCCTCCGAGATGCCCCCTTCGCCCGTATCCAGTGTCGCTTCCACTACTCAAGGTTGATGGGTCATTTTGACACTTTAGGAGGATAGAAACCCACGTGAGCTTAGTTGACGTCAGATTTTTGACTAGGCTTACGGGTACTGTCCCCTAGAAGTGATTGTAACCATGTTATCCTCGTTCGAATTAATGTTATGGATGACATTTTCTTTCCGTGTGATATAAAGCATATTGTTCGGATTTATGAATTGGAATAACAATGGCGGCAATCTCTATTTTCATATGGCAACTAGGCAGCATCGCGGGTAGAACGAGCAAGTTCCCCCACCACCTCCTCTAGCTCCCACGGTACAGGAGCTGATGGCTCAGCAGAACGAAATTCTGCAACAGCTATTGCAGCACCAGCCCCACCCTCAGCAGCATGGTGGAGGCCAGCCGTAGCGACCTCCGGCTGCAGCGACCTACCAGGAGTTCTTAAGCACGCAGCCGCCCCTGTTCACCAAAGCAGAGGACCCGTTGGACGCTAACGTGTGGTTACGCGTCGTGGAGTCCAAGTTTCCCCTCCTCACGGGAGACTGCCCTGATGACACCAAGGCTCGCTTCGCCGCGTAGCAGCTTCGCGGACTTGCTCGGACATGGTGGGACCATTTCCGCGCCATGCTACCTGCTGGTCATGAAGTTTCTTGGGAGGAATTCAAGACCGCCTTCAGAGGACACCCCATTCCAGCTGGGATTCTTGACCGCAAGTTGAATGAATTCCTGGCACTCAATCAAGGGACCCGTACTGTGTTGCAGTATGCCCAGGCCTTCAACGACTTGTGCCAGTACGCGGGGTATCATGCTGACTCTGATGAGAAGAAGAGAGACCGCTTCCGCAGAGGTCTCAACACCAAGTTGTGTGAGCGTCTTAACATTGTCCGGGCTAATAACTTCAATGAGTTGGTCAACTTGGCCATCTCACAGGAGGACTGTATTGTAGCTCACCAGGCAGAGAAGAAGAGGAAGGCACCAATGTCAGGACCCTCTGCTCCACCCCAGAGGTTCCGGATTGTTTCCAACAATTAGAGTAGAGGATTTCAGCAGCAGGTAGGCAGATGGGTTATCAGGCCACCTCAGCAGCAGCCATCACCCAACCGCTTTCCAGCTCCCGCTCCAAGGAACAATCAACCTTAGCAGCAGCAGTTCCACTAGGGAAATGGGAACAAGTGTTTCACTTGTGGGAATGTGGGCCATTATGCTAAGAATTTCCCAAGGAATCAGCAGAGGTAGATGCCAGCACCAAATCAAGATAGGGGAAGAAAGCAGAAGGTGCAAGTCAGGAAAGGGATGCTCAACTTCACTACTCTGGAGGAGTTACCCGAGGGAGCCCCCATCATGATTGGTATCTTTTCAGTTTTTAATCAACCTGCATTAATTATGTTTGATTCTGGTGCATCTCATAGTTTCATTAGCCAGAAGTTCAGTGCTAAATGTCAACTGCCTTTCTATCATACAAAAGGGTCTTTTATGATAGCAACACCTGGGGGTAAAATTGCAACCAACCAATTAAACCGAAATGTGCCTATCTCACTAGGAAGTAGAATCTTCAAAACCACACTCCTGATTTTGGGATTAGAGGGTATGGACATCATTCTCGGAGCTGACTGGATGACTCAACACCTAGTGGTGTTGGATGTAGCTGCCAGAGCTCTGGAAATCCGTTCTCCTACCATCGGAGACCTTGCATTGTATCTACCCAGCAAGATTCTACTCGATCATGTGCTTTTGCTATGATAGAGTTGCCCTTGAAGAAGATTCCACTAGTCTGTGAGTATGCAGATGTTTTTCCTGATGAATTTCCAGGAATGCCACCAGACCGGAATATTGAATTCGCCATCGAGTAGCAACCAGAAACGACACCTATTTCCAAGAGGCCTTACTGGATGCCACCCGCTGAATTGGCAGAATTGAAGAAGCAATTGCAAGAATTGTTAAACAAGGGTTTCATCCGCCCAAGTAATTCGCCTTGTGGATGTCCAGCCTTGTTTGTGAAAAAGAAGGATGAAAGCTTGAGGCTGTGTATAGATTACCGCCCACTTAATGTGGTGACTATTAAGAACAAGTATCATTTGCCTCGTATTGATGTTTTTTTCGATCAATTGGTCGGAGCCAAAGTGTTTTCCAAGATAGACCTTCGCTTCGACTATCATTAGATCAAGATACGAGCAAGTGATATTCCGAAGACTGCTTTCTCAACCAGATACGGGCTGTATGAGTATTTGGAGATGTCATTTGGGCTGACTAATGAGCCAGCATACTTCATGTATCCGATGAATTCTGTCTTCATGCCTGAACTGGACAAGTTCGTGGTGGTTTTCATTGATGATATCTTGGTGTACTCAAAGAACAAAGAAGAACATGTCGGTCATTTGCATGTAGTGCTTCAACGTCTGCGAGAGCACCGTCTTTATGCCAAACTACCTAAATGTGATTTTTGGCTAAAGGAAATCAAATTCTTGGGTCACACTATTTCTCAGGCAGGCATAGCTATTGATCTGGATAAGGTGCAAGAGGTGATGAACTGGAAGCCACCAACAACTGTCCGTCACACTACAAGAAACTGATAAAAGTTTGTGGGGCAAACTAAGAACGTGGGTACCGACATTCTTATTTGAGTTAAGTTCATGGGTTTGACGAAGAATGTGGGTACCCACATTTTTAATTTAAGTTCGTGCGGCCTGGCTAAAACCATTGAACTTAAGGTATTAGGAACGTGGGTATCCACGTTTTTAATTTATGTTCATGGGCTAGCAGGAAACCGTCGAACTTAACTAAAAAAACCAAAACCCCTAACCCGCGGGACTCGTCTATCTCACCGTTCTCACTCTATCACACGCTCTCATCCCCTCCATGCCGCCGCCGGACCTCCGAACCCGCACCGCCGGACCGTGTCGGCGCTCCCTCGCTGCTGGGGTTAAGGTGACGACCCGTCTTCACCTTCGGCGAGGTGGACCTCCACCACGTCTCGCTCCCGTCCTTGCCCGTCTCCGGCCCGTCCCCCTTCCGCGCGGCTGCCGTGGCGGCTCCGCGAGGTGATCCCTACTCTTGATCATCAGTCATTCTGGACCGACCCAAGGTCAGTTAACTCTATCTAGCTATTCTGGAATCAACATTAAGAAACTACAGGTAGACTGACGGGCAGTATTTGTTTTGTTTTTTGATGATGATGTATAGCGATTTTAGAGATATATTCGACGTCAACCACTTCAAGGAGTCGTTGAAGGAAGACATTGTGATCGTGGATTCCCTACCACTGGATTATAGAAGGGCGAAACCGTACGTGAGAGCACCCACCTCCTGGTCCAGGGTACGAGTCCTACACAACCTGTTGGTTCTACTGAAGTTTCAGGCGTGAAAAGGTTTAACTGAATACTGAAAATAGGCTGATGGATCGTCAGCTCCAGTTTTTTTCTTTCTTTCAGGCTTCCTTCTATAGAGACTGCGCGAAAGTCCTGAGGAAGTTTAAAGTGGTGAGGTTTACCCACACGGATTCACGGATCATGAACAACGGCTTCCCTTATGCTTCCATTTTACTTAAAAGAATATGTGCTGTTGTTCAAGGGAGTACGCTTAGGGAGGCTACAATTTGTGAAAAATGCAATTTTATCCAGTAGTGAATCAATCTGTCATAAAATTATTACCTCCAATTGTCTGTTAGATAAAGTTGTCCTTGGCTTTGACTTTTTTAGATTGCAGGGTATATACACTTATTTCAAAAGAAAAAGAATTTCCCCATCATGAATAGTCCGATGTTTTGTCATTCCCTTAGAATTTCAAAAAAACAAATGTTTTCCTCAGCTTGAAGAGAAATTATGGTTTGTTAATCGCTTTAACAACTAACTAATTTAGGACCCCTTCTTTGAGTTCTATTTTTTTAGTGTTTTCTCTTTCTGAGGTGAAAGTAAATATCTGTCTATTTTTTGTAGGACCCGTGCACTAGAAATCTATAGCTTTTAGAGTCTTTGTTGTGCAAATCTTCTTACAAAACCTATGGTTCTCTGGAACAGTCTTTAGCATACAAAGTTTTTATGAAGGTTGTTTGATAGACAAAGCTATCAGTGACCCTTTTATTGCTTCTTTGTAAATGCAGAGTATGCCAACTTTTGTCAAGAGAATAAAAGTCAGTCATCAAAAAGCAACCCACTACTTAGCCATTCCCTTATAGTATAAGCACAGAAATATTCTTTGTAGCTTGGAGTATCTTTGCGCCTTAATTTGTTTGTGATGGAATTCAATAGATTGGATAGGGGTATAAAGAGGATGCAATGTATGCTCTACTTGCGTTGTTGTAGCTTCGGATAAGCCTCAAGCCTAATCACTGATACGAGTGACAGCATTTTCCTGAATCGCACAATAAGGTGTTCCTACACAATGTTCTATATTACTGGCCTGGATTGGTTTGAACATCCAACCTTCAGTAGTTAGTGGTGGTGTTACTGTAAAAGGTGGCTAGAATATGCTAGCTTGAATTACTTGTTCATTTCAAGTGGTTCTCAACTGAAATGTGTCCATTATCTTTATTCTGGTGCGTGAAACTATTTGTGGTCATATCATTAAGGGTAAAGCTTATGTTCTCTTAGTATCCACCATAGGTTCTATCCATTTCATGTTGTATTTGAAAGCGATTTTTTATGGTTAGCCTGACAATGAAAACGATGTTTGAAAATTACCCAAAAACGAATGATGATTTCCGTACATTTACATTGAGATTTATTGTTGTTTTAAATGGTTTTGTTTGAGGTTGTAGGTATAAAGAATGAAGTGATCTCAAGTATTAAATTGAATTTAAGATATCCGTTGCCATGGATATGTACAGATTGCATGCTTATAGTTTTGTTTCACAGTTCTAAATAGTCCTGTCCAAAGACATAGCTTATATGAAGGTGGTGTGTCATTGATAAAGGTGAAAAATACAAGATATCTATCGTTACGTGTTACATAAATGATATAATGTGCAACTGTGTGCTACTTCTTACTCTTCATGGTTTGCTTATGCTTAATCATGCAATGTTTATTTCCTGAATGGTTTAAGGCAGCCATACAATATTTGTCTTAATTCAAAATTAATGAACAATACGATAATATAATTGATTTGTGCTTAGAAATGGCTAACCCAACATGTTTGCTTAGCTGTATAATTTTCCCTTGATGAAAATCATAGTTGTATTATGTGGTTTGAGTTTAAAATTTGCCTATTGTGGGTCGCACGGAATAACATTTATTTATGCAAATAGAAGCCCTTGGTATGCAGTTTTCGTGAGTAACATGGACAAATTAAACCTTGTAGTATCGCTTGTAAATTCTTCAAATGTGCATATAAAGTAGGAAAACAGGAATATTAAATGTGCTATTTCTCGTGCTATTCAAACTATTCAAATATTAGTAGAGTGGTTACTCAGATGGTAGGTCATGCATGGTGAAGTTATTAGAACGTAGAGTTGTGGGCGAATTTCGTTAGTCATCTCTACAGGCTAAATTGAGCTGCCAATTTTCAACTGTGGAAGCCTGTAAAATTTCTTTAAGTGAACTCTTGGAAATTAGGGGAAATTGACATGTTTTTGAATCTCTTTATTTGTAGTTTTTGGAGTCTCTGTTTATAAACTTGTTGTTTCCTTGTTTATTAATTAAGTGTTTCTGAAGCCAGAGGAATGAAATATTGCAAGTCACTCTGTTGTAATATTTGCTCTCTTTTAACTGAATCTGCTAAAGCTAGTGTTGGTGTTTGATAATGCTGTGGTTTTGCTAATAGAGAATTCATCAGTTATTTGCTTCTATGACAGTCATATGTTATTCTTGATATCAAGGTTTAAAGGGCACCAAACATAGACAGTTTCACAGATTTTCAGTGCTAGCAAGCATGTTGAGTTGCAAAGAGAGGGATGCATGCCTTTTGGTGTCACAGTTGCAACCATTCCTTTTGGTACACCGTCGCCACTTATTACTACTATTTTGAAGTGGCTATGTACATAGGCTTCAAAAGGGAGATGTGGTCCATGTTCATGCCTAATCCATCGCCTAAATTGGAGACACACGACCTTAACAGGGTATGTGTAGTTTAGCTCTTGTGTTCACAATGACATAGGGCATACAATTGCACTAAACCAAGGCAGCTTTTACCCAGTGCTGTTTGTTTAGGGCAGTTTAATTGGATAATTTATCGGTTGCTTTGTTGATCGCCTAGCATGAATATATCTACACTTTTCGATAGAAATCATTTGGTTCTATTTTGCACTATTGATTCCTAAAATATAATAAATAGTCTTGGTTTCTTACTTTTTTGTCCTCGAACCTTCTTATTGTTTATACGGCAAACCAGGTGCATATGGTGTGGTTACATTGCCATTCTCAGTCCGAGAGGGTACCAATATTTTCTTGGCTGGATTTGTTCCAACAGAAAATGTCTGGTTCTAAGACGAATCTATTACATTAAAAGTAACATATCCACAATTCCACATGCTACTTGAACTCTTTATTTTGTGATGGAACTTGAGCTCCTTATCCTACTTTAAGTTTTGCTTTGCATTACTGTTGCACTTTTAGATTGCAGAGACTAAAGAAAGCGCTGAGGAGATTGGGACAGCGCCCGATAGGGCACTATCTTTTTTTAGTAATCTAAACTACCTGTGGTTTCAAATATCTAGGTTGTTCCTCATGTCACTGATGAAATAAATAGTGAATACAATCAGTGTCTTTAGTTCTTGTGGATGGGCAGACCTGTCCAGCCTATGTTTGTGTTATTGAATTAGGAGACATTGTATGTAGGGTTTTATGACATCTTACAATATGACACTTATGTAATTATTATAATATAGCAGATAAATTGATTTCACTTTTATTTTAGGTGATAATTTATGGTTGTGGTGATATGTTTTGGTTTTAGTACTTCACTCTTATGAGAATTGTATTGTTTTTATGGTTTATTTTTTCTATCTATTTGTTTGGGAACAGTTGGACCCTTAGATTAGGGTACACTCTTTGGACTGCCATTTCTTTTATGCTAATGTAGCATTCACACATTTTACATTTCTTGGAATTAAAGACATCAAAATTGTACATTCATCTTATGATGTTGGGGTTATTTTGCAGACACATTCAGTGAAGATTTGTTCTCAGGTCGATCTGTGCGATTTTGATGGCACTCATGGTGTCAAGTGAGGACTGGTTAGGATCCTTGAACTAGCAGGAGAGGTGATGTATATTTTAACTCATACACATGTAGTTTTACAAGAGTTGTCGCTATCTTTAATGATATGATGTTGACATGTTGTCAATCCAGACTGTCATGCTAGCTTCTGGTACTGCCATTGGATATGGTTCAACATTGACTATGACTGATACATCGAACAAGATTAAGAAGGGGACAAAAGGAGATGTTTCTGTACTGAATCCTACTCTTATAATTTCAGTTCCTACAATTTTGGATCGTATCAGAGATGCAGTGTTTAAGAAAGTGAGTTTATTTCCTGAATTTATATTTCTACCAATGCCATTGATTAGCATTGTTACCATTAGAATATTCTACGTATATGGTAATAATAACCCACTGAGGCTTTGTTTGGATAATATAGTATTGACACCAATCCACTAGGCTTTGTATAGTCATTCCCTTGTGCTCAACTCTTTGTGATACAACTATGATCAGTTGATAAAAGTGGCACATAACTTGAGCAAGTTTTATATTTTGAGTACCTCCCTATTGTAACATATCTTGTTATACAGATAACCATGCTTCTTTGAATTAGATTTCCACAATGATTTTTAATAACACATATAACTGCTTTCAATGGCATTAATCATGTGGGATCATTTGTAAGCAATCAACTATTTTTCATTGTTAAAATTAACGTTTTGAATTCTCTTTCCAGGTTGGTGAGAAGGGTGGCCTCACAAAAAAGCTGTTTGATTTTGCATATAAGCGGAATCTTGCATCAATTGAGGGGAATTGAGGGTGATTCCTCTGGTGGGTGCTTAGGGTTACGCCCAACGGAATCTTGCATCAATAAGGGGTTCTGATTATCCGATGCCGAGAGTAGAGGTAGTGGTTGGCGGACACAGTACAACAAAAGGCTATAGGACTAACTGTATTGTATGTGATATTCTGTGAACTTATATATTTGGACTTCTGTGAATTTGTGATATGAACATATATCAATGTGTTTGAAATCGGTATTGTATGTGATATTTTGTGTTGCATGTGATATTATGTGTGTCTAATTTTTCATTTCTGTATTTTTTATTTTTTTCTGGAAAAGGGTTAATGTTAAGAACGTGGGTACCGTCGAACTTAATGTGCAGTCCTCGTAGACCCACGCAGGACACATAAGTTCGACGGCCACGGGGCCCCGTCGAACTTAACCGTAAGAACATGGGTACCCACGAACTTATGGGAAAAAATTCGACGGCCCCCGTCGAACTTAAAAACACATGTTCTTAATGTTAAGTTCGACGGTACCCACGTTCTTAATGTTAAGTTCGACAGTACCCATGTTCTTAATGTTAAGTTCGACGGGGCCGTCGAACTTACTTCTCTAAGTTCGTCCAAAAATCGCCGTCGGCTATATTCGTCGGTAAACCCACGTTCTTATGGTAAGTTCGACGGCTTATTACATTAAGTTCGACGGTTTGTCACCCACGTTCTTTAACCAGTTTCCTGTAGTGTCAGATTCAAAGTTTTCTGGGATTGGCCGGTTATTATCAAAGATTCATTCCAGATTTCTCTCGAATTGCGAAGCCCATGACTTAATTGTTGAAGGAGCCAAGTTTGTTTGGGTCAGAAGTGCAAAGATGCTTTCCACACATTGAGGCACACATCTGACCACAACATAGGTGTTAGCGCAACCCGACAGCGGCAAGCCATTTGATGTGTACTATGATGCCTCTGGCACTGGACTGGGTTGTGTCTTGATGCAAGACAATCGGGTCATTGCCTACACATCCAAGGCACTCAGGCCTCACGAACAGAATTATCCCACTCATGACTTGGAGTTAGCAGCCGTGGTTCATGCATTGAAGATGTGGGGACACTATCTAATGGGAACCCACTGCAATATCTTCACAGATCATAAGAGCCTCAAGTATATCTTTACTCAGTCAGATCTCAACACGAGACCGAGAAGATGGCTAGAGCTGATCAAGGACTATGACCTAGATGTACACTACCACCCAGGGAAAGCCAAAGTAGTAGCTGATGCCTTGAGTCAGAAGTCGCAATGCAACTGTGTTATGATGGATTCTCGCATCAACACCCTATGTGATGAGTTGAGCAAAATGAAGATTGAAGTGATTCCTTCTGGTGCTTTGTCTCACATTTCTGTTGAGCCAACTTTGCGGGTCCAGATAATCATGGCCCAACTCAGTGACAAGGGAGTGCAAATCATTAAGGAGAACCTCCATCAGAAGACAGAAAAGTACAAGTGTTTCTGCCAAGATGGGAAGGGTGTATTGTGGTTTGAAAGTAGATTGGTGGTTCCTAAAAATAAGGATCTCAAGAAGAAAATCTTAGATGAAGCTCATCTCTCCAAATGCTCCATGCATCCAGGAAGCACCAAAATGTACCATGATCTGAAGCCCTTGTATTGGTCGACCAGAATGAAGAGGGAGATAGCCCAATATGTATCAGAATGTGACACATGTCAGAGGATAAAGGCAAGCCACTTGAAATCAGCTGGTGCCTTGCAACCCCTAGCAATACCATCATGGAAATGGGATGACATCAGCATGGATTTTATTGTGGGTCTGCCCAACACCTCCCGACATCATGATTCGATTTGGGTCATTGTGGACCGACTTACAAAAGTGGCACATTTTCATCCAGTGCACACCACCGATAAGGCTCAGAAGTATACAGAGTTGTACATTGACCGAATCGTGTGTTTGCACAGATTACCCCGGACCATTGTCTCTGACCGAGGAGCCCAATTCGTTGCCAGAATTTGGGAACAACTGCAAGAGTCTTTTGGAACCAAGCTAATAAGAAGTTCAGCTTATCACCCACAGACTGATGGTCATACCAAAAGGGTAAATCAAATTCTTGAAGATATGCTAAGGGCTTGTGCGGTCGATTGCGGCAAGAACTGGGATAAGTACCTCTCCTTGGCAGAGTGTGCTTATAACAACAGTTATCAATCTAGCCTAAAGATGGCACCTTTTGAAGCCCTATATGGAAGAAGGTGTCGAACACCCCCTCAATTGGTCTCAGCCTCGAGAAAGAGAAATTTTTGGACCTGACTTAGTGACTGAAGCCGAAAGGAAAGTCAAGCTAATCAGGAAGAATCTAGAAGTTGCTCATGCCAGGCAGAAGAGTTACCATGATAAGAGAAGAAAACCTCTCCAGTTTGAAGTGGGAGATTTCGTATATCTGAAAGTATCACCCACCAATGGAGTGCAGAGGTTTGGGATCAAAGGAAGTTAGCCCCTCGTTACATTGGACCTTATGAGATCATAGAAGCATGTGGACCCGTGGCATACAAATTTAAGTTACCTCCAAAAATGTCTACCATCCACAATGTATTCCATGTATCCCAACTGAAAAAGTGTGTTCGATTGCCGACCGAGATCATAGCAGAACAATAAGTGGAGATAGAGCCAGATCTATCATACCAAGAGTACCCTTCCAAGGTTATGGATTGCAAAGAGAGATCAACTCAGGCTAAATCGATCAAAATGTATAAGATCCAATGGAGTAATCACTCAGAGGAAGAGGCTACTTGGGAGACCGAGGAATTTCTACGTTCGAACTTCCCTGATTGTCTACCTAAGGGAATTGGTACGTAACCATGCCCAAGGCCTCCCCTACCATTTGAATCTAAATATGAGAAATATGAACTTAACATAAAAAGAATTAGTCGAAAGGCAAAAACAAAGAGGACTTCCTTCTGAAGTTGCAAAGAAGATGACATTCGAAGAGCAGTTTACTACGAAGAACCTTAATAAACAAACCACCAAATTCAAGCAAGCCTTAACCTCCGGTTCACCCCGGAGGACTCCTACCCGAATCTCGGGACGAGATTCCTTTAAGGGGGGAAGGCTGTAACACCCCAGTAATTCTCAGAATTCTTCTCAGGGCTAACTCAGGAACCATTATTTCATGTGAATCAAATTGGGCAAAAGACACCATTGAACTTGAGAATAAAAGTTCCACTAATTATTTTGTCCTAAGACACATGCCTAAATCATATCATGCATTCAAAATGGGAGAAGTGTTAAAACCCTAGAACAACCATATTTAGGCCAATTAAGTAGAAAGGAAGAAATTGGTAATAAGACCATGAAAAGCATGGAATCATGGCTTAGGCCAATTATAAAATTTGAAATAAACTAACTAAGCTACAATAATTGTTATAAAAGCTTGGCCAAAATAGTTTATTAAAAACCCCAAAAAGGCTATCCAAGTGGAAGCTCCCTAGGGAAATCTGAAATTCAGATTGGTGAATTTCAGCCTTCACCTAGAACTTGAGCGCGTTCACCTTAATCCCGAGCTCAAATCCTTAAGTCCCCATTGACAAATTTGTTCTAAACTAACCCCTCTGCAACGTGTGTGAAGATGGCATCGAGATTCGTGCCCTAGACACGTCAAACCCGGGATTTCCTCTCAGAGTTCAGTAGTGAGACAAACCCAACTTCATCCCTCCATATCTCTTGATCCAGTCAGCGAAACCCATAAGCCTCCACAGACAAACGACAAAGGAATGTCAGGTGAAGAGATCTCTCAACGGGATCATGGCCATAATCACAAAGATTTGGACCCAATCCGCGCTAGAACATGACCTCTCTCTGCGCTGCCTTGTGGTCGACGCCGTGCCTAGGCGCCAGAGCGAGCACTGGCGCTCGCCCGTGCACACCCCGAGAGCGTGTTAGAGCCACCCCTTGACCGTGCTCACCCACGCCTTTAAGACCACCCATAGACGTGCCTCACCTCACTCTGCACTCACCCTCTCTAGCCAGACACCACCCTTATCTCCGGTGAGCTCTGCGCCACCCGCCCGAGCCACCTGAGCGCCTACCACCGTGGCTAGCGATTTCCAGAGACCCTCAGCCTCAACCGAGCCCTTGGACAGCTTCCCTGAAGAGCTGTGAAGCTTCTCCAAGCGAGAATCGAAGCCCTATCTCACTGGAACAGCAAGATCATCGTCACCGGACTTATCCGATGAGCGATTCCGCGCGTAGACCGAGTTATCCGGTGAGCCATTCTTCAATTCCTCGCGCCCATGCCTTCCCTAGCACCTAGTGGAGCTCACTGACCAATTCAATTGAACTCTACCGCCCTGGTTAGGCTAGAGCCCTTGCTGCCGACGAGCACCCCCGCCTGTGCACGTGGACCTACCTACTCCGACCATCCCCGGAGACAATCCGCACATCGGCGTGACCGTCACGACCTCACCTACACCCTCGGCCTCTTCGCTAGAGCGATCTCGCCGTCGGTAAGCCCCTCCGCCCTTTCCTCCACCGCGATTACTGTTTTATTAGGGGAAGGACCGTGGGTTTAATTTAGAGTCACCCTAGGGGGTTTTCTGCGTAGTCAGAGACTCATGTGAATAGTAACCCGAGGACTAGTCTGCAAGGAAACTTAGAAACTTTCGCTAGGGACCCCGATGCAAGTTAGTTTTCCATTTAACCATTTCTGTATATCCTTTTAAATGAACAGAGAACTTAGGAAATTCATAACTTGAGAAATATTTAACCAAATTTAGTCAAACCAATTTTGCTGGATTCCAAATAATATAAACTATTAGGCAAAAATAGTAAACCCCATGTTTTCTGTATTAATTTTTAGGGTTTGGAATTAAATAGGGAAACTACCCAAACCTTATGAATGAAGAAAAATAGAAATACTCCTGTGCTTGGCTTAAGAAAATTTGTCGAAATGCAAACCCATCTTAAGCACTGTTTAAAAATACTGAGCAATCCATTATACAAGATTAACTCCTGGGCTTGGCTTAAAGTCTGTATTTGTCCAAAACTTAGGAAATTAAGAAAGGCAAGAGAAATTAATGAACAGAGGATGAACATATTTTTCCTAGTATACTTAAGTAATGAGAAACCTAGGAAAAATACAAAGAACCCTAGTCGAGAGCAAATCCAAGGTTAATTATTTTATTAGGCACTAATAAATCCAGAAAATCCATAATTAAAAATATAAGGACCATTTAAAAAATGGTAAGAAAATTTCAGTAGACTCCTAACTGCTAGAACACCACTACAAAAGTAGTAAACACTCCAGCCCATCATAATAAGTGGGGTGAACAATTAAAACTTGATTTTTGGCCATGTCCTAATTAAATCATAAGAAAGTCTAAACATGTGCAGCAATAGGCAAATTAATTTTTGCCAAATTATTAGTGAAGTAGACCACTAGAGAATAACATGAAACCTAGTTAAAATGTAAGGTAACACCCATTACCCTCTTCCCATGAAAAGAACCATATAATCCAAAAATTTCTACCCCCTCTTCCCTTAAGCAAAAAGTTGCCAAATACTAGAATGATTGCTCTTGCACAAAGAAGAAGAGAGGAAAAATTTGAAATCTGTTGTTTGACATTTTTCAAGTATAGTAGTAGTAGAAAGCACCCCATTGGCCAAAAACTTTAGAAAATCATAGTAAAATAACCAATAAGTATTAGTGGCTGAAATTTGGTACAAAGTCATGTTATTACACCTAAATACCAGCAAAAATGAACGTTAGGGAATAAACCACAATTAAATGGAAGTTGTAATTCAAAGCATCCCCTCTGCCCTAAAACTTGATAATTTGTACAGAGAGAACCCTTTACTTTTTAAGCCCCAATTTTTGAGACAGAGAGTTACACACCAGTGAAAAGCCACTATAAGTTTTACAGAATTTTTGGAATATTATAAAACTAGCTTGTAGTTCAAACCCACCTTAAAGGCATAAAAGAAAAGGAAAGGAAGAGATAAATTAGAAAGAATAATGAATCTCACCCCAATGAATTCAGCTAGGAATCTTATTAAAATTTCACTAAAACATAAAAAGGAAAATCAGCGGAACACTAAAATAGTCTGACCATTCAGTAATCATACTTGACCCTAATTTACTAAGTATTCCACAGAAATCTGTAGTAGCTAGATTAAGCTCTACCTTAATTATTTAATCATTCACCATACAACTTTAATTGCTAAATTGCATATCATGCCATACATATATCTTATTCATTGCATTCATTAGATTGCAACCTCGCTAACGGAGAGTATGTGCTCATCCCTGAGCAAGGAGCTGTCCACAAGGAAGACCAGGAGCTAGCTCCTGAGCCTGCCATCGAGAATCTCCCCGCAGCCCCAGCAATTGAAGGCAAGCCCCAGTTTTATGCATAACCAGTTTTTATATATGCTATTTTACTACACTTATTGTTTGTAGGCTTGTAATGTGCACTTAAATGTAGGAGTTGCTTCAAACCCTTAGTTGCACTAACTCAGGATTCCTTTTTGAGATCGATACTAGTATGCTAGGTCAAGTAGCTGCTTTGCTAGTTAGGATCTTAGTAGAACTCGAGTGATTTTTCTAGCACTCGTGCGAGGTCAGGAACTGATTGTATTCATCTTGATAACGGGATCTATGATGGTCTATGCCCTATTCCTCATCTTTCAGAGTTTGAACGTACTAAACATATCCCGAGAAATAGGGCAAGTTCAGAGATTGTTTTATCTCGCTCTTTCACCTTTTGTACATTTTGTTTGTGCTCCTTTTGGTATCTTCATTCTCTTTCTGAGCCTTAGTCAATGCCTTCATCAAGGATGCAATGTGGTCGTCTTTTTTGTTGTAGGATTTCTGAAGACTTTTAGCTTCGGTCTATAACTCATTATCTGCAACCTCAGAATCATGTTGCAGTCTAAGAGCCTTGCATATTATTAAAGCCCTACAGTTTTATCAATAAGATAAAACTTAGTATGTCATACCTTTGTCGAAACAATGTATCAAAGGAAAAAAATTGCCTTAATGTTTGTGTAAGCCAAACATTGGGTGAACATTTGCTTCTTCAATTTGCTCAACTCATGCTCAATCATCAGAAACCCAACATTATGAACCACATCTTTCACTAAGGCAGCTTCCCTTATATTGGAGATGCATAACTAAGGTATTGTTGCCTCCTCAAAAAATAGTAGCCCTGGCAGGATACATGAGAGCTTCCGCCTGATCCTTTAGCTCCAATACGGTTGAATATTAATCTTTTCTTCCGACTTCGCTGTGGAAGAACGAATAGCTTTGGCTCCCTTTGACTCTGAAGCTTTTGGTGGTTCTTATAGTAACTTTTATAGGCTCCAAAGCCTTAGCCACTTCAGCGACGCCTTTGGCATCTTTCCTAGGATGATGAAGTCCTAATGACCATATGAATAAGTGATTCAATCATAGGGCCCTTCTTCGATGAGGTTGTGTCTCCTGGTGCTGTAGGAGCCAAGACTCTAGCCATACTATCTGTAACACCCCGTCCAATCCTTGGACCGATGGTACTTACACCTGGCAGCTCTCTAGGATCATATATTGTCCCCACATACTAACACAAGTCTTTTGTGCGCACTTTGTCCTCATTCATATGCACCCGAGAAAACTTCCCGGTTGTCACCCATCCCAAATTGCTCCAAGCCAAGCACACTTAACTTGGAGGTTCTTTCGAGACAGGCTTCCGAAAAAGAAGATCCACCTTGTTGGTATGGATACTCTATTAATTCTATTAAGCCTTTGGCCATGACATCACCATCCCAGGGGCCAGGATATCACAATCCACCCCCTTAGAAGACCGACGTCCTCGTGGGTCAACCCCAATCCAGGAACCTCCCCTCTTAGCCATGTCTGTGTGTCTAGTGTCATCATATGCCATGCCTTGTGACCACTCCAGGCTCACATGTGTCATGCGCCATATACTGGAACCCGCTAGCCCACACACGCCCGTGAAACCGCGAGGGTCAGTTCTGATACCACTTGTAATACCCTGTCCAATCCCTAGACCGGTGGTACTTACTCCTGGCAGCTCTCTAGGATCATATATTGTCCCCATAGACTAACACGAGTCTTTTGTGTGCACTTTCTCCTCACTCATACGCACCGGAGAAAACTTCACGGTCGGTCACCCATCCCAAATTGCTCCAAGCCAAGCACGCTTAACTTGGAGGTTCTTTTGAGACAGGCTTCCGAAAAAATGCACCTTGTTGGTATGGATACTCTATTGATTTTTTTAAGCCTTGGGCCAGGACATCACCATCCTAGGGGCCAGGATATCACACTATCTTCATCATTATTTCCTTTCATAGTTAATAGCAAGTTAGTAAGCTCCAAGCCTAGCAGACTCAAAGTAGGAAAATGTATATGTAAAATCATTACCTCTTGTATTTGTGTGCACCCAAGAGACGAAGTAGAGCCGCTTTGTTTTCCTTGCCCCTTCCTAGCAACTTTTTCAACTCTGGCTCTGACAATTTGTAATTTTTTTCCTTTTTAGGGGAGTTGTTCTATCAGAATGAGAGTCCTCTTCATCGTAGCTCTACCCTACCTTTGGTCCATTTGCAACATTTACATTTTGTTTTTTGCCCTTCATTCCCTTAGCAGCTTCTATGGTTACCGGATCTGAACATAAAGTTTTGTTTGTCAGAAATATGAAGGTTTTATTTGGAACGTATTACTAACTTATTTACATAATTAGGGATTACATCTTCCAACTTAATTACCTATATTAAATACTTATGTTGTATTTTGTTAACCTGAAACTTCCTAAGCAGTGCAAAGATACTTGTTGTTCAATTATTCCTTTTGAATTAGTAGGGAAAAATGAGGATTGATAGTTATGGTTGCATGGAACCTAACCTAATGGTTTTTTAGTACATGAAAGTAGACACAAGGAATCTAAGCACTTGAGATCAAGCAATTCATGTGAAATGGTGGTGTAAATGGTCAAAATTGGTGAATAGCATTTAATATGAGAAGAAAGTGAATGAGGTTGGCACCTTCATGCCTTCTACTGTAGTTGGGCTATTCTGTAGTACTAAGGACCACAAACCTAATGTGTCCTAGTAAAAAATGTATATAGTACATAGCATCCATTACATGCAAATACTTTAAATAAGTGTAATGCCAAGCTAGAGAGGAGTTGGAAGAAGAAATATATTGGAGCATTGCATAAATCAAACCAAAAAGGAAAGGGTCGTGTTGTACTCTATAAGTAGAACAGTGGAAGTGGCATTAACCATTTTCTTGTGTGAGAAGATAATTTATTGTTATGGTCCAGCTGTAGCAGTGGTGTTATAGTGTGATATGTAGTGTTTGTGTGGATTGAGGAAGTACTCCTGTCCTTGTTCCACAGTTAGAAAATATATGGTGTAATTTGTTTTGCAAAAGTGAAACAATACTGCCACATATTGAACCATTTGAATACAAATCAATGCGGAGAGGGTGTAATTTGTTTTGCAAAAAGTGTAATTTGTAATAAGAAAGTTTATTACAACATCAATCATTTGAATGAAATACCATATTATTACAACAATTTAACATCTTTCTCATATCCAATAGTCTATGACATCTCTTTAAAAAATCATCATTGTTTGTGTCGCGTGGCGAGTCCACAGGTGCTACATATCCAGCATCAATGTATGTGTTATCTTCTTCGTCCTCCTCATCTGCTAACCCAATATCATGTGATTCTTCTACAAATTCAGCAAATGCTTTCTCAAGGACACAACATCACCTGTTACACCTTCCATGTCAGACCTTCACCACTTCACCAATACTTCATCGCTGCTTGAAGCACTCATGCCTTCCAATCCCACGTCCAGTGAATCAAGATCAATTTCTAAATTTTTAGATTCTGGCATGGCGAACAGATTTTAGGGTTTCATTCTTACAACAGTGCACCAATCTTATTATTTGTTTAATTGGCATAAAACACATGCTCATCTTGTGAACCAAGAATATAAGGCTCATCTAAATAGCATAACCGAGTTTTATCAATATCAATAATTCCATACTAATCCCTTTGGTAGCCTATTTCTTTGTTCTTGGTAGTAGGAACATGGAACCAGTTGCACTGAAAGAGGACAACTTCCTTACCTTGAGGAAAATATAGTGCAATAATTTTTTTAATCACACCGTACTAGTTAATATTACTAGAACTTTCATCTCCTTTTACAACAACACCACTATTTTGTGTGCATAGGTTCTCCTCTACTTTTCTGTACGAAAAAGAAATCCATTGATGAAGCATCTATTGAAAACACAAGCCTGATGGCCTGGTCCTTGTGAAAGAGTGTAGAGCAGGTAACTTGTCTTCCCTAATTGATTTAGTTTGCTGATCTGTAGCCAACAAATTATGTTTATGTTATTTGCAAATATAATATTGAGCAACAGTTAGTGGATGACATTACAAATAAAACAAATTACTCACACCCACCTTTCGCTCGAACCAGCCTACAAATTGTTCCTTGTGCCTTTGATCAACATTCTATGTACTTAATTTTTTAGTTCATCCATATGCTTGCTACAATATTTTAAAAGGGGGATTCAGGTAATTAAAATTCTATGAAACGTGCCAATGCATAGTATCAAAATATAGATTTTGAAATAAGATCTTACTTTATCCATGGAGTAGCCTCAACATAATTTTGTAAAATGTAGTGCCTCATTCGCTGCAGCTCACTCCTAGAAAGTGACTCGACGGTGAATCCTTTCTTATTGTAGTCAATGTTGGCAAATATGCTTAGGCTAGATGGTGGTTCATTCATAGCAGTAGCTTCATGACGGTCTACCTGATTATGCTTGGTTTCCACGTCTTGCAAGAAGCGACTGCAAAATGGCATGCACTCCTCTAATATATATCCCTCAGCTATCGAGCTTCCATGGTGCGCTTTGTTCTGTCCATAGCCTTTAAGAGTACGTAGATATCTCTCAATTGGATATATCCCTCAGCTATCGAGCTTCCAGGGTGCGCTTTGTTCTATCCAAGTTTAGCCTCTTCAGCTAGATGAATCGGCAAATGAATCATTATATAAAAAAAGTCTAGTGGGAAAATCATCACAAGACGACAAAGGATTTCAGGAATCGAGGTGCTCAACTGCTTTAAATCTTCAGCACTCAACTCCTTTGAACATATTGCATTGAAGTACCTACTAAGCTAAATCAATGGAAGAGCAACAATTTCTAGATAAACGTTGCGAACTGCAATGGTAATAGCTTCTGAAAAATAACATGACAGTAATGAGTTTTTAGACTAGATACCTTACACTTGTTCACATTAACACTCCGCTTAATTGAAACACCCCTGGTGTTACACGAACTAAAACTTTGGCATGACATCATATGCATTGGCATTACATTATGTATGATACACCTAGGATGCATCCACTAGGATAAAATTTCAAAACAAACATGTGATGTGATGCTTGTGTGATGATCTGACTTGGTAAAAGAGATTCTTGACCCTAGGTTGGAATGTCTCTCTTCAAGGATTAGAAGCATGTTGCCATGTGAGATGACCACTAAAGGATGATCTTAACAGGTTGGTAGAAATGTTCAATAAATGTTATCTTAGAGAGCTTAAGTGCTAAATGTACCCTAGGATGCTCAAAACCCTAACTTGCAACCAAGAAACCCTAATTAGTGTCTTATAAGGTGATTTCAAATCCTATGCACTTTTAGTCAAAAGTGTATATATCAAAGTGATAGAGTAAAAACAACTAAGAAACTTTCATATTTAGATATTTCCATGTTTTGTGGTGAAACTTGAAGTAATTTGCAAAAGTGCATGAGTCACCCTAACTTTGAACTCTGAAAAATAGTGTGGATGAGCTGATTTTGGACTCGTGTATCTCTTGATTCAGAAGGAGTTTTCTATAAGTCAACATAACAAAGTTGTAGAGCTACTATAGTAGTACAAATTTGATTAAGTGACCTAGCCCAGGAATTGTATGGAAATTGGAGTAACATGCCCTAAAAGTCGGGCTGTTAGCCAGGTTGTAATCTCAAAACAGACTGTGAGTAGGAATTCAATCGACTTTGTAGCCAGATTGTGCTTGATCTAGTGAGTAATAGATCAATATCATTATGACAAAGTTGAAGCTGGTATATAGGGGAACAACTTTGGTATAGTCGAATTGGTAGTTCATTGCATGAAAGTCAAAGGCAAATGCTCACAAAGTTGCTTGGTCATTCTCATTGAATGAAGTCGACATGCCACAGTAAACTGAAAAAGATCTTAGGTTCAGGGAACCTTGCCGTCGGTGACCTCCGCATGGTGATTTGAGCTGGCCATCGAGATTTGTGCTCAGTGCGGGTGGGATATTACCGAGAGGATGAAAAGATCAGAGGGCGATTGGATTGAGCCAGCCCCGCCGTATCCACTTGCCCGGCGACGTGGCCGAGTGACCGTCGCCATGGTGGCCACCGTTTATCTCGATCATGCCACGCCACATGCCATCTTACCACGTGGAGTGTAGCCGGTTGCTTCCCAAAGACATGGAGTGTAGCCGGTTGCTACCCAAAGACGTTACCCCATTGCACGCCACGGTGAACTCGCCTTGGTAGAAATATCCCGCCACCACTATGAACACCTTCATCTGAAATTTGCGAAGCACAAGGTTGGCTCCTTTAAATTGAGCACTCCTCACACTCTGCATCTCTGTTACGTGCCCATCCCACCCTCAGTTAGCCTCTCTCGTGCACCCTAGCCCCAAGTCACAGGATTTCCCCAAATCGATTCATTGTCACCGCCGTGAGACCTCTCACCGTGGCCAGCCCTTCTCAGGTTATTTCATGGCCCCCTGATCCATGTTTTATCATTCCTTATTACTAGTGAAGCTCTCGGTCTTGGTTAATTGAATGCTACCGTGCCGTAGCTTTGAGAACGTCGCGCTGTCGCCCGGGAACGCCTGCGTGGACACTTCTCATGTCGACCGGCCATTCCAGATTGCCTCTGTCCAAATTTGCGCAAGCACCGTAGCCCTAGTAGGTCACTGATTTGTGTAACACCCCAGGTGTTACTCAGGGCCTTTGCTCAACACATACACATGTGACCTATTATCACATGTGTTTTAGTTTGAGAAAGAGACACCAAATTTGAGAAGCAATGTCTTAACCAAGTGTTAGGCATACTAGATGTCATATCCTAGCCTTTTCATGCACCTCCAATTGAGAAAAATGCTCAAACCCTAGGACTACCCTCCTTAAGCCATTAGAGTACCAAGAAAGGATTAGTGGTAGAACTATATAAATCACCAAATTATGGCTTGACCCATTCACCAAAGTTGTAGCATATTTAAATACTTACAAGAAATAGTAAGGAATTTTTCCCAAAAAGGTCCCACAAAATCCTCAAATTAATCACTCATGTGGGAAGCACAAAAGAAAAACCCTTATTTCTCTAAGCCAAATCATTGGGGTCAGAAATGTGAAGATGACTTTCGCACCTTCGAGTTATTGCCTACGCATCAAGAGCACTTAGACCTCATGAGCAGAATTATCCCACACATGATCTGGAGCTAGCAGCGGTAGTTCATGCTCTAAAGATATGGAGGCACTATCTAATGGGAGCTCATTATAATATTTATACTGACCATAAGAGTCTCAAGTACATTTTCACTCTGGCTGATCTTAATATGAGGCAGAGAAGATGGTTAGAGTTGATCAAGGATTATGATCTGGAAGTACACTATCATCCGGGTAAGGCAAATGTAGTAGCAGATGCATTGAGTCGTAAAACCCAGTGCAACTGTCTAACCATAGACTCTCTTGTCGCCGCTCTATGCAATGAGTCGAGCAAAATGAATGTGGAAGTGGTTTCTCCGGGTACTCTGGATTATATCTCAGTCAACCAACCTTGCAGGATCAGATAATCATGGCACAACTTAGTGACAAGGGTGTTCAAATCATTAAGAGAATGCTCAACCAAAAGGTGGATAAGCATAAATGTTTTCGTTAGGACAGCAGGGGCATTTTATGGTTTGAAGACCGACTTGTTGTTCCCAAGGATCCAGAACTCAGAAAGGAAATTTTGGACGATGCTCATCTCTCCAAATTTTCCATGCATCCCGGAAGCAAAAAAATGTATCATGACCTCAGATCCTTGTACTGCTGGACCATGATGAAAAGAGAAATTGCTAAGTACGTATCCGAGTGCGACACCTGCCAAAGAATCAAAGCAAGTCATTTGAAGATAGCAGGTACCTTGTAGCCACTCCCTATACCATCTTGGAAACGGGAGGACATTTGCATGGACTTTATTGTGGGATTTCCCAACACCTCCTGACACCACGATTCCATATGGGTCATTGTGGATAGGTTATCTAAGGCAGCTCATTTCTTGCTAGTACATACAACCCACAGGGCAGAAAGGTACGCAGAGATCTATATTGACCAAATAGTGCGCTTGCATGGAATACCAAGGACCATCATCTCAAATAGAGGAACGCAATTCGTAGCACTTTTCTGGGAACAGCTACAGAAGTCGCTTGGAACAATCGTGATTAGAAGCTCAGCCTATCATCCTCAGACTGATGGCCAAACAGAGAGAGTAAATCAGATTCTCGAGGACATGTTGAGAGCATGTGTGATACACTATGGTAAAAATTGGGACAAATATATTTCACTGGCAGAATTCTCTTACAATAATAGCTACCAATCCAGCCTAAAGATGACACCCTTCGAGGCCTTGTATGGGAGGAGGTGTAGAACACCGCTCAATTGGTCACAAGCTGGAGAAAGAGAAATATTTTGGGCCCGACCTAGTACTCAAAGCTAAGGACAAGGTCAAAGTCATTAAAAAGAACTTAGAAGCTGCTCAAGCCACGCAAAAGAGCTATCACAATAAAAGGAGAAAGCCTCTACAATTTGAAGTGGGAGATCATGTGTATCTCAAGGTCTCGCCTATTAAAGGTGTTCAGGGATTTGGGATTAAAGGCAAATTAGCCATTGCTATATTGGGCCCTATGAGATCAAGGAAACTTGTGGACCTGTAGCATATCAGTTTAAGCTACCACCTCACATATCTACAATTCATGATGTGTTCCATGTATCTCAGTTGAAAAAGTGTGTCCGCGTACTAACAGAAGTACTAGCAGAACCTGAATTGGAGATAGAACCAGACTTGTCATACCAAGAGCACCCTGTCAAAATACTGGACCATAAGGAAAGATCAACTCGTGCAAAGTCGATCACAATGTACAAGATCCAGTGGAGCAACCATTCAGAAGAAGAGGCTACCAGGGAAACTGAGGATTTTCTACGCTCAAACTACCCCGATTACCTACCTAAAGAGATCAGTGCGTGACTATGACCCAAACCCCCCTGCCCTTTGAATCCAAGTATAAGAAAGATGGTCTTAATAGAAATTGAGTAAGCTGTAAAACTAAATCAAGAAGGGCTTACTTCTGAAGTTGCAAAGAGGATGACATTCGAAGAGCAGTTTACTAAGGAGCATTAACAAACAAACCCAAACCGTGCAAGCACGCACCTTCTCAGCACCCCTAAGGGATCCTGAACCAAATCTCTGGACGAGATTCCTTAAAGGGGGGATGGCTGTAACACCACAGGTGTTACTCAGGGCCTTTGCTCAACACATAAACATGTGACCTATTATCACATGTGTTTTAGTTTGAGAAAGAGACACCAAATTTGAGAAGCAATGTCTTAACCAAGTGTTGGGCATACTAGAAGGCATATCCTAGCCTTTTCATGCACCTCCAATTGAGAAAAATGCTCAAACCCTAGGACTACCCTCCTTAAGCCATTAGAGCACCAAGAAAGGATTAGTGGTAGAACTATATAAATCACCAAATCATGGCTTGACCCATTCACCAAAGTTGTAGCATATTTAAATACTTACAAGAAATAGTAAGGAATTTTACCAAAAAAGGTCCCACAAAATCCTCAAATTAATCACTCATGTGGGAAGCACAAAAGAAAAAACCCCTCTTTCTCTATGCCTAATTTCAGCCCTCTTCTAAAGATCACATGTGTTCACTTAGTTGCAGGCTCCAAAACAACATGGTCCAATTGACAAAAGGGCGCCAAAATACCCAAGGAACACCCTTGAAAAATTTGAACTCAAACCAAAACCATTTGACATGAATTGACATTGTTGGGGACTTGTTCTCAAATGCTATGAGTTAAGAACAAGGCAACACAAAAAATATTAATCGATAAAGTCCTTCGTCCTTCGAAGCATTATTTCCCTTAGGATATAATGATTTTCGGACGAAGGTTATGAAGGACGTACCTTCGTAAACATAGCATATGAAGACAAAGAACGAATCATAAAGAATATGAAGGATTACATAGATAATTATATATCATTACCAACTTATCATTATTGCGGAGAAATAGAAATAATATCGAATTACAAATGTACCTTCAGTTTGGAAGGGAATGAAAGTACGGGTGTGACACAAGAGCAAATGCCAAATCAGCGTGAACGGTACGGGAGTACTGTTCACCTATTTATAGGCACGGGACACAGCCCATACAAAATTACAATCATGCCCTTTACATTTAATAATAATTCTATAGTAATACACCGGGGTCTGAATAGCCTTTTCATCCTTAAGTCGGTTTCATTTTCTGCTACCATGCCGAAGCTTTCCCGCTCACATCTTCGGCGATGTATCAACCTTCGTATGATTTTGGTCTTCTCCTGCTATGATACCGACTCGAGTCCGAAGATTCCTGTTCACATATTATACTCCAGAAATACTGTTAAATCCTGTTTTTGAGGACCTTCGTAAGCCGAAGACCCCCAACAGTAGCCCCTCGCAATATAAATTTGTTTAAAATAATAAATTTAGATTGCGACATGAACGAAGGCTTTAAGCCGAAGGTCCGAAAAAACACCTTCCCTTTGCTAGAATAGCAACATTCACTGACAGGCGGGGTCTTTCAATTTTCAACGCACTGGGCGTATAAATAAGATCATACTGCAAGCTCATTTGGTACGCTCTCTTGCTATCTGCTCCCGATCACTCGATTTTTAGCTCTTGCACACCAAGATTTGCTTAGCTTTAAGTTTTGAAGCTTCGGCTTTGAAAACAGTTTTTTAGTGTTTCCGAAGTTTTTTAGTGTTTCCGAAGATGTCTGAAGATAAGAAGGCTGCTGCTGAGATGAAGCTGAGTCTTGACGAAGAGAAGAACTTGGGGTTTCTTATAGCGATGTCGAAGACCAACACAGAAAAAATTACCAAAGAGATTTTAGAAGGTTTGTCTGAAGATACTGATGACAGCGATAGTTATGATGTGGATAGTGGTGGTGAAGACTCCGAAGATCGCCCCTGGCGACCAAGCCATTCAGTTTTTGGCAAATCAGGTATCAAAGAAAATCATCTTGTCAACATGAGGGGAAGATACTTCCGGGATTTATCCATTGTGAGGGTCGACGAAGGAGAGAAAACCTGCCCGACTCCTGAGGAAAATGAAGTTGTAGTATTCCGAAGCTTTTTGAAAGCTGGACTACGATTTCCCCTGAGCAGCTTCGTCGTAGATGTGCTGAAAATGTTTGAAGTTTATCTTCATCAACTTACCCCCGAAGCAATTATAAGGCTGAATATCTTCGTATGGGCCGTGAGAAGCCAAGGTCTGGAACCTGATGCGAAAAGTTTCTGTAACATACACGAATTATCATACGAGACAAAACCTTGGGGTAAGGAACAGTATCACAATAATTTTGGCTGCTACAATTTCGTTTCTCGGTCTGGGTCAAGCTGTCCCGTGCCAACCTTTCGGAAGAGATGGCCCGACGACTGGATGACAGAATGGTTTTATGTGAAAAATGACCTGAAAGCACGAGAAGATATCAAAGGTATAGTTATGCGCCCTATTTGGCAAAGCTTCGGCCTGCGGAGGCCGAAGGTTGAAATGAACGAAACTGCCGAAGAATGCCAGAGAGCCTTCGGAGTTATTTGTTCGTTTATTGGAACGAGGGATTTAGTCCAAGAGCATATTTCCTTCAGAGTATGGCCGCTTGCGGAAAAATGGGAAATGCCGCAAGAGACCATAAAGGAGGCTGACGAAGGTGGCCTTATCAGGCTGAAGTATACTTTCAAGTTTGGAGATAAATTCGTTGAGCCAGATGATGACTGGCTAAAAAGCATTGAAAATTTGAGTGATGAGCTACTTGGGGTTTACTCGAAGGCTGAAGATACTGCATTGTCAGCAGCCTTCGGAGGCCGGAAAAAGAAAAGACTGAACCGGGTTTTTGACGCAATCGGGTTTGTCTACCCTAACTATCGTTATCCCATACGAGGGCAGAAAAGAAAGAACATAACCTCTGCGAAAGAAGAAGCTGCAACTGCTCCTAGCGAGCCAGAACCAAAAAGAAAAAGGATAAAAGTCCTCACACATCGGCCACGCTATATTGAACCAGCCTCCGTACCTGAGTTTACCGGAGAGACTTCCTCAGCCACCGAAGCTGAAAAGCCAACCGAGCCAACCTTGCTGCCGGAAGTCGCAGGAATGGCCGAAGTGCCAACAAGGATAGAATCGAAAGAACCAAGGATTTTGTCACCGGGAACCAAAGAGATGGCCGAAGCGCCATTGATAGAAAAAATGGAAGGAGTAAAAGGTCCAACTGAGGGATCAAAAACATCAGAAGTTTTAAGTCCTGCAGCAAATGTTGAGATAGTAAAAAATCAAAAGGTGCCAGTAGTGACTCCGAAAAGAAAGAGAATGGTCAATGTGCTAGATGTTCTGGAAACAATTAAATCCTCAAGCACGCCTCCGAAGAAGACTGTTGCCATCCCCGAAGGAAAAACTGAAATTTCTGATACTAAGGCTCCAGAGCAAGAAACTGAAACTGAAGCTGGGCCCTCAGAGCCCACGAAGGTAAAATCCTTGGAAACCGAGGAAGAAAAAATAACAGAGCCAACTGAAGAAATCAGTGCTATTGCCCCCGAAGCATCCCCCAAAGTCCTTGATTATATTGTTCGTCATGCTTCGGGGAAAAATTATCAGAAAAAGAAAAGCAAGAGGCCCAGCGCTACGCCCAAAAACTGAAGTATCCAAAGGGGGCGTTAATATTCAATGGCAGTGGAGAAGAAGACTTTTTGTATTGTCTCCCTGACAGCAAGGAGATTTCTGTCTGTCGGGAGATGAGCAAGAGCTTCAGATTCCCAACAGTGGAAGACGGGCTCTCGGTGCTGTCGAAAAACGATCTGGCCGACAGCCTGGCATATAATAGCTTAAAGGTACAACAAATGGGATCTTTGCAATTTTTGTTCAGATTAAAATTTTCGTTTGCTTAAGTTTATTGACGCACACACATTTTTCTTTGCAGGGTCTGATACTTAGCAATGCCCTCAGGGCCCAAAAAGATGCTGAAGACGAAGGGTGCGCTATAGCCCTGAGCAACCTTCGTTCCGAAGTAATTGAACTGAGGAACGAAGGTCTCGAAAAAGATAAAATATTACATTCATTAATAAATATAATAAAAGAAGACGAAGCTACTTTTAAAGGTCAAGCTGAGGCTCAGAAGCGCGAAATTGAAGATTTTCGGAAACAGCTGGCCAGAGCCAAAGAGGAACGCATACTTGAAGAAACGAAGCGAGAACTCAGCGACCAATGGGCAAATCATTTAGAGGGAACTGTTGAAGAGCTTCGCTCATCCAAGAAAAGATGCTATAACAAATCCATGGAGTGTGTTAAGAAGTTGAAAACCAGCTTCGCCAGCGTCGGCGCATTCTCGAGTGAAGAAAACTTTGCAAGAGGCAACCCCGAAGGTCCTATCGAATGGATTAATCACGAAGCTGAGGCCTTCGAGGAGATTTTAAATAGCCGCGGAGACATATGTGCTTTCTCGGGTGCCAGAGGAATTGCCACCATTTTGGAGAAAAAGGGCTGTGAACATGTAAAAATTTTAGTGCAATCCGAAGCTACCTTGTCTTTCGAAGATGCGAGAGATCCTTCAGCCGAAGCTAGCATAGTTGGTGGAAAAATTTTCACCGATGTCTGGGATAATGGTGGTCGAGAAATGGCTCGAGAAATTATCCAGAAAAGCGAGAAGGGCATTCACGACGCTAGAGAAGTAGCTAAGGCTGCTGAAAAAAGCTCAGAGCCCGAAGGGCAAATAGGTATTAACTAATGGTTTTTATTGTGTTGTAATTTTTGGTTTTAAACTTCGTTCGCAATTTGTAATAGCATTGTAGCCGTATCCTGTCCTCCTTCAGATCCTACTAAAGCTTCTCCGGGCCCTTACCCGAAAGGAGATGACGAAATTAAAAAGATGGCTGAAGTCATCATGGACGAAGTTGTTAATCGGCTCCTAAACGAAGCTGCAGATGTTGTTCTGAGAGAAGATTAAGTACTATTGTAAAAGCTTCTGAAATGTAACATGTGTAACATCTTGTAGCCCTGTATATAATATACCTGTTTTTATTGTTCAATTCTTTATGATGCATGAAATTTTACATACGTACCGTTTTTGAGTCTTTGACGAAAAAACACCTTCCCTTCTTTTCATGCTTCCTGAAGAAGACTTTTTATCTATTGCGACAATATCCGTAGTGTTTTGATGAATAATATCCAAGCTTCGTGAAGATTTTTTCCGAAGCTACACTTCCGAAGATCAATAGTGTATCTCCTTACAACTTAGTATGATTTTCTCCTTTTTCAAAACATTCTTCTGGAGTTCGATATTGTGCCCCCTTCTTGTGCCATATGCAGCATGATGTATGATGCTTATGGTATGCGAAATGGTGTGATGATGTTATGCTATGCAAGATGATATTTATTGCGAAGACAAACATACATCCCTGCGATAAAATACATAATCTTTTTGAATCAGAGGTGACTTTTTGCTATAAGCCTCCCTTAGGAGCTTCTTCGCCTTTTACTTCAGCGGAATCAGCGTTTATTTTTCACTGTAAGCCTCCCTTAGGAGCTTCTTCGCCTTTTACTTTCAGCGGTATTCGCGTTGACTTTTCGCGCTTCGCCTTTTACTTAGGCGGTATCAGCGTTGACTTTTCGCTGTTTGCTCTGCATTCCCTTTGGAACGACTTTGGAGCAGAAAACTTACACTGCGCTCCTTTTGGAACGGCTTTTTGTGACTTCGGCAAACTTACTCTGCGTTCCTTAGAACGACTTTTTTGTTGCTTCGAAGAATTTTTGATAATTCGAAGGTCCTCTTTGTTGTCACAAATCTTTAAACTTCAACAACTTAAGCCTATGAAGAAAATATATTTTCCTTGTGGCAAACAACGAGACAATTTACATGAAATCTAAACAATGTCCTTTATTACACAGAAAATAAAACTGAATGAAAAGGACTGCTATTAAGGTAGGATATTTGTCAATAGATGTGCTTTGACTCTGGCACAGTGCTGTTGACTGTGCGAGCTTCGGACTGTTCTCTGAAGTCCCTTTGGTGTGGAGCATATTGGCTCCCTTCTGGCTGTTGGCCTTGTTGCAGCGGTGGTGGAGGCGGAGGCTGTTGCCAGGGAGCTTGAGGTTGACTCGCCGAAGCAACAGAAACTGCAGGGTGATTGCATACATACTCTGGGATGTAAGGCGAATGATACGAAGCAGTGTGCATGACCTGCTTCGGCTGAGTTTGTTGTGCTGCAGCTTCGGCTATTTCCTTTTGCTTCTGGATGGTAACATGGCACATCCTGGTGGTATGGCCTTTGTTCTCACCACAAAACAAGCAAAAGATTCTTCTTGGTTGATCTCCAAATCTTCCGCCGAAGCCCCTGGCGCCTCTGCCTCTTGGAGCTGGTGGTCGGAAGGAACCTTGCTGTTGCCCCGAAGCTTGTGAGGAGCACTGTGGTCTTTGCTGCTGGCTCCCCCTATCATCACTTTGGGTAGAATTGTGAATTGACCTAACGTGCCTTGGATAGAACCTACCTCCGAAGCCCCTGGTCATTTCAGAAAACCTGAAAGCCTCCTCCCTTCTTTGACGAAAATCATTATCGGCCCGAATATACTTGTCCATCTTTTGGAGCAGCTTCTCCAAAGTTTGAGGGGGCTTCCTAGCAAAGTACTGAGCTGAAGGTCCTGGCCGAAGCCCCTTGATCATGGCCTCAATGACAATTTCGTTTGGCACTGTTGGTGCCTGTGCCCTCAAACGCAAGAACCTCCGGACGTACGCCTGAAGGTATTCTTCGTGATCCTGGGTGCACTGGAATAGAGCTTGAGCAGTGACCGGCTTCGTCTGAAACCCTTGGAAGCTGGTTAACAACAAGTCCTTCAGCTTCTGCCATGAAGTGATCGTTCCTGGTCGAAGGGAGGAATACCAGGTTTGAGCAACACTCCTGACAGCCATAACAAAAGATTTGGCCATGACTGCAGCATTGCCACCATATGAAGATATTGTTGCTTCGTAGCTCATCAAAAACTACTTCGGGTCTGAGTGGCCATCGAATATGGGAAGCTGAGGCGGCTTGTAAGATGGAGGCCAAGGTGTAGCCTGCAGCTCAGCAGACAAAGGAGAAGCATCATCAAAAACAAAATTCCCATGATGGAAATTGTCATACCAGTCATCTTCGTTGGGGAAACCCTCCTGATGAAGGTCTTGGTGCTGAGGCCTTCGGTGTTGCTCATCCTGAGTAAGATGACGAACTTCTTCAGAGGCTTCGTCTATCTGCCTTTGCAGTTCAGTTAGCCTGGCCATCTTTTCTTTCTTCCTCTGCACCTGTTGATGAAGCATCTCCATGTCTCTGATTTCTTGATCTATCTCATCCTCTGGTGGTGTCGGGCTAACAGCCTTCCTCTTCTGGCTTCGGGCCTCCCGAAGAGAGACTGTCTCCTGGTTATGGTCCAGAGGCTGTAGAGCTGCAGCCCCAGTTGCTGAAGCTTTCTTCGGCGCCATAGCGAAGGTTTATGATCGCCGAAGGTGTTCAAAAACTCAAAGAGTGGAAGTGAGTTCACCGGAGGTGGGCGCCAATGTTGGGGACTTGTTCTCAAATGCTATGAGTTAAGAACAAGGCAACACAAAAAATATTAATCGATAAAGTCCTTCGTCCTCCGAAAATCATTATATCCCCTGTTGGGGGTCTTCGGCTTACGAAGGTCCTCAAAAACAGGATTTAACAGTATTTCTGGAGTATAATATGTGAATAGGATTCTTCGGACTCGAGTCGGTATCATAGCAGGAGAAGACCAAAATCATACGAAGGTTGATACAACGCCGAAGATGTGAGCGGGAAAGCTTCGGCATGGTAGCAGAAAATGAAACCGACTTAAGGATGAAAAGGCTATTTAGACCCCGGTGGATTACTATAGAATTATTATTAAATGTAAAGGGCATGATTGTAATTTTGTATGGGCTGTGTCCCGTGCCTATAAATAGGTGAACAGTACTCCCGTACCGTTCACGCTAATTTGGCATTTGCTCTTGTGTCACACCCGTACTTTCATTCCCTTCCAAACTGAAGGTACATTTGTAATTCGATATTATTTCTGTTTCTCCGCAATAATGATAATTTGGTAATGATATATAATTATCTATGTAATCCTTCATATTCTTTATGATTCGTTCTTTGTCTTCATATGCTATGTTTACGAAGGTACGTCCTTCATAACCTTCGTCCGAAAATCATTATATCCTAAGGGAAATAATGCTTCGAAGGACGAAGGACTTTATCGATTAATATTTTTTGTGTTGCCTTGTTCTTAACTCATAGCATTTGAGAACAAGTCCCCAACAGACATAGGTTTTGTCTCGGGCTAAACAGTCCAGACAGACCTGACTTGGCGCCACCATATCTCCCACACCCGACCATATCTTCACTTGGAACTCACACAAGACAGATAGCCCTAGGCATAGAGAAGAGACTTTACACAGGATTTTTGGCAAGATTTGCACGTTTGGTCGACCAAGAGGCGTTTGAACAAGGGAAGAAACAAACGTCCACGTGTTCGACCTGTCCTGGCACGCCAGAGCACGCCCAGGCGCTTGGCCCCGCATGCCCGCGCCAAGCGACGCCTGACCCCGCGCCCTCGCCTGTGCCCGCGCCTATAAAGCAAAATGAAGTAAGTAGATCTTTTTTTTGTAGACTAACAATAGTATTGGTCATCTGAAACTAGGAACTACCATGTTGCTACAGGCAATGCCAGGTTGTATTATGTTCAAAACAGCCCCCCTAGAGAATGAGAACGAGCTAAAGGTTATGTTTGGACCCATTGTCTGCACAAATGAAAGAACCCTTGTTCCTGGCGTCGAGGATGCTAATTCATCATCTGATGATCATTTGGAAGCCACTTTAGGTGGGGGTGAAAACAGCACACCTGACCCATGCACAAATGCGACTGGGAAGCGTAAGATGCGGCATGATTCTCCTAAACCAAAGAAGAAAAAAGATTCGAGGGAAGAGTACATGAAACGCCTAGTGGAGGCTTTTGAGTCGCGTTCAATGACCACTAACAAGTCCATTACCTTTGCTGACACGGACCCAGTTCGTGTTGAGGTTATTGCGCAGTTGCAACAAGTTATCGATGATGGATCACCAGAAGGCAGCGACCTACATTTGTTTGCCACTCATCTGTTGATTGAGAAAAAGTATAAAGATGTATTTGCATCACTGAAGACAAAAGAAGGAAGGAACGCTTGGCTTCGCAAAGCTTACGAGATAGATCTTAAAAAGTCCAATTAGATGTTGGTCGTCCGATAACAGAGGCTTATGTTGAGTATTATGTTAGTTGTGTTTGTTTTATGAGTCATGTCGTTTCACTTTGATGAGGATTGTCGTCTTAGAACATAAACTTTTCGTACGCATCATTTTCCCTTTCAAACAATTTTCCAAATATTCGAGTTGAACATGTATTTGAATAATCAGAGTTGTAAGCTTGTGAACAATGTGAATCTATGAACTTTCTGTCACCTATGATACATGAATATGTGGCTTGTAAACTGTGCTTCTACATTAATATGTGCCTTATAAACTATGGTTACATATGAATATGTGGCTGTTGTTTGTGTGCATGCAGATGTGTGACCCTGGTGCACACACATATGATCATGAAATGGATGACAGAGATGCAGAATTGCTTGTTGCTCTATATGATGTAGACATTTGGGGCAGGCCTTTCAGTCAGGTTCCTAGAAGAACAATGGTTGAAACTGGTATTCAATGGGTTGAGAGAATGTTGGAGAATAGTAACGACTGCTTCGACATGTTTCGTATGCGACGAACTGTTTTTAGACGATTGCATGATACGTTGGTGGAAAATTATGGTCTGCTTCCAAGCCGGGGTGTCAGTACTATGGAAGCTCTAGGCATTTTCTTGTGGGCATGTGGGGGTCCACAATCATTTAGGCAGATAAGGAATAAGTTTGGTCACTCCTTGGAAATAATTAGTCGCAAGTATAGTGAAGTCCTTAATGCACTGTATAAGATGTCATCTGACATAATCAAGCCCAAAGACCCAAATTTCATCGAGATTCATCCTCGTTTGCGAGAGGCGAGATTTTGGCCACACTTCAAGGATTGCATAGGAGCAATTGATGGTAGTCACTTTCCAGCGTCAGTCCCGGCCTCGGAGCAAGCCAAATATATTGGCCAGCACGGTTACGCATCGCAGAATGTAATGGCCGTTTGTGACTTCGATATGAAGTTTACATTTGTTGTCACAGGATGGCCAGGATCCGTACATGACACTAGAGTATTACAAGATACTTTGATAACTTATGCGGACAGGTTCCCCCATCCACCGGAAGGTATATAAATTTGTTGTACTTTTTTATCATACGGTATTAATTTATGTCTTAAGTATTTAACTTTTGTATTTCATGTTTGTGCAGGTAAATACTATCTTATCGATTCAGGCTATCCAAATAGAAAGGGGTACCTTGCACCTTATAAGGGTCAGAAGTACCACATTTCGGAATGGCAAAATGCGAGGCAACCTATTGGGAGCAAAGAAGTATTCAACTATGCACACTCTTCGCTACACAATGTTATAGAGCGATCGTTTGGGGTGCTTAAAATGAAGTGGAGAGTGCTATTAAGTCTCCCTTCTTTTTCGCTTACCAAACAATCCAAGATAATTATTGCTTGTATGACATTGCATAACTTCATTAGAGAAAGTGCTCTACACGATAGAGACTTTGATGAACTAGGACCTAATAGCCTCAGTCATGATGTACATTTAGGTGAGAGTAGTAGTAGCACATCTGATGAGTTAGACATGAGTGCTTTTTGAAAGGGAATTAGGCTTACACCTATTTCCTAAATGATTTTGGTGGTTGAATTGACCAAACACAAATAATTGGACAAACTAGTTTGCTCTAGTGTATAAGTTATACAGGTATCAAAGGTTCACACTTAGCCAATAAAAAGACCAAGAATTGGGTTCAACAAAGAGAGCAAGGGACAACTGAAGGCTGCCCTGGTCTGGCGCACCGGACTGTCCGGTGTGCCACCGTACAGTGTCCGGTGCACCAGGGGACTTCACGCTGAGCTCTTCACCTTCGGGAAAATCCAAAGGCGCTCCACTATAATTCACCGGACTGTCCGGTGTACACCGGACAGTGTCCGGTGCTCCAGGAATGAAGTGTCTCTGGAACTCGCCAGCTTCGGGAATTCGCTCCGCTATAATTCACCGGACATGTCCGGTGTGCACCGGACTGTCCGGTGAGCCAGCGGAGCAACGGCTACTTCGCGCCAACGGTCACCTGCAGAGTCATTTAATGCGCGCCAGAGCGCGCAGAAGTCAGGCACGCGCGATGTGGCGCACCAAACACTCTACAGTACATGTCCGGTGTGCCACCGGACATCCAGGCGGGCCCAGCAGTCAGAGCTCCAACGGTCGGAACCCAACGGCCTGGTGACGTGGCTGGCGCACCAGACAGTGTTCGGTGGCGCATCGGACTGTCCGGTGCGCCATGCGACAGCAGCCTTCACCAAACGGCTAGTTTGGTGGTTGGGGTTATAAATATCCCCAACCACCCCACATTCAAGTTATCCAAGTTTTCCAACTTCCAACCACTTACAAGAGCTAGGCATTCAATACAAGACACACCCAAGTGATCAATTTCTCTCCCAAATCCACAAAAGCTTTAGTGACTAGTGAGAGTGATTTGTCGTGTTCTTTTGAGCTCTTGCGCTTGGATCGCTTTCTTCTTTCTCATTCTTTGCTTGTGATCAAAACTCAATTGTAATCAAGGCAAGAGACACCAATTGTGTGGTGGTCCTTGCGGGGAAGTTTTGTTCCCGGTTGATTTGAGAAGAGAAAGCTCACTCGGTCCAAGGGACCGTTTGAGAGAGGGAAAGGGTTGAAAGAGACCCGGTCTTTGTGACCACCTCAACGGGGAGTAGGTTTGCGAGAACCGAACCTCGGTAAAACAAATCCGTGTGTCACACTCTTTATTCGCTTGCGATTTGTTTTGCACCCTCTCTCGCGACTCGATTATATTTCTAACGCTAACCCGGCTTGTAGTTGTGATTAACTTTGTAAATTTCAGTTTCGCCCTATTCACCCCCCCACTTCTAGGCGACTTTCAATTGGTATCAAAGCCCGGTACTTCATTAGAGCCTAACCGCTCGAAGTAATGTCGGGAGATCACGCCAAGAAGGAGATGGAGACCGGCGACAAGCCCGCTACAAGCCACGGGAAAGCTTCATCGGAGGAGTCCCGCAAAAAGGAGAAGGGGAAGGAGAAGAAAGCCTCTTCCCATAAGTCGCATCGAAGTGGCGACAAGAAAAAGAAGATGAGGAAGGTGGTCTACTACGAGACCGATACTTCATCACCTTCCACCTCTGGCTCCGATGCGTCCTCCGTAATTTCTAAGCGCCATGAGCACAAGAAGTTTAGTAAGATCCCCTTACACTATCCTCGCACTTCTAGACATACACCATTACTTTCCGTTCCATTAGGCAAACCTCCAACCTTTGACGGTGAAGATTATGCTAGGTGGAGTGATTTGATGAAATTTCACCTAACCTCACTCCACAAAAGTATATGGAATGTTGTTAAGTTTGGAGCACAGTACCATCCGTAGGGGATGAGGATTATGATGAGGACGAGGTGGCCCAAATCGAGCACTTCAACTCCCAAGCCACAACCATACTCCTCGCCTCTCTAAGTAGGGAGGAGTACAACAAGGTGCAAGGATTAAAGAGCGCCAAGGAAGTTTGGGACGTGCTCAAGACCGCGCACGAGGGTGATGAACTAACCAAGATCACCAAGCGGGAAACGATCAAGGGGGAGCTTGGTCGCTTCCGTCTTCGCCAAGGGGAGGAGCCACAAGACATGTACAACCGGCTCAAAACCTTGGTGAATCAAGTGCGCAACCTCGGGAGCAAGAAGTGGGATGACCACGAGGTGGTTAAGGTTATTCTAAGATCACTTATTTTCCTTAACCCTACTCAAGTACAATTAATTTGTGGTAATCCTAGATATACACTAATGACTCCCGAGGAAGTAATCGGGAATTTTGTGAGCTTTGAGTTTATGATCAAGGGCTCACGGAAGATCAACGAGCTTGACGGTCCCTCCACGTCCGAAGCGCAACCGGTTGCATTCAAGGCGACGGAGGAGAAGAAGGAGGAGTCTACACCAAGTAGAACACCCATCGACGCCTCCAAGCTCGACAACGAGGAAATGGCGCTTGTCATCAAAAGCTTCTGCCAAATCCTCAAGCAAAGGAGGGGGAAAGATTACAAGCCCCGCTCCAAGAAGGTTTGCTACAAGTGTGGTAAGCCCGGTCACTTTATAGCAAAATGTCCTATTTCTAGTGACAGTGAGAGGGGCGACGACAAGAAGGGAAGAAGAAAGGAGAAGAAGAGGTACTACAAGAAGAAGGGCGGCGATGCCCCATGTTTGTCGCGAGTGGGACTCCGACGAAAGCTCTAGCGACTCCTCCTCCGACGAGGACGCCGCCAACATCGCCATCACCAAGGGACTTCTCTTCCCCAACATCGGCCACAAGTGCCTCATGGCAAAGGACGGCAAAAAGAAGAAGGTTAAATCCAAATCCTCCACTAGATATGAGTCTTCTAGCGATGATAATGCTAGTGATGAGGAAGATAATTTGCGTACTCTTTTTGCCAACTTAAACATGCAACAAAAAGAAAAATTAAATGAATTGATTAGTGCTATTGTTGGAACTTGCTCTCTGTTGTAAGGGGATCCAACGGGGGAGAACAGTGACGTTAATAGGGTTCTCGCGCAAGATGGCAATAGCTCTGCTAATCTAGCCTCTCACGGGCACTGTGCGGGGGTATTTATAGGTATCTGAGTGCCCAGCGTCTTGTGTTAAGGACGCATGTGCCCTCAGACACCTAGGTTATCCCCAGAATATTCCCATAAAGCAGGGTTATAGACTGTAATTACAGGGATGCCTTTACAAATTAGGCCCGTAACACGCAGCGGCCACGCAGGGCCCGTTACAATGGGTCGGATCACACGTGGGCCTCCATGCTGGACGAGGCCGCATGGTGGGATGACCTCGTCGCAGGTCTTCGTCTGATGTCGTATGGGGCGAAGGGTGTCCCTGCCCGTTGTCTTGTCTTCGTTGGATCAACGACTGCAGCGAAGGCCTCGAGCGAAGGTTGGCGTCTTCGCCTTCGCCCCAACATGTGCCCTCCGAGGGACCAGTTCGACTAAGTCATCTGGTGCCGAAGACGTCGCTAGATGGCGGAGACGCTGCCCTCGCTCGAAGTGGTTCGGCGGGGGTTTTTGACATGACCGTTGATTAACACCGTACTGTTGGACTGCGGGTTTCCCGAAGCGCCGAGCCCTGTGTATAAAAGGGGGCGGGGGGCGGCGCGTTTTGAACTTCACTTTCCGCGCTCCGTGAAAACCCTAGCCGCCTTTCCAACCGTCTTGCTGCTCGTCTGCCCTCCTTGCTCTTGTTCGCCGGAGATCTGGCTCGAGTGAAGCAGACCGCCCGCCGCCACCGACGGTACGTAGCGATGCCGACCTCTTCTTCTTCCACTGCCGCTACGCCGTCGGCCGACGCGTCGTCTGAGGAAACGCTAAGTACTTTGGCGGCGGAGGAGTTGCGCGCCGGCGAAACGGTGGATTTTGGTGTGTCGCGGATGTCGTCGGTCCGCGTGCAAGATATGCAGCGGCTGGGTTACTTTGGCGGCAGAGTCGCTCGTGTTTCGGGGACGGAGGAAGTCCCCGAGCCGGAAGGCGAGTTGGTTGTGTTCGAGGCGTTCTTCGCCGCCAGTCTCCTCCTGCCTGCGCACCGATTTGTTGGAGAAGTCCTGCGCAGATTTAACGTTCAGATCCATCAGCTGACTCCGAATGCCATGGTGGCTCTGTCGAAGTATGTCTGGGCGATGACTTCGTACGACGGACAGCCATCAGTCGAAGTCTTCGCGAAGTACTATTGCCTGCACTGGCAGAAGAGGATGATTGGAGATGGAGTTGCCCAGTTTGGGTCCTGTACATTTACGCCAAAGACCGGCAAGACCACGATGGAGGTAGTTGAGTTGGTTCCTTGCGCCCACAACAAGTGGGGCAATTGACATGAGTTTTGGTTCTACGTCGTGGAGGGTACCGTCGAAGACCATCCGGGGCTCCCCGTGTCCGAGATGTGCTCGCATTTTTACTCAGCATACCCGCCTTTTGAAGTGGCGGAGGAGGATGCAGACGAAGGGGCCCTTTGGTGCGCCGCCGGCCTGAGCAGTGGTCGCGATTTGGTTGAGGAATTTGTGGCGTACGGGGTATGGCCTTTGGCGCATGGCTGGGCGTTGGGCGAAGTGTGCCCTCCCCAGATGCCTTCCCATGGTGGGAAGCTGGTGCGAAGTCCTGTCTTCGCGCTGGATCTGCATAGCCGCGATTCGGCCGCCTTTGTGCGTGAGGCGGAGGATGGGGCGGTGCGGATCGTTGGTCGGTACGTGCCGAGGACAGAGGGCTAGCGTAGCTAGGATATCCGAGGGTCGAATGACCGTTTGAACAGGGTTTTTGAATTGAATCGACTGCCGTATGGCGGTTATCCCGGCCAAGACAATGTGGATCGTCGCGGGAAGAAACCGGTGGTAGAGTCTGGAGACGACCCCGCGCCGGCGGCCGCCCCATCCTCTAAGAAGAGGAAACTAGGTACTGCTATGGGAGGACTTGGGGTTTCTGATGGTTTTGCTAGAGAATTGATGAGGACATGCACGACCCCGGGGGGAAGGATGTCTTCGCCCGAGCTCCGGGAGTCTTCGGCGCGGATGCTGAGGGTTACCGGGGGTTGGTGGCCTAGGAATGTTCCTATCCCCCGCGCGGCCGGCGAAGACTTTTTTACATCTCGCATGGTTCGTGAGTGGAAAGTGTTTCCTTACGGGCGAAATATTGCTGCTGTTGTGTCGGCAGTTATGGACAAGGATCGCCAGGGAGCTGCACAGAAGCGCCAGGCGGTCGTCAGGCTTCATGAAGCCAGGCCGAAGAGGCAGCGGGGGGCTGCGAAGGCTGCTGCCCCCGGCAGAGGCCAGCCGTCGCTGGCGGCGAAGTCCCTGCATCCAGCAGGGCGCTGGAGGCTGCGGCTGCCGCTGGTGGTTCCAAGTCTGCGAAGGCTGCACCGGCGTCCAGCAGGGTGCCGGAGGCCGCGAAGGAGGCCCGAGGGTTGCCGCCGCCGGGCAAGCGCGTTGCCGACTTCGCCACCGACATTAGTGTGGACGACTATCTTGTTGGTAAGCCGTTGGCTCGATTTTCTTTTCTTTCTTTTTTTTGTAATTTGTTGATACGTCGCAGGGTCGGACGAAGGCCAACTTGTCGTTGTTCCGCCTGCCGCGGCGACCACGGCGGCTGCCGTAGTGCCAAAGGCGAAGGGCGGTGCTCTTAGTGCCGGCGGCGAGATGCCGGCACTCACTGCTGTGAGGGACGAGGCGGGTGCTGTGTCCTGCCGGCTGAAGGAGATGAAGGAGGCGCTAAGTCAGGTACGTTGAGCTAGACTTCGGTTTTTTTATATCGGCTTCGTTGGGGCTGTGGTCTTATGTGCGTTTTGCAGGCGGCTGACTTCGCAGACCGCGCGGCGTCGGGGGCCCTCACGGTAGTTGTGTCTGCCGAAGTCGAGAGACTTCGGACGCAACATGCTGACGCCGTCCGGGAAAAGTCGGCCGCCGACAGTAAGTGCCGCAAGCTGGCGGACAAGGTGGCCGCGCTAGAGGGGGAGAAGACTGACCTCCGGCGCCAACTGGCAGAGGAGAGGAGGGAGGCCAATGAGGCCCTCGCCAAGGTGCAGGCTGCGCTGGCGGAGGCCAATTTGGCGCGGGTGGAGGGCAGTCTTGCCAGGGAGCGCGCCGAGCAGTTGGAGGAGCGGCTCAGCGCTCTGCAGAGCCGTGTGGAGAGGGCCGAGGCCGCGACGCGCACGTAGGCTGAGCGGACACGCAAACAGCTTATGGATTCATACCATGAGCTGGGCGCGCGGACCGCTGACTTCGAAGTGCCGGACCGAGAGCCCGGACTTCGCTGCCTGGAGTGGGTACAAGAGGAGTTGCAGGCGCTCCCCACCATCGTGGAAGGGTTCATGTCTTATGCCTCCCTGGTCACCTGCAAGGGGGCGATGAACGCGCTCTCTCGCGAAGGGTGCCGGCACTATGAGGTCTTAGACCAAGCTGATGAGGATTTCGAGCGTGATATCTACAAGGTTGAGGACCCTATAGTGAAGGAATCCGCCGGAGCCCTCTACGACCGGATGTGGGGCCCGCACGGTCGAGAGGTGGTCAGGGAGCGCGCCGAGACGGCGAGGGGTCAGGTAATGTTTTGCTTTTGTTTGGTGTTTGATGGATGTGGGCTATGTATGGGTTTGCTGAATTTGTGTGCTGTGTCTCAGGCGGCGCGTGGCGAGAGGGTGGATGACTTCGGTGCTTTGAACAGCGCGCTGCCTGACCCGGAGTCGAACCCGGCGGAGGCTGTGTCCGAGGCCGCCCTGGAGCCGCCCCCAGAATCCGCCGAAGGCGCTCCTGATGCCCCCGCAGCCACTGCGGCCGGCGGAGGCCCGCCCCCGGAGACCGCCGAAGGCGTTCCTGATGCCCCCACAGCCGCTGCGGCCGGCGGAGGCCCGCCGCCAACTGCTGCGCCGAGGGCTGAGGATCCTGTGACGGTGGCGGCGGAGGCGTCAGCGGAGGCTCCCGCGACGGCTGGGTCTTCGCAGGTGGCGTAGTGGGTGTGGGTAGTTAGGGAATTTTGGATATGTTGCTGAATCTTGGTTGCTGCGCAGGTTCAAGATTTTGGGCCTGCGCACGCAACCGCCACTACTAATTTTTTGGCGGCTTCGACCGTGGATGATGGTAATAAATCGGATGGGTCTGCATCTAAGTTTTCTGATTTTGGTGACTCTGGGAGCTCGGTTGAGTGGACTGAGGAATCGTCGGATGAGGACTTGGACTACTTTGCGGCCTTGGATGTGGCAGCGGCGGAGGCTTCACCGCACGCTGCGGATGCAGAAGATGTGCCTGGTCCGAGTACTGGGCGTAGGCGGCGAAGGGCGGTTGCAAAGCGTAGAGTGAGTGGGGCGGACGGCGGTCGGCTTCGTGTGAGTAGGGCTGGCCGGCAGGAACTTTTGTCCTTGCCGGCCGCCGTGAGTACAGGTGAGGGGGAATTGCGAAGTCTTTTTGCGGGTGAGGAGCTTAGGATAATGTTATTTAACTATAGGGAGATGGGAATTATTCCGAAGGTTGAGCCGATGTAGAGTGTGATGCCCTCGCTTGTACATGTGTAATGGCTTGTATGATGAAGTTGTGTGCCCTCGCACATTCGGCTATGCTCGCGAAGGCGTTACGTACTTGGTCAGGTGTAATTGTTATGCTGGACTGGTGCGCGTTTAGTCGGTCTTTGCGCGGACTGTTGCACGGATAGTCCGACTGCTTATTGCGCTAGCCCGGCTGCACCCATAGGCGACTTCTGCACGGATAGTCTCTGCGGTAGACTTCGGTTTTTCGCACTTGTTGTGCTAGTCCGGCTGCACCCTTAGGCGACTTCTGCACGGACAGTGTTCGCGGTAGACTTTGATTTTTCGCACTTGTTGTGCTAGTCCGGCTGCACCCTTAGGCGACTTATGCACAGATAGTCTCCGCGGTAGACTTCGGTTTTTCGCACTTACTATGCTAGTGCGGCTGCACCCTTAGGCGACTTCTGCACGGATAGTCTTCGCGGTAGACTTCGATTTTTCGCACTTATTGTGCTAGTCCGGCTGCACCCTTAGGCGACTTCTGCACGGATAGTCTTCGCAGTAGACTTCGATTTTTCGCACTTATTGTGCTAGTTCGGCTGCACCCGTAGGCGACTTCTGCACGGAGTTATCGCACGCGAGGGTGGCCAGCGCTGAGCCTCGTGGTGACTTTGTATTGGTCGAATGTTGAAGACCGTCGTCGCGGTCTTTTTTCGACGCATGTTTTTGCGGGGGATTTTTCACTTGTATATTACATGGCTCCGCCTCGTTAAAAACCTCACCCCCCGGAAGGAAAAGAGTGCGGGCCAGAATAAAATTGTTTTTGCGAATTACAAGGGCGAACCGGCCCTGATGAGTCAAACAAAAAATTTGCGGAGATTGACGATGTTCCAGGAGTGCTCCAGGTCTTCGTCGTTTGGCGTTGTGAGCCTGTAAGCGCTGGGGGAAGCCTTCGTCTTGACAATGAAAGGGCCCTCCCACTTGGGCTCCAGCTTGCCCCTGGACTCTGTCCGAGCTGTACGGACGAGTACGAGGTCCCCTTCGCTGAATTCTCTCGGGATGACTGTGTGGTCGCGCCATGCTTTTGTCTGGGCTTGGTATTTGTTCAGGGCCTGTAGAGCGAAGACTCGGTCTCCATCGATGAGATCCTTCGAAGTGGGCTCGTCCACGTCGGGGATGGCTGACGGAACTGTTCGCGGGGAGCCATGTTTTATTTCTTGTGGGGTCATGGCCTTCGATCCATATAGAAGGCGGAAAGGGGTGAACCCGGTCGCCCTGCACTCAGTCGTGTTTAGCGCCCAGACTGCCTCAGGTAGCAAATCGGCCCACTTGCCCTTTTTTCGTCGAGGAGCATCTTTTTGACAGCTGTGAAAATTTTCCCATTGGCTCGTTCCACAACTCTGTTGGATTGCGGGTGATAAACTGAGGCGAAGGCAAGCTTGGTGCCAATGGAGAAGCAGAAGTCCTTGAAGTCTTGGTTGTCAAACTGCTTGCCGTTATCGACTGTTAGTTCGGACGGTACTCCGAAGCGGCAAACAATGTTTTGCCAAAAGAATTTTTGTGCAGTCTTTGATGTTATTGTGGAAACGGCCCTCGCTTCGATCCATTTGGTAAAGTATTTGATAGCGACGAAGGCGAACTTAAGGTTCCCCTGAGCCGTGGGCAAGGGCCCGACGATGTCCAGGCCCCAGCGCTGGAGAGGCCATGTGTGGGCGATCAGTTTTGTGAATTGCGAGGGGCTGCCTGATCGAGGAGATAATTTCTGGCAGGCTTCGCAGGACCTTGCAACCCGATTTGCAGCGCAGATCATTGCGGGCCAATAGAAGCCTTGGCGGATCACTTTTGCGGCTAGGGCCCTTGGCCCTGCGTGAGAGCCGCAAGTACCACTGTGGACCTCGCGCATGATTTGGACGCCCTCGGTCTCGGTGACACATTTAAGCATTGGCTGACTGACCCCTTTCTTGTAGAGTTGGCCCTCAATCAGCGCGATGTCCCGGCTTCGATGTTTGAGGCGCTTGGCCTCGTTGATGTCTGTTGGGTGGTAGTACCCTTGTAGGAACAGGGTTATTGGTGCCCGCCAATCTTCGGTCATAATAAGGTTGACTATGCGGTGGCCCTCGCTGTCATTGGTTATTTAGAGCCCGTCGGGGCTCCGGACGGCTGGCGTGCCGATGACATGGTAGAACACGTCGGAGGGCAGAGACTCGCCTCTGGCGGCAGCCTTGGCCAGTGCGTCGGCCTCTTCATTCTTGGCCCGGTCCACGTGCTGCAAGGTGAATCCCTTGAATTGTCTCTCGAGACTTCGGATGGCCGCGAGGTATTGCATGAGTGCGGGGTCCTTTGCTGCGTAGTCTTTCTCGACTTGGCCGGCAACTACCTTGGAGTCTGTTCTGATGATGCAGGTGGTGACCCCAAGGGCCCTCAGCTTGCGGAGGCCGAGGTTGACTGCTTCATATTCTGCTATGTTATTTGTGCATCTGTCAGATTCCAGAGCGAAGCTGAGGCGCGCTGCATATCTGTGCTTGACCCCGGCGGGCGAGGTGATTACTGCGGCGGCGCCTGCCCCCGCATGGCACCATGCGCCGTCGCAGTGGATTGTCCAAACCTTCTCTGCGGACGGGTCCGGCTGTGTTATTGGCCCAGTCCAGTCGACGACGAAGTCTGCTAGGACTTGCGACTTGATGGCTGTCCTGGGCTCGAAATTGATGTGGTAGCCGGAGAGTTCGGCCGCCCACTTGGCAATCCTCACCGATGCTTCCGGGTTTCTGAACAATTCGCCGAGTCCCCTGTCTAAGGTGACTCGGACCTTGAATGCTTCAAAATAATGGCGCAATTTGCGCGAAGACATAACAACTCCGTAGGCAATATTCTCCAGTTCTGTCATGTTACATTTGGACGGTGTCAGCACTTCAGAGACGTAATAAACTGGGCACTGCCTGATCACGCCCTCAACTGTCTGCTCCTGCACCAGTGCCGCGCTGACCGCATGCGGCGAAGCCGCAACATAGAGAAACAGAGGTAGCGAAGAGTCGAGGCTTGTAAGGACTGCCAACTCTGACAGGTACTGTTTTAATGAGGCGAAGGCCGCTGCCTGCTCTGGTCCCCAAGCGAAGTCTTTTGCGCCACAGAGAGTTTTGAGGAAAGGGAGACTTCGCTCAGCGGATCTAGAGATGAATCTGTTGAGGGCGGCCAATCTGCCCATCAGGCGCTGGACGTCTCTAGCGGACTGCGGAGGCGTCATGTTTATGATGGCCTGAATTTTGGTTGGGTTGGCCTCGATGCCGCGGTGTGATACTAGGTAGCCCAATATTTTGCCTTGGCGAACGCCGAAGACGCACTTTTCCGGGTTTAGGCGGAGTCGTGCGTCTCGCATGTTCGCGAATGTCTCGGCGAGGTCAGCGAGATGGTCCTCCTTGCTCTTGCTGGCGATGACGATGTCGTCCACATATGTGAATATATTTCTGCCAACTTGCCCTTCGAGCACTGTTTTGGTAAGCATGGAGAAGGTGGACCCGGCGTTCTTGAGTCCCTCCGGCATTCTGATGAAGCAATATGTGCCGAAGGGTGTTATAAAGCTGGTGCTAGCCTTGTCTTCCTCCTTCATGTATATCTGGTGGTAACCGGAGAAGCAGTCGAGGAGTGACATGACTTCGCATTCGGCCGCGCTATCGACTATTTTGTCGATCCGCGGCAACGGGAAGTTGTCCTTTGGGCAGGCCTTATTGAGACTGGTGAAGTCGATGCACATTCGCCACTTCCCGCTCTTTTTCTGCACCATCATAACGTTGGAGAGCCACGTGGGGTAAGCCACCGGCTCGATGAATTTGGCTTCCAGGAGGCGGTGCACCTCTGCCTCGGCGGCCTCTGTCTTCTCGTCGGACATTTTGCGAAGCCGCTGTTTTTTCGGTCTCACCGAAGGGTCGATTCCCATGCTGTGCTCAATTATGGATCGGCTGACCCCGACCAGGTCGAGGGCTGACCAGGCGAAGACATCTTTCTTCTTGGATAGGTAGCAGAGGAGCTTCTCCTCTTCATGCGAAGTGAGGTCTTCGCTGATAGTGACTGTCTGCTTGGGTGTGGCCTGGTCGAGGGGGACAGTCTTGGTCCCGTCGTTGCTCTGCAGCTGTGCCTTGTCGTGCTCTTTGTCGGTTGGGCTGGCGGACGCAGGGACCTCGCGCTTGGCCGTGAGGCAGTGCATGTTTCTTTGTCCGGGGAAGAAGTCCCGCTCTATGTTGCTCGCAGTCTGTTGATTGCCGTAGACCGTAATGACGCCTAACGGACCTGGTATCTTCATGCATAGGTACAGTCCGTGAATGGTTGCTTCAAACATATTGATGGAGCCCCGGCCCATGATGGCGTTGTACGGATATACCATATCCACAATATCGAAGGTCACTTGCTCACTTCGGGCATTGGGTGCTACACCGAAGGAGAGAGGCAGCTCTATTTTGTCGACAGGAAAGGTGCCCTTGCCGCCGAAGCCATACAACGGGTTGTCCGAAGGCTTGAGCAGGCTGTGGCTTATGCCCATGCGGTCGAAGGCGTGGAGGAAAATGATGTCCGCCTGACTGCCATTGTGGACTAGGACTTTGTGCAGGTCCCAGCCTGCCACGCTGCAGTTGATAACCATGGCATCGCTGTGGGGGGCGCTGCGCAGGTCGACGTCTCGTGCGTCGAAGGTTAGCGGTACGTGGGACCACTTTGTCTGCACGACTGGGCCAGTGATGGCGACGTGGTTGATGCTGCGGTAGTGGTCCCGCTTCTGTCGCTTTGTGTCGAAGTCGGTGCTGGACCCCCCAGTGATCATGTGAATGACTCCGCGATACGGCTGATCGGCGAAGTCTTCCTGCATTCGGGCATGGGGGATGTTTTGATGTTGCTGGTGTGGTGGTGGGGGTGGGGGAGGTACGATTTGTACTTCCTAATGGTGTTGGTAAGCGTGGTGCGGTGGATGCAGGGCGGGGGCGTGGATATATGGTGGAGGGGGTTGCTGGTAAGTGTGCGCGACAACTCTGGGGTTGTCGGCTGGCTGCGCCCGTGCCATCCTGTCTTTGGTGGCCTTCGTTTCTGGGCAGTCTTTGGTTTGGTGGGCGCAGTCTTCGCCATGGAAGAGGCAGTAGAATCGGCGCGGCGGCTGCGCACGCCCCCGACCCCTACCGCGAGTTCCATTTCCGCGGCCCTGGGGGGGATATTCCTGGCGGTGAGGGGCGTTAGCAGCGGGGTGCTGGTTGGCGATGTTGTGCACTAGCTGTTGATTGTGGCCGTCTCGACCGGAGTCTTGCTGCGGAGTCCTCGTCCACGTGCGGCTGGACTGTGGCGCATCTTTGGGCTTCCTTTGAGACTCAACCTTGCGCTGGTGGAGCTCTTCGGATTTGGCGTATTTTTCAAACAGCTGATATAATTCCTAGATGTTCTTGGGCAGATCTCTGATGCAGTGGCTATAGAGGACACTGGCGCGAAGGCCACTGATGGCGTAGTGGATGGCGATCTTGTCATCGACTGAGGGCAGCTGTGACTTGAGTGTTAGAAATTTGCGGTAATACTCCCGCAGAGTCTCCTTTTCCAGCTGCTTGCAGAGCGAGAGTTCGGCCAAGGCGTCGGTGTCTGGGCGATACCCTTGGAAGTTGAGCAAGAACTTGTCCCGGAGGCTTCTCCAGGAATCAATGGACAGCGGAGGCAACCTGGTGAACCAGGTGAGAGCTGGGTCTTCGAGGGCGATGATGAAAGACTTGGCCATTGTGGCGTCGTCCCCTCCGGAAGATGCAACGACGACCTTATAACTCATTATGTATTGTGCTGGGTCAGTGCTGCCGTTGTACTTGGGATAGGTCCCTGCCCGGAAGTTGGCGGGCCAAGGCATCACTTGCAGATGTGGTGCCAGGGGACTTCGCTCGTCGAGGTAGTTGACCCCTTGGAATGGCGCGACGTGCGGGAAGGTGTGGTCGCGCTAGGGGAAACGCGGGTCTTCCGGTTGTGTGCGCTGTTGCAGGGGTGGCCCATGCTGCAGGCCGAGGTGGCCTTCGCGCGTGTCTTCCAGTTGTGCACGCTGTTGCAGGGGTGGCCCGTGCTGCAGGCCGAGGTGGCCTTCGCGCTGCATCAGCGCGATCTCCCGCTCGAGGTCCTGGGCCTTCTGTTCTTCATCGCGTATCATTTGCCGCACCTTGGCTAGTGCGGACACGCGCTGGCGCTTGGCCTCCAGTATCTCCTTTTGCCTCTGGAGATTGCGGTTCTTGAGGCGCAGGGCGCGCAACTGTAGCTGTTCTTCCGCTGAGACGCCGAGGACTTCACCGTCCTCGGTGAGGTCCGCGCCCTCCGGTGGGGCGAAGCTGGGGGAGGCTGCGATTGTCCTTCAGGGCCGCAGGTGCGGAGAGTGTCGTCTTCGCAGGTGCGGAGAACGTCGTCTTCAGTGGACTCTTGGTGGGTGGATTGGGTGAGGGCGAGGGCCTTGCCCTTTCTTGCGGCAAGTAGTGCTGCCTTCGCAGCCTCGTCAGCCTTCGAGTTAGCTTTCTTGGGTGCCATCGCGGGTGGTTTTTTCGTAGCACGAACGGTGGGCGCCAAATGTTGGAACTTGCTCTCTGTTGTAAGGGGATCCAACGGGGAAGAATAGTGACGTTAACAGGGTTCTCGCGCAAGATGGCAATAGCTCTGTTAATCTAGCCTCTCACGGGCACTGTGCGGGGGTATTTATAGGTATCTGAGTGCCCAGCGTCTTGTGTTAAGGACGCATGTGCCCTCAGACACCTAGGTTATCCCCAGAATATTCCCATAAAGCAGGGTTACAGACTGTAATTACAGGGATGCCTTTACAAATTAGGCCCGTAACACGCAGCGGCCACGCAGGGCCCGTTACAATGGGCCGGATCACACGTGGGCCTCCATGCTGGACGAGGCCGCACGGTGGGATGACCTCGTCGCAGGTCTTCGTCTGATGTCGTATGGGGCGAAGGGTGTCCCTGCCCGTTGTCTTGTCTTCGTTGGATCAACGACTGCAGCGAAGGCCTCGAGCGAAGGGTGGCGTCTTCGCCTTCGCCCCAACAACTATCCATGAGAAGGATGATCTCTTGGACTCCCAAGGGGACTTCCTTATTAAAGAAAACAAGAAGCATGTTAAAGTTAAAAATGCTTATGCTCTAGAAGTAGAAAAATGTGAAAAACAATCTAATGAGCTAAGCACTTTCCATCAGACCATAGACAACCTTAGAAATAAGAATGCTAATTTATTAGCTAAGGTTGATTCAAATATTTGTGATGTTTCAATTCCCAATCTTAGAAATGATAATGATGATTTGCTTGCTAAGATTAAAGAATTGAACATTTCTCTTGCTAGCCTTAGAGATGAAAATGAAAAATTGCTTGCTAAGGCTAAAGATTTTGATGTTTGCAATGCTACCATTTCCGACCTTAGAAGTAAAAATGATATATTGCATGCTAAGGTTGTAGAATTAAAATCTTGCAAACCACCTACATCTACCGTTGAGCACACTTCTATTTGTACTAGATGTAGAGATGTTGATATTAATGCTATTCATGATCACATGGCTTTAATTAAACAACAAAATGATCATATAGCAAAATTAGATGCTAAAATTGCCGAGCATGAACTTGAAAATGAAAAATTTAAATTTGCTCGTAGTATGCTTTATAGTGGGAGACGCCTTGGCATTAAGGATGGCATTGGCTTCCAAAAAGGGGACAATGTCAAACTTAATGCCCCTCCTAAGAAATTGTCTAATTTTGTTAAGGGCAAGGCTCCCATGCCTCAGGATAATGAGGGTTACATTTTTTACCCTGCCGGTTATCCTGAGAGCAAAATTAGGAGAATTCATTCTAGGAAGTCTCACTCTGGCCCTAACCATGCTTTTATTTATAAGGGTGAGACATCTAGTTCTAGGCAACCAACCCGTGCTAAGTTGCCTAAGAAGAAAACTCCTAGTGCATCAAATGATCATAACATTTCATTTAAAACTTTTGATGCATCATATGTCTTAACTAACAAATCCGGCAAGGTAGTTGCCAAATATGTTGGGGGCAAGCAAAAGGGGTCAAAGACTTGTGTTTGGGTACCCAAAGTTCTTGTATCTAATGCCAAAGGACCCAAAACCATTTGGGTACCTAAAGTCAAGAACTAAACATGTTTTGTAGGTTTATGCATCCGGAAGCTCAAGTTGGATCATCGACAGCGGGTGCACAAACCATATGACAGGGGAGAAGAAGATGTTCTCCTCCTACGAGAAAAACCAAGATCCCCAACGAGCTATCACATTCGGGGATGGAAATCAAGGTTTGGTCAAAGGACTGGGTAAAATTGCTATATCACCTGACCATTCCATTTCCAATGTTTTTCTTGTAGATTCTTTATATTACAATTTGCTTTCTGTTTCTCAATTGTGTCAAATGGGCTACAACTGTCTTTTTACTGATGTAGGTGTCACTGTCTTTAGAAGAAGTGATGATTCAATAGCATTTAAGGGAGTGTTAGAGGGTCAACTATACTTGGTAGATTTTGATAGAGCTGGACTCGACACTTGCTTAATTGCTAAGACTAACATGGGTTGGCTCTGGCATCGCCGACTAGCCCATGTTGGAATGAAGAATCTTCATAAGCTTCTATAGGGAGAGCACATTTTAGGATTAACAAATGTTCATTTTGAGAAAGACAGGGTTTGTAGCGCATGCCAAGCAGGGAAGCAAGTTGGTACCCATCATCCACACAAGAACATCATGACGACTGACAGGCCATTGGAGCTCCTACACATGGATCTATTCGGCCCGATAGCTTACATAAGCATCAGCGGGAGTAAGTACTGTCTTGTTATTGTGGATGATTATTCTCGCTTCACTTGGGTATTCTTTTTGCAGGAAAAATCTCATACCCAAGAGACATTAAAAGGATTCTTGAGACGGGCTCAAAATGAGTTCGGCTTAAGGATCAAGAAAATTAGAAGCGACAACAGGACGGAGTTCAAGAACTCACAAATAGAAGGCTTCCTTGAGGAAGAGGGCATCAAGCATGAGTTCTCTTCTCCCTACACGCCACAACAAAATGGTGTAGTGGAGAGGAAGAATCGAACTCTATTGGACATGGCAAGAACCATGCTTGATGAGTACAAGACATCGGATCGGTTTTGGGCCGAGGCGGTCAACACCGCCTGCTACGCCATCAACCGGTTGTATCTACACCGAATCCTCAAGAAGACATCATACGAACTCCTAACCGGTAAAAAGCCCAATATTTTATATTTAGAGTCTTTGGTAGCAAATGCTTTATTCTTGTTAAAAGAGGTAGAAAATCTAAATTTGCTCCTAAGACTGTAGAAGGCTTTTTACTAGGATATGATTCGAACACAAGGGCATATAGAGTCTTTAACAAGTCCTCTGGACAAGTTGAAGTTTCTTGTGACGTTGTGTTTGATGAGACTAACGGCTCTCAAGTAGAGCAAGTTGATCTTGATGAGATAGGTGATGAAGAGGCTCCGTGCATCGCGCTAAGTAACATGTCCATTGGGGATGTGTGTCCTAAGGAATCTGAAGAGCCTCCAAGTGCACAAGATCAACCATCCTCCTCCACGCAAGTATCTCCACCAACTCAAAATGAGGATGAGGCTCAAGTTGATGAAGGAGAAGATCAAGCAAATGAGCCACCTCAAGATGACGGCAATGATCAAGGGGGAGATGAAAATGATCAAGACAAGGAGGATGAAGAACCAAGGCCGCCACACCCAAGAGTCCACCAAGCAATCCAACGAGATCACCCCATCGACACCATCCTCGGCGACATTCATAAGGGGGTAACTACTAGATCTCGTGTTGCACATTTTTGTGAGCATTACTCTTTTGTTTCCTCTATTGAGCCACACAGGGTAGAGGAAGAACTACAAGATTCAGATTGGGTGGTGGCGATGCAAGAGGAGCTCAACAACTTCACTAGGAACGAGGTATGGCATTTAGTTCCACGTCCTAATCAAAATGTTGTAGGAACCAAGTGGGTTTTGCGCAACAAGCAAGATGAGCATGGTGTGGTGACAAGGAACAAAGCCCGACTTGTGGCCAAAGGATACTCCCAAGTCGAAGGTTTGGATTTCGGTGAAACCTATGCACCCGTAGCTAGGCTTGAGTCAATTGGAATATTATTAGCCTATGCTACTTACCATGGCTTCAAGCTTTATCAAATGGACGTGAAAAGTGCCTCCTCAATGGACCAATCAAGGAAGAGGTCTATGTTGAGCAACCTCCTGGCTTTGAAGATAGTGAGTACCCTAACCATGTTTATAAACTCTCTAAGGCGCTTTATGGGCTCATGCAAGCCCCAAGAGCATGGTATGAATGCCTTAGAGATTTCCTTATCACTAATGGATTCAAAGTCGGAAAGGCCGATCCTACACTCTTCACTAAAACTCTTGAAAATGACTTTTTTGTATGCCAAATTTATGTTGATGATATTATATTTGGGTCTACTAACGAGTCTACATGTGAAGAATTTACTAGGATCATGACACAAAAATTCGAGATGTCTATGATGGGGGAGTTGAAGTATTTCTTAGGATTTCAAGTGAAGCAACTCCGAGAGGGCACCTTCATTAGCCAAACGAAGTATACTCAAGATATTCTAAGCAAGTTTGGAATGAAGGATGCCAAACCCATCAAGACACCCATGGGAACAAATGGGCATCTCGACCTCGACGAGGGAGGTATATCCGTGGATCAAAAGGTATACCGATCGATGATTGGTTCTCTACTCTATTTATGTGCATCTCGACCAGACATTATGCTTTCCGTTTGCATGTGTGCAAGATTCCAAGCCGACCCTAAGGAAGCTCACCTTACGGCCGTAAAACGAATCGTGAGATATTTAGTTTATACTCCTAAGTTTGGGCTTTGGTATCCTAGGGGATCCACATTTGATTTAATTGGTTATTCGGATGCCGATTGGGCGGGGTGTAAAATCAATAGTAAGAGCACATCGGGGACTTGCCAGTTCTTGGGAAGATCCTTGGTGTCTTGGGCTTCAAAGAAGCAAAATTCGGTAGCTCTTTCTACCGCCGAAGCCGAGTATATTGCCGCAGGCCATTGTTGCGCGCAACTACTTTGGATGAGGCAAACCCTTAGGGACTATGGTTACAAATTGTAAAACTCAAAAGTGTAATAAAAGTGGATAGAGATAAACCCATTAGTTTGTGGCCTCTACTATTCATTGCATGTGATCAACCCTAGCTAAAAGTGGATAATTAAAACAAAGAACACCTAAATAACCTATGAATCATGCTGGAGTTTATTTGATTGTGCATATGTGGATAATAAAAATAAAAGTATCAATAGCAACGTATTAATGTGCCCACAACATTCAAACCCTAGTTTGAAAACAAAACCATGAAAATGGGGAAGGAAAGGAAGGAATATCATATAATACAAAGAAAATTTATAAATATATGACTTCATCACACCTTGGTATAACCAAGTAGAATATTCAAACTGAGTACAAATTCTACTGTGAAATTGAATTCAAATTCTAGGTTGAAAATTTGGATTCAAAATATAAGAAAGAAAAGGAAAATAACAGCAAAAGAAAAGAAAAAGGGATAAAAAGCCAACCTGGGCCGCGGGATCTAATTCGGCCCACCCAGGAAAACTAGTATGCGCACTGCCCAACTCCTCACCCGCCTGCGGCTGCACCTCCTCGTGCGCACGCTACACCGACGCCTCTCTGACCGTGGGCCCCGTTTGTCGGCGCTATCGTCTCCACCGAACCGCCGCGCTAGCCGCGAGCGCGAGCGAGGGAATGCCGCCGGCTGACTCGGAATCCGCGGCACGCACAGCTCCATGCTTTAAGGCCACGACTCCCTACCCGACTGCATCTCTACCCCTCTGTGGTTCTCGCCCTACTAGCTGCCGCCATACCTTCTCGCAGCTCGCCATCGCCGAAAGAACAGAAGCACCGCCGGGGAAAACATGGCTGACCATTGTCCAAGGCCTCGGAATCGTCCCCAAGAGCTCCTCCAGAACCTAGGAAAAGTATCCGTGGCCACACCGCTTGGAGATCGTCGCCTGATCCATCGAAATTGCTCGTCGGAGCAGGGTGTGCGCCGTCCTTCCGCCTCGCGTCGTGGTGCGGCTCCTTCACCTCACCGTTGCCGGTAATAAGCACTCTCCTGGGTCCGCCACACTCTCAATTTCGCGTAGCCTTGGGTAATCGTGGTATGGGCGCTCTGAATCACTAGTTGGGGGTCACCGGCGTGCTCGGTCACCGGGTGGCTGGACGCGCCGCCGTGGCTTGTGGTCAGGGGATGGGTTCGAGTTCATGACCACTGATTCCCGAATGGACGGTCGGATTAGATCTAAACCTTCATCCGCTGTGCAACTCGATCGGAGCCGTTGTTCTGATCGGACGGTTCGGGATGGGCTCAAGCGCATAAAATCCAGACCTTTGAACTCCGATCTGAGGGTGGTGATTGCATACAGATTCGTATACATCTGAATTTAATCTGAACCGCAAGATTTAGATCGGGCGGTTCCTAATACTCAATACCCCTTCGCCATGCCACTTCGCAGAAAACCCCTTATAATTTTAGAGAAACAACCCGCAGTCCACCCTGTACAGCACTCTGAGTCTTAGGATGAATTACTCCGAGGTCCCTGTGTTTTCCAGAAATAGGCGCCTAGTCCAGAAAGTTATAAAATCAGGAAAATGAATTAGAAAAAGAGTTTTAATAGGAAAATAGTTCCTAGAATTTGTATAATTCATAGAAAATCCATAAGAACTCCAAATTAGTTCATTCCAGTTTCTAAATTTTCATAATATTATTGTCTAACCATTAGTGCCTCTGTTTTGGCATGAAAGACACATTAACATTTATCTAGTACTTAATCTTGTATTAAATACATAAAACATTCAGAAATTCATATCTTAAAATCTATACCTCCAAATTTAATGATTTTAGTTCCTGTGATCCTATTTTAATTTCTAGTTTATTACTGTATAATCTATTTGCATGTTTTATGTGATGTTAATTTATGCTATGCTATGTATGTATTGTGTTGATACGAGTAGACGAGCAAGCCACTGTGGAATCTGAGGTTCATCAAGTAGAGATAGCTGAGCAGGAGCTCATTGAAGGCAAGTTGTGCCCTTGATCACTTCTTTTACCCATTCATGTTCTTATTATTCATAATGATCTGCATAGGTTAATTTTGATGGGACCCAATAGGATACCCTAGATTTTGACTATCTTTATACCTTGCTTCACCACTGGTTTTACTACTAAGTTTTTGGGTAGTACATGCTATTGCTTTATGTGGATTTGGGTATAGAGATATTCATCACTCATTTTTACACTTGTTATTATCTGTTCATTATTTTATGTTCATGATAAGATCATTATGTTAATGGGAACATGGAGAACCACCTGGGAAAACAGTGCTACCACAAGGGTTTAATGGGACGCCCTTGGCTGATTAACTAGGAAAGCTAGTGGACGGCTACCTTACCCGAAAGGGGCAAGGGCAGTAAGGGAGTGGTCAGTGTAGGGAGGTCCTTGGGTTGATTTTGCTGTGATGGCGGTCAGGCAAGAACCCTGCACTGGAGCTTCCTATAAACTGTAGCGGGTAGTTTGAAGCTAGTGGAACTTTGTAAAGGCCTCGTAGTGGTACCCTGCCTCGCTTCCTCGGTAGAGGTGTATGGAGTCTGATCAACTCCGTGGCAAATGGGTAACACGACTTGTGGGTAAAGATGCGCAACCTCTGCAGAGTGTAAAACTGGTATACTAGCCGTGCTCACGGTCATGAGCGGCTCGGACACTCACATGATTAATTTATGGAACTTAAACTTAATCTGTCATTTCATTGCATTTGGGATTATTTTATTATTACTTTTACTTATTATTATAATGGTTTGGTATTTACTTACACTTAGTAATTGCTAATAAAATTTTGACCAACTTAAAAGCAATGCGCAGCTTCAGCCTTATATCATTGGTCAGCCTTACACTTCATGAACTCCCACCTTTGGTGAGTTTATGCCACATTATTCCCCACAACTTGTTGAGCGATGAACGTATGTGAGCACCCGGCTTTGTTCCTTAAAATCGGGTGTGACAGAAGTGGTATCAGAGGAAATGTTGACTGTAGGACGAAACCTAGATAGAAATGGACAAAACCCTTCACTACTTACCTTACTCTGATTCATTCTATACTTATGTCATCTTGATCTTGTCTCACCTTCTACTTTTCTACTCTGATCACTCTTATCTTCTCTACTCTGAGACAAGATGGATTTCACACCTTTGAATCCTACATTTATAACCTTTTTAAGAGATAGGAGACCTAAAAAAAGAAATTAAAAAATATATATTCTCTATTAAAAATGTTGGTTGATTGTTCTGATGATCAATGTCTGATTTGCTTCTTTGATTGATTGAAATAGTATAGACGGGCATCTTAGAATGTACCACCATAAGCTAATGAATTAGCTTTAGTAGGCGACACACTCAACTAAAAAATCCCCCAAAGTAACATGCCTCGTAATTACTCGCCTTGTCTACAATTCTTCCTTTCTTACCCTGTGTTCTAACCTAGATGGGCTACCCCTATAGTGTTAGAAGAGAGCACTATAGACGTAATCCTTGGTATGTCATGGTTAAGAAAGGCAAAGGTAGTTTATACACTATGCTAAAGGAACCATAGAACTCACTAGTTCCAAAGGAGAAAGATTTGAAGTTGAAATTGCAGTAACTACCACCATCAGATCAGCGGCATTCTTAGTAGATGGGAAGTTTGTTGGTGACAACATCCGTGCGGATTGGAGATTTTTCCGGATGTCTTTCCAGAGGAGTTACCAGGGATGCCACCGGAGAGGGAAGTTGAGTTTATCATTGATCTCTTACCTGGGACTGCCCCTACTTTCAAACGGCCATACAGGATGTCTATAGAAGAATTAAAAGAACTGAAGAAGCAGTTAACGGAGTTACAAGAGGCTGGGTACATTCGTCCGAGTTCCTCACCTTGGGGAGCACCGGTACTGTTTGTACAGAAGAAGGATGGATCCCAGAGGATGTGTGTGGACTATAGATCACTTAATGATGTTACTGTGAAGAACAAGTATCCGCTACCCCGTATAGAGGATTTGTTTGACCAGATGAGAGGAGCCCGGGTATTCTCGAAGATTGATCTCCGATCGGGATACCATCAAATGAAGATTAGACCATCGGATATTCCAAAGACGGCTTTCTTCACCCGATATGGATTATATGAGTTCACTGTTATGTCATTTGGATTAACCAATGCACCAGCTTATTTCATGAATTTGATGAATAAGGTGTTTATGGAGTATTTGGACAGATTCGTCGTGGTGTTCATCGACGATATTCTTATCTATTCTAAGAGTGAAAGTGATCATGAAGAACATCTAAGGATGGTGCTACAGAAGCTACGAGATAATCAACTCTACGCCAAGTTTAGCAAGTGCGAGTTTGGATTGACAAGGTGCCATTCCTAGGGCATATTATTTCTAATGGAGGAATAGCAGTGGATCCTGCTAAAGTAAAAGAGATAATGGAATGGAGCGTGCCCACTACCGCCACTGAGATTCGGAGTTTCTTGGGGCTTGCAGGATATTATCGGAGATTTATTGAAGGATTCTCTAAGATTGCCAAGCCTATGACCTCGCTTCTAGAGAAAGGAAGAGAATTTAAATGGGATGAGAAGTGCCAAGAAAGCTTTGATCAATTAAAGGAGAGATTGATATCACCACCAGTGTTGGTTATGCCAGATCTATTGAAGGGATTTGACATTTATTGTGATGCATGTGGCCAAGGATTGGGATGTGTGCTCATGCAAGAAGGACATGTGATCGCCTATGCGTCTCGTCAGTTGCCGAAACATGAATTGAACTACCCCACTCATGACTTGGAACTGACAGTCGTTGTGCATGCGCTTAAGATTTGGAGACACTACATTATGGGAACCAAGTGTCAAGTATACACGGATCATAAGAGTTTGAAGTATATATTCACTCAGAAGGATCTCAACCTTAGGCAGCGCTGTTGGTTGGAGCTTATTAAGGATTATGATTTGGAGATTCACTATCACCCAAGCAAGGCGAATTTGGTTGCAGATGCCTTGAGGCGAAAAGAGCATGTTCATTCAGCTATTGGTTCCCAGCTACCCGATGAGAGTGTTGAGGACTTCATGAGGCTTAACCTGGGGATAGTTGCTCACACTGAAGGAGTTACTATTGATGTGGAACCTTCTTTGGAGCAAGAAATCCGCAAAGGACAAATTGGTGATGCTAAAATACAAGAGATTAAGGATCTGATTACGGAAGGTCGAGTTCCGGAATTCACGGAGGATGAGCAAGGTACTATATGGTTCAAGGATCGGATATGTGTTCCAGAGATTGATAGCCTTCGTGAGACGATATTGAAAGAAGCTCATGATTCTGACTACTCTATCCACCCTGGTAGCACTAAGATGTATCAAGATTTGAAGCAAACGTATTGGTGGTATGGACTGAAAAGGGATGTTGCTGCACATGTGGCTAAGTGTGATGTGCGTCAAAGAGTTAAGGCCGAACATCAAAGACCAGCTGGACTATTGCACCCATTGAAGATACCCGAGTGGAAATTGGAAGAAATTGGTATGGATTTCATTGTTTGTGATACCCGGTTTGCAAAGAAGAGAAGTTGGGGGTTGTTCTTTTTGTTTTTTTTCCTCATCCGGTTGTTGTTTTGGGGATTTGGGATTTTGTGGAAAACATTCACAACTAGGGCAGTAGAATTTATTTGGTTTGACGCTTGCGTTGCGGTCGGGAGCTGTCGCGTGGGTTAGTTGGGCCGCAATTGGAGTTTCGGCCCATTAACCCTCCCAAACCCTAGCCGCCTCCCTCCTAACCCCCTCCCCCCATGTGCAGCCGCCCCCCCCCCCCACTTCTCTTCCCCCTTGGCCGCCGCCCCCTGCCCATCTCCTCCTCTCTCAATTCTTGCAGCCACCAAACCCTAGCCGCCCCCCCTCTCAATCCCCTCCTCCCAAGGTGCCAATCCTTGCCGCTCGGATCATCGTCGTTGTGGTGTGAGTCTTCAATCGTTTTGGTGGAGGGAAGAAGGGAGGAAGGAAAGGGGGAGAATCCAAGGTGATTTTTGTGTTCATCCCTTGTTCATTTGCGCTGCAATTTAATTGATTAGAGGTTGCGTTTGCGATTGGGGTAGAGGGGGGGCTGTCCAGAATTTTAGGTGGTGGGTGAACAGCAGTAGTCTAGCGGTTTCTGTGTTTTTTTCGTGAGGAATTAAGGGAAATCAGTTTGGGGATCATGTAGAACTTTACCTTACCTTTTCAACGAGTATTTATACGCTCAATTTGGAGTTATAAATTGAAAGTTATCACCGTTTGAATCCGGGTGTGGCTGTCCAAAAAAACAGATTTTTCAGGGGATGAACAGCAGCAGTATTAGCAGTTTCTGGGGATTTTTCGGCAGTAATTAGTGTTAATCAGTATGAGAATCATGTAGGGCTTTATGTTATCTTTCCAACAAGTACTTATGCGCTCGATTCGGAGTTATAATTCAGGAGATATCGTTGTTTGAATCCGGTTATGTTGCTGTCCAAAAAAACAGATTTTTCAGGTGGGTGAATAGCAGTGGTATTAGCAGTTTCTGGGAATTTTTCGTGGGTAATTAGTGTTAACCAGTATGGTAATCATGTAGGGATTTGTCTTATCTTTCCAATGAGTACTTATGCGCTTGATTTGGAATTATATTTTAAAAGATATCGCTGTTTGAATCTGGGTATGTCGATGTCCAAAAGACAAAGAAAAACAGATTACAGGGTTCATCTTGTGGACTGTTTTGGGCTAATTAGATATTGGAATTTAATTATAAATTGTATACAAAACTTGTGGGGAATTTTATGTAGATGCCTCTGGAGTTTTTGTTTGTTACCACTGCTGTCATAATTTTAAAGTTATGAAATTATTAAGCAGCGCTGCTGCAGTTTGGTGGGTATAGGGAGAGATGTAACCCGCGGCGGGGTTTGAGTTTGTGCATAGGTGCGGCGTCGCTTATGAGCCTGATTATGTGAAATTGGTGTACTAAGTTGGGTGTCAAAAACAGGTGGTGGGCTTCCGGATCGTACTTGGGATTTGCCCGAACTTCCGGTAAAGGCAAGTAAATACAGTGGTGGTTGCTACCGTTTGGTTTGCATCCTATTCCCTGTCATTGAGTATACATAAGTTTTAATTATGTTAATCATTGAATTCTATGATGAAGTTTATTTGTTTGGAAGTATTAATTCTCAATTGTCTAATATTGTGGATGATCATAATTTGGTAATGATATATGTGGTTGATTCCCATCTGGATGAAGTTGAAGTGTCTTTTTGAATCATGTTATATGAAGTGTTGTAGGCATGACATGCACATCGCATCATCCATCTTGCATTTTGAAGTTATGTCATGATCTTATGGTCCGACCGTACCGGTACATTTTTAGCATCGTACGTTGCCCGAGGAGGGGTACGATGCGGCTTCATATCCTTAGAGGTATGAAGGCAGAAGTCATCCTTGCATTTGCAGACATTTGCACTCATGAGGAATATATGAAGTGTGACATTACTATGTTACTATTGTGGTTTCTACCTGCAAGGTGTGGTAACTAGGTGCGTTGTACGTTGTATACGTGCTGCACCTTCGTAATAAGAAGGTTGTGGAATTAAGTGGTGGTAAAACAATGTTCTTATGTGGTTAAACTGTTTGATATTATTTTACTTGCTGAGATGTGTCATCTCACTCTTGCATTACTCAATGCAGGTACTTGATACATGTTGGGAATGAGGGGAGTAGCAGCACGTCCACTTTCACTCTCACAATAACGCTGCCCAGGCGCAGCCATGATTTAATTAGAAACTTATTGTCAAAGGAAGTTTGTTTATTTTTTTTATATGGTCGTGCGCACTGGTTAATTCAGTTCAGGTCGTATGTTTATCTTTTCTTGCTAGCCGAGTAATAATACTTAGTATGTTTTAGTCATGATATATGTTTATACTCTGTTGCTCCCTCTTTTATGCAATCTTGCAAAGGGGATGCTGCCGAAATTTTATATATGGACGTCGGAAGTGTAGTTCAGTAGCATTCCGGGTTGTTTGTGGAACCCGGGGTTTTACAGTTGGTATCAGAGGATAGGCTTTAGATTCTACGCAATTTGAAGATAAATTTGACACACTTGCACATATAGGAAGGGTATGGGTTCGTATATCTTTCATATTAGTATTTTATTGTATAGATGACTAGAATTTCCTTACTCCAAACCCCTTTATGGTTTGATGAGGTATGTCGTTAACGACGTAATGCTTGATATGAAATGTTACTTCTATTTAATATTGGTTTCTTGATGTGGTTGTTATTGAAATTATTATGCGAGTGAAGCTACTAATGTACTTGTTTTATATACATATCGTCATGATGTTTTTTTGGATGCAATGTTTACTAATCTCTGAGCTATTACTATCATACATTTCTGTATGCTTGACTGTGGATGTTTTTTTTCCAAAAGGATTCTTGGGTTCTAGTACTTGTAGGACCGATTGTTTATTGAGCTTGTGTATAGAGGATCTAATCCGACTTGGTGTAGTGTGAAAACACTATACAATGTAGTTTTATGGTGTTGTTGAGTTTGATTGACTGTTGGGTTACAACCCAACTTATCAATATAATATTTCCATGGGTGCAGTGCTTTACACCTCACCTTTTTTTGGCTAGTGTGGCTACTTGCCAACTTGATCTTAGAGTACAATAGGTTTGTCTCCATAGAGCAAAGGCAATGTTGTACTGTCTATGAAATCTTGAGACTGGTAGAACTCAAGTGAATTTGTAAGATGACGTGGATAGATAAGTTCAACCATGTTTACATGATAGGTTTTCTTATTGTGTGCAACTTTATCTTTAATAATAAATAGAGTGATTTCAAGTGGATTTTATGTCTATATTATAGTTGAAGAGGCATGCATGTTTTCCTTCTATGGTTTGTTTTTATAGCCAAAAAGGTTATGTATAATTTTTATTTGTTGGAGGCTAGTCATGTGGACGATATGGACAACCCGTTTTATATTGTTTTTAATCGCCGATGATATATGGTAGTTTTTTTATATGATCAGTTCTCTATGCATGCTTGTTGAATTCTTATTTGGACCGCTTTATCTTAAACAAAGTCAATGTTTAACTGGAAGTTGCTTATGTTTGTTAGTCATCTATCTCTATAATGATGTGGTTGTTGCATCAGATGGAGATTTTTTTTATATGAATGATGGTTTCATAGATCATGTATGTCTACTACTTTGAATTCATCCTATGACATCACTAGGTACAAATTGTTCAAGTGCAATAATAGGAGGTATTGTAGTATGTGAGGTTAATCAAGGTAGTTTGGTTAGGTGGATTGTCTTATTGAAGTCCAATTACTCCTGTTGAGCATAGTATCGTGTTATTATTTTAGTGTTGAAAGTAATATTTATGAAGCTTTTGCATGAGTCTGTGTCAAGAAGTACATTAGTTTTTCTTGTTGTTATCCCTCCATTGCTTTATGAGTATTGCAAATTTTATCTCTTTTAAGAGGAGAAAAAGATGTTATATGACATGAGCACCATTTGCTTCACGTCAAAATAGTTTTGGAGATTTCTAGTAGTTGGATTCTAGTGTAATAACAACCATGTTTTGTAGTGCTGGAGACGGGTATGTCAGGTGTTTCATACATTGTCGATACATGGATGTTTGACCTTAGTGGCATTAACAAATGAGGTTGTTGAATTCATTGATTGTTGTGCTTAGTGTTCTAACCTATTTGGTAGAGTGTTATTTAAAGACTTTGTGGAGTTGCATCCCATTTTGGTAGTAGAAAATCCTAGTGTTGATTGCACCTGCCAATGACTTGGGTTTCATTTTATATTGTTTTTTTATTGTTGATAATGTGTTGTTTGGTTTCGGGAGGCATTTTAAATTAGTTGGAGGCTGAATCAGGTTTCACTTATCTAGAATGTTTTGTAGTATGTTTCTTCATCTTTCCATAGGATGCTTAATCACCATGTTTGGTCTAAACATTTGAGAGATATGGGTTTCTTAAAACATCCTTGTTGGTGTCTCTAGCAGAGTGAGTCTTTAATTTTGTATGGAAGAGTAGACATTGAAGACGGTATAATTTGGTCTTTGTGGATTATGAAAGTTTTAGTAATTTCATGATCTTTTCAAAGAGTATGGGTTTCTAATTCTCATTGCATATAATTGGAGTTAGGTTGCTCTGAAGTTGTTGCACTGTTGTGTCTGAACTTTAGGCGTCGTTATAATCACCAATAAATCGACCGCGTTTTGATAGTTGCAGAGCCCAAATTTGTGAATTCTCTTAAAGCAAAACTTGTAGGTCTTTTCAGTACCTTTTTAATGGGTATTTACTTGTAACTGTCTGTTAAATAGATTTGGAGAGGTGGTTGCCCGGATATAAGTCGAATCTCTAATGTGCAGTATCTCAGGCTGAGTTTAGCTGTAGGTCATGCAGAGTTGAGGGCTATAAGGATAAATTTGGGTGCAACTTTATTGCAAAAGTCGTGGGCAATTTTCAAAACTTTTCCAACGCGTGTTCGTTGTAGATTAAGTTGAGTATAGCAGGAGTTATAGGTTTTTGAATTTTAGTTATCCATTGTTTCAATCCTATCAGTTTTGCAACAAAAGAGTTGCATTGTTTTATCGGTTTGGAAACCAATTCCGAGACACTCATTATAATAAAAGTTCTAGGGAATGTTATAATCTTTTCAAGGAGTTTATATTTGAAAAATTTTGTTAGCTGCAGGGAGTTATGATATAATGTATAGAATGTGCTTGGATGAATATGTGGGCAGACATAACATGCTTAAATTGATTCTTGTTTGCATGATGTGAGATTAGGCTTAAATGATTTAAAAAGTTATCATATTGCTTCTATACTTATATTTGTTCTAGGTGTCTCGTAATGAAGAACCTAAAGTTATTAGTCTTTCAATGAACGCTTAATCTTAGAAGAGTAATGAACCTGATAAAATCTATTGCTTGCTGTTGGGACTGCATGACCAGTTTTAGTTATGCAGCTAGTTCAATGAAGTAAACCATCTTTTCTGTAGAGATGTTATATATAAAAGTTGTAGCCAACTTCTTTATCTTACTTGTGTAAAAATTGTATGACCATAGGTCTAGTAGTTGGGGAGTTATGATTTTCTCAAGTCCAGTCTTGAAATCTGTGCAGATTCTGTACAGATTTCGAAGCTGACCTTGTTTGCCCAATTTAAACTTCGAATAACTTATTATAAATTATAAAGAAGTTGTAGTACTTTTCTTAATATTTTCAACAAATTTTGGATTACTTTTTTTGGAGATATATAAGTTAAGTTACAGTTGTTTTAAGTGTGATCTCTGAATCTGTCCAAATTTGGACAGCAGAGCCTTTCTCGTGTCTTTTGACCTTGATATGCATTGAATTAACTTGATATGTTTATAAATGAATTATAGACAATTCTACTAGCTTTCTAAAAAGTCTGGGAGCACCTGAATTGGATGATTGAGACTCCAATTATGGATTTTTGAATTGAGTAGTTGAATTATGTCCAAGTCTGGACAGAATTTACGTTTAGCATTGTTTGACCTTTCTAAGTGTCAAATCTTGTTGTGATGATAATACCAAGGGTATAGTGGACTTTATAAGCTTTCCATGAAGTCCTGGTTTACTAATTTTCGATGCATATTTTGTGAGTTAGGAGCAAAACAATTAACCGTTGTGCTGCTATCTAGAAATATGCAAGCATTAAGTTGCTCTCTTGAAGTTGCTCTTGTTTGGCTAAGTTGGTTTAGGCTATAGGAACATTATATGCCTTGCATTCATATATACATTCCTTGAAGTACTTGCATATGTCAATGATTGATTTGGTGTCAGGAAAGCTTGGTCCGAGGTATATAGGACCGTCTGCTATCTTGGCCGAGTTGGCAGCTGGGCTTAGCACATGTAATTGTCGGAATCTGTGATCAGAGTACACCAAGTATTCCATGTCTTTTTGTGGAGGAAGTATTTGCGGAATCCAGACCATCAAATCGAGCTAGAGCCAATTCCTGTGTAGCAAGAGCAGACTCTAGAGTGTCGTCTGCTGCGTATCTTAGAATCCTAGGAGCTTGAGGAGCTGATACGGCAGAAGTACTCGAACTTTTCTTTATGTGTGAGTTTTGTTGATTCATTAACCTTTCTTTTGTCGTTCCGATAGAAGCGTCAGAATTCGAGGTCGAATTCTTTTTAAGAGGGGTAGAGTGTGATACCCGGTTTGCAAAGAAGAGAAGTTGGGGGTTGTTCTTTTTGTTTTTTTCCTCATCCGGTTGTTGTTTTGGGGATTTGGGATTTTGTGGAAAACATTCACAACTAGGGCAGTAGAATTTATTTGGTTTGACGCTTGCGTTGCGGTCGGGAGCTGTCGCGTGGGTTAGTTGGGCCGCAATTGGAGTTTCGGCCCATTAACCCTCCCAAACCCTAGCAGCCTCCCTCCTAACCCCCTCCCCCCATGTGCATCCGCCCCCCCCACTTCTCTTCCCCCTTGGCCGCCGCCCCCTGCCCATCTCCTCCTCTCTCAATTCTTGCAGCCACCAAACCCTAGCCGCCCCCCCCTCTCAATCCCCTCCTCCCAAGGTGCCAATCCTTGCCGCTCGGATCATCGTCGTTGTGGTGCGAGTCTTCAATCGTTTTGGTGGAGGGAAGAAGGGAGGAAGGAAAGGGGGAGAATCCAAGGTGATTTTTGTGTTCATCCCTTGTTCATTTGCGCTGCAATTTAATTGATTAGAGGATGCGTTTGCGATTGGGGTAGAGGGGGGGCTGTCCAGAATTTTAGGTGGTGGGTGAACAGCAGTAGTCTAGCGGTTTCTGTGTTTTTTTTCGTGAGGAATTAAGGGAAATCAGTTTGGGGATCATGTAGAACTTTACCTTACCTTTTCAACGAGTATTTATGCGCTCAATTTGGAGTTATAAATTGAAAGTTATCACCGTTTGAATCCGGGTGTGGCTGTCCAAAAAAACAGATTTTTCAGGGGATGAACAGCAGCAGTATTAGCAGTTTCTGGGGATTTTTCGGGAGTAATTAGTGTTAATCAGTATGAGAATCATGTAGGGCTTTATGTTATCTTTCCAACAAGTACTTATGCGCTCGATTCGGAGTTATAATTCAGGAGATATCGTTGTTTGAATCCGGTTATGTTGCTGTCCAAAAAAACAGATTTTTCAGGTGGGTGAACAGCAGTGGTATTAGCAGTTTCTGGGAATTTTTCGTGGGTAATTAGTGTTAACCAGTATGGTAATCATGTAGGGATTTGTCTTATCTTTCCAATGAGTACTTATGCGCTTGATTTGGAATTATATTTTAAAAGATATCGCTGTTTGAATCTGGGTATGTCGATGTCCAAAAGACAAAGAAAAACAGATTACAGGGTTCATCTTGTGGACTGTTTTGGGCTAATTAGATATTGGAATTTAATTATAAATTGTATACAAAACTTGTGGGGAATTTTATGTAGATGCCTCTGGAGTTTTTGTTTGTTACCACTGCTGTCATAATTTTAGAGTTATGAAATTATTAAGCAGCGCCGCTGCAGTTTGGTGGGTATAGGGAGAGATGTAACCCGCGGCGGGGTTTGAGTTTGTGCGTAGGTGCGGCGTCGCTTATGAGCCTGATTATGTGAAATTGGTGTACTAAGTTGGGTGTCAAAAACAGGTGGTGGGCTTCCGGATCGTACTTGGGATTTGCCCGAACTTCCGGTAAAGGCAAGTAAATACAGTGGTGGTTGCTACCGTTTGGTTTGCATCCTATTCCCTGTCATTGAGTATACATAAGTTTTAATTATGTTAATCATTGAATTCTATGATGAAGTTTATTTGTTTGGAAGTATTAATTCTCAATTGTCTAATATTGTGGATGATCATAATTTGGTAATGATATATGTGGTTGATTCGCATCTGGATGAAGTTGAAGTGTCTTTTTGAATCATGTTATATGAAGTGTTGTAGGCATGACATGCACATCGCATCATCCATCTTGCATTTTGAAGTTATGTCGTGATCTTATGGTCCGACCGTACCGGTACATTTTTAGCATCGTACGTTGCCCGAGGAGGGGTACGATGCGGCTTCATATCCTTAGAGGTATGAAGGCAGAAGTCATCCTTGCATTTGCAGACATTTGCACTCATGAGGAATATATGAAGTGTGACATTACTATGTTACTATTGTGGTTTCTACCTGCAAGGTGTGGTAACTAGGTGCGTTGTACGTTGTATACGTGCTGCACCTTCGTAATAAGAAGGTTGTGGAATTAAGTGGTGGTAAAACAATGTTCTTATGTGGTTAAACTGTTTGATATTATTTTACTTGCTGAGATGTGTCATCTCACTCTTGCATTACTCAATGCAGGTACTTGATACATGTTGGGAATGAGGGGAGTAGCAGCACGTCCACTTTCACTCTCACAATAACGCTGCCCAGGCGCAGCCATGATTTAATTAGAAACTTATTGTCAAAGGAAGTTTGTTTATTTTTTTATATGGTCGTGCGCACTGGTTAATTCAGTTCAGGTCGTATGTTTATCTTTTCCTGCTAGCCGAGTAATAATACTTAGTATGTTTTAGTCATGATATATGTTTATACTCTGTTGCTCCCTCTTTTATGCAATCTTGCAAAGGGGATGCTGCCGAAATTTTATATATGGACGTCGGAAGTGTAGTTCAGTAGCATTCCGGGTTGTTTGTGGAACCCGGGGTGTTACATTGTTGGACTACCCCACACTCCAGCAGGATATGACTCTATTTGGGTAATTGTGGACAGATTGACAAACGTGGCTCATTTCATACCTATGAGGACTAATTACATGGGAGCCAAGCTAGCAGAATTGTATATGACTCGGATAGTTTGTCTACATGGAGTGCCTAAGAAGATCATGTCTGATCGAGGATCACAGTTCACCTCTCAGTTTTGAAAGAAGTTGCATGAGAGCTTGGATACAAAGTTGAATTTTAGTTCGGCCTACCATCCCTAGACCGATGGGCAGACAGAAAGGACTAACCAAGTACTGGAGGATATGTTAAGAGCTTGTGCTCTCAAGCATGGTGGCAGTTGGGAGAAGAGCTTACCCTATGCTGAGTTTTCTTATAATAATAGCTATCAGGCCAGTTTGAAGATGTCACCATTTGAGGCTCTGTATGGTAGAAAGTGCAGGACTCCACTGTATTGGGATCAAACTGGAGAAAGACAGTTCTTTGGGCCTTAGCTTATTCAAGAGGCAGAAGAACAAGTTCGAATGATAAGAGAAAATTTGAGAATTGCACAATCAAGGCAAAAGAGCTATGCTGATAATAGGAGAAGACTACTGGAGTTTAAGGAGGGTGATCACGTGTATCTGATGGTGTCACCGATCCGGGGTATGAGGAGATTTAAAGTTAAAGGAAAGTTGTCCCCTCGCTTCATTGGACCTTTCTTGATCTTAAAGCGAGTGGGAGAAGTTGCATATCAACTGAAGTTACCCGATCATCTGTCCGATGTACACGATGTATTTCATGTGTCTCAGCTAAAGAAGTGCCTCAGGGTACCAGAGGAGCAGCTACCACTGGAGGACCTCAGTGTTCAAGATGATCTGACTTATGCTGAGTACCCAATCAAGATTCTGGACACTTTGACTCGAGTTACAAGAAATAAGGTGATAAAGATGTGCAAGGTACAATGGAGTCACCATGGAGAGGATGAAGCAACGTGGGAAAGAGAAGAAGAGCTTCGTATAGATTTTCCCCACCTTTTCCCTAGATCTTCTTAAATCTCGAGGACGAGATTATTTTTAAGGGGGGTAGGATTTATAATACTCAAAAGTGTAATAAAAGTGGATAGAGATAAACCCATTAGTTTGTGGCCTCTACTATTCATTGCATGTGATCAACCCTAGCTAAAAGTGGATAATTAAAACAAAGAACACCTAAATAACATATGCATCATGCTGGAGTTTATTTGATTGTGCATATGTGGATAATAAAAATAAAAGTATCAATAGCAACGTATTAATGTGCCCACAACATTCAAACCCTAGTTTGAAAACAAAACCATGAAAATGGGGAAGGAAAGGAAGGAATATCATATAATACAAAGAAAATTTATAAATATATGACTTCATCACACCTTGGTATAACCAAGTAGAATATTCAAACTGAGTACAAATTCTACTGTGAAATTGAATTCAAATTCTAGGTTGAAAATTTGGATTCAAAATATAAGAAAGAAAAGGAAAATAATAGCAAAAGAAAAGAAAAAGGGATAAAAAGCCTACCTGGGCCGCGGGATCTAATTCGGCCCACCTAGGAAAACTACTATGCGCACGGCCCAACTCCTCACCCGCCTGCGGCTGCACCTCCTCGTGCGCACGCTACACCGACGCCTCTCTGACCGTGGGCCCCGTTTGTCGGTGCTATCGTCTCCACCGAACCCCCGCGCTAGCCGCGAGCGCGAGCGAGGGAATGCCGCCGGCTGACTCGAAATCCGCGGCACGCGCAGCTCCATGCTTTAAGGCCACGACTCCCTACCCGACTGCATCTCTACCTCTCTGTGGTTCTCACCCTACTAGCCGCCGCCATACCTTCTCGCAGCTCGCCATCGCCGAAAGGACAGAAGCACCGCCGGGGAAAACTTGGCTGACCATTGTCCAAGGCCTCGGAATCGTCCCCAAGAGCTCCTCCAGACCCTAGGAAAAGTAGCTGTGGCCACACCGCTTGGAGATTGTCGCCTGATCCATCGGAATTGCTCGTCGGAGCAGGGTGTGTGTCGTCCTTCCGCCTCGCGTCGTGGTGCGGCTCCTTCACCTCACCGTTGCCGGTAATAAGCACTCTCCTGGGTCCGCCACACTCTCAATTTCGCGTAGCCTTGGGTAATCGTGGTATGGGCGCTCCGAATCACTTGTTGGGGGTCACCGGCGTGCTCGGTCGCCGGGTGGCTGGATGCGCCGCCGTGGCTTGTGGTCAGGGGATGGGGTCGAGTTCATGACCACTGATTCCCGAATGGATGGTCGGATTAGATCTAAACCTTCATCCGCTGTGCAACTCGATCGGAGCTGTTGTTCTGATCGGACGGTTCGGGATGGGCTCAAGCGCATAAAATCCAGACCTTTGAACTCCGATCTGAGGGTGGTGATTGCATACAGATTCGTATACATCTGAATTTAATCTGAACCGCAAGATTTAGATCGGGCGGTTCCTAATACTCAATACCCCTTCGCCATGCCACCTCGCAGAAAACCCCTTATAATTTTAGAGAAACAACCCGCAGTCCACCCTGTACAGCACTCTGAGTCTTAGGATGAATTACTCCGAGGTCCCTGTGTTTTCCAGAAATAGGCGCCTAGTCCAGAAAGTTATAAAATCAGGAAAATGAATTAGAAAAAGAGTTTTTAATACGAAAATAGTTCCTAGAATTTGTATAATTCATAGAAAATGCATAGGAACTCCAAATTAGTTCATTCTAGTTTCTAAATTTTCATAATATTATTGTCTAACCATTAGTGCCTCTGTTTTGGCATGAAAGACACATTAACATTTATCTAGTACTTAATCTTGTATTAAATACATAAAACATTCAGAAATTCATATCTTAAAATCTATACCTCCAAATTTAATGATTCCAGTTCCTGTGATCCTATTTTAATTTCTAGTTTATTACTGTATATTCTATTTGCATGTTTGATGTGATGTTAATTTATGCTATGCTATGTATGTATTGTGTTGATACGAGTAGACGAGCAAGCCACTATGGAATCTGAGGTTCATCAAGTAGAGGTAGCTGAGCAGGAGCTCATTGAAGGCAAGTTGTGCCCTTGATCACTTCTTTTACCCATTCATGTTCTTATTATTCATAATGATCTGCATAAGTTAATTTTGATGGGACCCAATAGGATACCCTAGATTTTGACTATCTTTATACCTTGCTTCACCACTGGTTTTACTACTAAGTTTTTGGGTAGTACATGCTATTGCTTTATGTGGAATTGGGTATAGAGATATTCATCACTCATTTTTACACTTGTTATTATCTGTTCATTATTTTATGTTCATGATAAGATCATTATGTTAATGGGAACATGGAGAACCACCCGGGAAAACAGTGCTACCACAAGGGTTTAATGGGACGCCCTTGGCTGATTAATTAGGAAAGCTAGTGGACGGCTACCTTACCCGAAAGGGGCAAGGGCAGTAAGGGAGTGGTCAGTGTAGGGAGGTCCTTGGGTTGATTTTGCTGCGATGGCGGTCAGGCAAGAACCCTGCACTGGAGCTTCCTATAAACTGTAGCGGGTAGTCTGAAGCTAGTGGAACTTTGTAAAGGCCTCGTAGTGGTACCCTGCCTCGCTTCCTCGGTAGAGGTGTATGGAGTCTGATCAACTTCGTGGCAAATGGGTAACACGACTTGTGGGTAATGATGCGCAACCTCTGCAGAGTGTAAAACTGGTATACTAGCCGTGCTCACGGTCATGAGCGGCTCGGACACTCACATGATTAATTTATGGAACTTAAACTTAATCTGTCATTTCATTGCATTTGGGATTATTTTATTATTACTTTTACTCATTATTATAATGGTTTGGTATTTACTTACACTTAGTAATTGCTAATAAAATTTTATCCAACTTAATAGCAATGCTCAGCTTCAGCCTTATATCATTGGTCAGCCTTACACTTCATGAACTCCCACCTTTGGTGAGTTTATGCCACATTATTCCCCACAACTTGTTGAGCGATGAACGTATGTGAGCTCACTCTTGCTGTCTCACACACCCCCCACAGGAGAAGAGCAGGTGGTTCAGGAGGAGCCACAAGGCGAAGAGTATGATCTGATCTAGGTGGCGTTTCTCAGTTGACATTGGCGCCGACGATCCTTAGTTCGTTCTATATTTATTCTTTTATTTTGTAATAAGACTTCCGCTATGTAATAAATACTCTGATGTTTTGTGACATTGATCTCTATACACTCTGTTATTATATATGTTGTCTTCTTTGGTGCATGTATGAGATGCACCCGGCTTTGTTCCTTAAAACCGGGTGTGACACAAATTAACCAAAGTTCCTCTTCTATGTGATAATGAGAGTGCAATTCGCATGGCGGATAATCCCGTTGAGCATAGCCGCACTAAACACATAGCCATTCGGTATCACTTTTTAAGGGATCACCAACAAAAGGGAGATATCGAGATTTCATATATTAACACTAAAGATCAATTAGCCGATATCTTTACCAAGCCACTTGATGAACAAACCTTTAACAAACTTAGGCATGAGCTAAATATTCTTGATTCTAGGAACTTCTTTTGTTAATTTGCACACATAGCTCATTCATATACCTTTGATCATGTCTCTTTCATATGCTATGATTAATGTGTTTTCAAGTCTATTTCAAACCAAGTCATATGTGTATTGAAAGGGAATTGGAGTCTTCGGCGAAGACAAAGGCTTCCACTCCGTAACTCATCCTTCGCCGTCGCTCCGGGCAACTCTCTATCTTTGGGGGAGAGAGCCTAAGTACAAAGCAAAAGGACTCCGTCTTTGGTATAATCTTCACTCATTTATTTATGACCAAAGGGGGAGAAAGTAATTCTAAGGGCTCTAATGATTCCGTTTTTGGCGATTTATGCCAAAGGGGGAGAGAGCATGAGCCTAAAGCAAAAGGACCGCACCACCACCGAATTTTAAATTTTTTGGTTTTTCAATTGATACTAATTTTAGAAAGAGTTTATCAATTGGTATGATTTTCAAAGTTGGTATCTCATTGTGTTCAAAAGAGGGGGAGAATAGTATTTTCAAAATCAATATCTTAAAACCCTCTTGAACACTAAGAGGAGAAATTTATCAAGGGGGAGTTTTGTTTGTGTCAAAGGAAAAGCATTTGAAAGAGGGGGAGAAAATTTCAAATCTTGAAAATGCTTCGCAAAATCTTATTCATTTACCTTTGACTATTTGCAAAAGAACTTTGAAAAGGATTTACAAAAGAATTTGCAAAAACAAAACATGTGGTGCAAGCGTGGTCCAAAATGTTAAAAATGAAGAAACAATCCATGCGTATCTTATAAGTATTTATATTGGCTCAATTCCAAGCAACCTTTGCACTTACATTATGCAAACTAGTTCAATTATGCATTTCTATACTTGCTTTGGTTTGTGTTAGCATCAATCACCAAAAAGGGGGAGATTGAAAGGGAATTAGGCTTACACCTATTTCCTAAATGATTTTGGTGGTTGAATTGACCAAACCCAAATAATTGGACTAACTAGTTTGCTGTAGTGTATAAGTTATACAGGTATCAAAGGTTCACACTTAGCCAATAAAAGACCAAGAATTGGGTTCAACAAAGAGAGCAAGGGACAACCGAAGGCTGCCCTGGTCTGGCGCACCGGACTGTCCGGTGTGCCACCGGACAGTGTCCGGTGCACCAGGGGACTTCACGCTGAACTCTTCACCTTCGGGAAAATCCAGAGGCGGTCCGCTATAATTCACCGGACTGTTCGGTGTACACCGGACAGTGTCCGGTGCTCCAGGAATGAAGCGTCTCTGGAACTCACCAGCTTCGGGAATTTGCTCCGCTATAATTCACCAGACATGTCCGGTGTGCACCGGACTGTCCGGTGAGCCAGCGGAGCAACGGCTACTTCGCGCCAACGGTCACCTGCAGAGTCATTTAATGCGCGCCAGAGCGCGCAGAAGTCAGGCACCGGACATCTAGGCGGGCCCAGCAGTCAGAGCTCCAACGGTCGGAACCCAACGGCCTGGTGACGTGGCTGGCGCACCGGACAGTGTCCGGTGGTGCACCGGACTGTCCGGTGCGCCATGCGACAGCAGCCTTCACCAAATGGCTAGTTTGGTGGTTGGGGTTATAAATACCCCCAACCACCCCACATTCAAGTTATCCAAGTTTTCCAACTTCCAACCACTTACAAGAGCTAGGCATTCAATACAAGACACACCCAAGTGATCAAATTCTCTCCCAAATCCACAAAAGCTTTAGTGACTAGTGAGAGTGATTTGTCGTGTTCTTTTGAGCTCTTGCACTTGGATCGCTTTCTTCTTTCTCATTCTTTGCTTGTGATCAAAACTCAATTGTAACCAAGGCAAGAGACACCAATTGTGTGGTGGTCCTTGCGGGGAAGTTTTGTTCCCGGTTGATTTGAGAAGAGAAAGCTCACTCGGTCCAAGGGACCGTTTGAGAGAGGGAAAGGGTTGAAAGAGACCCGGTCTTTGTGACCACCTCAACGGGGAGTAGGTTTGCGAGAACCGAATCTCGGTAAAACAAATCCGTGTGTCACACTCTTTATTCGCTTGCGATTTGTTTTGCACCCTCTCTCGCGACTCGATTATATTTCTAACGCTAACCCGGCTTGTAGTTGTGATTAACTTTGTAAATTTCAGTTTCGCCCTATTCACCCCCCTTCTAGGCGACTTTCACTTTTCGAGAAGCAATTGCTAATGCATTAGTGTCGTAGTTAACTATGTCAATGTAACGGTACTTATGATGTAATCAACTCCACTAATTATTGTGTAATGACTTTTTGTTGGTTCTGGGTTAAAGTTTATCATTTGTTCGAACAGAATCTGCAATATGAGAATCTGATTATCCAAACACGTAGATTCTAACGAACAGCTTTTCTGCACAGCTAGCGAACCAAACACCTAAATTCTAACCACCAGCTTTTCTCAACAGCCAGCTTTTCCCCACAGCCAGCTTTTCAGAAAAGCTATTCAGAAAAAAGCCAAACCAAACACGCCCTATTAATGCTCCTTGAGTAAGAAGGGGGATAAGTTGACAAATAATGTCTAAGGCTGAGGTCTACCAAAACAGATATGGGTTACAATGTGATAAATTGATACTTGGTTCATAGAAGAGGGCAGGGAAAATAAAATTGCACACCACAGGATATAATGTGATTACCTTATCTGCAATGGGGAGCTCCCCAAGTTCAGAGATAAAGGTCAATTTGGAAAACCTATAGCAAAGGCTGAATGTAAGGGTTATGATTTTGATCTAGGTACTAATCCTACATGATTTGTAGTTTTGTTCATGTCTGTAGCATTCATTTGATGCCCACAATTAGTTTTTGTATATATTGTTTATGCCTTTCACTGGTAGGAAAATGGTGGGACAATTATGGGACACAAGTTCCAATTTTGCAAAGAATGGTTGTAAGAGTTCTCTCTTCAATGCCTATATATTCCGGTTGTGAAAGAACTTGGAGCTATTTTGTATGGTTAAGATTCTAGCACCAAGTTATATTATTAATATACATCACTTGTTATTTCAGGTTTGTCATTTGTGAAGTATCAACAAGCTTAGATTTGCATTTGTATTTTTATAGAATCATATAAAGAAAAGAAACAAGCTAACAAGTGTTTGTGCAATACAATAACAGGATGAATGGGAAAAAATAAAAAGCCAAAAAGAACCAAAAGATTTGGCATGTAGGGTTGAGGAATATGAGAAACTTCATAAGAGTTCAAGGCTGTCCCAAAATGAGAGATGTTAGTGAAGATGAATTTCAGCCTGAACAAGAGCCAACCAATGAGGAAAACATTTACTTTGAGTCTGACAAGGAGAATGCTGCCCCAATTTAACCAATGAGGAAAACATTGACTTTGAGTATACCGGCCCCATTACTGCACATGCATGGTTGCTTATTTTATTTTGCTTTCACTTATGACTTAGAACTAATTTATCTTTGTGCCTCTACTGCCAGCCAGTTTGTAACTTTTGTGTGTGGGTAGTCCCATGAGTAGTCGACCTGACTTGTGGCTGTTTTGTAATCAGAGTGACATTAATTCCCCCTATAATTTTAACAAAGTGAAAAACTGCAAAAGATATGCTTAGCTCTAGCTTATTACCACTATTCATAAGATGTTCGAAAAGAATAAAGAGCAAAGAAAACTTCTAAAAATACATGACCAGGATTCTAGGATGTATATTGTACCAACTAGTAGGAACTTTGCACGGTCAGATCCTGGAATAGCTGAAGTTCAGTGGAGTACAGTTCTAGTAACAATTGTTTTACTGACGTTGTGTTGCCCGCTGAAATGCGTAATCAATGACTACAAGAAATAACATATATTGGTGAGACCACGAACTATTCCTGTTGTAACTTATAGGAAGCTACGCATCCAAGTCACGTGCAAACATTTAGTTTGGCCGTTCTATACACACGTGAGAAGAGAAAACAGCGAGTTCGAAGCCATTCAATGCAATAATATAATTGAACAAACCTCCGGCTCCTATAGTGTGGTGAAGAAGTTTGGCAACGCAACCATGGAGAGAAGAGATGAACCTGACAAACTGTTTTATAGTGGTTGTTTTCTTATTTATTTCAGGGGTCCAATGATACAGAACTAAGCTGAGAAATATTGTGCTTCTGTTTTGGAGAGTTCGTGAACAGAGGTCGTGGACTACCTGAGAAAATGAGGACAACAAATACCCAATTTCCATAATAAGATTTAATGTACTTGACACTGCATATATTCGTTTGAGCTGGTATTGTAGATGTTGAATTTGGCATATAAGACATTGAAGTGCAAATTCACAGGTGGCAGCTTAGAACAGATCCTGGAAAATTCCGCAGTCGGGCAGCACGACCTAGGGCTAACCTCGAAGCAAACAAGCCATTCAGTCACGCCGCTATCGGACCTCATGGACAGGGGCGCTGGTGGTGCTTTCTACGCCGCGCTGTCGTGCAGGCTACCATGGCTATCGCTGGACAGCAGTGCAGTGGTTAATGCCAGGGCAAGCTCCGGCCACGCGAGATCCAATGTTTCGCCCCGCCCAGACTTCTCCTCACCGTGTCGTCGTGGTCTTCCTCCCCATGCTGTCGCCGACCCCGCCACCAGCGTTGCCGCTGGAGGCCGAAGCGGAGAACACCCTCGTGGCCACCGCCAGCCTCGCCATTGTCCCCTTCTCATCGGCGGATTCGGCCTCAACCCCTCTGAGTTGTTGCCAGAGGGGTCGGGAGTGCGCTGGATGTGTGAGCGCATTGCTCGGGGTGGTGATGGGGAGGTGGGGGGATCGTGGGCTGGGGCGGCGGCGGCGACGCGCGCGATCGATGGGGTGGTGAGAGAATGGGCGCCTCGAGGTCCACGAGCCAGCGACCAGGCTTGGGACGACCCAAGTGGAGGTCGCCCACGGCATCGCGACATTCACGGCGGCTTGAAGGAGGAGCGAGGGTGAGCGAGGATGGAAGGGGAGCGCGCATGGGAGCGACGATGGAAGGAGGGCAAGTCATGTGGGAGGGAATGGAAGACGAGCGCAACACAGTCGCGACGATGGAAGGCGGGGGAACGGAAGGACGATGACGGGCACGAGGTTCGCCTACTTTCACGCCGGAGATTTTGGGCGGTGATGGAAGGAAGGAGCACGACGCATGGATGGAAGGGCACTGCGTCGAGAGAGGGAGCGCTGGAAACGCTCGTGTGGTTTCCTTGCAGGGAGGCGCGGGCAACGCTCGTGTGGCCACACCGGAGTGCAGGGGAGAGGGGCAGGCAGAACCGTGCACCGTGGACGCCTACGCTATGCTCTTAAGAAGTAGTAAAGATATAGTCTGGACAATCGGCAACAAAAATAGGGGTAAACAAAAATTGTGCGACATTACTTACCTAAGTGTAAACACAAATTAAAATATAAAAGAATATATGCAGAAGAAAGCTAGGAGGATGGGACAACGGCGAGCGTCGCGGTCAGGAGGTAGAACGACATCAGGGCATGGCGTGGGACGCGAGGGAGAGGAAATCGCTCGGGTGGTGGGAGACGGAGGATGTTCTGCTAGTTCAAGGGCGAGGATCGAAGGGATATAGATAGATGGTGTGGATTTACGGAAGGCAGAACCAAGGGAGGCAGACTACCCTTTTATAGCCTTAATATAGTAGTATAGATATAAATTGGACCAAGAAATTAGTGCACAAGAAAATCAAAATTACAACACAAATACTAAAATTTCAAACAAAATCTTGGAATAGTAATTACTCACACTGCTATACAAGTTATGGAATCAATCACTTTAGCTTTATCCTAAGTCTAACTTCTCTAGCTCTGACCAAGTTCATAGAAAATAAACCGATATATACGGCATCAAATTAGTTTCATTAAATTATCCATAAAGTATGTCTTGAATGCCCGTGCATATATTTCAACTCTTTTTAGCAAAAGATACAGCAGGGGAGACCCCCCCACCCACACACATATTGTAAAAGATTTTTATTAATATAAAAGAAGAGAAGCATGTGCAAAGAGGTCTCAAACTATACCAAAAAAACAACCAGAAAGAGAGGAACGACAAGACTGAGGGAGGCAAAAGGGAAAGCTAAGGTAGAGAGTCTAAACAGAGCAAGGCAGGACGATTACCATCCCTGAATCTAAGTGCTTGAAGCTTAGCTTCCTCGTGGAACAACCTCTTCCAGGAACAGAAAGAAGGGCAACCTCCATAAAAGATGAGGCCATATTTCAACTTGTAGATGTTAATGTATTTTCTAAAACTTTTATCGAAGTTAGAGAAGTTTAACTTAGAACAAAGCTAAAGCGAACTATAATTTGTAAACAAAGGGGGTATTATATTCATAGGATCATGCATTTAATCCTCTTAAAATAAAAAATGCAATTCAATTGCATGAGATATGTAAGGAACAAAGACTCAACTTTTATGCTCAAAGGTATAGTATTCTCATTAGTTCCAAATGTCAAATGTAGCTTCTCAAATCCCAATATCAAACGGAATGCACAGGCAATCTATCTAGTCAACAACTCAAAAGTACATACCCTAATACTACAGGCCCCAAATGAACACATGAGGCAATCAAAAACTATGAAATGTGTTACACCATAAGTGAACCAATTTTGAAATACGTGCCTCACCATATTTGACCCAAAATTAATTTGACTAATCAGTCACTCAGGTAACTTTCATCATCTATTTGACTTGAATATGTATACTATTCAAGAACACCTAAAGCAAATATTGTAACTAAGTAAATTACATACCTGTCCAAAGGAACCTTTGACAAGATGTAGATGCTTTTTATCATTGTTTTGGTCTTTTCCACCACAACTTCCTCTGCCTGTACATGGCATTCAACAGATAAGTATGTTGGTGTCACACATATAAGAATAGTTGATGGACAACATTAAAAACGAAAACATATTGCGATACAGCATGCGAGATTGAAAAGGATCGCACCGCCCCTCGTAAAAAAACAATAACAATCCGCAAAAGACCAAAACCATCAGAACCAACCATTTCCACCGTCCATAACAACAACCACAATCTTCAGAAGTATCATTACCAGGGAAAGCCTGAGATCAGTATCACAATATGTGTTAGAATTATATATAGTATATCCACAGTGCTAAAGTTCACATGTTTCGTAACACTACAGCATGCCAGCAAGCTGTCGGCTCAACAATGTACAAGAAAGACCAGCATGCCACATGCACCCATAGAGTGTCATGCAAAAAAACAGAAGCTCAATTCAGTGAAAAAAGCGCACGTCAAATTCACATAAAGTGAGGGGAAGGTTAAACTAAGAATGAACTTTGGCCATACTAAAAACCAATGTTATCGAATCGTCTAATCATTCCTAGTCACTGATGACATCAGTCAGTCCAAGACTAATCATGACTAATCACAATTAATCATGACTAATCATAGTTTATAGCTGATCGCCATGGTAGCGATCAGCCCAGCTAATCGTGAGTAAAAACCAATGTTATCAAATCATCTAAATCGATTCTAGTGACCATGAGACCGACCAGCCTGACTAATCATAGTGCATAGTTGATTGCCATGGCAGCGATCAACCTGCAAATCGTGATTAGTCATACGACTTGATAACATTGCTAAAAACAAATTCTTGGACTATCCCTACAAAAGTGTGTTAGGAGAGGCCCAAGTTAACAGAAAATGAGTTAAAGTCATCCTAATTTGGGTGCTCTAATCCTATACTCCAGCTCACATGAACCATCCCTCTGAAAGCACATGGTAGGCATGACTAATTCCACAAGTAGCAATAAACAGCTATCACTTGTGAGTAAAACCGAAAAATCTCTTGTTTGTGTACCTTGTCAGTAAACATATGATGCAGCACCCTCACAACCTGCGCGCCAGCAGAGTGCCCCACAAAATGCACTAGGTTATGCTCGTAACGAACAGGATAGTGCCCTGCACCAAATTAGAACAGCCATGTAAGAACTAATGGATAAATAAATTTCTGAAAGGCCATGGCCATGTATTTGTGTTCTTTGGAATCTCCTACCTATGTGATATATTCTCCCAAACCTGTTGTGGCCGCAAGCCTTGCTGTGCTCCTCGCCATAGTCCACCTGCGCACCCTTGAGGTAGTAGAAGAGTTCACGCGCCCTGCATCGCTAGGAACAATAAACTCTCAGCGATCTATATTCAGGGGAACATAATCTTTCTTGTTCATAGACACGGAGAAGATACCAAATCATAATAAAAAACATAATAATCTACTATTAAGGCGATTGAAAAAGTTAAAGCACCCACCTGTCATGGATGCTGGTGAGCGACCCCAAATCCGTCACGAGCACACGGTCGTCCTTCTTCTTGGCGAAGCCGCACTTGTAGACGTCGTTGTTGATGGCGTCGTAGACCAGCTCATTGGCCTCGTCGATGGAGGCCCAAAGGTGGGCCGGGTAGAGGTCCAGCCTGGGGTTCCTGGCGATGCCATTAAACTCGGCGTTGAGCATCCGGATGATCTCGGAGCTCTCGTTGTTCACCACCGTCTTCAGCTGCTTGTCCCACAGCACCTGAAACGGAATGGAACACTGGAATCAGCTCGGATGTTGGGCTGTTCTGCACTTCTGCGTGCTGGAAAGGAGGAGGGGGGAATCAGATCCGCTGCTTGTTTGGTGGATTTGGAGTGACGGGATTGGAGGCTCACGGGGACGGTTGGCTTCCCGGCGTAGTTGGAGCTGGCGATCTCGTAGAGCTCCCTCACGCTCCGGGCGCCGTTGAGAGGGTCGGGCTCGGCGCCGAGCTCCTCGTCAGCGGCGGCGGGGAACACCCAGCCCCGATGCTCGTCGCTCTCCTTAGTCCGCTCGAAGATGGGCTTCACGACCTACAGTTTCGATGCAGCGCATCACGGGGAACTGGAATCAATCCACTGCCGAGCGAACCCCTGATCCGGCTTGCCGGCTTGCGATGGCGAGGGCGAGGCTAGGGTTACCGTTGTACCGTGACACCGATGGCGTGGTCGAGGCCCTTGAGCTTGAGGAAGGCGAGGCACCGGGACGCCAATGGGCACGCGTACGAGATGTAGAGGTGGTACCGCCCCACCACGGCGGGGAACCGCCCATCCCTAGAAACGGAGCTCCGGAAGGTGGATGGCGATCGATCGAAGGCGCTTGTGTCGGTGACCTCATCCAGCGCCGACCGTGCAGTCATCTGACGCGAGCGCATGAGTCCATGAACAGAGCAAGCGTCAATCAAGAGTCCATGACGGCAGCATCTCGGTGTCGTGGGAGGGGATACGAGGGCAGAGCGACGGCGATGGACTCGAGCGGAAGGGGACGAGGAACGGGGGCTCTTTGCTCTCGCGAGACGGTTGCGAGATGCACGCTGGCCGCGGAAGGCAGGCTGGGAGAGCCATAGAAGGACGACTAAGATCGCAAAACGGTAGAACGGACGGTTGAGATTGCAGAATGGTAGAACGGTAGGCTACCCTTGCAGCCTTAATAAGTAGTAGAGATATGGAGCACTCCCTCTGGAACATAATGCTCCCAGAATGCTAGCTTGAATTCCTCCCAAGTGATCTGATGTCCAGCCGGTTGAACTGCTACAAAATTTGCCCACCAAGTACTGGTAGGCCCTCTTAGCTGTTGTGCAGCAAATAGTGGCTTTTGTATCTTCGTGCAGCGAATCAGCCCAAATTTCTATTCCATAACTCTTACCCACTCATAAGCTTCTAGAAGTTCTTCTGCTTTAATAAAGAGCATGGGTTGAGTCACAGAGAATTCCAAATATGTAGTTTCACACGGTCCTTGAAGAGGAGCTCTTCCACCATGCTGTTGGAACTGATTGCCTCCCATTTCACGCAAGAAGCGTGTATTATCTGGAGTGGCATTGACCAGGGCAGCGATAGCCTCGCCAAAATCAGTGGTACTGGTGGCGGGTTAGGAGTATCTTCTCGACCGCGGGAAGTCCCCGCACCATCATGTGCTCGAGTCCGTGATGGCATCTGAGGCAAAGAAACATTTGGAAAAAATATAACATGCCAGCACACACCATCATATTACATTACCAAAATGTAATAATTATACAGACTCTAGCGTACAACTTGACTTCATTACTTATTTTACATAAGTAAAATATCTAAACTACACTATTCTAGTCTTCGTCATCCTTGGTTGCTTTATTTCCTGCTGCAGGAGACCGTTCGTTAGCAAGGTTCATGGAAGGAGGGGGGCTAAAAAGGTCCAACTCCCCATTAGGTCCTTCATTTGTTGTTCCCGATGGTCCGGCTCCCATTGCAGTAGCGTCGGAAGGCACGTCCGGGTGCAGTCGAGCATACAATACATGTACTTCTTCACGTAAAGTATTACAGTACACTTGTAGGCTGTCGAGGGCCGCACTAAGCTCTACCACACGAGCTCGAGCTTTTGCTTCGCAGTCCCAAGCAATCGAACGCGAGTTGACGGCCCAATCAATGGCCGAATCCCGTTCAGATATCTCATATTGCAAGCGGCTCATGTCAGCTGACAATTCAGCTATACAATGGCTGTCATGCGCCCATGCCATATTCCGGTGACGTAGCTCTGACCGAATTTGCTCCACCTTGGCTTCCAGGTCTCCAATTGGGTCATTGCTGCCACTACTACTCCCTTCATGTCTGGGGGCTAGCTGATGACGAGGCATGCCAAAAGGTCTAGTAGATTTGCGTGTTGTTTTCCTAGTACGTGCCATGTCTCCACAAGAGGGGAAGATTTATTAGTATATTTTTAAACATAATGCATGTATAACCTAATAAATATGGAATCAACCTTCATTGATTCCCAACTTCCTATATATTGCACTCTGTTACCCAATTCTACAAGATAAGAGACTATTAGAAAGTGGTAAGGTAAGAATGAAAGAATATTTCTTAGGTAAGTGTTTGAAAATTCTTTTGAAGTACGACATAGTATCTGGAGAGATGGGCTTCGCTCTGATACCAGCTGTGACGGAACCTCCCAAGGTATTAGGCCCACCTACAGTTGTCCTTGTCCTAAAGACCTTGGACAATCCTGTAGATGCACATAATCACTCGACAAGTTTGGTACTGTATCTTCATCATTCCGCCCAAGAGCGTTTCACCCGTCACGTAGATATTACATCACATCAGAGGAAAGAATAAGCAGAAGCATATTACCATAACTTAATTTACATTCATCAAATATAGAGAGTATTATGATTATTACAATACCAGGGTATTACGAGTGCATAATGTATTATAATTACAGACCAGGGAGGCAAAACACCCTCCCGCATAAAAGTTCATTGTTTATAAAGTGGGAGGCCAAATACTCCCGCGACCAACTTCATTGCTGGGGCTCTTCTTTGGGTACCACCTTTGAACAAAAACAACAAAAGTCTGTTGTTTCCTCACCTACAACAACATGGGTTTGAAAACCCTGAGTACGGAGTGTACTTACGCAAATCTTACCCGACAAAAGAAAAGACTCTCATGGATATGCTGGCTTCAGGGAGTCAAGGTAAGGCTATTCAAGAATCAATGAATCTGTTTGCATAAATGCTTACTAACAGTGGATCCTTAAAAATCCAGTTTTATTATCAAGTTAAGTCATTACCTGCAACTAGAGTTCTTTCTACCCTAGTTCAAGCACTTGGCCTATACTAGCCATCTTTTATCAGCCCTTTCAGTTCACTGGAATGCTTCGTGTAGGGTAGTGAACAAGTCTTCATATCCGAGAAGTAATGGCGATTCAAATCAATTAATACCCAGTTGGGGATCTCCAACCACACAACATATGTAGCACTTAAACCTTGCATATGTCAACTCACCACCGGGTTTCTTAAGACCAGACCGGGTTCACGCTAACCGAGAGCATAGATACACCACCGTCCAGCCTCTTGCCACGGAGGGTACACGCTACTCTCGCCATCTCTCCACTCCCATTACGTGTTCGCCTTTCGGGTATTAGTCTGCCCGAGGCAAAGCTTACCCATGACGAGGCATGTGGCCAGTTAAAAGGTCCTCAATCAGCAAGCCTACATCGGTACAGTCCTTAATCGACTCAGACGAAGACACTACACCGAGACTTCCTTCTTGTGCAAGTCACCCGCCTGGTCTTAGCTTTATCATTTCACATCCCAATGTTTGGTACCTGGCAGAGGTACATCTTGTCCGATGTTGAACCCATCACGACCATGATGGATCCACCATCAAGTTTTATTTTTGAAAACCTCCCATTCCATCTGAAGCATCATCTTTCGTTAAAACCAAAACATTTTTGTTTTCTAAAGCAAGACTAAGAATGAGAAAACTTTTTAATAAAATAGATAATCAAGGAATGGTAAACAGTTCCAAGGAAGGAAATGCAGTAATTGGTTTAGCACCCAACTCCTATCACCTAATGCATCATTCAAGTGATAAAGAGTTTAGAATCATAAGGAAAAGGTAAATGCACCGAGGCTTGCCTTATGTTGTAGGGGTGTCAGGATCTGTTCCACAAATATCAAAATAAAAACAATTCCCAGCAGGTGGGGTTTCAGTTGGTGGTTTAGTCTCTTCTTCTTCAACACTTACTTCTTCTTCGTTTTCTATACATAACCATACATATACATGAATGCTCATGTGATGCTATGAATATGTAATTAAAATAGAGATACATCAAGTTGTATCTTGAATACAACTTTCCTTCACGGTACATATAAGTTACTAGAGTCTTCTAGGTCAACACCCTGGTAAGGTTAGGCAGTTTTATTCTAAGAAACTAGGGTTTCAAGGTTTTGGGATCAAACAATGTCCAAAACATGTCAAACCTCACCCAAGGACTCTAATTATCATATTAAGCTTACCTAAAAAGTTTTATGATTTTTGGAGCTATTTAGTAATTTCTAAAATTCCAAAAGTCTAGGTTTAGGCCCTTTTTAAATACTAAATAATTCATGGTTGGGGCTAAAAATCTTGGAACTATTTTTATTAAATACTAGATGAATTTAGGAGTCCAATAAAATTGGTTTCATATTTTTATAATTTTTCTAGAATTTTCTATAAATTCCCTAGCTGTCAGCAAAAAGAAAAAGAGAAAAATGAATAGTGTTGGGCTCAGTTCAGCCCAAGTCGGCCCGTAGACAGGAGAAACACGCGCGCGCCCGCACCCGCGCTGTTGAACTTGCGCAGAGGCCCATGGCCATTTGAATAACCAGTAAAGAGCCCCTGAACACTATTCCAGTGTTTCACTGACAATAGCAGTTAGGCCCTCGCATTTCTATTTCTTCACAGTGCCAGGTCCATGACGGTGGACGGCAACGAGCACATCTCCGACGAACTCGTACTGGTCAGAAAACGCAATGGCTAGGCCTCTCCTTTGTTCGACACCTAATTCCAACCCCAACGACCCTAATCCCTCTATCAATTGCACGATTCTAGCCTGGAATCCTTCTGTTCACGGCGATGGCGAAAACCGAGAACATTCTGATGTGTTCTTGGTGATCTAGGGTAGTCTAGTTCAATTAAACGGGTCTACGAGTAGCAGGGTACTTAAGGGAGGTTAGAACATCAAGCAAAGAAACTTGAACTGACCTGCAGAAGGCTGGCCATGGCGAGGCGTTCACGGTGGCACGGAAAATAGATTTGGCGGAAGAAAGGAATTGGGGCGCTATGGTGGCTAATTGGAGGTAAGGGATGGTGCTCTAGCTTCGTTACAACCTGGTAGAGCTCACTTGGGCTCCAATTTATAGAGCTCAACGACGGTCGTGCCCAATTCGGAAAAGACACGCGGGCGGTCGGAGAGAGGGGGAAGTCACTGACGCGAACTACCATGGCGGTCACTAGGTAATCACCATGACTCGCGACAACATGGTAAGACATCCTAAGGCGTGGCGCGACCGAGTGAACGGCGACAGTCACGACGAAGACCATGCAGCCACGTCGCCAGCAAGTGGGCACGACGATAGGGCGTCCAAAGTGCCCCAAACTCATCCACGGTGAAGATCTTTTCACTATTGAGCGTAATCCACTTATCCGAGGCACAAATCGTGGGGGCCGACGCGAATCCAGGCGCGGAGGTCACCGGCGGCAAAGTGCAGTGAACCTAAAGATCTTTTTGTGCACTGTACCATGGCCATCTTGTTCAGTCGTTCTGACAGCGCGATTTAAGGACCCTTGTTCTCCATTTTCCATGTGACAACTTAGTAATCTTCCTGTATAAAACTTATTGTCCTATAATCCAGCTTTAACTTTGTTATAGTAACCATACCCAATCAATCACTGGATCCTACTCCAATTCGATCTCAAAGTTCTGCCAAGGTCACTGGTGGCCATAATTCAGTCATCAGTGTTGATTGACAACTCATCTTTAGGCCAGTTTATCTCCAATTTTTATACCACATCAAGGCTTAGTCACTTCAACAAAGTCATACCCCTATCATAGCTCTACAAATTTTATGTGTTGACCTAGGGAAAAATCCTTATGAATTTAGAGATATAGAGCTCCAAAGTTGACCTCATTCAACTAAAATTCAGACTTAACCATATAATGTTCATGGGGTACTTTTTGCAAATAAGTCCAAACTTCATCATACAACTTGGAAATTCTCCAATATGAAAGTTACTTAGTTTTTGGTGTTCTATCACTTTGATATTTGCACTTTGGTCCAAAAGTGCCTAGAATTTACATTTTCCCCCTTAGGGTTCCAATTAGGGTTTTCTAAGGTTTCTTTTAGGGTTTTGAGTACTTTAGGGTTTTTGTGCCACTAAAGTTCATCAACTTTGACATCTTGTGAACATTCCTAATCACTTTTGATATTTTTACCTATTTGGGCTTCACTTTCATCCATAAGCCCTAATTCAGGGTGAACTACCTTACCCTTGGGTTAAACACTCTTCAAGTCCTATCATCACAACTTGTTTGAAAATTTACCTAGTGAATGCATTCTAGGTGTGACAAGCAACATGAAATGTCAATGCACATGATGTTATGCTCAGGTTTTAGTGCCAGTAACACCAGGGGTGTTACACAAGGTGTTCGCACTGATGTTGTACCTTTGTGCAGAGTGCACGAATTAAATTACCAGACAAAGGCTAGGCCTTCAGATGGACTGCGCAATAACATCGGCTGCTACACCTTCATTTTTTGGAAAGATTTAAGGTTCCCCATGATGTCCTATTAGACAAAGTGTCCCATCGATTGGATGAAGGAATGGTTCTACGTACGGGTAGACATAGGGAAACGAAAGGAATTCAAATATATTGCGATGAACCAATTGAAGGTTAGCTTCAGCTTAAAAGGCTGTTGTAGAATGAGTGGAGCTGCTAAGGAAGCTTTTAGTGCATACAATGATGTGGTTGACAGGATTGGGACTTGGGGCTTGGTCCAGGAATTTCTTGTATATAGATTATTTCCCATGCAGACCATCTAGAAAGTTCCAAAGATGTTGAAGCCAGAGAAGGAAAACAAACAAGAAAAGAACAATAGACTTATAACACTGCCTTTGGATTTTGAAGAAGAACCTTTGTTTCAAAGTCCTTAGTCTGAATGGTCGGAGGTTGTTGAATCAATGTGCAATGAAATTGTTGAAAACTACCTTGTTTAGGAAGATCAAGCCTGACAAGGGCCTTCAGGACTCATCAAAAAAGAAGGTTGAATAGAGTTATGAATGTTCTGGGTTTTCACTATCCATATTATGCAAAGCTAGCTAATGATGCTGAACCTAGGGTAAAAAGCAAAAGGACTATGAGTGTGATGGACAGAGAAGGTACTAAGGAAAATGTCATATAGTCATGAGACTCATTATGTGGAAAAATGATCAAATGCAATGAAATTATTTACATGCAATACATCTTGTTGCTACGAGTCACTTGTGTGGCACTAGTGTTTTGTTGCCATGAAGCACCTTGTGGTAACAAAGCCCAAAGCCACTTGCAATAGATTCAAACGTGGCATTAACACTTTTTACCATGAAATATGTTATGACAATAGAGATTTTGGCAACTATTGTAAATGTTGCAATATAACTTATTGCAACAGAATAGTCCATTGTAACAACAAATGACTGCAACACTTGAATACATTGCAAAGGATGTAGTAATTGCAACAGAACATAAAATTGTTGCTATAGCCTATTGTCACTCTGTATTTTGCAATAGCAGGTAACGACAATTGTTCTATCGCAAATTGGTGCCTATTGCAATGATTTATGGTCTACCACAACGATTTTTCCCATTACAAGAAGGTGATATTTTAGTAGTGAATATACAACATTACAAATAAGTTCTTCATGTTATACAATTAACAATAATAAGTCAATCAGCTTCAGCTTTTCCTCGGCCTCAAGCATTCTTCTTAGCCTCCTTACTCTACAAAAGAAAAGGAGAAAATTGCATGTTAGTATGTAAAATCAAAAGAGGCGACTCACAAAATGTAAGCCGAGAAGCTAGTATTGGACCTTTTTGGTATAAGCTTCGACTTCCAATGTTGCATCCTCTCTCCCATGCTTATCCTAGACAAGAGTAAAAAAGCGATTTGCAACAATGAAAACTTCCCTCAAAGGTTTCTTTATGTTTTCAACATTCATGTCGAAGCCTTTGCGAAGACCAAAGATGTAACACCCCAGTAATTCTCAGAATTCTTCTCAGTGCTAACTCAAGAACCATTATTTCATGTGAATCAAATTGGGCAAAAGACACCAATCAACTTGAGAATAAAAGTTCCACTAATTCTTTTGTCCTAAGACTCATGCCTAAATCATATCATGCATTCAAAATTGGAGAGGTGTTAAAACCCTAGAACAACCCTATTTAGGCTAATTAAGTAGAAAGGAAGAAATTGGTAATAAAACCATGAAAAGCATGGAAACATGGCTTAGGCCAATTATAAAAGTTGAAATACACTAACTAAGCTACAATAATTATTATAAAAGCTTGGCCAAAATAGTTTATTAAAAACCCCAAAAGGCCATCCAAGTGGAAGTTCCCTAGGGAAAATCTGAAATTCAGAATGCTAAATTTCAGCCTTCACCTAGAACATGAGCACGTTCACCTTAATCCCGAGCTCAAATCCTTAAGTCCCCATTGACAAATTTGTTCTAAACTAACCCCTCTGCAATGTGTGTGAAGATGGCATCGAGATTCGTGCCCTAGACACGTCAAATCTGGGATTTCCTCTCGGAGTTCCTCAGTGAGACAAACCCAACTTCATCCCTCCATATCTCTTGATCCAGTCAGCGAAACCCATAAGCCTCCACCCACAAACGACAAAGGAATGTCAGGGGAATAGATCTCTCAACGGGATCATGACCATAATCGCAAAGATTTGGAGCCAATCCGCGCTTGAACATGACCTCTCTCTGCGCTGTTTCGTGCTCGACGCCGTGCCAAAGCGCAAGAGTGCGCAGTGGCGCTCGCCCGCGCACACCTTGAGCGCGTGTCAGAGCCACCGCTCGACCGTGCTCGCCCACGCCTTTAAGACCACCCCAGATGCACCTCACCTCACTCCGCACTCACCCTCGCTGGCCAGACACCACCGTTAGCTCCGGCGAGCTCTACGCCACCTGCCCGAGCCACCCGAGCGCCGGCCACCGTGGCCAGCCATTTCCAGAGACCCTCAGCCTCAACCGAGCCCTTGGATAGCTTCCCCGAAGATCCATGAAGCTTCTCCAAGCAAGAATCGAAGCCCTGTCTCACCGGAACAGCAAGATCATCGTCGCCGGACTTCGGTCGCCCGCCACCGCGCATAGATTGAGCTATCCGGTGAGCCATTCTTCAATTCCTCGCGCCCATGCCATCCCTAGCACCTAGTGGAGCTCACTGACCAATTCAATTGAACTCTACCGCCCTGGTTAGGCCAGAGCCCTCACCGCCGACGAGCTCCCCAGCCTGCGCACGTGGACCAGCCTACTCCGACCATCCCCGGAGATGATTCGCACATCGGCGTGACCGTCACGACCTCCCCTACACCCTCGGCCTCTTCATCAGAGCGATCTCGCCGCAGGTAAGCCCCTCCGCCCTTTCCTCTGCCGCGGTTACTGTTTTATTAGGGGAAGGACCACGGGTTTAATTTAGAGTCACCCCAGGGGGTTTTCTGCGTAGTCAGAGACTCATGTGAATAGTAACCCGAGGACTAGTTTGCAAGGAAACTTAGAAACTTTTGCTAGGGACCCCGATGCAAGTTAGTTTTCCATTTAACCATTTCTGAATATCCTTTTAAATGAACAGAGAACTTAGGAAATTCATAACTTGGTAAATATTTAATCAAATTTAGTCAAACCAATTTTGCTGGATTCCAAATAATATAAACTATCAGGCAAAAATAGTAAACACCATGTTTTCTGTATTAATTTTTAGAGTTTAGAATTAAATAGGGAAACTTCCCAAACCTTATTTAAATGAAGAAAAATAGAAATACTCCTGTGCTAGGCTTAAGAAAATTTGTCGAAATGCAAACCCATCTTAAGCACTTTTTAAAAATACTGAGCACCCCAGTATACAAGATTAACTCAAGTTTTGCTATTAAAGACTATATCTGTTCAAAACTTAAGAAATTAAGTCAGGCGAGAGAAATTAATGAACAGAGGATGAACATATTTTTCCTAGTATACTTAAGTAATGAGAAACCTAGGAAAAATACAAAGAACCCTAGTCCAGAGCAAATCCAAGGTTAATTTTTTTATTAGGCACTAATAAATCCAGAAAAGCCATAATTAAAAATATAAGGAGCATTTAAAAAATGGTAAGAAAATTTCAGTAGACTCCTAACTGCTAGAACACCACTACAAAAATAGTAAACATCCAGCCCATCATCATAAGTCGGGTGAACAATTAAAACTTGATTTTTAGCCATGTCCTAATTAAATTCTAAGAAAGTCTAAACTTGTGCAATTATTGGCAAATTAATTTTTGCCAAATTATTAGTGAAGTAGACCACCAGAGAATAATATGAAACCTAGTTAAAAATGTAAGGTAACACCCATTATCCCCTACCCCATAAAAAGAACCATATAATCCAAAAATTTCAACCTCCTCTTCCCTTAAGCAAAACGTGGACAAATACTAGAATGATTGCTCTTGCACAAATAAGAAGATATGAAAAATTTGAAATTTGTTGTTTGAAATTTTCAAGTATAGTGGTACTAGAAAGCACCCCATTGGCCAAAAACTTTAGAAAATCGTAGTAAAATAACCAATAAGTATTAGTGGCTAAAATTTGGTACAAAGTCATGTTATTACACCTAAATACCAGCAAAAATGAACCTTAGGGAATAAACCACTGTTAAACGGAAGTTGTAATTCAAAGCACCCCCTCTGCCCTAATACTTGATAATTTTGTAAAGAGAGAACCCTTCACTTTATAAGGCCCAATTTTTGAGACAGAGAGTTCCACACTAGTGAGAAGCCACTATAATTTTCACATAATTTTTGAAATTTTATAAAACTAGCTTGTAGTTCAAACCCACCTTAAAGGCATTAAAGGAAAGGAAGAGATAAATTAGGAAGAATAATGAATCTCACCCCAATGAATTCAGCTAGGAATCTTATTAAAATTTCACTAAAACATAAAAAGGAAAATCAGCGGAACACTAAAATAGTCTGACCATTCAGTAATCAAACTTGACCCTAATTTACTAAGTATACCACAGAAATCTCTAGTAGCAAGATTAAGCTCTACCTTAATTATTTAATCATTCACCATACAACTTTAATTGCTAAATTGCATATCATGCCATACATATATCTTATTCATTGCATTCATTAGATTGCAACCTCGCTGACGAAGAGTACGTGCTCATCCCTGAGCAAGGAGCTGTCCACGAGGAAGACCAGGAGCTAGCTCCCGAGCCTCCCATCGAGAATCTCCCCGCAGCCCCAGCAATTGAAGGCAAGCCCAGGTTTTATGCATAACCAGTTTCTATATATGCTATTTTACTACACTTATTGTTTGTAGGCTTGTAATGTGCACTTAAGTGTAGGAGTTGCTTGAAACCCTTAGTTGCACTAACTCAGGATTCCTTTTTGAGATGGATACTAGTATCCTAGGTCGAGTAGCTGCTTTGCTAGTTAGGATCTCGGTAGAAGTCGAGTGATTTTTCTAGCACTCACGCGAGGTCAGGAACATATTGTATTCATCTTTATAACAGGATCTATGATGGTCTATGGATTTGGATCCAGGGTGGATGCCTTGTCCATGAGACGGGAAAAGGAACTAAGGATTAATGTGTGGATACTTGAGTCAAGCGTTTGAACGTACTAAACACATGTCGGGAAATATGGTAACCGGTAAACCTAGTTCTTGAGTGAAGCCGGGCGCGGACTTTCCTCCTCACATGTCCGGAGACTGGGTCTCCCATGCTAGCTATGGTGGTTACAAGTGCGGTCACTGCACGGCGGCCGCCGGGGTCAGTGGAGCATTGTATGCCAAGGCGGTGAGCCTTGGCCGCGAACGAGAATCGATGGGGACGGTTGACGTGTGTCGGGACGGAGTGCCCCTACATGTCGTGTGTTTAGTGTTACCTTGCAAGGTTAAAACACGATTCGAATTGTCTGCTTCTCGCAACTAATGAGACTGCTTGACCCCTTATACTACATTGAGTAAGAAGTGAAATGAGGTTTTACTTGAGATAACATGTTGATTGTATTAAATGATTGTTACCATGTATGCTTAGAAGGAGCAAACTTAGCTAAAGTAATGAAACTAGAATTGGAAAAGCTAAAATTGATTTTAGACTCAACTAGTGCTTTGGTAAACCAAACCCCTCAACCAAACAGCTTCATGGTCTAGAGGTAGAGGAGTAGATTCCTCACGCCGTGTAAGTCTAGCTGAGTATTAGTATACTCAGCCTTTCTTGTGGCATAATTTTTACAGGTACGCTTCAGGATATGGTTGATGGTGTGACTTGGCCTACCACCCTGCCACCGGGTTGGACGGTCGAGTGGGATGCTGCTCCATCAGGAGAGGAGAAAGAGGAGTAGTGGGCTAGGCCTTGCCCTATTCCTCATCTTTCGACGATATCAACTATCCGCTGCAATTTATCTTATGAACTTATTTCAGTTTACTTGAAAAACTCTGATTCATGTAATAACTCCAGTACTTTACTCACCATCGAGTGGGTTAGTGGTATTTGATCCTGGATGAGTGGCTTTATCAGACTAGATCTGAGGGACGGACGGGTTATTCCGATTTAAATGTGTCGCGACCTCTAAGGCATGACTTGGGCAATTAAGCTGGAATAATTCGGGCGGTTCTGTCATAGCTGGTATCGGAGCAAATACCACCATAGAGATAGCAATAAACCATGAATACCAACATTCAAAAATCTAAAACTTGCTTAGAAACCAGTATTGGAATCGTCAGGACTACAACGCTAGACCTAGGATCAAAGGCCTTAGGAATAGTGGGGAAAATAGGTGGCTAATTAAGTAGGCCTTATGGGCCAGTCTTATGATTTTAAGGATGCCCTAAAAAGCACCCTTTATGATTCGGTGAGGAGATGTTCTTTTCAGCATGCATGCATTATAAAACTAAAAGGATTAGAAATTAACGGTGTAAAAATTTGATCTAACCCGCTTCTTTTAACCACCCATGCTCTTTCATTTTTCTTTCTTCCACCATAACCTTTGCATCTGATCCTCTTCCACAGATGCCTTCACCCACCCCCGCCAATGGAGGAGATAATCGTTTCAGTTCCGATTTCCTTTCTCACGAAGGTTTTCCTTCCATCTTGTGGGAGGTGCTAAACTCCACCGGTTACCCTAAGCCCCCTATGTACACAGTGCAGCTATACGAGGAGCATCAGGTGCCACGTTGCCGAGTCTGGCTGACTTTGGAGGCACAACCCCTTCAGCCGGGTTGGCGTTCCCTTGACTCCGAGACTATAGGATTCAGGACGGACGACACCACTGAGGCGGCAGCTATGAAGACTCTGACGACTTTCTGCGGCTACCATCCATTGGAGATGGTGATGCATGCATTGGGACTCTTCCCCCTGAGAAGGGGGATGACCCCATGTGGTGCAACCGTGTGAACCATGTGAAGGACGTGTGGGCTATGTATCCTGACTTGGTTGGGAGGATCACTGTTCAGTGCATGAGCGCGTTGTATCGCCTATAGGCCCTTCAGAGTGACGCTATGGCACATCTTGCTAACCTCGCTCAGACCAACAAGCTCACCCTCGACAGCCGAGAAGACTTCGTGGTCGACCTATCCTCAGAGTTGGTGGAGAAGGACCTACAGGTGGAATGGTTGAGCCAGCGCATCACCACCCTAGAGTAGCAGGTGGAGATCCGAGACAACACCATTGATGTCCTGGAAAACCAGCTCCACGATGTGCAGCAGGAGCTTGAGGAAGCTAACGACCACTTGGACATGCACCACCTAGAGATGGAGGCCAATGAGGCCAGAAGTGAGGAAGACTAGGCTCCCGAGGAGTTTGGACCAGCCCCTGGTACCAATGCGACTGCCTCCGAGATGCCCCCTTCGCCCGTATCCAGTGTCGCTTCCACTACTCAGGGTTGATGGGTCATTTTGACACTTTAGGAGGATAGAAACCCACGCGAGCTTAGTTGACGTCAGATTTTGGACTAGGCTTACGGGTACTGTCCCCTAGAAGTGATTGTAACCATGTTATCCTTGTTCGAATTAATGTTGTGGATGACATTTTCTTTCCGTGTGATATAAAGCATATTGTTCGGATTTATGAATTGGAATAACAATGGTGGCAATCTCTATTTTCAGATGGCAACTAGGCAGCGTCGCGGGTAGAACGAGCAAGTTCCCCCACCACCTCCTCCAGCTCCCACGGTGCAGGAGCTGATGGCTCAGCAGAACGAAATTCTGCGACAGCTATTGCAGCACTAGCCCCACCCTCAACAGCATGGTGGAGGCCAGCCGTAGCGACCTCCGGCTGCAGCGACCTACCAGGAGTTCCTAAGCACGTAGCCGCCCCTGTTCACCAAAGCATAGGACCCGTTGGACGCTAACGTGTGGTTACACGTCGTGGAGTCCAAGTTTCCCCTCCTCACGGGAGACTGCCCTGATGACACCAAGGCTCACTTCGCCGCGCTGCAGCTTCACAGACTTGCTCGGACATCGTGGGACCATTTCCGCGCCATGCTACCTACTGGTCATGAAGTTTCTTGGGAGGAATTCAATACCACCTTCAGAGGACACCACATTCCAGATAGGATTCTTGACCGCAAGTTGAATGAATTCCTGGCACTCAATCAAGGGACCCGTACTGTGTTGCAGTATGCCCAGGCCTTCAACGACCTGTGCTAGTACGCGGGGTATCATGCTGACTCTGATGAGAAGAAGAGAGACCGCTTCCGCAGAGGTCTCAACACTAAGTTGTGTGAGCGTCTTAACACTGTCCGGGCTAATAACTTCAATGAGTTGGTCAACTTGGCCATCTCACAGGAGGACTGTATTGTAGCTCACCAGGCAGAGAAGAAGAGGAAGGCACCAATGTCAGGACCCTCTGCTCCACCCCAGAGGTTCTGGATTGTTTCCAACAATTAGAGTAGAGGATTTCAGCAGCAGGCAGGCAGATGGGTGATCAGGCCACCTCAGCAGCAGCCATCACCCAACCGCTTTCCAGTTCCCGCTCCAAGGAACAATCAACCTCAGCAGCAGCAGTTCCACTAGGGAAATGGGAACAAGTGCTTCACTTGTGGGAATGTGGGCCATTGTGCTAATAATTTCCCAAGGAATCAACAGAGGCAGATGCCAGCACCAAATCAAGATAGGGGAAGAAAGCAGAAGGTGCAAGTCAGGAAAGGGATGCTCAACTTCACTACTCTGGAGGAGTTACCCGAGGGAGCCCCCATCATGATTGGTATCTTTTCAGTTTTTAATCAACCTGCATTAATTATGTTTGATTCTGGTGCATCTCATAGTTTCATTAGCCAGAAGTTCAGTGCTAAATGTCAACTGTCTTTCTATCATACAAAAGGGTCTTTCATGATAGCAACACCTGGGGGTAAAATTGCAACCAACCAATTAAACCGAAATGTGCCTATCTCACTGGGAAGTAGAATCTTCAAAACCACACTCTTGATTTTGGGATTAGAGGGTATGGACATCATTCTCGGAGCTGACTGGATGACTCAACACCAAGTGGTGTTGGATGTAGCTGCCAGAGCTCTGGAAATCCGTTCTCCTACCATCGGAGATCTTGCATTGTATCTACCTAGCAAGATTCTACTCGATCATGTGCTTTTGCTATGATAGAGTTGCCCTTGAAGAAGATTCCACTAGTCTGTGAGTATGTAGATGTTTTTCCTGATGAATTTCCAGGAATGTCACCAGACTGGGATATTGAATTCGCCATCGAGTAGCAACCAGAAACGACACCTATTTCCAAGAGGACTTACCGGATGCCACCCGCTGAATTGGCAGAATTGAAGAAGCAATTGCAAGAATTGTTAGACAAGGGTTTCATCTGCCCAAGTAATTCGCCTTGGGGATGTCCAACCTTGTTTGTGAAAAAGAAGGATGAAAGCTTGAGGCTGTGTATAGATTACCGCCCACTTAATGTGGTGACTATTAAGAACAAGTATCCTTTGCCTCGTATTGATGTTCTTTTCGATCAATTGGTCGGAGCCAAAGTGTTTTCCAAGATAGACCTTCGCTTCGACTATCATTAGATCAAGATACAAGCAAGTGATATTCCGAAGACTGCTTTCTCAACCAGATACGGGCTGTATGAGTATTTGGAGATGTCATTTGGGCTGACTAATGCGCCAGCATACTTCATGTATTTGATGAATTCTGTCTTCATGCCTGAACTGGACAAGTTCATGGTGGTTTTCATTGATGATATCTTGGTGTACTCAAAGAACAAAGAAGAACATGCCGGTCATTTGCATGTAGTGCTTCAACGTCTGCGAGAGCACCGTCTTTATGCCAAACTATCTAAATGTGATTTTTGGCTAAAGGAAATCAAATTCTTGGGTCACACTATTTCTCAGGCAGGCATAGCTATTGATCTGGATAACGTGCAAGAGGTGATGAACTAGAAGCCGCCAACAACTGTCTGTCACACTACAAGAAACTGATAAAAGTTTGTGGGGAAAACTAAGAACGTGGGTACCGACATTCTTATTTGAGTTAAGTTCATGGGTTTGACGAAGAACGTGGGTACCCACGTTTTTAATTTAAGTTTGTGCGGCCTGGCTAAAACCGTTGAACTTAAGGTATTAGGAACGTGGGTATCCACGTTTTTAATTTAAGTTCGTCGGCTAGCAGGAAACCGTCGAACTTAACTAAAAAAACCAAAACCCCTAACCCGCGGGACTCGTCTATCTCAGCGTTCTCACTCTCTCACACGCTCTCATCCCCTCCACGCCGCCGCCGCCGGACCTCCGAACCCGCACCGCTGGACCGCGTCGGCGCTCCCTCGCCGATGGGGTTAAGGTGACGACCCGTCTTCACCTTCGGCGAGGTAGACCTCCGCCACGTCTCGCTCCCGTCCTTGCCCGTCTCCGGCCCGTCCCCCTTCCGCGCAGCTGTCGTGGCGGCTCCGCGAGGTGATCCCTACTCTTGATCATCAGTCATTCTGGACCGACCCAAGATCAGTTAACTCTATCTAGCTGTTCTGGAATCAACATTAAGAAACTGCAGGTAGACTGACGGACAGTATTTGTTTTGTTTTTTGATGATGATGTATAGCGATTTTAGAGATATATTCGACGTCAACCACTTCAAGGAGTCGTTGAAGGAAGACATTGTGATCGTGGATTCCCTACCACTGGATTATAGAAGGGCAAAACCGTACGTGAGAGCACCCACCTCTTGGTCCAGGGTACGAGTCCTACACAATCTGTTGGTTCTACTGAAATTTCAGGCGTGAAAAGGTTTAACTGAATACTGAAAATAGGCTGATGGATCGTCAGCTCCAGTTTTTTTCTTTCTTTCAGGCTTCCTTCTATAGAGACTGCGCGAAAGTCCTGAGGAAGTTTAAAGTGGTGAGGTTTACCCACACGGATTCACGGATCATGAACAACGGCTTCCCTTATGCTTCCATTTTACTTAAAAGAATCTGTGCTGTTGTTCAAGGGAGTACGCTAAGGGAGGCTACAATTTGTGAAAAATGCAATTTCATCCAGTAGTGAATCAATCTGTCATAAAATTATTACCTCCAATTGTCTGTTAGATAAAGTTGTCCTTGGCTTTGACTTTTTTTAGATTGCAGGGTATATACATTTATTTCAAAAGAAAAATAATTTCCCCATCATGAACAGTCCGATGTTTTGCCATTCCCTTAGAATTTCAAAAAACAAATGTTTTCCTTAGCTTGAAGAGAAATTATGGTTTGTTAATTGCTTTAACAACTAACTAATTTAGGACCCCTTCTTTGAGTTCTATTTTTTAGTGTTTTCTCTTTCTGAGGTGAAAGTAAATATCAGTCTATTTTTTGTAGGACCCGTGCACTAGAAATCTATAGCTTTTAGAGTCTTTGTTGTGCAAATCTTCTTACAAAACCTATGGTTCTCTGGAACAGTCTTTAACATACAGAGTTTTTATGAAGGTTGTTTGATAGACAAAGCTATCAGTGACCCTTTTATTGCTTCTTTGTAAATGCAGAGTATGCCAACTTTTGTCAAGAGAATAAAAGTCAGTCATCAAAAAGCAACCCACTACTTAGCCATTCCCTTATAGTATAAGCACAGAAATATTCTTTGTAGCTTGGAGTATCTTTGCGCCTTAATTTGTTTGTGATGGAATTCAATAGATTGGATAGGGGTATAAAGAGGATGCAATGTATGCTCTACTTGCGTTGTTGTAGCTTCGAATAAGCCTCAAGCCTAATCACTGATACGAGTGACAACATTTTCCTGAATCGCACAATAAGGTGTTCCTACACAATGTTCTATATTACTGGCCTGGATTGGTTTGAACATCCAACCTTCAGTAGTTAGTGGTGGTGTTACTGTAAAAGGTGGCTAGAATATGCTAGCTTTAATTACTTGTTCATTTCAAGTGGTGCTCAACTGAAATGTGTCCATTATCTTTATTCTGGTGCGTGAAACTATTTGTGGTCATATCATTAAGGGTAAAGCTTATGTTCTCTTAGTATCCACCATAGGTTCTGTCCATTTCATGTTGTATTTGAAAGCGATTTTTTATGGTTAGCCTGACAATGAAAACGATGTTTGAAAATTACCCCAAAACGAATGATGATTTCCGTACATTTACATTGAGATGTATTGTTGTTTTAAATGGCTTTGTTTGGGGTTGTAGGTATAAAGAATGAAGTGATCTCAAGTATCAAATTGAATTTAAGATATCCGTTGACATGGATATGTACAGATTACATGCTTATAGTTTTGTTTCACAGTTCTAAATAGTCCTGTCCAAAGACATAGCTTATATGAAGGTGGTGTGTCATTGATAAAGGTGAAAAATACAAGATATCTATCGTTACGTGTTACATAAATGATATAATGTGCAGCTATGTGCTACTTCTTACTCTTCATGGTTTGCTTATGCTTAATCATGCAATGTTTATTTCCTGAATGGTTTAAGGCAGCCATACAATATTTGTCTTAATTCAAAATTAATGAACAATACAATAATATAATTGATTTGTGCTTAGAAATGGCTAACCCAACATGTTTGCTTAGCTGTATAATTTTCCCTTGATGAAAATCATAGTTGTATTATGTGGTTTGAGTTTAAAATTTGCCTATTGTGGGTCGCACGGAATAACATTTATTTATGCAAATAGAAGCCCTTGGTATGCAGTTTTCGTGAGTAACATGGACAAATTAAACCTTGTAGTATCGCTTGTAAATTCTTCAAATGTGCATATAAAGCAGGAAAACAGGAATATTAAATGTGCTATTTCTCGTGCTATTCAAACTATTCAAATATTAGTAGAGTGGTTACTCAGATGGTAGGTCATGCATGGTGAAGTTATTAGAACGTAGAGTTGCGGGCGAATATCGTTAGTCATCTCTACACGCTAAATTGAGCTGCCAATTTTCAACTGTGGAAGCCTGTAAAATTTCTTTAAGTGAACTCTTGGAAATTAGGGGAAATTGGCATGTTTTTGAATCTCTTTATTTGTAGTTTTTGGAGTCTCTGTTTATAAACTTGTTGTTTCCTTGTTTATTAATTAAGTGTTTCTGAAGCCAGAGGAATGAAATATTGCAAGTCACTCTGTTGTAATATTTGCTCTCTTTTAACTGAATCTGCTAAAGCTAGTGTTGGTGTTTGATAATGCTGTGGTTTTGCTAATAGAGAATTCATCAGTTATTTGCTTCTATGACAGTCATATGTTATTCTTGATATCAAGGTTTAAAGGGCACCAAACATAGACAGTTTCACAGATTTTCAGTGCTAGCAAGCATGTTGAGTTGCAAAGAGAGGGATGCATGCCTTTTGGTGTCACAGTTGCAGCCATTCCTTTTGGTACACCGTCGCCACTTATTACTACTATTTTGAAGTGGTTATGTACATAGGCTTCAAAAGGGAGATGTGATCCATGTTCATGCCTAATCCATCGCCTAAATTGGAGACACACGACCTTAACAGGGTATGTGTAGTTTAGCTCTTGTGTTCACAACGACATAGGGTATACAATTGCACTAAACCAAGGCAGCTTTTACCCAGTGCTGTTTGTTTAGGGCAGTTTAATTGGATAATTTATCGGTTGCTTTGTTGATCGCCTAGCATGAATATATCTGCACTTTTCGATAGAAATCATTTGGTTCTATTTTGCACTGTTGATTCCTGAAATATAATAAATAGTCTTGGTTTCTTACTTTTTTGTCCTCGAGCCTTCTTATTGTTTATACGGCAAACCAGGTGCATATGGTGTGGTTACATTGCCATTCTCAGTCCGAGAGGGTACCAATATTTTCTTGGCTGGATTTGTTCCAACAGAAAATGTCTGGTTCTAAGATGAATCTATTACATTAAAAGTAACATATCCACAATTCCACATGCTACTTGAACTCTTTATTTTGTGATGGAACTTGAGCTCCTTATCCTACTTTAAGTTTTGCTTTGCATTACTGTTGCACTTTCATATTTGCACTTTTAGATTGCAGAGACTAAAGAAAGCGCTGAGGAGATTGGGACAGCGCCCGATAGGGCACTATCTTTTTCTAGTAATCTAAAATACCTATGGTTTCAAATATCTAGGTTGTTCCTCATGTCACTGATGAAATAAAATAGTGAATACAATCAGTGTCTTTAGTTCTTGTGGATGGGCAGACCTGTCCAGCCGATGTTTGTGTTATTGAAATAGGAGACATTGTATGTAGGGTTTTATGACATCTTACAATATGACACTTATGTAATTATTATAATATAGCAGATAAATTGATTTCACTTTTAATTTAGGTGATAATTTATGGTTGTGGTGATATGTTTTGGTTTTAGAACTTCACTCTTATGAGAATTGTATTGTTTTTATGGTTTATTTTTTCTATCTATTTGTTTGGGAACAGTTGGACACTTAGATTAGGGTACACTCTTTGGACTGCCATTTCTTTTATGCTAATGTAGCATTCACACATTTTACATTTCTTGGAATTAAAGACATCAAAATTGTACATTCATCTTATGTTGTTGGGGTTATTTTGCAGACACATTCAGTGAAGATTTGTTCTCAGGTTGATCTGTGCGATTTTGATGGCACTCATGGTGTCAAGTGAGGACTGGTTAGGATCCTTGAACTAGCAGGAGAGGTGATGTATATTTTAACTCATAAACATGTAGTTTTACAAGAGTTGTCACTATCTTTAATGATATGATGTTGACATGTTGTCAATCCAGACTGTCATGCTAGCTTCTGGTACTGCCATTGGATATGGTTCAACATTGACTATGACTGATACATCGAACAAGATTAAGAAGGGGACAAAAGGAGATGTTTCTGTACTGAATCCTACTCTTATAATTTCAGTTCCTGCAATTTTGGATCGTATCAGAGATGCAGTGTTTAAGAAAGTGAGTTTATTTCCTGAATTTATATTTCTACCAATGTCATTGATTAGCATTGTTACCATTAGAATATTCTACGTATATGGTAATAATAACCCACTGAGGCTTTGTTTGGATAATATAGTATTGACACCAATCCACTAGGCTTTGTATAGTCATTCCCTTGTGCTCAACTCTTTGTGATACAACTATGATCAGTTGATAAAAGTGGCACATAACTTGAGCAAGTTTTATATTTTGAGTACCTCCCTATTGTAACATATCTTGTTATACAGATAACCATGCTTCTTTGAATTAGATTTCCACAATGATTTTTAATAACACATATAACTGCTTTCAATGGCATTAATCATGTGGGATCATTTGTAAGCAATCAACTATTTTTCATTGTTAAAATTAACGTTTTGAATTCTCTTTCCAGGTTGGTGAGAAGGGTGGCCTCACAAAAAAGCTATTTGATTTTGCATATAAGCGGAATCTTGCATCAATTGAGGGTGATTCCTCTGGTGGGTGCGTAGGGTTACGCCCAACGGAATCTTGCATCAATAAGGGGTTCTGATTATCCGATGCCGAGAGTAGAGGTATTGGTTGGCGGACACAGTACAACAAAAGGCTATAGGACTAACTGTATTGTATGTGATATTCTGTGAACTTATATATTTGGACTTGTGTGAATTTGTGATATGAACATATATCAATGTGTTTGAAATCGGTATTGTATGTGATATTTTGTGTTGCATGTGATATTATGTGTGTCTAATTTTTCATTTCTGTATTTTTTATTTTTTCTGGAAAAGGGTTAATGTTAAGAACGTGGGTACCGTCGAACTTAATGTGCAGTCCTCGTAGACCCACGCAGGACACATAAGTTCGACGGCCACGGGGCCCCGTCGAACTTAACCGTAAGAACATGGGTACCAACGAACTTATGGGAAAAAATTCGACGGCCCCCGTCGAACTTAAAAACGCATGTTCTTAATGTTAAGTTCGACGGTACCCACGTTCTTAATGTTAAGTCGACGGTACCCACGTTCTTAATGTTAAGTTCGACGGTACCCACATTCTTAATGTTAAGTCGACGGTACCCACGTTCTTAATGTTAAGTTCGACGGGGCCGTCGAACTTACTTCTCTAAGTTCGTCCAAAAATCGCCGTCGGCTATATTCGTCGGTAAACCCACATTCTTACGGTAAGTTCGACGGCTTATTACATTAAGTTCGACGGTTTGTCACCCACGTTCTTTAACCAGTTTCCTGTAGTGTCAGATTCAAAGTTTTTTGGGATTGGCCGGTTATTATCGAAGATTCATTCCAGATTTCTCTCGAATTGTGAAGCCCATGACTTAATTGTTGAAGGAGCCAAGTTTGTTTGGGGTCAGAAGTGCAAAGATGCTTTCCACACATTGAGGCACACATCTGACCATAGCATCGGTGTTAGCGCAACCCGACAGCGGCAAGCCATTTGATGTGTACTATGATGCCTCTGGCACTGGACTGGGTTGTGTCTTGATGCAAGACAATCAGGTCATTGCCTACACATCCAAGGGACTCAGGCCTCACGAACAGAATTATCCCACTCATGACTTGGAGTTAGCAGCCGTGGTTCATGCATTGAAGATGTGGGGACACTATCTAATGGGAACCCACTGCAATATCTTCACAGATCATAAGAGCCTCAAGTATATCTTTACTCAGTCAGATCTCAACACGAGGCAGAGAAGATGGCTAGAGCTGATCAAGGACTATGACCTAGATGTACACTACCACCCAGGGAAAGCCAAAGTAGTAGCTGATGCCTTGAGTCAGAAGTCGCAATGCAACTGTGTTATGATGGATTCTCGCATCAACACCCTATGTGATGAGTTGAGCAAAATGAAGATTGAAGTGATTCCTTCTAGTGCTTTGTCTCACATTTCCGTTGAGCCAACTTTGCGTGTCCAGATAATCATGGCCCAACTCAGTGACAAGGGAGTGCAAATCATTAAGGAGAACCTCCATCAGAAGACAGAAAAGTACAAGTGTTTCTGCCAAGATGGGAAGGGTGTATTGTGGTTTGAAAGTAGATTGGTGGTTCCTAAAAATAAGGATCTCAAGAAGAAAATCTTAGATGAAGCTCATCTCTCCAAATTCTCCATGCATCCAGGAAGCACCAAAATGTACCATGATCTGAAGCCCTTGTATTGGTCGACCAGAATGAAGAGGGAGATAGCCCAATATGTATCAGAATGTGACACATGTCAGAGGATAAAGGCAAGCCACTTGAAATCAGCTGGTGCCTTGCAACCCCTAGCAATACCATCATGGAAATGGGATGACATCAGCATGGATTTTATTGTGGGTCTGCCCAACACCTCCCGACATCATGATTCGATTTGGATCATTGTGGACCGACTGACAAAAGTGGCACATTTTCATCCAGTGCACACCACCGATAAGGCTCAGAAGTATACAGAGCTGTACATTGACCGAATCGTGTGTTTGCACGGATTACCCCGGACCATTGTCTCTGACCGAGGAGCCCAATTCGTTGCCAGAATTTGGGAACAACTGCAAGAGTCTTTTGGAACCAAGCTAATAAGAAGTTCAGCTTATCACCCACAGACTGATGGTCATACCAAAAGGGTAAATCAAATTCTTGAAGATATGCTAAGGGCTTGTGCGGTCGATTGCGGCAAGAACTGGGATAAGTACCTCTCCTTGGTAGAGTGTGCGTATAACAACAGTTATCAATCTAGCCTAAAGATGGCACCTTTTGAAGCCCTATATGGAAGAAGGTGTCGAACACCCCTCAATTGGTCTCAGCCTCGAGAAAGAGAAATTTTTGGACCTGACTTAGTGACTGAAGCCGAAAGGAAAGTCAAGCTAATCAAGAAGAATCTAGAAGTTGCTCAGGCCAGGCAGAAGAGTTACCATGATAAGAGAAGAAAACCTCTCCAGTTTGAAGTGGGAGATTTCGTATATCTGAAAGTATCACCCACCAATGGAGTGCAGAGGTTTGGGATCAAAGGAAGTTAGCCCCTCGTTACATTGGACCTTATGAGATCATAGAAGCATGTGGACCCGTGACATACAAATTTAAGTTACCTCCAAAAATGTCTGCAATCCACAATGTATTCCATGTATCCCAACTGAAAAAGTGTGTTCGATTGCCGACCGAGATCATAGCAGAACCAGAAGTGGAGATAGAGCCAGATCTATCGTACCAAGAGTACCCTTCCAAGGTTATGGATTGCAAAGTGAGATCAACTCGGCCTAAATCGATCAAAATGTATAAGATCCAATGGAGTAATCACTCAGAGGAAGAGGCTACTTGGGAGACCGAGGAATTTCTACGTTCGAACTTCCCCGATTGTCTACCTAAGGGAATTGGTACGTAACCATGCCGAAGGCCTCCCCTACCATTTGAATCTAAATATGAGAAATATGAACTTAACATAAAAAGAATTAGTCGAAAGGCTAAAACAAAGAGGACTTCCTTCTGAAGTTGCAAAGAAGATGACATTCGAAGAGCAGTTTACTACGAAGAACCTTAATAAACAAACCACCAAATTCAAGCAAGCCTTAACCTCCGGTTCACCCCGGAGGACTCCTACCCGAATCTCGGGACGAGATTCCTTTAAGGGGGGAAGGCTGTAACACCCCAGTAATTCTCAGAATTCTTCTCAGGGCTAACTCAAGAACCATTATTTCATGTGAATCAAATTGGGCAAAAGACACCATTCAACTTGAGAATAAAAGTTCCACTAATTCTTTTGTCTTAAGACACATGCCTAAATCATATCATGCATTCAAAATGGGAGAAGTGTTAAAACCCTAGAACAACCCTATTTAGGCCAATTAAGTAGAAAGGAAGAAATTGGTAATAAGACCATGAAAAGCATGGAATCATGGCTTAGGCCAATTATAAAATTTGAAATAAACTAACTAAGCTACAATAATTGTTATAAAAGCTTGGCCAAAATAGTTTATTAAAAACCCCAAAAAGGCTATCCAAGTGGAAGCTCCCTAGGGAAAATCTGAAATTCAGATTGGTGAATTTCAGCCTTCACCTAGAACTTGAGTGTGTTCACCTTAATCCTGAGCTCAAATCCTTAAGTCCCCATTGACAAATTTGTTCTAAACTAACCCCTCTGCAACGTGTGTGAAGATGGCATCGAGATTCGTGCCCTAGACACGTCAAACCCGGGGTTTCCTCTCAGAGTTCAGTAGTGAGACAAACCCAACTTCATCCCTCCATATCTCTTGATCCAGTCAGCGAAACCCATAAGCCTCCACAGACAAACGACAAAGGAATGTCAGGTGAAGAGATCTCTCAACGGGATCATGGCCATAATCACAAAGATTTGGATCCAATCTGCGCTAGAACATGACCTCTCTCTGCGCTGCCTTGTGCTCGACGTCGTGCCTAGGCGCCAGAGCGCGCACTGGCGCTCGCCCGTGCACACCCCGAGAGCGTGTTAGAGCCACCCCTTGATCGTGCTCACCCACGCCTTTAAGACCACCCATAGACGTGCCTCACCTCACTCCGCACTCACCCTCGCTAGCCAGACACCACCCTTATCTCCGGTGAGCTCTGCGCCACCCGCCCGAGCCACCTGAGCGCCTACCACCGTGGCCAGCCATTTCCAGAGACCCTCAGCCTCAACCAACCCTTGGACAGCTTCCCTGAAGAGCCGTGAAGCTTCTCCAAGCGAGAATCGAAGCCCTGTCTCACTGGAACAGCAAGATCATCATCGCCGGACTTATCCGATGAGCCATTCCGCGCGTAGACCGAGTTATCCGGTGAGCCATTCTTCAATTCCTCGCGCCCATGCCTTCCCTAGCACCTAGTGGAGCTCACTGACCTATTCAATTGAACTCTACCGCCCTGGTTAGGCTAGAGCCATCGCTGCCGACGAGCTCCCCCGCCTGTGCACGTGGACCTACCTACTCCGACCATCCCCAGAGACAATCCGCACATCGGCATGACCGTCACGACCTCCCCTACACCCTCGGCCTCTTCGCCGGAGCGATCTCGCCGTCGGTAAGCCCCTCCGCCCTTTCCTCCACCGCGGTTACTGTTTTATTAGGGGAAGGACCGTGGGTTTAATTTAGAGTCACCCCAGGGGGTTTTCTGCGTAGTCAAAGACTCATGTGAATAGTAACCCGAGGACTAGTCTGCAAGGAAACTTAGAAACTTTCGCTAGGGACCCCGATGCAAGTTAGTTTTCCATTTAACCATTTCTGTATATCCTTTTTAATGAACAGAGAACTTAGGAAATTCATAACTTGAGAAATATTTAACCAAATTTAGTCAAACCAATTTTGCTGGATTCCAAATAATATAAACTATTAGGAAAAAATAGTAAACCCCATGTTTTCTGTATTAATTTTTAGGGTTTGGAATTAAATAGGGAAACTACCCAAACCTTATTTGAATGAAGAAAAATAGAAATACTCCTGTGCTAGGCTTAAGAAAATTTGTCGAAATGCAAACCCATCTTAAGCACTGTTTAAAAATACTGAGCAATCCATTATACAAGATTAACTCAAGTTTTGCTATTAAAGTCTGTATTTGTCCAAAACTTAGGAAATTAAGAAAGGCAAGAGAAATTAATGAACAGAGGATGAACATATTTTTCCTAGTATACTTAAGTAATGAGAAACCTAGGAAAAATACAAAGAACCCTAGTCCAGAGCAAATCCAAGGTTAATTATTTTATTAGGCACTAATAAATCCAGAAAATCCATAATTAAAAATATAAGGACCATTTAAAAAATGGTAAGAAAATTTCAGTAGACTCCTAACTGCTAGAACACCACTACAAAAGTAGTAAACACCCCAGCCCATCATAATAAGTGGGGTGAACAATTAAAACTTGATTTTTAGCCATGTCCTAATTAAATCATAAGAAAGTCTAAACTTGTGCAACAATAGGCAAATTAATTTTTGCCAAATTATTAGTGAAGTAGACCACCAGAGAATAATATGAAACCTAGTTAAAAATGTAAGGTAACACCCATTACCCTCTTCCCATGAAAAGAACCATATAATCCAAAAATTTCTACCCCCTCTTCCCTTAAGCAAAAAGTTGCCAAATACTAGAATGATTGCTCTTGCACAAAGAAGAAGAGAGGAAAAATTTGAAATCTGTTGTGTGACATTTTTCAAGTATAGTAGTAGTAGAAAGCACCCCATTGGCCAAAAACTTTAGAAAATCATAGTAAAATAACCAATAAGTATTAGTGGCTGAAATTTGGTACAAAGTCATGTTATTACACCTAAATACCAGCAAAAATGAACGTTAGGGAATAAACCACAATTAAAGGGAAGTTGTAATTCAAAGCATCCCCTCTGCCCTAAAACTTGATCATTTGTACAGAGAGAACCCTTTACTTTTTAAGCCCCAATTTTTGAGATAGAGAGTTACACACCAGTGAAAAGCCACTATAAGTTTTACAGAATTTTTGGAATATTATAAAACTAGCTTGTAGTTCAAACCCACCTTAAAGGCATAAAAGAAAAGGAAAGGAAGAGATAAATTAGAAAGAATAATGAATCTCACCCCAATGAATTCAGCTAGGAATCTTATTAAAATTTCACTAAAACATAAAAAGGAAAATCAGCGGAACACTAAAATAGTCTGACCATTCAGTAATCATACTTGACCCTAATTTACTAAGTATTCCACAGAAATCTCTAGTAGCTAGATTAAGCTCTACCTTAATTATTTAATCATTCACCATACAACTTTAATTGCTAAATTGCATATCATGCCATACATATATCTTATTCATTGCATTCATTAGATTGCAACCTCGCTAACGGAGAGTACGTGCTCATCCCTGAGCAAGGAGCTGTCCACAAGGAAGACCAGGAGCTAGCTCCTGAGCCTGCCATCGAGGATCTCCCCGCAGCCCCAGCAATTGAAGGCAAGCCCCGGTTTTATGCATAACCAATTTTTATATATGCTATTTTACTACACTTATTGTTTGTAGGCTTGTAATGTGCACTTAAGTGTAGGAGTTGCTTGAAACCCTTAGTTGCACTAACTCAGGATTCCTTTTTGAGATCGATACTAGTATGCTAGGTCAAGTAGCTGCTTTGCTAGTTAGGATCTTAGTAGAACTCGAGTGATTTTTCTAGCACTCGTGCGAGGTCAGGAACTGATTGTATTCATCTTGATAACGGGATCTATGATGGTCTATGCCCTATTCCTCATCTTTCAGAGTTTGAACGTACTAAACATATCCCGAGAAATAGGGCAAGTTTAGAGATTGTTTTATCTCGCTCTTTCACCTTTTGTACATTTTGTTTGTGCTCCTTTTGGTATCTTCATTCTCTTTCTGAGCCTTAGTCAATGCCTTCATCAAGGATGCAATGTGGTCGTCTTTTTTGTTGTAGGATTTCTGAAGACTTTTAGCTTCGGTCTATAACTCATTATCTGCAACCTCAGAATCATGTTGCAGTCTAAGAGCCTTGCATATTATTAAAGCCCTACAGTTTTATCAATAAGATAAAACTTAGTATGTCATACCTTTGTCGAAACAATGTATCAAAGGAAAAAAATTGCCTTAATGTTTGTGTAAGCCAAACATTGGGTGAACATTTGCTTCTTCAATTTGCTCAACTCATGCTCAATCATCAGAAACCCAACATTACAAACCACATCTTTCACTAAGGCAGCTTCCCTTATATTGGAGATGCATAACTAAGGTATTGTTGCCTCCTCAAAAAATAGTAGCCCTGGCAGGATACATGAGAGCTTCCGCCTGATCCTTTAGCTCCAATGCGGTTGAATATTAATCTTTTCTTCCGACTTCGCTGTGGAAGAACGAATAGCTTTGGCTCCCTTTGACTCTGAAGCTTTTGGTGGTTCTTATAGTAACTTTTATAGGCTCCAAAGCCTTAGCCACTTCAGCGACGCCTTTGGCATCTTTCCTAGGATGATGAAGTCCTAATGACCATATGAATAAGTGATTCAATCATAGGGCCCTTCTTCGATGAGGTTGTGTCTCCTAGTGTTGTAGGAGCCAAGACTCTAGCCATACTATCTGTAACACCCCGTCCAATCCCTGGACCGATGGTACTTACACCTGGCAGCTCTCTAGGATCATATATTGTCCCCACATACTAACACAAGTCTTTTGTGCGCACTTTGTCCTCATTCATATGCACCCGAGAAAACTTCCCGGTTGTCACCCATCCCAAATTGCTCCAAGCCAAGCACACTTAACTTGGAGGTTCTTTCGAGACAGGCTTCCGAAAAAGAAGATCCACCTTGTTGGTATGGATACTCTATTAATTCTATTAAGCCTTTGGCCATGACATCACCATCCCAGGGGCCAGGATATCACAATCCACCCCCTTAGAAGACCGACTTCCTCGTGGGTCAACCCCAATCCAGGAACCTCCCCTCTTAGTCATGTCTGTGTGTCTAGTGTCGTCATATGCCATGCCTTGTGACCACTCCGGGCTCACATGTGTCATGCGCCATATACTGGAACCCGCTAGCCCACACACGCCCGTGAAACCGCGTGGGTCAGTTCTGATACCACTTGTAATAACCTGTCCAATCCCTAGACCGATGGTACTTACTCCTGGCAGCTCTCTAGGATCATATATTGTCCCCATAGACTAACACGAGTCTTTTGTGCGCACTTTGTCCTCACTCATACGCACCGGAGAAAACTTCCCAGCCGGTCACCCATCCCAAATTGCTCCAACCCAAGCACGCTTAACTTGGAGGTTCTTTTGAGACAGGCTTCCGAAAAAATGCACCTTGTTGGTATGGATACTCTATTGATTCTTTTAAGCCTTGGGCCAGGACATCACCATCATAGGGGCCAGGATATCACACTATCTTCATCATTATTTCCTTTCATAGTTAATAGCAAGTTAGTAAGCTCCAAGCCTAGCAGACTCAAAGTAGGAAAATGTATATGTAAAATCATTACCTCTTGTATTTGTGTGCACCCAAGAGATGAAGTAGAGCCGCTTTGTTTTCCTTGCTCCTTCCTAGCAACTTTTTCAACTCTGGCTCTAACAATTTGTAATTTTTTCCTTTTTAGGGGAGTTGTTCTATCAGAATGAGAGTCCTCTTCATCGTAGCTCTACCCTACCTTTGGTCCATTTGCAACATTTACATTTTGTTTTTTGCCCTTCATTCCCTTAGCAGCTTCTATGGTTACCGGATCTGAACATAAAGTTTTGTTTGTCAGAAATATGAAGGTTTTATTTGGAACGTATTACTAACTTATTTACATAATTAGGGATTACATCTTCCAACTTAATTACCTATATTAAATACTTATGTTGTATTTTGTTAACCTGAAACTTCCTAAGCAGTGCAAAGATACTTGTTGTTCAATTATTCCTTTTGAATTAGTAGGGAAAAATGAGGATTGGTAGTTATGGTTGCATGGAACCTAACCTAATGGTTTTTTTAGTACATGAAAGTAGACACAAGGAATCTAAGCACTTGAGGTCAAGCAATTCATGTGAAATGGTGGTGTAAATGGTCAAAATTGGTGAATAGCATTTAATATGAGAAGAAAGTGAATGAGGTTGGCACCTTCATGCCTTCTACAGTAGTTGGGCTATTCTGTAGTACTGAGGACCACAAACCTAATGGGTCCTAGTAAAAAATGTACATAGTACATAGCATCCATTACATGCAAATACTTTAAATAAGTGTAATGCCAAGCTAGAGAGGAGTTGGAAGAAGAAATATATTGGAGCATTGCATAAATCAAACCAAAAAGGAAAGGGTCGTGTTGTACTCTATAAGTAGAACAGTGGAAGTGGCATTAACCATTTTCTTGTGTGAGAAGATAATTTATTGTTATGGTCCAGCTGTAGCAGTGGTGTTATAGTGTGATATGTAGTGTTTGTGTGGATTGAGGAAGTACTCCTGTCCTTGTTCCACAGTTAGAAAATATATGGTGTAATTTGTTTTGCAAAAGTGAAACAATACTGCCACATATTGAACCATTTGAATACAAATCAATGCGGAGAGGGTGTAATTTGTCTTGCAAAAAGTGTAATTTGTAATAAGAAAGTTTATTACAACATCAATCATTTGAATGAAATACCATAGTATTACAACAATTTAACATATTTCTCATATCCAATAGTCTATGACATCTCTTTAAAAAATCATCATTGTTTGTGTCGCGTGACGAGTCCACAGGTGCTACATATCCAGCATCAATGTTTGTGTTATCTTCTTCGTCCTCCTCATCTGCTAACCCAATATCATGTGATTCTTCTACAAATTCAGCAAATGCTTTCTCAAGGACACAACATCACCTGTTACACCTTCCATGTCAGACCTTCACCACTTCACCAATACTTCATCACTGCTTGAAGCACTCATGCCTTCCAATCCCACATCCAGTGAATCAAGATCAATTTCTAAATTTTTAGATTCTGGCATGGCGAACAGATTTTAGGGTTTCATTCTTACAACAATGCACCAATCTTTTTCTTTGTTTAATTGGCATAAAACACCTGCTCAGCTTGTGAACCAAGAATATAAGGCTCATCTAAATAGCACACAAGAGTTTTATCAATATCAATAATTTCATACTGATCCCTTTGGTAGCCTATTTCTTTGTTCTTGGTAGTAGGAACATGGAACCAGTTGCACTGAAAGAGGACAACTTCCTTACCTTGAGGAAAATATAGTGCAATAATTTTTTTAATCACACCGTACGAGTTAATATTACTAGAACTTTCATCTCCTTTTACAACAACACCACTATTTTGTGTGCATAGGTTCTGCTCTACTTTTCTGTACGAAAAAGAAATCCATTGATGAAGCATCTGTTGAAAACACAAGCCTGATGGCCTGGTCCTTGTGAAAGAGTGTAGATCAGGTAACTTGTCTTCCCTTATTGATTTAGTTTCCTGATCTGTAGCCAACAAATTATGTTTATGTTATTTGCAAATATAATACTGAGCAACAGTTAGTGGATGACATTACAAATAAAACAAATTACTCACACCCACCTTTCGCTCGAACCAGCCTACAAATTGTTCCTTGTGCCTTTGATCAACATTCTATGTACTTAATTTTTTAGTTCATCCATATGCTTGCTACAATATTTTAAAAGGGGGATTCAGGTAACTAAAATTCTATGAAACGTGCCAATGCATAGTATCAAAATATAGATTTTGAAATAAGATCTTACTTTATCCATGGAGTAGCCTCAACATAATTTTGTAAAATGTAGTGCCTCATTCGCTGTAGCTCACTCCTAGAAAGTGACTCGACGGTGAATCCTTTCTTAGTGTAGTCAATGTTGGCAAATATGCTTAGGCTAGATGGTGGTTCATTCATAGCAGTAGCTTCATGACGGTCTACCTAATTATGCTTGGTTTCCACGTCTTGCAAGAAGCGACTGCAAAATGGCATGCACTCCTCTAATATATATCCCTCAGCTATCGAGCTTCTAGGGTGCGCTTTGTTCTATACATAGCCTTTAAGAGTACGTAGATATCTCTCAATTGGATATATCCCTCAGCTATCGAGCTTCCAGGGTGCGCTTTGTTCTATCCAAGTTTAGCCTCTTCAGCTAGATGAATCAGCAAATGAATCATTATATCAAAAAAGGCTAGTGGGAAAATCATCTCAAGACGATAAAGGATTTCAGGAATCGAGGTGCTCAACTGCTTTAAATCTTCAGCACTCAACTCCTTTGAACATATTGCATTGAAGTACCTACTAAGCTAAATCAATGGAAGAGCAACAATTTCTAGATAAACGTTGCGAACTGCAATGGTAATAGCTTCTGAAAAATAACATGACAGTAATGAGTTTTTAGACTAGATACCTTACACTTGTTCACATTAACACTCCGCTTAATTGAAACACCTCTGGTGTTACACGAACTAAAACTTTGGCATGACATCATATGCATTGGCATTACATTATGTATGATACACCTAGGATGCATCCACTAGGATAAAATTTCAAAACAAACATGTGATGTGATGCTTGTGTGATGATCTGACTTGGTAAAAGAGATTCTTGACCCTAGGTTGGAATGTCTCTCTTCAAGGATTAGAAGCATGTTGCCATGTGAGATGACCACTAAAGGATGATCTTAACAGGTTGGTAGAAATGTTCAATAAATGTTATCTTAGAGAGCTTAAGTGCTAAATGTACCCTAGGATGCTCAAAACCCTAACTTGCAACCAAGAAACCCTAATTAGTGTCCTATAAGGTGATTTCAAATTCTATGCACTTTTAGTCAAAAGTGTATATATCAAAGTGATAGAGTAAAAACAACTAAGAAACTTTCATATTTAGATATTTCCATGTTTTGTGGTGAAACTTGAAGTAATTTGCAAAAGTGCATGAGTCACCCTAACTTTGAACTCTGAAAAATAGTGTGGATGAGCTGATTTTGGACTCGTGTATCTCTTGATTCAGAAGGAGTTTTCTATAAGTCAACATAACAAAGTTGTAGAGCTACTATAGTAGTACAAATTTGATTAAGTGACCTAGCCCAGGAATTGTATGGAAATTGGAGTAACATGCCCTAGAAGTCGGGCTGTTAGCCAGGTTGTAATCTGAAAACAGATTGTCAGTAGGAATTCAATCGACTTTGTAGCCGGATTGTGCTTGATCTAGTGAGTAATAGATCAATATCATTATGACAAATTTGAAGCTGGTATATAGGGGAACAACTTTGGTATAGTCGAATTGGTAGTTCATTGCATGAAAGTCAAATGCTCCCAAAGTTGCTTTGTCATTCTCATTGAATGAAGTCGACATGCCACAGTAAACAGAAAAAGATCTTAGGTTCAGGGAACCTTGCCGTCGGTGACCTCCGCACGGTGATTTGAACTGGCCACCGAGATTCGTGCTCAGTGCGGGTGGGATATTACCGAGAGGATGAAAAGATCAGAGGGCGATTGGATTGAGCCAGCCCCGCCGTATCCACTTGCCCGGCGACGTGGCCGAGTGACCGTCGCCATGGTGGCCGCCGTTTATCTCGATCATGCCACGCCACATGCCATCTTACCACGTGGAGTGTAGCCGGTTGCTGCCCGAAGACATAGAGTGTAGCCGGTTGCTACCCAAAGACGTTACCCCATTGCACGCCACGGTGAACTCGCCTTGGTAGAAATATCCCGCCACCGCTGTGAACACCTTCGTCTGAAATTTGTGAAGCACAAGGTTGGCTCCTTTAAATTGAGCATTCCTCACGCTCTGCATCTCTGTTACGTGCCCATCCCACCCTCAGTTAGCCTCTCTCGTGCACCCTAGCCCCAGGTCACAGGATTTCCCCAAATCGATTCATTGTCACCGCCGTGAGACCTCTCAGCGTGGCCAGCCCTTCTCAGGTTATTTCATGGCACCCTGATCCATGTTTTATCATTCCTTATTACTAGTGAAGCTCTCGGTCTTGGTTAATTGAATGCTACCGTGCCATAGCTTTGAGAACGTCGCGCTGTCGCCCAGGAACGCCTGTGTGGACACTTCTCATGTCGACCGGCCATTCCAGATTGCCTCTGTCCAAATTTGCGCAAGCACCGTAGCCCTAGTAGGTCACTGATTTGTGTAACACCCTAGTTGTTACTCAGGGCCTTTGCTCAACACATACACATGTGACCTATTATCACATGTGTTTTAGTTTGAGAAAGAGACACCAAATTTGAGAAGCAATGTCTTAACCAAGTGTTAGGCATACTAGATGTCATACCCTAGCCTTTTCATGCACCTCCAATTGAGAAAAATGCTCAAACCCTAGGACTACCCTCCTTAAGCCATTAGAGTACCAAGAAAGGATTAGTGGTAGAACTATATAAATCACCAAATTATGGCTTGACCCATTCACCAAAGTTGTAGCATATTTAAATACTTACAAGAAATAGTAAGGAATTTTTCCCAAAAAGGTCCCACAAAATCCTCAAATTAATCACTCATGTGGGAAGCACAAAAGAAAAACCCCTCTTTCTCTAAGCCAAATCATTGGGGTCAGAAATGTGAAGATGACTTTCGCACCTTCGAGTTATTGCCTACGCATCAAGAGCACTCAGACCTCATGAGCAGAATTATCCCACACATGATCTGGAGCTAGCAGCGGTAGTTCATGCTCTGAAGATATGGAGGCACTATCTAATGGGAGCTCATTATAATATTTATACTGACCATAAGAGACTCAAGTATATTTTCACTCTGGCTGATCTTAATATGAGGCAGAGAAGATGGTTAGAGTGGATCAAGGATTATGATCTGGAAGTACACTATCATCCGGGTAAGGCAAATGTAGTAGCAGATGAAATGAGTCGTAAAACCCAGTGCAACTGTCTAACCATAGACTCTCTTGTCGCCGCTCTATGCAATGAGTCGAGCAAAATGAATGTGGAAGTGGTTTCTCCGGGTACTCTGGATTATATCTCAATCAAGCCAGCCTTGCAGGATCAGATAATCATGGCACAACTTAGTGACAAGGGTGTTCAAATCATTAAGAGAATGCTCAACCAAAAGGTGGATAAGCATAAATGTTTTCGTCAGGACAGCAGGGGCATTTTATGGTTTGAAGACCGACTTGTTGTTCCCAAGGATCCAGAACTCAGAAAGGAAATTTTGGACGATGCTCATCTCTCCAAATTTTCCATGCATCCCGGAAGCAACAAAATGTATCATGACCTCAGATCCTTGTACTGGTGGACCATGATGAAAAGAGAAATTGCTAAGTACGTATCCGAGTGCGAAACTTGCCAAAGAATCAAAGCAAGTCATTTGAAGATAGCAGGTACCTTGTAGCCACTCCCTATACCATCTTGGAAACGGGAGGACATTTGCATGGACTTTATTGTGGGATTTCCCAACACCTCCTGACACCATGATTCCATATGGGTCATTGTGGATGGGCTAACCAAGACAACTCATTTCTTGCTAGTGCATACAACCCACAGGGCAGAAAGGTACGCAGAGATCTATATTGACCAAATAGTGCGCTTGCATGGAATACCAAGGACCATCATCTCAGATAGAGGAACACAATTCGTAGCACGTTTCTGGGAACAGCTACAGAAGTCACTTGGAACAATCGTGATTAGAAGCTCAGCCTATCATCCTCAGACTGATGGCCAAACAGAGAGAGTAAATCAGATTCTCGAGGACATGTTGAGAGCATGTGTGATACACTATGGTAAAAATTGGGACAAATATATTTCACTGGCAGAATTCTCTTACAATAATAACTACCAATCCAACCTAAAGATGGCACCCTTCGAGGCCTTGTATGGGAGGAGGTGTAGAACACCGCTCAATTGGTCACAAGCTGGAGAAAGAGAAATATTTGGGCCCGACCAAGTACTCAAAGTTGAGGACAAGGTCAGAGTCATTAAAAAGAACTTAGAAGCTCCTCAAGCCACGCAAAAGAGCTATCACAATAAAAGGAGAAAGCCTCTACAATTTGAAGTGGGAGATCATGTGTATCTCAAGGTCTCGCCTACTAAAGGTGTTCAGGGATTTGGGATTAAAGGAAAATTAGCCCTCGCTACATTGGGCCCTATGAGATCAAGGAAACTTGTGGACTTGTAGCATATCAGTTTAAGCTACCACCTCACATATCTACAATTCATGATGTGTTCCATGTATCTCAGTTGAAAAAGTGTGTCCGCGTACTAACAGAAGTACTAGCAGAACCTGAATTGGAGATAGAACCAGACTTGTCATACCAAGAGCACCCTGTCAAAATACTGGACCATAAGGAAAGATCAACTCGTGCAAAGTCGATCACAATGTACAAGATCCAGTGGAGCAACCATTCAGAAGAAGAGGCTACCAGGGAAACCGAGGATTTTCTACGCTCAAACTACCCCGGTTACCTACCTAAAGAGATCAGTGCGTGACTATGACCCAAACCCCCCTGCCCTTTGAATCCAAGTATAAGAAAGATGGTCTTAATAGAAATTGAGTAAGCTGTAAAACTAAATCAAGAAGGGCTTACTTCTGAAGTTGCAAAGAGGATGACATTCGAAGAGCAGTTTACTAAGGAGCATTAACAAACAAACCCAAACCGTGCAAGCACGCACCTTCTCAGCACCCCTAAGGGATCCTGAACCAAATCTCGGGACGAGATTCCTTTAAGGGGGGATGGCTGTAACACCACAGGTGTTACTCAGGGCCTTTGCTCAACACATAAACATGTGACCTATTATCACATGTGTTTTAGTTTGAGAAAGAGACACCAAATTTGAGAAGCAATGTCTTAACCAAGTGTTGGGCATACTAGAAGGCATATCCTAGCCTTTTCATGCACCTCCAATTGAGAAAAATGCTCAAACCCTAGGACTACCCTCCTTAAGCCATTAGAGCACCAAGAAAGGATTAGTGGTAGAACTATATAAATCACCAAATCATGGCTTGACCCATTCACCAAAGTTGTAGCATATTTAAATACTTACAAGAAATAGTAAGGAATTTTACCAAAAAAGGTCCCACAAAATCCTCAAATTAATCACTCATGTGGGAAGCACAAAAGAAAAAACCCCTCTTTCTCTATGCATAATTTCAGCCCTCTTCTAAAGATCACATGTGTTCACTTAGTTGCAGGCTCCAAAACAACATGGTCCAATTGACAAAAGGGCGCCAAAATACCCAAGGAACACCCTTGAAAAATTTGAACTCAAACCAAAACCATTTGACATGAATTGACATAGGTTTTGTCTCGGGCTAAACAGTCCAGACAGACCTGACCTGGCGCCACCATATCTCCCACACCCGACCATATCTTCACTTGGAACTCACACAAGACAGATAGCCCTAGGCATAGAGAAGAGACTTTACACAGGATTTTTGGCAAGATTTGCACGTTTGGTCGACCAGGACGCGTTTGAACAAGGGCAGAAACAAACGTCCACGTGTTCGACCTGTCCTGGCACGCCAGAGCACGCCCAGGCGCTTGGCCCCGCATGCCCGCGCCAAGCGACGCCCGACCCCGCGCCCTCGCCTGTGCCCGCGCCTATAAAGCAACCCCAGGCCGCGACCGTACTCCCTCGCACGCCCTCAGCTCCACCCGAGCATGAGTTTGCCGGAGTTCTCTCTGCGCACGGCGTGCCATCGGCCGCCCAAGGACACCCACCATGGACCCGCCACTCCAACCCACCTCCATCCAATCCATCTCCTCGGCTAGCTTCCCTAGAGCCCCGTAAAGCTTCCCGAGCCCTCAGACCGAACACTACTTCGCCGGAGGCACCGGATTGCCATCGCCGAACTCCAGCTAACCGCCGCCGCGCGCGGGTGGATCGAATTGCATGGTGAGCCATTTTCAAATTCCTTGCACCCACGGCACCACTGACTTCTCGTGAAGCTCCCCGAGCACTTTGATTAAGCTCTACCGCTGTGAGCAGGCCGGAGCACGCGCCGCCGACGAGCCCGACCGCCTGCGCACGCGGCCAGCCCTCCTTCGGTCACCAGCGCCGGCGATCCGCACCTCGATGTGACCGCCAAAGACCCCCAGACCTCACCCAACCCTTCGCTGGACCTCTCCCATCGCCGGTAAGCCGTGCCACCACTTTTTCTCTCCTCGGCTACTGTTCGGGCGAGGAAGGAGTGTGGGTTAGAGAGGGGAAAAGGCTAGGGGGTTATGTGCTAAGTCAGTGACTCATGCGAATAGTTCCCAGGGGCACGTTTAAACGATTCGGTTAAGAATAATCCCAGGTACCCTGATGCAAAGCCGTTTTCCTTTAAACTTTTAAATTTATTCTTTTCAAAAGAGCATGGATCTTGAAAAATTCATAACTTTTGAGTTATTTTCAACCAAATTTGGTCAAACAAATTTTGTTAGGACCTACATATTATGAACTATCGAGCAAAAATAATAAACACCATGGTTCCTGCAATACTTTTTAGAGTTTTGATTTAAATAAGCAAACTGCCCAAAACTTAATAACAAGAGGAAAAATAGAAAGACTTTTAGGCTAGGGCTGAGAAAAATTCGAGATATACTTAACCAGTAGTTACACTGTTTAAAAATATTAAACTCCCCATTATACTAGATTAAGAAATGTTTATCGACTAAAACTTGTGTTTGCCCAAACCTTAAGAAAATGAAAAGGGGATTAAAATGGAAACCAGAGAGCAACCACATTTTTCCTAACCTGCCTAGATGATGTAGTTCATAAGAAAAAATTGTTGAACCCTAGTCCAGTAAAAAGAAAGTGCACCACCAATTATTTAATGAAAATAGAGAGAACTTTGAAAAGTCATAGAAAAATAATCTTAAGGAGAAAACACCCCAACCTTAGGAATGTCTACTCTTATGCTAATAAGAATCTGGAAAAATACAAGTTCTGTTGTTTGACATTTTTAAAACAGCAAGTTAGTTATAAGTGTCTTTTTGGCATTAAAATTTAGAAAATAACAACTAAATAATCACTAAGTAACCCTTTATGATTTTTGGCACATAAGCATGTTATCACACATAGATACCAGCAAAAATAACCCTTACTACAGAACCCCCACCTAGATAAGAGTTGTAGTGCAAAGTGACCCTCTGCCCTAACTTTTGTTATTTTTTGTCCAGGGTTTATCATATTTGTTTTTAACCTCAAATTTATAGGATAGACTACAGTGACCAATATTAACGCACTGTAATTTTTACAGAATGTTTGGAAAATTTTAAATCGCTATGGTAGTTCAAACCCACCTTAAAAGCATAAGTAGAGAATGAAAAGGGAAATTGGTAGAAGGAAATAATGTTACACTCACCACTACAACAAAACCTCTCTAAGTGCCCACTAAAACTTTAAGGGATGATCAAAATCTTAATCCACTCAAAACTTAGACTACTAAGTATAAACCACTAAGAACTTCGTACGACAAAGAAACCCTAGTTTACCAACTACCTTAGTATTACTTCACCATGCATCCTAGTTACTAAATTTGCATATCATAGCATACATGTATCTTATTCATTGCACTCGATAGATTGCAACCTCACTGACAGAGAGTATGTGCTCATCCTGGAGCAAGGAGGTGGTCATAAGGGAGTCGAGGAGCCAGCACTAGAGCCTGTCACCGAGGATCTCCTCGCCCCAGCTTTTGAAGGCAAGCCCCAGTTTTATCCATAACCGTTATATATGCTATTTTACTGCAGTTAATGTTTGTAGGCTTGTACCGTGCACTTAAGTGTAGGAGTAGCCTGAAACCCTAGTTGCATGATTTCAGGATTCCTTTTGAGATGGATACTAGTATGCTAGGTCGAATAGTTGCTTTGCTAATTAGGGATCTCGGTAGAAGTTGAGTGATTTTTCTAGCAATCGCGCGAGGTCAGGAATTGATTGTACCCATTTTTATATTAGAATGATGATGGTATGTGGTTAACGATCCATAGGGATGCGTTGTCTACGAGACGAAAATTGGAATAAGGACTAATGTGTGGTACCGTGTGTCAAGAGTTTGAACGTACTAAACACATGCCGAAAAATATGGTAAATCGGTAAGCCTAGTACCTCAGTGAACCTGCCCGCAGACTTCTCTCCTCACACGTCCTGAGACGTGGTCTCCCATTCCGGATATGGTGGGTACAAGTGCGGTCACTGCACGGTGGCAGCCGGGGTTAGTGGGGCATTGTATGCCAAGGCGGTGAGCCCTGTTCTGTTGACAGGGAATCGATAGGGACGATTGACATGTGTGGGACAGAGTGCCCTAACATATCGCGTGTTTAGGTTTACCTTGCAAGGTCAAAAACTCGATTCGAATCGTCTGCTTCTCGCAGCTAATGAGACTGCTTGATCCATGCTGCTGCATCGAGTAAGAAGTGACATGAGGTTACGTACAAAATATGTTGATTAGCATAATGTTTGATACCATGTATGAGTAGCTAGGTACTCATCTAGTCAAAATTATTATTCTAGAACTTAAAAACGTAAACCTTGATTTTAGACTCAGCTAGTGCTTTTGGAAAACCAAACCCCTCAGCCAAACAACTTCATAGTCTAGAGGTAGAGGAGTAGACTCCTCACACCGGGTAAGTCTAGCTAAGTATTAGTATACTCAGCCTTGCTTGTGGCACAATTTTACAGGTACCTTGGATGACATGGTTTGTGGCAGAACCACCCGAATTATTCCAGCTTAAGTGCCTAAGTCACGCCTCAGGGGTCGTAACACACTTAAATCGGAATCACCCGTCAGTCCCTCAGATCTAGTCTGATAGAGCCACTTAACCAGGATCAAATTCCACAATCCCACTCGAAGGTGAGTCACAGAAGAAATACAATAAAACAGGAAACCTCAAATTAAGTACTGAGTTATTACATAAATCGGAGTTTTTGAGTAGCAAATAAAGTTCACAAAATAAAGTGCAGCGGATAATCGATGTCATCGGTAATGAGGAAATGGGCAAGGCCTAGCCCACTACTCCTCATGCTCCTCTCCTGCCGGAGCAACATCCCACTCGACCGTCCAACCCGGTGGCAGGGTGGTAGGCCAAGTCACACCATCAACCATTTCCTGAATGGTACCTGCAAAATGGTGCCACAAGCAAGGCTGAGTATACTAATACTCAGCTAGACTTAACCGGTGTGAGGAGTCTACTCCTCTACCTCTAGACTATGCAGCTGTTTGGCTGAGGGGTTTGGTTTGCCAAAAGCACTAGCTGTTTCTAAAAGCAAATTTTAGCTTTTCAAATTCTATCATCATTAACTTAGCTAGATTTGCTCCTTCTAAGCATACATGGTAACAATCAATTAGTTCAATCAACAAGTTATCTCATGTAACCACATTTCACTTCTTACTCGATGCAGTACAAGGAATCAAGCAGTCTCATTAGCTGCGAGAAGCAGACGATTCGAATCGAGTTTTAAACCTTGCAAGGTAAACCTAAACACACGACATGTCAGGGCACTCCGTCCCCACACACGTCAACCGTCCCCATCGATCCCCCGTTCGCGACCAGGCCTCACCGCCTTGGCATACAATGCTCCACCGACCCCGGCTGCCGCCGTGCAGTGACCTCACTTGTACCCACCATAGCTAGCATGGGAGACCCAGTCTCAGGTCGCATGAGGGATAAAGTCCACGCCCGGCTTCACTCCGGTACTAGGTTTACCGGTTACCATTTTTCCCGGCATGTGCTTAGTACGTTCAAAAGCTTGACTCAGGTATCCACACATTAATCCTTAATTCATTTTTCCCGTCTCATGGACAAGTCCTCCCTAGATCCAAGTCCATAGACCAACATAAATCCCGTTATCAAGATGAATACAATCAATTCCTGACCTCGCGGGAGTGCTAGAAAATCACTCGACTTCTACCGAGATCCTGATTAGCAAGCAGCTACTCGACCTAGCATACTAGTATTCATCTCAAAAAGGAATCCTAAGTTCATGCAACTAGAGGTTTCAGGCAACTCCTACACTTAAGTGCACATTGCAATCCTACAAGCATTAAGTGTAGTAAAGTAGCATATAATAACATGGTTATGCATAAAACCGGGGCTTGCCTTCAATTGCTGGGGCTGCGGGGAGATCCTCGATAGCAGCCTCTGAAGCCTGCTCCTGGTCCTCCTCTTGGACAGGTCCTTGCTCGGGGATGAGCACGTACTCTCCGTCGGCAAGATTACAATCTAATGAATGCAATGCGTAAGATATATGCATGATATGATATGTGCATTTAGAAATTACAACTTTAAAGGTGTATGATCTTTTGAGTTTAAACAAGTTACTTTACTTATGTAAAACCCTTTAGTGGTATTCTTGGTAAATTGGGTTGAACTTAGCTAAGGTAAGTGATAGGTTTATTTTTTTTGGGGTTCCACTGAATTCCTTTTATGTCTTAGGGATAAATGATAAGTACTCAAGTTAGACTTATTGAGGTGGGGTTTATTTCTTCTTTCCTTTTTCTTTTATTCTTTTAATGTTTTGGAGTATGTTTGAACTACAAGTTGCTTTTATAAAATTCCAAAAATTCTGCAAAAATTACAGTGGCTTGTTACTAGTGTGTGTTGCTCCGTCTCAAAATTTGGGAATCAGAAGGTGAATAGTTTTCTCTGGACAAAATTATCAAACTCTAGGGCAGAAGGGGTGCTTTGAACTACAACTACTGTTTAACAGTGGGTAATTCTCTAAAACTTATTTTTGCTGGCTTTTAGATGTTATAACATGACTTGATACAAATTTCTAGCCATTACTATCTTTTAATTATTTTTCTATGGCTTTCTCAAGTTTCTAGCCAAATGGGTGCTTTCTACTACCACTATATTTGAAAAATATCAAACAACAGAGTTCTTTTTTTTCATAGTTAGTATTTTGTGCAAGAGCAATCATTCTGAAGTTTGGCTTCTTTTTGCTTAAGGGAAGGGGTGGTTTGCATTATTTGAATTAAGTGGCCTTCCTCCTAAATCATTTGTAATAGGTATGGGTTTGCTTCTTTTTCATGGGTTTGCATTTTTCTCTGGTAGTTTATCTCATTATGGACTTAGCTAATTTTTGGTTGCCCATTATCACATTAATAGGGGTTGTTCATGATTTATTTGGAAAATGCCTTATTATCACTTTGTATTTATTTTCCTTACTTAACAAGTTGGGCTGAGGTGCTCTGTATTTTTGTAATAGGGCTCTGGTGGTTATAAGTCCACTAGATTTTTATTAATCATTTTGGTTATAGTTTTGTAACTCTAATAATTGATTTTCAGTCCATATAAGGCTAAACAAATCATTTTAATTTAAAACTGGTCCAAATTAATGGTCTCTGTATTTTTCCTAGGTTCTCTGTTACATAAGTAAACTAGGAAAAATAATCTTAATCACTGTTCAATAATTTCTAATGCCTTTCTGATTTTCTCTAAGTTTTGGGTAAAATAGCTTTAAATGGAAAACTACACCATATTTTCCAATGCTGGGGTTCCTACTATTTTTAAACAGTGTCTAAATGAGGTTTAAACATCTACAAATTTTCTTAAGCTCAGCACAAAAGAAAAACTAATTTTCCTTAATTAAACAAGGTTTAGTGGGTTTCTGTTTTTAATTTTAAACTTTAAAATTTAGAACAGAAAGCATAGGGTTTACTATTTTTAAATGATAGATCATAAAATTCAAGAGCTAGCAAAATTGGTTTGACAACTTTTTATTAAGATTTCATCAAGTTATGGATTTTCTAATTTCTCTGGTCATTTTAAAAAGAATCACAGAATTGATTAAATGGAAATCCACTTTGCACTGGGGTCCCTGGCGGTTTTCTAAGTTTTCTTTGCGAATCAGTCCTTAGGTTACTTATCACATGAGTCACTGACATTACAGAAAACCCCTCGGGTTCTACAAATCCTAACCCGAGGTTCTTCTTCTACCTTAAACAGTAGCCGCGGCGGAGAAAAGGGCGGAGGGGCTTACCGGCGGCGAGATTGCTCCGGTGAAGTGGTCGAGGACGAAGGGGAGGTCTCGGGGATCACAACGGTGTGCGGAACGCCATCGGAGATGGTCGGAGTCGGTCGGTCCACGCGCGCAGGCGGGGATGCTCGTCGGCGGCGAGGAGACCGGCCTGGTCACTGCGAGATAGTTCAATCAAATGGGTCAGGGAGGTCCACGGGATGCCAGAGAAGCTATGAGCGCAAGGAATTGGTCGGAGACTCACTGGATAGCTCGGTCCACGCGCGGCGGCGGAAGACCGAAGTCCGGTGAGGTCAATCTTGGGCCTCCGGTGAAGTCCGGCCGGGTCCGAGGGCTTGGCAAGCTTCACGAGCTACTGGTGGAGCTAGCCGAAGCACTGGCTTGCCCAGAGGATGGCTGGGGTGGGCTGGCCACGATGGCCGAAGCTCTGGCGGCAATGGCGGGCGGAATTAAGCTCGCCGGAGCTAAGGGAAAGTGGCTGGCCGGTGAGGATGAGTGCGGAGCGAAGTGGGGCGCGCCTGGGAAGGCTTTATAGGCACGGCGCGGTGCACGGGCGGTCGTGGACCGGCGAGTGCGCGCGGGCGTGCACTGGGAGGCGCGGTGCGCGAACGGGCGTGAACCAGGGGTGTCAGCCACGGTCGAATACGTGTTCCCGTTGCCTCTGCCCCTGTTCAAGCGCCAATTGGGAGCAAATCTTCGCGAATTTGGGCAAGATCGCTGCAAGGGATTTGTTCACCAGACCAAGCTTTGTCTTTTGTGTATGGACGTCGCGCGGTTTTAGGCTAGGGACAGGGAGTTGTAGCGTCACCAAGGTGCCAGTGTCAGAATGCCTGGTCCCGAGGTTAAGCTGCGCCAAAACCGTGCCAAATGAATTTGGTTTGAGTTCAAACTTTTCCAGGATGTGTTCAAGGGAATTTGGCACAACTTTGATATTTGGATCTCCTGGCTTTGAGTTTCGAAAAGCAGAGAACGCAGATGATCTTTGGGAAGAGGTCTGAAATTCAGAAATTCAGAAATCTGAATTTCTCCAAGGGTTCATAGATCAAGGGCTGATTTGGGGATTTAGTTGAGTTATTTTGGCTAAGCCTTCTCAATCTTTCTTGTTGCTCAATAAATATACTTTAACTTATATAATTGGCTCAAGTCATAATTTTAAACTTTTCATTCCCTTTTTCTTATTTTCTTGAATTTTGTTCATGGGGCTTACTTAGGGTTTTTAATTAGGGTTGCACATTCTACCCTTTTCAAGGACTCCATTTTTTTGATCATGACACTTTTAAGTATATACTTGGTGACTTCTTTATTACTTAAGTTATTTTGATGCTCATGCCTACTTTGGTTCACATAAAATAATGGTTCTTGGTTTGGCATTTGAGAGAAACCCTAGGTGACACTGGGGTGTCACAGCCTTCCCCCCTTAAAGGAATCTCGTCCCGAGATTCGGGCCAGAGTCCTCCCAGGGTGAAGCGAAGGGTGATACTTAATGGGTGATTATTGTTATTATTAGGATAAACTGCTCTTCGAATGTCATTCTCTTTGCAACTTCAGAAGGAAGTCCTTTTAAGTTTAACTTTATAGTTTCTTCATTCTGAATTGAGATCATATTTTGAAAATTAGATTCGAAAGGCAGGAGGAGGGGTTGGGGGTGATTACGTACCAGCTTCCTTAGGTAGGCAATCAGGGAAGTTGGATCTTAAGAATTCCTCGGTTTCCCAAGTAGCTTCCTCCTCTGAGTGATTACTCCACTGGACCTTAAACATCTTAATCGATTTAGCCCGAGTTGATCTTTCCTTGCAATCTAGAATCTTGGAGGGGTACTCTTGGTACGATAGATCTGGCTCTATCTCCAATTCTGGCTCTGCTATGATCTCAGACGGTAATCGAACACACTTTTTCAGCTGAGATACATGGAATACACTGTGAATGGCAGACATCCTTGAAGGTAACTTTAGCTTGTATGCCACGGGTCCACATGCTTCGATGATCTCATAAGGTCCAATGTAACGAGGGGCTAGCTTGCCTTTGATCCCAAACCTCTGCACTCCCTTAGTGGGTGATACCTTGAGGTATACAAAACTTCCCACCTCGAACTGGAGAGGTTTCCTTCTTCTATCATGATAGCTCTTTTGCCTGGCTTGAGCAGCTTCTAGATTCTTCCTGATTAGCTTGACCTTCCTTTCGGCTTCAGTCACCAAATCAGGTCCAAAAACTTCTCTTTCACCAGGTTGAGACCAATTGAGTGGTGTCCTGCACCTTCTTCCATAGAGAGCTTCAAAAGGTGCCATCTTTAGGCTGGATTGATAACTATTGTTATAAGCAAACTCTGCCAAGGAGAGGTGCTTATCCCAGTTCTTGCCACAATCGATCGCACAAGCTCTCAGCATATCTTCCAGAATCTGGTTTACCCTTTCCGTTTGACCATCAGTCTGTGGGTGGTAAGCTGAACTCCTGATTAGCTTGGTTCCCAAAGACTCTTGCAATTGTTCCCAAAATCTGGCAACAAATTGGGCCCCTCGGTCAGAAATAATGGTCCACGGTAATCCGTGCAAACACACGATCCGGTCAATATACAATTCTGCATATTTCTGAGCCTTATCAGTGGTGTGCACAGGAAGAAAATGTGCCACTTTCGTCAATCGGTCTACAATAACCCAAATTGAATCATGATGACGAGAGGTGTTGGGCAGACCCACAATGAAATCCATGCTGATGTCGTCCCACTTCCACGAAGGTACGGACAGTGGTTGCAACGCTCCAGCTGACTTCAAGTGGCTTGCCTTTATCCTCTGACAGGTGTCACACTCTGATACATACTGGGCTATCTCCCTCTTCATTCTGGTCCACCAGTACAAAAGCTTTAGATCATGGTACATCTTGGTGCTTCCCGGATGCATAGAGAATTTGGAGAGATGAGCCTCATCCAAAATTTTCCTCTTGAGATCCTGGTCCTTAGGAATCACCAATCTGCTTTTGAACCATAGCACACCTTTTTCATCCTGGCGGAAACAATTATACTTCTCAACCTTCTGATGGAGATTCTTTTTGATAATCTGCACTCCCTTGTCACTGAGCTGGGCCATGATAATCTGGTCTTGCAAAGCTGGCTCAACAGAAATGTGAGACAAAGAACCAGAAGGAATCACTTCAATTTGCATCTTGCTCAACTCATCACACAAGGTGGTAATGCGAGAATCCATCAGAATACAGTTGCATTGCAACTTCCGACTCAAGGCATCTGCTACCACATTAGCTTTCCCTGGGTGATAATGTACCTCCAGGTCATAATCCTTGATCAGCTCTAGCCATCTTCTCTGCCTCATGTTGAGATCAGCCTGAGTAAAAATGTACTTAAGGCTCTTATGATCAGTGAAGATGTTGCAGTGGGTTCCCATTAGATAGTGCCTCCACATCTTCAATGCATGAACCACTGCTGCTAACTCAAGGTCATGAGTGGGATAATTTTGCTCATGAGGCCTGAGTGCTCTTGAGGCATAAGCAATGACTCGGTTGTCTTGCATCAAGACACAACCTAGCCCGGTGCCAGAGGCATCACAATATACATCAAAAGGCTTGCTGCTGTCGGGTTGTGCCAATACTGGTGCTGTGGTCAGATGCTGCCTTAATGCATGGAAGGCATCTTCGCACTTCTGACTCCACACAAATTTGACCTCTTTCTTCAGCAACTCAGTAATGGGCTTCGCAATTCGAGAGAAGTCCGGAATAAATCTTCGGTAATAACCATCTAATCCCAGAAAACTCCGAATCTGGCGAACAGTTGTTGGTGGCCTCCAATTCATCACCTCTTGCACTTTATCAGGATCAACAGCTATTCCAGCCTGAGAGATAGTGTGACCCAAGAATTTGATTTCCTTTAGCCAAAAATCACACTTGGATAACTTGGCATAAAGGTGGTGCTCTCGCAGACGTTGAAGCACTACATGCAAATGCCCGACATGTTCTTCTTTGTTCTTTGAGTACACCAGAATGTCATCGATGAAAACCACCACGAACTTGTCCAATTCCGGCATGAAAACAGAATTCATCAGATACATGAAATATGCTGGTGCATTTGTCAGCCCGAATGACATCACCAAGAATTCATATAGCCCATATCTGGTTGAGAATGCCGTCTTCGGAATATCACTTGCTCGTATTTTTATCTGATGGTAGCCAGAGCGAAGGTCTATCTTGGAAAACACCTTGGCCCCGACCAACTGGTCAAAGAGAACATCAATACGAGGCAAAGGATACTTGTTCTTGATAGTTACCGCATTAAGAGGGCGGTAATCTATACACAGCCTCAAGCTTTCATCCTTCTTCTTCACAAACAGTGCTGGACATCCCCAAGGCGAAGTGCTTGGGCGAATAAAACCCTTATCCAGCAACTCTTGCAATTGCTTCTTTAATTCTGCCAACTCAGCGGGTGGCATTCGGTAGGGCCTCTTGGAAATTGGGGCCGTTCCCGGTTGCAACTCGATGGCGAATTCAATATCCCGGTCTGGTGGCATTCCTGGCAATTCATCAGGGAAGACATCTGCATACTCACAGACCACTGGGATCTTCTTCAGGGGTAACTCCGTCATAGAGAAAGCACATGACTGAGAAGAACCCTGACTAGGCAGAATCAAAGTGAAATTCCCGCAGAAAGGAGAATTAACTTCCACGGTACGACTGGCTACATCAAGCACAACTTGGTGCAAGGTCATCCAATTTGCCCCTAGAATAATGTCCACATTTTCCAATCCCAACACAAGAAGAGTGGTTTTGATAATGTGGCTTCCCAGTTGAATAGGCACACTTTGGTTTAATTGATTAGTTGCAATTTTACCCCCAGGTGTGACTATCATGAATGACCCTTTTGAGTGAGAGAATGGCAGTTTGCATTTAGCACTGAACTTTTGGCTAATGAAACTATGAGATGCACCAGAATCAAACAGAATTAAAGCATGTTGATTATAAACTGAAAAGGTACCGGTCATGATAGGAGCTCCTTCTGGTACTTCCTCTAGAGCAGTGAAGTTGAGCTTCCCTTGCCTGACTTGCACCTTCTGCTTTCTTCCCTTGTCTTGATTTGGTGCTGGCATCTGCCTCTGCTGGTTCCTAGGACAATTCTTGGCATAGTGGCCCACATTGCCACAAGTGAAACACTTGTTCCCATTGCCCTGGCGGAACTGCTGCTGCTGCGGAGGCTGATTGTTCCTTGGGGCGGGAGCTGGGTAGCGGTTGGGTGCCGGCTGCTGCTGCTGCTGAGGTGGCCTGATCACCCATCTGCCTGCCTGCTGCTGAAAACCCCTGCTCTGATTGTGAGAAACAATCCGGAACCTCTGAGCCTGAGCGGATGGTGCTGCCATTGGTGCCTTTCTCTTCTTCTCTGCCCGGTGAGCAACAATGCAATCCTCCTGGGAGATGGCCATGTTGACCAACTCATTGAAGCTATTAGCCCGGACAGTGTTGAGTCGTTCCCGCAGCTTGGTATTGAGACCCCTGCGGAAGCGATCCCTCTTCTTTTCATCAGAATCAGCATGATACCCTGCATACTGGCATAAGTCGTTGAAGGCTTGCGCATACTGCAGTACCGTGCGGGTTCCTTGATTAAGGGTCAGAAATTCATTCAACTTCCGATCAAGAATGCCAACTGGAATGTGGTGTCCTCTGAAGGCAGTCTTGAATTCCTCCCAAGATACCTCACGATCAGCGGGGAGCATAGCACGGAAGTGGTCCCACCAAGTCCGAGCAGGGCCGCGAAGCTGCTGTGCGGCGAAGCGAGCCTAGGCCTCATCAAGGCAGTCTCCTGTGAGGAGGGGAAACTTGGACTCGACGACGCGGAGCCACACGTCGGCGTCCAACGGATCCTCTGCCTTGGTGAACAAGGGCGGCTGCGTGCTCAGAAACTCCTGGTATGTTGCCATAGCCGGAGGTCACTGATGCTGGCCTCCACCATGATGCTGTTGGTGGGGCTGGCGCTGCAAGAGCTGTCGCAGAATCTCATTCTGCTGGGCCATCAGCTCCTGCACTATGGGAGCTGGGGGAGGTGGCGGGGGAGCTTGCTCGTTCTGCCCGCGACGCTGCCTAGCTGCCATCTGAAAACAGAGATTGTCGCCATTGTTATCCCAACTCACAGCTTCGAACGACAAGATATCACCTCATATGGAAGGAAAATGCCATAATCATAATATTGGGTTCGAAAAGAAGGTAACATGGTGACAAATATCCCATAGATTTCAAAAGTTTACAGGGTTATATCAATCAGGGGAAAGTACCCATAAGCCTAGTCCAAAATGTGATACTACTAAGCTCGCATAGGTTTCTATCCGCCTAAAAATGTCAAAGCGACTGCTTAACCCTGAGCGGTGGAAGCGACACTGGATACGGGTGAAGGAGGCATCGCGAAGGTAGTCCCATTGGCACCAGGGGCTGGTCCTAGCTCCTCGGGAGCCTCTTCTCCCTCGCTTCCTGCTTCATTGGCCTCCATCTCCAGGTGGTGCATGTCCAAGTGGTCATTTGCTTCCTCGAGTTCCCTCTGCACATCGTGAAGCTGGTTCTCCAAGACATCGATAGTGTTGTCTCGGATCTCCACTTGCTGCTCCAGGGTGGCAATGCGCTGGTTCAGCCTCTCCACCTGCAGATCCTTCTCCACCAACTCTGTGGATAGGTCGACCACAAAATCTTCCCGACTGTCGAGAGTGAGCTTGGCAGTCTGAGCGGTGTTAGCAAGAAGTGTCATAGCATCGCTCTGAAGGGCCTGAAGGCGGTACAGCGCACTCATGCACTGAACAGTGACCCTCCCAACCAAGTCAGGATACATTGCCCACACATCCTTCACATGGCTCACGCGGTTACACCACATGGGATCATCCTTCTTCTCAGCAGGGAAGAGTCCCAAGGGGTGCATCACCATCTCCAGGGGATGGTAGCCACAGAAAGTCGTCAGAGTCTTCATGGCCGCTGCCTCAACGGTGTCGTCCGTCCTAAGTCCAATCGTCTTAGAGTCAAGAGAACGCCAACCCGGCTGAAGGGGATGAGCCTCCAAAGTTAGCCAGACCCGACAACGAGGTACCCGATGCTCCTCATACAACTGCACCGTGTACAAAGGGGGCGTAGGGTAACCGGCGGAGTTAAGCACTTCCCACAAGATTGAGGGAAAGCCATCGCGAGAAAGGAAGTCAGAACTGAAACGAGAGTCTCCTCCACTGGCGGGGGTGGGTGAATTCATCTGCGGAAGGGAATCAAAGATAAAGATTATGGTGGAAGGAAAAAGAAAAAGAGAGCCCGGATGGTTTTAAAGAAAGGGGGTTAGCTCAAATTTTAATTCCTCTTTGGGTTTTATAATGCATGCATGCTGGAAGAAACGTTGCCTCTCAAAAGAAAGATAGGGTGCCTTTTTAGGGCATCCTTAAAATATAAGTATTGGCCCACAGGGCCTAATTAATTAGCCACCTATTTCTCTCTCTATGCCTAAGGCCTTTCGTCCTAGGTCTAGCGGTCTAGTCCTGACGATCCGTAACAGTTTCTAGGCAAGTTTTAGGTTTTGAAAATTGGTATTCATGGTTTATTGTCCTTCTCTGTGGTGGAATTTGCTCCGATACCAGCTGTGGCAGAACCACCCGAATTATTCCAGCTTAAGTGCCTAAGTCACGCCTCAGGGGCCGTAACACACTTAAATCGGAATAACCCGTCAGTCCCTCAGATCTAGTCTGATAGAGCCACTTAACCAGGATCAAATTCCACAATCCCACTCGAAGGTGAGTCATAGAAGAAATACAATAAAACAGGAAACCTCAAATTAAGTACTGAGTTATTACATAAATCGGAGTTTTTGAGTAGCAAATAAAGTTCACAAAATAAAGTGCAGCGGATAATCGATGTCGTCGGTAATGAGGAAATGGGCAAGGCCTAGCCCACTACTCCTCATGCTCCTCTCCTGCCGGAGCAACATCCCACTCGACCGTCCAACCCGGTGGCAGGGTGGTAGGCCAAGTCACACCATCAACCATTTCCTAAATGGTACCTGCAAAATGGTGCCACAAACAAGGCTGAGTATACTAATACTCAGCTAGACTTAACCGGTGTGAGGAGTCTACTCCTCTACCTCTAGACTATGCAGCTGTTTGGCTGAGGGGTTTGGTTTGCCAAAAGCACTAGCTGTTTCTAAAAGCAAATTTTAGCTTTTCAAATTCTATCATCATTAACTTAGCTAGATTTGCTCCTTCTAAGCATACATGGTAACAATCAATTAGTTCAATCAACAAGTTATCTCATGTAACCACATTTCACTTCTTACTCGATGCAGTACAAGGAATCAAGCAGTCTCATTAGCTGCGAGAAGCAGACGATTCGAATCGAGTTTTAAACCTTGCAAGGTAAACCTAAACACACGACATGTCAGGGCACTCCGTCCCCACACACGTCAACCGTCCCCATCGATCCCCCGTTCGCGTCCAGGCCTCACCGCCTTGGCATACAATGCTCCACCGACCCCCGCTGCCGCCGTGCAGTGACCGCACTTGTACCCACCATAGCTAGCATGGGAGACCCAGTCTCAGGTCGCATGAGGGATAAAGTCCGCGCCCGGCTTCACTCCGGTACTAGGTTTACCGGTTACCATTTTTCCCGGCATGTGCTTAGTACGTTCAAAAGCTTGACTCAGGTATCCACACATTAATCCTTAATTCATTTTTCCCGTCTCATGGACAAGGCATCCTCCCTAGATCCAAGTCCATAGACCAACATAAATCCCGTTATCAAGATGAATACAATCAATTCCTGACCTCGCGCGAGTGCTAGAAAATCACTCGACTTCTACCGAGATCCTGATTAGCAAGCAGCTACTCGACCTAGCATACTAGTATTCATCTCAAAAAGGAATCCTAAGTTCATGCAACTAGACGTTTCAGGCAACTCCTACACTTAAGTGCACATTGCAATCCTACAAGCATTAAGTGTAGTAAAGTAGCATATAATAACATGGTTATGCATAAAACCGGGGCTTGCCTTCAATTGCTGGGGCTGCGGGGAGATCCTCGATAGCAGCCTCTGAAGCCTGCTCCTGGTCCTCCTCTTGGACAGGTCCTTGCTCGGGGATGAGCACGTACTCTCCGTCGGCAAGATTACAATCTAATGAATGCAATGCGTAAGATATATGCATGATATGATATGTGCTTTTAGAAATTACAACTTTAAAGGTGTATGATCTTTTGAGTTTAAACAAGTTACTTTACTTATGTAAAACCCTTTAGTGGTATTCTTGGTAAATTGGGTTGAACTTAGCTAAGGTAAGTGGTAGGTTTATTTTTTTTGGGGGTTCCACTGAATTCTATTTAAGTCTTAGGGATAAATGATAAGTACTCAAGTTAGACTTATTGAGGTGGGGTTTATTTCTTCTTTCCTTTTTCTTTTATTCTTTTAATGTTTTGGAGTAGGTTTGAACTACAAGTTGCTTTTATAAAATTCCAAAACTTCTGCAAAAATTACAGTGGCTTGTTACTGGTGTGTGTTGCTCCGTCTCAAAATTTGGGAATCAGAAGGTGAATAGTTTTCTCTGGACAAAATTATCAAACTCTAGGGCAGAAGGGGTGCTTTGAACTACAACAACTATTTAACAGTGGGTAATTCTCTAAAACTTATTTTTTCTGGCTTTTAGATGTTATAACATGACTTGATACAAATTTCTAGCCATTACTACCTTTTAATTATTTTTCTATGGCTTTCTCAAGTTTCTAGCCAAATGGGTGCTTTCTACTACCACTATATTTGAAAAATATCAAACAACAGAGTTCTTATTTTTCATAGTTAGTATTTTGTGCAAGAGCAATCATTCTGAAGTTTGGCTTCTTTTTGCTTAAGGGAAGGGGTGGTTTGCATTATTTGAATTAAGTGGCCTTCCTCCTAAATCATTTGTAATAGGTATGGGTTTGCTTCTTTTTCATGAATTTGCATTTTTCTCTGGTAGTTTATCTCATCATGGACTTAGCTAATTTTTGGTTGCCCATTATCACATTAATAGGGGTTGTTCATGATTTATTTGGAAAATGCCTTATTATCACTTTGTATTTATTTTCCTTACTTAACAAGTTGGGCTGAGGTGCTCTGTATTTTTGTAGTGGGGCTCTGGTGGTTATAAGTCCACTAGATTTTTATTAATCATTTTGGTTATAGTTTTGTAACTCTAATAATTGATTTCAGTCCATATAAGGCTAAACAAATCATTTTAATTTAAAACTGGTCCAAATTAATGGTCTCTGTATTTTTCCTAGGTTCTCTGTTACATAAGTAAACTAGGAAAAATAATCTTAATCACTGTTCAATAATTTCTAATGCCTTTATGATTTTCTCTAAGTTTTGGGTAAAATAGCTTTAAATGGAAAACTACACCATATTTTCCAATGCTGGGGTTCCTACTATTTTTAAACAGTGTCTAAATGAGGTTTAAACATCTACAAATTTTCTTAAGCTCAGCACAAAAGAAAAACTAATTTTCCTTAATTAAACAAGGTTTAGTGGGTTTCTGTTTTTAATTTTAAACTTTAAAATTTAGAACAGAAAGCATATGGTTTACTATTTTTAAATGATAGATCATAAAATTCAGGAGCTAGCAAAATTGGTTTGACAACTTTTTATTAAGATTTCATCAAGTTATGGATTTTCTAAGTTCTCTGGTCATTTTAAAAAGAATCACAGAATTGATTAAATGGAAATCCACTTTGCACTGGGGTCCCTGGCGGTTTTCTAAGTTTTCTTCGCGAATCAGTCCTTAGGTTACTATTCACATGAGTCACTGACATTACAGAAAACCCCTCGGGTTCTACAAATCCTAACCCGAGGTCCTTCTTCTACCTTAAACAGTAGCCGCGGCGGAGAAAAGGGCGGAGGGGCTTACCGGCGGCGAGATTGCTCCGGTGAAGTGGTCGAGGACGAAGGGGAGGTCTCGGGGATCACAACGGTGTGCAGAACGCCGTCGGAGATGGCCGGAGTCGGTCGGTCCATGCGCGCAGGCGGGGATGCTCGTCGGCGGCGAGGAGACCGGCCTGGTCACGGCGAGATAGTTCAATCAAATGGGTCAGGGAGGTCCACGGGATGCCTGAGAAGCTATGAGCGCAAGGAATTGGTCGGAGACTCACTGGATAGCTCGGTCCACGCGTGGCAGCGGAAGACCGAAGTCCAGTGAGGTCGATCTCGGGCCTCCGGTGAAGTCCGGCCGGGTCCGAGGGCTTGGCAAGCTTCATGGGCTACTGGTGGAGCTAGCCGAAGCACTGGCTTGCCCAGAGGATGGCTGGGGTGGGCTGGCCACGATGGCCGAAGCTCTAGCGGCAATGGCGGGCGGAATTAAGCTCGCCGGAGCTAAGGGAAAGTGGCTGGCCGGTGAGGGTGAGTGCGGGGCGAAGTGGGGCGCGCCTGGGAAGGCTTTATAGGCACGGCGCGGTGCACGGGCGGTCGTGGACCGGCGAGTGCGCGCGGGCGTGCACTGGGAGGCGCGGTGCGCGAACGGGCGTGAACCAGGGGTGTCAGCCACGGTCGAACACGTGTTCCCGTTGCCTCTGCCCCTGTTCAAGCGCCGATTGGGAGCAAATCTTCGCGAATTTGGGCAAGATCGCTGCAAGGGATTTGTTCACCAGACCAAGCTTTGTCTTTTGTGTATGGACGTCACGCGGTTTTAGGCTAGGGACAGGGAGTTGTAGCGTCACCAAGGTGCCAGTGTCAGAATGCCTGGTCCCGAGGTTAAGCTGCGCCAAAACCGTGCCAAATGAATTTGGTTTGAGCTCAAACTTTTCCAGGATGTGTTCAAGGGAATTTGGCACAACTTTGATATTTGGATCTCCTGGCTTTGAGTTTCGAAAAGCAGAGAACTCAAATGATCTTTGGGAAGAGGTCTGAAATTCAGAAATTCAGAAATCTGAATTTCTCCAAGGGTTCATAGATCAAGGGCTGATTTGGGGATTTAGTTGAGTTATTTTGGCTAAGCCTTCTCAATCTTTCTTGTTGCTCAATAAATATACTTTAACTTATATAATTGGCTCAAGTCATAATTTTAAACTTTTCATTCCCTTTTTCTTATTTTCTTGAATTTTGTTCATGGGGCTTACTTAGGGTTTTTAATTAGGGTTGCACATTCTACCCTTTTCAAGGACTCCATTGTTTTGATCATGACACTTTTAAGTATATACTTGGTGACTTCTTTATTACTTAAGTTATTTTGATGCTCATGCCTACTTTGGTTCACATAAAATAATGGTTCTTGGTTTGGCATTTGAGAGAAACCCTAGGTGACACTGGGGTGTCACATGGTTGCTGGAGTGACTTGGCCATCCACCCTGCCACCGGGCTGGACAGTCGAGTGGGACCCTACTTCAGCAGGAGAGGAGCATAAGGAGTGATGGGCCAGGCTTCGCCATCCTCCCTTTCTTTTATCGTTAGTTAATTTCCGCTGCATCGAGAACAATGGTTACTACTTTTGAAACTCCGATGATGATGTAATAACATTAAATACTCTTTAAATTGTGGTATTTTGCTTTATTGTATTTCTCTGTGTCTCACCTTCGAGTGAGCAAGTACTACTCGATCCTGTTAGTGGTTTTATCGGACTAGATCCGAGGGATCGACGGGTTATTCTGGTTTAAGTGTGTTGCTGCCCTTAAGGGTGTGACTTAGGCACTTAAGCTGGAATAATTCGGGTGGTTTCGCCACAGCTTGTTCCGAGTCATTGGATTCAATGCGACCAAATCGTGTAAACCAAAATGAGTTCGCTGGAGATCTTGCTCCACTGTTGTCACGGATAGACACGGATTAGTGGCAAGCTGATCAAATTAGTCCCTAGGATGTGTTTGGGTAGCATCAGAGATGAAGCCATGTGCTCGACACCACCGGAATGGGTCACCGTCGGCGAGTACACGCGACTTCGGCCAGGTATTCGACCGGTGCACGGTCGGGGACCTAGTATTGTGAAGAAATAGAAATAGGAGGACTTTTACGTAACTATCAGAGAAACATGTGAATAGTGCCACAGACTCTTTACTGGATATTTAAAACACCAGGGGCCTTTGCGCAAAGTCTCTCGCGCGGGCGCGGACACGAGCACGTTTTCGCCATACGTGGGCCGGATCGGGCCCATTTGAGCCCAACCCTATTCATTCTTTTTACTAATAAGTTTGAGAAATCCATTAGAAATAGTAGAAAATTGGTAAAATCATGAGACCAAATTTTGTTAGATTCCTAAAATCAAGTAGTATTTAAAAAAAATAATTTCAAGATTTTTATTTCAACATGGAATTATGTAGGATTTATAGGTGCTTAAGTAAAGCTGTTTAGAATTTTAGAAAACATTTAGTAATTCCAAAAATCATAAAACTTTTTGGGTAGACTTATGATGTTGGTCATAGACCTTGAGTAAAGTTTGAAGTTGTTTGAACACTGCTTGACCAGAAAACTAGTATTTGGTTCCATAGATTACCCATTTTAATACAAACTATATGAAAGGTAACTTTTGTAATTAAAGAACTTAGTAACCCTACTTTTACTAGTAGCCTAAGGAGGTTAGTAAGTGAACCATATAAGAGTATTTAAATAGAAAATCATTGTGGTTGATTAGCACCTTGAAGGAAAGTTATATTCAAGACACAACTTATTATCTTTTTGTTATATTATTGCATCTCCATGACATAGCATAAGCATTCTTATACATGTATTATCATGTATAGATCATGAAGAAGAATCCATAGTAGAAGAGGAGGTTGTCCCCCAGGCTGAGAATCCGCCAGTAGAAAATAACTTTTACTTCGACATCTGCGGTGTGGAAGCAGAAACTCCTACAACACAAGGCAAGCCCCGGTGCATTATCCCTTTCCTTGTAGTTTTAAAAACTTTATCACCTTGTTTGATGCATTAGGTGATAGGAGGTGTGTGCTAAACGATTAATGCATTCCCTTCCTTGGAAAATTGGTTACCATTCCTTGTTACCTGATTTATTTAAACATGTTTTCTGATGCTTAGCCTTGCTTTAGAAAACAAAATGTTTTGTTTTAAAATGAAAGGTGATACTTCACATTGGATGGGAATTTTTACAAAGAAAAGAATTATGATGGTGAATCCATCATGGCCGTGATGGGTTCAACATCTAAAAAGAGTACCTCTGCCATGTACAAAACTTTGAGTTTTAAATGATAAAAACGAGACCGGGCGGGTGACTTGCACGAGAAGAGAGTCTCGATGTAGTGTCTCCATCTGAGTCGTTTAAGGACCGAGCCGATGTAGGCCTACTGATTGAGGACCTTTTAACAGGCCACATGCCTCGACATGGTTAAGCTTTGCCACCACACAATGGGAGTAGCGTGCACCCTCCGTGGCAAGATGCTGGACGGTGGAGTATATGTGCTCTCGGTTGGCATGAACCCATTCTAGTCTTGAGAAACTCGGGTGTGAGTTGACATATGCAAGGGTTAAGTGCTACATATATCGTGTGGTTGGAGATCCCCAGTTGGGTATTAATCGATTTGTATCGCCATTACTTCTCGGATATGAAGACTTGGTCACTGACCTACACGTAGTGACAAGTGAACTCAAGGGATGCTAAAAGATGGCTAGTATAAGCCAAGTGCTTGATCTAGAATAGGAAGAAATCTAGATGCAGGTAACTACTTAACCTGGGAAGTAAAATGAATTCTTAAGGATACACTCATAGTAAGCTTTTCTGCAAAAAGAGTCTTCGAATCATGATAAGCTTTACCTTGATTCCCAAAAAGCCAGCATATCCTTGAGTGTTTTTTTCTTTAGTCGGGTAAGACTTGCAAAACTACACTTCGTACTCAGGGTTTCCAAACCCATGTTGTTGTAGGTGATGAAACTGCTGAGTTTTGCTGTTTCTGCTCCAAGGTTGTCCCAAAGCAGGAAAAAGAAAACTAAGAACTACCTATGGAAGGTGTTTGCCTTCTTGCTATGTAATAAGTTAAGCGCTCAAACCAGGTTATGTAATAATGACTCTTTATATATTGTACTTATGAATATAAATTATGTTATTATAACTGTTGGGGGTCTGCTTCGTCGCCGAAGGTCCTTTAAGAAGAAACACCTTCGGAAGATCAGCACATAAGCAAATACAGCACGAAGGTAGACGCCGAAGCTACCATCTAGGGAGCTTCGGCATAGCGACATGCCTTGAGACAAAGGGCTGCACCGACTTAAAGAGGAAAAGACCAATCGGTCCATGATAATTTGTGTCATGATTGTAACTAGTTGTCGAGGACATAAATGTAATTTTGACCGGGTTGCGTTCCCTGCCTATAAATAGGTGAACAGTACCCCTGTACTGTTCACACTCGTGCGTCATGCTTGGACCTTTGTCTTCTATCAAGCCAAAGGTACAAATGTAATTCAATGTAATTCATGTTCATTTATAATGATATAAAAAAAGATATATTAAGGATGTCATATGACTATTCATTTTATTCCTCATATTTCATATGCTTCTTCTTTCATTAATATATACTGTGATGATGAAGGTACGTCTTTCATGACCTTCTTCTGAAGATCATTAAATCCTATGGGAGATAATGCTTCGATGGACGAAGGCCTCTAACCATTAACATTTTGTGTTGCCTTGTTCTTAATTCATAGCATTTGAGAACAAGTCCCCAACAGTAACCTTTTACACTTTACTCTGATGGTGTGTAATGTCTGCGATATGGGATGAACGCTCTTGGGCGATGTGAAGGCGATACAGGAAACCGGACCTACCGAGCCATTCGGTGCACCTGCACGACTGTCCGAGGTCTTCAGGACAAGGACATCTGTAGATGGGCCTAATATCTTGGGAGTTTCCGTGACAGCTGGTATCAGAGCGATGCCCATTTCTTCGGACTTTACTTGGTGCTTCAAAAGGTTTTAAAATACTTACCTTTGAATATTCTTTCATTCTTACCTTGATCCTTTCTTATAGCAACTAACCTTTTAAGAAGTCTGGTAAAAGAGTGCCAAATATTAGGTTATATGTAGGAGGTATGGGATCAACAAGTAGTTGATTCCATAATCATAGGATCTTACATGCATCATATTTAAACAATACTAAGTATTATTCCCCTCTTATAGATACATGGCACGCACGAAGACCACCCTTCGGAAGGCAACCGAACTTCATGGTGTACCTTGTCATTAGTTGGCTCCTCGACATGAGGGGAGCAGCAGTGGGAGCAATGATCCCATAGGAGACCAAGAGGCTAGAGTCGAACGTCTGACTGTGGAGCTGCACCATGGAGGCAGGGAGCGTGCGCGTGCTAGTCGCCGCATCACTGAGTTGTCAGATGAGGTAGAGCGTTTGCAGTGTGAGATTGTAGAACGTGATCGGGCTATTGACTGGGCTATGAATTCATGATCCATAACCTAGGATTGCGAGGTGACTACCTGAGCTATGGCGGAACCACCCGAATTATTCTAGCTTAAGTGCCCGAGTCACGCCTTGGAGGAAGCAACACACTTAAATCGGAATAACCCGTCAGTCCCTCGGATCTAGTCTGATAAAGCCACTTACCAAGGATCGAATACCACTAGCTCACTCGAAGGTGAGGCACAGAGAAATACAATAAAGCATAATGCCACAAATTTAAGAAGTATCAGTAGTGATTACATTATCGGAGTTTCAAAAGCAGTAATGATAGTTTTTAGGGCAGCAGAAATAAATAATGGAGAAAACCGAGTAACATGGCGAAGCCTGGCCACGCTACTCCTCCTGGTCCTCTCCTGCGGAAGCAGTAACCCTCTCGAACATCTATCCCGGTGGCAGGGATGAAGGCCAAGTCACACCATCAACCAAAATCAAGGAGATACCTGCAAAAATTATGCCACAAGCAATGCTGAGTATACTAATACTCAGCTAGACTTACCTGGTGTGAGGAGTCTACTCCTCTACCTCTAGACCATGAAGCTGTTCGGCTGAGGGGGGTTTGGTTTGCCAAAAGCACTAGCTGAGTCTAAAATCAAATTTTAGCTTTTCAGGTTTTAGAATAATACCTTTAGACTAGATGAGTACCTAGCTATCCATTCATGGTATCAAGCAATTTAGTCAATCAACATATTTTGCCAGTAACCTCATTTCCACTTATTACTCAATGCAGTACAAAGGATCAAGTAGTCTCATTAGCTGCAAGAAGCAGACGATTCAAATCGAGTTTGAACCTTGAAAGGTAAACCTAAACACACGTCATGTAGGGGCACTCCGTTCCCACACATATCAACCGTCCCCATCGATTCCCCGTTCGCGGCCAGGACTCACCGCCTTGGCATACAATGCTCCACTGACTCCGGTTGCCGTCGTGTAATGACCGCACTTGTACCCACCATATTCGGAATGGGTGACCACGTCTCAGGACAAGTGAGGGGGAAAGTCCGTGCCCGGCTTCACTCAGGTACTAGGCTTACCGGTTACCATATTTCCCGACATGTCTTTAGTACGTTCAAACGCTTGACACAGGTATCCGCACGTTAATCCTTATTCCAATTTCATCTCGTAGACAGCGCATCCCCATGGATTCGTGTCCACAGACCATCATCATTCTGTTATCAAAAATGGATACAACCAATTCCTAACCTCACGCGAGTGCTAGAAAAAATCACTCGACTTCTAACGAGATCCTGATTTAGCATAGCTGCTACTCGACCTAGCATACTAGTATCCATCTCAAAAAGGAATCCTGAGTTCATGCAACTAGGGTTTCAACCAACTCCTACACTTAAGTGCACATTACAAACCTACAAACATTAAGTGTAGTAAAATAGCATATATAAACGGTTATGCATAAAACCGGGGCTTGCCTAGAATCCACACTAGATAGTGTCTTCTAGAGGGTACTCGTTTGGCGAGCATCCACTGGTCACGTCCATCCTTCCTTAGATTGTCCACCAACTGCATCTTGCGGTTGGCACTACATCACTTGCACGATCATCATTTCTCGGTCCTAAATGAGATGCTGGATGCATATGTATGAATATGATGAAATAGCACAAGATACTCCAAGTACATGATAGCAAACTAACATTAACTAGTAAGACACATAAACATCCATACGTTAACGCTAGCTATCTATACGTCATTGGGCACAACAAGTCAACATTACTGAAAAGACGACGAACGTTTCCTATTTTTAACCAACACACACCCTAGAGAACACACACACCCTAGAGAACGCACAAGAGGAGATAGTTTAATCACAATTACATATTATACTACTTTAATGACGTTGGTTTCTTAGTAGTATTAGCAGAAAGCCAAAGATAGGACATTATCCATTTTGTTTCCCCAATATATAACTGCACTTGCTAACTGTTGATTAAGCTAAGCTACTTATTAGACCTTAATCAAATTAGTTCACTAACTTAGTGAGATGTGTACTACTTACTTATATATAACCCCAATTATATTAGTCACTATTATTATTACTCATGTTGAGTCAAAACCCAAAACAAACAAGTAGTCGACTCAAGACAAACACAATGGAGTAGAGCAATCAATCACATTCAATATGGTTAGGACAGCAGCACAACAGTTACTTGTTTCAGTTATAACTCACAAGACATTCATCCAAAAATAGTGATCAAATACTTTTTGGAAAGCGTAAGAAATTCTCTACAACTTTGGTATTGTCATCTCAAGGTGATTAGACACTTAACAAGGTTAAATAGTGATAAACGACAGCTCTGTCTAGATTTAGACAGATTCAGACTTGTGACTTCGAAAATTCATAACTAGAGACTCAGGCATCCAAATCATTTGATCTTAGACTTTCTGAAAAGATAATTAAATTGTCTACAAATCGTTTATAAACAACCCAGATTGATTTAAAGTGTATCAAGGTTAAAATACACTAGGAAGGCTTTGCTGTCCAGATTTGAACAGATTCAGTCTTCTTACTTTAAACATTTATAACTTGAGCTCTAGGCCACCAAAAAGGATTATCTAAATCAAACAATATAGTTTTCGTAATCTATTCTGATAGTGGATGGAATACAACAATCATCTTATAAAATTCATAACTCTCAAACTATAAGCTTTATTGTCATTAAAATTTAACACAAGTATTATAAGGAAATTATCTACAACTTTCTTATAATTTACAAGGACTGATTCTAAACTGAACTTAAGCAAACAATGTGATCTCTGAAATTTGTATCGAAATTGGACAAATTCAGTTACTGAACTTGTGGAAAGCATAGCTTCTAAACCATTAATCCTTAGCTCATGAAAATTTAGGACGTTCTAGACACACAAGTGAACTACAACTCTTATATAGCACATATCTAAAGAAAACAAAGTTTACTTAACTAGATTAATCGCACAACCAAAACTGTACACGTAGGAATTTCAGTTTGCGGTCATAATAGCACTTAACTCAAGCACCAATCAAAATCATAGAGAGATACTACCACCAATTATCAAGTCTAATTTATCATGACTTAGTTATCAACTAGTAATTGACATCAAGGCACCAAACCTCATATACTCAAGTGTTCTACATATATGTTTGTATATATATTAATCACTAGTTCATTTGCTTCGACCATATCACTACATTTTGCTAACTTAAGGTTGATTGAAGTTAACTAACCATTAAACTCTTACAATTTTACTATACCAATTGTGAGAAGTGTACCAATTTAGGAAGACTTAACCATGCGGCTTTCATTGTACCATTTGTTTAATAATTAATATTCTAGCTATTTGTAGCACTAGAGACACATATATATAACAATCACTTAACACAATTGACTCCTTCTTAACAAGAGTTGGCTAGCCCAGTATAAAACTTAACAAACCATTTTAGACACTACACTCAAAACATGAGTAGGAGCAGATTAATTAGCATCTCTTAACTTTTTCTCAACTTAAATTGGATAACGCACAAGTCACATAAAACACCACATTTTATGAGATCTAACATGTCGAGCATTAATTCTACAACATAAGCGATTCAACCTCTACCATGCTTGACCGAATCTATTGGCTAACCTTTCCAAAACACCCTATCCATTCTTCACATTTCTAATCATATTGCACGGCATAAACAAATTTCACTACGCATTCACCATATAAACAACACTATGACACATAACCCCAACTTAACCGTATAGGAAGCAATGACTACTTCGGCATGTCACCACCTCTCTACAGACCAAATCAATATTAACTACATTGATCGAACCTCATATCGTGCAACACTTATAATTTACTATCTCAAATACAACCATATCGCAACATGCACTTGAGACACTTCCGTTCAACTTAACGCAGCCACCAACATAATGCACTTCGACACACAAGTCCGACACTACATAAAATTATGGTGAAGCACCACAAATATTTTGCTCTAAACTATAATGACACAACCATTTAATCTCTAATTTGTACTAAGATATAATTCAAACATTCTAAAAGACATGCATGGTTTGCTTACTTCTAATTTCTCACTAACTCCTACAATTATATACCGAGTGATATTTTAGCATCATATGAAACTATCTAATTTGGGGGTGGAATTTTTATGAGGCATAGGTAATGACAAATTATGACTAATGTATAAATTTCACATGCTCAGGATTTATATTTTATTTACTACAAAAATAACAAATTATTAATGCAATAAAGATTGTGAGAGCAAGTTAATTCTAAAACTAATTATTTTATGTGGATGCATGACCATATTAAGTTTTCTCAGGCTACTATAATATCATGCAAGGACAGTGGAACACAATTTCCCATTTTTACGTCTATATATTATTTTTAAACCATTTAAAACTACTTATTGTGCATCAATCAAGTTAAATCACTAACTCAGTGATACGTCGACCATAAATCATGAAATTTTTACCAGTTACTAAGCATCACCCAGCGGGTCTACTGTACAAATTTCAATTCATTTGGAGCAATACAGCTACAGATCCAAAAATGACAAGCAAATCAATCTTCTTTTCCCTGGTGTTACTGGCACTAAAACTTGAGCATAACATCATGTGCATCGACATTTCATGTGTTTGTCACACCTAGAATGCATTCACTAGGTAAAATTTTCAAACAAGTTGTGATGATAGGACTTGAAGAGTGCTTAACCTTAGGGTAGGGTACTTGACCCTGGAATTAGGACCTTTGGGTTAAAGTGAAGCTAAAAGGAGTAAAAAAATCTCAAAAGCCATTAGGAATGTTCACAAGATATCACCGTTGATGAACTTTAGTGGCATAAAAACCCTGAAGTACTCAAAACCCTAAAAGAAAACCCTAATTGGAACCCGAAGGGGGTAAATGTAAATTCTGGGCACTTTTGGACCAAAGTGCAAATGTCAAAGTGATAGAACACCACAAACCAAGTAACTTTCATATTGGAGAATTTTCAAGTGGAATGATGAAAATTGGACTTATTTGCAAAAGGGTCACATGAACACTATGTGACTAAGTTTGAAAATTTAATGTATTGGAGTCAAGTTTGGAGCTCTATATCTCTCAATTCATAAGGATTTTTCCCTAGGTCAACACATCAAATTTGTAGAGCTATGATAGGATTATAACTTTGCTTAAGTGACTAAGCCTTGGTGACATACAAACATTGGAGTAAAATGGACTCAAAGTTAGGCTGTCAGTCGCTACTGCTGACTGGATTATGGCCACCAGTGAAAATGGAAGAACTTGGATATCAAATTGTGTGAAATTGAGTGGGTAGCTGAGTAAGATCTTTATAACAAACTTGTAGCGGGTTCTTTGGACGACAATGTTGATGCAGACAAGTGACTGAGTTGTACAAGAAAAATAGGGAATGAAGCTCTCCAAATCGCGCTGTCAGAGTGTCTGATGAAGATTGCCATGGTACAGTGACCATAAAGATCTCCGATGATGTGAGCTCGACGCCAATGATCTGCCGCCACAATTCGCGCCTACCTGGGAGATTCGTGCCGCGGGAAGAGTAGATAATGTCGGGGTGGGGCGAAAATATCCAGTGTGGGGTGAATCTGGTTGCTGGCGGAACCGGCCGTCGTGTCCCACCACAGTCAATCGCGTTGGCATCACCGGAGTTCACCGTTATCCGACCAGGCTACGTGCCTCAAAGCCTTACCACGTCGCAGTAGACCGCCTTAGGTAGCTTGTTCATCGCCTGAGACAGTGCCCTGGTAAAAGCCACGATAGTGCTTGCTCCAGTAATTTCTCCTCTCTCCGGTCGCCAGCGCGCCTTCTCAAAATTAGACGCCACCGCCGTAGGACTCTATAAATTGCTACCCCCGTGAGTTCCGCTAGGTAATTACGCATCCAACGAACCAGCCCTTGCCTCCGATCATCCACCAGTGCCTCCCAATTTCGTGTTTCCCCCAAATACGTTTTCCGGGCCACCGTGAACACTTCGCCGTGGCCAGCCCTCTATAGGTCAGTTCAAACTTCTTTGATTGGTGTCCTAGCCTCCCTCAAGCCCCCTGTTGCTCATAGACCCATTCGATTAAGCTAGATCACACCAAATCGTCGTGAACACCTCGGATTGTCTCAGATTTTCGCCGTCGTCGTGGGCAGAGAGATTTTGGCCAGGATTCATGTAATTAGTTGAGGGATTAGGGTCGACAGGGGTAGAATTTGGTGTGTATCGAGTAAGGAGCTTAGCCTTTGCGTTTTTCGGCCAGTACAGGCTCGCCGGAGAGTGTGTTCACCGTTGTTGGTGGTCGGGGACCTGACCTTGCAAAGAAACAAAAAGGGAGGGGCCTCGGTGCAAATGTCAGAGACACATGTGAATAGTGCATAAGGATTCTTAATTAGTTATTCAAAAGGCCAGGGTCCTCTGCGCAAATTGAGCGTCGTGGGCGCAAGCGTGGGCGCGTTTAGCCTGGACGTGGGCCGATTCGGGCTGGTTTTAGCCCATCACTGTTCCTCCTTTTCCTTTTCTTTTTACTACCAGACTTGGAAAATTGTAGGTAATTGTAGAAAAATGATAAAATGATGAGACTAATTTTACTGGATTCCTAATTTCCTCTAGTATTTAATAAAAATGGTTCCAAGATTTTTTAGCCCCAACCATGAATTATTTGGTATTTAAGAAGGCCTAAACCTAGGCCTTTGGAATTTTAGAAATTAATTGATAGTTCCAAAAATCATGAAACTTTTTAGGTAAGTTTAATTTGATAATTAGAGTCCTTGAGTAATATTTGGTATGCTTTGGACATTGTTTGATCCCAAAACCCCAAAACCCTAGTTTCTTAGAAAAGAACTGCCTCACCCTACTCGGGTGTTAACTTAGAAGACCGTAGTGACTTAGGTATACCGTAAAGGAAAGTTGTATTCAAGATACAACTTGATGTCTCTCTATTATAATTGCATATTCATGGCATCACATGAGCATTCGTGTATATGTATGGTTTTGTATAGAAGTAAGTGTCGAAGAAGAAGAGAGTGCACCAACAACTTAGACTCCACCTGCCGGGAATTGTTTTTATTTTGATATTTGTGGAACAGATCCAGAATCCCCTACAACAGAAGGCAAGCCCCGCTGCATTTACCTTTTCCTTGTGATTTTAAACTATTTATCACTTGAATAATGCATTAGGTGATAGGAGTTGGGTGCTAAACCAATTGCTGCATTTCCTTCCTTAGAACTGTTTACCATTCCTTGATTACGTATTTTATTAAAAGGTTTTCTGATGCTTAGTCCTGCTTTAGAAAACAAAAAGGTTTTGTTTTAAACCAAAGATGATGCTTCAGATGGAATGGGATGTTTTCAAAAATAAAACTGGATGGTGGATCCATCATGGTCGTGATGGGTTCGACATCGGACAAGATGTACCTCTGTCAGGTACCAAATTTTGGGCTTCAAAATGATAAAGACGAGACCGGGCGGGTGGCTTGCACGAGAAGGAAGTCTCGGTGTAGTGTCTCCGTCTCAGTCGATTAAGGACCGTATCGATGAAGGCTTGATGATTGAGGACCTTTTAACTTGCCACATGCCTCGTCATGGGTAAGCTTTGCCTCGGGCAGACTAATACCAGAAAGGCCAACACGCAATGGGAGTAGAGAGATGGCGAGAGTAGCGTGTACCCTACGTGGCAACAGGCTGGATGGCGGTGTATCTGTGCTCTCGGTTGGCGTGAACCCGTTCTGGTCTTAAGAAACCCGGTGGCGAGTTCACATATGCAAGGGTTAAGTGCTACATATGTCGTGTGGTTGGAGATCCCCAGCTGGGTATTAATCGATTCAGATTGCTGTTACTTATCGGATATGAGGACTTGGTCACTTCCTAACACGTAGCATTCCAATGAACTGAAAGGGTTGATTAAAGACGGCTAGTATAAGTCAAGTGCTTGAACTAGGGTAGAAAGAACTCTAGCTTTATGTAATGACTTAACTTGATAATAAAACTGGACTTTTAAGGATCCACTGCTAGTAAGCATTTCTGCAAACAGAGTCCTTGATTCTTGAATGACCTTACCTTGACTCCCTCAAGCCAGCATATCTTTGAGAGTCTTTTCTTTTGTCGGGTAAGACTTGCGAAAGTACACTCCGTACTTAGGGTTTTTGAACCCATGTTGTTGTAGGTGAAGAAACAGCAGACTTTTGTTGTTTCTGTTCAAAGGTGGTACCCAAGGACGAGCCCCAGCAGTGAAGTCAGTCACGGGAGGATGTTGGCCTCCCACTTTGAAAACAATAAACTTGTGTGCGGGAGGGTGTTTTGCCTCCCAGGTATGTAATAATAATACTTTATGCACTCGTAGTACCCTGGTATTGTAATAATAATAATACTCTCTCTATATATATTGGATGAATGTAAATTAAGTTATTGTAATTTGCTTCCGCTTATTCTTTCCTCCATTGTGATGTAATATCAGCGTGACGGGTGAAGCGCTCTTGGGCACAATGATGAGGATACAGTTACCGAACTTATCGAGTGATTAAGTGCATCTACAGGGTTGTCCAAGGTCCTTAGGACAAGGACAACTGTAGGTGGGCCTAATACCTTGGGAGGTTCTGTCACAGCTGGTATCGGAGCGAAAACCCATCTCACCAGATATTAGTTCATACTTCAAAAGAATTTTCAAATCCTCACCTAGAAATATTATTTCATTCTTACCTTACCACTTTCTGATAGCCCCTTATCTTATAGAATTGGGAAACAGAGTGCAATATATAGGAAGTTGGGGATCAATGAAGGTTGATTCCATATTTATTAGGTTATGCATGCATCATGTTTAAAAATATACTAATAAATCTTCCCCTCTTATGGAGACATGGCACGTACAAGGAAAACAACACGCAAATCTACTGGACCTTTTGGCGTGCCTCGTCATCAGCTAGCCCCCTCTTTTGGAGTAGTAGTGGCAGCAATGACCCAATTGGAGACCTAGAAGACAAGGTGGAACAACTTCGGTCTGAGCTACGTCACCAGAATAGGGTATGGGCACAGGACAGCCAACATATAGCTGAATTGTCAGCTGACATTAGCCGCTTGCAATATGAGATTTCAGAACGGGACTCGGCCATTGATTGGGTCGTCAACTCGCGTTCGATTGCTTGGGACTGCGAAGCAAAAGCTCGAGCTCGTGTGACAGAGCTTAGTGTGGCCCTCGACAGCCTGCAAGTGTACTGTAATACTTTACATGAGGAAGTACATGTACTATATGCTCGACTGCACCCAGACGTGCCTTTCGACGATGCTGCAATGGGAGCCAGACCATCAGGAACAGCAAATGAAGGACCTGATGAGGAGTTGGACCTTTTCAGGCCCCCTCCTTCCATGAACCTTGTTGACGAACGGTCTCCTGCAGTAGTAAATGAAGCAACAAAGGATGACAAAGACTAGAATAATATAGTTTAGATGTTATACTTATGTAAAATAAGTACTAAAGTCAAGTTGTACGCTGGAGTCTGTATAATTATTACATTTTGGTAATGTAATATGATGGTGTGTGCTGGCATTTTATATTTTTTTCCAAATGTCTCTTTGCCTCAGATGCCATCATGGACTCGCGTACATGATGGTGCGGGGACTTCCCGCGGTCGGGAATATACTCCTAACCCGCCACCAGTACCACCGACTTTGGCCGAGGCTATCACTGCCCTGGTCAATGCCACTGCGGATAATACGCGCTTCCTGCGCGAAATGGCGGGCAATCAGTTCCAACAGCATGGTGGGAGAGCTCCTCCTCAAGGACCGCATGAAACTACATACTTGGAATTTTCTGAGACTCGACCCCCGCTCTTTATTAAAGTAGAAGAACCTCTAGAAGCTGATGAGTGGGTAAGAGTTATGGAACAGAAGTTTGGGTTGATCCGTTGCATAGAGACGCAGAAGCCACTGTTTGCTGCACAACAGCTGAGAGGGCCTGCCAGTACTTGGTGGGCAAATTTTGTAGCAATTCAACCGGATGGACATCAGATCAACTGGGAGGAATTCAAGCTAGCGTTATGGGAGCATTATGTTCTAGAGGGAGTGCTCCATATGAAACAAGAAGAGTTCATCCGGTTAAAGCAAGGGGGAGATACTGTAATGCAGTATCTCAATAAGTTCAACCATTTGTCCCATTATGCCATTGACCAAGTGAATACAGATCTGAACAAAAAGAATTGTTTTATGAAAGGACTTAACGATAGGCTTCAGCAGAAAATGGCAACCTGCTTGGACCTTACTTACAATAGGGCTGTCATTACGGCACTTGCAGTAGAAGCCAAAAATGCAGGACATGGAAAATCAATGGGATTTGGAGGTGAAAAGTCAAATCAAGGGCCTGAGAAGAGAACCAGGTTGGTGATCCGACCTTTTAATCAAAATCGCTCTTCGCCTAGCCCACCTTCATATTCATTCAAGTAGCCTATTTTTATTCGTCCCACTACTACCCTTGCTCCTACCAATCAGCCGAGTGCCCCTGGTACTCGTTTCCCTGCTCTTCCCAGTTCTTCCACTGGTTGCTTCAATTGTGGAAAGTCCAGACAATTCATCAAGGACTGCCCATAGCCGAAGCAAAATAAAACCAATTTCCAACAGAACTCTGGGAACTCCAACCAAGCAAAGGGAAACATGGCTAATACTTCAACGGGCAAGAATTTCAAGAAAACTGGACGGATTTATTATACCCAAGTGGCTACAACACCGGAGGGCGAGCCGATAATGATGGGTACGTTCCTTGTTGCCAATTACACAGAAGTTATTCTCTTCGATTCTGGTGCATCACACACCTTCATAAGCAAGAATTTTGTGGAAAAGCATTGCATTCCTTGCATTGAATCAAGGGAAGGATTTATTATCCATTCACTTAGGGAACTGATATTTACTAAGGAAGTAGCCTTCCACATACCAGTATCATTGGCCGGACGAGAATTTCCTACCAACATGATTGTTTTAAAGGGCCAAGACATAGATGTAATTATGGGCATGAATTGGTTAGCCCAGCATAAATCCATCATCAATACAGACTTAAGGACCATGAAATTGAGCCATGGCCATGAAGAGATTCAATTGTCTATCCCAATAGTTGTCCCAGTCAAACCATCTGGACAAGTTTATGAAGCTATCATACCAGAAATCCAGGATATTCCGGTGGTATGTGAATTCCTAGTTGTCTTTCCTGAAGACCTGTCTGGGTTGCCTCTAGAAAGGGATGTAGAGTTTGTGATTGAACTAAAGCCCGGTACGACTCCTATTTCTAGAAGGTCGTACCGAATGCCACCTAATGAATTGGCATAACTCAAGACTCAACTCCAAGGCTTGCTTGAGAAGGGATTCATTAGGCCTAGTTCATCACCATGGGGGTGTCTAGGAATTTTCGTTAAGAAGAAGGATCAGACACTTCGAATGTGTGTGGACTACAGACCCCTTAATGAGGTCACTATCAAGAACAAGTATCCTCTTCCTTGGATCGATATCTTATTCGATCAACTTACTGGAGCTCGGGTATTCTCCAAGATTCACCTCAGGCTAGGTTATCATCAGATCCGTATTCGACCAGAAGATATACCTAAGAAGACATTCACTACACGGTATGTATTATTTGAATATTTGGTCATGTCTTTCGGATTGACAAATGCTCTAGTCCACTTCACATATTTAATGAACATTGTGTTTATGCCCGAGTTGGATAAATTTGTGGTGGTCTTCATTGATGACATCCTGATCTATTCCAAAAATGAAGAGGAGCATGCCAAGCACTTACGTATTGTGCTAACGTGCTTGAGGGAGCACCAATTGTATGCTAAATTCAGCAAATGCACGTTTTGGTTGGAGGGAATCCAATTTCTAGGACATGTATTATCTACAAAAGGAATTGCGGTCGATCCCAGCAAAGTTAAAGATATTTTAGAATGGAAATCGTCAACAATAGTACATCAAGTTCGAAGCTTCCTTGGACTAGCTAGATATTACTACAGCTTTATTCTGGATTTATCCAAGATTGTTAAACCTATTACAGGTTTATTGAAGAATGATACCAAGTTTGACTGGTCCTCAAAATGCACTGAAGCCTTCGAGAAGCTGAAGGTGTTATTGACCACTCCTCCGGTATTGGCTCAACTGGATATAGAAAAACCTTTTGATGTGTATTGTGACGCATCAGGTAGTGGACTCGGATGTGTCCTAATGCAAGAGGGCCGAGTCATAGCTTATGCTTCAAGACAACTACGCCGGCATGAGGAGCACTATCCAACTCATGATATGGAACTAGATGCAGTTGTTCATGCCCTCAAGATATGGCGTCATTATCTACTAGGAAATACTTGCCATTTATATACAGATCATAAAAGTCTAAAATATATCTTTACCTAGTCAGAACTGAACATGAGGTAGAGAAGATGGCTTGAGCTGATTAAAGATTATGATTTAGAAATCCATTATCAACCAGGAAAAGCCAATGTGGTGGCAGATGCACTGAGTCGCAGAGCTTCATGTCATTGTCTTGTAGTAAGAACCCCTGACACCACACTATGTCAAGAAATGGAGAAGTTAAACTTGAGTATGATACAACACAGAACTTTGACACAATTAAAGCTTGAGTCAGTTCTTCTACAGAGAATTATTGATGCCCAAAGAACTGACAAGGGTATGAAACACATTCATGAGAAAATAGAAGCCGGCAAAGCTAATTTCTTCAGAAAAGATGACCAAGGAATACTATGGTTCAATGATCGCATAGTTGTGCCTAAAGATGCTGAAGTCCACCAACAGATCTTGGATGAAGCTCATCTTAGTCGATATTCCATTCATCCTGGAAGTACTAAGATGTATCAAGACTTAAAGCAACACTATTGGTGGACAAAAATGAAGATTGAGATTGCACGCTATGTGGCAAGATGTGACACCCATAGACGTGTCAAGGCAGTGCATATGAAGACAGCTAGACCACTGCAATCTTTACACATCCCAACTTGGAAATAGGAAAATATTAGTATGGACTTCATTTTGGGATTGCCCAAAACAACCAAAGGTTTTGACTCCATATGGGTCATAATTGATCGGCTTACGAAGATTGCTCACTTCCTACCCATCAAGACAAAATATCCAGTGGTCGCATACGTGGAACATTATATTGCCCGTATTCTTAGTTTACGTGGAATTCCAAAAACAATAGTTTCAGATCGTGGACCACAATTTGTATCCAAATTTTGGAGTCAACTGCACAAATCCTTGGGTACTAAACTGCTCCACAGTTCGGCATACCATCCTCAAACAAGTGGACAAACTGAAAGAGTAAATCAGATACTTGAAGATATGTTGCGGGCATGTGTCCTAGAGTTTCCGCAAAAATGAGATGAATGTCTGCCATTGGCAGAATTTTCTTATAATAATAGCTATCAAGAGAGCATTAAGATGGCACCCTTCGAAGCACTATATGGACGACGGTGTCTGACACCCTTAAATTGGTTTGAACCCGGAGAAAGATGGTTTTTCAGGCCCGACATGGTTAAAGAGACGGAAGAAAAAGTCCAACGGATCATATACAACTTGAAAGAGGCACAAGCTCGGCAAAAGAATTATGCGGATAAGCGACGTCAACCTTTGGTCTTTCAAGTTAATGATCATGTATACTTGAAAGTATCACCAATGAATGGTGTGAACCGTTTCGTGGTAAAAGGAAAGCTAGCACCCCGGTGCGTTGGCCCGTTTCTTATTCTTGAACGATACGGACCAGTGGCATACCGACTTCAACTGCCCGAAACATTGTCTGCAGTACACAATGTGTTCCATGTATCTCAATTGAAGAAGTGCCTTCGGATTCCTGATCGAACCTTCAATGTGGTGGATGTTTTCTTGGAACCAAACTTAAGGTATTCAGAACATCCCATTTCAGTTTCGGATCAGAAGGACAGGGTCACCCAAAAAAGGACTCTTAAATTCTATAAGGTACAATGGAACTAGCATACTGAAGATGAAGCTACCTGGGAGACTCAAGACTTCTTGGAAAAGAATTTTCCTAGGTTTTTAGCTTCATGTAACATGTAAGATATGTACATTTGTTTGTAAAGTGAAAATAAACCCCATACCACCCCCAGCTCTGTAAGACAAGTAAGGAAATAAAGATGACGCATTTCCTTTTCCATTACTTACCCTAGGACCTTAAATCTCGGGACGAGATTCTTTTATGGGGGGGAGGATGTAACAACCCTAGTGTTACTGGCACTAAAACTTGAGCATACATCATGTGCATTGACATTTCATGTGTTTGTCACACCTAGATTGCATTAACTATGTAAAATTTTCAAACAAGTTGTGATGATAGGACTTGATGAGTGCTTAACCTTATGGTAGGGTACTTGACTCTGGAATTAGGACCTATGGGTTAAAGTGAAGCTAAAAGGAGTAAAAAAATCTCAAAAGCCATTAGGATTGTTCACAAGATATCAAAGTTGATGAACTTTGTTAGCATTATAGGCATTTTCCATATCATTTTAATTCCATAAATTAACATTATGATGATGACATATAAAAGATAATTAATCATACAAATCGTGATCTCAAATATATCCATAACAATATGGATCATGAGAACACAAAGCATATGAATCATATAAATCATATAAATACGATAAGCATATAAACTGACTGAACAATTGAAACTAAACAGATAGCAATATAAACAACATGACTGTAAAATTAAAACAAACAGATATAGCATACTATAATAAGACAGAACAGATAAGATAAAATCATTGCTACATATGAAATAACATAGATGAATATATGAAACATATATAATCTGCAGAACGCAAAATAGTAAGGAAATAAACTGATCATACCCTCTCATGCGCTCTGATGATCTACATCTTTGTCCAGCTTCCCTTGTCATGTCGTCAGGAAGAAGATGTTTTGGGCAGTCGCGTAGACGCTCTCCAAAAACCTAATTGCCGATCCCCCGTGCAGGTCTCGAACGGCAAGGGCTTCGGAGGCACCTGCCCTCTCGCTTCTCTGTGCGCGCAGAGCTACGAGATGGAAACACCCACACTTGCGCTGGACTGTGATTCTGAAGGTTCTGCTCTCGTGTCCCAAGTGCCAGGGGTTCTCCTCTACTTAACCTCTCGCAGAGGGAAGCTGAAGGAGAAGGGTCGCATGCGGCACGCCAGGAGACGGGCAGCTGAAGGACAAAGGTCTCGCATGCAGCTGACGAAGAGATAGGCAACTGAATGGACTCCCGCGGTTAATGAGTGCTAAAAATTAACACAACCACACCACTCCCACTCGCCGCCTGCCTGCCTGCCTGCCACGCCATGCCATGCCACGCCACGCCCGACCCGAGCCCGGCCCGGTCGGCGGCGGCGCGCGCGTGTGGCACGCCCTTGTCCATTTCTTGACTTCTCAAATTAAGTGGAATAATTCCCACCATATAAGTCAAGCCAAAAGACCCTTGGACTTCCAATATGGTACTTTTGGTATTCTCCACCATTACACACCATAGAGTTTATTCAATAAATGGGCCAAGCCCATAAAAGATCCAACAATCCCCACCAAACTCTAGGGTTTGTAATGATGAAGTATCAGAATCACAATCCTTTGATATACCAGTGTTTCGATGGAGACTGTTAAGTTGAACATCCATCTAGAATAAGAGTTTCACCCATTCACAACTGAACAATGGACTAAGCCTTGAATTGGCAGTTTTGTGCGAAGTGAGATACACTCAAATCCTTTGCTGATACTAGGCTGCAAAAGGGTATTCCCGCTGTTTAGAAGCATATAAGTCACACTTTAGTGCCTTTCATGAGTATTTAGGGATTACCCAAGTCCCATAGACTGTGACTAGCAATCTGACTCATATAGGTGTATTCCTCAGAAGATGTTCTGTAAGACAACATCTCACCTTTATAAGACTCTTGGAATACATTAACGTAAAAACCATCCTGCCTTATAGATAGGAAAGATGTGCATCAGAAATGAGTTAAAGAAGGGATCTTTCCTCACAATCGACTCCTAGCTTATTTCTCCACTCTACTTCACGGGATCTCCGATCACATAGAGCAGGTTACCACTAGAGTAGATATCACATGGGTCTTATAACCATTTCTCTCGATGCACTTTCTATCACATTGCGTGACAGACCCTTAGTGAATTGATCTGCCAGATTATTCAATGTGTGGACATAATCCACCGTTATAACTCCGAAGTTTTTCAGCTTTCTGACAGATTTCAATCTCCTCTTAACATGCCTTGTAGACTTCATGTTTTTCCTAGAACTGTTAACCTTTGTAATCACCGTTTGGTTGTCACAGTTCATGGAAATAGCCGGTATCGGTTTTTCAACTACCTGTAAATCCAATAGGAAATCACGAAGCCACTCGGCCTCAGCCCCAGCAGTGTCTAATGCTGCGAGTTCTGCTTCCATTGTAGACTTCGTTATGATAGTCTGCTTGCAAGACTTCTAGGAAACAGTGCCACCTCCAAACAGAAACATGTATCCGCTTGTGGCATAAAGCTCATCAGCATCAGAAATCCAGTTGGCATCACAATAGCCTTCCAGCACTTTTGGGTTTCCAGTATAATGAATACCATATGTCATAGTACCTTTCAAATACCGCAACACTCTCTCAAGAGCACGCCAGTGATCATCTCCTCGTTTTGACACAAACCGACTCAGCTTACTCACAGCATAAGAGATGTCTGGCCTTGTTGCACTTGCAAGGTACATGAGCGAGCCAATGATTTGGGAGTATGTCAATTGATCCCTTGCTATTCTCCGATTCTTTCTCAATAGCACACTAGGGTTATAAGGTGTTGGAGCTGGATCACAGTCACTAAAACCAAAGCGACTCAATACCTTTTCCACATAATGGGATTGTAACAAAATTACCCCACCATCAGCTTCTCTAACAAGCTTGATGTTTAGAATGACATCAGCTTCTCCCAAATCTTTCATTTCGAAATTGCTCGATAGAAGCTTTTTAACTTCCTCAATCACATTGAGATTTGATCCAAAGATCAAGATGTCATCAACATAAAGGCACAGCATAACAGACTCACCCCCACCATACCGATAATACACACACGTGTCAGATTCATTTACAGCAAAGCCAGCAGCTGTAAGAGTATTATCAAACTTTTCATGCCATTGCTTAGGTGCTTGTTTTAGGCCATACAATGATTTTATCAACCTGCACACCTTGTTCTCTTGACCATCTGCAATGAACCCTTCTGGCTGATCCATATAGATCTCCTCATCCAACTCTCCATTTAGGAAAGCTGTCTTAACATCCATCTGATGAATGATAAGACCATAAGAGGCTGCCACAACTATTAATGTGCGAATTGTAGTCAATCGAGCCATTGGTGAATAGGTATCAAAGAAATCTTCATCCTCTTTTTGGGTATATCCTTTGTCCACAAGCCTTGCCTTGTACCTCTCGATTGTACCATCAGGCCTAAGCTTTTTCTTGAAGATCCATTTGCAGCCTATAGGTTGATAACCATAAGGATGGTCAACGACCTCCCAAGTTCCATTAGACATAATAGATTCCATCTCACTCCTTACAGCTTCCTTCCATAAGTCAGCATCAGGAGAGGAATATGCCTCACTAATGGTAGTTGGTGTGTCTTCCACAAGGTACACTATAAAGTCATTACCAAAGGATTTTGCAACCCTCTGTCTCTTGCTCTTTCGAGTGACTATAGTGTCATCCTCCTCAGGGATGTGCACGTGGGAATCCTTAGCATGATCTATAGGAATCGACAGTTCGTGCTCATGGGGAATTATAGTCTCATGACTTGTATCACTAGGTGTATTCTTCATGGGAAACTCTTTCTCAAAAAATGTTGCGTCTCTTGATTCCATGATAGTATCAACATACATATCAGGCACATCAGATTTTATAATTAAGAACCTATACCCAGTGCTATGAAAAGAGTACCCAAGGAATATACAATCAATAGTTTTAGGCCCAAGTTTACGCTTTTTGTTGATTGGCACATTCACTTTAGCCAAGCAACCCCAAGTGCGCAAATATGAGAGATTTAATCTTCTCTTTTCCCATTCCTCAAATGGTGTGATCTCTTTGTTCTTTGTTGGAACTCTATTCAGGACATGACATGCCGTCAAAATCGCCTCACCCCACCATGCCTTGGATAATCCCGCTGTACTCAACATGGCATTCACCAAATCTGCTAGATTGCGGTTTTTCCTTTCAGCATCCCATTGGATTGTGGTGAGAATGGCGGTGTCCTCTCATGAATAATACCATGTTCCACACAGAACTCATCGAACACATTAGAGAAATATTCTCCACCTCGATCGGACCTTAACCGTTTTATTTTCCTCTCAAGTTGGTTCTCAACTTCAGCTTTATAGGCCTTAAAATAATTAAACGCTTCATCTTTTGTTTTTAAGAGATACACATAGCAAAATCTAGTGGAGTCATCTGTAAAAGTGAAAAGTATCTTTTACCACCTTTGGTCAAAATTCCATTCATCTCGCACAGATCAGAATGAACAAGTTCTAGAGGTGCCAAACTCCTCGCCTCAGCAGCCTTGTGAGGCTTGCGGGGTTGTTTTGATTCAACACACACATGACACTTAGACCTTTTGACCAAGTTAAATTTAGGAATTAGATTTCGATTTGCTAACCGCATAAGACAGCCAAAGCTTGCATGACAAAAACGTGAATGCCATAAATCTGACTCATCAGAAAAATGAACAGAATTCACTAGTTTATTACACACATCATGCAGTGATAAGCGGAACAAGCCTCCGCAGTCATATCCTTTACCAACAAAAGTACCATGTTTCGACACAACACATTTATTAGACTCAAGAACAACTTTGTATCCAACTCGACATAGCATAGAAGCGCTAACGAGATTCTTCTTGATAGAGGGCACATGTTGTACGCTCTTCAATGGCACTTTCTTTCCCGAAGTAAACTCCAGAATGACCGTACTGTCACACCCGGTTTTAAGGGACAAAGCCGGGTGCATCTCATACATGCGCCAAAGAAGACAACATATATAATAACAGAGTGTATAGAGATAAATGTCACAATAAAATCAGAGTACTTATTACATAGCAGAATTCTTACAAAATAAAAGATAAATATAACAGGATCTAAAATCCATCCTTGGTGCCAGAAAGTCAACTGGGAGACGCCACCTAGATCGAATCGAACTCCTAGATACGTGACTCCTCTTGAACCACCTATTCTTCTCCTGTGGGGGTGTGAGACAACAAGGGTGAGCTCACACATGTTCATCGCTCAACAAGTTGTGGGGAATAATGTGGCATGAATCACCAAAGGTGGGAGTTCATGTGATGTGTAAGGCTGATCAACAATAGGGGTTAAAGCTGAGCATTACTTTTAATAAGTTGGTCAAAATTTTAGTAGCAGTTACTAAATGTAAGAAAATACCAAACCATAATAAATAATAGAACAAAATTAATAACAAATCCCATGCAAATGCAAATGACAAATTGAATTTAAGTTCCATAATTTAATCATCAGAGAGTCCTGAGCTGCTTATGACCGCGAGCATGGCTAGTATACCAGTTTTACACTCTGCAGAGGTTGTACCCTGTACCCACAAGTCGTGTATCCCATGTCGCCAGGGTTAGCTAGACCCTTAGACACTACCGAGGTGAATGGCTAGGGATCCACTACGAGGCCTTTACAAAGTTCCACTAGCTTCCGAAAACCCGCTACAGTTTATGGGAAGAGCACTTGCAAGAATCCCCCGTCTGACCGCCATCGCAGCAAAATCAACCCGAGAACCTCCTTGCATGCAATCCCCTACTGCCCTTGCCCCTTTCGGGTAAGGTAGTCTTCCACTAGCTTTCCTAGTTAGTTGGCCAAGGGCGTCCCATGAAACCCTTGTGGTGGCACGTGTTTCTCAAGTTAAGCTCCATGTTCCAATTAACATTAATGATCTTGACATGAACATAAATAGAATAACAAAATAACTAGAACATGGATATAACAAAATATTATCCCAAAACCATGTAAAGCAATAGCAAAACTTCCCAAGTGATTCAGGGGTAACAAGGTAAAGAGATAAACAATCTAGGGTGACCTATCGGGTCCCATCAAAATTAAGCCTATGCATGGTAAATGATTATAAAGAACATTATTGGGTAACAAAAGTGAATCAAGGGCACAACTTGCCTGACACTTGAGATTCCAGTAACCAGGGTGATTCTTTGGATCCTCGTAACCTCATGCTAGTCATAGAAATACAAATAAACATGGTATAGACAAAATTAACATCACACCAAACATAAGAACATACTGCATAATAATGATCTATGTGTCGCTACGAGATTGCGGGATCGAGAACTACTAAGATCAGAGTTACAGTTAAGAAGTTATGATTTTATAGAGGATCTATATGATTAAAATATTAAATTATATTATAAATTGGTTAGTATAAATCATACGAGAGGTTATTATATAAATAATTATCTCAACTTAAATATAAGTTATAAATTGACCATAGATTATATTCTAGTAGATTATAATGATAAGTAGTTTAACGAGACTAACCAATATAAGTTAAATAAAGATCTAATTACAAAAGAATAAGACATGGTATAATAAATGTTGTTGCTCTGTAGTAAGTATTTGTATGAAGCTAACACAACTTGAACCGACCAAATCGGAGTTACGGATTGTGAGTTATGAACTTCCGAAGGTTTTATGTGTTTGGTACGGAAATAACTAAGTGACCAATTTTAATAAAGTTTTCATGCTAAAACAGTGGCACTAGGTGATAAACAATAATATTACCAAATTATAGGAACTGGAATGGGTTAATTTGGACTTCATATGAATTAAATATGAATTATACAAGTTTTTGGATTTTTTTATGTACTAGAAATCATTTTCTATAATTATTTATTTATTTTCACTGCTCTCTGGACCTCGCGCACAAAAACAGAGAACAGCAGGGACCTAAATCACAATTTCCCTATGACTCCGGCTACTATTCACTGGATTGCAGGTTGATTTATAAATACTTCAGGGTCTCTTATGTTTTTCTGCCATGGCGAAGGGGTACCCATGTTTTAATCCCAGCCGCACACCTGAAATCAACGGACCTGGCGCCTTCTTCCCCAACTCCGCGGCGACCGGACGCGCCGCCGCCCTTCATCCACCCCCCGGCGAGCCGAATTCCGGTGTTTTGAAGCGCGAAATACAAATCAGCCAGACTCTACACAATGCGGGGATAAGAATGAATTGGGAAGGAAGATCAGTACCCGTAATCGGAGATTTGCGCGTGCTGCCCATAGCGGGTGAAGTTTGGCAGCAGAGAGTTCACATCGGTGAGAAATTCCTCACGCCCCCGTGGTTTATTTGCGAAATTGACAGCACCCAAGGCTTGTTCGACTCGCGGCGTGCCCTTCGAGTTCCCTGCCGCCGACTAGAACACACCAAGCCTCGCAATCCACCACGGCGGCCCTCTCTTCCTCTCTGGATTCTTGGTCAGTGTGGTGGTGTTTGGTGGAGGCCTAACAAGCCGTGACGGGAGGTTGAGAGGAGCCCCACTCTTGAGTTTTATCCTAGAACCCGATCTCAACAACCCCCATGCGCAGGTGGGAGTGTGGCTCCTATTTCTTCTCCGCGAACGCCGCGAGCACCATCGGCAGGGCGGCCATCGGAGACCTGGTCCTTTGGCCCCACTTGTCAGCGAAACGTGAGGGAGGGCGCGCGAGAGAGGTAGGCGCGTCGCGGTGAAGTACTACTGATCAGCGGCCCCGCGTGGATCCGTGAGCCGACAGCCTGGGCCCAGACGTCGGTCACAACACCAGGTTCTAGCACGCGGGGGCGAGAATCTTGCTGGGCCGACTAAGCGCGATTGAGGTGGGCCGAGGAGAGAGGAGTGGAGATGGGCTGGGTGAACAGGTGTTCTTTTCTTTTCTTATTTATTTCCTAATCTCTTTTCTCCCTTTTCAACTTCATATTTCCTTTTCAAATTTAATTCCCATTCTTGAGTCAAATTTGCCCCTAAATCAAAGGTGCAATTTGAACATACCCAAAATGAGGTGAATTTGTTTATTTATAATTTTATTTTGGTGTTGTATAATATTCTTTTTTTGCCTTCTACCTTTCCAACCCAAATCTAAATTTAGGTTTTACTTCAAATCATCTTCTCATTTTTATTATATTTTAATTTCGTATTATTGTTATTCTTATTAAGTGCACAAACAAACAAAACTCATCATGATGCACAATTTAATGGCATGTCCTTTATTAAGTATTTTTTAATGAGGTGTTCACATGAGATAATAAATAGGGACAACGCACATATATATAAGGGAATACAATTTCTCTTTTTAGACTTTTCTTACAAAGTGGGTATTACAAATCCTACACCCTTAACAAGAATCTCGTCCTCGAGATCTAGGAGGAACGAGGGAAAAATATGGGGAAAATATATGCGAAGCTCTTTTTCTCTTTCCCATGTAGCTTCATCTTCTCCGTGATAGCTCCATTGTACTTTGCACATCTTTACAACCTTATTTCTTGTAACTCAAGTCAATGTATCCAGAATCTTGACAGGATACTCCGTGTAAGTCAAATCACCCTGAACACTGAGCTCTTCCATTGGTAGCTGTTCCTCGGGGACGCGGAGACACTTCTTTAGCTAAGATACGTGGAACACATTATGCACATCCGATAGACTATTAGGTAGTTCGAGTTGGTATGCCATCTCCCCAACTCGCCTAAAGATCATGAATGGTCCAATAAAGCGAGGGGACAATTTGCCCTTAACTTTGAATCTCCTCATTCCACGAAGTGGTGACACCTTGGGGTACACATGATCACCTTCCTCAAATGCTAGTGGTCTTCTTCTATTATCAGCGTAGCTCTTTTGTCTAGTCTGAGCTACCCTCAAGTTCTCTCAAATGATACGAACTTGTTCTTCTGCCTCTTGAATAAGTTCAGGTCCAAAGAACTGTCTTCCTCTAGTCTAGTCCAAAATAGAGGAGTCCTGCATTTCCTGCCATATAGAGTCTCGAACGGTGACATCTTCAGACTGACCTGGTAACTATTATTATATGAGAACTCAGCATAAGGTAGAGTCTTGTCCCAATTACTACCATGCTGAAGGGCACAAGCTCTCAACATGTCTTTCAATACTTGATTAGTCCTTTAAGTCTGAGGTAGGCCGAACTAACATTCAACTTCGCATCAATATTCTCATGAAAACTTTTCTGAAATCCGAGGGTAACTGTGTCCTCTATCCAAAATGATCTTCTTCGGTACACTGTGTAGAGACACAATCCAAGCCATATATAACTCTTCCAATTGAGATACCTTATAAGTAGTCTTGACCGGAATGAAATGAGCCACTTTGGCCAGTCTATCCATAATCACCCATATAGACTCATATCCTTTCGGGGTGCGAGGCAATCCAGTAAATAAATACATACCAATCTCTTCCCACTTCCACTCGGTATCTTAAGCGGGTGCAATAGTCCAGCTGGCCTCTGGTGTTCAGCCTTAACTCTTTGGCATACATCGCACATAGCCACATGTGCAGCCACATCTCTCTTCAATCCATACCACCAATACTTCTGCTTCAAATCCTGATACATCTTGATACTACCTGGATGAATAGAATAATCCGAGTTATGGGCCTCCCTTAAAATAGTCTCACGAAGGCTTTCAATATCAGGAACACATATCCTATCCTTGAACCATACGGTGCCTTGCTCATCCTCTGTGAATTCTGGACCTCGACCTTCAGTAATCAGATCCTTAGTCTCTTGTATTTTAGCATCACCAATTTGTCCTTTGTGGATTTTTTGCTCCAAAGTAGATTCCACATCAATAGTAACTCCTTCGGTGTGAGCAACTATCCCCAGGTTAAGTCTCCTAAAATCCTCAACAATCTCATCATGTAGCTGGGCAACAACAACTAAATGAACATGCTCCTTTCGACTCAAGGCATCTGCAACCAAATTTGCCTGGCCCGGGTGATAGTGAATCTCCAAATCATAATCCTTAATAAGCTCCAACCAACGACGTTGCCTAAGGTTGAGATCCTTCTGAGTGAATATATACTTCAAACTCTTATGATCCGTATACGCTTGACACTTGGTTCCCATAATATAATGTCTCCAAATCTTAAGCGTGTGCACAACGGCTGTCAGTTCTAAGTCATGAGTGGGGTAGTTCAATTCATGTTTCCGTAACTGATGAGACGCATAGGCAATCACATGTCCTTCTTGCATGAGCACACATCCCAAGCCTTGGCCACATGCATCACAATAAATGTCAAATCCCTTCTGTAGGTTTGGCATAACCAACACTGGTGGTGACATCAATCTCTTCTTTAAATGATCAAAGCTATCTTGGCACTTCTCGTCCCACTTAAATTCTCTTCCCTTCTCCAGAAGTGAGGTCATAGGCTTAGCAACCTTAGAAAATCCTTCAATAAATCTTCGATAATATCCTGCAAGTCCTAAGAAACTCTGAATCTGCGTAACTGTTGTGGGTATGCTCCACACCACTATCTCCTTGACTTTAGCAAGATCCACTGATATCCCTCCATTAGAAATGATATGTCCAAGGAATGACACCTCGTCAATCTAGAACTCGCATTTACTGTACTTGGCGTAGAGTTGATTATCTCGTAGCTTCTGTAGCACCAATCTCAGATGTTCCTCATGATCACTATCACTCTTGGAATAAATAAAAATATCGTCGATGAAAACCACGACGAATCTGTCCAGATCATGAACATCTTATTCTTCAGATCCATAAAATAGGCTGGTGCATTAGTTAGTCCAAACGACATAACGGTGAACTCATATAATCCATATCGGGTTGACAAAGTCGTCTTGGGAATATCCGATGGCCTAATCTTCACTTGGCGATAACCTGTTCGAAGATCAATCTTCGAGAATATCCTAGCACCTCTCCTCTGATCAAATAAATCCTCACCGCGGGGCAACAGATACTTGTTCTTCATGATAACATCATTAAGGGATCTATAATCCACACATATCCTTTGTGATCCATCCTTCTTCTGTACAAACAGAATCAGCGCTCCCCAAGGTGAGGAACTCGGACGAATGTACCTAGCCTCTTGTAACTCTGTTAATTGCTTCTTAAGTTACTTTAGTTCTCCTATGGACATCCTGTATGGCCGTTTAGAAATAGGAGCAGTCCCAGGTAAGAGATCAATGACCAACTCAACTTCCATATCTGGTGGCATCCCCAATAACTCCTCTGGAAAGACATCCGGAAAATCCCTAACTGCACGGATGTTGTCACCCACAAACTTATCATCTACTAAGAATGCCGCTAGTCTGATGGTGGTAGTTACTGCAACTTCAACTTCAAATCTTTGTCCTTTGGAACTGGTGAGTTCTATGGTTCCCTTAGCACAGTGTATATACTACCTTTGTCTTTCTTAACCATGACATACCAAGGATCATGTCTATAGTGCTATCTTCTAACACTATAGGGGTAGCCCATCTGGGTTAGAAATACAGGGTAAGAAAGGAAGAAATGTAGGCAAGGCGAGTAATTACGAGGAATGTTACCACGGGGGATTTATTAGCTAAGTAGATTAGTGTGTCACCTACTAAAGTTAATTCATTACCTTATGGTGGTACATGCTAAGATGCTCAACTATAATGTTTCAATCAATCAAAGAAGCAAACCAAGCATTTATCATCAGAACAATCAACCAACATTTTAAAATAGAGAAAATAGTTTTATTTTCGTCTTAGGTTCCCTATCTCTTAAGAAGGTCATAAATGTAGAATTCAAGGTGTGAAATCCATCTTGTCTCAGAGTAGAGAAGGTAAGAATAATCAGAGTAGAATAGTAGAAGGTGAGACAGGATCAAGATAAGTATAGAAAGAATCAGAGTGAGATAAGTATAGAATGAATCAGAGTGAGATAAGTATAGAATGAATCAGAGTAAGGTAAGTAAGGGTTTTTTTTCCATTTCTATCTAGGTTTCGTCCTACAGTCAACATTTCCTCTGATACTACTTCTGTCACACCCGGTTTTAAGGGACAAAGCCAGGTGCATCTCATACATGCGCCAAAGAAGACAACATATATAATAACAAAGTGTATAGAGATAAATGTCACAATAAAATCAGAGTACTTATTACACAGCGGAAGTCTTACAAAATAAAAGATAAATATAACAGGATCTAAAATCCATCCTTGGCGCAAGAAAGTCAACTGGGAGATGCCACCTAGATCGAATCGAACTCCTCGATACGTGACTCCTCTTGAACCACCTGTTCTTCTCCTGGGGGGGGTGTGAGACAGCAAGGGTGAGCTTACACATGTTCATCGCTCAACATGTTGTGGGGAATAATGTGGCATGAACTCACCAAAGTTGGGAGTTCATGTGATGTGTAAGCCTGATCAACAATAGGGGTTAAAGCTGAGCATTGCTTTTAATAAGTTGGTCAAAATGTTATTAGCAGTTACTAAATGTAAGTAAATACCAAACCATAATAAATAATAGAAGAAAATTAATAATAAATCCCATGCAAATGCAAGTGACAAATTGAATTTAAGTTCCATAATTTAATCATCAGGGAGTCTTGAGCTGCTCATGACCGCGAGCACGGCTAGTATACCAGTTTTACACTCTGCAGAGGTTGTACCCTATACCCACAAGTTGTGTATCCCATGTCGCCAGGGTTAGCTAGACCCTTAGACACTACCGAGGTGAATGGCTAGGGATCCACTACGAGGCCTTTACAAAGTTCCACTAGCTTCCGAAAACCCGCTACAGTTTATGGGAAGAGCACTTGCAAGAATCCCCCGTCTGACCGCCATCGCAGCAAAATCAACCCGAGAGCCTCCTTGCATGCAATCCCCTACTGCCCTTGCCCCTTTCGGGTAAGGTAGTCTTCCACTAGCTTTCCTAGTTAGTTGGCCAAGGGCGTCCCATGAAACCCTTGTGGTGGCACGTGTTTCTCAAGTTAAGATCCATGTTCCAATTAACATTAATGATCTTAACATGAACATAAATAGAATAACAAAATAACTGGAACATGGATATAACAAAATATTATCCCAAAACCATGTAAAGCAATAGCAAAACTACCCAAGTGATTCAGGGGTAACAAGGTAAAGAGATAAACAATCTAGGGTGACCTATCGGGTCCCATCAAAATTAAGCCTATGCAAGGTAAATGATTATAAAGAACATTATTGGGTAACAAAAGTGAATCAAGGGCACAACTTCCCTGACACTTGAGATTCCAGTAACCAGGGTGATTCTTCGGATCCTCGTAACCTCGCGCTAGTCATAGCAATACAAATAAACATGGTATAGACAAAATTAACATCACACCAAACATAAGAACATACTGCATAATAATGATCTACGTGTCGCTACGAGATTGCGGGATCGAGAACTACTAAGATCGGAGTTACAGTTAAGGAGTTATGATTTTATAGAGGATCTATATGATTAAAATAATAAATTATATTATAAATTGGTCAGTATAAATCATACGAGAGGTTATTATATAAATAATTATCTCAACTTAAATATAAGTTATAAATTGACCATAGATTATATTCTAGTAGATTATAATGATAAGTAGTTTAACGAGACTAACCAATATAAGTTAAATAAAGATCTAATTACAAAATAATAAGACATGGTATAATAAATGTTGTTACTGTGTAGTAAATATTTGTATGAAGCTAACGCAACTTTAACCGACCAAATCGGAGTTACGGATTGTGAGTTATGAACTTCCGAAGGTTTTATGTGTTTGGTACGGAAATAACTAAGTGATCAATTTTAATATAATTTTCATGCTAAAACAGTGGCACTAGGTGATAAACAATAATATTACCAAATTATAGTAACTGGAATGGGTTAATTTGGACTTCATATGAATTAAATATGAATTATACAAGTTTCTGGATTTTTTTATATACTAGAAATCATTTTCTATAATTATTTATTTATTTTCACTGCTCTCTGGACCTCGCGCACAAAAATAGAGAACAGTAGGGACCTAAATCACAATTTCCCTACGACTCCGGCTACTATTCACTAGATTGCGGGTTGATTTATAAATACTTCAGGGTCTCTTATGTTATTCTGCCATGGCGAAGGGGTACCCATGTTTTAATCCCAGCCGCACACCTGAAATCAACGGCCCTGGCGCCTTCTTCCCCAACTCCGCGGCGACCGGACGCGCCGCCGCCCTTCATCTGCCCGCCGGCGAGCCGAATTCAGGTGTTTTGAAGCGCGAAATACAAATCGGCCAGACTCTACACAATGCGGGGATAAGAATGAATTGGGAAGGAAGATCAGTACCCGTAATCGGAGATTTGCGCGTGCTGCCCACACGGGTGAAGTTTTGGTGGCGGAGAGTTCACATCGGTGAGAAATTCCTCACGCCCCCGTGGTTTATTTGCGAAATTGACAGCACCCATGGCTTGTTTACCTCGCAGCGTGCCCTTCGAGTCCCTGCCGCCGACTAGAACGCACCAAGCCTCGCATTCCGCCGCGGCGGCCCACTCTTCCTCTCTGGATTCTAGGTCGGTGTGGCGGTGTTTGGTGGAGGCCTAACAAGCCGTGACGGGAGGTTGAGAGGAGCCCCACTCTTGAGTTTTATCCTAGAACCCGATCTCAACAACCCCCATGCACAGGTGGGAGTGTGGCTCCTATTTCTTCTCCACGAACGCCACGAGCACCATCGGCAGGGCGGCCATCGGAGACCTGGTCCTTTGGCCCCGCTTGTCAGCGAAACGTGAGGGAGGGTGCGCGAGAGAGGTAGGCTCGTCGCGGTGAAGTACTACTGATCAGCGGCCCCGCGTGGATCCGTGAGCCGACAGCCTGGGCCCAGACGTCGGTCACAACACCAGGTTCCAGTGCGCGGGGGCGAGAATCTTGCTGGGCCGACTAAGCGCGATTGAGGTGGGCCGAGGAGAGAGGAGTGGAGATGGGCCGGGTCAACAGGTGTTCTTTTCTTTTTCTTATTTATTTCCTAATCTCTTTTCTCCCTTTTCAACTTCATATTTCCTTTTCAAATTTAATTCCCATTCTTGAGTCAAATTTGCCCCTAAATCAAAGGTGCAATTTGAACATACCCAAAATGAGATGAATTTGTTTATTTATAATTTTATTTTGTTGTTGTATAATATTCTTTTTTTCCTTCTACCTTTTCAACCCAAATCTAAATTTAGGTTTTACTTCAAATCCTCTTCTCATTTTTATTATATTTTAATTTGTATTATTGTTATTCTTATTAAGTGCACAAACAAACAAAACACATCATGATGCACAATTTAATGGCATGTCCTTTATTAAGTATTTTTTTAATGAGGTGTTCACATGAGATAATAAATAGGGACAACACACACATATATATAAGGGAATATAATTTCTCTTTTTAGACTTTTCTTACAAAGTGGGTATTACACGTACCAACACCAAGAACATGAGCACGTGACCCATTTCCCATTAACAAGGCGCCAGACCTCCCGACCTGGTAGGAGGAGAACATAGAGGCATCAGCACACACATGAATGTTTGCACCACTGTCCATCCACCACTTAGGTGAATTACAAACTGAGAGAACAAATGGTAAAGAGTTACCATACCCAGATGTTCCATCTTCAATTTCAGTGGTTACAACATTAGCTGATTTCTTGTCCTGTGTGAACTTGCGATCAGGGCACTCTCTTGCCCAATGTTGATCACTGCCACAGACAAAGCATCCTCCCTTTCCCTTGTTGTCATTCTTCTTCTTTTTAAACTGTGCTGTTTAAACAGGTTTATTTGTATTCTCTTGTTTGTTCTGGTTTTTCTTCTTGTTAAACTTGCGGAAGTTTCTCTTCTGCACCGCATTAGCAGTAGAGGTCTCCACACCTTTTCCATTGTCCTTTGTTCTAGCCCTTTCCTCAACATCAAGAGTACCAATGAGCTATTCCACATTGAACTCTTGTCTCTTATGTTTGAGAGAGGTAGCAAAGTCCTTCCAAGAAGGTGGTAACTTGGCAATTATACCACCAACCACAAACTTGTCAGGCAAAGGACAAGGAAAAAGTTCGAGTTTCTTAGCTAGTGCCTGAAACTCATGAGCCTGTTCCACTACAGATCGGTTCTCAACCATCTTGTAGTCATACAGTTGCTCCATGAGATACAACTCGCTACCAGCGTCAGTAACTCCAAACTTTCCAACAAGTGCATCCCACAGCTCTTTCCCTGTAGGAAGGATGATATAGCTTTTCTGGAATTTTGTATCAAGTGCGCTAATTACTGCTCCTCGAAAGAGGTTGTCTTCAGCCTTAAACATAGCTTCATCCTCAGGAGGTAAGTCGACAGGCTTGCCCTCAGCGGCATGAAAACAAGACATTGCAGTAAGCCACAATTCCATCTTAGCTTTCCATATCAAGAAGTTTTTACCATCAAAAGGATCGGGCTTTAGCACATCAGCAAATCCTCTGACAGAAAAATGCCTAACATTAGGTTTTTGGATTGTTAGAATTATAGGCATTTTCCATATCATTTTAATTCCATAAATTAACATTATGATGATGACATATAAAAGATAATTAATCATAGAAATCGTGATCTCAAATATATCCATAACAATATGGATCATGAGAACACAAAGCATATGAATCATATAAATACGATAAGCATATAAACTGACTGAACAATTGAAACTAAACACATAGCAATATAAACAGCATGACTGTAAAATTAAAACAAACAGATATAGCATACTATAATAAGATAGAACAGATAAGATAAAATCATTGCTACATATGAAACAACATAGATGAGTATATGAAACATATATAATCTGTAGAACGCAAAACAGTAAGGAAATAAACTGATCATACCCTTCCATGCGCTCTGATGATCTAGATCCTTGTCCAGCTTCTCTTGTCATGTCGCCAGGAAGAAGATGTTTTGGGCAGTCGCGTAGACGCTCCCCAAAAACCTAATTGTCGATCCACCGTGCAAGGTCTCGAACGGCAAGGGCTTCGGAGGCACCTGCCCTCTCGCTTCTCTGTGCGCGCAGAGCTACGAGATGGAAACTGAAGGAGAAGGGTCGCATGCGGCAAGCCAGGAGACAGGTAGTTGAAGGACAAAGGTCTCACATGCAGCTGACGAAGAGCCAGACAACTAAACGGACTCCCGCGGTTAATGAGTGCTAAAAATTAACACAACCACACCACGCCCGCTCGCCGCTTGCCTGCCTGCCTGACACGCCACGCCACGCCATGCCACGCCACACCCGGCCCGAGCCCGGCCTGGCCGGTGGCGGCGGTGGCACGCGCGCGCGTGTGGCACGCCCTTGTCCATTTCTTGACTTCTCAAATTAAGTGGAATAATTCCCACCATACAAGTCAAGCCAAAAGACCCTTGGACTTCCAATATGGTACTATTGGTATTCTCCACCATTACACACCATAGAGTTTATTCAATAAATGGGCCAAGCCCATAAAAGATCCAACAAACTTTAGTGGCACAAAAACCCTAAAGTACTCAAAACCCAAAAAGAAAATCCTAGAAAACCCTAATTGGAACCCTAAGGTGGTAAATGTAAATTCTATGCACTTTTGGACCAAAGTGCAAATGTCAAAGTGATAGAACACTACAAACCAAGTAACTTTCATATTGGAGAATTTTCAAGTGGAATGATGAAATTGGGACTTATTTGCAAAAGGGTCACATGAACACTATGTGACTAAGTCTGAAAATTCAGTGTATTGGAGTCAACTTTAGAGCTCTATACCTCTCAATTCATAAGAATTTTGCCCTTGGTCAACACATCAAATTTGTAGATCTATGATAGGAGTATAACTTTGCTTAAGTGACTAAGCCTTGGTGACATACAAAATTTGGAGTAAAATGGACTCAAACGTGGGCTTTCAGTCGCTACTGCTGATTGAATTATGGCCACCAATGAAACTGGAAGAACTTGGATACCAAATTGTGAAAGATTGAGTGGATAGCTGAGTAAGATCTTTATAACAAACTTGTAGCTGGTTCTTTGGATGACAATGTTGATGCAGACAAGTGACTGAGTTGTTACATAAAAAATAGAGAATGAAGCTCTCCAAATCACGCTGTCAAAGTGTCTGATGAAGATTGCCATGGTACAGTGACGATAAAGACCTCCGGTGCCGTGAGCTCAATGCCGGTGATCTGCCGCCACAATTCGTGCCCGCCTGGGAGTTTCATGCCGCGAGAAGAGTAGATAACATCGGGGTGGGGCGAAAATATCCAATGGGGGGTGAATCCGGTCGCTGGCCGGACCGGCCATCGTGTCCTGTCGGGTCAATTGCGCTGGCATCATCGGAGTTCACTGTTATCCGGCCAGGCTACGTGCCTCAAAGCCTTACCACGTCGCAGTAGACCGCCTTAGGTAGCTTGTTCATCGCCTGAGACACTGCCCCGATAAAAGCCACGATAGCGCTTGCGCCAGTGATTTCTCCTCTCTTCGGCCGCCAACGTGCCTTCTCAAAATTAGACGCCACCGCCGTAGGACTCTATAAATTGCTGCCCCGTGAGTTCTGCTAGGTAATTACGCATCCAACGCACAAGCCCTTGCCTCGGATCATCCACTAGAGCCTCCCAATTTTGTGTTTCCCCCAAATACGTTTTCCACGCCACCGTGAACACTTCACTGTGGCTAGCCCTCTGCAGGCCAGTTCAAACTTCTTTGATTGGTGTCCTAGCCTCCCTCAATCCCCCTGTTGCTCTTAGACCCATTTGATTAAGCTAGATCACACCAAATCGTTGTGAACACCTCGGATTGTCTCAGATTTTTGCCGTCGTCGTGGGCAGAGAGATTTTGGCCAGGATTCATGTAATTAGTTGAGGGATTAGGGTCGCCAGGGGTAGAATTTGGTGTCGACCGAGTAAGGAGCTTAGCCTTTGCGTTTTCTGACCGGTACAGGCTCATTGGAGAGCGTGTTTACTACCGTCAGTGGTCGGCGACCTGACCTTGTAAAGAAACAAAAAGGGAGGGGCCTTGGTGCAAATGTTAGAGACACATGTGAATAGTGCGCAAGGATTCTTAATTAGTTAATCAAAAAGCCGAGGTCCTCTACGCAAATTGAGCGTTGCAGGCGCGCTCGAGGGCGTGTTTCGCCTGGACGTGGGCCGATTCAGGCTGGTTTCAGTCCATCACTGTTCCTCCTTTTTCCTTTTCTTTTTACTATCAGACTTGGAAAATTGTAGGAAATTGTAGAAAAAATGATAAAATCATGATACCAATTTTACTGGATTCCAAATTTCCTCTAGTATTTAATAAAAGTAGTTCCAAGATTTTTAGCCCCAACCATGAATTATTTGGTATTTAAGAAGGCCTAAACCTAGACCTTTGGAATTTTAGAAATTATTTGATAGTTTCAAAAATCATGAAACTTTTTAGGTAAGTTTAATTTGATAATTAGAGTCCTTGAGTAAAATTTGGTATGCTTTGGACATTGTTTGATCCCAAAACTCCAAAACCCTAGTTTCTTAGAATAGAACTGCCTAACCTACTAGGGTGTTAACTTAGAAGACCCTAGTGACTTAGGTATACCGTAAAGGAAAGTTGGATTCAAGATACAACTAGATGTATCTCTATTATAATTGCATATTCATAGCATCACATGAGCATTCATGTATATATATGGTTATGTATAGAAAACGAAGAAGAAGTAAGTGTCGAAGAAGAAGAGACTGCACCACCAACTGAGACTCCACCTGCCGGGAATTGTTTTTATTTTGATATCTGTGGAACAGATCCCGAATCCCCTACAACACAAGGCAAGCCCCGGTGCATTTACCTTTTCCTTATGATTTTAAACTATTTATCACTTGAATAATGCATTAGGTGATAGGAGTTGGGTGCTAAACCAATTGCTGCATTTCCTTCCTTAGAATTGTTTACCATTCCTTGATTACCTCTTTTATTAAAAGGTTTTCTGATGCTTAGTCTTGGTTTAGAAAACAAAAAGGTTTTGTTTTAAACCAAAGATGATGCTTCAGATGGAAAGGGATGTTTTCAAAAATAAAACTGGATGGTGGATCCATCATGGCCGTGATGGGTTCAACATCAGACAAGATGTACCTCTATCAGGTACCAAATTTTGGGCTTGAAAATGATAAAGATGAGACAACGCGGGTACTTGCATGAGAAGGAAGTCTCGGTGTAGTGTCTCCGTCTGAGTCGATTAAGGACCGTACCTGTTGGGGGCCTTCGTCCTCCGAAGGTCCTCAAAAACATGATTTGACAATGTTTTCCGAGTGGATTATGTGAACAGGTATTTTCGGATCCAGAATTATGAATATGGAGCACGGCCAGGACGAAGCCTGAACCAGACGAAGGTCGAGTGTAGCCGAAGCTGTGCGCAGGGAAGCTTCGGCGCGATGGCAGAAGGGGGAACCGACTTAAAGATGAAAAGACTTCGGGGGCCTCGACAGATTTCCATAAGCCGTTAACAAATGTAATGGACATGGATGTAATTTTACGTGGGCTGCGTCCCGCGTCTATAAATAGATGAACAGTACTCCCGTACTGGACACGCTTACTTGGCATTTGTTTTTGGCATCACGCTCGTACTTTTCACCTTCTCTCAGGACCGAAGGTACATTTGTAATTTGGAATCATTTCTGTTTTCCCATGTTAATAAAATAGAAATGATTCTATGGTGATGCTTATATCATATTTCATGCTTTATGTGAGTCCTTCGCCATTACTTGTTATGTTTACGAAGGTATGCCTCTCATGACCTTCGTCCGAGACTCATTATTTCCCGAAGGAACATAATGCTTCGAAGGACGAAGGATTTTAACACTTAACACTTTTTATGTTGCCTTGTTCTTAACTCTTAGCACTTGAGAACAAGTCACCAACATTGGCGCCCACCTCCGGTGAACTCACTTCCACTTCGAGTCTTCGTGAACACCTTCGGAAGCTATAGACCTTCGCTATGGCGCCGAAGAAAGCTTCAGCGGCTGGGGCTGCAGCACTACAACCGCTGGACCACAACCAGGAGACCGTCTCTCTTCGGGAGGCCAGAAGCCAGAAGAGAAAAGCTGTTAGCCCGACGCTTGAGGAAGAAGAGCTGGACCAAGAAATCAGAGAGATGGAGATGCTACATCAACAAGTGCAGAGGAAGAAGGAGAAGATGGCCCGCCTAGCTGAGTTGCAAAGGCAAATTGACGAAGCTTCTGAGGAAGTTCGCCATCTCACTCACGATGAGCAGAACAGAAGGCCTCATCAGAAAGACCTTCATCAGGAGGGCTTCGTCAACGAAGACGACTGGTATGATAATTTCCATCAGGGAAATTTTGTTTTTGATGATGCTTCTCCTCTGTCTGCTGAGCTGCAGGCTACTCCTTGGCCTCCATCCTATAAGCCACCCCAGCTCCCCATGTTTGACGGCCACTCCGACCCGAAGCAATTCTTGATGAGCTACGAAGCAACAGTGTCTTCGTACGGGGGCAACGCTGCAGTCATGGCGAAGTCTTTCGTCATGGCCGTCAGGAATGTTGCTCAGACCTGGTATTCCTCCCTTCGGCCAGGAACAATCACTTCATGGCAGAAGCTGAAGGATATGTTACTGACCAGCTTTCAAGGATTTCAAACGAAGCCGGTTACAGCTCAAGCCCTCTTCCAGTGTATTCAGGATCACGAAGAATACCTTCAGGCCTATGTCCGAAGGTTCTTACGATTGAGGGCGCAGGCACCAACGGTGCCCAATGAAATCGTTATCGAAGCCATGATCAAGGGGCTTCGTCCTGGACCTGCAGCTCAATACTTTGCTCGGAAGCCTCCTCAGACCTTGGAGAAATTGCTCCAAAAGATGGATGAGTACATTCGTGCCGACAATGACTTTCGCCAAAGAAGGGAGGAGGCCTTCAGATTTTCTGAGATGACCAGGGGCTTCGGAGGAAGATACTACCCGAGGCATGTCCGTTCCATTCACAGCACTCAGAATGATGATAAGGGGAGTCAGCAAAACAGGCCGCAGTGCTCCTCACAGGCTTCGGGGCAACAACAAACTTCCTTTCGGCCACCAGCTCCAAGAGGCAGAGGCGCCAGGGGCTTCGGCGGAAGATTCGGAGATCAGCCAAGGAGACTGTTTTGCCTATTCTGTGGAGAGGGCAAGGGCCACACCACTAGGACGTGCCATGTTACAATCCAGAAGCAAAAGGAACTAGCCGAAGCTGCATCTCAACAAGCTCAGTCGAAGCAGGTTTTGCATACTGCTTCGTTTCATCCGCCTTATGTCCCACAATACATAGACAACCACCCTGCGGCTTCTGTAGCTTCGGCAAGTCAACCTCAAGCTTCCTGGCAGCAGCCTCCGCCTCCACCTCCATTGCAGCAAGGTCAACAGCCAGAAGGGAGTCAATACGCTCCACAGCAGAGGGACTTCAGAGAACAGTCCGAAGCTCGCACAGTCAACAGCACTGTGCCAGAGTCGAAGCACATTTATTGACATATCCTACCTTTGATAGCAGTCTTTTCTATTCAGTTTTATTTTCTGTGAAGCAAAAAACATTGATAGTTTCCATGTAATAATTTCGTTGTTTCCACGAGAAAAATTTATTTGATTCACAGGCCTAAGTTGCCGAAGCCTAAAATTTCTTCCGTTACCAAGAAGGACCTTCGGACTAAAAATCCTTCGGAGTAACAAAAAGTCGTTCTAAGGAACGCAGAGTAAGTTTATAAAGTCACAAAAAGTCGTTCCAAAGGGAGCGCAGCGTAAGTTTTCTGCTCAGAAGTCGTTCCTAAAGGAATGCAGAGCCTACAGCGAAAAGTCAACGCTGATACCGTCTAAGTAAAAGACGAAGAAGCTCCTAAGGGAGGCTTACAGCGAAAAGTCAACGCTGATGCCGTCTAAGTAAAAGACGAAGAAGCTCCAAAGACGTTCCTAAGGGAATGCAGAGCTTACGAATATATTTTATGTGTATCTTCGGAACAAATGTCACATGCATAACATAACATCATCACATCATTTTGCATAGCATAAGCATCATACATCATATCGCATTCGGCAAGAGAAGGGGACACTCTCAACCTTCGAAGGGATGCTTTGAAAAAGTGACATTGAAATTGTATAGCTTCGGAATACAGTTTTGGGGAATATTTTCACGAAACATGGGCGAACTTTATCAGATCAATATCAAAGTTGCATAGCTTCGGAAAATAGCTTCGGAAAATGTTTTCACGAGGCATCGATGTCATTCATCAGAATAATTTTGACGAAGGCTATCTTCTTCACGACGCATGAAAAGAAGGGAAGGTGTTTTTTCGCCGAAGGCTCAAAAGTGGTATGTATTTAAAGTTTCATGCATCGTAAAGAATTCAGTAATGAAAAGAGACTTGTATATTACATTCAAATGTACAAAGTGTTGCATAGATTACACTTTAAATGTTTTTTCCAAATAGCACCTAATCCTCCCTCAATACTGCTTCGGCGGCTGCATTCAGAAGTTGGTCAACAACCTTGTCCATGATAGTTTCGGCCATTTGATTAATTTCTTCATCCCCTTTTGTGTGGGGGACGGCAGATCGTCCAACAGTTTCTGAGCGAAGAGAACACTTCTTCAGTACTTTTACAAATCGCGAGCAAAGTTTAAAATGAAAATTACAACGCAACAAGAACGACTAGTTGGTACCTAACTGTCTTTCGGGCTCCCTACTCTTTTCGGCAGCGTCTGCTACTCTTCTAGCATCGTGTATGCCTTTTTCGCTTCTTTCAATGATCTCTCGCGCCATTCCTCGGCCGCCGTCGTTCCAGATATCAGTAAAAAATTTGCCTCCAACTACGCTCGCTTCGGCCGAGGGGTCTTTGATGTCTTCGGAAGACAAGGTAGCTTCGGATTGAGCTAAAAATTTTACATGTTCGCAACCTTTCTTCTCTAAGACGGAAGCAATTCCTCTGGCACCCGAAAAAGCACATATGTCGCCACGACTGTTCAGAATCTCTTCGAAGGCCTCTGCTTCGTGGCTAATCCATTCCAGCGGACCTTCGGGATTGCCTCGAGAGAAATTCTCTTCGCTGGAAAAGGCGCCTACGCTGGCGAAGCTGGATTTAATTTTATTCACACATTCTACAGATTTGACATAGCATTTCCCCTGAGATGTGCGAAGCTCCTTAACTTTTGATTCCAATTTGTTGACCATAAAATCACTAAGTTCTCGTTTCGTTTCCTCAAGCGCGCGCTCCTCTTTAGCTCTAGCCAGCTGTTTCTGAAGATCTTTAATCTCGCGTTTTTGAGCTTCGGCCTGGGCCTTTGAAGCAGCTTCGTCTTTTTTCACTTTATCTACCAGTGTAAGTAGAATTTTATCTTTTTCCAAAGCTTCGTTTCTCAGTTTGATAACTTCGGAGCGTAAATTATTAAACGCAATTTCATAGCTTTCATCTTCGGCGCTCTTTTGGGCTCTTAGTGCGTTGCTTAGGATCAGGCCCTATACGAAAAAGAATTCATATAAGAAAAAAGGAATGAGTTGCGTAAAAATAAGGGGATTTTTCAAGTGTTTAATTCCTATACCTTCAGGCTGTTGTACGCGAGGCTGTCTGCGAGATCCTCTTTCGTCATGGCGCTTAACCCAGCTTCAAGCTTCGGAAAGCCAATACTTCTGGCCATTTCTCGGCAGACAGATAGCTCTTTGTTGTCAGGCAGGCAGTATAAGAAGTCATCTTCATTCGTTCCATTGAATATTACTGCCCCCTTCGGATATTTTAGTTCCTTTGCGTAATGGATGGCTTCATGAGTTTCTTCTTCAGATAGCTTCTTCCCCGAAGCATGTCGTATCATGTAATCACGCATGCTGGCAGGTGCTTCGGGGATGGCGGTGTCAGTTTCTTCAACTAATACTTGTTCTGGAACTTTTATTGCTTCGGCTTCAAAAGGTTGCTCCTTGCAGGGCTCTGAAGGCCCAGCTTCAGCTATAGCTTGTTGAGCCGAAGCTTCAGTAGAAGCTTCAGCAATTTCAACACTCTCTTTTGGAATTGTGCTTGAAGACTTAATTGTCTCCAAGACGTCTAGTACATTTACCATTCTTTTCCTTTTTGGGGTCACTGATGGCCCCTTTTGGTTTTTTGCTGTTTCAATATTTACTGCAGGACTCAAAACTTCTAATGTTTTTTCCTTAGTCGGCTCTTTCGCTTCTTCCATTTTTTCTGTGGATGGTGCTTCGGCCATCTCTGCAGTTTCTGGCAGCAAGGTTGGCTGTTCAGCTTCGGTGGCCGAAGAAGCTTCTCCGGTGAAATCAGGCACCGAAGCTGGTTCAATATAGCGTGGCCGGTGTGTGAAGACTTTTATCCTCTTTCTCTTTGATTCTGGCTCGCTAGGAGCAGTTGCAGCTTCCCCTTCTGCAGAGGTTGTGTTCTTTCTTTTCTGCCCTCGAGTGGGATAACGATAGTCAGGGTAGACAAACCCAATGGCATCGAATACCCGATTCAGTCTCTTCTTTTTTCGGCCTCCGAAGGCTGCTGACATTGCATTATCTTCAGCCTTCGAGTAGGTCCCGAGTAGCTCATCACTTAAATTTTCAATGCTCTTCAACCAGTCATCATCAGGTTCAACGAATTTATCAGCATATTTGAATGTGTATTTCAGTCTAACTAGACCGCCTTCGTCGGGCTCTTTAATGGTCTCCTTCGGCATTTCCCACTTCTCCGCAAGTGGCCATACCCTGAATGCAATGTGTTCTTGGACCAAGTCCCTTGACCCAATAAACGAGCAGACTACCCCAAAGGCCCTTTGGCACTCTTCGGCGGCTTCGTCCATTTCAACCTTCGGCCTCCGAAGGCCGAAGCTTTGCCAAATAGGACGCATAATTATACCTTTGATGTCTTCTCGTCCTGATAAGTCATTCTTCACATAAAACCATTCTGTCATCCAATCCCCGGGCCATCTCTTCCGAAAGGTTGGTACGGGACAGCTTGCCCCGGACCGAGAAACGAAGCTGTAGCAGCCAAAGTTGTTATGATACTGTTCCTTGCCCCAAGGCTTTGTTTCATATAATAATTCATGAACATTACAGAAGCTTCTCGCGTCAGGCTTCAGACCTTGGCTCCTCGCGGCCCACACGAAGATATTTAGCCTTATAATTGCCTCAGGAGTAAGTTGATGAAGATAGACTTCGAAGATTTTCAACACCTCCACGACGAAGCTGCTCAAGGGGAATCGCAGTCCAGCTTTCAAAAAGCTTCGGTACACCACAACTTCATTTTCTTCAGGGTGTGGACAAGTTTTTTCCCCTTCGTCCGCCCTCACAATGGACAGATCCCGGAAATACCTCCCCCTCATATTAACAAGATGTTTCTCTTTGATAGTTGATTTACCATAAACTGAATGGCTTGGTCGCCAGGGGCGATCTTCGGAGTCTTCGCCACCGCTGTCCACATCATAACTTTCACTGTCACCAGTATCTTCAGACAGTCCCTCCAGAATTTCCTTGGTAATCTTTTCTGTGTTGGACTTCGACATGGCTATAAGAAACCCTAGGTTCTTCTCTTCATCAAGACTCAGCTTCATCTCAGCAGCAGCCTTCTTAGCAGCTTCAGACATCTTCGGAAGCGCTAAAAAACTGTTTTTAAAAGCCGAAGCTTCAAAGCTAAAAAACTTAGCAGTGCACAAGAGCTAAAAAATGAATGAGCAGGCCGGAAAGCGTGCGAAATAAGTTTGCGGCATGGCCGTATTTATACGCTTGATGCGTTGAAAGTTGAAAGACCCCACTTGTCATTGAATGTTGCTATTCTAGCAAAGGGAAGGTGTTTTTTCGGACCTTCGGCTCAAGGCCTTCGTCCATATCGCAATCTGAATTTATTATTTACAAATTAATATTGCGAGGGGCTACTGTTGGGGGCCTTCGTCCTCCGAAGGTCCTCAAAAACATGATTTGACAATGTTTTCCGAGTGGATTATGTGAACAGGTATTTTCGGATCCAGAATTATGAATATGGAGCACGGCCAGGACGAAGCCTGAACCAGACGAAGGTCGAGTGTAGCCGAAGCTGTGCGCAGGGAAGCTTCGGCGCGATGGCAGAAGGGGGAACCGACTTAAAGATGAAAAGACTTCGGGGGCCTCGACAGATTTCCATAAGCCGTTAACAAATGTAATGGACATGGATGTAATTTTACGTGGGCTGCGTCCCGCGTCTATAAATAGATGAACAGTACTCCCGTACTGGACACGCTTACTTGGCATTTGTTTTTGGCATCACGCTCGTACTTTTCACCTTCTCTCAGGACCGAAGGTACATTTGTAATTTGGAATCATTTCTGTTTTCCCATGTTAATAAAATAGAAATGATTCTATGGTGATGCTTATATCATATTTCATGCTTTATGTGAGTCCTTCGTCATTACTTGTTATGTTTACGAAGGTATGCCTCTCATGACCTTCGTCCGAGACTCATTATTTCCCGAAGGAACATAATGCTTCGAAGGACGAAGGATTTTAACACTTAACACTTTTTATGTTGCCTTGTTCTTAACTCTTAGCACTTGAGAACAAGTCACCAACAGTACCGATGTAGGCTTGATGATTGAGGACCTTTTAACTGGCCACATGCCTCGTCATGGGTAAGCTTTGCCTCGGGCAGACTAATACTAGAAAGGCCAGCATGCAATGGGAGTGGAGAGATGGCGAGAGTAGCGTGTACCCTCCGTGGCAAGAGGCTGGACGGTGGTGTATCTGTGCTCTCAGTTGGCGTGAACCCGGTCTGGTCTTAAGAAACCCGGTGGCGAGTTGACATATGCAAGGGTTAAGTGCTACATATGTCGTGTGGTTGGAGATCCCCAGCTGGGTATTAATCGATTCGGATCGCCGTTACTTCTCGGATATGAAGACTTCGTAACTGCCCTACACGTAGCATTCTAATGAACTGAAAGGGTTGATAAAAGACGGCTAGTATAGGTCAAGTGCTTGAACTAGGGTAGAAAGAACTCTAGCTGCAGGTAATGACTTAACTTGATAATAAAACTGGACTTTTAAGGATCCACTGCTCGTAAGCATTTCTGCAAACAGAGTCCTTGATTCTTGAATGACCTTACCTTGACTCCGTCAAGCCAGCATATCCTTGAGAGTCTTTTCTTTTGTCGGGTAAGACTTGCGAAAGTACACTCCATACTCAGGGTTTTCGAACCCATGTTGTTGTAGCTAAGGAAACAGCATGCTTTTGTTGTTTCTGTTCAAAGGTGGTACCCAAGGACGAGCCCCAGCAGTGAAGTCAGTCATGGGAGGATGTTGGCCTCCCACTTTGAAAACAATAAACTTGTGTGCGGGAGGGTGTTTTTCCTCCTGGGTCTGTAATAATAATACTTTACGTACTTGTAGTACCCTCGTATTGTAATAATAATAGTACTCTCTTTCTATATTGGACGAATGTAAATTAAGTTATTGTAATTTGCTTCCGCTTATTCTTTCCTCCGATGTGAAGTAATATCTGCGTGACGGGTGAAGCGCTCTTGGGCAAAATGATGAGGATATAGTAACTGAACTTATCAAGTGATTAAGTGCATCTACAGGGTTGTACAAGGTCCTTAGGACAAGGACAACTATAGGTGGGCCTAATACCTTGGGAGGTTCCGTCACAGCGTGGGGGAGAAAGAGCAGAGGGCGCCGAGCTGGGGACCAAAAGGCACAGCGGGGGGAGGAGATGAGCAGCAAGCAGGCATGGGGAGTTGCTGTTTATAGAGCAGGAGCTCTGGACATGTCAGACTGCACGAGCAGGTGGTAGGTGGAAAAGTGTCGACATTGGGCGGCCATTGTTGGCATTTTCTGTTTGGAATCGAACCTTTATCAGTGTACAAAATATCTTCCTTGATCTACACTCTTTAATTTTTGTACAGAACTTGAGGTGATTCGGGCACTGGTTAGAGAGTTATAGACCCACGAAAATTGGTTTGTCAGTGGCTTAGAAATCAGTGGAAACTTGCGAAAACTGAGTGTCAAAGCATGTCAAACGGAATCAGATGAATGCCATCTTTTAATATGTTGTGCCTCTATTTGTTATTAACAACTTTTATATTTGGAGAAACTCAAGTTGTTCAACAAAAATTTGGGAACGTGAGACGTCAACCCGAACGACATTGATTCCTGAAATCAGATTTTCATTCTGTCTTGATGGCACTGTTTGAGATACTTAGATATTGAATCAAGGCTTGGTTTAAATATAATATTTGTTGTATAACACCTGTTCTCCAACTTTTATTAAAGTTCAAACCTTATATATTGGCTGGAAATTGAAATTCCACTTTGGTTAATGTATTATCATTATAAAGCTCAAAATTGACGTTTTAGGCCGAAGGAGGCATTTTCTTGACATTTTCTCAACATGAACTCTTGTACGAGGATTGTCAAGATGAGATTGACTTTTGAATTTGCATTGTCTTCAAGAAACAAAAGTTTTAACATGATCCAAATTTGGTTGTTCTTGAGATCGAATTATTCCAAACTCGATGAAACTCTCATGAGTAACTTGATAAATGGAGATAAATGTGATAAAGAGATAGAAATTTTCACTGAGCATCCGAGATTAGGACAAATCTCCAGACATAGCATGAAATAGACACCTGGGGTGTCACAGCCTTCCCCTTAAATGAATCTCGTCCTGAGATTCGAATGAGGATCTTTAAGGATGGAGAAGCATGTAACTCCTAGACTGAAGATAGATGCAAATTTTTGAGAGGGTATCTGACAAGATACTGAAGATAGATTTGGATAGAATATTGTGACATGTTGAGACAAAATGCAGCGATCACTCTAAGAGAATGTTCACAAAAGAGAGCACATCGGTATAGTTTCATAATGGATCACAACCATTAACCGCGATACCAGCGCGTGCCGAGCAGCTCAACATTGTGTGCGCGCCCATAGGAGGCTCTGGGTTTCGTCACGACACCATCAGTCGTTTAGTCACAATCACTATTACTAAACACAACCAATGAGAAATCCACGTGACACAAATAGATGGAGCCCATGAGAATATGGCTCAGAAAATAAGAATGTGACCGGAGTTGAAGCATAGGTTGCTGTCAAAAAGAGCATCACATGAGAACTCTTTGATTTCACGAACTTGTCATGATCACCACATTGATTATCAAATCAAGTATTGATACGATATTTGATATGGTGAGGAACCAACCATGAGATCAAGAATGATGAGATTGTAGAGACATGAGAGAACCAAGGACAACAATGAAATCCATTGAACCCAATAGATACACCATTTATAGATAAGAATCGATAAAACGACGTCATGATTTTTGGAGGAACAGCATGAGATTGACCAGAAATAAAATATTAGGCTGATCCACATCTGATACATGAGAACGGGTTATACCAGACAGCAAGACGACATGGTAGATTCTGATGAATGATCTAGAGATTCGATGGATAAGGTCACAACATGATTCACAAGGAAAATGATTATCAGATTCAGACGTAGGAGAGGTAGGAAAACAAGATCTGCTAGGATGAGCAGCAGAAATGCTATGAGGATTCGGGACATGATCTATGGAAAGAAACATGGCCTTGATAGGGTTTGTGCAACTAGACAACAAACACCATTTTTATTTAACACACCAAGTGCACAAGGAGACTTGTGTTGGTCTAGCGGCCAAGCTATGGGGGTCTACAAGTTGTGCAGGTGTAACTTCAAGGGTAAAACACACAAGGGTTAGAAAAACTCTAACACAAGCATGTGATTTTTTTCTACAATGGTTTCACTAGGGAACCACTAGATTGTTTGGAGTAGGGGGTCTTTTTATGGGCAAAACAGGCAACAATTTTTATTGGTTAGAGGCAAAATGGACTGAACAACTATCGTACCTTCTAGATAGCAAGGCAAGAGAAACACATAACACAACCTAGCAAGACTTACCCAAAACAACGCAGGATGTGACATTTTTTTTGCAGTTCATAAAATAGCAATACATCACATTATTCACAAGTTCTTATTATTGGAATAAAGGTGAGAGAAGCATGTTGGAGCACAAGAGACAATGATGTGGCAATCATGATGCATGCTCATTCTAGGCGTCTTCTCAGACCTAACTAATTTTTCGGGTGCTTCTACAACATCCTAATAGTAGTAATAGTAGCGTTTACGGCCTATATAGATATAGCCACCTAGCTACCCATCTATTTCCTAAGGCTTCACGTCCTAGGTCTATCCTTATCGTCCGAACGATCTATCCAACATTGGATTCTAAGCAAGTTTTACTTTTTTAAAAAGTTGGTATTCATGACTTATTGACTTCTCTGAAGTGGTACTCGCTCCGATACCAGCTATGGCAGAACCACCCGAATTATGCCAGCTTAAGTGCCCGAGTCACGCCTTGGAGGCAGCAACACACTTAAATCGGAATAACCCATCAGTCCCTTAGATCTAGTCTGATAAAGCCACTTACCAAGGATCGAATACCACTAGCTCACTCAAAGGTGAGGCATAGAGAAATACAATAAAGCATAATACCACAAATTTAAGAAGTATCAGTAGTGATTACATTATCTGAGTTTCAAAAGCAGTAACAATAGTTTTTAGTGTAGCCGAAATAACTAATGGAGAAAACCGAGTAACATGGCAAAGCCTAGCCACGCTACTCCTACTGGTCCTCTCCTGCGGAAGCAGTAACCCTCTTGACCATCTATCCCGGTGGCAGGGATGAAGGCCAAGTTACACCATCAACAAAAATCAAGGAGGTACCTGCAAAAATTATGCCACAAGCAAGGCTGAGTATACTAATACTCAGCTAGATTTACCCGGTGTGAGGAGTCTACTCCTCTACCTCTAGACCATGAAGCTATTTGGCTGAGGGGGTTTGGTTTACCAAAAGCACTAGCTGAGTCTAAAATCAAATTTTAGCTTTTTAGGTTTTAGAATAATACCTTTAGACTAGATGAGTACCTAGCTATCCATTCATGGTATCAAGCAATTTAGTCAATTAACATCTTTTGCCAGTAACCTCACTTCCACTTATTACTCAATGCAGTACAATGGATCAAGCGCTCTCATTGCAAGAAGCAGACGATTTGAATCGAGTTTTAACCTTGCAAGGTAAACCTAAACACACGACATGTCGGGACACTCCGTCCCCACACATATCAACCGTCTCCATCGATTCCCCGTTCGTGGCCAGGACTCACTGCCTTGGCATACAATGCTCCACTGACCCCGGCTGCCGTCGTGCAGTGACCGCACTTGTACCCACCATATCCGGAATGGGAGACCACGTCTCAGGACAAGTGAGGGGGAAAGTCAACGCCCTGCTTCACTCAGGTACGTTCAAACGCTTGACACTGGTATCCACACGTTAATCCTTATTCCAATTTTGTCTCGTAGACAGCGCATCCCCATAGATCCGTGTCCACAGACCATCATCATTCTGTTATAAAAAAATGGATACAACCAATTCCTGACCTCGCACGAGTGCTAGAAAAATCACTCGACTTGTACCGAGATCCTGATTTAACATAGCAGCTACTCGACCTAGCATACTAGTATCCATCTCAAAAGGAATCTTGAGTTCATGCAACTAGGGTTTCAACAAAGTCCTACACTTAAGTGCACATTACAAACCTACAAATATAAGTGTAGTAAAATAGCATATATAAACGGTTATGCATAAAACCGGGGCTTGCCTAGAATCAACACTAGATAGTGTCTGCTAGAGGGTACTCGTTTGGCAAGCATCCACTGGTCATGTCCATCCTTAGGTTGTCCACTAACTGTATCTTGTGGTTGGCTCCACATCACTTGCACGATCATCATCTCTTGGTCCTAAATGAGATGCAGGATGCATATGTATGAATATGATGAAATAACACAAGATACTCCAAGTACATGATAGAGAACTAATATTAACTAGTAAGACACATAAATCCATATGTTAACGCTAGCTATCTATATATCATTTGGCACAACAAGTCAACATTACTGGAAAGACGACGAACATTTCCTATTTTTAACCAACACACACGACATCACGAGTACAAGTATTTACTATGTTCACTTTAATCGTTCATTGGATACTTATTATTAAACTAGTTAAGTACACATAAGTTCCCTATGACTTATATATTTAGACAGACTTAGATAGAAAGGGATAGAAATTTAGTCGGGGATTTACAATCATTCACAATATTCTCATGCAAGCACACATCCCAAAGAACACACATGAGGAGATAGTTTAATCACAATTACATATTATACTACTTTAATGACGTTTTTTTCTTAGTAGTATTAGCAGAAAGCCAAAGATATGACATTATCCATTTTGTTTTCCCAATATATAACTACACTTGCTAACTGTTGATTAAGCTAAGCTACTTATTAGACCTTAATCAAATTAGTTCACTAACTTAGTGAGATGTGTACTACTTACTTATATATAACCCCAACTATATTAGTCACTATTATTATTACTCATGTTCTGTCAAAACCCAAAACAAACAAGTAGTCGACTCAAGACAAACACAACGGAGTAGAGCAATCAATCGCATTCAATATGGTTAGGACAGCAGCACAGCAGTTACTTGTTTCAGTTATAACTCACAATACATTCATCCAAAAATAGTGATCAAATACTTTTTGAAAAGCATAAGAAATTCACTACAACTTTGGTATTGTCATCTCAAGGTGATTAGACACTTAACAAGGTTAAATCGTGATAAACGACAGCTCTGTCTAGATTTGGACAGATTGAGACTTGTGACTTCGAAAATTCATTACTAGAGACTCAGGTAACCAAATAATTTTATATTAGACTTTATGGAAAGATAATTAAATTGTCTATAAATCATTTATAAACAACCCAGGTTGATTTAAAGTGTATCAAGGTTAAAAGACACTAAGAAGGCTTTGCTGTCCAGATTTGGACATATTTAGTCTTCCTACTTTAAACATCTATAACTTGAGCTCTAGACCACCAAAAAGGATGATCTAAGACTTTTTGAAAAGCTTAGTAAAAGTACTTAATAAATTTTATAATCACCAAGAAGTGATTCTATGTTTAACTAAATCAAACAATACAGTTTTCGTAATCTGTTCTAATGGTGAATGGAATACAACAATCATCTTATAAAATTCATAACTCTCAAGTTATCAGGTTTATTGTCATTAAAATTTAACAAAAGTATGATAAGGAAATTATCTACAACTTTCTTATAATTTACAAGGACTGATTCTAAACTGAACTTAAGCAAACAATGCGATCTCTGAAATCTGTATCGAAATTGGATAGATTCTAAACCATTAATCCTTAGCTCATGAGGACGCGCTAGATACACAAGTGAACTACAACTCTTATATAGCACATATCTACAGAAAGCACACTTAACTAGATTAATCGCATAACCAAAACTGTACATGTAGGAATTTCAGTTTGCGGTCATAATAGCACTTAACTCAAGCACCAATCAAAATCATAAAGAGATACTACCACCAATTCTCAAGTCTAATATATCATGACTTAGTTATCAACTAGTAATTGACATCAAGGCACAAAACCTCATATACTCAAGTGTTCTACATATATGTTTGTATATATATTAATAACTAGTTCCATTTCTTCGACCATATCACTACATTTTGCTAACTTAAGGTTGATTGAAGTTAACTAACCATTAAACTCTTACAATTTTACTATATCAATTGTGAGAAGTGTACCAATTTAGGAAGACTTAACCATGCAGCCTTCATTATACCATTTGTTTACTAATTAATATTTTAGCTATTTGTAGCACTAGAAACACATATATATAATAATCACTTAACACAATTGACTTCTTAACAAGAGTTGGCTAAGCCAGTATAAAACTTAACAAACCATTTTAGACACTACACTCAAAACATGGGTAGGAGCAGATTAATTAGCTTCTCTTAACTTTTTCTCAACTTAAATTGGATAACGCACAAGTCACATAAAACACCACATTTTATGAGATCTAACATGTCGAGCATTAATTCTACAAGATAAGCGATTCAACCTCTACCATGCTTGACTGAACCTATTGGCTAACCGTTCCGAAACACCCTATCCATTCTTCACATTTCTAATCATATTGCACGACATAAATAAATTTCACTACGCATTCACCACATAAACAACACTATCACACATAACCACAACTTAACCGTAGAGGAAGCGATGACTACTTCGGCATGTCACCACCTCTCTACAGACCAAATCAATATTAACTATATTGATCGAACCTCATATCGTGCAACACTTCTAATTTACTATCTCAAATACAACCATATCGTGGCATGCACTTAAGAAAATTCCGTTCAACTTAACGCAACCACCAAAATAATGCACTTCGACACACAAGTCCGACACTACATAAAATTATGGTGAAGCACCACTAATATTTTGCTCTAAACTATCATGAGACAACCATTTAATCTCTAATTGGTACTAAGGTATAATTCAAACATTCTAAGGGACATGCATGGTTTGTTTACTTCTAATTTCTCACTAACCCCTACAATTATATACTGAGTGATATTTTAGCATCATATGAAACTATCCAATTTGGGGCTGGAATTTTTATGAGACATACGTAATGACAAATTATGACTAATGTATAAATTTCACATGCTCAGGTTTTATATTTTATTTACTACAAAAATAACAAATTGTTAATGCAATAAAGCTTGTGAGAGCAAGTTAATCCTAAAACTAATTATTTTCTGTGGATGCATGACCATATTAAGTTTTCTTAGGCTACTATAATATTATGCAAGGACAGTGCAACACCATTTTTCATTTTTACATCTATATATTATTTTTAAACCATTTAAAACTACTTACTGTGCATCAAGCAAGTTAAATCACTAACTCAGTGATACATCGACCATAAATAATGAAATTTTCCCAGCCACTAAGCATCGCATAGAGGGTCTACTGTAAACATTTCAATTCATTTGGAGCACTAGAGCTACAGATCCAAAAATAACAAGCAAATCAATCTTCTTTTCTCTATTTAACATGTTTTAATTAACACACCAAGAAAACAGTGAACAACATATAAGTTTTATATTTTTCTTAGCTAGATTATGACAACATCTTACTAACAAAATAAGTTTCATCATTTTTGGATTTTTATAATTAAAACTATGGAGAGAAGCAAGTTCATTTATTTTGTAAACCAGTTTTAAATACGAATTTCTAAAGAAAAATTTTTCACTAAAACATACCAACATTTAGATCCAATAGTTAGAGCATTTCATAAGAAAGCCAACAAAATAAATTTCATGATTTTAGGAGCTATAAAACCTGAGATATGAATTTTTTAACACAACACAGAAATCTGTAAGTTTCAGCACAAAAACACATGGGGCCCATTCGTCATTGACTCACAGAGGTCTTCTTCCCTAGTCAATTGGACATGATGCTGCTGCTACCTGTATCTGCGGCGGTGGAGGATGGAGACGGTCGGCGCGCGAGGAGGGGATGTAGACCGGCTAGCGGAGCTCGACGTTGATGGGAGAGGCCACGGATGGAGGAGATCCGAGCAGGGGGCGATCCGACTTGGCGCAGGTGAATGCTGGGGACCAAAAGGCACATCAGGGGGGAGGAGATGCGGAGAAAGCAGGCATGGGGAGCTGTTGTTTATAGAGCAGGAGCTCTGGACATGTCAACTGCACCAGCAGGTGGTAGGTGAAAAAGTGTCGACATTGGACCGCAATTTTTGGCATTTTCTGTTTGAAATCGGACCTTGATCAGTGTACGAAATATCTTCCTTGATCTACACTCTACAATTTTTGTACAGAACTTGAGGTGATTCGGGCAATGGTTACAGAGTTATAGACCCACAAAAATTGGTTTGTCAGTGGCTCAGAAATCAGTGGAAAGTTGCGAAAACTAAGTGTCAAAGCATGTCAAACGGAATCGGATGAATGCCATCTTTTAATATGTTGTGCCTCTATTTGTTATTAACAACTTTTATATTTGGAGAAACTCGAGTTGTTCAACAACATTTTGAGAACGCGAGACGTCAACCCAAACGACACCGATTCCAGACTTAGAAGAATTTGAATCCTGAAATCAGATTTTCATTATGTCTTGATAGCACTGTTTGAGATACTTAGAAATTGAATCAAGGCTTAGTTTAAATATAATATTTGTTGTATAACACCTGTTCTCCAACTTTTATTCGAGGTCAAACCTTATATCTTGGATGGAAATTGAAATTCCACTTTGGTTAATGTATTATCATTATAAAGCTCAAAATTGTCGTTTTAGGCCGAAGGAGGCATTTTCTTGACATTTTATCAACATGAACCCTTTATAACTTTTGGTGTAGAGTTTATATAGAGTGTTTTGGGAAGGTTGGCATAACTTGGTTGAATTTCTAAATTTGCTTTTACTTAATCGAGCAGTTTCAAGCAAGCGTATGATTTATAATTTCATATGAATATTTCGTTCGAACTTTGAGAAATCTTTAGAATACACTTGATAGATAGAGATGAATGATGACATAAAGATAACAAGCTGATTTGCATAAGAATTAATTAGAGGTTGACACAATAGATATTCCGCTAGAGAATGCGGATTCGAATCATGTATTTGGACATAGACCGAATATCAAGGAACCGAATTCAGTTACGGGTCGGATAACAACTGTCGAGAGTTTGGATAAATGAACCTTATACGAGGATTGTCAAGACGAGATTGACTTTTGACTTTGCATTTTCTTCAGGAAACAAAAGTTTTAACAGGCTCCAAATTTGGTTGTTCTTGAGATCAAATTATTCCAATCTCGATGAAACTCTCATGAGTAACTTGATAAATGGAGATAAATGTGATAAAGAGATAGAAATTTTCACTGAGTGTCTGAGCTTAGGACAAATCTCCCGACATAGCATGAAATAGACACCTGGGTGTCACACGAGCCTGGGTGGAAGAGCTGAGCGTGGCCTTGGAAAATCTGCAAGTGTACAACAATGTTCTGCACGAGGAAGTGCATGTGTTGTATGACCAGCTACACCCAAACGTGCCACCAGAAGTTGCAGACATGGGAGTTGGCGCAGCGGAAGTAGATGAAGGAGGACCTTATGCGGAGCTGGATATCTTCGGAGCCCCTCCCCCTATGAACAGATCGGGAGGGGCTCAATGCAGTACAAGGGGTCAAGCAGTCTCATTAGCTGCAAGAAGTAGACGATTCGAATCGAGTTTTAACCTTGCAAGGTAAACCTAAATACACGACATGTAGGGGCACTCCGTCCCCACACATATCAACCGTCCCCATCGATTCCCCGTTCGCGGCGAGGACTCACCGCCTTGGCATGCAATGCCCCACTGACCCCGGCTGCCACCGTGCAGTTGCTGCACTTGCACCCACCATAGCTAGCATGGGAGACCTCGTCTCAGGACAAGTGAAGGGGAAAGTCTGTGCCCGGCTTGACTTAGGTACTAGGCTTACCGGTTACCATATTTCTCGACATGTGTTTAGTACTTTCAAATGCTTGACTCAGGTATCCACACATTAATCCTTAATTCCATTTCCATCTCATAGACAAGGCATCCACCCTGGATCCAAGACCATAGACCATCATAGATCCTGTTATCAAGATGAATACAATCATTTCCTAACCTCGCGCGAGTGCTAGAAAAATCACTCGACTTGTAGTGAGATCCCTAATTAGCAAAGCAGCTACTCGACCAAGCATACTAGTATCCATCTCAACAAGGAATCCTGAGTTTACACAACTAGGGTCTCAAGCAACTCCTACACTTAAGTGCACATTACAAACCTACAAACATTAAGTGAAGTAAAATAGCATATATAAACGGTTATGCATAAAACCGAAGCTTGACTTCAAAAGCTGAGGATGAAGGGGGATCCTCGGTGGCAGGCTCTGGAGCTTGCTCCTAAACTTCATCTTGGACAATTCCTTGCTCGGGACTGAGCACGTACTCTCTGTCAGCGAGGTTGCACTCTAATAAATGCAATGAATAAGATACATGTATGCTATGATATGTAATTTAGTAATGATAATGCAAGATGAAATGATTAAGTTAGTGATATAAAACCAAGGGATTTTTAAATTGGTGTCCTTAGTTTTGGTGTTGTGCTCACCTATACCCTTAGTCGTGTTTTTTGCTCAGCTGTGCCCTTCTGTTCTATAGCACTGGAAGGGCACAGGTGAGCAAAAAACACGACTAAGGGTATATGTGAGCACACCACCAAAACTAAGGGCACCAATTTTAAAAAAACCCTAAAATCAAACCCTTCTATTGGAGGTTTTAGTGGCATACTTAGCCATTTAGAATTGGGTGTGGCCAAGGTCTGGAGGTTGAATTAATTTAGTACTCCATTAACCTTTAATGTCTTAGTGAAAATGTTAACAAGGTCTTTGCTCAAGTTATTATGGTTAAGATTTATCATTTCTATTAATTCTCTCTTTTTCCCTTTCCTACTTATGCATTTTAGAGTAGGTTTGAACTACAACATAGTTTCAAAAATTTCCAAAAATTCTGTGAAAATTACAGTGGCTTCTCACTGGTGTATATATATCAGTCTAAAAAATTGAGGCCTAAAATTCAGGGTGTTTCGAACTACAACTCTCCTCTAACAGTGAATTTTATTCTAAGGTTTATTTTTGCTCGTATCTAGGTGCAATAATATGACCTTATGCCAAAATTTAGCCAAAGGTACCTACTGATTATTTTATGGTGATTTTCTAAAGTCTGGGGGCTTAGTTGTGGTTTTCACTACTACTATATTTGAAAAATGTCAAACAACAGATTTCCTAATTTTCCTATCTTCTTCTTTCTGCAAGAACAATCATTCTTGAAGTTGCTTAATTTTGCTCATAGAGAAGAGGTTGTAAAATTCTTGGAATATATGGTCTTTTTAAGGGGTAGGGGGTGAAGTACCTTTTATCATAATTTTACTGTAGTTCTATATTTTTCCCTAGTAGTTTCCTTCATAAATACTTAGGTAAAAATTAGGTTGCTCACTGTTTCCCATTTTTAGTCTTCCTTTTGATTTATTTGAAATATTGGCTAAATCTAAGTTCTATTTGTTTAACTCTCTTACTGTGATGGTTTTGGGTGTTTACCATTTTTGTAGTGGCACGTTAGTGGTCAGGGGTCTACTGAATTTTTCTTGCCATTATTGCATTTGCCCATATATTTTTAATCATGATATTTATTGTCTTTATAATGCTTAATAAAATTATAACCTTAGATTAGTACTAGACCAGGGTTGCATATATTTTTCCTATGATCTATATCACCTAGGCATACTAGGAAAAATATGGTCACTCTCTGGTTTCTATTTTATATCACATATTTCCTTTTTCTAAGGTTTGGGCAGAAATAGTCTTTAATGGGTAATTCTGGCTTATTCTTGTATACTGTGGTGTTCATTATTTTTAAACAGTGTATATACTAGGTGAGTATCTCCACAAATTTTCTCCAGTCTAGTATAGAAGTATTTCTATTTTTCTCTGTATTAATAAGGTTTGGGTAGTTTTCTAATTTAATTCCAAACTCTAAAAATTAGTACAGTAAACACGGGGTTCAATATTTTTGTTTGACAGTTCATATTTTTCAGAACCTACCAAAATTAGTTTGACCAATTTTTGATGGATAGAACTCAAGTTATGCATTTTTTAAGTTGTCTGTTGTTATTTATTGAAAGGTTAATTCAAAATTGAAAGGAAAACTGATTTGCGCTAAGGCCCCTGGGTTCTTTTACTGTTCTTATTACATCTAGGTCCTCACGGCACTATTCATTGGTGTGACTGACAGCGCAAAAAACCCCCTAGGATTAACCCTAATCTAACCTGCGGTCCCTGGGTTCTCGGAACAGTGACCGGGGTCGAGATTACGGTGGCGAGAATCACCGGCGGTGAATTAGCTCCGGTGAAGTGGTCGACGACGTTGGGGAGGTCGCGACTGTCACGTCGATGTGCTGGTCGGCGTCGGGGATGGCCGGAGTTGGTCGGGCCTCGTGCGCAGGCGGGGGAGCACGTCGGCGGCGAGGATTTTGGCCTAACCACGGCGGCATAGCTCAATCTAGTGTGTTGGGGAGCTTCACAGGAAGTCAGGGTGGTCGTAGACGCAAGGAATTGGTAAATGGTTTACCTGGTAGCCCGGTCTACGTGCGGTGGCGGGCGGCCAAAGTCCGGCGAGGGCGATCCCGCTGCTCCGGTGAGGTAGGGTCTCGGTTCTCGCTTGAAAAAGCTCAGAGTTTCATGAGGAAGCTGTACAGGGGCTCGGGCGAGGCTGGGTATCTATGGGAATGGCTGACCGTGGTGGCCAGCACTCGGGTGGCTCGGGCGGGCGGCGCAGTGCTCGCCGAAGCTATGAGCTGGGTCGAGACAGCGAGGGCTAGTGCGACGTGGAGTACCACGCGTCTAGGGTGGCTTTATAGGCGCGGGCAAGTGTAGCCGAGGGCCGCTCTGACAGGTGCTCGGGGCGTGCGTGGAGGAGCGCCAGTGCGCGGTCGGCCTCCTAGGCACGGTGTCGAGCATGAGGAAGCGTTGAGTGTGGTCATTTTCAGGCGCCCATTAGCTCCAGATCTTTGCGATTATGGCCATGATCCCTTTGTAAGATCTCATCACCAGACTCCCCTTTATCGTTTGTGTGTGGCGACCTACGGATTTTGTTGACTGGAACCAAAGATATGGGGGGCTCTAGTAGGGTTTGTCTCACGGCTTGAACCCTAGCCAAATCCCTCGACTTGACGTGTCTAAGGCTCGAATCTTAATGCCATCTTCATATATGTTGCAGAGGGGTTAAATTAACACAAATTTGTCAATGGGAGCCCAGGGTTTTGATTCTGCCAGGCAAGAGGTAACTCGAGTAATGTCTCGCGCATCGTCGAACTTGGAGGGCAGTCTCCCATGCAATGACGCTAATCCGAGTTATCCAACTCCGATGGAGGTGGATGAAGGGCCTTCAGCTTTGGAAGTGGCTGCTGCAGAAGACCCAGCCCTCGAGGGTGGCGCTAGCATTTACCCAGCCCTCGAGGGTGTTGCTGGTAGTGACCCAGCTCTATGGCCTTAACTGGACAAGTCGCCTTAGAGGTCGGCGAGCTAGACGCCAGGAGCCTGCTGTCTGCTGGTGGGGCTGAGGTCACCCTGGGTGGTGCTCTCCAGATTGTTCCTACTATTCTTCCCTCATCAAGCCATGCACCAGCTCATCCTGCCTTGGGTCTTCCACTATTTCTTTCCAATCTCCAGGTGAGATGGTCTTTTGCTTTATATTGTTCGTACTAGCGAATTATCTTTCTTTTCCTCATCTGTCTATGACCACAGGATTTTGTTGATGGAGTATCTGCCCAGTTGAGGTCCTGCGGCGCTGCTGTTCCCGAACAAGCTTTATCTCTGATGCAGTGGAATCCTTTGCTGCTCTAGAAACAAATAGATGATCTAAAAGCGTCGAATGCTGGTTAGTGAGCTTACAGTTTCTCTAGCTGTTCTAGTTGATCAACTTATCTTTTAATCACACATTCATTTTCAGCTGCATTATTAGATATGGCTCAACGATACTCTGACCTTGAGGAGAAGTATTCTCAGAGTCAGATCGACTTGGCCCAGACTTCTGCCTTTCTGGATAGTGCACGCTCTTTGAACTCTTCTCTGAATGCCCAGCTTGATTCAGAAAAGATGGCACATGAGGAAAACTTCCCTGGCTGACCCTCCTCTATTATTATTGCTTTGGTGCTGAATGTTGTTTTCTGTTTGTAGGAGGAGAAACGAGCACTTGTTGCCTCTCGTGACAATCTTGACAGGCTGTACCGTGATGCCAGCAACTCCTTGACCATCTTGGAGAGGAGCCACCGCTTCACCATGTCTGACCAAGACCATCACCGCCATGAGCTGCAAGCATCCCAAGTTGAAGTTCTGTGACTTGGACGATTGTTGTCGACCAAAGACTCCACCATCAAGGATCTGCGCGCCTCCAAGAAGATTGTCGCGTAGGAGCTAGAGGTGGCCCAGCTTGCTGTAAAGATTCTAGAGGACAACTGCACCGTCCTGAAGGCCCAGCGTGACAAAGCTATGGATAAATTTGTTCACGCTGGACGGATCCTGATGAGGAGACCCGGAGACATGGTGCCTGATGATATTGTTGCCGATGTCAAGGCTGCACATGATGCTGCAAGCCATCCCTCTTCTTCCGTTGCACCTGCGAAGGATACTGTCTGAAAAGATGCTTCGACATAATGATGTCCTGTAAAACACTTTATTTATTGAGTTTATATCTCCTTGAAGGATGGATGTAATATGAATTCTATGTGGACGCGACAGTTGTGTTAGAACTGGAATATTCTATGAACAGGGTACTGGAAAATGCCCCTGGCATTAGCAAGTAAGATGTTCTCTTTTCCTGAAGTGCTTTCAATGTTAGCTGGTCGTTCTGCTGTTAGGGTATAGTGGTCAGTGAATGAAAGTACACCGCGCTAGCTTGAGGCATGTTCCGACTTAAGCTAGTCGTCTTGCTGGTAGGGCGTAGTGGTCACCGTAAGTGAAGTCCTTGCCGACTTAAGCCAATCGCACCGTTAGCAGGGTATAGTGGTCACCCTAAGTTAAGTAAGCGTGAGCATGTCACACCGACTTAAGTCGTCGCCGACTTAAGCCGATTGCTCCGTTAGTAGGGTATAGTAGTCACCCTTGGTTAAGTAAGTGTGAGCATGTCGCACCAACTTAAGTCATCGCCGACTTAAGCCGATTGCTCCGTTAGCAGGGTATAGTGGTCACCCTAAGTCAGGTAAGCGTGAGCATGTCGCATCGACTTAAGTCGTCGCCGACTTAAGCCGATTGCTCCGTCACTAGGGTATAGTGGTCATCCTAAGTCAGGTAAGCGTGAGCATGTTGCACCGAGTTAAGTCGTCGCCGACTTAAGACAATTGCTCCGTTAGCAGGGTATAGTGGTCACCCTAAGTCAGGTAAGAGTGAGCATGTTGCACCGACTTAAGTCATCACCGACTTAAGCTGATTGCTCTATTAGCAGGGTATAGTGGTCACCCTTAGTCGAGTAAGAGTGAGCATGTAGCACTGACTTAAGCTGATTGCTCCATTAGTAGGGTATAGTGGTCACCCTAAGTCAGGTAAGCGTGAGCATGTTGCACCGACTTAAGCCGATTGCTCTGTTAGCAGGGTATAGTGGTCACCCTTAGTCGAGTAAGCGTGCTGATTTCATGTCCAACCCAATCAAAGTTAGATGTAAGTCAAGAGTCTGAGTGCCTTTGGAGAATGACAACTTTATTGATGATGAAATCCTCATATTTATAGAGTACAATGTTCCTTAAAGAAATTTGAGGCCCTGCTAAGGATAGAATTTTCAGACGAGTTCCCCACTTCTGTGCTGTCCATCTGGGTAAGCCGATATGATCCCGGCCGTGTGACCTTTGATACGATGAATAGTCCTTCCCATAGTGGTGATAGCTTGTGCCGCCCTTCTCCCGTTAGTATTCGGCGAAGGACCAAGTCTCTTACTGCAAAGGATCGGTGCCACACGGTTTTGTCATGGTAGCACCTCAAGATCTGTTGGTACCTAGCAGACTGAATTACTATGTTCAATCGTTCTTCTTCTAGCCTCGTTGACTCTGCTTCGGCTATGCTTTCGAAAGTTATCCTCGGCGCCCCAAAGATTAGGTCCGCGGGCAGCACTACTTCTGATCCATAGACAATGAAAAATAGGGTATTTCCATGCAGAGCCCGACTGGGTTGCGTTCTCAGGCTCCAGACCACGTATGGCAGTTCTCTGATCCATTTTCCTGCTAGCTTTTCACTTTTGTCGAATACTTTCTTTCTTAGTGCTTCCTGTATCATTCCGTTGGCTCTTTCTACTTGGCCATTGGCTCTTGGGTGTGCCACTGACGCGTACTTGATCTGGATGCTCCGTTGCTCACAGAAATCAAAGAATTCAGAACTAGTGAAGTTGGATCCTAGGTTAGTGATGCTGTTGTTTGGTATCCCAAACCTGAATATTACATCTTGTATAAACTCCACCGCTTTGGCTCAGGTCAAAGAAGCGATTTGCTTATACTCTATCCATTTTGTGAATTTGTCAATGGCACCAAGTATATGAGTATAGCCTCCCTGAGCTTTCTTGAAAGGTCCAATCATATCCAGCCCCCAGCATGCAAACGACCATGTTACAGGAATGGTATGCAGCTGCTTTGCAGGTAAGTGTTGTTGCTTTGATAAGAATTGGCATGCCTCACATTTCTGGACGAACTCGGCAGCATCACACTTCGGTGTTGGCCAATAGAAATCGGATCTAAAAGCCTTCCCGACCAAAGTCCTTGATGCTGCATGTACTCCACACTGCCCGGCGTGAATATCATCTAACAATTGCTTCCCGGTAGCCGAGTGAATACACTTCGTGAGGACTCCTGCTGCACCTCTCCTATAGAGTAAGCCCCCTATGATGGTGTAGTGGGCCGACTACGTCGTGATGCGTTCCGCTGTAGCCTTGTCATCTAGCTCTTCTTCATTTTTTATATACCTGATGATAGGCTCTCTCCAATCGTTGGGGTCTGACTCTGGTTGACTCAAGGTGTTGCACTCTTCCACCTGACCCGAGAAGATGCATGGTTGTGATATTTCTTGGACGAAGATACCAGGTGGAGCCTAGGCCCGACTAGATCCCAGCTTCGATAATACGTCTACTGCTGCATTGCGGTCTTTTTCCACGTGGTGGAACTCTAATCCTTCGAATTTGTCCTCCAGTTTTCGCACAACTACGCAGTACTTGCACATGGAGTCAGTTGAGCAGTCCTAGTCTTTGTTTATCTGGCTTCTGACCACTAGTGAATCACCATATACCATCAGTTTCTTGATGCCGAGTGATACGACGATGCTTCACCCATGGATCAGCATTTCATACTCTGCTGCATTATTTGATGCTAGAAAAAGTAGTTGGAGTGCATACTTGACTTGCTCACCTCTGGGAGCAATAAAGAGAATCCCTGCACCCGCTCCCTGCAGTTTCAATGAGCCATTAAAGTACATTTTCCACACCTCGGTACCTCTGGGTTGTCTTGGACCTGATGTTTAGTCCACTCTGATACGAAGTCAACCAGTGCCTAAGTCTTGACTGTCGTGCGGGGCTGGAACTCTATGTCGTGAGCTCCCAGCTCGCACACCCACTTGGCTATCCTTCCAATAGCTTTTTTTGTTGTGGAGAATGTCCCCTATTGGAAATCCTGTGACTACTATGACTTTGTGGTCGTCAAAGTAGTGTCGGAGTTTGCGTGCGGTTAGAAGTACCACATACAACAACATCTGAACTTGAGGATACCTTATCTTTGAGGGCCCGAGGACTTCACTGATGAAGTAGACTAGATGTTGCACCGGGTACGCATGTCCTTCCTCTGCCCGCTCGACTACTAACGCGGTGCTTACCACGTGAGTCGTGCAGGAGATGTATAACAACAGGTCTTCCGCCGGCTGATTTGGCGTAGCTCGGCGTGGTGGCTTGAGTATTTGTGGTGTAGTCAGGAACTTTTTCAGTGCCTCTAGAGCTTCTTGTGCCTCTGTGGTCCACTGAAACTTGTCCACCTTTTTGAGCAATTTGTAGAATGGCATGCCTTTCTCGCCTAGCCTTGATATGAACCTGCTCAAAGCTGCCATGCATCCAGTAAGCCTCTGCACCTTTTTCTATGATCGTGGTGCTTCCATTCTCATGATGGCCTCGATTTTTTCTGGGTTAGTTTCAATCCCTCGGTGGCTGACAATGAATCCGAGTAACTTCCCTACCGGTACTCCGAAAACACACTTTTCTGGGTCGAGCTTTCACCGGTAGCGCCTCAGGCTGTTGAAGACCAGCTGTAAATCTTCGATGAAGTTTTCCGAGTTTTCTGTTTTGATCACCACATCATCGACGTAGGCTTTCCACCTGCTTGCCCCAATGGTCGGCTAAGCATGTCTGAATGGCTCTCTAGTAAGTTGCTCCCGCGTCCTTGAGGCCGAACGACATGGAGGTATAGCAGAAAGCTCCAAATGGGGTGATGAAAGCGGTCTTCTCCTTATCTTCTTTTGCCAAGCTGATCTGATGGTATCCAGAATAACAGTCTAGGAAGGACAACATAGAAAAGCCAGCGGTCGAATCAACCACCTAATCTATTCTAGGGAGCCCGAAGGGATCCTTCGGACAATGCTTGTAGAGATCAGTATAGTCGACGCACATGCGCCAATCCACTTTATTCTTTTTTAGTACAAGAACAAGATTTGCTAGCCACTCGGGATGTAGTACCTCCCTAATGAACCCTGCAGTCACTAAGCGGGCTAACTCGGCACGAATAGCTTCTCTTTTATCAGGCGTGAAATGACGCAGCTTCTATCGAATCGGTCTTGATTGAGTATAGACCTTCAATTTGTGCTCGGCCAGCTCTCTTGGGACTCCTGGCATATCCGCGGGTTGCCATGCGTATACGTCTCGGTTATCTTGCATGAACCGGATGAGTGCGCTTTCCTATTTATCATCAAGGGTGGAACTGATCATGGCAGTCTTGCGCTCGTCAGCAAATCCTAGGTTGATCCTCTTAGTCTCCTCAATCGGCCATATAGAGGTCACGGCTTGAGCTTCGTTAGTGGGTATTGTGAGGTCTTCCTCTGGCTTGGTGTCTGCCTGCATGGGGGGAGCTGTCAGGGGCCCGGCGGTGAGGGCCGCTTGGATGGCTCCCTAAAAGCACTCCGCAGCGCCTTGGAAGTCAGCGCACATTGTGATGATTCCTTGAGGCCCTGACATCTTCAATATCATGTACGAGTAGTGCAGAATGGCCATGAACTTCACCAGTCCCGGCCTGTCGATGATGGCATTGTATCTGCAGTCGAAACGTGCCACTTTGAACCTCAGGAACTCGGTTCTGTAGTTCTCCGGAGTCCCAAAGGTGACGGGCATGTAGATGTGCCCGAGTGGGTACTCCCCTTCTGTCGGCACAATGCCGAAGAAAGGAGTATCTGATTCGGTGAGGTCTTTGAGTGCAACCCCCAAGGCCAGGAGTGTCCGAGGGAAGGTAACGTTAATGCTACTTCCCCCGTCCACTAGTACATTCTTTACCCTGCTCTCTTGGATCACTAGATCAACGAGGAGAGGGTACTTGCCAGGGTGGTCGAAGTTGAGCCACTGATCCGCCTGACTGAAGGTTATCGCGTGCTCTGACCACCGATAAGGGGCTGGGGCACTGGTGGTTGCAGCTAGGACCTACCGGTCATTGAGCTTCTGCTGCCTTCTATTCTCCTGTGACCCGTGTCATCTAAAGATGACGTTGACCTCCTTGTCAATGCGTGGGAATGCTCCACCCCCTCCCCCTTCTGGTTGCTGAGGCTGCCTAGGCTCATCAGGCCCTCCTCGTTGTGGGGTAGGTGGTAGAGGCTGGAAAGGTCGACCGTGTCCGACGGAGTGCTTGAAGTCCCTGCAGTTTTGTAGGTTGTGGCGCATGTCCTTGTGGTACGGGCACTGGGCATCGAGGATGTCATCCAGCGTCCGCTCGCCTCCACAGGGCGCCCCTTGGGCCCGAGCGATGGGTGGTCCGGCGGCGTGTACCTCCTCACGTGGTCTTTTCTCCCAGCGCCTGTCGGGTTGCTAGTTCGCATCGCGTCGTGGCGCCGGTGGTGCATGATTGGTTCCTCTGATGAGGTCCTGGGTCCACTCGTAAGTGGTGATGTAGAGGTCCGCCTCTCGAAATAGTTGTTCGGAGGTGGTCGGCGCTTTTTGCTGTATGGCTCAGACGAAGGCCGAGTCATTGGATCCCGGGTAGAAATATTCAATCACCGCTGCCTCGGTGACTTAGGGGATGCGATTTCTCATGGTTTGAAACCTCTTGAGGTACGATCGAAGTGTTTCATTGCCCTGGCGCCTGATGGATTTGAGGTCCCATGGCTGCGCCGGTGTGACACAACGTCCCAAGTCATTAGGCCCACCTACAGTTGTCCTTGTCTAATGGACCTTGGGCAACCCTGTAGATGCACATAATCACTTGACAAGTTCGGTATCTGTATCCTTTTCTTTTCCCAAGTGTGTTTCACCCGTCACACAGATATTAAAACACAACAGAGGAACAAATAAGCCAAAGCTAATTACAATAACTTAATTTACATTCATTAAAATATAGAAAGAGTATTAGAGTTATTACAACCGAGGGTATAAGAGTGCATAAGTAATATTATTACAAACTTGGGAGGCACAAACCCCTCCCACATAAAAGTATATTGTTTTTCAAAAGGAAGGACCACGTCCTTCCAGAACCACGTTACTGTTGAGGTTCGTCCTTGGGCACCACCTTAGTGCAAAAACAGCAAAAATCTACTGTTTCAACACCTACAACAACATGGGTTCAAAAATCCTGAGTACGAAGTGTACTTTCGCAAGTCTTACCCGTCAAAATAAAAGACTCTCAAGGATATGCTGGCCTAAGGGAGTCAAGGTAAGGCTTAATCAAGAACCAAGACTCTGTTGCAAAAATGCTTACTAATAGTGGATCCTTAAAAATCCAGTTTTATTAGCCAGTCTTACCAGTCAAAAATGCTTTCTACCCTAGTTCAAGCACTTGACCTATGCTAGCCATCGTTTTATCAACCACCTTTTTGTTCACTGGAATGCTACGTGTAGGACAGTGACCAAGTCTTCATGTCTGAGAAGTAGCGGCGATCCAAATCGATTAATACCCAGCTGGGGATCTCCAATCACACGACATATGTAGCACTTAACCCTTGCATATGTCAACTCGCCACCGGGTTTCTTAAGACTAGACCGGGTTCACGCCAACCGAGAGCACAGATACACCACCGTCTAGCCTCTTGCCACGGAGGGTACACGCTACTCTCGCCATCTCTCCACTCCCATTGTGTGTTGGCCTTTCTGGTATTAGTCTGCCAGAGGCAAAGCTTACCCATGAAGAGGCATGTGACCAATTAAAAGGTCCTCGATCAGCAAGCCTACATCAACACGGTCCTTAATCGACTCAGACGGAGACACTACACCAAGACTGTCTTCTCGTGCAAGTCACCCGCCCGGTCTCAGCTTTATCATTTAAAAACCCCAAAGTCTGGTACCTGGCAGAGGTACATCTTTTCTGATGTCGAACCCATCACGGCAATGATGGATCCACCATCAAGTTTTATTTTTGAAAACATCCCATCCACTATGAAGCATCATCTTTTGTTTAAAAACATATCATTTGTTTTTCTAAAGCAGAATTAAGCATCAGAAAAACCTTTTAAGAAAACAGGTAATCAAGGAATGGTAAATAGATCCAAGGAAGGAAATGCATCAACTGGTTTAACACACAACTCCTACCACCTAATGCATCATTCAAGTGATAAAGAGTTTAAAACAGCAAGGAGGTGGCAAATGCACCGCGGCTTGCCTTGTGTTGTAGGACAGTCGGGCTCTGTTCCACAGATGTCAAAGTAAAAATAGTTTCCGGCAGTTGGATTTTCTGTTGATGGAGTAGTCTCTTCCTCTTCAACAGTCACCTCTTCTTCGTTTTCTTTATATAACCATATATAACCATGAATGCTCATGTAATGCTTATGAAAATGCAATAATAGAAAGGATGTATCAAGTTGTATCTTGAATACAACTTTCTTTCACGGTACTCCGGGGAACTAGGGTTTTTGGAGTTAGAACTTCGTTTCATAGGGCAGACACTACTTAGAATACTAGGGTTTTGAGTTTGGGGATCAAACATTGTTCAAATCATGTCTAACTTTACCCATGGGTTCTAGGTACCAAAATAAGTTCACCCAAAAAGTTTTATGATTTTTGGAGCCTTCTAGGAATTTATAAAATTCAAAAAGACTAAGTTTAGGCCTTCTTAAATACTACATAATTCCTGGTTTGGGCTAAAAATCTTGGAACTATTTTTACTAAAAATTAAAGAAATTTAGGAGCCAAGTAAAATTGGTCTCATATTTTTATCTTTTTCCTAGAATTCTTTATGGATTTTTAAAGGTTCTCAGAAAAAGAAAAAGATAAATTGTTCACAGTGTTGTGCCGAAACTGGCCCAACCAGCCCAGTCCTATACAGAAAACGGGTGTGCTCACAACCGTGCAGTTGGTTTTGCAGAAAGGCCCCTACTGGTTCAAAAATCAGAAGAGAAGTCCTCAGTCGGTTTCCATGTGTCACTGACACCTTTCCCTTAGCCCCCTCAACGTTTTAAGTCTTTTAACCTTAGGTCCCTGGCTCTGGACGGCAGCGAGAATGAACACCCCCTGGTCGCGCCACGACCATGGAAGGCCCGAGCACACGCTGGTAACTCCTCCACCAAATTCTTCCCTATCCCGAGCCATTATGGTTGTCAATTTGGCTTGCACGCTTAGAGAATGACCTACCCACGCGCACGGCGGACAACGCGACACCGAGCCCACGTTCCCGCAAAATCGTGCCCGTACAGTTCAAATGGTCACCACGATGAACTTCATGGGCATAGAGGGCTACTAAAACGATACTTCAAAAGTGCAGAACCACACCCGGATTGTTTGGCCACGGAGTGCGGAGAATTCGTGCTCGACGGTGTCTGAGAAGGGGAAAACGGCGTCGCGACGATCTCTGGTGGAATTAGGGGACCACGTTGGGGCTATACGGCCGCAAAGGACTATCGATTCACCGTGCACAACTAATTTGGGGAGAGGTGGAGAGGATCTTGCGAATTTCAGCTTCAACCGAGCTCAATGGTGAAACTATGAGTACCTCGCGCGTGGGTGATGGTGCTATTTATAGGGGCGGCAACCCGGCTAGCGATCCGTGGTCACGAAATTCATTGTTAGTGCATGGCAAACACGTAAGGAAGGAGCATAGTGAGGGAGGACTGAGGCGCGAGTGACACGGCGATGAAATGACCGAGCCACGGTGACCGCCGGTGAAATATCTCTAGTCAAACTCCGGCCAAGTTCGCGGAACGGTGACACGCTCATAGTTATCTTGCCGCGGTCGTTCCAATCTCCAATTCACCCGAGCACATATGAATCCATAGTGCCTCAGATCTTTTTGTTCTTCAGATATTTCTTGATCTCTGATCTGCATTCCTGTGCTGAACCGACCTCCTTTCACCCTCTTTTTCTCTTAATTCTTGTTAAGAACATGGTGACCTTCATTAATAAAAATTGTTCACCAAACAACAGTCTTCAAGTTTACTATAGAATTCATGGATCAATTCTGCATAAATTCTCAGATCTGGTGTTCTCAAATCGACTGCATTTCACCGAAGCCATAACACTCTAAATCCGATTTTCAGTATTGCCCAATTTACATAACCCGTTTCTGACAGCTCAACTTCATCACACTAATTCTCTGATTTTTGTACAATACCCTAGCAAGCCGACTGCATCAAAGTTACTCTACTACATACCAATTTTAACTTTGTTACTGATGTTTTAGTTAAACACCCATTAATTCGAGTTGCACATGGCCCCAAAGTCGGCCCTATACAACTGTTCTTCTGAAATCTACAGAACCCTAGTCTGATAGCTCAACTTTGAGGGGGTTTTTTGTGAAATTTCTCTAGGTTTTTGGGTTAAGCCTTTTAATCAAACTTATCCTCCTATCATAGCTCTATCATCTTGATGTACTGATCCAGGACAGAATCCTCATGGATTTCAAGATATAAGGCTCCAAAGATGCCCCAGGTTCACTGAATTTCAGACTTAACCCAATAGGGTTTAAGTGGTGCTTTTTGCAAATAAGTCCAAATCCCATAATTTGATTTGCAAATCCTCAAATGTGTGAAACATATGATTGGTGGTGCTCTAATACTTTGGTTTTTGCACTTGGGTCCAAAAGTGCACAAATTTTACACTTAGCCCCATTTAGGGTTAAGTACTCTACCCCAGGGTTTTTAACACTTTGGTTTTTCAGGGTCATTTTAGGGTTTTTAACACTTTAGGGTTTTGGTGTCACTAAAGTCCTTCCAATGTGATATTTTATGATCATTTCTCATGTCTTTTGAGGTTTTCACATATTTGGGCTTCATTTTCACTCATAAGCCCCATTTAGGGTTAAGTACTCTACCCCAGGGTTAACCACACATCAGTCACATCAGTACAACTTGTTTGAATTCTTTCCTAGTAAATGCACTTTAGGTGTAACAAACACATGATATGCCCCTGCACATGATGTTATGCTCAAGTTTTAGTGACAATAACACCAGGGGTGTTACACCCTTCCCGCCATAAAAGAATCTCATCCCGAGATTTAAAGTCCTAGGGCAAGGAGTGGAAAAGGAAACACGTCATGTTTTTATTTCCTTATTTCTTGTACAAGGCAGGGGTGGCATGGGGTCTATTCCATCTTTACAAGCATTTGTACATATCTCATAAATTACATGAAGCTTATAAGCCAGGGAAATTCTTTTCTAAGAAGTCTTGGGTTTCCCATGTAGCTTCATCTTCCGTATGTTGGTTCCATTGTATCTTATAAAATTTGAGAACTCTTCTTCGAGTGACCCTGTCCTTTTGATCCAGGACTCAAATAGGATGCTCGGAATATGTTAAGTCCGGTTCCAAGGTAACATCCATCACATCAATGGTTCGATCTCTAACCTGAAGACACTTCTTTAATTGGGATACATGGAACACATTGTGCACTGCAGACAATGTTTCGGGTAATTGGATTCAGTATGCCACTGGCCCACATTGTTCAAGAATGGGAAACGGACCAATGTATCGGGGTCCAAGCTTTCCTTTTACACCGAAACGAGTCACACCCTTCATTGGTGATACTTTTAGGTACACATATTCTTGGACTTGGAAGTACAAGGGTCGGCGTCGTTTGTCTGCATAGCTCTTTTGTCGAGCCTGTGCCTTTTTCAAATTATGTATGATTCGTTGAACCTTTTCTTCCATTTCTTTGACCATATCAGGCCTGAAAAACCACCTTTCCCCTGGTTCAGACCAATTCAATGGAGTTCAGCACCGTCGTCCATACAAGGCTTCAAATGGTGCCATCTTGATACTTTCTTGATAACTATTGTTATACGAAATTTATGACAGTGGTAAACAATCATCCCATTTCTGCGGAAACTCTAGAACACATGTCCGTAACATGTCCTCAAGTATTTGATTCACTCTCTCAGTCTGCCCACTGGTTTGAGGATGATAGGCCAAACTGTGGAGCAACTTAGTACCCAAAGTTTTGTGGAGCTCTTCCCAGAATTTGGATACAAATTGCGATCCGCGATCTGACATTATTGTCTTCAGAACTCCGTGCAAACTGAGAATACGGGCAATATATAATTCCACATATGTGGCCACTGTATATTTTACTTTGACTGGAAGAAAGTGGGCGATCTTTGTAAGTCGATCAATTATAACCCAGATAGAATCAAATCCTTTTGCTGTCCTGGGTAATCCCACAATGAAGTCCATGCTAATGTCCTCCCATTTCCAAGTCTGGATGGGCAAAGATTGCAGTGGACCAGCAGTCTTCATATGTATGGCTTTGACACGTCTACAGGTGTCACATCTTGCTACATAGCGTGCAATTTCGATCTTCATTTTTGTCCACCAATAATGTTGCTTTAAATCTTGATACATCTTAGTGCTTCCGGGATGAATGGAGTATCGACTAAGATGAGCTTCATCCAAGATTTGCTGGCGGACTTCATCATTTTTAGGCACAACTATGCGAATATTAAACCATACTATGCCTTGATTATTCTTTCTGAAACAATTTGCTTTGCCGACTTCTATTTTCTCATGAATATGTTTCATACCCTTATCACTTCTTTGTGCATCAATAATTCTTTGCAAAAGAATCGACTCAAGCTTTAATTGGTTCAAGGTTCCATGTTGAATCATTCCCAGGTTTAATTTCTCAATTTCTTGACACAAGGTGGTGTCAGAGGTATTTACTGTAAGACATTGGCAAGAAGCCTTGCGACTTAGTGCGTCTGCCACCATGTTGGCCTTGCTTGGGTGATAATGAATTTCTAATTCATAATCCTTAATCAGCTCAAGCCATCTCCTCTGCCTCATGTTTAGTTCTGACTGGGTAAAAATATACTTCAAACTTTTATGATCTGTATATATATATGGCAGATATTCCCCAATAGATAATGACGCCATATTTTAAGGGCATGAACCACAACAGCTAATTCTAAGTCATGAGTTGGATAATGTTCCTCATGCCGGCGCAACTGTCTTAAAGCATATACTATAACCCGACCCTCTTGCATTAAGACACATTTGAGACCACTGCCTGATGCATCACAGTATACATCAAAAGGCTTCTCAATCCAGTTGAGCTAATACCGGAGCAGTGGTCAATAATACCTTCAGCTGCTCGAAGCCTTCATTGCATCTTGAGAACCAGTTAAATTTTGTTTCATTCTTCAATATACTTGTGATTGGCTTCATAATCTTGGAGAAATCCAGGATAAATCTGTGGTAATAGCCAGCCAGTCCAAGAAACTTTGAACTTGATGTACAGTGGTTGGTGGTTTCCACTCAAGAATATCCTTGACCTTGCTAGGATCAACCGCAATCCCATTTGCAGACAATACATGTCCCAAAAATTGGATTTCCTCCAGCCAAAACGCACATTTGCTGAATTTACCATATAATTGATGTTCCCTTAAGCTCGTTAATACGATCCGTAAATGTTTAGCATGCTCCTCTTCAGTCTTGGAATAGATCAAGATATCATCAATGAAGACCACCACAAATTTATCCAGCTCAGGCATAAACATCGAGTTCATTAGATATGTGAAGTGGGCAGGAGCATTTGTCAAGCCGAAGGACATAACCAGATATTTGAATAATCCATACCGCGTAGTAAAGGTGGTCTTGGGTATATCCTCGGGTCGAATATGGATCTGATGGTAGCCCGACCTGAGATCAATCTTGGAAAATACCCGAGCTCTGTTAAGTTGATTGAGCAGGATATCGATCCGAGGAAGAGGGTACTTATTCTTGATAGTGACCTCATTAAGGGGTCTGTAGTCCACGCACATTCGAAGTGTTTGATCCTTCTTCTTGACAAAGATTGCGGGACATCCCTAAGGTGATGAACTGGGCCGAATGAATCCCTTCTCAAGCAAGTCTTGTAATTGAATCTTGAGCTCCGCCAATTCATTTGGGGGCATCCGGTACGATCTTCTAGAAAAAGGGGCTGTACCGGGCTTCAGTTCAATCACAAACTCTACATCCCTTTCTGGAGGTAATCCAGGTAGATCTTAAGGAAATACATCCAGAAATTCACATACTACTAGAATATCTTGGATTTCTGGTACAATAGCTTCATAGACCCATCCAAATGGTTTAGCGGGGACAGCTATAGGGATGGACAAGAGAACTTCTTCATGGTCATGGCTCAACTTGATAGTCCTTAAGTCAGTGTTAAGGATAGCTTTGTGCTGAGCTAACCAATTCATGCCCAGAATTACATCTATATCTTGGCCTTTCAAAACAATCATGTTGGTGGGAAAATCCTGTTCAACCAATGTTACTGGCAGATGGAAGGCTACTTCCTTAGTAAATATTTGTCCCCCGGGCGAATGGATGATAAACCCTTCCCTTGATTCAGTGCAATGAATGCAATATTTTTCCACAAGTTTCTTGCTTATGAATGTATGCGAAGCACCCAAATCAAAGAGAATGATAGCTGGGTGATTGGCCACAAGGAACGTACCCATCATTACCGGCTCTCCTTCCGGTGTAGTGGCCACTTGAGTGTAATAAATTCGCCCAGTCTTCTTGACATTTTTGCCCGCTGAATTATTAGCCATGTTTCCCTTGCCTTGATTTGAGCTCCCCAAGTTCTGCTGATTGTTGGACTTATTCTGCATCGGGTATGGGCAGTCTTTGATAAAATGACCAGACTTCCCACAATTGAAGCAGCCATTTGAGGAACTAGGGAGGGCGGGGAAACGAGCACCAGGGGCACTCGGTTGATTTGTAGAAGTGGGGGCAGTGGTAGGACGAATGAAAATAGGCTGTTTAAATGGATATGAGGATGGACGAGGTGAAGAACGATTCTGATTGAAAGGTCGGATTACCAACCTTGTTCGCTTGTAAGGTCCTTGATTGGACCTATCACCTCCAAATCCCTTGGATTTTCCTTGGCCTGTATTCTTGGCTTCTACTCCAGCGCCATGCTGACAGCTCTGATGTATGTAACATCTAGGCAGGTGGCCATTTTCCTTTGGAGCCGGTCGATGAGTCCTCTCATGAAGCAATTGTCACACCCGGATTTAAGGAACAAAGCCGGGTGCATCTCATACATGTGCCAAAGAAGGCAACATATATAATAATAGAGTGTATAGAGATAAATGTCAAAATAATCAGAGTATTTATTACATAGCATAAGTCTTACAAAATAAAAGATAGATATAAAACGAACTAAGGATCATCCTTGTCGCAAGTCAACTGGGAGACGACACCTAGATCAAATCGAACTCCTCGATGTGTGGCTCCTCTTGAACCACCTGTTCTTCGCATGTGGGGGGTGTGAGACAGCAAGGGTGAGCTCACACATGTTCATCGCTCAACAAGTTGTGGGGAATAATGTGGCATGAACGCACCAAAGGTGGGAGTTCATGTGATGTGAAAGGCTGATCAACAATAGGGGTTATAGCTGAGCATTGCTTTTAATAAGTTGGTCAAAATTTTATTAGCAATTACTAAATGTAAGTAAATACCAAACCATAATAAATAATAATAGAACAAAAATAATAATAAACACGTGCAAATGCAAATGACAAAATTGAATTTAAGTTCCATAATTTAATCATGCGAGAGTCCTGAGCTGCTAATGACCGTGAGCTCGGCTAGTATACCAGTTTTACACTCTGTAGAGGTTGTACCCTATACCCACAAGTTGTGTATCCATGTCGCCAGGGTTATCTAGACCCTTAGACACTACCGAGGTGAATGGCTAGGGATCCACTACGAGGCCTTTACACAGTTCCACTAGCTTCCGAAAACCCGCTACAGTTTATGGGAAGAGCACTTGCAAGAATCCCTCGTCTGACCGCCATCACAGCTAAATCAACCCGAGAACCTCCCTGCATGCAACTCCCCTACTGCCCTTGCCCCTTTCGGGTAAGGTAGTCTTCCACTAGCTTTCCTAGTTAGTCAGCAAAGGGCGTACCATTCCACCCTTGTGGTGAAGCGTGTTTCTCAAGTTAAGCTCCATGTTCCAATTAACATTAATGATCTTGACATGAAGATAAATAGAATAACAAAATAATTGGAACATGGATATAATGAAATATTATCCCAAAAACATGTAAAGCAATAGCAAAAACTACCCAAGTGATTCAGGGGTAAACAAGGTAAACAGGATAAACAAACTAGGGTGACCTATTGGGTCCCATCAAAATTAAACCTATGAATTGAATAGTGATAATTAAGAATATTATTGGGTAACAAAAGTGGATCAAGGGCACAACTTGCCTGGCACTTGAGAATCCAGTTACTAGGGTGATTCTTCAGATCCTCGTGACCTCATTGCTAGGCGTAGAAATACAAACAAACATGGTATAGATAAAATTAACATCACAGCAAACATAAGTACAAACTGAATAATAATGATCTACACGAAGCTACAAGATCGTGGGATCGAGAACTACTAAGATCGAAGTTACAATTAAGGAGTTATGATTTTATAGAAGATCTGAGTGATTAAAATATTAAACTATATTATAAACTGGTTAATATAAATTATATGAGAGGTTATTCTATAAACAATTATGTCGACTTTAATCTAAGTCATTATTTGATTAAGGATCATCTATTCAAATTATAACCATAGTTAATCCAATAGACATAGATTAATCTAATTGGTTACCAAATTATAAAAGTAGGGATATCATATAACAAATGTTGCTACTGCGTAGTAAATATTTATACGAAGCTAACACAACGGATTGTGAGTTATGAATTTCCAAAGGTTTTATGTGTTTGGTACAGAAATATTTAAGTGATCAAATTTAATGTAGTTTTCATGCTAAAATAGAGTCTTTAGGTGATAAACAGTATTAATAAAAATTATTGAAATTAGAATGGATCAAACAGGAGTTAAAATAAATTTTCTATGATTTAAACAAGTTTCTGCAATTATTTTTATACTAAAATCTATTTTCTTTATTAATTCTGAATTTCCTAAGGGTTTGTATTGAGGACACAACTCCAGAAGCCCAGGGTCTAAACTGCGAAAATCAGGACCTGTTGGTATTGATTCTATAACTTTAGTGGACAACGGGTTAAATCTGAAAAAGAGCAGGGGCTCTTTATAAAGATTATTGGCCGAAGGGGTATTGGACGGGCTGAGCCGTCCGATCAGAAAACAAGGGCCCCGATCCGATCGCGTGAAGAGGTATTCGTGCGCAAATCGGGACCGTTCGTCTGGAAATATGAGACTCCGGTTTAATGCGGCAAAAGGGGGACGTGGTTGATTTAATCTGAGGCGTCCGATTGAGATTCAACGGTCCGGAACCAAAAGGATAGTATACTCTAATCTAGACCGGACGTCATACTATCAACGGTCCAGAAACTATCCACACACACAACCAATCCCAGCCCCAGATGTTTGATCTACAGTTCCCAGGTCTTCTTCCACCCCCGCTCCGACGGCGACATCAGCGAATTGGACACCCCAGCGCTCAAACCGCACTTCGATAAGAGGCTAAGCAAAGTAAAAAAACAAAGCAGAACCATGGGAGGTGTCACCATTAGCAGAGGTGAGAACAAGGCTGGTCGCCGACATAGTGAAGCCCCCAACGAGAGGTAAGCTTTGGTGAACAATACATCTGACTACCTCCATCGCACGACGAGCCCAATGCTCGCTCCGGCGCTGGGACACACCGAAAGTCCCGCTGCCTATAAAACCCTGGCAGTTTGGGGAGGCAAGCTGGCAGTGAGGCCGTGGTCTTGCCGCCAGGACAGCACAACAGGCTAGTGGCAGTGGCGGCCGGTGGATATGGGTACTCACATAGAGGAACAGGGGCGCGGTCGCCCAGGCTGAATGCTAGCCAGTTTCCACGGTGCAGCATGGACGCGCGTGAGGCAGCTACTTGTGTCAGCGGATAGGGTTGGCTACGGCCTGGAGTCTTGGAGGCTAGAAACGATAAGGATCAGAGCTACATATACGCGCGCACAGATACGTGTTTGGGTTTGGATCCTTGGTGTCGAAGGATGCTCATTATTCAAGCAGTTTGGGTCAGCTAAACAATCGGGATTTCAGATCGCATTACATGCAGCAAATTATTCGAATAGTAGATAAATCAGCGTCAACATGAATGCTTGAATAATTTTAAATGCTACAGGTAAAACACTCATATTCTACAAGTTGTATCATTTAACTTATATGTGCCAAAGTTCGGATTATAGATAATTTTCCCCTCTTGAGATCAAATCAAAGTGCATGTCTTCTACAAGTATTCAAAACTTGTATGCACAAATCCAGGGGTAGGTTACTCTATAATCTAAGACTTTGAGACTAAGACCTTTTCAAGTCTATTTTTATGTGATAGTCTCATTGTAAGGAAAATGAAGTCCCGTGAGAATAACAACAAACTTCCACTGCAAAATCTCCAAGAACTTTCATGTCTCACAAGCCTGCCATTGGTTTTCAATTGGTCCGTCATTGACTTTCGATTGGTATCTTTGAGACTACATTAAGTATCATTTACATGTCTTCTCCAATATTTGATTAGACTAGATTTCATATCTTATACTTCCCATGTTGCTATAAATGCATATACTATTAACTCATATTTTGTTACCTATGCATATGGGAAGTTAGTCTATTCAAATTATGTCTTGCACCTCTATTTCTCACATGCTTTTTCCTAAGTAGAAGATCTCTATCAGGGGGAGTTTTTCTTCGTCTCTAAAGGGGGAGAAAATTCTTTCTAAAGGAGAACACTCATTTAGGGGGAGTAACCTTTTAGTGCCTCTATTGATATTAATTGATAATTCTTTAGAGAGGGCAAGTCTTATTTGCTTCCTATATGCTTTTAATGTCTACCTTTTCGGTGGTTGATGCCAAAGGGGGAGAAGTTGTAGGGACCAAAGGCATGAAAATGTTATCAAGCACCAAACACCACCAAATTAAAATTTTGATTTTTCAAGTGGTTTTTGCATTTTGGTCTAAAATAGGAAGTAAGTGAATTATGGAGTTAGGAGGAGGCTTAAGTGCATAATCTCACATTATGGGGACAAACATGCATCCTGGCAAGTAGATTGTATATTTATATTCAAATGTTTGTAATATTTGCTTGCTTTGGTTGTGTTGTCATCAATCACCAAAAAGGGGGAGAGTGTAAGGAGAATGGACCCCGGGCCATTTGGCTTAATAGATTTTGGTGTTTGATGATTAACACAACCTGTGAACTAATGTCTTTTCCAAGTGTTTGTGTGTTGTAGTTCACAGGATGCGAAGTGGATTGGACTGAGGCTCTGAGGATGCAACACCTCAAAGAAGACATTATAATACCCATATAAGACATTATAAAGTCATATTGAAGACACTTTTTACATGCTAAGAGTCCAACACATCAAGAAGTAGAAGTGAGATACAAAGATGCAAAACAAAAGTGAACTTGACAAAGTTGAGAGGAAGAGCTGACAGATTTGGAAGTGTTTCACAAAATCAAATCTACTCAAACTGACATGGCTTCAACTCTGAAATGTAGATAATTTTATAAGCTTTCCAAAAAGTCTAAAATCATCAAAATCGGAGTTCGGAGCTAAATGTTATGCCCACAATACGAAGTCGGAATTGCTGAAAAAACAAGAGCAGCATATGGAATGTCCGGTGCACACCGGACTGTCCGGTGTGCCACATTTTCTCAAACTGGTATGGCTTCAACTCTGGGATGTAGAGAATTTAATAAGCTTTCCAAAAAGTACAAGATCATCGAAATTGGAGTTCGGAGCTAAAAGTTATGGCCAAAATACGACAAGCGAGCACGGGCTGTCCGGTGCACACCGGACCGTCCGGTGCGCCAATGACCGGTGCACCATCTTCGGAAGCTCCAACAGCTACTTTTAACGGATAGTACATGTGGCATGTCCGGTGCACCACCGGACAGTCCGGTGCGCCAATGTCCGGTGCGCCGCAGAAAGCTGCAGAACTGCTTTCCAACGGCTATATTTGAGTTGGGCCTATATATACTTCACCCAACCGGCCATTTGGAGGTGTGGGAGCCCAAGCAACATACCAAGGCATATTGTAGACATTTCCAAGTGATCAAACACCCATGTGCTTAATAGAATCACTCGGTAATTAGCGTAGGTGCTTTGCGAAGTGCTTAGGTTAGTTAGACCGCATTAGCGCTTGCTCTAGGTGAATCCTAGTTAGTTGAGTGAGTTTAGATAAACCACACAACCCCTCGGCTCTTGCGCGGGCCGTTGTAATTGTACCAAGTGGGGCGAGAGTCTTGCGAGACCGTGATGACCATATTTGTGTCACGGCCGCCATCGTGTACCGGAGGGAACGAGGCCCGCAGCGTTTCAGCCGGAAGCTCGATAGTGGAGACGGCAGGGAGCGTCCGAGAGGAGCTGGAAGCGGAGCACCACTTGTGCGTGGAGAAGGCCCGCGGCTCTCTATGGAGTTACTCGACCGAGGTGCATGGCCCTCGCGTGGGCTTCCCTTTGCGTAGGGGCACCAACGAGGATTAGTCGGGACCTTGCGCGGTTCTAGATACCTCGGTAAAAATACCAGCGTCATCCACGAGAGTTTGCTTCTCTACTTTGCTCTTTAAGTTTCCACATTTATATTAAGCATTTAAGTTTCAATCTTGTATTCATGCGTATATAGTGTAGATTGAAACTTAGACATTGTCGTAGAGATAGCAACACTTAGACAAAACCTAGTTTGCACATTCTAGTTTGTTTATTTGCATAGGTTTTGCTCTAAGGATTTATTTGTGGCCTAGTTTAGTGGGGAGAAGGGCCACTTCAGGGACAATTGTCCAACTATGGCCGAACCCAAAAAGGAGAGGAGCAAAGGCAAGGCGCTAACAAGTGTCAGAACTTGGGATGATTCTTCAAGTGATGATGAACCTCCAAGGACGAGCAGCCACCGGTCCTCATCACACTCATCACGGTCATCACACAAATGCCTTATGGCAAGAGGTAACAAAAGGATTCCATCCTCTAGTGATGAAAGTAGTAGTGATGATGAAGGGAGGGAAAGCCCTCCGTAGATGAGCTTACGAAAGCTATTAAATTTTTTTAGGATGTTTGCACTAAGCAAAAAGCTCAACTTAAAACTTTGAAAAATAAGTTGATTAGCTCCCAAAATGATTATAAAGGTTCGCTAGAAAATTTTGAAACTTTTGCAAATTTAAATAGTGAGCTGTCAACTAAAATTGAGCTATTAGAGTCTAGTGCTCCATCCACTGCTACCGATGATGGCTGTTGGGGGCCTTCGGCTTCCGAAGGTCCTCAAAAATATGACTTAACAATGTTTCTGGAGTATGATACATGAACAGGTACCTTCGGACTTAGGTCAAAACTACAGTGTGAAGAAGCACAAAGAATACGAAGGATGGCGCAGAGCCGAAGCTATGCGCAGGGGAGCTTCGGCTTGATAACAGAAAAGGGAACCGACTTAAAAGGGAAAAGGCTATTTAGACCCCGATGGACTATTATAGAGTTATTAGCAAATGTAAAGGGCATGGGTGTAATTTTACATGGGCTGCGTCCCGTGCCTATAAATAGATGAACAGTGCTCCCGTACTGTTCACGCTGACTGGGCATTTGCTTTTGCGTCACGCTTGTACTTTTACCTTCTTTCAAGCCGAAGGTACTTTTGTAACTTGTTATTATTTCTATTTTTCCTTAATAATAAAATAGAAATGAATTGATGGTAATAAATAACTGTTGGTATTGTCTTTTATATCCCATATGTTTCTTTCCTCGTTTATATGTTGCTTTAACGAAGGTACGTCCTTCACAACCTTCGTCCGAAAATCATTATCTCTCAAAGGGATATAATGCTTCGAAGGACGAAGGACTTTAACATTTAACATTCTCTGTGTTGCCTTGTTCTTGACTCATAGCATTTGAGAACAAGTCCCCAATATTGGCGCCCACCTCTGGTGAACCCTTTTCGACCACTTTCGGCAAGCATCGACCTTCGTCATGCCGCCAAAGAAAGCTTCAACAAAAGGGGCTGCCGCTCTGCAGCCGCTAGACCCGAACCAGGAGACCCTTTCTCTTCGGGAGACTGTCCAACCCGGTTAGCAAAGCAGCTACTCGACCTAGCATACTAGTATCCATCTCAAAAAGGAATCCTAAGTTTATGCAACTAGGGTTTCAACCAACTCCTACACTTAAGTGCCCATTACAAACCTACAAACATTAAGTTTAGTAAAGTAGCATATATAAATGGTTATGCATAAAACAGAGGCTTGCCTTCAAAAGCTGAGGCTGAGGGGAGATCCTCGGTGGCAGGCTCTGGAGCTGGCTCCTGGACTTCCTCTTGGGCAACTCCTTGCTCGGGGATGAGCATGTACTCTCCGTCAGCGAGGTTGCAATCTAAATGAATGCAATGAATAAGATACACGTATGCTATGGTATGTAAGTTTAATAATTAAAATGCAAGGTGAAGTACTCAAGTTAGCCGGACGGGTCTTAGTTCCACTATTTAAGACTTTAGGGATATACTTGGAATTAGGAGTAGGTGTGGCCAGTCTAGGAAGTGGGATTAAGGTTGTACTTAACAATCCTTCAATGTTTTAGTGAAGACTTAATAAGGTTCTTGGCTGAAGTTGTTCATGGCTCAATCTAGTATTTCATTAACCCTTTCTTCCCTTTTCTTACTTGGGCTTTTAGAGTGGCTTTGAACTACAACAGAAATTTACAAAAAATCTGTCAAAATTACAGTGGCTTCTCACTGGTTTTTATAACTCAGTCTCAAAAAATTGAGGATTAAAATGAGAATGGTTTTCTCTACACAAAAATATTAAAATTTAGGGCAGAGGTGGTGCTTTGAACTACAACTTTCCTTTAAGAGTAGATTTTACCCTAAGGTTTATTTTTTCTGGTATCTAGGTGCAATAATATGACTTTAGGCCAATTTTAGCCAAAGATATTTACTGGTTAATTTATGGTGATTTTCTAAAGTTTGGGGGCTTAGTGGTGCTTTCCACTTCTACTATATTTGAAAAATGTCAAACAACAGATTTCCTAATTTTTCTATCTTCTTCTTTGTGCAAGAGCAATCATTCTTTAAGTTGGTTAACTTTGCTTATAGGGAAGGGGTTGTAAAATTTCTTGGAATATATGGTCTTTTCCATGGGGCAGGGGGTGAGGTGTATTTCATCACATTTTTACCTTAGTCTTATATTTTTCTCTGGTAGTATGCATCATAAGTACTTAGGTAAAAATTGGGTTGCTCATTGTTTCCCATTTTTAGTCTTTCTTTTGATTTATTTTAAGTATTGGCCAAATCCAAGTTCTATTTGTTTAACTCACTTACTTTGATGGTTTGGGATGTTTACCATTTTTGCACTGGTATGTTAGTGGTCAGGGGTCCACTGAATTTTTCTTGCCATTTTAGCATGTGCCCCCATATTTTTAATCATGGCCTTTATTAACTTTTTAACACCTAATAAAATTATAACCTTAGATCAGTACTGGACCAGGGTTCCATATATTTTTCCTATGATCTACATCAATTAGACATACTAGGAAAAATGTGGTCACCCTTCTAGTTTCTATTTTCTATCCCCTTTTTCATTTCCTAAAGTTTGGGCAGAAATAGTATTTAATGGATATTTCTGGCTTAGTCTTGTATACTGTGGTGTTTATTATTTTTAAAAAGTGTATCTACTAGGTGAGTGTCTCCACAATTTTTCTCAATCCCAGTATAGAAGTATTTCTATTTTTTTTCTGAATTATTAAGGATTAGACAGGTTTCAAATTTAATTCAAAACTCTAAAAATTAGTACAGAAAACATAGGGTTTACTATTTTTGTTTGGCAATTCATATTTTACAAAGTTCAGCAAAATTAATTTGACTAAATTTGGATGAATACTTTTTAAGTTATGCATTTATCAAGTTTGCTGCAGATTTAATAACTCAGAAATTCGAAAAGGAAAAGAATTTACATTTGCGCTGAAATCCCTAGTTCTATTCTCCACTTTTCTCTCACAGATAATCCATTGGTACACTATTCACGTGGGTCAAGATCGCTATGTAAGATATGTTCCTGGTGTATGCTTTGTCATTTATGTGTGGGAGCCGAGGAGTTTTCGGCCGTGTAAAGTGAGTTGTCGTGTCACCAAGTCGCCAGTGTTTAGCTGATGCGTGCCGAGGAAAAACCATGCTAAATCATGTCAAACGGCTGAGATTTGACTCCAAATTTTTCCAGGGCGTGCCTAAGGTAATTTGGCGCCGATTTGATATTTGGACCTCGCAGGTTTGAGCCTTGGAACAAGGTGAACACAATTGATTAAGAAGAGAAGGTCAATTTTCATAATTCTGAATTTCTGAATTTCCAATTGAGTCTTCACTTAAGTGGCTGTTTTGGGAATTTTGCAAAACGCTTTTGATTAAACTTCCTTACTATATTTTGTAGCTTTTTTAGTGTACTACAACTTTGTTAATTGGTCCAAATTATGATTTTAAGTTTTTCATAGTCTTTTCACTAAATTCCTTTTTGTGCTCAAATGGATTAATTAGGGTAGTTCTAGGGTTTTGAATATTTTTCTCACTTGAGGTGCATGATGTTGTTATGGAATGTTTCTTAAGATGAAAAAGATTTGATTAAGTTCTTGATTCTCAATTTTGGGTCTTTAGCTCAATTTAATTCACATGTGATAATGTTCATAATTGTGGGTGTCGAGGGAAAAATCCTGAGTAACACCTAGGGTATTACAATTATCCAGAAGCAAAAATCCGATAAAGGTATATTTCATATAAAGGAAAGAATGAAGAGCGAACCCAATAGCCGCTTCAAACTTGATGAAAGAGGTGTACTATGGTTTGACGATCACCTTGTTGTGCCAAAAGATCATGAGCTTAGAACCAAGATTCTAGATGAAGCTCACCAGTACAAACTATTGGTTCATCCCGGTAGTAGCAAAATGTACTATGATGTGAAATCAAAATTTTGGTGGACCAAGATGAAAAATGAGATTGTAGCGTATGTTGCAAGATGTGATAATTATTGCAGAGTCAAGGCTATTCACATGAAACCAGCTGGTTTATTGCAATCGTTGTCTGTGCCTAAGTGGAAATGGGAAGAGATAAGTATGGGTTTCATTACTAGACTTCCTGTTACTCAAAAAGGCAATGACTCAATTTGGATAATTGTGGATCGACTCACCAAATTAGCTCATTTTCTACCCGTCAAAACTACCTATCGACCACAAAAGTATGCTGACATCTGCATCACAGAGATTGTTCATTTACATGGAATTCCCAGCACCATTGTGTCAGACCAAGAGACACAATTCACCGCTCATTTTTTAGAACAACTATAGAAAGATTGGAAACTAAGCTTGTGCATAGCTCAGCATACCACATGTTGGTCTCTTGTTCTCAAATGATGTGAATCAAGAACAAGGCAACACAATTGTTAAAGATTAGGGACCTTCGTCCTTCAAAACATTATCTCCTTTTGGATATAATGATCTTCAGACAAAGTTCATGAAGGATGCCCCTTCATCATTCGCAAGAATAACCATTCAATGAGATGATAAATATTAACCATTCATATATCGATTCATATATTTATTTCATGATAAGCATACGAATATTAATAAGATTTATATTATATTGATACCTTCAGCTTGTTCGAATGTGTTGACACGAGAGTGATTACAATCCAGCGTGAACAGTACGGTCGTACTGTTCACCTATTTATAAGCACGAGACGCAGCCCGGGTAAAAATACATTTATGACCTTAACATTTGTTCATAACTGTAACATAAATCATTAGGGACTAACTAGTCTTTTCCTCTTCAGTTCAGCATCACGCTTGACCTTCGACACTACTTTAAGCCGAAGTTGTTATTCCTCGGCTATAGTTTCGGCGTTCATTGTTGTCATTTTTATCTTCATTTTGAAGACCTAGCGGAGAAGGAGACTCCCATCATGAATCTTTGTTTGTGACGAAGCTCCTGTAATACTCAACATTATGGTAGAAACAAATGGTCAGACGTGTTTTTGAGGACCTTTGGAAGAGGAAGGCCCCCAACAGTAGCCCCTTGCAGTATTAGTTTGTTTCTTTGTAACAAATTCAGACTACGATATGAACGAAGTCCTTTAGCCGAAGTTCTGAAAAAACACCTTCCCTTCGCTAGAATAGTGAATCGTTCTGAATTGTTGGACCCACCGCTCAGTGGTGCTTTGTGTATATATACAGAGGCTCGTGCTATGAATATTTTTCGTGCTATCTGGCTCTTCTTTTGTGAGCGAAACTATTTTTTGAGCTTCGACTTTTGCTGCGATCATCATCGAAATGGCCGAAGATAAGAAAACTGTAGACCCCACACTTGCTGGTTTTTACGAAGCTATGGAAAGAACCAACGTTGAAAAAATCACTGTTGAAATGTAGGCTGGGTTATCTGGGGGTTCCAGCGACAGTGACAGTTTCGATGAGGAGAGCGATAATGAAGATGCCGAAGATCAGCCATGAAGGCCGAGTCATGTTGTTTTTGGAAAATCCACTATTAAGCAAGGACAGATTGAAGCGATGAAGGGAAAGTATTTCCATATGATATATCCATCATGAGGGCTGGGGGGATAAAGTATTGTTCATCTTCCTGAAGCAAACAAAGTAGTGGGTTTTAAGAGTTTTATGAAGGCTAGGCTTCGTTTTCCCTTGCACAAGATGTTGGTTGAAGTGTTAAATACATTTGAGATATACCTTCGTCAGCTTACTCCCGAAGATTTAATTAAAGTGGGGTTTTCATTTGGGCCATGAGGAACCAAGGGCTAGAGCTAGATGCTAAGTGTTTCTGCAACATTCATGAATTATCCTACTAGACAAAAGCAATTGGGAAGAAACAATATCACAACAACTTCGGGTGCTACATCTTTGTGCACTGCTCTGATGCGATGTATCTCGTGCCGACATTCCGAAAGAAGTGGCCGAGTTCTTGGATGAAACAATGGTTCTATGTCAAGAATGATCTGAGTGAAAGGGAAGATGTGAAGGGTATTATCCAGCATCCCATACGATCATGCTTCGACATTAGAAGACCGTTAATTGCAAGTGGGAACGAAGTGCAAGAGTGTTTGATGACTTTCAATAATGTGTGTACTTACATTGGTACCAGGGATTTGGTACAGGAGCATATTGCTTACAAGGTATGGCCGCTTGTCAATGACTGGGAAATGCCGAAGGAGGCTGCTGCCGGTTCTAGCGAAGGTGATTTGTTTTACCTGAGATATACCTACCGTTTCATAGATCAGTTTGATGAGCCGAAGATGACTCGCTTGAGGCTGTCGAAGCTACCAGTGACGAGCTACTGGGAGCTTACTAGAAGGCAGATGATGAAGCTATGACCACTTCCTTCGGCGCTCGTGGAAAGAGGAGGTTGAATAGAGTTTTTGATGTTATTGGATTTTTTTATTCTGATTGCTGCTTTCCTGCCCAAAAATAAGGGTTGAAAAGGAAAATGGCAGCCTCATCCTCTTCCACCGCGCCTAAGCCGAAGAAGGTTAAAGTTTTAACTCACAGACCAAGGCTACATTCTATAAAAAGGACAACTGCAATACCCGATACAAAGAGGATAGAGATTGTTGAACAGACCGAAGCTATCCCCTTGGCTTCGGAGACGATTCCTGTTGTGATAGTCTAAGCTAGTGCCAGTCCAGTAGAAAAGTCTGAGACAAGGAGCTCAAAGGTAGAAGAGCATTCAAGGCTGCTGAGTCCCCCAACCACAACTGAGTTGTCGAAGCTAACAACTGCTCCAACCACAACAATGACCCCTAAGAAAAGGAGGATGACCAGTGTTTTGGATGTTGTTTTGAAGTCTACGAATATTCCAACTCCTGCTTCTACCGAAGCTCCCAAAGATAACGTCGAAGAGTCGAGAGAAGTACCCACTGGAAGCACTTCTCCCACTTGCACTAAGGATGAATGTAACAGCCTGAATTTGGGGGTATACAATTTCTTTCTAATTATCACCCAAATTAAGGTGTTACTCTTCTCTCTCTAGTTTCTTTCTATCTTTAGATTCTCTCTCTCTTTTTCCTTTTTAGTAGAAATAGCTTAATTAAGGAGGGATTAATTATGAGTCACGAAATGTTGCATCATGCTGAGTTTAAATATTCTTTGAATTGTTGCACATGTTTGAATTAGTTTAAATTTGAAACTTGAATTGAATTTGAAATGAAAACCCTAGTGAAAAGGAAATAGAAAAGCAATTAGGAATTCCAGAGAAATAGAAAAAGCTAATTCGGCCTAAACCAGCCCACCAGGCTCATCCGCCTGCCCGCGCGCCTGCCGCCCTTGACAGGCGGACCCCGCCTATCGGTGCCAGACTGCCTTTGTGGGCCCGTTTTGCTAGTCGTCGAGCCGTCACCCCCGTGCGCCCGTCCTCTCTCTCTCTGCGCCGTGGGCCTCCCCACGCCCGCCGTGGACCACCGCGCGCGCACTCGCGCACGTCGCTGGAATCCTCGGCCACGACGCCCACCCACGCTCCCCAGCTCTTTTTTGAGCCCCGCCCGTGCCCGCACTCACTGCCCCGCCTCAATTCATGCAGCCCCGCTCCCGCTCGCGCTCTGCCCACGCCGTCCGACCTCACCGGAGACCCGCGCCGGCCTTCCCGGTCATCTAGCTCGCAGGAGGCCACGACAAGCAACCGCGAGCTCCGCCCCGAGGTGAGACACCCGCCCCCGTGCTTGTTTTACTCTATTCGCGCCTGCCTTTAGCCAACTTGGCCTCGCCGGCCTGCGGCCGCGCTTGCTAGCCGCACCTGCACGGTGTCCGGCAAGCCCAACCCCGTCCAGTGCCCCGGTTTTGGCCTAAAGTGCTCCCCCACCTCTACTGGAACTAGCCCGAGCCCTATCACGGCCGATTGCCTGTCCAGGTGGCCGGAATTCCTCACCGGAGTTACCCTGGGCCGCCCGGAGCTTTTCCTCCATCGTTCCCCCCTCTCTGACCCCGGTCTCGTGGCCACAACCCCGCCATCGAGTTCGCCAAGTCATCTTCTCCCTCTCTGACCAACTCCGGTGACCCCGGAACCTCCATAGCACGCACCCGCCTCAATTCCGGTGACTTCACCGTCGCGGGAAGGAGTGGCGCCGCTCGCAACCGTTCACCCCTCCTGGTTTGATCTCCCCCGTGCGATTTCGATCGCACGGCCCAGATCGTGGAATACCGCTTCTCGCATGCGTGCCCTGCGTTCGGGCCCGTCTATTAGCGCCCGTGTCCCCTAGCGCTGGGCCCGATCGGTTAGTGAGCCCCCTCGGTCGCTGACGCCGCTGGCCCGCCTGTCAGCGCTCGCCCGCCCCCGCGCGCGCACCCTCGGCCGCAGATCTAATCTCGGTCGTTGGTTTCTGATCTAACTGTTGAGATCGTCTGATACCCTTTCGCGTGTAGTTTTGCTTAAGAGACCCTTGAGCTAATTGGAATTAACCCGCCGTCCCTGGTTTTCATGCGCAGGCCCCTGTAATCTTGCAGATTGAACCCTAGGCTTTTAAATAATTATAGAATTGGACATATTTTCATATTTTAAATTCCCAAACTTGTTTATTTCATATCTTTTGCATATGAACTCCAAATTTAGTGATTCAAATTGCAAAATGTTCATAAAAATATTCTCTGTTTAAATAAATTAGTTCCATTTACAATCTATACATTCTAATTTTATGGTTAACTATGAACTAGTATCTGTGTAGATTTGTTTATTTAATAAAATAAATAAAAGGAAAACCCTAGGGGTTAAAGTATATTTAGTTTTGTGAGACTAATAACATGTATCACATGAATTTATCTCTGGTCTAACTTTTAGGTCACAGTAAAATAAATAGAACTAGGTTGTGTAATTATGAACAACACTTAAAGAATAATCTATTTCTAGATGAAATTAGTTCATGTTATACTTTGATCTCATTATTCCTTATCTAGTATTGTGCCTTTTTAAGATGTATTCCAATGTTTGTACATGTTTGGTGTGCTGTTCATTTGTACTTTCCTAATGTATTGAATGCATGCTCGCTTTATTTAGACAACGAGCAGTCTGAGGTTCCCGAGTGTGTTGCTGGAGACCTCCCTGAGCAACAACCTGGTGAAGGCAAGTGTCCTCTGACCTATTATGTCCTACATACTTTATGATTCACTGTCTCGCATTACATTACTTAACCTAAGGATTGACTAGTCTGAATTTACCTTATCCTTGTTTACCTTTTGGGTTATCATGGTTAGCATTTTGCTATTGCCTTAACTTAATCAATAAACATGATGTGATTATTTATAATACGATGATGTTATCCCAATGATGATATTGTGATACTCTAGGGGGCTCAGGTTTTTTTTTCCTGAGTAACTCTTCGTAAGGACCTGTTCGTGGAGTGACCACCCGGGATAACAGTGCAACCATGAGGGTGGAATGGGATGCCCTTAGCTGAATAATTAGATGAACCTGGGGGTGTAGTTGGCTTTGCCCGAGGGCCGTCAATGGGGGCCGGGGCGTAGTGCTCGCTCTGCCAAGGGGGGTGCAGAGGTTCAATCGATTTGGTTTTGTTAGTCATCTACCTTGGGGAGGTGTACTGCGTTTGTACGACTGGCGAAACCTAACGAGCAGCTATGCACCAGGGGAGTCTTTGTAAAGGCTACATAGTGTATCCCTGGCCATTCACCTCGGTAGTGAAGATCGGGTCTGTACAACCCAGGCTGGAAAGGGATCATGACTTGTGGGTAAAGTGTACAACCTCTGCAGAGTGTTAGAAACTGGTATATCAACCAAGCTCACGGTTAAGAGCATCCTTGGGATCCTCTTTGATTAGAAGAATTCTGGTTACTTTTATGATGATGGTTAACAATGATGATATAATTCTGATCTCTGGTATTTCCTCTTTGAGGGAGTACGTTTGGGTAATAGATGGGTATATTACTATAACGTGGCTCTACTAGTAATAATAAATACTTGACCAACTAAAAGCAATTGCTTAACCTCAACCCCACATACAACTAGTTCACTTTAGCCAAACGGGACATTTGTTGAGTATGTTGATGTGTACTCACCCTTGCTTTACAAACCACCCCACCCCAGGTTGTCCCCACTGTACTCAGTGCTCAGGAGGTGATGCTGGCAACATGGAGGACTTCGAGGAGTTCCAGGATTACGATGAGTTCTAGTTTATTCTTAGTGGCAAACCCCCAGTTAGCTGCCTGTGTAGGCTTATCATCTACGTTTCGTTTTCTCCGCACTTTGATGTTTATGTTAAAGACAATGGTTATGTATTAGACTCTGTGGATGTCTTGGACATCTTGATGTAATTAAAGTACCTTTCCGCTATTTATTTCGAGCATTGTGTGATGATGTCCAATTATGTAATCGCTGTGTACGTGAGTTTCTGATCCTGGCACGTACATGGTTCACATTCGGTTTGCCTTCTAAAATCGTGTGTGACATAAGTGGTATCAAAGCCTTGCTGACTATAGGACCACTAACCTAGACTAGAATGGTCGCCCAAAGGACTAAAGACCCCTACTCTTACCTTGATCTTTAGAGTTATTTCAAAAGTTGGTCATCTTGACTAACTCTATATTATTTACTTATCTCAAAAGTTTTGTCTCACTTATCTTTCTGTTTACTTTCTGGTCTCCTAGTTCTACTCCTACTCTTGTGCTTACGATGTATTTTGTAGATGGCTCATCTTAGGTGCACTACACGTAAGTCTGTGATCCCCTTTTTGCCTTCTTGCCTGGCGGAGCGTCCACTGTGTCGCACGGTGCTAGGTCAGTTCAGCCACCTGGAGAGACTGCATCATCGCCTACACAAGAAGAAGGAGCGCCGATGCCAGGAGCAGGAGCAGCAAGACTCTTCCCCCTCGCCTCAGCGGGAGGTGGAGTCTGAGAGGCAGCCTTCCCATAAACCTCAGCTAGAGATGCCCCCTACACCACCATAAGGCATCCTGGCTGCTGGAGGAGACCTTGACGAAGACGGAGACAACGACGATCCCGGTGGCAGTTCGAGCCATGGCCCGGAGCTCTCGGAGGAGCTAGAGCCGGAGGGATGGATCGCTAGACCCATCACTCGTGACGTCGCTCGTGGGTGTAACTTCCACGATGCTCTCGACACCCTGCTGCGTCGGGCCTTCGACCGACACACTTGGTCCATCGAGTACCCTTGTGTAGTCTACCAGCTTTGTCGAGGGTTATACCTGAACCAGTGGGAGGCTACTTGCTTGGTGTGCCGTCCGGACGATGATCTCCGGAGTGTAGAGACCTTCTTGGAGCACTATTCTATTACTGAGAGGGATACTGCCGAGGCAGGCATGCAAGATGCAGCACGGCGGGCACTTTCTCAGTATTGCTCGTTGTTCAGCGGGGTAGCTGATGGCCTTGACCTGAAGTACTACCCTCGTCGTTCAACCGATAGTGCTGGAGGTGTGATTGTCTCACCAGTTGGTGGGGGCAATCCCAGGCTGAACAGCATGTTCAACCTGGCTGCCGTGCTCAACACAGAGTTGGACCACGCCTTTGACGAGTTGGGCAAGGTTCGGGCGGATGTTGCAGAATTGCGTGCTGAGTGCGCAGCACGCCACTATATGGATGGTGGTTCTCCCGCCCCTGTCGGGATTCAGCACCCTTACCGTTCACCGCCCCGTGGTTGCTTCGACTATGGTAGCCTAGACTACAGGACCCGGATAGATTTGGATCCATAGATCCACAGTCGGAGTCTGTAATAATGCTTAATTCAGTGTCTTAGTCTAGTTAGTTTTAGTTAGAGGTAATTTGCTTATCTTATGTTGGATGCTTGTTATGATGGACATGTAATGAAGTTGGATCTTTGTAATGATTGTCACCAAGGCGTGGTATCCCCTGCAACTTGGTGTATTTATTAATAAAGTCAGTTATTTAGTTGGGTAATCCATTTATTTCCACTTTCCTCTTTATCTGAGAAGCTGTCAGTGAAGATGGTCATTTGTTCAGTGCTATGATGATTTACTATACATCTTTTCTTATGCTGAAAGACTGCAGAGTCAGATTTGATATATGTGTGTGATTTCTACAGATGTCTGAGAATAGGCGCAGAGGTGCGAGGCGTGCTCAGCCAGAACAACAGGCACCCCAACAGGAGGTAGCTCCGCAGTAGCATTTGCCACCACATGTAAGGTCCAAAATTTATATAAAAAAATTAATAATAGAAAGAGTTTCTAAATTTATTGGAGTGGATCATTTCCTTCATGAACTATATATTGAGAAACATTCTTTAAAAAAATGAATTTGAATTATCTCTAAATAGAGATTTTACTTTTCTTTGTTTAATAATAAGTAATTTTATAATAAGTAATGAAGAATTATTTTTTTAGATAACTTTTGTTTTTATCACATCCTCAAAATAATATTTTCCTAAAAGGAATATTGTGTGTACATTTCATATTTGAAGCATATGACTAAACAAACAATTAATATATAAATTAAACACTTGTAATGCCATGCTGAAGCTTTATTTGGTTGTGCATAAAAGAACCTAGTGTAAAATACAAACACGACTTGAATATAAGCTCTACGGATTTGAAATAGAAAAAAAGAGGAAATAAAAAAATAAGAAAAAGAGAACTCCCGTAGCCATTCAACTGCCCACGTCCCCTGCTCTTTTTTTATTTTTCTCGAGCCACACTTGCATGCGTACGTTATCGTATAATTCTACGCGTGAGCGGTGGGCATCGGTCAAGTCTCAGTTGTCGCGCATGGGCACTCTTGGCAGCTAATCGCTGGATCCATGTTTCCAGTATCATCTCCCTTCCCCGCCAGCCCGTCTCCGTAGTCCCTCCCGTGTAGCCCACGTTTTTCTCTCTCTCTCTCTCTCTCTGCGACTGCCTGGTGAGCCCGCTAACTGGAATCCGTCTTCTTCGCTGTGCCGGCAAGAATCCCAACAAACCCCGCCAGCAGCCTCCTTGGAGTTCGCCGCCATGGTCGGGATCAGTTGTCGCCAATCTCTCGTCAGCCGTTGCTAGCCTGGGGCCGAACCCCCTGACTCCGGGTATATATGCATGGCCATGTTCCTAGTCATCGCGAGGACCGGGTGGGTAAGCAACTACCTCAACGGAGCGTAGCGTTACAGAGCTGAGAGCGCGCAGGGCAGCCGCCACCATGGGACCTCTCCGGCGTCTGCGATTGGAGGGCAAGATCTGGTCTCGGAGCTTCGGGGTGTCGCACTAGTGGTGCACATGGTGGTTTCGGGCGCGATTGTGGGCAGACGACACCGCAATTCCTCGCCATGGTCCGACGCTGCCGCGGACCCGCCCTCCTCCGTGGGTAGCTGATTCCAATGCGTGATTGTAGGTAAGGAAACCCCCTTCGTGTTTGTTTGAATCTCCACATCGTTTTCATAGAGCTTCCACGGAGTTTAGTACACCTGCGCGCCGAATCGGGGAACACCGGCCATGGCGCCGCCGTTGCCAGCTGCCTGCCTGCCTGTGCACGGGAGGTAGGTGAAGGTGTATGGACCGTTGGATGATAAATCGGCGTTCGGATCGGACTGTGCACACGGATCAGCCGGGGCGTGGTGTCGTCCGTTCGATTTATCAAAGGGTCGCAGATGCCTCTCGTTGTCATTAGATCATGTCCACAGATGTCGCGATCGACGGTCGTGTTTGCCTGCTGATTCTTAACTATCAGATCAAACCCTGGCCGCTTGATGAAGATCTATCGGCTCAGATAAGCCCATACCTCTTCAGCACGCGCTTTCACAAAAAGGGCCCTCGGGTTTGATTAAATCAACCCGCCATCCACTAGAACAAAAAAACAGTAACAGATGGGTCCTGAAATTTATGAGTTGGACCCTGTGCTCTCTGGTATTTATGCCTGCCGTCCAAATAAATTCAGGATTAATAGAATAAACCAGAAAAATGACTTTTAAAATAGGAATGAAGCCGTGAAATCTTTCTAAATTCATAGTTCCCCATTTTTACTCCTTTTTAATCCGTTCCAGTGGCATTAATTTTGTTCTAATATTGTTTATCATCTAGCATCTTTGTTTAGCCATGAAACTTGAATTAAAATTATTCACTTGATTTATTCTATACTAAAGCACTTAATAACTTCGAAAACTCGTAACTCCTCCGTTTTAATTCTGATTTGACTCGTTCAATTGAGTTGCTTCGTATAAATATATACTATGCAATAACAACATTTATTGTAACATATCTCATTCTTTTATAATTAGATATTTATTTAACTTATATGTTGATTAATCTTGTTAATCTGCCTATTATTATAATCTACTAAAATATGATCTATGGTCAATTTATAATTTAGATTAAAGTTGAATTAATTACTACCTTAGGTTATCTTTTCTCCTTACTTATAGAATAAACACAAGACCTAGTATTAATTACTTAATCACGTGGATCTTCCGTAAACTATACCTCTCTAACCGTAACTCCGAATTTAGTGGCTCTCGAACCCACGATCTCGTAGCGACGCAAAGATTATTATTATTCAGTTTGTGCTTGGTGTGATGATAATTTTTCCTATACCATGTTTGTTTGTATTGCTACGACTAGCAGTGAGGTCACGAGAATCTGAAGATCATCCTGGTACCTGGAATCTCAAGTCCCAGGCAAGTTGTGCCCTTGATCACTTCTTTTTACCCAGTCATGTTCTGATTAATCATAATGATCTGCTTAGGTTAATTTTGATGGGACCCAAAAGGTTACCCTAGTTTGATTATCTTTATACCTTGACTCCACTAAACTTTTTGGGTAGTACCTGCTATTGCTTTATGTGGTTTTGGGTATGAAGATTACACTATTCATGATTATACTTTTGTTATCAGTTGTTATTTATTGTTCATGTTAAGATCATTATGTTAATTGGAACATGGAGAACCACCCGGAAAAACAGTGCTACCACAAGGGTTTATGGACGCCCTTGGCTGATTAACTAGGAAAGCTAGTGGATGATTACCTTACCCGAAAGGGGCAAGGGTAGTAGGGGAGTGGTCAGTGTAGGGAGGTCCTTGGTTGATTTTGCTGCGATGGCGGTCAGTCGAGGGACTCCTGCACTAGAGCTTCCTATAAACTGTAGCGGGTTTTCTGAAGCTAGTGGAACTTTGTAAAGGCCTCGTAGTGTTACCCTGCCTCGCCTCCTCGGACGAGGTTTATGGGATTGGCCGTCTCTTAGCAGATGGTTAACATGACTTGTGGGTAAAGATGTGCAACCTCTACAAAGTGTAAAACTGGTATACTAGTCGTGCTCACGGTAATGAGCAGCTCGGACACTCACATGATTAAATTATGGAACTTAAACTCAATTGACATATGCATTGCATCGCAGGTGAGGTTGTTACTTTTGTTCTACTACTTAATTGGGTTGGTATTTACTTATACTTAGTAATTGCTAATAAAATTTTGACCAACTTTAAAAGCAATGCTCAGCTCTAACCATCCTCTTTGGTAAGCCTTACACTTCACGTGAGCTCCCACCTTTGGCGAGTTCATGCACATTATTCCCCACAACTTGTTGAGCAATGAACGTATGTGAGCTCACACTTGTTGTCTCACACCCCCCCCACAGGTCAAGAACAGGTACCACAAGATGAGGTGCATGGAGGTTGCTGCGATGTGTTCGTGAGAGGTCTATGTCGTCGTCTCCCAGTCAACTTTGGGTTGCTGGACCGTTGTCTCCTTATAATGTAATTATTTATTTATTTTGTATAGAACTCCTATTATATAGTAAAGTTGTGACATTCGATCCTGTGCCATGATTCATCATATGTGTGAGACTTGGTCCCAGCACACCTGGTGATTATGTTCACGCCCGGGTCTTGGTGCCCCAAAACCCGGGTGTGACAGAAGTGGTATCAGAGGAATGTTGACTGTAGGACGAAACCTAGATAGAAATGGATAACCCTTATCTACTTACCTTTGCTACTCTCATTCTTTCTAAACTTATCTTAATCTTTTCTCATCTATTTCCGCTTTACTCTGATTATTCTTACCTTTTCCTTCTAAAGACAAATGTGGATTTCACACTTTGAAATCATGTGCCTAAAGTGACCTTTAGGAATAGAAGACCTACTTTTAGGAACAAAAACAAAATTATTTTTTAGGTATCTATGTGCTTGAATGTTTGTTCTTATGATACTTGTCTGATTTGGATCTTTGATTGAGTGTGATGAGTTGTGGAGTAATCTGCATAAAGAATAATAATTATAAAATAACTAGACAAACTAGATTATCCCTCTTTAAAGTATCTAGCCTAACAATATTCATCTTAAAAGATTCTATCCTATACTCATAGATCTATCTTGTCTCAAAAGATCCTAACTTATCCTAATTAAAGTATATCTAGCTTAATAGATCCATCTTATCTTAAAAGATACTCATCTTATCTTAAAAAGATCTTATGTCACCCTAATAGATCTAACTTACCTCAAAAAGATTATACCTTATCCATATGGATTCATCTTGCCCTAATAAGCATATTTATCCCACACTTGTGTAACCACCATGATCTAATCCAAAGTAATTAGATATTGTTTAGTCTAATCTAGTTATATCCAATCTAATCTAGATCACCATCTAATCCAATATGATCAAATCAAAAGTAAGTTATTAACAGGTTAGTTAATCTGGTGATATGGGTTAGACACTGCTTCAACAAACATAACCTAAACTAAATTAATGTCTTATACCAACTCGTCCGTAAACAGCAATACAACCTGCATCACAGGCTGCCTAGTCCATTTGTTCCGAAAGCAAAATACAACTCTGTTCAAACCTACCTACCTCGTGTACCCCGGCTATCCTAACTATATGTCCTTAATTCAGATGGCAACTCGAATAAAGGCCAAAGAAGACCAACCATGTCAAAGGAGGATAAGCATCAACTCAAGTCTTCAAAGATCAAGTTGGATCGCCAGAAGAATCAAGATCTAGACTTCTGGATGAAGTCTGTTCTTATTATACCCTTGCCATAACCGTGCCTCATGTGACATAATAGATGGCGAGACATACAATATCCATATGTTCCAAATCGTCTACTAACTGTTATTTAAAAACTTGAACAAAACTTTGATTTCCAAAACCCAATGAGAAACTAAAATTCTAAACCAAACCTATTGTATCCCTTTTCTTACAAATCTCGAGGGCGAGATTATTTTTAAGGGGGGTAGGATTTGTAAGGTCCGAAATTTATATAAAAAAATTAATAATAGAAAGAGTTTCTAAATTTATTGGAGTGGATCATTTCCTTCATGAACTATATATTGAGAAACATTCTTTAAAAAAATGAATTTGAATTATCTCTAAATAGAGATTTTACTTTTCTTTGTTTAATAATAAGTAATTTTATAATAAGTAATGAAGAATTATTTTTTAGATAACTTTTGTTTTTATCACATCCTCAAAATAATATTTTCCTAAAAGGAATATTGTGTGTACATTTCATATTTGAAGCATATGACTAAACAAACAATTAATATATAAATTAAACTCTTGTAATGCCATGCTGAAGCTTTATTTGGTTGTGCATAAAAGAACCTAGTGTAAAATACAAACACGACTTGAATATAAGCTCTACGGATTTGAAATAGATAAAAAAGAGGAAATAAAAAAATAAGAAAAAGAGAACTCCCGTGGCCATTCAACTGCCCACGTCCCCTTCTCTTTTTTTATTTTTCTCGAGCCACACTTGCATGCGTACGTTATCGTATAATTCTACGCGTGAGCGGTGGGCGTCGGCCAAGTCTCAGTTGTCGCGTATGGGCACTCTTGGCAGCTAATCGCTGGATCCATGTTTCCAGTATCATCTCCCTTCCCCGCCAACCCGTCTCCGTAGTCCCTCCCGTGTAGCCCACGTTTTCTTTCTCTCTCTCTCTCTCTCTCTCTCTCTGCTACTGCTTGGTGAGCCCGCTAACTGGAATCCGTCTTCTTCGCTGTGCCGGCAAGAATCCCAACAAACCCCGCTAGCAGCCTCCCTGGAGTTCGCCGCCATGGTCGGGATCAGTTGCCGCGAATCTCTCGTCAGCCGTTGCTAGCCTGGGGCCGAACCCCCCTGACTCCGGGTATATATGCATGACCATGTTCCTAGTCATCGCGAGGACCGGGTGGGTAAGCAACTACCTCAACGGAGCGTAGCGTTACAGAGCTGAGAGCGCGCGGGGCAGTCGCCACCATGGGACCTCTCCGGCGTCTGCGATTGGAGACAAGATCTGGTCTGGGAGCTTCGGGGTGTCGCACTGGTGGTGCACATGGTGGTTCCGGGCGCGATTGTGGGCAGATGACACAGCAATTCCTCGCCATGGTCCGACGCTGCAGCGGACCCGCCCTCCTCCGTGGGCAGCTGATTCCAATGCGTGATTGTAGGTAAGGAAACCCCCTTCGTGTTTGTTTGAATCTCCACATCGTTTTCATAGAGCTTCCACGGAGTTTAGTACACCTGCGCGTCGAATCGGGGAACACCGGCCATGGCGCCGCCGTTGCCAGCTGCTTGTGCACGGGAAGTAGGTGAAGGTGTATGGACCATTGGATCATAAATCGGCGTTCGGATCGGACTGTGCACACGGATCAGCCCGGGGCATGGTGTCGTCCGTTCGATTTATCAAAGGGTCGCAGATGCCTCTCGTTGTCAATAGATCATGTCCACAGATGTCGCGATCGACGGTCGTGTTTGCCTGCTGATTCTTAACTATCAGATCAAACCCTGGCCGCTGGATGAAGATCTATCGGCTCAGATAAGCCCATACCTCTTTAGCACGCGCTTTTCACAAAAAGGGCCCTCGGGTTTGATTAAATCAACCCGCCATCCACTAGAACAAAAAAACAGTAACAGATGGGTCCTGAAATTTGTGAGTTGGACCCTGTGCTCTCTGGTATTTATGCCTGGCGTCCAAATAAATTCAGGATTAATAGAATAAACCAGAAAAATGATTTTTAAAATAGGAATGAAGCCCTAAAATCTTTCTAAATTCATAGCTTCCCCATTTTTACTCCTTTTTAATCCGTTCCAGTGGCATTAATTTTGTTCTAATATTGTTTATCATCTACCATCTTTGTTTAGCCATGAAACTTGAATTAAAATTATTCACTTGATTTATTCTATACTAAAGCACTTAATAACTTCAAAAACTCGCAACTCCTCCATTTTAATTCTGATTTGACTCGTTCAATTGAGTTGTTCGTATAAATATTTACTATGCAATAACAACATTTATTGTAACATATCTCATTCTTTTATAATTAGATATTTATTTAACTTATATGTTGATTAATCTTGTTAATCTGCCTATTATTATAATCTACTAAAATATGATCTATGGTCAATTTATAATTTAGATTAAAGTTGAATTAATTACTACCATAGGTTATCTTTTCTCCTGACTTATAGAATAAACACAAGACCTAGTATTAATTACTTAGTCACGTGGATCTTCCATAAACTATACCTCTCTAACCGTAACTCCGAATTTAGTGGCTCTCGAACCCACGATCTCGTAGCGACGCATAGATTATTATTATTCAGTTTGTGCTTGGTGTGATGATAATTTTTCATATACCATGTTTGTTTGTATTGCTACGACTAGCAGTGAGGTCACGAGAATTTGAAGATCATCCTGGTACCTGGAATCTCAAGTCCCAGGCAAGTTGTGCCCTTGATCACTTCTTTTTACCCAGTAGCAGCTGTCCTCGCTACTCAGGCAACCCACCTCAGCCATTCAAGCAAGGTCACCAGCACCAGCACCAACATCAGCGTCAGAACTAGCAATAGCAGTACCAAAGGTAGTTTCCTCAGCAGCAGCAGCAGTACTGTCGGCGTTTCGAGACCGGGGGGTCCCTAAGCCGACAAGTGAAATGTCGTCGCGTGCCCCAGCCCAGATGGGTCGGCGCGAGGCCGAGCACGAAGGGGAAGCGAGGTGGCCGGAGACAGGCGTGAGAGAGGTGGAAATCCCGCGGCCTTCGTGTTCGTCCCACGCCCAGGTCGGGTGCGCTTGCAGTAGGGGGTTACAAGCGTCCACGCGGGAGAGGGAGCGAGCGGCCTCACGCGAGCGCCTGTCCCGTCCTCGTCCCCGCGCGGCCAACCCTCTCTAAGAGGGCCCTGGTCCTTCCTTTTATAGGCGTAAGGAGAGGATCCAGGTGTACAATGGGGGGTGTAGCAGAGTGCTACGTGTCTAGCGGGGGAGAGCTAGCGCCCTAAGTACATGCCGTTGTGGCAGCCGGAGAGATTTTGGCACCCAGCTTGGTGTGATGTCGTGGCCGTCAGAGGAGCGCTGGAGCCCGGCGGAGGGACAGCTGTCAGAGCTGTTGAGTCCTTGCTGACGTCCTCTTGCTTCCGTAAGGGGGCTGAGAGCCGCCGTCGTCACAAGGTATGTGGGGCGCCATCATTGCCTATCTGGTGGAGCGAGCCAGATGGGACGCTGGTCTTGTTCCTTGTGGCCCGAGTCAGCTTGGGGTAGGGTGATGATGGCGCCTCCTGTTGACGTGGCTGGTCTGCGCCCTAGGTTGGGCGATGTGGAAGCTCCTACGAAGCCGAGGTCGAGTCTGTCTTCCGTGGCCGAGGTCGAGTCCGAGCCCCCGGGTCGGGCGAGGCGGAGACCGATGGTTGAGGCCAGGGCGGAGTCCGAGCCCTGGGGTCGGGCGAAGCGGAGTTCGTCGTCTTCTGGGGCTGAGCCCAAGTCCGAGCCCTGGGTCGGGTGGAGCGGAGTTCGTCATCTTCCGGGACTTGGCCCGAGTCCGAGCCCTGGGTCGGGCGGAGCGGAGTTCGTCGTCTTCCGGGACTTAGCCCGAGTCCGAGCCCTGGGTCGGGCGGAGCGGAGTTCGCCGTCTTCCGGGACTTAGCCCGAGTCCGAGCCCTGGGTCGGGCGGAGCGGAGTTCGCCGTCTTCCAGGACTTAGCCCGAGTCCGAGCCCTGGGTCGGGCGAAGCGGAGCTTCCTATGGTGCCTGCGGCCGGGCCTGACTGCCTATCATCCTCACTCTGTCAAGCGGCACCGCAGTCGGAGCGGCGCAGGCGGCGCTGTCTTTCTGTCAGACCGGTCAGTGGAGCGGCGAAGTGACGGCGGTCACTTCGGCTCTGTTGTCTGAGGGGCGCGCGTCAGGATAAAGGTGTTAGGCCACCTTTGCATTAAATGCTCCTGCGATTTGGTCGGTCAGTGCGGCGATTTGGTCAGGGTTGCTTCTTGGCGAAGACAGGGCCTCGGGCGAGCCGGAAATACGTTAGCCGCTGGAGGGGGGCCTCGGGCGAGGCGGAGATCCTCCGGGGCCGGCTGCCCTTATCCGAGGCTAGGCTCGGGCGAGGCGTGATCGCGTCCTTCGAATGGACCGATCCCTGACTTAATCGCACCCATCAGGCCTTTGCAGCTTTATGCTGATGGGGGTTACCAGCTGAGAATTATGAGCCTTGAGGGTACCCCTAATTATGGTCCCCGACAGTAGCCCCCGAGCCTCGAAGGGAGTGTTAGCACTCGCTTGGAGGCTTTCGTCGCACTTTTTTGCAAGGGGACCAGCCTTTCTCGGTTTCGTTTTGTTCCGGTGGGTGCGCGCGAGCGCACCCGCCGGGTGTAGCCCCCGAGGCCTCGGAGGAGTGGTTTCACTCCTCCGAGGTCTTAATGCCTCGCGTAATGCTTCGGCTGGTCTGGTCGTTCCCTCATGCGAGCTGGCCGTAGCCCGGGTGTACGGTCGGGTCCCAAGTTCTCGGGCTGGTATGTTGACGCTGTCAACGGTTCGGCCGAAGCCGGGTTTGCGAGAGTAGCCCCCGAGCCTCTGCATAGGGCGAGAGGGCGATCAGGGACAGACTCGACTTTTTTACATACGCCCCTGCGTCGCCTTTCCGCAAGGAGGAGGGGGGAAAGCGCCATGTTGCCCTCGATGGGCGCCGAACATGGTGTCTCCGGTGAGTTGCAGGCGGGTAATCCGAGTGGACGTCCGTGCCCCATTCGTTAGGGGTCGGCTAGGGGCCCAGAGGCGCGCCCAAAAGTACCTGCGGGTGATCTGCCGGACCTGGTCCCCTGGCGACGGGGTCCGAGGGCTCGATGCCTCCCTCTGATGGGATTCCGTTACAAGATCGTTCCCGCTGGTCTCGGAAATGTCCTAGGGTACCTCGGAAGCGCAGCCCGAGCCTTGGTTATGTATCGAACGTACCCATGGTCATCCCTCGCTCTGTGTCTGAGGCGGCTGTGAACCCTTCGGGGGCCAGCCTTTGAACCCCTGATCAGTAGTGGGCGCGGAGCCCGAGTAGCCTGAGGCGGCCGTTGAACCCTTCCGAGGGGCCGACCTTCGAACCTCTGACCAGTAGTGGGTGTGGAGCCCACGTGCTCTGAGGCGGCTGTTGAACCCTTTCGAGGGGCCAGCCTTCGAACCTCTGATCAGTAGGGAGGCTCGGAGCCTGGTTCCTTCACGGGGAAGGATCCTTTTCGGGGTATCCCCCTTTCCCGGTCCCTGTTGCAAGAGAGAGAAAGAGGAAAAAAGGAAAAGGATACAAAATCGAACGGCGCGGCGTACCTTTTTTGACGGGGTCATTATGGCGAAGGCGAAGCGTCGCTCGCTTCTCCTGCCAGAGGCGCCGCCTGTCCCGCCGTGGAGTTAATGCGACGGGGCGAGTGGTTCGCGGGGCGGTCGTTGCGCGTGCGCGAGCCGTTCGAGGAACGGAACATGGGCGCGTTGTCTTCACGCCGTGAGAGAGGGTTCTCTCGCTGCCCCCGGATGGGACGTGAGCTTGGCTGACGACGTGACCGCTGCTCCTGCCCGCCTGCCACCGCCATTACTGCCGGCCCATTTTTGGCCGCATTGACCGTCGCGCCAGGCTGGCGCTGCTGGGTCGTGCTCTGGGTCGCCTCGAGTCGCGGTATTGGTTCCGCAGTTGAGGAGGCGCGGTGGTGGCGCAAGTGGCGGTGCAGTTGCATGCACGAAGCATTCGGCGCGCCGGTTGCATGACGTGTGGGCCTGGGCCTCCATGCTGGGCGTGTTGGGAGTCGGAGAAGTGCGCCCACTTGGCGCGGTTGCATGCCGCCAGCATGGCTGCCCGCCCTTTCGCCCGCTGGTCTGGGCAAAAGTGGAGAGCCGCTTGTAACCGCTGGGCGGTTGTACGCATCGCGCACGGCGGTTTGGCTTCTTCTGTTTTGAGCCGACTTGCATGACGTGTGGGACCCAGCCCCCGCGCCGTAGGAGGAGGGCCTTGGAGCGTGTTGGAGAAGACTCAGCCCGCGACGGCCGGGGACGCAAGTATGGAGAGTCGCCTTTAAAAGGAGGGTGACCCCCTTGGAAGGCGACCATGTCTTCGCGCTCCCTTATGCATCGTGTCTTTCCACCCTCCAAGCCCCCGAATGGGGGATATCCGCCGTCTTTCCGCCTCGTCGTTGGAGGAACGCAACTCCGTGGGAGTTGGTACCTTTCAGCCATCGTTCGGCTTCAAGGATTTTCATCATGCAGCCCGGTTGCACCCCTCCACCGGCGGTCACCCAAGATGGTGACCTCCAGTTTGATGGTGGGGGAAAGCAAACCGGGTCGCTGCCCCTCAAGGATTTTCATCACCAGGGCTGGGGAGGGGGGTGTGCCGAGTTGGGGTTGGCCCCTACGCGGGCGGCGGCCCGCTCCTTCCCTCAGTGATCGGGGGGAAGGGCGGTTGTTGTCCGTGGCGCTGGTAGCTGCCGCGTACCTGGCTCTCGGACGCGAGTGGCTTCGGAGCTGCTCTCGGCGCCGGCTTCCGCCACGGCAGCTGGAAGAGGTTCTTCCGCCGACGAGATGGCCAGGGCCGCCCACGGACCGACCTCCAACTCTACGGCCTTCTGCCCGTCCTTGCCTCACGAGTTTGGGCATGGGCGGGGGCCTCCTGGCAGTAGCATCCGCCCTGAGGTCCTCGCTGCCGCTGTTCGGCCCCCCGGAGCAGAAGTCGTCGTCGTCGCCGCTGCCGGAGCGGGCGACGGCGCGCCGTTCGTCGGTCTTCTGTTGCTCCGCAGGCCCCCCCCCATCGAGTGGGGTTGTTCGTACCTGCGGAGGTGGAACCGGAGTTCCGTTTGTAATGGCACTTTGAACGCCAGTGTTTTTGTTCATTGTGGCTGTCGAGGCCTGAACATGTATGTAATTTCGGCACGGAGCCGTGTTTTTTCCTCATTTTCGAGCGCTAAGACTCGCCTGTTGGTTGTCCGAACCGCTTCACCAAGCGTGAGTCGCCCCGTGTAAAGGTGACGAGTGAGGTATCCGTATCCCGGAGGCGTAGGAGTCCCTCGGCTCGGTCAGCCTTGTTGCCCGAGGCTTCTCTTGCTCAGTTAAAGGAACCCCTCGGCCGCTCTTCCATGAGCCGAGGCCAGGGGTAGCAGTGTCAGCGCGAACAGAGGCGGAGTTGGCTCGAAAAGAAGATCTGGTCGGCCGGAGCCTGGCAGGGTCGTCCGTTAGCGGGATCGACGCCGAAAATAAACTGCCGAGGCCTCGGGCCGGGCCGATGTCCTCGGAGGACAGCTGGCCGAGGCCCCGGGGTGATCGGCCGAGCCGCCTGCTCGGGCCGGATTCTCGGAGAAGACCCTGGCGACGATGGCCCGGGCTTGGTGATGACGTTGTCCTTCAGAGTGGAGATCTTCGGACCGCATCGCCGTCCGAGGCTAGGTCGGACCTTGCCGAAGGTGTTGTCGACGCCGAGGGTGCTGCTGCTCCCTTCCAGCGTCAAGATCCGAGCCTGCAGGATCGGATCATCTTGTAGCATGTGTTTTCTGCGGCCGCCGAGGCCAACACACACCCTCAGCGTGTTGTAAAGCTGCGTCTCTTTTCCTCTTGTTTCGAGTATCTGGACTTTTTTGTCGGTAACAGAAATGTTTGTGCGAGCGAGAGTTGCTTCTCGTGGAAGGTGATGAGTGAGGTATCCGTATCCCGGAGGCGTAGGAGTCCCTCGGCTCGGTCGGCCTTGCCGCTTACGCGCACTCTTACCCGTCCATGGGGTTTTGTCACCGGCGCAGTTGAGAAGGCTCGAAGAATCGCTTCGGTAGAAGAGCTTCTGAACGTGAAGACTTCCGAACGTGAGTTACTCATCGCAGAAGGTGATGAGTGAGGTATCCATATCCCGGAGGTGTAGGAGTCCCTCGGCTCGGTCAGCCTTGGCTGCTTACGTGTACTCCGTCGTTTTCAGGATCCACTTTCGAAGTAGTCAAAAAGCACGAAAGACATTCTGGCAGAAAGGATCTTTTTTCGAGGAAAAAATTCGACGCAGAGGGGGTTCCCCCCTTTTAGCCCCCGAGGGAGGGTCGGGCTTTGCCGAGGCGAGGCCGACCCTTCCTTGATGACTAAACTTTGCGTGAGAGCAAGGTATATGAACAACTTGAAAACATCTTAAGGGTAGAAGCGACGTAGCTGTTGGATGTTCCAAGCGTTGCCGTAGACCTCGCCTTGACTGTTGGCCAGCTTGTATGTTCCGGGCTTCAAAACTTTGGCGATGACGAACGGCCCCTCCCAGAGGGGCGTGAGCTTGTGCCGCCCTCGGGTGTCTTGTCGCAGCCGAAGCACCAGGTCGCCCACCTGGAGGTCTCGGGACCGGACCCCTCGGTCGTGGTAGCGTCGCAGGGACTGCTGGTACCGCGCCGAGTGTAGTAAGGCCTTGTCCCGAGCCTCCTCCAGCTGGTCCAACGAGTCCTCTCGACTAGCTTGGTTGCTTTGGTCGGTGTAGGCCCTCGTCCTCGGGGAACCGTATTCTAAGTCCGTGGGCAAGATGGCCTCGGCCCCATAGACCAGAAAGAACGGCGTGAAGCCCGTGGCTCGGCTCGGTGTTGTCCTCAGACTCCAGACCACCGAGGGGAGTTCCGTCATCCATCGCTTGCCGAACTTGTTGAGGTCGTTGTAGATCCGAGGCTTGAGCCCTTGTAGAATCATGCCGTTGGCACGCTCTACTTGCCCATTTGACATGGGGTGAGCTACGGCGACCCAGTCCACCCGGATGTGGTGATCCTCGCAGAAGTCCAGGAACTTTCTGCCGGTGAACTGGGTGCCGTTGTCGGTGATGATGGAGTTCGAGACCCCGAAACAATGGATGATGTTGGTGAAGAACACCACCGCCTGCTCGGACCTGATGCTGTTTAGGGGTCGGACCTCGATCCACTTGGAGAATTTGTCGATGGCGACCAACAGGTGCGTGTAGCCCCCGGGTGCCTTCTGCAAGGGGCCGACGAGGTCCAGACCCCACACAGCAAAAGGCCAGGTGATGGGTATCGTCTGCAAAGCCTGAGCGGGCAGGTGGGTCTGCCTTGCGTAGAACTGACACCCTTCGCAGGTGCGGACAATTCTGGTAGCGCCGGCCACCGCCGTGGGCTAGTAGAAGCCTTGTCGGAAAGCATTCCCGACAAGGGCTCGAGGCGCTGCGTGATGGCCGCAAGCCCCCGAGTGTATCTTTCGCAGGAGTTCCTGACCTTCGGCGATGGAGATGCGTCGCTGGAGGATGCCAGAGGGGCTGCGGTGGTAGAGCTCCTTCTCATCTCCCAGCAAGACGAACGACTTGGCGCGCCGCGCCACCTGCCGAGCTTCGGCCCGGTCGAAGGGTAGCTCTCCTCGGTGGAGATATTGCAGGTACGGGGTCTGCCAGTTTTGATCAGGCGTGACCCCGCTTTGCTCCCCCTCGACGCGCAGCGTCTCGCCCTTGGGGGCCGAGGGTACCTCGGGCCGAACCGAGGGTGCCTCGGGCCGAGCCGAGGGTGCCTCGGGCTGTGCCGAGGGTACCTCGGGCTGGGCCGAGGGTGCCTCAGGCTCGGGCGTGTCGTCGATCTTGACGGAGGGTTAATGCAGATCTCGGGAGAAGACGTCCGGGGGAACTGTTGTTCGCCCCGAGGCTATTTTGGCCAGCTCGTCCGCAGTCTCGTTGTAGCGCCGAGCGATGTGGTTGAGCTCGAGCCCGTAGAACTTGTCTTCCAGGCGCCGAACCTCATCGCAGTAGGCCTCCATCTTCGGGTCGCGGCAGTGGGAGTTCTTCATGACTTGGTCGATGACGAGCTGCGAGTCACCGTGAGCGTCGAGGCGTCGGACCCCTAGCTCGATGGCGATTCGCAACCCGTTGACCAGAGCCTCATACTCGACCACATTGTTGGACGCCGGGAAATGGAGGCGTAGCACATAGCGTATGTGCTTCCCGAGGGGCGAGATGAAGAGTAGGCCTGCGCCGGCTCCTGTCTTCATCAACGACCCGTCGAAGAACATGGTCCAGAGCTCTGGTTGGATCGGAGCCGTTGGTAGCTGGGGGTCGACCCATTCGGCCACGAAGTCTGTCAGGACCTGGGACTTGATGGCCTTCCGAGGGGCGAACGAGATTGCTTCACCCATGATTTCCACCGCCCACTTTGCAATCCTACCCGAGGCCTCTCGGCACTGGATGATCTCCCCCAGGGGGAAGGATGACACCACAGTTACCGGATGAGATTCGAAGTAGTGTCGCAACTTCCGCCGTGTCAGGATCACCGCATACAACAGCTTCTGAACTTGTGGGTAGCGGATCTTGGTTTCGGACAGTACCTCGCTGACGAAGTAGACTGGCCTCTGAATGGGCAATGCATGTCCCTCTTCTTGCCTCTCGACCACAATCGCGGCGCTAACCACCTGAGTGGTCGCGGCGACGTAGACCAAGAGGGCTTCTCCGGCAGCTGGGGCACCAAGATAGGCGCCTTTGTGAGGAGCGCCTTCAGGTTCCCGAGGGCTTCCTCGGCCTTAGGGGTCCAAGTGAAGCACTCGGCCTTCCTTAAGAGGCGGTACAGAGGCAGACCTCTTTCGCCGAGGCGTGAGATGAAGCGGCTCAGAGCCGCGAGACATCCCATGACCCTCTGTACGCCCTTCAAGTCCTTGATGGGCCCCATGCTGGTGATGGCTTTGATCTTCTCCCGGTTGGCTTCGATGCCCCGCTCGGAGACGATGAACCCCAAGAGCATGCCTCGGGGCATGCCGAAGACACACTTCTCGGGATTGAGCTTGACGCCTTTCGCCTTGAGACATCGGAATGTCACTTCAAGGTCAGAAAGGAGGTCGGAGGCTTTCCTCGTCTTGACTACGATGTCATCGACGTAGGCCTCGACCGTGCGGCCAATGTGTTCGCCGAACACATGGTTCATGCACCGCTGGTACGTTGCGCCCGCATTCCTCAAGCCGAACGGCATGGTGACATAGCAGTACATGCCGAAGGGTGTGATGAAAGAAGTCGCGAGCTGGTCGGACTCTTTCATCCTGATTTGGTGATACCCTGAGTAGGCATCGAGGAAAGACAGGGTTTCACACCCAGCAGTGGAATCCACGATTTGATCGATGCGAGGCAGGGGGTAGGGAACCTTCGGACATGCTTTGTTCAGACTAGTGTAGTCTACACACATCCGCCATTTCCCCCCTTTTTTATCACAAGCACAGGGTTGGCAAGCCATTCGGGATGGAATACCTCTTTGATGAACCCTGCCGCCATTAGCTTGTGGATCTCCTCGCCTATGGCTCTGCGCTTCTCCTCGTCGAATCGGCGCAGAGGCTGCTTGACGGGTCGGGCTCCGGCTCGGATGTCCAGCGAGTGCTCGGCGACATCCCTCGGTATGCCGGACATGTCCGAGGGACTCCACGCGAAGACGTCGGCGTTCGCGCGGAGAAAGTCGACGAGCACTGCTTCCTATTTGGGACCGAGCTCGGAGCCGATCCGGATCTGCTTGGAGGCGTCACCGCTGGGGTCGAGGGGGACGGACTTAACCGTCTCTGCGGGCTCAAAGTTGTCGGCATGACGCTTTACGTCTGGCACCTCCTTAGAGAGGCTCTCCAGGTCGGCGATGAGGGCCTCGGACTCGGCGAGGGCCTCGGCGTACTCCACGCACTCCACGTCGCATTCGAACGCGTGTTTGTACGTGGGGCCGACGGTGATGACCCCGTTGGGGCCCGGCATCTTGAGCTTCAGGTAGGTGTAGTTGGGGACGGCGATGAACTTCGCGTAGCATGGTCTTCCCAGTACCGTGTGGTAGGTTCCTCGGAACCCGACCACCTCAAACGTCAGGGTCTCCCTTCGGAAGTTGGAGGGTGTTCCGAAGCAGACGGGAAGGTCGAGTTGTCCGAGGGGCTGGACGCGCTTCCCGGGAATGATCCCATGGAAGGGCGCAGCGCCTGCCCGGACGGAGGACAGATCGACACGCAGGAGCCCGAAGGTCTCGGCGTAGATGATGTTGAGGCTGCTGCCTCCGTCCATGAGGACCTTGGTGAGCCTGACGTCACCGGGCTCGGCACATGGTCAGGGTGGTCGGCTTGGTCGAAGGTGATGGGCTTGTCGGACCAGTCTAGGTAGACTGGCGCCGCCACCTTCGCCGAACAGACCTCCCGACGCTCTTGCTTGAGGTGCCGAGCCGAGGCATTCACCGCTTGCCCACCGTAGATCATGAAGCAGTTGCGGACCTCGGGGAACTCTCCTGCTTGGTGATCTTCCTTCTTATCGTCGTCGTGGGCCCTGCCACCCTCCGCGGGTGGCCCGACCCTGTGGAAGTGGCGCCGAAGCATGACGCACTCCTCAAGGGTGTGCTTGATGGGCCCCTGGTGATAGGGGCACGGCTCCTTGAGCATCTTGTCGAAGAGGTTGGCACCTCCGGGGGGTTTTCCGAGGGTTCTTGTACTCGGCGGCGGCGACAAGGTCTGCGTCGGCGGCGTCGCGTTTCGCTTGCGACTTCTTCTTGCCCTTCTTCTTGGCGCCGCGCTGAGTTGATGCCTCGGGGGCATCTTCCGATGGGCGGCCCTGGGGCTGCTTGTCCTTCCGGAAGATAGCCTCGACCGCTTCCTGGCCGGAGGCGAACTTGGTGGCGATGTCCATAAGCTCGCTCGCCCTAGTGGGGGTCTTGCGACCCAGCTTGCTCACCAGGTCGCGGCAGGTGGTGCCAGCGAGGAACGCGTCGATGACATCCGAGTCGGTGATGTTGGGCAGCTCGGTGCGCTGCTTCGAGAATCGCCGGATGTAGTCCCGGAGAGACTCTCCCGGCAGCTGTCGGCAGCTTCGGAGGTCCCAGGAATTCCCGGGGCGCACGTACGTGCCCTGGAAATTGCCGGCGAAAGCTTGGACTAGGTCGTCCCAGTTGGAGATCTGCCCCGGAGGCAGGTGCTCCAACCAGGCGCGAGCGGTGTCGGAGAGGAACAGGGGGAGGTTACGGATGATGAGGTTGTCATCGTTCGTTCCACCCAGTTGGCAGGCCAGACGGTAGTCCGCGAGCCACAGTTCCGGTCTCGTCTCCCCCGAGTACTTTGTGATGGTAGTTGGGGGTCAGAACCGGGTCGGGAACGGCGCCCGTCGTATGGCCCGGCTGAAGGCCTGCGGACCGTGTGGTTCGGGCGAGGGACTCCGATCCTCCCCGCTGTCGTAGCGTCCCCCACGCCTGGGGTGGTAGCCTCGGCGCACCTTCTCGTCGAGGTGGGCCCGACGGTCGCGGTTATGGTGCTCGTTGCCGAGGCGACCCGGGGCCGCATGCGCTGTGTTGCGCGTGCGCCCGGTGTAGAGCGAGGCTTCCCGCATGAATCGGGATGTCGCGGCATGAGGTTCCGAGGGGTACCCCTGCCTTCGGGAGGCGGAGCTCTCGGCCCGTCGGACCGCGACGCCTTCTAGGAGATTCTTGAGCTCTCCCTGGATTCGTCGCCCCTCGGTAGTTGATGGCTCCGGCATCGCACGGAGGAGCATTGCTGCTGCAGCCAGGTTCTGGCCGACCCCACTAGATGCGGGTGGCGGCCTGAACCTGACATCGTCGGCGATGCGGTGCTGGAAGCCCTAGGGTAGATGACGTATTTCTCCGGCCGGAGGTTGACCCTCCCATGCCTGCCCGACGTCCCGGCGGATCGGCTCAAGCGCTGCTGCTCCCTCGTCGAGCCTGGCCTGCACCCCGCGGATTTGCTCGAGCTGTGGGTCATGGCCCCCCGCCTGAACGGGGACCACAGCTAGCTCCCGTGGGGTGTCGACGCGAGGCACCGGCCTAGGGAGATCACCGTCCTCCGGCATGCCGAGATGGTTGCCTTCGGAGGGACCCCCTAGATCGACGTGGAAACATTCGTGGCTTGGGCTGCAGTCCTCGTCGCCGAGGCTACGGCTACCGTCGGAACAGTCGGAAAGGCAGTAGTCGCATGCGGTCATAAAGTCCCGCATGGCACTGGGGTTGCCAAGTCCAGAGAAATCCCAACAGAAGCTGGGCTCGTCATCTTCCTCGGACCCAGAGGGCCCGTAGGTTGAGACGTCCGTCAGCCGGTCCCAGGGTGACCGCATACGAAACCCCAGAGGGTTTGGACTCGCCTCTACGAGAGCGCCCGCCAATGCGAAGCCGCTAGGCGGGTCGAGGCTGAATCCGGATGACGTGGGATGGGAATCGGTCGGTACCTCTTGGTCGACGGGCGGTGATGAAGTCACGTCGGGGACTGACTGCACCGTCGTCTCAGGTACGAGGGTGACACCCAGCAAGCCTTCCGCGAGCGTGCTGGCGTTGTCTGCTTGTTCGGGATTGGCATGTCACGGGGAGATAGCGCTGCCTCCTGCTTGGCCTTGGTTGCCCCGCCTTCCCCTCCGTCGGCGGGGAAGAGGGCGGGGCGAGCTCGGAGGTTGTTCTTCCACCACGCGGGGAAGACGTCGTCGATTCCGCCGCTGGCGGGCGGGCTGTCGGCCGCCATTGCCGCTGTCGCCCGGCGGTGGAATGAGTATCATGTCGTAGCTGCCGTCGAGAGACATGAACTCAAGACTCCCGAAACGGAGCACCGTCCCGGATTGGAGAGGTTGCTGGAGACTGCCCATCTGGAGCTTGACGGGAAGCTGTTCGTCAACACGCAGCAGGCCCCTACCTGGCGCGCCAACTGTCGGCGTTTCGAGACCGGGGGGTCCCTAAGCCGACGAGTGAAATGTCGCCGCGTGCCCCAGCCCAGATGGGTCGGCGCGAGGCCGAGCGCGAAGGGGGGAAGCGAGGTGGCCGGAGACAGGCGTGAGAGAGGTGGAAATCCCGCGGCCTTCGTGTTCGTCCCGCGCCCAGGTCGGGTGCGCTTGCAGTAGGGGGTTACAAGCGTCCACGCGAGAGAGGGAGCGAGCGGCCTCACGCGAGCGCCTGTCCCGTCCTCGTCCCCGTGCGGCCAACCCTCTCTAAGAGGGCCCTGGTCCTTCCTTTTATAGGCGTAAGGAGGGGATCCAGGTGTACAATGGGGGGTGTAGCAGAGTGCTACGTGTCTAGCGGGGGAGAGCTAGCGCCCTAAGTACATGCCGTTGTGGCAGCCGGAGAGATTTTGGCACCCAGCTTGGTGTGATGTCGTGGTCGTCGGAGGAGCGCTGGAGCCCGGCGGAGGGACAACTATCGGAGCTGTTGAGTCCTTGCTGACGTCCTCTTGCTTCCGTAAGGGGGCTGAGAGCCGCCGTCCTCACAGAGTATGCGGGGCGCCATCATTGCCTATCTGGTGGAGCGAGCCAGATGGGACGTCGGTCTTGTTCCCTGTGGCCCGAGTCAGCTTGGGGTAGGGTGATGATGGCGCCTCCTGTTGACGTGGCTGGTCTGCGCCCTAGATTGGGCGATGTGGAAGCTCCTCCGAAGCCGAGGTCGAGTCTGTCTTCCGTGGCCGAGGTCGAGTCCGAGCCCCCGGGTCGGGCGAGGCGGAGACCGATGGTTGAGGCCAGGGCGGAGTCCGAGCCCTGGGGTCGGGCGAAGCGGAGTTCGTCGTCTTCTGGGGCTGAGCCCAAGTCCGAGCCCTGGGTCGGGCGGAGCGGAGTTCGTCGTCTTCCAGGACTTGGCCCGAGTCCGAGCCCTGGGTCGGGCGGAGCGGAGTTCGCCGTCTTCCGGGACTTAGCCCGAGTCCGAGCCCTGGGTCGGGCGGAGCGGAGTTCGCCGTCTTCCGGGACTTAGCCCGAGTCCGAGCCCTAGGTCGGGCGGAGCGGAGTTCGCCGTCTTCCGGGACTTAGCCCGAGTCCGAGCCCTGGGTCGGGCGAAGCGGAGCTTCCTATGGTGCCTGCGGCCGGGCTTGACTGCCTGTCAGCCTCACTCTGTCAAGCGGCACCGCAGTCGGTGCGGCGCAGGCGGCGCTGTCTTTCTGTCAGACCGGTCAGTGGAGCGGCGAAGTGACGGCGGTCACTTCGGCTCTGTTGTCTGAGGGGCGCGCGTCAGGATAAAGGTGTCAGGCCACCTTTGCATTAAATGCTCCTGCGATTTGGTCGGTCGGTGTGGCGATTTGGTCAGGGTTGCTTCTTAGCGAAGACTGGGCCTCGGGCGAGCCGGAAATACGTTAGCCGCTGGAGGGGGGCCTCGGGCGAGGCGGAGATCCTCCGGGGTCGGTTGCCCTTATGCGAGGCTAGGCTCGGGTGAGGCGTGATCGCGTCCTTCGAGTGGACCGATCCCTGACTTAATCGCACCCATCAGGCCTTTGCAGCTTTATGCTGATGAGGGTTACCAGCTGAGAATTAGGAGCCTTGAGGGTACCCCTAATTATGGTCCCCGACAAGTACCGTCAGAATAACCAACAGTGAGGAAATCAATATCAGCATCAGAGCAACCAGGCACCCCGTCTTCCTGCCCCAGCAACCAACCAGAACAACCAAGCAGCGCCAGCGTAAGGAGGAGTTAGTGCATGTTTCCACTGTGGCGAACAAGGCCACTGGGTGAATCATTGCCCAAACAAAGTAGCTCATCAGTAGCTAGCTCCCAATGCCCTAGTCAGACAGAATGCAATGTAGCAAGGAGGCAACAACCGTGGGCAGCCTCGTGCCTAGTATGGAAAGGTGAACCACTTGGCGGCCGACACAGTCCAGGAGACTCCAGGAGTGGCACTAGGTACGTTTCCAGTTGAGTAGCATTCTGCAAATGTGTTATTTGATACTGGAGCAACGCATTCTTTTGTGACTACATCATGGGTAGAATCACATAATATACCAGTAGCACCCATGTATCCACCTATGAGGGTTAGTTCAGTTGGTGGAAGAACCCAAACGGATAGATTTTGCCCTAGTGCAAGAGTTCAAATAAGGGGGATAGAGTTCCCCGCTGATCTAATAGTTATGGGTAACCAGGATATAACTATAGATGTCATCCTAGGGATGAATTGGCTAACCAAGTACCAAGCCAGTCTTAGCTGTGACAAGAGAACGGTGAAGTTAGTGTCCCTATCAGGAGAAGTGTTAGTAGAGTTGGTCTTGTCTAGACCAAAGGAAGGAAGCTGTCACCAAGTCATCGCCCATATTGAGGAGATTAAACCATCAGAGGCTATCAATGTAGTATTAGAATTCCTAGATGTGTCTCCCGAGGAGTTGCCAGGTATGCCACCTGAAAGGAAGGTTGAATTCGCCATAGAGCTTATACCAGGCACCGCCCCTATTTCCAAGAGAGCCTATCGAGTGTCCGGACCAGAATTGGTGGAACTCAAGAAGGAGATTGATGAGTTGTCAGAGAAAGGCTACATCAGACCGAGTACCTCGCCTTGGGCAGCCCCAGTGCTATTTTTTGAGAAGAAGGACGGAACAAAGAGGATGTGCATTGACTATAGATCCTTGAATGAAGTTACTATCAAGAACAAGTGCCCCTACCCAGAATTGAAGATTTATTCGATCAGTTGAGAGGAGCTAGTGTTTTCTCAAAGATAGATCTGAGGTCAGGTTACCATCAGCTCAGAATCCGACCTTCGGATATACCGAAGACAGCATTCATTAACAAGTATGGACTGTATGAGTTCACGGTCATGTCATTCTGTTTGACGAATGCGCCAGCCTACTTCATGTACTTAATGAACAATGTGTTCATGGACTACCTCGACAAGTTCGTAGTAGTGTTCATTGATGATATTCTTATATATTCCCAGGATGAGCAAGAGCATGAGGAGCATTTGAGGAAAGTACTTCAGAGGCTACGAGATTGTCAGTTGTATGCCAAGCTCAGCAAGTGCGAGTTCTGGATCAGTGAAGTCCTGTTCTTGGGTCACATTATAAACCAAGAGGGATTGGCTGTAGATCCGAAGAAGGTAACAACTATCTTGGACTGGAAAGCACCAAAAGATGTCCGAGGAATCAAGAGTTTCATCAGAATGGCCGGTTATTATCGGTGTTTCATTGAAGGTTTCTCCAAGATTGCCAGACCAATGACAGCCTTGTTGGCAAAGAAGGTTGAGTTCAAGTGGACCCCAGCATGCCAGAAGTCCTTTGAGACATTGAAGGAGAAGTTGACAACGGCACCAGTGCTGATTCTGCCAGATGTTCACAAGCCATTATCAGTATTTTGTGATGCTTCATACACCGGACTGGGATGTGTGTTGATGCAGGAAGGGAGAGTAGTGGCATACTCGTCCCACCAATTGAAGATTCATGAGAAGAATTATCCTACTCATGATCTGGAATTAGCAGCCATAGTTCATGCACTAAAGACCTGGAGGCATTATCTTTATGGGCAGAAGTGTGATATCTACACGGACCACAAGAGTCTCAAATACATATTCACTCGGTCAGAGTTAAACATGAGGCATCGAAGATGGCTAGAATTGATCAAAGATTATGAGCTAGAGATTCATTATCACCTAGGCAAAGCAAATGTGGTTGCAAATGCTCTAAGCTGAAAGAGTCAAGTCAATATGTTGGCCACTCACCCGATGTCGTATGAGCTAGCGAAGGAATTTGACAGATTGAATCTCGGATTTCTGAACAACACCCAAGGGGGACAATTGAGTTGGAACCCACTCTAGAGCAAGACATCAGGCAGGGCCAGAAGGATGATGAGAGGATCAACGAGATCCAGCAGCTGATCATAGATGGGAAAGGCAATGATTTCCGTGAAGATGCGAAGGAGTGGTATGGTTCAAGGATAGACTATGTGTTCCTGACATCAAATCAATCTGGGAACTGATTCTCAAGGAAGCTCATGAGACAGCATACTCTATACACCATGGTAGTGAGAAGGTGTACCAAGACCTAAAGAAAAGATTCTGGTGGTACGGTATGAAAAGGGAGATAGCAGAGTATGTGGTTGTATGTGACAGTTGTCAGAGGATTAGAGCAAAACATCAGAGGCCTGCAGGGTGGTTGCAGCCGTTACAGATTCCTCAGTGGAAATGGGATGAGATCGGAATGGACTTTATAGTCGGTTTGCCTCGCACTCGTACTGGTTATGAGTCCATCTGGGTAGTAGTGGACCGTTTGACAAAGCCGGCCCATTTCATACCAGCCAAGACCACCTACAACAGTGAAGTGTTGGCCAAACTATACATGTCTCGGATTGTGTGCTTGCATGGCGTTCCGAAGAAGATAGTATCAGATAGAGGCACTTAGTTCACCTCTCATTTTTGGCAGCAGTTACATGAAGCTTTGGGCACACACTTGAAGTTCAGCTCAACTTATCACCCGCAGACAGATGGTCAAAAAGAGAGAACCAATCAGATTCTGGAAGATATGTTGAGGGCTTGTGCTTTGCAAGATAAGATAGGTTGGGACCAGAGGTTACCATATGTGGAATTCTCATACAACAACATCTATCAAGCCAGTTTGAAGATGTCACCATTCGAAGCGCTTTATGAGAGGAATTGCAGAACTCCATTGCATTGGGATCAAAATGGTGAGAGACAGGTGTTTGGTCCAGATATTTTGCTTGAAGTTGAAGAGAACATCATAATGGTCCGAGAGAATTTGAAGGTAGCACAGTTTAGACAGCGAAGCTATGCTGACACCCGAAGAAGAGAACTGAGTTTTGAAATAGGAGACTATGTCTACATGAAGGTGTCACCAATCAGAGGAATCAAAAGGTTCAGAGTCAAAGGCAAGCTAGCACCTCGATATATCGGGCCGTATCAGATTCAAGCAAGACGCGGAGAAGTGGCTTACTGTGACACCCCAGGTGTCAGTTACGTGTTATGTCGAGAGATTAATCCTAATCTCGGATGCTCAGTAAAAATTTCTATTTCTCGCTCGCGTATGTCTCTGATTATCCAGATTATTCATTCACATTTCACCAAATTCGGAGTTATTCAATCTCACAGAAGGACGAATTTGGAGCCTGTTAAAACTTTTAATTCTCGGCACGAATAAGAACTCGATAATCAATCTCGATTTATAAATCTCGTCTAAAGCTCATTTAATCAAGCGCTCGACAGTTGCTAGTCGAGCTGTGTCCGAATCCAATTCCTCGAACCTTGATATGTGTCTGACTATTTTATCCGAGTCCGTACTCTCAAACAAAATACTCAATATGTCGTTGTTGGGGACTTGTTCTCAAATACTATGAATCAAGAACAAGGCAACACAAAACAAGGTTAAATGGTTAATGCCCTTCGTCCTTCGAAGCATTATTTCCCTTGGAATATAACGATCTTCGGACGAAGGTCATGAAGAACATACCTTCATCATTATGATATATGATAGTGTTAATGGGAAACATATGAAATACAAAAGATAGCACGAACATTTATATATTATTATTAAATCATTTCTATTTTATTAACACGAAAAATAGAAATGACATTAAATTACAAGTGTACCTTCGGCTTGAATGAAAGCTAAAGTACAAGCGTGATGTGTCCGTGATTACCGGATCGCGTGAACAGTACCGGGATACTGTTCACCTATTTATAGGCACAGGATGCAACCTTCGCAAAATTACATTTATGTCCTTTACAATCAACTACAATAATGACACAAAACATTATGGGTCTTTAAGTCAATTCATCTTTAAGTCGGTTCGATCCTTCATCTTGAGATTTGTCTTTGTGCCGAAGCTGTACAGATAATAGCTTCGGCGCTTGCTTCTAAGAAGACCTTTCGAAGGTGTTCTTTTTAGGATCTTCGGCTATGAAGCATACCCCCAACAGTAGCCCCTTCGTGGTGCTAGATCGTTTTTCGTAACGAGCTTGATCCGTGAAAAAGTCTTCTAAGCTTCGGGACGCCGAAGATCCAGAAAACACCTTCCCTGAGCTCGTTGGCGAGAAACGATTAAAATAATCGTCGCGCGCGCGCCCCATCTTGTACCAATTGCGCGCGCGCCAGCGATTCACCTTCTCGGACTCCGCGGCCCACCGTTCGGTGAGTGCGGGTGACTGCTTGTTCGGTGCTGGGGATCTTGCCGATTCACCTTCCCACCTGCGGCACTTCGGAGAAACAAGACCCCCATGCAACATGATACGGGGGAGCCCGAGCCAGATTGCTTTGGCTGAATTTCGAGTAATTGCAGATCATATTGGCACTAGAGACTTAGTGCAGGAATTTTTGGCCTTCAGAGTATTTCCTACTATGAAGTAGTGGGAAATGCCAAAACTGGAGGGGGAGAAGAAGAAAGGGGAGCTTATTCGGTTGCCTTACCACTACAAGTTCAAAAAACATTTCAAAGTACCATGCCAAGAATGGCTAGATACAATTGAAGTAATGTGCAACGAAATTCTTGGAAATTATTCTAAAAAAGAAGATCAATTGATGACAGCGGCCTTCGGCACCCATCCAAAACGAAGCTAAACAGGGTAATGGATGCCATAGGATTTGAATATCCTAATTATGAGCGACTGGACAAGGGTGCCGAAAGGGTAAAAAAGAAAAAGAGTGGACAACGCTTTGAATAAAGACGACAAAGATCAATCAAAAAAGAAGAAACAAAAATCTGAGGCGAAAGCATTTGCTTCGAAGAAAAGAAGAGACTCGTCCCCAAAGCAAAAATCAATTGATGAGAAAGAGAAGACTTCTGCGACATCTTCTGCTGCTGAAATAGAGGAAATCCTAAAGGTAATGACTGAAACTTTGCCTGTCAAACTAAGTCCATTGGGGCTTCATCTGAAGAAGCTTTTTCATAAGGAAAAGGAGCCCATAGAAACAAAGGCACCTAGGCCAAAGAGGCAAAGGATTGTTACTGTGACAAAAGTGATTGAAACAACACCGCCAAAGGCTTCAGCTCCGAAGGCGCCTGCTATTGAAAGCGTAACAGCCACCGGAGCTGCACCTTCAGAAGCCGCAGAAGAAGCTGCCGGAGCCACCGAAGATATCAATTTGGAAAGTGTGGCTCTTGATATAGATAAAATTCTGCTAGACATGGCCGCAGAAGAAGCTGCTGGGGCCACCGAAGAGGCTTCGGCCCTAGTGGCCGAGAAAAAGAAAGAAATTGCCGAAGAAACACTAGAAGATGAAATTTTCAATTTTCAAAACTTGGTTGGTCAAGAATTAACAAAAGCCGAAAAAGAAGAATTGAAAGAAAATGCCATTTCCTGCGGCTACCGACCAGGGGCACTTCTCTTCGGAGGTGTTGATGATGAGAAGCTAGGCTGCATCCGAGATCAGACCGGAGCAAAGGTTATCGGTACTCTATCAAAGAGTATCGGTTTCCCGAAGCTCGAAGCCGATATTAGCCGCTACCGACGACAACACATCGTCGGTAGTTTGTTTTATTCCAATTTCAAGGTAAACAATCTCCCTCTAACTTTTTATTTTCACAAAAAATGTTTTGTAATGAAGGTTATTCGTGTACAGAGTATGCTATTAACAAAGCTTTGAGGATGCAACATGATTTGGAAGACAAAAAGCACGAGGTTATAATTGAAAATTTAGAAAAAAAATAAAAGATCAAACAGCTGCCTTTGAGAAGAAAGAGTTCGAACTCCAGACAACTGATGGTTTACTATCAGAAGCCGAAGCTAAAATAACAGAACTGAATACGAAGCTTCTCGGTTCCGAACAAGAAAAGCTGAAGCTTAATGGAAAACTTGAGGCTGAAATCCAAAATGGTTTAGCTTTGAAAAAAAATCATTGATGGACCTTCAAAACAAATGCTTGAAATTCAGCAATCAATGTGTTCAACGGCTGAAGAAGGTGTTTTATTCAGTCCGGGCCAGTAGTGAAGAATTTATTCCTTCGATTGAAGATCTGCCAGGAGCCTTCGAACACATCGAAGGTGAGATTGATGACCTCGATGATGTTATTGCTGGACATGGCGACTTTTGTGCCCTGGTAGCTTCTCGGGGCACCGCTGCTGCGTTCCTGAAATCTTGCTGTGAGCATGGAAAAATTATCAATAGACCCAATTTCAGCCTATCACCAGCAATTTTAGATGATATTCCTAACCTCGCCCAAAGCATTGCGAATAAATTTATAAAGGTGATATGGACGAAGGGTGGGCGAGAGAAAGCTGGTGACGAAGCCCGAGATCACCTTAAGCTGGTAACAATACTATACCTTATGATTACATTTTCCTTTGAATTTTGAATTCAGCTAATAATACTTACATACAGGTTGACCAAGCCGAAGCTGAAGCTGCAAAATAGAAGGAAGAAGCTCCAGAGATGCTGTCGAAGCTCGAGTAGTCTGTAGAAATAGTTCAAAAAAAACTCATGTGATAACTTGTATAAAATATGATGTAATTGAATTTCACTTTGTAATATATTCTTCATTTTCCGTCCATGTATGAAATGCTTTGGTGTGGACGAAATTAATACTTTTGAGCCATAGGCGAAAAACACCTTCCCTTCTTTACGTACACAGCGAAGAATAAAATTGCCTTTTTTCCGAAGCCTTCTCTTTCGAGGCCGAAGTAAGTTTATATGTTATGCTGATGATGATCCTATGTATGTCTAAGTGAATGTTTATGAATGCAAATGTATGATGTAATGTATCGTGCAAATGAATGTTTGAAGACACATATGGAATTATAATATCAAATCTTTGCCGTTTATTTTTCGGCTTCACCGCTTATTTTTTGGTGTATCAGAGCTGACTTTTCGCTGTAAGCCTCCCTTAGGAGCTTCTTCGCCTTTTACTTCGGCGGAATCAGCGTTGACTTTTCGCTGTAAGCCTCCCTTAGGAGCTTCTCCGCCTTTTACTTCGGCGGAATCAGCGTTGACTTTTCGCTGTAAGCTCTACATTCCCTTAGGAACGACTTTTGAGCAGAAAACTTACACTGCGCTCCCTTAGGAACGGCTTTTTTGTAGCTTCGTCATGCTCTGCATCCCCTTAGGGACGACTTTTGAGCTTCTCCTTGTTTTCTTTTCTTTTTTCTTTGCACTCGATGGTGCATTCTCAGCTTTTACATTTACATCTTTGGGGGATATTGCTCTTATAGAGCTGAAATAAGAAAAAAGAGAAATTACATGCTATAGCCCCATTAAAAACCTTTCTCCCCCTTTGTAAAGGAAAAGGGTGCCATAGGAAAGAATAGAAAAAATTACATCAATCTAGACATAATATCGCCGAAGCTCATCCGCATTCCATGATCTAGGAATGTCGTTGGCATCCATATCCTTCAATCTGTAGGAACCAGGTCTTGACGAAGATACTACCAGAAAAGGTCCTTCCCATTTCAGCTGTAGCTTGCCTACTGTGTCTGGGTTGGCGACTCTCCGAAGTACCAAGTGTCCTGGCTTAATTTTTTTTAGCCGAACCTTTCTGTCACGCCATTTTATTATTTCGGCTTTATATTTGTTGATATTCTCTACAGCTTGAAGCCTGATCCCTTCTATAGCATCTTTTGCCACAGAATAATCATCTTCGTCTTCTGCCGAAGCCATTGTTCTTATTGATCCCGCTTTAGCTTCTTCTGGGGTTATTGCTTCGTCACCAAACAGCAATTTGAATGGTGTAAAACCTGTTGACCTTGATATTGTTGTGTTGTGGCTCCACACCACTTTAATTAATTCGTCCGGCCGCTTCCCCTTGGGCTGGTTGAAGATTAACTTCATTATTCCTGTTATTATGATGCCATTAGCCCTTTCAACAAGTCCATTTGACTCCGGATGCCGAACTGATGCAAAATGGATCTTCGTGCCAATTTGTTCACAAAATTCTCTGAAAGCTTCGGCATCAAACTGCGTTCCGTTGTCCACGGTAATGGCCTTCGGCACTCCGAAGCGACAAACAATATTTTGCTAGAAAAACTTTTGAACAGTAACCGAAGTTATTGTGGCTAAAGGCTTTGCCTCAATCCATTTAGAAAAATATTCCACTGCCACTACAACATATTTCAAATTCCCTTGTGCTGGTGGGAGTGGGCCTAGAAAATCAAGGCCCCATCTTTGCAATGGCCAAGTGGGCTATATTAATTGAGTTAGAGACAAAGGTTGTTTTTGATCTCTTGCACATTTTTGACAACCTTTGCATTTTTGGACTAATTCTGCTGCATCCGAAGCTGCCTTCGGCCAATAGAATCCTTGACAAAAAACTTTACCCAACAGAGGTCTGGATCCAATGTGAGGTCCACACAGGCCCGCATGTATTTCTTTCATCAGCTCTATACCTTCAGCTCTGGATAGACATTTGAGTAATCAAGAACATACTCCTAGCTTGTATAACTCCCCTTCTATTATTACATATGGACGTGCTCTCGCCGCTATTCTCTTTTGATAAGCTTCGTCATCTGAAAGAAAATTGCCCTGGAGAAAAGAAATGATCTCGGTTCTCCAATCTTCGCTATAAACAGGAGATATATTGAGCACTGCTCTTTCAAGAAGGTCAACCGAAGGTGCTTTTATTGTTTCAAAAAAAACTTCCGAAGGTAATGGCAGCCCCTGTGCTGCTGACTTGGCTAGTAGATCAGCATGTTCATTTTCTCCTCGTGGAATATTCTTAACAGAGAACCCTTCGAAGGAGGCTTCAAGTCTTCGAACTGTATCCAGGTATTTTTCAAGCTTCGGATCTCTTGCTTTGCAACTTTTGTCAACATGGCCAGAAATAACATGGGAATCGGTTTTGAGGACCGCCCTTCTTATCCCCATTGCTTTCAACTTCCAAAGACCCAAAAGCAAAGCCTCGTATTCAGCGATATTATTTGTACAACTAAAATCAAGTTTCACTGCGTAGCATGTTCTAGCTTTTGAAGGTGCAATTAAAATGGCAGCTGCACCTGCCCCGAAGGTTCTCCAAGAACCATCGCAGAATATTGTCCAAGCTTCGACATCTTTACTCGCTTCTTCTTCCTGAGCCCCTGGCGTCCAGTCAGCAATGAAGTCTGCTAACGCCTGGGACTGAATCGAAGATCTATGCACATAATCATTGCAAAACTCATTGAGTTCCGCAGCCCATTTTCCAACCCTTCCAGTAGCTTCTCTATTTCTCATAATATCCTTCAATGGTTGCGAGGAAGGGACAATTATATTGTATGCTTGAAAATAATGCCGAAGCTTCCTAGAAGCCATCAAAACAGCATACAGCACCTTCTCCAATTCTGTATAATTTTTCTTTGATAAACTAAGAACTTCGGAGACGAAGTATATTGAGGCTTGCTTTTTGACTTGCCCTTCAAGCTTCTCTTGGACAAGTGCCGCACTTACCGCTGAGTGCGAAGCTGCCACATATAACAACAGAGGAGCCCCTGGCGTTGGTGGAGTTAATGTCGTTAGGTCTATCAAATACTGCTTCAGCTCGTCGAAGGCTTTCTGCTGAAATAGTCCCCATTGAAAAACTTCGACTGACTTCAGCACTTCAAAAAATGGTAGATTTCCCTCTGCTGATCTAGATATGAATCGGTTCAGAGATGCAAGTCTTCCCGTCAGTCGCTGAGCCCCCTTCTTTGTGCTTGGTGGTTTCATTCGAAGAATAGCTTCGATTTTATTTGGATTAGCCTCAATCCCTTTTGTTGAAACTAGGCAACCAAGAAATTTCCCCTTCTTTACTCCGAAAACACACTTTTCTGGATTCAGCTTTAGACCGGCCTGTCTAAAATTAGCGAAGGTCTCCTGCAGATCAGCAATGTGATTTCCTTGTTTCGTGCTTTTTACAATGATATCATCAACATAAGTTAGCACATTTCTGCCTATCTGAGAATGAAGAACCTACGCTGTCATTCTGCTGAAGCTTCCTCCAGCATTCTTGAGCCCCTCAGGCATCCGAAGATAACAATATGTTCCACTAGGGGTTATGAAGCTGGTTTTTGGCTCATCCTCCTTCTTCATCCAAATTTGATGATAGCCTGAATAACAATCCAGCAGACTCATAAGCTCTGAAAACCCTAGAGAAAAGGAAATAGAAAAGCAATTAGAAATTCCAGGGAAATAGAAAAAGCCAATTCGGCCCAAACCAGCCCACTAGGCCAAGCCGCCCGCGCCCACGCGCCTGCCGCCCCTGACAGGCGGACCCCGCCTATCGGCGCTAGACTGCCCCACACTCTCTTCTCTCTCTCTCTCTCTCTCTCTCTCGCTGCCCAGTGGGGCCAAGATTTCGGCGCCGGGTTTTTTGCCCGCGCGCCCCTCTTCTCTCTCTGCTTTGGGGGCCCATTTTGCCAGTCGTCGAGCTGTCGCCCCCGCGCGCCCGTCCTCTCTCTCTTCGTTGTAGGCCTCCCCTTTTAGCTCCGCCCTCCTCGTGCCCGCCGTGGACCAGCGCGTGCGCACTCGCGCACGTCACTGGAATCGTTGGCCATGACGCCCACCCACGCGCCCCAGCTCCTTTTCGAGCCCCACACTCACTCCCTCACCTCATATCACGAAGCCCTGCTCCCGCTCGCGCTCTGCCCACGCCGTCCGACCTCGCCGGAGACCCGCGCCCGCCTCCCCGGTCATCTAGCTCACAGGAGGCCACGCCAAGCAACCCAGAGCTCCACCCCAAGGTGAGACACCCGCCCCCATGCTTGTTTTACTCTATTCGCGCATGCCTTTAGCCAATTTGGCCTCGCCGGTGTGCGGCCGCACTTGCTCGCCGCGCCCGCACGGTGTCCGGCCAGCCCGACCCCGTCCAGTGCTCCGGCTTTGGCCCAAAGTGCTCCCCACCTCTACTGGAACTAGCCCGAGCCCTATCACGGCCGATTGACTCTCCTAGCGGTCGGGATTCCTCACCGGAGTTACCCCAGCCTGCCCGGAGCTTTTCCTCCGCTGTTCCCCCCTCTCTGACCCCGGTCTTGTGGCCACAACACCGCCATCGAGTTCGCTGAGTCGTCTTCTCTCTCTCTCTGACCAACTCCGGCGACCCGTAACCGCCATAGCACGCACCCGCCCCAACACCGGCAACTTCACCACCATGGGAAGGAGCGGCGCCACCCGAAGCCGTTCACCCCTCCCGGGTTGATCTCCCTTGTCCGATCTCAATCGCACGGCCCAGATCGCGAGATACCGCTTTGTGCACGCGCGCCCTACGTCCGGGCCTGTTTGTCAGCGCCCGTGTCCCCTGGCGCTGGGCCCGATCGGTCAGTGCGCCCCCTCGGTCACTGACGCCGCTGGCCCGCCTGTCAACGCTCGCTCGCCCGCGCGCGCGCACCCTCGGCCGCAGATCTAATTTCGGCCGTTGGTTTCTGATCTAACGGTTGAGATCGTCTGATACCCTTTCGTGTGTAGTTTTGCTTAAGAGACCCTCGGGTTAGTTGGAATTAACCCGTCGTCCCGGGTTTTCGCGCACAGGCCCCTGTAATCTTGCAGATTGAACCCTAGGCTTTTAAATAATTATAGAACTAGACTTATTTTCATATTTTAAATTCCCAAACTTGTTTATTTCATATCTTTTGCATATGAACTCCAAATTTTGTGATTCAAATTGCAAAATTTTCATAGGAATATTCTCTGTTTAAATAAATTAGTTCCATTTACAATATGTACATTCTAATTTTATGGTTAACTATGAACTAGTATATGTGTAGATTTGTTTATTTAATAAAATAAATAAAAGGAAAACCCTAGGGGTTAAAGTATATTTAGTTTTGTGCGACTAATAACATGTATCACATGAATTTATCTCTGGTCTAACTTTTAGGTCACAGTAAAATAAATAGAACTAGGTTGTGTAATTATGGACAACACTTAAAGAATAATCTATTTCTAGATGAAATTAGTTCATGTTATACTTTGATCTCATTATTCCTTATATTGTATTATGCCTTTTAAGATGTATTCCAATGTTTGTACATGTTTGGTGTGTTGTTCATTTGTACTTTCCAAATGTATTGAATGCATGCTCGCTTTATTTAGACAACGAGCAGTCTGAGGTTCCCAAGTGTGTTGCTGGAGACCTCCCTGAGCAACAATCTGGTGAAGGCAAGTGTCCTCTGACCTATTATGTCCTACATACTTTATGATTCACTGTCCCGCATTACATTACTTAACCTAAGGATTGACTAGTCTGAATTTACCTTATCCTTGTTTACCTTTTGGGTTATCATGGTTATCATTTTGCTATTGCCTTAACTTAATCAATGAACATGATGTGATTATTTATGATATGATGATGTTATCCCAATGATGATATTGTGATACTCTAGGGGGCTCAGTTTTTTTTTCTGAGTACCTCTCCATAAGGACCTGTTCGTGAAGTGACCACCCGGGATAACAGTGCAACCATGAGGGTGGAATGGGACGTCCTTAGCTGAATAATTAGATGAACCTGGGGGCGTAGTTGGCTTTGCTAGAGGGCCCTCAATGGGGGCCGGGGCGTAGTGCTCACTCTGCCAAGGGGGGTGCAGAGGTTCATTCGATTTGGTTTTGTTAGTCACCCACCTTGTGGAGGTGTACTGCGTTTGTTCGACTGGCGAAACCTAACGAGCAGCTATGCACCAGGGGAGTCTTTGTAAAGGCTACATAGTGTATCCCTGGCCATTCACCTTGATAGTGAAGATCGGGTCTGTACAACCCAGGTTGGAAAGGGATCACGACTTGTGGGTAAATAGTACAACCTCTACAGAGTGTTAGAAACTGGTATATCAACCGAGTTCACGGTTAAGAGCAGCCTTGGGATCCTCTTTGATTAGAAGAATTATGGTTACTTTTATGATGATGGTTAACAATGATGATATAATTCTGATCTCTGGTATTTCCTCTTTGAGGTAGTACGTTTGGGTAATAGCTGGGTATATTACTAAAACTTGGCTCTACTAGTAATAATAAATACTTGACCAACTAAAAGCAACTGCTTAACCTCAACCCCACATATAGCTAGTCCACTTTAGCCAAACGGGACATTTGCTGAGTACGTTGATGTGTACTCACCCTTGATTTACAAACCACCCCACCCCAGGTTGTCCCCACTATACTCAGTGCTCAGGAGGTGATATTGGCAACATGGAGGACTTCGTGGAGTTCTAGGATTATGACGAGTTCTAGTTTATTCTTAGTGGCAAACCCCCAGTCAGCTGCCTATGTAGGCTTATTATCTATGTTTCGTTTTCTCCGCACTTTGATGTTTATGTTAAAGACAATGGTTATGTATTAGACTCTGTGGATGTCTTGGACATCTTGATGTAATTAAAGTATCTTTCTCTATTTATTTCGAGCATTGTGTGATGATGTCCAATTATGTAATCGCTCTATACGTGAGTTTATGATCCTGGCACGTACATGTTTCACATTCAGTTTGCCTTCTAAAACCGGGTGTGACACTGAAGCTTTGGGGGTTAAGCTAGCAGAACTAGCGAAGGAAAGCCTTCATGAGGAGCCAACATTGCCTACTCCCAAAGTACCTTCCCAAGTTGATTTAGAATATATTGTTTGGCATGCTTCGAGGAAGCAACTATCCGAAGAACAAGTTTCCAAAGTGCAGCATTATGCAAGGGATCTAAAATACCCTCGACGATCCTTAGTTTATGGAGGAGTGACAAAGATGACTTCCTTTACTGTCTACTAGACAGCAAGGAGATTAATGTTTGTCAGGAAATGATGGACAACACGGGATACCCGAAGCTTGAGCTCATTCTGTCTGTAATGACCAAGGACCAACTCGCAGACAGCCTCGCTTAAAACAGCCTAAAGGTTTGTGTGTTTTGCCTTCGTATTTGGTAATTTTTATTATGATGAACGATTTTGTGGTGATTCTTCTTATTATTAATTGTACGTTCTTTGTTTTGTTAGGGTCTAATTCTTAGTAAAGCTTTGAAAGCTTAGAAGGATGCAGAAGATGACAGCAACCAGATAGCAATTAGAAACCTTCGTTCAAAGGTCATTACTTTCAGAAACGAAGCTCTGGAGAAGGATAAGACCATGTTCTCTTTGATGGAGAGGTTAAAATCTAGTGAAGCTAGGCTTTCTAGCCTTTCCGAAGCAAAGTAGAAAGTGAAGGAGCTTGAACAGAAGCAACTGAAAGATGCGAAGCGCATTGCTAACTTGGAGTATGCACTATCTATTGAAGTGGAATTGCACAGATCTAAAGTGCAATAATTAGAAAAGAAACTCGATGAAGTGACTGAAAATTTTAATGTCGAGCAAACAAAACACGAAATATCTGATACTGAACGGCTGCGAGTTCAGAAAAATGTCGAGGAGCTTCACCGAGCAAAAGAAGAATGTTACAATGTTGCCATGGAGTGTTGTAATAAATTGAAGGAGAGCTTTGCCAAAGTTGGCGCATTCTCTACGGAACAAAATTTTATCCGTGGTGTCCTGATGGGGTAACTCGTTGGATCGGCGGTGAGGCCGAAGCTTTTGACGAGATTCTCAATGACAGGGGAGACTTTTGTGCCTTCGTCGGCGCCCATGGAGATGTGTCACTTCTTGAGATGGGTGGCTGCAAACATGCAAAGGCTGTAGTTTAGCCAGAATTCTCGGTCTCAGCAAATAACAACAAGAACACTTCTGCTGAAGCTGCTGCGCTAAGTGGGAAATTTTATTCCGAAGTTTGGTTGAGGGGTGGCCGAGAAGTAGCTGAAGAAGCTATTATAAAAAATGCGAAAGAGTCTCATGCTGCCTTGGAAGAGGCCAGGAAAGCTGAAGAAGCTGCAAAACGCGCAAGGCTTATAGGTATATCTATCTTGACTAGCTTTGTAAATTGTTTCAGCTTCGGAACTAAAAAACACTTATACTATGGTGTAGCTGAACTCTATCCCCCTCCAGAGCCATATGACCCTGAAGCCGATCCATCTCAGAAGGGGGCACTTGATGTAATTAGAATAGCTAATGAAGCTGTTGAAGAAGCTGTTAACAGGTTACTAAACGAAGCTGCTGATAAAGTTTTGAAAGAAGATGACTAGATGTTGTTTATTCAGGCTTTAGAATTTTTTTATGCAGCTTCTTTTTGTAAGAAACAATTATCAACTATTTGTATATTTAATGATGTAATATATTTCTTTGTGATGCGTGAAATCTTCGTACGTACCGTTTTTGAGCCGTAGGCAAAAAACACCTTCCCTTCTTTTCATGCTTCATAAAGCGAGAAAGAAATCCCCCTTCTTTGCCGAAGAAACATTGAAGGTCTCGTCGTGGATGTTTCATAAGAATACCATTGTCAAAGGTACAAACCCTGTATAAAAACACCTATGCCAAAGGCATAAGTCTTGTATTATTGATACGTTCTTTCATGACTCTTTGCTGAAGGTAGACTTAACCTCATGGGTTAACCGGTATGTTTGAAGGAGCAATTTTCCTTCTTTTTTCACTGCTTCTGTTGATGCAAAATGATGTATGATGCGATGTTATGCAATATGATATGATGATATGAAGCAAATGATGTTAATGCGCGAATCATAAAAATAAGACTTCACATCCCCTTAGGAACGAGTTTGGAGTCTCTTCACCTTTTATTTAGGTGGCATTTTAGCTCTGCATCCCCTTAGGAACGACTTTGGATCTTCTTCACCTTTACTTAGGTGGCATTTGAGCTCTGCATCGCCTTAGAAACGACTTTGGAGCTTCTTCACCTTTTTGTTACATTCGATGGTGTAACCCTAGATTCATTACAACGAACCAAAGGTTGTACCTTCTTATATTATCTTTAGGGAAAACATAAAGATAAGAAAAGCAAAGATTACATTGAATATGAATTTTTTGATTGAGCTCATGTATTGTTTAAGTAAATGTGTCTCGACTCTGGCATAGTGTTGTTGACTGTTCGAGCTTCAGACTCTTCACGTGTATCACATTGTTGTGCCTGGCGGTGCTCTTCTGGCTGCTGGTGAGACAAGATTGGAGCCATGGGTGGTTGTGGCGATAGAGGGGTCCATGCAGCTTGTGAGTGGCTTGCCGAAGCAACTGATGCTGTGGACTACTGGTTGCCCACATACTCGGGGATGTATGGGTTATAGCACAAAGCGATATGCAGACCTGCTTCACCTGATTCTGCCATGCTTCGGCTTCAGATATTTCTTTCTACTTCTGGATTGTGACTTAGCACATCCTTGTTCTATGTCCCTTATCTTCTCCACAGAATAAACAAAACAACCTTAATCTTCCACCGAAACTTCTTCCTCCTCTGCCTCTTGGATCTGGTGGCATGTTGGAACTTTGTTACGTCCTTGATGATTGGGAGCTTTGCTGGTGGCCTTGAGTGTGATTTACCCTATTGTCGCTTGAGTTGGGATTATGGATTGTCCTGACGTGCCTTAGGTGGAGTCTCCCTCCGAAGCCTCTGGGCATCTCGGAGTATCTATAGGCCTCCTCCTTTCTCTGCCAAAAGTCATTGTTGGCCCTGATGTCCTCGTCCATCTTCTACAGAAGCTTTTCCAATGTTTGTTGTGGCTTCCTGGTGAAATATTGCGCCATCGGTCTTGGTAGGAGCCCTTTGATCATAGCCTCAATAACAATCTCATTTGGCACCGTTGGCGCCTGGGCCCTGAGACGCAGAAACCTTCGGACATACGCTTGCAGGTATTCCTCATGGTCCTACGTGCACTGGAACAGAGCTTGGGGCAATTACTGGCTTCGTCTGAAAACTGGTTACCAGCATGTCCTTCAGCTTGTGCCATCACATAATCGTTCCTGGGCGAAGAGAGGAATACCACGTCTGAGCCATGCTCCTGACTGCCATGACGAAGGATTTCGCCATGACAGTCGTGTTGCCACCATATGATGATATGGTTGCCTCGTAGCTCATAAGGAACTGCTTTGGATCAGAATGCCCATCGTACATGGGAAGTTGTGGTGGTTTGTAGGTTGGTGGCCATGGGATAGCATGCAACTCTACTACTAGAGGAGAAACATCATCAAAAGCAAAGTTACCATGATGGAAATCATCATACAATACATCATCATAGCTTGGACTTTCTTGTCGAAGCTCTCTCTGTTGTGGCCTTCGTCCTTCCTCGTCTTGCGTGATATGGCGCATTTCTTTGGCAGCTTCATCAATCTTCTTCTAAAGTTCAGCTAGCCAAAGCGTTTTCTCCCTCTTTCTCTCCACTTGTTGGTGGGTGGCCTCTAGGTCTCTGATCTCTTGGTCTAGCTCCTCCTCTTGTGGTGTTGGGCTGATGGCCTTACTTTTCTGGTTTCGAGCTTATCTCAGAGGGATCCCTTCTTGGTTGATGTCCAGCGGTGCAAGGGCAGCCCCTGGCACTATCGCCTTCTTCGGTGGCATGACGAAGGTGGTTGCTTGAGCTGTTGTCGAAGGTGGTCGTTTGAGTTCAATGGAGGTGGGCGCCAATGTTGGTCTCTTGTCCTCAAATGTTGTAAATCAAGAACAAGGCAACAAAATTGTTAAAGATTAGGGACCTTCGTCCTTCGAAACACTATCTCCTTTGGATATAATGATCTTCAGACGAAGGTCATGAAGGACGCCTCTTCATCATTCGCAAGAATAACCATTCATAGAGATGATAAATATTAACCATTCATATATCAATTCATATATTTATTTCATGATAAGCATACGAATATTAATAAGATTTATGTTACATTGATACATTCGGCTTGTTCGAAGGTGGTGACGTGAGAGCGATTACAATCCAGCGTTAACAGTACGGTGGCACTGTTCACCTATTTATAGGCACGGGATGCAACCCGGGTAAAAATACATTTATGACCTGAACATTTGTTCATAACCATAACATAAATCATTAGGGACTAACTAGTCTTTTCCTCTTCAGTTCAGCATCACGCTTGATCTTTTACACCACTTTAAGCCAAAGCTGTTATTCCTCGGCTATAGCTTCATTGTTCATTGTGGTCATTTTCGGGCTATATCTTCGTCTTGATGACCTTCGACGGAGAAGGAGACTCCCATCATGAATCTTTGTTTGTGACGAAGCTCCTATAATACTCAACATTATGCTAGAAACAAATGGTCAGACGTGTTTTTGAGGACCTTCAGAAGAGGAAGGCCCGCAACACCACCCTCAAACTTTGGGGTAGACCGAAAGGATAAATCAGATCCTCAAAGACATGTTAAAAGCTTGTGTGCTATCATCAAAAGGATCATGGGAATCATGGCTACTGTTGGCCGAGTTTTCCTACAACAACAGCTACCAAAGAAGCATCAAGATGGCTCCATTCGAAGCATTATATGGAAGACGATGCAAGACACATCTAAATTGGGTAGAAGCCGGAGAACAAAAATACTATGGGAATGGCCTAATTGCTGAAGCCGAATAGAAGGTTCAAGTTATTCGCCAAAATATGGAAATGGCGCAATATCGCCAGAAAATTTATGCTAACCAATGATAAAGACCACTTATGTTTCAGGTCAGAGATTTTGTGTATCTTAAGATATCACCAATGATGGGCATACAAAGATTTGGAGTAAAGGAGAAGCTTGCACCAAGATATGTAGGACCTTACCAGATTATTGAGAGAAAAGGGGAAGTGGCCTAAAAGATTCAGTCACCAGAAAACATGAGCACAATCTTTCTAGTATTTCACGTCTCTCAACTAAAGAAATGTCTCAGAGTACTCAAAGAAAGAGTAGAAGCCAAAGATCTGAAGATTGGACCAGAATTAGTGTATCAAGAGCAACCCGTCAAAATTTTGGACAATAAGGATCAGATCACAAGGAATAGCACGGTCAAGACATATAAAGTACAGTGGAGTCACCACGATGAGCGTGATGCAACATGGGAGATAGACACCTATTTATGAGAAGTTTACCCCGATTTTTACCAAGAATGGTTAGTAATCTTAAAATCTTGGGGCGAGATTCCTTTAAGGGGGGAGGATTGTAACACTCCTGGTGTTAAGCATACTCATACATTTCATATGCATCATGAAAGCATTATCATGAGCATCATGAGTCATTCACTACTTACATCAGAATCTTAAATTGTCACTATTTGTTGTGAAGTGAATTCATGCTTGAACCAATAGGTTATTGTTGGGGTCCTTCCTCTTCCGAAGGTCCTAAAAATGTGACTAACCATATGTTTCAGCATGATTATGAATAGTTATAGGAAGCTTCGGCTTTGGGATGGAGAACTTCTCTTATAACAGAGCGAAGGAAAATAAAGAGTGGGCAACGAAGCTAGAAGCCAAAGGACTTCGACTGAACATGTTGACGAAGCTCATGTATGATAATGACTGAAAAAGGATAAAGACCATACAGTCCTTAGTAATTCTTGTTAATATCATAGATAGTTACCAGGGACATAAATATACTTTTACCCATGATGTGTCCCATGCCTATAAATAGATGAACAGTAGCACCGTACTGTTCACGTAGGATTGTGATCACTCTCGTGTCATTCTCGCACCCTTACCTTTGGCAAGCCGAAGGTACTGATGTAATATGAATATTATTGATGTTTATTCATGTTTATGAAATATAAGAATGAATAGATCATTGATATATTGTCATCATAATCTTTATTCCTTTGTGTTCCTTTACTTTCTTTTTTATATTCACATTCATATGTCGAAATGATGAAGGTATGCCCTTCATGACGCTTCGTCTGAAGATCATTATATCCGAGAGGAAATAAAGCTTCAAAGGACGAAGGCCTTTAACCATTAACAATTGTGTTGCCTTGTTCTTGATTTATAGCATTTGAGAACAAGTGGCCAACATTGGCGCCCACCTTCGGTGAACTCACTTCCACAAACCTTCGGCAAAACATCCACCTTCGACATGCCACCAAAAAAGGCAATGGTGCCAGGGGCTGCCCTACAACCACTGGACACAAATCAGGACGCACTTTCTCTGCGAGAGGCCAGGAGCCAAAAGAGAAAGGCCACCAGCCCAACTCTTGAGAAGGAGCAGATTGACCAGGAGATCAGGGATTTAGAAGCAATCCATCAGCAAGTGCAAAGGAAAAAGAAGAAGATGCTTCGTCTGGTTGATCTTAAGAAGAAGATTGATGAAGCCGCTGAGGAAATGCGTCATCTTACTCAAGATGACTAGGACCGAAGGCCTCAACACTGGGAGCTTCGTCAGGAGAGCTCATTCAACGATGATGAAAGGTACGATGACTTTCATCATGGTAACTTTACTTTTGATGACGCTTCTCCTCTAGCAGCAGAATTGCAGGCTACTCCGTGGCCACAATCCTACAAGCCACCACAGTTGCCCATGTATGATGGGCACTCAGATCCAAAGCAATTCTTGATGTGCTACGAGGCAACAATATCCTCGTATGGGGGAAATGCTGTTGTCATGGCGAAGTCCTTCGTCATGGCAGTCCATAGCGTGGCCCAGACATGGTACTCCTCCCTTCATCTAGGAACAATCACATCATGGCAGAAACTCAAGGATATGCTTGTCACTAGCTTCCAAGGCTTTTAGACGAAGCCAGTCACTGCCCTGGCTTTGTTTAAGTGCACGCAGGACCATGAGGAGTACCTTTAGGCATATGTCCAAAGGTTCTTGCGACTGAGAGTTCAAGCGCCTACAGTGCCCAATGAAATCGTCATTGAGGCCATGATCAAGGGGCTTTGGCTAGGACCTACATCCCAATATTTTGCCAGGAAGCCCCCATAAACCCTTGCGAAGCTTCTTTAGAAGATGGATGAGTACATCCGGGCCGATAATGATTTTTGCCAAAGAAGGAAGCATATAGGTTTTCTAAAATGACCAGGGGCTTCGGAGGAAGACTTCATCCCAGGCATGACTGGTCAACTCATAACTCCGATGCCAACGATGAAAGGGTCAATAATGCTCAGAACAACCATCATAGCTCACAGTCTTCGAGCATGCAGTAGACTTCTTTCAGACCATCAGCTCTGAGAGGCAGAGGAGGAAGAAGCTTCAATGGAGGAAGGTTCGACAATCAACCCAGAAAGTTGTACTGCCTTTTTTGTGGCGAGGACAAGGGCCACACTACAAGGACATGCCAGGTCATAATTCAGAAGCAAAAGGAAATTGCTGAAGCTGAGGTGCGACAAAGTCAACCAAAGCAAGTCCTCCACACTGCTTCCATGGTACTCTCCATACATCCCAGAATATGTAAGAAATCAAAAACCTACGACTTCTATCGCTTTGGCAAGTCATTCCCGACCTTCCTGGCCTCAATTGCCACCACCACCACCACCGCTGGTTCACAATCAGCAACTAGAAGGGCACAATCATACTCAACAACAGCGTGACCTTCGGCAGGAGTTCGAAGCTCGCACAGTCAACAGCACTGTGCCTGAATCAAAGCACATCTACTAAAGGGGCTACAGTAGCTCGGCCAAAGAATATGTTGATCTAATGTATCTTAACTCTTTCTGTCTTTATCTTTTCTTGCAAGAAAAACAATACAGGAGGAATTAAATTTCAACTTGATGAAACAATACTGTGGTTACACCATCGAGTGTGACAGAATTAAGTTCCAAAGTTATAAAGTTGTTCTTAAGGGAACGTAGAGTAAGTTTTGAAGCTACAAAGACGTTCCTAAGGGAGAGAAGAGTAAGTTCCGAAGCTCAAAATTCGTTCCTAAGGGAATGTTGAGCCAAAATGCCACCAAAGTAAAAGGTGAAGAAGCTCCAAAGTCGTTCCAAGGGGATGCAGAGCTTAAATACCACCTAAATCAAAGGTGAAGAAGCTCCAAAGTCGTTCCTAAGGGGATGTAGAGCTTAGCTCCAAAGTCGTTCCTAAGGGGATGCAGAGCTGAATTACCACCTAAGTAAAAGGTGAAGAGACTCCAAAGTCGTTCTTAAGGGAATGCAGAGTCTTGGTGTAATTTCGTGTGGGTGTTCATCTTCAGCATAAACATCATACTGCATCATACCATCACATCATGCTGCATAGCATTGCATCATACATCATATCGCATCAATGAAAAAGTTGTGCAGAAGGAAAAATGTTCCTTCGACAATATCTGTTGGGTCGCGAAAGAATGTGCTGAAGCACAAAGTATATCTCCGGCAGACATATTTTTACACAGCAGGGAAGTCTTCGTCAACAATATTATTATACAATAGCCGTGGCAATGTATGTGGTATTTACTCAATAGAGGGGGCAATCTTTCTTTGTGAAGCATGAAAAGAAGAGAAGATGTTTTCTCGCCAAAGTCTCAAAAAGCGGTACGTACGAAGGTTTCAAGCATCGCAAAGAAATATATTACATTAATTTGCATTAATTTACATACAAATACTTGATGTTTGTTCTGTGCATATGGCACCAACCACACATAAGCATTTACAATTTCTAGAATACAAGAATTTAATCTTCTTTTAGAATTTTCTCAGCAGCTTCATGTAATAGTCTGTGGACAACTTCGTCGACGACTTCGTTAGCGATCTTCATCATGTCCAAAGCTTCTTTCATGACCGAGTTAGCTTCGGGGTCATATGGCTCCGGCGGTGGAGAAAGGCCAACTGTAATAAAGTATATGATGGTAAATTTCGAAGCAAGAAACAAACAACAAAGAAAAAAAAATTAAATAAAAATACCTATCACGGCGCGTTCAGCAGCTTCTTCAGCTCGCTTAGCCTCCTCTTAGGCGTCGTGAGATTCTTTGTCACTCTTCTTTATGGCTTCATCTGCAATCTCACGGCCGTCCTTCATCCAAACATCAGAATAGAACTTTCCGCCCATCAAAGAAGCTTCCGCTGAAGGTTCGTGTCGACTGCTGAGATGATGCCTTCTGCCTGGGTTGCAGCCTTAACATGTTCACAGCCGATTTTCTCCAAAATTTCTGCAACCCCTCGTGCACCGGCGAAGGCACAAAAGTCCCCACGGTCGCTAAGTATTTCTTCAAAAGCTTCGACCTCTTCGCCAATGCACTTGATAACACCTTCGGGATCACCACGGATAAAATTTTGCTCTGATGAATAGGCTCCCCCTTTGCGAAGCTATCTTTCAGTTTCTTCGCACACCCCATGGATACTTCGCAGCATTTTTCTTTAGAATCTCGAAGTTCTTCTATGTTTTTCTGCACTCTGACTCTTTCCATTTCACTTATTTCTTGCTTGGCCTTCGCAACTTCGAAATTTTCATTTATTTCAGCAAGTTTTTTCTTTAAATCTTCAACCTCAGCTTTGTGAGCCTCGGCTTGTGCGTCAAGCTTTGCTTCGCAGGTCTTCAGCCTATCCACTAAGGAGAGCAGTATTTTATCTTTTTCAAGAGCTTCATTCCTTAGTGTAATTATTTCCGATCGAAGATTACCAATGGCTAATTGACAGCTTTCATCTTCTGCTTTTTTCTGGGCCTTTAAAGCCTTTCTCAGAATTAACCCCTACTAAAACAAAGGAGGAGCACATCCTAATAAAGAAATATGCTACAAGAATAATCTATTTTTCGACAAGTTAAAGTATTCTCACCTTCAGACTATTATAGGCAAGGCTATCTGCGAGCTAGTCCTTCGTCATTACAGATAAGCCTAGTTCAAGCTTCGGATATCCTACATTGTCTGCCATCTCCCGGCAGACATGAATATCTTTACTGTTAGGTAGACAATAAAGGAAGTCATCTTCATCATTTCCACCAAACACCAAGGACCCTCGAGGGTACTGCAGATCCCTTGTGTAATGCTGCGCTTCGGCAATGTTGGGGGTCTTCTTCCCTGCCGAAGGTCCTCAAGGCAAAAACACCTTTGGCAAGACAGTACAAAGGCAGATATAACATGAAGATATAAGCCAAAGATGATGCGGACAAAAGCCGAAGCTTCGACTGAAAGAGCTTTGGCTTGGTATTATGATAAAGGCGAAGGACGATACCGACTTAAAGAGGAAAAGACTATATAGTCCTTGATAGTTCGCATTATGATTATAATTAGTTATCAGGGACATGGATGTAATTCTGTCCGGGCTCTGTCTCGTGCCTATAAATAGATGAACAGTACCCCCGTACTGTTCACGCGGAATTGTGATCACACTTGCGTCACTCTCGCATTTCACCTTCTGGCAAGCCGAAGGTATTAATGTAATGTTTTTATCGTCGGTGTTTATTCATATTTATAAAATGAGAATATAAATAATCTAATAATTCATAGTGATTATTTGTATTCTTTTGTGTTTCGTGTATATTTATTTATATTTGTTCACTGAGATGATGAAGGTACGCCCTTCATAACCTTCGTCCGAAGATCATTATATCCCAAAGCAAATAATGCTTCGAAGGATGAAGGTATTTAATCATTAACAATTGTGTTTCCTTGTTCTTGATCTGTAGCATTTGAGAACAAGTGACCAACATTGGCGCCCACTCCGGTGAACTCACTTCCATAGTTGCGACGATGGCTTCGCAAAACAACCAAGATGTAGCACCTTCGGCCATGAAGCTAGTGCTCCCAATCACAGGCGGCTCAAGTTCTGAACCAGCCAACAAGAAGCAGAAGAAAGAAGCGCAGAGAAGAGTACAACATGTTGGGGTGCAAGGACCCTTCATCAAGTCCAAGTGGTCTCACATTCCAATTACCTTCTCTCAGGAAGACCTTCAGCTCAAGGATTATCCTCACAACGATGCAATGGTCATATCTTGTGTCATCAAGAGATTTCTGGTCCACAATGTCCTGATGGACACATGCAGTGCAGCAGATATCATCTTTGCAAAGGCTTTCAGGCAAATGCAAGAGCCAGAGGATAAGATACATGACGCAACACACCCTCTTTGTGGCTTTGGAGGAAGACAGATTGTGGCACTTGGCAAGATAACAATGCCGGTTACCTTCGGCTATGTTCACAACATAAGAACGAAACAGGTCATCTTTGACATTGTTGAATGGAGTATCCATACAATGAAATCATTGGTCGAGGGACGCTTAATGCCTTCGAAACAATACTTCATCCAGCATATCTTTGCATGAAGATACCTTCGGAACAAGGGCCCATTGTTGTACACAGGAGTCAAGAAGCTGCCAGGAAGGCTGAAGGGAGTTAGATGGATTCAAAGGCTATTCATAATATAGATGAAGTTGAAGCTTATCATCAGTATAAGCACAAAAGAGAGAAGGCTGCTTCAGCAGATCAACCGAAGCCTATGCTCTTGTGTGAAGACATAGCAGAGCAAAAAGTATTGCTAGGATCTCAGCTATCTGGTGAACAGGAAAAGACTTTGCTAAGATTCTTGTTCAACAACAAAGATGTCTTTGCTTGGACAACTAATGATCTCTATGGTGTCAATAGAGACGTCATTGAGCATTTACTCAATGTGGACCCGTCCTTCAGACCAAGAAACAGAGGCTTCGGAAAATGTACGATAATAAAGCCGAAGGTGCACGAAATGAAGTGAAGAGACTTCTAAGTGCCGGTGTTATCAGAGAAGTAACATACCCAGAGTGGCTAGCCAACACTATCATGGTGAAAAAAGTTAATGGAAAATGGAAAATGTGCACTCATTTCACAGATCCCAACAAGGCATGTGATGAATTCCTGCTACCAAGAATAGATTCCCTTGTAGATGCAGAAGCTTCTTCATAACTTATGAGTTTACTGGACTGCTACTCGGGTTATCATGAAATTTGGATGAAGAAGAAGGGTGAGCCAAAAACAAGCTTCATAACTCCTAGTGGTACCTATTGTTACCTACGGATGCTTGAGGGGCTCAAGAATGCTGGAGGAAGCTTCAGTAGAATGACTGCTAAGGTTCTTCACTCCCAAATTGGCAGGAATGTGCTAACATATGTCGATGACATCATAGTGAAAAGCACAAAGCAAGAAAATCATGTTGCTAATTTGCTAGAGACGTTTGCCAATTTCAAACAAGCTGGTCTCAAGTTAAATATAGAAAAATGTGTCTTTGGAGTGAAGAAGGGCAAATTTCTTGGTTGCGTGGTATCAACAAAAGGCATCGAAGCTAATCCAAGCAAAATTGAAGCTATCCTTCGGATGGAGCCACCAAATTAAAAGAAGGGGGCACAACAGTTGGCAGGAACGCTAGCACCGTTAAATAGATTCATTTCAAGATCAGCAGAGAGGAATTCACCTTTCTTTGAAATACTGAAATCAGCCGAAGTCTTCCAATGGGGTCCAGCTCAACAGAAAGCCTTCGAAGAGTTGAAGCAGTATTTGATAGATCTGACAACTCTAACCCCACCTTCATCAGGAGCTCCGTTACTTCTATATGTGGCTGCTTCCCATGCTGCGGTTAGTGCAGCACTTGTACAAGAGAAACAAGAGGGCCAGGTAAAAAAGCAAGCACCAGTATACTTCATTTCTGAAGTACTCAGCCCTTCAAAGAAAAATTACATAGAGTTGGAGAAGGTATTGTATGCTGTATTGATGGCCTCCATGAAGCTTCGACATTACTTTCAAGCATATCACATAATAGTGCTTTCATCGCAACCCCTAAAGGACATAATGAGGAACAGAGAAGCTACAGGAAGGATCGGAAAATGGGCCGCGGAACTTAATGAATTCACCATTGATTACGTGCACAGATCCTCAATTCAATCTCAGGCGTTAGCAGACTTCATTGCTGATTGGACGCCAGGGGCTCAAGATGAAGAAACAACAAAAGATGTCGAAGCTTGGATGGTATTTTGCGATGGATCTTGGGGGACCTTCGGTGCAAGAGCAGTTGATGTCCTAGTCACACCCTCTAAAGTCAGAACATGTTATGCAATAAAGTTAGACTTCAGCTATACAAATAACATTGCCGAGTACGAAGCTCTTCTTTTGGGGCTTCGGAAGCTAAAGGCAATGAGAATAAGAAGGGCAATCCTTAAAACTGATTCGCAAGTTATTTCGGGCCATGTCGATAAAAGCAGCAAGGCAAGAGATCCAAAGCTTGAAAAGTATTTGGATGCAGTCTGAAGATTGAAAGCTTCTTTCGAAGGTTTTTTTTGCAAAAAATATCCCAAGGGGAGAGAATGAGCATGCAAATTTATTAGCTAAATTAGTGGCATAAGGGCTCCCTTTGCCTTCGAAAGTATTTTTTTGAAATAATAAAAGCACCCTCAATCGAGCTCATGGAAAGAGCAATGCTCACAATCTCACATGTACATAGTGAAGACTGGAGGACCAAAATAATATCCTTTCTCCAGGGCAACTGTCTCTCATATGACGAAACTTATAACAAGAGAATAGAAGCAAGAACAAGACCTTATGTAATAATTGAAGGGGAGTTATACAAGCATGGAGTTTTCTCCCCATTGCTCAAATCCATGTCTAGAAATGAAGGACATGAATTAATGAAGGAGATACATGCAGGACTGTGTGGAGCTCACATTGGGTCCAGGCCTTTACTGGGAAAGGTGTTTAGACAAGGGTTTTATCGGCCGAAGGCAGCTTCAGATGCAGCGGACTTGGTCCAGAAATGTGAAAACTGTCAGAAATGTGCTAGAGACCAGAACCAACCTTCTTCTCTGACACAACTGATTCAACCTACTTGGCCATTACAGAGATGGGGCCTAGATTTGTTAGGCCCGCTTCCACCAGCACAAGGAAACTTGAAATATGTTGTAGTAGTAGTGGAATATTTCTCAAAGTGGATCGAAGCTAAACCCCTAGCTATGATAACTTCGGCCACAGTCCGGAAGTTTTTCTGGCAGAATATTGTTTGTCGCTTCGGTGTGTCGAAGGCTATTACAGTCGATAACAGAACTCAATTTGATGCTGAAACGTTCAAGGCTTTTTGTGACCAGATTGGAACAAAAATAAACTTTGCGTCAGTAAGGCATCCGGAATCAAATGGATTAGTAGAAAGAGAAAATGGAATTATAATAACAGGAATAATGAAGTCAACCTTCAATCAGCCCAGAGGAAAGTGGTCAGATGAATTAATAAAGGTGGTATGGAACCACAACACTGCTGTCTCAAGGTCAACAGGTTTTACTCCATTCAAGCTCTTGTTCGATGATGAAGCAATAACACCGGAAGAAGCAAGAATAGGATCAATAAGAACCAAAGCTTCGATGGAAGATGAAGTTGATTGCCAAATAACAAAAGACACCATAGAAGGTACCAGACTTCAGGCCATAGAGCACATCAATAAGTACCAGGCCGAAACAATAAAATGGCATGATAGAAAAGTTCGATTGAAAAATATCAAACCAGGCCGTTTGGTGCTTGGAAGGATAGCTAACCCAGATACAGTGGGGAAGCTTCAGCTGAAGTGGGAAGGCCCTTTTTTGGTAGTATCTTCGTCAAGACCCGTTTCTTATAGACTGAAGGATATGGACGACAACGACATACCAGATCTTGGAATGCGGATGAGCTTCGGCGATATTATGTGTAATTTATGTAATCTTTTTATTTTTCGTATGGCACCCTTTTCCTTTCAAGAGAGGAGAAAGGTTTTTAATGGGGCCATAGTTTGTAATTTTCATTTTTTGTTTAGCCCTATGCAATACAAGGGCCAGATTCCCCCAAAAATGTAAGATGTAATATCAGAATCCGCACCATCGAGTGCAAAAAGAACAAGGAAAAGCTCAAAAGTCATCCCTAAGTGGATGCAGAGCAACAATGTCACTCCAAAGTGACGAAGCTACAAAAGTCGTTACTAAGGGAGCGCAGAGTAAGTTCCGAAGCTCAAAAGTTGTTCCTAAGGGAATGCAGAGCCAAAATACCACCGAAATAGAAGGTGAAGAAGCTCAAAAAACGTTCCTAAGGGAATGCAGAGCTTAAATGCCACCGAAATAGAAGGTGAAGAGACTCAAAAGTCGTTCCTAAGGGGATGCATAGTTTGGGTGTGGTTTCGTGTGTGTTCGGGTCATACATTTGCATATTTCATTGCATCATTCTTTGCATTCATACAAACATTCATTAGACATACGTAGGATCATCATTATCATGACATGAAGCACAGGCATTAACATGAAGAAAAAAAGTTGCCTGGCTTTGGTGAAAAAATGCTTCGTTGAATACGAAAAAGCTTCGTCTCCGACAAGACGAATACAATGGCACTTTGTACAATGAAAAAAATGCTTCAATGTGAACGAAAAGAAGGGAAGGTGTTTTTCGCCTTCGGCTCAAAAATTGTAACTCTGGGTTTCGTTCACAACAAAGCAATTTATACATGGACGGAGAGGTAAAATTATATTACAAGGTATGGACAAATATGTACAATGTTGTGTTCAGCTCTCAATTACAATCTTTTGTAAAATAATGCAAAGAGATCCTAAGTTTTCTACAGGTAGTCACAAAAAGAAGCTTCAGCCCAGCAACCTTCGGAACAAGCTTCGGCTTAGTGATCTTCGGTGCCACCATCCTGCAGATAGGTAAATGCAAGTGTAATAAAGAAAAATCAAGGTAAAAGATAGGTAAAAGTTTCATACCGAATTGAGCAGTTTCCGAGCTTCGTCTCCTGCTAGCTCGCGCCCACCTTTAGCCCAAATTTGAGTCATAAATCTATTTCCAATGCTTTGGGCCTCACCAGGAATATTGACTAAGTCTGATGGTGACAAGCTAAAGGTTGGCTTGTGTTGGAGACTTGTTCTCAAATGCTATGAGTTAAGAACAAGGCAACACAGAAAATATTAATTGATAAAGTCCTTCGTCCTTCGAAGCATTATTTCCCTTAGGATCTAATGATTTTTGGACGAAGGCTATGAAGGACGTACCTTCATAGACATAGCATATGATGACAGAGAACGAATCATAAAGAATACCAATGATTACATAGATAATTATATCATTATCAATTTATCATTATTATAAAGAAACAGAAATAATATCAAATTACAAATGTACCTTCAGCTTGGAAGGGAATGAAAGTACAAGTGTGACGCACGAGCAAATGCCAAATCAGCGTGAACAGTACGAGGGTACTGTTCACCTATTTATAGGCACAGGACACAGCCTATGCAAAATTACATTTATGCCCTTTACATTTGATAATAATTCTATAGTAATCTATCGAGGTCTGAATAGCCTTTTCATCTTTAAGTCGGTTTCATTTTTTGCTACCACGCCGAAGCTTTCCTGCTCACACCTTCGGCGCCGTATCAACCTTCGTATTATTCTGGTTTGCTGTGATACCGACTTGAGTCCGAAGATACCTGTTCACACATTATACTCCAGAAATACTGTTAAATCCTGTTTTTGAGGACCTTCGTAAGCCGAAGGCCCCCAACAGTAGCCCCTCGCAATATTAATTTATCTAAAATAATAAATTTAGATTGCGACATGGACGAAGGCTTTACGCCGATGGTCCGAAAAAACACCTTCCCTTTGCTAGAATAGCAACATTCACTGACAAGCGGGGTCTTTCAATTTTCAACGCACTAGGCGTATAAATACGGTCATACGGCAAACTCATTTGGCACGCTCTCTGGCCATCTGCTCCCGCTCACTCAATTTTTAGCTCTTGTGCACTAAGATTTGCTGAGTTTTTAGTTTTGAAGCTTCGGCTTTGAAAACAGTTTTTTAGTGTTTCCGAAGATGTCTGAAGATAAGAAGGCTGCTGCTGAGATGAAGCTGAGTCTCGACGAAGAGAAAAACTTGGGGTTTCTTATAGCGATGTCGAAGACCAATACTGAAAAAATCACCAAGGAGATTCTGGAAGGTTTGTCTGAAGATACTGGTGACAGTGACAGTTATGATGTGGACAGTGGTGGTGAAGACTCCGAAGATCGTCCCTGGCGACCAAGCCATTCAGTTTATGGTAAATCAACTATCAAAGAGAATCATCTTGTCAACATGAGAGGAAGGTATTTCCGGGATTTGTCCGTTGTGAGGGCCGACGAAGGGGAGAAGACTTGTCCACACCCTGAAGAGAATGAAGTCATAGTGTACCGAAGCTTTTTGAAAGCTGGGCTGCAATTTCCCTTGAGCAGCTTCGTCGTGGAGGTGTTGAAAATGTTTGAAGTCTATCTTCATCAACTTACCCCCGAAGCAATTATAAGGCTGAATATCTTCGTATGGGCCGTGAGAAGTCAAGGTCTGGAACCTGATGCGAAAAGCTTATGCAACATACACGAATTATCATACGAGACAAAACCTTGGGGTAAGGAACAGTATCACCATAACTTTGGCTGCTACAATTTCGTTTCTCGGTCTGGGTCAAGCTGTCCCGTGCCAACCTTTCGGAAGAGATGGCCCGGCGATTGGATGACAGAATGGTTTTATGTGAAAAATGATCTGAAAGCACGAGAAGATATGAAAGGTATAGTTATGCGCCCTATTTGGCAAAGCTTCGGCCTTCGGAGGCCGAAGGTTGAAATGAATGAAGCTACCGAAGAATGCCAGAGAGCCTTCGGCGTTATCTGTTCTTTTATTGGAACAAGAGATTTGGTACAAGAGCATATTGCCTTCAGGGTATGGCCGCTTGCGGAGAAATGGGAAATGCCGCAAGAAACCATAAAAGAGGCCGACGAAGGTGGACTTATCAGGCTGAAGTACACTTTTAAGTTCGGAGATAAATTCGTTGAGCCAGATGATGACTGGTTAAAAAGCATTGAAAATTTAAGTGATGAACTGCTTGGGGCTTATTCAAAGGCCGAAGATACTGCACTGTCAGCAGCCTTCGGAGGCCGAAAAAAGAAGAGGCTGAATCGGGTGTTTGATGCAATCGGGTTTGTCTACCCTGACTATCGTTATCCCATTCGAGGGCAGAAAAGAAAAAACACAACCTCTGCGAAAGAAGAAGCTGCAACTGCTCCTAGCGAGCCAGAACCAAAACGAAAGAGGATAAAGATCCTCACACACCGGCCGCGCTATATTGAACCAGCTTCGGTGCCTGAGTTCACCGGAGAAACTTCTTCGGCCACCGAAGCTGAAAGGGCAACGGAACCAACCTTGCTGCCAGAAGTCGCAGAAATGGCCGAAGCGCCAACAAGGATAGAATTGGAAGAACCGAAGATTTTGTTACCAAAAACCAAAGAGATGGCCGAAGCGCCATCCACAGAAAAAATGGAAGAAGTAAAGGAAGCAACTGAGGGATCAAAAACATCAGAAGTTTTGAGTCCTGCAGCAAATATTGAGACAATAAAAAGCCAAAAGGTGCCAGCAGTGACTCCGAAAAGGAAGAGAATGGTCAATGTGCTAGATGTTCTAGAAACAATTAAATCTTCAAGCACACCTCCGAAGAAGACTGTTGCCCTTCCCGAAGCAAAAACTGAAATTTCTGATACTAAAGCTCTAGAGCAAGAAACTGAAGCCGAAGCTGGGTCCTCAGAACCCACAAAGATAAAATCCTTGGAAACCGAGGAAGAAAAAATAACAGAGCCAACTTTTGTTGAAGAAATCAGTGTTGTTGCCCCCGAAGCATCCCCCAAAGTCCTTGATTATATTGTTCGCCATGCTTCGGGGAAACAATTATCAGAAAAAGAAAAACAAGAGGCCCAGCTTTACGCCCAAAAACTGAAGTATCCAAAGGGGGCGTTAATTTTCAATGGCAGTGGAGAAGAAGACTTTTTGTATTGTCTCCCTGACAGCAAGGAGATTTCTGTCTGTCGGGAGATGAGCAAGAGCTTCGGATTCCCAACACTTGAAGACGGGCTCTCGGTGCTGTCAAAAAACGATCTGGCCGACAGCCTGGCATATAATAGCTTAAAGGTACAACAGATGGGATCTTTGCAATTTTTGTTGAGACTAAAATTTTTCTTTTGCTTAAGTCTTATTGACGTACACACATTTTTCTTTGCAGGGTCTGATACTTAGCAATGCCCTCAGGGCCCAAAAAGATGCTGAAGACGAAGGGTGCGCTATAGCTCTGAGTAACCTTCGTTCCGAAGTAATTGAACTGAGGAACGAAGGTCTCGAAAAAGATAAAATATTACATTCATTAATAAATAGAATAAAAGAAGACGAAGCTACTTTTAAAAGTCAAGCTGAGGCTCAGAAACATGAAATTGAAGATCTTCGGAAACAACTGGCCAGAGCCAAAGAAGAACGCATACTTGAAGAAACGAAGCGAGAACTCAGCGACCAATGGGCAAATCATTTAGAGGGAACTGTTGAAGAGCTTCGTTCATCCAAGAAAAGATGCTATATCAAATCTATAGAATGTGTTAAGAAGTTAAAAGCTAGCTTCGCCAGCGTCGGCGCATTCTCGAGCGAGGAAAACTTTACAAGAGGCAACCCCGAAGGTCCCATCGAATGGATCGATCACGAAGCTGAGGCCTTCGAAGAAATTTTAAATAGCCGCGGAGACATATGTGCTTTCTCGGGTGCCAGAGGGATTGCCACCATTTTAGAGAAAAAGGGCTGCGAACATATAAAGATTTTAGCGCAATCCGAAGCTGTCTTGTCCTTCGAAGATGCAAGCGATCCTTCGGCCGAAGCTAGTATGGTAGGTGGAAAATTTTTCACCGACATCTGGGATAATGGTGGCCGAGAAATGGCCCGAGAAATTATTCGAAGAAGCGAAAAGGGCATTCACGATGCTAGAGAAGTGGCCGAGGCTGCTGAAAAAAGCGCAGAGCCCGAAGGGCAAATAGGTATCAACTAACGGTTTTTATTGTGTTGTAATTTTCGATTTTAAACTTCGTTTGCAATTTGTAATAGCAATGTAGCCGTATCCTGTCCTACTTCAGATCCTGCTAAAGCGTCTCCGGGCTCTCAGCCGAAAGGAGACGACGAAATTAAAAAGATGGCTGAAGCTATTATGGACGAAGTCGTTAATCGGCTCCTGAACGAGGCTGCAGAAGTCGTTTTGAGAGAAGATTAAGTATTATTGTAAAAACTTCTGAAATGTAATATATTGTAACATTTTGTAACCCTGAATGTAATATATTGTTCAATTCTTTACGATGCATGAAATTTTACACGTACCGTTTTTGAGTCTTTGACGAAAAAACACCTTCCCTTCTTTTCATGCTTCGTGAAGAAGAATTTTTCTTTGTCACAACAATATCCAGTGTTCTGATGAATAATGTTCAGGCTTCGTGAAGATATTTTCTGAAGCTACACTTCCGAAGATCAATAATGTATCTCCTTGCGACATTATGATTTTCCCTTTTTTCAAAACGTTCTTCTATAGACCGATATTGTGTCCACCTGCTATGCGAAATGATGCCATATGCAACATGATGTATGATGCTTATGCTATGCGAAATGATGCGATGATGTTATGTTATATGAGGTGATGTTTATTCCGAAGATGCACACGCGTCCCTGCAATAAAACACATAATCTTTTATAAGCCTCCCTTAGGAGCTTCTTCGCCTTTTACTTCAGCGAAATCAGCGTTTATTTTTCGCTGTAAGCCTCCCTTAGGAGCTTCTTCGCCTTTTACTTTCAGCGGTATTCGCGTTGACTTTTCGCCCTTCGCCTTTTACTTAGGCGGTATCAGCGTTGACTTTTCGCTGTATGCTCTGCATTCCCTTTGGAACGACTTTGGAGCAGAAAACTTACACTGCACTCCCTCTGGAGCGGCTTTTTGTGACTTCGGCAAACTTACTCTGCGTTCCTTAGAACGACTTTTTGTTGCTTCGAAGAATTTTCGATAATTTGAAGGTCCTCTTTGTTATCACAAATCTTTAAACTTCAACAACTTAGGCCTGTGAAGAGAATATATTTTCCTTGTGGCAAACAACGAAACTATTTACATGAAATCTAAACAATGTCCTTTATTACACAGAAGATAAGACTGAATAAGAAAGACTGCTATTAAGGTAGGATATTTGTCAATAGATGTGCTTTGACTCTGGCACAGTGCTGTTGACTGTACGAGCTTCGGACTGCTCTCTGAAGTCCCTTTGGTGTGGAGCATACTGGCTCCCTTCTGGCTGTTGGCCTTGTTGCAGCGGAGGTGGAGGCGGAGGCTGTTGCCAGGAAGCTTGAGGTTGACTCGCCGAAGCAACAGAAACTGCAGGGTGGTTGCCCACATATTCTAGGATGTAAGGCGAATGATACGAAGCAGTATGCATGACCTGCTTCGGTTGAGCTTGTTGTGCTACGGCTTCGGCTATTTTCTTTTTGCTTCTGGATGGTAACATGGCACATCCTGGTGGTATGCCCTTTGTTCTCACCGCAAAACAAGCAAAAGATTCTTCTTGGTTGATCGCCGAATCTTCCGCCGAAACCCCTGGCGCCTCTGCCTCTTGGAGCTGGTGGTCGGAAGGATCCTTGCTGTTGCCCCGAAGCCTGTGAGGAACACTGTGGCCTTTGCTATTGGTTCCCTCGATCATCATTTTGGGCAGAGTTATGAATTGATCTAACGTGCCTCGGATAGAACCTTCCTCCGAAGCCCCTGGTCATTTCAGAAAACCTGAAAGCCTCCTCCCTTCTTTGGCGAAAATCATTATCGGCCCCAATGTACTCGTCCATCTTCTGGAGCAGCTTCTCCAAAGTTTGAGGAGGCTTCCTAGCGAAGTACTGAGCTGACGGTCCTGGCCGAAGCCCCTTGATCATGGCCTCAATGACAATTTCATTGGGCACCGTTGGTGCCTGTGCCCTCAAACGCAAGAACCTCCGGACGTACGCCTGAAGGTATTCTTCGTGATCCTGGGTGCACTGGAATAGAGCTTGAGCAGTGACCGGCTTCGTCTGAAACCCTTGGAAGCTAGTTAACAACAAGTCCTTCAGCTTCTGCCATGAAGTGATCGTTCCTGGTCGAAGGTAGGAATACCAGGTTTGAGCAACACTCCTGACAGCCATAACAAAAGATTTGGCCATGACTGCAGCATTGCCACCATATGAAGACACTGTTGCTTCGTAGCTCATCAAAAACTGCTCCGGGTCTGAGTGGCCATCGAATACGGGAAGCTGAGGCGGCTTGTAGGACGGGGGCCAAGGTGTAGCCTGCAACTCAGCGGACAGAGGAGAAGCATCATCGAAAACAAAATTCCCATGATGGAAATTATCATACCAGTCATCTTCATTGAGGAAACCCTCCTGATGAAGGTCTTGGTGCTGAGGCCTTCGGTGGTGCTCATCCTGAGCAAGATGATGAACTTCTTCAGAGGCTTCGTCTATCTGCCTTTGCAGTTCAGCTAGCCTGGCCATCTTTTCTTTCTTCCTCTGCACCTGTTGATGAAGCATCTCCATGTCTCTGATTTCTTGATCTATCTCGTCCTCTGGTGGTGTCGGGCTGACAGCCTTCCTTTTCTGGCTTCGGGCCTCCCGAAGAGAGACAGTCTCCTGATTGTGGTCCAGCGGTTGAAGAGCTGCAGTACCAGTTGCTGAAGCTTTCTTCGGCGCCATAACGAAGGTTTATGATCGCCGAAGGTGTTCAGAAAACTCAGAGTGTGGAAGTGAGTTCACCGGAGGTGGGCGCCAATGTTGGAGACTTGTTCTCAAATGCTATGAGTTAAGAACAAGGCAACACAGAAAATATTAATTGATAAAGTCCTTCGCCCTTCGAAGCATTATTTCCCTTAGGATCTAATGATTTTCGGACGAAGGCTATGAAGGACGTACCTTCATAGACATAGCATATGATGACAGAGAACGAATCATAAAGAATACCAATGATTACATAGATAATTATATCATTATCAATTTATCATTATTATAAAGAAACAGAAATAATATCAAATTACAAATGTACCTTCAGCTTGGAAGGGAATGAAAGTACAAGTGTGACGCACGAGCAAATGCCAAATCAGCGTGAACAGTACGGGGGTACTGTTCACCTATTTATAGGCACAGGACACAGCCTATGCAAAATTACATTTATGCCCTTTACATTTGATAATAATTCTATAGTAATCTACCGAGGTCTGAATAGCCTTTTCATCTTTAAGTCGGTTTCATTTTTTGCTACCACGCCGAAGCTTTCCTGCTCACACCTTCAGCACCGTATCAACCTTCGTATTATTCTGGTTTGTTGTGATACCGACTTGAGTCCGAAGATACCTGTTCACACATTATACTCCAGAAATACTGTTAAATCCTGTTTTTGAGGACCTTCGTAAGCCGAAGGCCCCCAACAGCTTGTTCACTATTTTGGCATGAGTGCATCCGGCCTTCAAAAATGTAGTAGCCGTGCCACGGGAAGCTAACAGAGCATAGAAATCCCCGTGCCCAGTTATAACTTCATCGAGCGCATCAACTTCATTTTCAATATGCTCGAAGGCTCTAGGAATATCTTCAGCCAAAGGGGCAATTTCTTCAGAGCTAGCCCAAACCGAGTTGAATATTCCTTTTAATCGATGCACACAGCGGGTGGCAAAATCCGAGCACTTATTCCAAAGGTCTTTCAGTGATTCCTGCAGCTTCGTATTCTTCTCAGCTTCGGCTTCAGATTTTGCTTGCAGTTCTTTTCTTTCTTGCTCGAAGCGCTCTGATTCTTCCTTCAAAGTTGTTCGAGCATTGAAAAGTTCCTCTCTTAATTTAGTATTTTTAGCTTGTGCTTCCGCAAAGGAACCTTCCGCTGCTTGTAGTAGGAAATCTTTCTTCTCTAGAGAAGCTTCAAAATCTTTAATCTTGTTCTCCAAGCCTTCAATTATTATTTCATTTTTCTTATCTTCAAAATCCTGCTGCATTCTTAGTGCCTTACTTAGCAGCATGCTCTGTGAAAACAAGTTAAGGTTAGAACATTTTAATCCATCACAAAGGTAACAAGAATCTAGACAAAGATTTCACCTTGAAATTGGAATAGAATAGGCTACCGACAATGTGTTGTCATCGGTAACCACTAATGTTAGACTCCAGCTTCAGCAAACCAACACTCTTAGACAGAGTGCCGATTATTTTTGCCCCAACGTGGTCGCGAATAAATCCCAAAATTTCTTCATAAACCCCGCCGAAGAGCAGAGATCCTGACTGATAGCTACAAGATATTCCATATTCTTTCAGCTCCTACTTGTCTGCCTCGGACAGTTCCTGGCCACCAAGGTGCCGAAGGTCAAAATCTTTCTCTCCCGAAGAAGTATCAACAACTTTCTTCCCTTTATCAGGCACTGCAGCCATGCTTTCCTCCGCAGCCACAAATGTCTCTTCCGCAACCATATCTGATATAAGCTTGTCAATTCCTGACATTGTGGTTGCGAGTTTTGCAGCTTCGGCAACAGCTTCGGCTTCGGCACTCGCAGCAGTCACTATTTTGGCCGCTGAGGCTAAAGGCGGTGTTCGCTCGATGGCTTGCATCACGTTGACTATTCTTTGTTTCTTTTGCCCTTCAGCCTTCTCCTTTGCAGCCCAAGGTTGTTCTTTCTTCTGTAAAAATTTCGTCAGTTCTGGTCCTAGAGGACTTAGCAGCTTGATGGGCAGGGAGTCAGTGATTACCTTTAAAATTTCTGTACTTCGGCAGCAGAGGGTGTTGAAGGAGCTTCATCTGTCTCATCCACCTTCGGCTCAATAGAGGAAGTTATATCAAGCCTTTGTTTTTTAGAAGGTGTCGCCTTCGCCTCCAGAGCTGTTTTCTCTTTCTTCAAAAAAATTTCATCTTCTTTTATGAGCCGGGCAGATTGCCCATTCAGGATGCTAACAACCCGTTTCCTTTTCACCCCTTCGCTCCCTTTGTCAAGCTTTTCATAGTCGGGGTATTCGAAATTCAAAGCGTCCATTACCTGGTTCAATCTTTGTTTCGGCCGGGTACCGAACGCTGCAGTCATCAACTGATCTTCTTTCTTGGTATAATTCCCAAGTATTTCATTGCACATGGTCTCAATCATATCTAGCTATTCTTTGCAAGGATTTTTGAATTGTTTCTCAAACTTAAAGCGGTAAGGGAGCCGTACAAGCTCGTGCTTATTTCCCACGACTTTTCTCTTCGGCATTCCCCAACCACTAGAAGTCAGATATGTTCTGTTTGATGAATACTCTTGCACTAAGTCTCTATTACTGATGTGCTCGACTACCACTCTAAATTCTACTTCAGCCAACTGGCAGGGTAACCCCAATTGCATATTGCATAAGGGTTGAGTCATGCCGAAGTTCAACTTTAACGGACTCAAAACGATGCTCATTAACTTCTCCCTCTTTTTCTCATCCGCTTTCATGTAAAACCATTCATTAGTCCATCCATTCGTCCACTTGGTACGATAGCCAATAACCGAGGCCTTCGTATCCTTCCGATACGCAAAATTGTAGCAGCCAAAGTTCCTATGAAGGCCATCTGCTCTAGCCTTTGTCTGGTAGTGAAGTTCGTGCACCCGGCAGAAAGCTTCGGCATTCGCATCCATTCCCAGGCTTCGGAGAGCCCATATGTAGACACTAAGTCTAACAATAGCATTGGGGGTCAGCTGATGAAGGTATATTTCAAAGTTCTTTAGAACGTCCCATATCATGTCATTTAGCGGGAACCGAAGCCCCGCTCTGAAGAAGTGCTTAAAGAAGACAACTTCATCATCCCTCGGCTCCGAAATTATCTATTCCCTAGTAAATCGAACAAGCTTGCTCTCAAACTCCCCGAAATAGCCTAGTTTTTTCATCATAGTCATGTCATCTTCTCTTACAGTAGATTTTTCAAATTCAAGATGACTAGGCTTTGTCGGGTTTAGAATGTTGTAGTCCTCTTCGCTCTCATTATCACTCTCACCCTCAACCATAGTTTGTCCAACTTCAACATTGGAAGCACCTTCATCAGTAACTTCCCTTGGCACAACTAGACCTGATAGCTTCATCACTTCTAATATGGGCGCTGTTTCGGTAGCTTTGGCCTCGTCCCCCACGCGAGACACCCTAGTGGTGGATTGAACTCTGGCCATTTGTGTTTACGCTTTTTCTAAGGCGAAGCTAATCACCAATGATGGAGTGTTTGCTCGAAAATGCAATACAGAGAGCTTCGGCTATGGTTAAATTTTTTAACAGCACAACAGTGCAATGGCAATGAATGTTGTGGTAACTCCTCACTAACCCGTCTGTTCATATAGTGCTGCACGGGGAGAAGGCGAACTGCCATACTGTTTGCACTGGCTGAGCGGTGGACCGTCCGCCGTCCGGAATATTATATTCGTTTCTCGGCAACAAGCTCAGGGAAGGTGTTTTTTGGACCTTCGACATTCCAAAGCCTTCGTGTTTTTTGCGGAGCAAGCTCGTTACGAAAAACGATCTAGCACCGCAAAGGGGCTTCTGTTGGGGGTCTTCTTCCCCACCGAAGGTCCTCAAGGCAAAAACACCTTCGGTAAGACAGTACAAAGGCAGGTATAACATGAAGATATAAGTAGAAGATGATGCGGACAAAAGCTGAAGCTTCGACTGAAAGAGCTTCGACTAGGTATTATGATAAAGGCGAAGGACGATACCGACTTAAAGAGGAAAAGACAATATAGTCCTTGATAGTTCGCATTATGATTATAATTAGTTATCAGGGACATTGTCACACCCGGGTTTCAGGGGTCCAAAGCCCGGGCGCGAACATAATCACCAGGTGTGCTGGGACCAAGTCTCACACATATGATGAATCATGGCACAGGATCGAATGTCACATCTTTACTATATAATAGGAGTTCTATACAAAATAAATAAGTAATTACATTATAAGGAGAACGGTCCAGCAACCCAAAGTTGACTGGGAGACGACGACCTAGATCTCTCACGAACTCATCGCAGCATCCTCCATGTGCCTCATCCTGCGGTACCTGTGCTCGACCTGTGGGGGGGTGTGAGACAGCAAGAGTGAGCTCACATACGTTCATCGCTCAACAAGTTGTGGGGAATAATGTGCATGAACTCGCCAAAGGTGGGAGCTCACGTGAAGTGTAAGGCTTACCAAAGAGGATGGTTGAAGCTGAGCATTGCTTTTAAAGTTGGTCAAAATTTTATTAGTAATTACTAAGTATAAGTAAATACCAACCCAATTAAATAGTAGAACAAAAGTAACAACATCACCTGCGATGCAATGCATATGACAAATTGAGTTTAAGTTCCATAATTTAATCATCAGAGAGTCCTGAGCTGCTCATGACCGCGAGCTCGGCTAGTATACCAGTTTTACACTCTGCAGAGGTGGTACCCTTTACCCACAAGTCATGTTACCCATCTGCCAAGGGATCGCGACTTCCCATACACCTCTACCGAGGAGGCGAGGCAGGGTAACACTACGAGGCCTTTACAAAGTTCCACTAGCTTCAGAAAACCCGCTACAGTTTATAGGAAGCTCCAATGCAGGAATCCCTTGCAGGACCGCCATCGCAGCAAAATCCTCCCGAGGGCCTCCCTACACTGACCACTCCCCTACTGCCCTTGCCCCTTTCGGGTAAGGTAGTCCTCCACTAGCTTTCCTAATTAATCAGCCAAGGGCGTCCATAAACCCTTGTGGTGGCACGTGTTTCTCAAGTTAAGCTCTATGTTCCAATTAACATTAATGATCTTGACATGAACAATAAATAACAACGGATAACAAAAGTATAATCATGAATAATGTGTATCTCAATGCCCAAAACCACATATAGCACTAGCAAGTACTACCCAAAAAGTTCAGTGGTAAACAAGGCATAAAGATAGACAAACTAGGGTAACCTATTAGGTCCCATCAAAATTAACCTATGCAGATCATTATGATTAATTAGAACATGAGTGGGTAAAAGAAGTGATCAAGGGCACAACTTGCCTGAGACTTGAGATCCCAGGTACCAGGATGATCTTCAGATTCTCGTGACCTCACTGCTAGTCGTAGTAATACAAACATACATGGTATAGGCAAAATTAACATCACACCAAACATAAGAACAACTAAATAATAATAATTTATGCGTTGCTACGAGACCAACGGAACTTGAACGGATCAAATCGGAGTTAAAACGGAGGAGATACGAATTTCCTAAGGTTTTATGTATTTGATACGAGGTTAATTGAGAAATAAATTTTAATACTATTTTCATGTTAAAACAGAGACACAGGGTGATAAACAACATTATTACAAAATTATAGAAACTGAAATGGATTAATTTGGACTTAGTATGCATTTTCTATGAATTAAACAAATTCTAGCATTTATTTTTGCATAAAAATCATTTTCTAATTCCTTTTATCTAATTTCTTAACTCCTTGGACTGGACGCACAAAACCAGAGGACTGCAGGGGGCTCTGCGCAATGTTTCCTAGACTCAAAGAACAGCACCCGAGGACTGTGGGTTGTTTTTAAATAAACAGAGGGGCTCTTTTGTTAATCCGACTGGCCGAAGGGGTACCCTTCGTTTCTGGCCGCCAGATCACGAGTGCACGACCACGATTACATTGGTGAGGGTTATGAATGGGTATGCGCTTTCGGCCGTTGGATCGTGATCCCCCGGCCCGAATCAAGGGCGCGGCAAACCACGACTAGGTCCATCCATCTGTAGATCTACGGTTTAAATCGAATGCGGGCGAAAGGGGTATTCGACTTCTAATCTGAGCCCTTCCCAGGAGATCGGACGGCACCAGGCCACACTGCGAACCGGTATGTTGATATCTGATCTTGACCCCACGTTCCCAATCCGACGCCCAGGCACTTTCTCCCTAACCCAGCCGCACCCCGACGACGGAGCTCAGCTCCCGCGGTGGCCGGTTCGCCGGCGAGCACGAAATTCGGTGCTAACCGCCCCCATCTAGAAATTGATCGCTACTACATCGAGAGGGGAAAATGGTGAAACTGCAGAGAGGGGTCTCACCGGCAGTGGTGCTGCGTGGAGGGTCAGACCGCGGTGAGAAGCGATCTGCGGCGGTGCTTGAATCGACGGCGACAAATTCAGGTGACGTCGGTGGCTAATCCTCCGCCAAACGATCGCGGTTGCCTTCCTCACGGCCGAGAGAGTCTTCCGGGTTCCACACCCCGCGTCTAGCCGTCGGCAGTCCCGGATTCGCCTGCGGCGGTTCATTCTCTCACCGATGATGGAGCGAGGGAAACGGGGAGCATGCGAGGAGGGTACGGAGCCAACGGGTCCACGGCCACTACGGCTTTATAACCCGCAGGGTCAGTCAACCGAGCTGGCGGAACTGGCGGCGGCAGCACCGGCGATCTCGCGGCGGTCGTTGCGGTCCGTTAGCGCACGAGGGGGAAAGAACGGTGTCCGCGCGCTTGAGCGGATGTCAAGGCGGTCCCACACACCAGTGGAAGGGAGAGAGGTGCGCACGCCAACGGAAAGGCTGACACACGGGGGCCGCGACTCAGTGAAACGTGCGCGCCCACCACGACTGACGAAAGGGCCCCACGCCGCAGAGACAGATGGCGCGCGCAGTGGGGTTTGGGCCGCGCAGCACGCTTCTGCTGGTGGGCCAGATAGATGGTGCGAGGCCCATTTAGCTAGGTTTGTTTTATTCTTTTATTTTCTATTCCTTTTTTTCTCTATTTTCAAATCCAAATTTGAATTCAAATTTAAGCTCATCACTACAACTTATGTTTGTGAAATTAGGGGTATTAATTCTGGATATATTTATTTATATATATTATTTATATTTTTCATATCATTTTTCTTCTTCTCATTTCCAAAACCCTAAATTTTAATTTAGGGACAATTCAACCTTTAGAATTATTATTTTATTATTATTAACATTATTATTTTATTCAATGCACAAACAATAAGACTCCAACAAGGTGCACTTTCTTTTAATTTAGTGTCTTTGGTTTGATTTAAACACTCTTCATTTTATATATGCTCTTTTCATGATGCAAATAAGTCACATGAATTGAGGAGATCTCTCTATTATTCTTTGTATACGATTTTGAGTATTACAAATCCTACCCCCTTAAAAATAATCTCGTCCCCGAGATTTGCAAGAAAAGGGATACAATAGGTTTGGTTTAGAATTTTAGTTTCTCATTGGGTTTTGGACATCAAAGTTTTATTCAAGTTTTTTTTCATAACAGTTAGTAGACGATTTGGAATATATTGATATTGTATGTCTATCCATCTATTATGGCGCAGGAGGCACGGTTATGGCAAGGGTATAATAAGGACAGACTTCATCCAGAACTGTGGATCTTGATTCCGCTGGCGATTCAACTTGATCTTTGAAAACTTGAGTTGATGCTTATCCTTTTTTGACGTGGTTGGTCTTCTTTGGCCTTTCTTCTTGGAGTTGCCATCCGAGTTAATGACATATAGTTAGGATAGCCAGGGTACACGAGGTAGGTAGGTTTGAACAAAGTTTTACTTTGCTTTTGTGATATCTGGATTAGACAACCTATGATGTAGGTTAGGTTGTGGTTTCACGGACGAGTTGGTCTAAGACACCAATTCAGGTTTAGCACCCATTTATAGGAATATAATCTAATCTATGTTACCAGTATTAACTCACTTGTTTAAGTAACTTAGATTAGAGTAGCTCAACTTAAGGTTAGACTTCGTTAGGTTGGATTAATCTATCAGATCAGATCTAGGTTAGATTGTTATGACTAGAGATAGACTAGATAAAATCTCATTAATTAGATCCTGGTTGTTACTTTCGGATGAGATAAGTAGAGTGGTTAGGATAAGATGATTCCTTCAAGATAAGATGAATCTATTGGGATAAGAGAGAATCTTTTAAGATAAATGGAGGATAATCTAGGTTGTTTAGTTATCTCATGAATTTTATTCATTTATATTTATGCTTATATGTATATGTAGATGTAATTGTGGATATTACTCCACAACTCATCACACTCAATCAAAGATCCAAATCAGACAAGTATCATAAGAACAAACATTCAAGCATACAAAAAAAATAGTTTTGTTGTGGTTTCTATGAATAGGTCTCCTATTCCTAAAGTCACTTTAGGCACAGGATTTCAAAGTGTGAAATCCACATTTGTCTTTAGAAATAAAAGGTGAGAATAATCAGAGTAAAGCGGAAATAGATGAGAAAAGATTAAGAAAAGTTTAGAAAGAATCAGAGTAGCAAAGGTAAGTAAATAAAGGTTGTCCAGTTCTATCTAGGTTTCGTCCTACAGTCAACATTCCTCTGATACCACTTCTGTCACACCCGGGTTTCAGGGGTCCAAAGCCCGGGCGCGAACATAATCGCCAGGTGTGCTGGGACCAAGTCTCACACATATGATGAATCATGGCACAGGATCGAATGTCACATCTTTACTATATAATAGGAGTTCTATACAAAATAAATAAGTAATTACATTATAAGGAGAACGGTCCAGCAACCCAAAGTTGACTGGGAGACGACGGCCTAGATCTCTCACGAACTCATCGCAGCATCCTCCATGTGCCTCATCCTGCGGTACCTGTGCTCGACCTGTGGGGGGGTGTGAGACAGCAAGAGTGAGCTCACATACGTTCATCGCTCAACAAGTTGTGGGGAATAATGTGCATGAACTCGCCAAAGGTGGGAGCCCACGTGAAGTGTAAGGCTTACCAAAGAGGATGGTTGAAGCTGAGCATTGCTTTTAAAGTTGGTCAAAATTTTATTAGTAATTACTAAGTATAAGTAAATACCAACCCAATTAAATAGTAGAACAAAAGTAACAACATCACCTGCGATGCAATGCATATGACAAATTGAGTTTAAGTTCCATAATTTAATCATCAGAGAGTCCTGAGCTGCTCATGACCGCGAGCTCGGCTAGTATACCAGTTTTACACTCTGCAGAGGTGGTACCCTTTACCCACAAGTCATGTTACCCATCTGCCAAGGGATCGCGACTTCCCATACACCTCTACCGAGGAGGCGAGGCAGGGTAACACTACGAGGCCTTTACAAAGTTCCACTAGCTTCAGAAAACCCGCTACAGTTTATAGGAAGCTCCAATGCAGGAATCCCTTGCAGGACCGCCATCGCAGCAAAATCCTCCCGAGGGCCTCCCTACACTGACCACTCCCCTACTGCCCTTGCCCCTTTCGGGTAAGGTAGTCCTCCACTAGCTTTCCTAATTAATCAGCCAAGGGCGTCCATAAACCCTTGTGGTGGCACGTGTTTCTCAAGTTAAGCTCTATGTTCCAATTAACATTAATGATCTTGACATGAACAATAAATAACAACGGATAACAAAAGTATAATCATGAATAATGTGTATCTCAATGCCCAAAACCACATATAGCACTAGCAAGTACTACCCAAAAAGTTCAGTGGTAAACAAGGCATAAAGATAGACAAACTAGGGTAACCTATTAGGTCCCATCAAAATTAACCTATGCAGATCATTATGATTAATTAGAACATGAGTGGGTAAAAGAAGTGATCAAGGGCACAACTTGCCTGAGACTTGAGATCCCAGGTACCAGGATGATCTTCAGATTCTCGTGACCTCACTGCTAGTCGTAGTAATACAAACATACATGGTATAGGCAAAATTAACATCACACCAAACATAAGAACAACTAAATAATAATAATTTATGTGTTGCTACGAGACCAACGGAACTTGAACGGATCAAATCGGAGTTAAAACGGAGGAGATACGAATTTCCTAAGGTTTTATGTATTTGATACGAGGTTAATTGAGAAATAAATTTTAATACTATTTTCATGTTAAAACAGAGACACAGGGTGATAAACAACATTATTACAAAATTATAGAAACTGAAATGGATTAATTTGGACTTAGTATGCATTTTCTATGAATTAAACAAATTCTAGCATTTATTTTTGCATAAAAATCATTTTCTAATTCATTTTATCTGATTTCTTAACTCCTTGGACTGGACGCACAAAACCAGAGGACTGCAGGGGGCTCTGCGCAATGTTTCCTAGACTCAAAGAACAGCACCCGAGGACTGCGGGTTGTTTTTAAATAAACAGAGGGGCTCTTTTGTTAATCCGACTGGCCGAAGGGGTACCCTTCGTTTCTGGCCGCCAGATCACGAGTGCACGACCACGATTACATTGGTGAGGGTGATGAATGGGTATGCGCTTTCGGCCGTTGGATCGTGATCCCCCGGCCCGAATCAAGGGCGCGGCAAACCACGACTAGGTCCATCCATCTGTAGATCTACGGTTTAAATCGAATGCGGGCGAAAGGGGTATTCGACTTCTAATCTGAGCCCTTCCCAGGAGATCGGACGGCACCAGGCCACACTGCGAACCGGTATGTTGATATCTGATCTTGACCCCACGTTCCCAATCCGACGCCCAGGCACTTTCTCCCTAACCCAGCCGCGCCCCGACGACGGAGCTCAGCTCCCGCGATGGCCGGTTCGCCGGCGAGCACGAAATTCGATGCTAACCGCCCCCATCTAGAAATTGATCGCTACTACATCGAGAGGGGAAAATGGCGAAACTGCAGAGAGGGGTCTCACCGGCAGTGGTGCTGCGTGGAGGCTCAGACCGCGGTGAGAAGCGATCTGCGGTGGTGCTTGAATCGACGGCGACAAATTCAGGCGACGTCGGTGGCTAATCCTCCGCCAAACGATCGCGGTTTCCTTCCTCACGGCCGAGAGAGTCTTCTGGGTTCCACACCCCGCGTCTAGCCATCGGCAGTCCCGGATTCGCCTGCGGCGGTTCATTCTCTCACCGATGATGGCGCGAGGGAAACGGGGAGCATGCGAGGAGGGTACGGAGCCAACGGGTCCACGGCCACTACGGCTTTATAACCCGCAGGGTCAGTCAACCGAGCTTGCGGAACTGGCGGCGGCAGCACCGGCGATCTCGCGGCGGTCGTTGCGGTCCGTTAGCGCACGAGGGGGAAAGAACGGTGTCCGCGCGCTTGAGCGGATGTCAAGGCGGTCCCACACACCAGTGGAAGGGAGAGAGGTGCGCACGCCAACGGAAAGGCTGACACACGGGGGCCGCGACTCAGTGAAACGTGCGCGCCCACCACGACTGACGAAAGGGCCCCACGCCGCAGAGACAGATGGCGCGCAGTGGGGTTTGGGCCGCGTAGCACGCTTTTGCTGGTGGGCCAGATAGATGTTGCGAGGCCCATTTAGCTAGGTTTGTTTTATTCTTTTATTTTCTATTCCTTTTTTCTCTATTTTCAAATCCAAATTTGAATTCAAATTTAAGCTCATCACTACAACTTATGTTTGTGAAATTAGGGGTATTAATTCTGGATATGTTTATTTATATATATTATTTATATTTTTCATATCATTTTTCTTCTTCTCATTTCCAAAACCCTAAATTTTAATTTAGGGACAATTCAACCTTTAGAATTATTATTTTATTATTATTAACATTATTATTTTATTCAATGCACAAACAATAAGACTCCAACAAGGTGCACTTTCTTTTAATTTAGTGTCTTTGGTTTGATTTAAACACTCTTTATTTTATATATGCTCTTTTCATGATGCAAATAAGTCACATGAATTGAGGAGATCTCTCTATTATTCTTTGTATACGATTTTGAGTATTACAGACATGGATGTTATTCTGTCCGGGCTGCGTCCTGTGCCTATAAATAGATGAACAGTTGAAAGGGAAATGTGCCTTTGGGCCATTTCTAAGTATTTTGGTGATTAAGTGCCCAACACAAATGGTTTAAGTGTAAATCATGCAAATTGGTGGATGAAGTGCAAATCATCAATAAGGTATAATTCTAGACTTAATACATTGTTTTTTGTGTACTAACATATTTGTCTAAGTGCTAGAAACAGAGAAAATACAAAAGGAAAAAGACTTGGCTGGAGTAGTCAAGACTCTGCGCAGTCTGGGTGCACCGGACAGTGTCCGGTGGTGCACCGGATAGTGTCCGGTGCGCTAGGCTGGAGTCTGGTCAACTAGCCGCTCCCGGGAATTCGTCGGCGGCGTACGACTAAAATTCACCAGACCGTCCGGTGGTGCACCGGACTGTCCGGTGAGCCAACGGTCGGCCGCGCCAACGGTCGGCTGCGCAATCCGCGCGTGACGCGTGGCCGAGCCAACGGTCTGATGGGGGCACCGGACTGTCCGGTGCGCCAACAGCTCCAAATCTTCAACAGTCGGCTGCGCCAATTTAGGAAAGCAATCTGCACCGGGACACTGAACAGGGACTGTCCGGTGCGCCACTCGACAGAAGGCAAGAATTGCCTTCCTGGATTGCTCTCAACGGCTCCTAGCTTCCTTAGGGCTATAAAAGGGACCCCTAGGCGCATGGAGGAGTACACCAAGTATACTCTGAACATTCTAAGACTCCTGCACTCCATCCTCGCACACTCGATTGACATTCTTAGTGATTTGAGCTCCGTTCTAGTGGTGAACTTGTTGTGTTTCATTTGAGCTCAAGTCTTGGCTTGTGTGTGTGCGTATTGCTGGGATTTGTGTGTGTTGCTTCCCTCCCTTAATCTAGTGCTTTCACTTTGATATTTGTTGTAAGGGCGAGAGACTCCAACTTGTGGAGATTCCTCGCAAACGGGAAAGGTGATAAGAAAAAGGAACACTGTGGTATTCAAGTTGATCATTGGATCACTTGAGAGGGGTTGAGTGCAACCCTCGTCCATTGGGACGCCACAACGTGGAGTAGGCAAGTTTTGTACTTGGCCGAACCACGGGATAAACCACTGTGTCTACTGTGTTATGTCTCTCTGTGGTTTCTGTGTTTCACAAGTACTCCTCTCCAGCCACTTGATTCTATTGCACTAACACTTAACCAAGTTTTTGTGGCAATAAGTTTTAAGTTTTATAGGATCACCTATTCACCCCCCTCTAGGTGCTCTCAATTGGTATCGGAGTCGTTCTCTTCACGAAAGGGACTAATCGCCTGAAAGGATGGATCCTAAAGGAAAGGGGATGGTGATCAACGACAAGGAGAAGGAGTCCTTCATCAATGAGCCAAAAGACGACAAGCCCACTGACTCGGGCTCAAGTCACAAGAAGAAGGATGGGAAGAAGAAGAGGCGCATAAAGAAGATAGTCTACTACGACAGCGACGAGTCCTCTTCCTCCTAAAGAGACGACGACGACGAGAAAAAGAAAACGGTCAACTCAAACTTTTCTTTTGATTATTCTCGTATTCCGCAAAATTCCAATGCTAATTTGCTTTCCATTCCTCTTGGTAAACCTCCACACTTTGATGGAGAGGACTACGGATTTTGGAGTCACAAAATGGGTAGCCACTTGTTCTCTCTTCATCCAAGTATATGGGAGATAGTAGAAAATGGAATGCAATTTGATAGTACGGATAATCCCATGTTTATCAATGAACAAATTCACAAAAATGCACAAGCTACAACTGTTCTTTTAGCATCCTTGTGCAGGGAAGAGTATCATAAGGTGGGTGGCTTGGATAATGCCAAGCAAATTTGGGACACCCTTAAGATCTCACATGAGGGGAACGACGCCACCATGATCACCAAGATGGAGTTGGTGGAAGGTGAACTAGGAAGGTTCGCAATGATCAGGGGGGAGGAGCCAACCCAAACGTACAACAGGCTTAAGAACCTGGTCAACAAAATCAGGAGCTATGGAAGCACGAGATGGACAGACCACGACGTCGTCTGGCTTTTGCTAAGATCTTTCACTGTCCTTGATCCTCATCTTGTAAACTCTATCCGTGAAAATTCTAGGTACACCAAGATGACGCCCGAGGAAATACTCGAAAAGTTTGTAAGCGGGCGAATGATGATCAAGGAGGCAAGATATGTTGATGAGGCGTTGAATGGCCCACTGCCGATCCACGAGCCTCAAACCGTTGCTCTCAAAGCAGGGAGGCACTACCTAGCAAGGTGGTGCAAGTTGAGGCGGCCGGGCTAAATGAGGATGAAATGGCCCTCATCATCAAGCGCTTCAAGACGACGCTCAAAGGTCGCAAGGAGCATCCCAACAAGAGCAAGACGAAGGGAAAGAGCTCCTGCTTCAAGTGTGGTAAGATTGGTCACTTTATTGCTAATTGTCCCGATAATGATAGTGACCAGGAACAAGGAAAGAATGGGAAGAGAGAGAACAAGAAGGTTTACAAGAAGGCTAAGGGCGAGGTACACCTTGGAAAAGAGTGGGACTCGAATTGTTCCTCGTCCGACTCTGACGACGAAGGACTCGCCGCCACGACCTTCAACAAATCGTCTCTCTTCCCCAACGAGCATCACACCTGCCTCATGGCAAAGGAGAAGAAGGGAAGCACTCGAAATACTATTACATATGCTTCTTCAAGTGATGATGAATCTAGTGATGATGAAGTAGACTACACAAGTTTATTCAAAGGTTTAGATAGAACTAAAATTGATAAGATCAATGAATTAATTGATGCTTTGAATGATAAGAATAGATTATTAGAAAAGCAAGAGGATCTTTTATATGAAGAGCATGATAAATTTGTAAGTGTGCAAAAGTCTCTTGCTTTAGAAGTTAAAAGAAATGAAATGCTTTCATGTGAATTATCTACTTGTCATGAGTCTATTTCTAGTCTAAAGAGTATCAATGATGACTTAAATGCTAAGTTAGAAGTAGCTAATAAATCTAGCTCATGTATTGAACATGTAGTAATTTGCAATAGGTGTAAGGACTTTAATGTTGATGCATGTGTTGAGCACGTTACTACTATTGCAAAATTAAATGGTGAAGTGGCTAGTCTTAATGCCCAACATAAGACTAGCAAAAATGACTTTGATAAGCTAAAATTTGCAAGGGATGCCTACACTATTGGTAGACACCCCTCTATTAAGGATGGACTTGGCTTTCGAAGGGAAGCCAAGAACTTGACAAGTCATAAGGCTCCCATCTCCGCCAAGGAGAAAGGGAAGGCCCCTATGGCTAATAGTGGTCAAAAGAATCATGCTTTCATTTATAGTGATAGAAAGTTCTCTAGAAATGCTTATAGGAACTATGCTTATGATTCACATGCTATGACTGCTTCTAGTTCCTCTGTTGTGCATGGTAGAAATATGCCTAGAAAAAATGTTGTTCACATGTCTAGGAAAGTAAGTAATGAACCGTCTACCATTTACCATGCTTGTAATGTTTCCTTTGCAATTTATAGTAAGAATAAGAAAGTGATTGCTAGTGTGGCGGAACCGCCCGAATTATTCCAGCTTAAGTGCCCAAGTCGCACCCATAAGGGCAGCAACACACTTAAACAGGATTAACCCGTCAGTCCCTCGGATCTAGTCCGATAAAGCCACTTACCAGGATCGAAAACCACTAGCTCACACGAAGGTGAGGCACACAGAAATACAATAAAACATAATACCACAAATTTAATAAGTATCATTAGTGATTACATTATCGGAGTTTCAAAAATAATAACCATAAATTTTAATGCAGCGGAAATAACTAACGGAGAAAACCGAGTAACATGGCGAAGCCTGGCCACGCTACTCCTCCTGGTCCTCTCCTGCGGAAGCAATAACCCTCTCGACCATCTATCCCGGTGGCAGGGATGAAGGCCAAGTCACACCAGCAACCAATCATCTAAGGAGTACCTACAAAAATTATGCCACAAGCAAGGCTGAGTATACTAATACTCAGCTAGACTTACCCGGTGTGAGGAGTCTACTCCTCTACCTCTAGACATGCAGTTGTTTGGCTGAGGGGTTTGGTTTGCCAAAAGCACTAGCTGAGTCTAAAAACAAGTTTTAGCTTTCCAAGTTTTAGTAGAATCCTTTAGACTAGATGTGTACCTAGCTAATCATACATGGTATCAAACATTTTATCAATCAACATCTTTTGCCAGTCACCTCATTTCCACTTATTACTCAATGTAGCAGCATGGATCAAGCAGTCTCATTAGTTGCGAGAAGCAGACGATTCGAATCGAGTTTTTAAATCTTGCAAGGTAAACCTAAACACACGACGTGGCGAGGCACTCCGTCCCCACACACATCAACCGTCCCCATCGATTCCCTGGCAAGAGATCAGGGCTCACCGCCTTGGCGTACAATCCTCACTGACCCCGACTGTCGTCGTGCAGTGACCGCACTTGTACCCACCATAACCGGAATGGGAGACCACGTCTCAGGTCGCGTGAGGGGATATGTCTGCGGGCAGGTTCACTCAGGTACTAGGCTTACCGATTTACCATATTTCTCGGCATGTGTTTAGTACGTTCAAACGCTTGACACACGGTACCACACCTTAATCCTTATTCCAAATTTTATCCCGTGGACAACCAATCCCCATGGATTGTTGTCCACAACCAGCATCATTGTGATAAGAAAGTGGATACAACCAATTTCCTGACCTCGCGCGAGTGCTAGAAAAATCACTCGACTTCTACCGAGATCCTAATTAATAAAGCAGCTATTTCGACCTAGCATACTAGTATTCATCTCAACAGGATTCCTGAGATCATGCAACTAGGGTTTCAAACAACTCCTACACCTAAGTGCACATTCAATCCTACAATCATTAAGTATAGTAAAATAGCATAAATAACAGGTTATGCATAAACCGGGGCTTGCCTTAATTTAACACTTAGTGTTTGCTGGGGGTACTCGCTTGGCGAGCATCCACTAGTTAAGTTCATCCTTCCTTGGGTCATCCACCGACTGCACCTTGTGGTTGGCACCACATCACTTGCACGATCATCATCTCTCGGTCCTATATGAGATGCAGGATGCACATGTATGAATATAATGAAAAATATCACAATATATTCCAATACATGATAGCGAACTAAACACTAATTAGTAAGACACTGCAATGACTATACGCAAGCGCTATCTATTCGTACGTTATCGGCGTTCAACATTAACACCATTGAAAAGGCAACAACAATTTATTTATTTGCGCAACACAACTACGTCATCACAAGTACGCGCATTTTGTTTATTTGGATACGACTTTTCATTAGTTCTTCTATTTATCACACAAAAGCATCCCCAAACACCGATTTAACATAGGACCTATGCATCAAGGACTATGGAACTCCTATATCACAACCAACTAGAGAAGGAAACATATAAAACAAGACACACATGTCATAACTAGCTTAGTCATGGCAAGTCTATATTAATTTAGTGCTAACCAACCATTTTTAGCCAAAAGGGTGAACTAACAATCAAATAGGCACTAGCAGAATTTTTGGACAGCAATACAGCAGTCACTTATTTCAGTCATAACTCACAAGATATTTAACCAAAAATAGTAAACTAGGACTTTCTAGAAAGCTTGAATAGTGCTTTACAACTTTGGTATTGTCATCATAGCATGATTAAACACTTAGCAAGGTCAAAAGGTGTTAACACAACAGCGCTGTCCAGATTTGGACAGATTCAGACTTGTGACTTTAAAAATTCATAACTGAAGATTCAGGCATCCAAACAAGGTGATCCTAGACTTTCTGGAAAGGTAATAAAATTGTCTACATATCATTTATAAACATCTTAAGGTGATTCAATATTTAACTAAGGATAAAATACACTAGAAAACTTTGCTGTCCAGAACTGGGCAGATTCAGTCTCCATATTTGAAACATTCATAACTTAAGCTTCAGACCACCAAAAAGAGTGACCTAAGACTTTTTGGAAAGATCAGCAAAAGCACCACATAACTTTTATAATCACTAAGAAGTGATCCAATGTTTAACTAAATCAAACAACACAGTTTTCAAAATCTGTTCTGACGGTGGACAGAACACAGCAAGCAGTTGTAAAATTCATAACTCTTAAACTAATAGGCCTGTGGTTATGAAATTTTAACACAAGCAAGATTAGAAAAGCATATACAACTTTCTTATAACGACCATGAACAGATTGCAACATTAAATTGAGCAAACAATACAGTTTCTGAAATCTGTACAGAATTTGGACAGATTTAGTTACTGAATTTGTGAACAGCATAACTCCTAAACTGTCAGACCTATGACTGTCAAGTTTTAACACCAGCAAGATAATAAAGTTATCTACCACTTTTCTATAGCACATATCTACAGAAAACACCATTTAGTTCATCAAACATACAACACAACTAAAACAGTGCGTGCAGTCCAAAATAGCAATCAATAAATTACTCTAACGCTTTACTATTTATTCGAGTTAAGACAATCAATTAGAACCAACAAGTCGACTTGCAAATTTTATTCAAGTCATTTAGTGCACTAAAATTACTACAACCAATTAACAACGCATTCTCCACGATAATCACCCAACAATTTGTGTTTTAAATTAGACATCACATGAGCACTACTACTCTTTACCCGCGACCAAAACCATACACATTTAGACCCCAACAAGTAATTTACCGTGATTATGAGCTAAACCAAGTCATCTAACAAGTCGGCTAACTAGAGCAACGACACGGTCCGCTCGACAGCATACACGTCGGCTTGCCTATTACTATCGCAATCCGAGACACAACATATATATATATATATATATAACAAACACTTAACGAAATCGACTCCTATTTAACATGAGTTGGCTAATCACAGTAGAAGACTTAGCGAACCATTTAGACATTGCAACTCAAAACATGGGTGGGAGCAAGTTAATTAATGTGTCTTAACCTTTTCTCAACTTAAACTGGACAACACACAAGTCACTTAAAACACCATATTTTAGGAGGTCTAACATAGAGGCATTAACACCTAGCATAAAACTCCGTAAGACTTATATTGGCTACTGAGGGACCTAAAGCACTTATGTGCATATGCTATCGAATTGTTCTCCAATTTTAACCAGGACTGACTTATGAATGCTACTTGCTTCCAATAATTATTGGGCTGCGATAACGCTCATATAAGACCTCTAATCGATCAACGAGACATTTATTTATCCAATGGGAATGGAATGCGATACTTGACCAAGCAAGGCATCAATCCGCCATACAACAGAAACCATGCCGACACAGATGGACTTTTACTAGACTCATCATGCGCATAACCTTGTCTCGCATACAACCATATGGTGGCGTGCACTCGAGACACTTCAATCAATGTGGCGCGACCACTAATATATGAACTCTGATACTCATGTTTTAATAATTCATCCTCTATGCAACTAGCATTTTCTAAACTACTCGTCACACCAATAAATATACTCCCTATATAATCATGAATCCCATCACATTGCATAAAACAATTATAGTTTTCGCATAACCACATATCGATACATTTCCCAAACGTAATCCACATTTTGTAACTTAGTTTTTCGCATCAAACAACGCATCGCATATTTTTTCTACCAAGATATAAAAACATCTGAGTTCTTTTCTACTTCTTTTTCTTTCGCCACAAAATTCAATCCATACCAATACAATTTTTAAACATGCACCACATCGACCAAAACATAATTAGACAACTACAAATCGCATACATCACATAACCTTTTGTTCTCCAATCGCAAATGTGATCCTACCAATGCGCATAACCGAAACATTTTACACACATCCATTCAAATTAATTAAATGAGTCGGTCGAGAGCGACATGCATTGGCTCACCATAAACAAACCCAATCGGTGTTTGTGAGGACAACGGCGATTCCGATTTGTGCATCGCTACGAACATCGATGATCGTCGAGCGGCTTGCCTTCTCCACGCAAAACACGGGGTTCTCTCCTCCACAAAAATAAAACAAAGCAGCACACATACATAATTAATCATAGGAAAATAATGTCAATGCGGAATCGAACAAGGATTTACGCGGTCTCACCGGGATGAACGGCGTCGATGTTAGGGCTGCGCAGATCCGGTGACGTGAGACGCGTAGACGGTCGAACCGCGTAGATCAACGACGCGGCATGGGCTGTCCCCCAAACACCAACACGACGACGTGGGTCGGGGCTGCGCAGATCGAGTGAAGCACGCGATGTTGAGGGAATCCAGGGCTGCTGTTTTTTTTGATCAAAGAGCTGGGCGCAGGGAACTTGGAGGCTGTGGGCGATGGCTGGAGATGGTGGACTGGTGGCCGACGTTGGAGGAGGCTGACGGCGCTGGGGAAGACGAGCATCCGGAGCAAGTAGGGGCGAGCTCAAGGTGCTCCTGGCCTGGGCGTTTCCTGGCCGGGCAGGGAAGAGCAGGGGATGCCATGGGAGAGAGTGCAGGGCTGCTGCTCAAGGGGAGGTGCCGAGGGAGTAGCCGCTACCCCATGAATGGGAGAGGCTCGACCGCGGATCTCCAGACCTGGCGAGCAGAGCATGTCGCGCAGGGAGCAGAGGCGAGCGCCATGGCTGCCAGCGGCCAAGAGTAGAGGGAAAAATGGAGCAGGGAGAGGCGCTGAGGTAGAGAGGAAGCTTGCAGGGGCGCCATGGGCATAGACCTGGCCGAGGCCGAGGTCGGCTCAGGGAGGGGCGCCGAGCGCTACTGTCCATGGTGCAGGGTCTGCGCATGAGAGCCGGTGGCACAACTTAGAACGTGGATGGAGGGCACGGACGAGGACTGCTTCCCGGGCGAGGTGTCTGGTTGGCGTCCATGGACAAGCATCAAAGGGAGGGCGCTGGCCATGGAGCAAGGAGCAAAGAGCATGCAGGGAGGTGGAGCTGAGCTCCCTGCTGCACGCCATGTGGAAGAAGAAGACAGGGAGAAAAAGAAGAAGGTGGCGGCTAGGGGGGTAGGTGAATAAAAGCCAAGTGCAAGTGAGGGGTCCTTCTATTTATAGACAAGTCCTAGGGTTAGGGTTTCCTAGTGGGCCTATTGGGCTGGGTTGGGCTGGCCCAAAACATGTAATCGGGTTGCGCTAAATATTTTCCGGAAAAAGGCTCGTGCGGATTTCGTCGGTACGCAAAACAGAGTGAACGAGAGTTCGGACGAACGAACGATTGAGCGATTAATTCGGCCGAGAGTCTGATTTGAATTCGCTCGGAAATAACTCCTCGCGCATGATTCGAAAATAAATCGTCCTGAGATTTGATCGGATTTGGATTTTTAGTATGAGAAGGCGAATTGTGATATTTTAAAATCGCTGTCGATGCGGGTTTTGAGTTCGATTCGGACTTAGAGATATTTGGCTGAGTCGGATAATAAATAATTAGAGGACGACATACTAAGTATTCCGTGTGAGAGTACGGACTCGGATCAAAATAGTCGGACATCGATCAGGGTTTGAGGAATTAGACTCGGGCTCAAATCAAATAACAGCCGTCGAGAGTTTGATTTAATGAGCTTCAGATGAGATTTATAATTCGAGTATGATTTTGGAGTTTGCATTCGTTCCGAGAATTAAAAGTTTTAACAGGCTCCAAATTCGGCATTCGTCGAGATCGAATAGCTCCGAATTCGGTGAAGTATGTATGATTAACTTGATGAAAGGAGATAAATGTGATAAAAAGATAGAAATTTTCACTGAGCGTCTGAGGTTAGGACAAATCTCCAACACGAAACTGACACCTGGGGTGTCACAGCTAGGAAGTTGGCGGCCAAATGCAAGGGAGACAAGACTTGCATTTGGGTCCCTAAGGCTATTGTTACTAACCTTGTAGGACCCAACAAGAGTTGGGTACCTAAAACCCAAGCCTAAAATTGCCTTGCAGGTTTATGCATCCGGGGGCTCAAGCTCGATTATCGACAGCGGATGCACAAACCATATGACGGGGGAGAAGGAAATGTTCACCTCCTACGTCAAGAACAAAGATTCCCAAGATTCAATCATATTTGTTGATGGGAATCAAGGCAAGGTTAAAGGACTAGGAAAGATAGCTATTTCATCCGAGCATTCCATTTCTAATGTGTTCTTAGTTGAATCGCTCGGGTATAACTTGTTGTCCGTTAGTCAACTATGTAATATGGGTTACAATTGTTTATTTACAAATGTAGATGTGTCTGTCTTTAGAAGGAGTGATGGTTCATTAGCTTTTAAGGGTGTACTAGACGGCAAACTCTATTTAGTTGATTTTTCGAAGGAGGAGGCCAATCTAAATGCATGCTTAATCGCTAAGACTAGCATGGGCTGGTTGTGGCATTGTTGTCTAGCACATGTGGGGATGAAGAACCTTCACAAACTTCTAAAGGGAGAACATGTGTTAGGTCTAACAAATGTGACATTCGAAAAAGATAGACCTTGTGCAGCTTGTCAAGCAGGTAAACAGGTGGGAAGTACTCATCATAGCAAAAATGTGATGACCACATCAAGACCTTTGGAGCTACTTCATATGGATCTCTTCGGACCCGTCGCCTACCTCAGCATCGGGGGAAGTAAATATGGTCTTGTTATTGTTGATGATTTTTCCCGCTTTACTTGGGTATTCTTCTTGCAGGATAAAACAGAAACCCATAGGACCCTTAAGCGCTTCCTAAGGAGAGCTCAAAACGAATTTGAGCTCAAGGTGAAAAAGATAAGAAGCGACAACGGGTCCGAATTCAAGAACCTTCAAGTGGAGGACTACCTTGAGGAGGAAGGAATCAAGCACGAGTTCTCCGCTCCCTACACACCATAGCAAAACGGTGTGGTAGAGAGGAAGAACAGGACGCTCATAGATATGGCGAGGACGATGCTTGAAGAATTCAAGACGCCCGAGCGGTTTTGGTCGGAAGCCGTGAACACGGCTTGCCACACCATTAACCGGGTGTACCTTCATCGCCTCCTCAAGAAGACGTCGTACGAACTCCTAACCGGTAACAAACCCAACGTGTCATACTTTCGTGTATTTGGGAGTAAATGTTATATTCTAGTGAAGAAAGGTAGGAATTCCAAATTTGCTCCCAAAGCTATAGAAGGGTTTTTGTTAGGTTATGACTCAAATACAAAGGCGTATAGAGTCTTCAACAAATCATCGGGTTTAGTTGAAGTCTCTAGCAACGTTGTATTTGATGAGACTAATGGCTCTCCAAGAGAGCAAGTTGATATTGATGATGTAGATGAAGAAGATGTTCCAACGGCCGCAATACGCACCATGGCGATTGGAGATGTGTGATCACAGGAACAAAAGGAGCAAGATCAACCTTCTTCCTCAACAATGGTGCATCCCTCAACTCAAACTGATGAACAGGTTCATCCAGAGGAGGCGTGTGATCAAGGGGGAGCACAAGATAATGATGTTATGGAGGAAGAAGCACCTCAAGCCCCTCCAACTCAAGTCCGAGCAACGATTCAAAGAAATCATCCCGTCGACCAGATATTGGGTGATATAAGCAAGGGAGTAACTACTCGCTCTAGATTAGCTATTTTTTGTGAGCATTACTCGTTTGTCTCTTCTATTGAGCCTTTCAGGGTTGAAGAGGCCTTGCTAGATCCGGACTGGGTGTTGACCATGCAGGAAGAGCTTAATAACTTCAAGCGAAATGAAGTTTGGACACTGGTGCCACGTCCCAAGCAAAATGTTGTGGGAACCAAGTGGGTGTTTCGCAACAAACAAGACGAGCACGGAGTGGTGACAAGGAACAAGGCTAGACTTGTGGCAAAAGGTTATGCCCAAGTCGCAGGTTTGGACTTTGAGGAGACTTTTGCTCTTCTGGTTAGGCTAGAGTCTATTCGCATATTGTTAGCCTATGCCGCTCACCATTCCTTCAGGTTGTTCCAAATGGATGTGAAGAGCGCCTTCCTCAATGGGCCAATCAAGGAGGAGGTGTACGTAGAGCAACCCCCTGGTTTTGAGGATGAACGGTACCCCGACCATGTGTGTAAGCTCTCTAAGGCGCTCTATGGACTTAAGCAAGCCCCAAGAGCATCGTATGAATGCCTTAGAGACTTTCTAATTGCTAATGCTTTCAAGGTTGGGAAAGCCGATCCAAATTTATTCACTAAGACTTGTGATGGTGACTTATTCGTGTGCCAAATTTATGTCGATGACATAATATTTGGTTCTACTAACCAAAAGTCTTGTGAAGAGTTTAGAAGGGTGATGACTCAAAAGTTTGAGATGTCGATGATGGGCGAGTTGAACTACTTCCTTGGGTTCCAAGTGAAGCAACTCAAGGACGGCACCTTCGTCTCCCAAACAAAGTACACACAAGATTTGGTCAAGCGGTTTGGGATGAAGGACGCCAAGCCCGCAAAGACTCCAATGGGAACCGACGGACATGTCGACCTCAACAAAGGAGGTAAGTCCGTTGATCAAAAGGCATACCAGTCTATGATAGGTTCCTTGCTTTACTTATGTGCTAGTAGACCGGATATTATGCTAAGCGTATGCATGTGTGCTAGATTTCAATCCGATCCAAGGGAGTGCCACCTTGTGGCCGTTAAGCGAATTCTTAGATATTTAGTTGCTACGCCTTGCTTCGTGATCTGGTATCCAAAGGGGTCTACCTTTGACTTAATTGGATATTCAGACTCCGATTATGCTGGATGCAAGGTTGATAGGAAGAGTACATCAGGGATGTGCCAATTCTTAGGAAGGTCCCTGGTGTCTTGGAGTTCTAAGAAACAAACTTCCGTTGCCCTATCCACCGCTGAGGCCGAGTATGTTGCCGCAGGACAGTGTTGCGCGCAACTAATTTGGATGAGGCAAACCCTCAGGGACTTTGGCTACAATATGAGCAAAGTCCCACTCCTATGTGACAATGAGAGTGCAATCCGCATGGCAGATAATCCTATTGAACACAGCCGCACTAAGCACATAGACATCCGGCATCACATTTTGAGAGACCACCAGCAAAAGGGAGATATCGAAGTGTTTTATGTTAGCACCAAGAACCAGCTAGCCGATATCTTTACCAAGCCTTTAGAAGAGAAGACCTTTTGCAGGCTGCGTAGTGAGCTCAATGTCTTAGATTCGCGTAACATGGATTGATCTATAGCATACATGTGTTCTATGCCTTTGATCATGTTCTTTTATGCATATTGTTGCTTGTTTATGGTGCTCAAGTTGTACACATGATCCCCGGACCTCACAAGTCCATTTGCAAGTGATGCACTTATTTAGGGGGAGGCATGCTACAACTTGACACTTTGAGACTAACCTTGTGCTTGAGTTTACGTGTTTTAGTCTCAAAAGTAAATTGAAAGGGAAAGGTGGACTTGGACCATAAAAGACTTCCACTGCACTCCGATGAGAGGGTAACTTACTCCAAGTTCATCTCCATACTCTTATTGCCTTTTTACTCCTAATTGAAGATTTTGGTAAGGAAATGGGGTTAAAGGGCCAAAAATGATCCCGTTTTGGTGCTTGATGCCAAAGGGGGAGAAATTAAGGCGAAAGCAAGCAAATGGATCAGCTACCACTTGAGAATTTTGAAAATAGTAGAGTTAGAGTCTTTGTTTTGTCAAAATTCTCTTATTGTCTCTTTTTGTCAAAAGTCGGTCTTTGTTTTTTAATCTTTGATCAATTTCTCTTGGAATACCTCTCTCTATGCCTCAACAAGTGAATTTGACTTAGAGATAGGAAATTGAGTTTGATTTGCAAAAACATACCAAGTGGTGGCAAAGGATGATCCATATATGCCAAATTTAAATCAAAAACAATTATTGTTCTCATTTTCATTGATGTTGCACTTCTTTTAGTTGCTTTTTGTTGTGTTGGCATAAATCACCAAAAAGGGCGAGATTCAAAGGGAAATGTGCCTTTGGGCCATTTCTAAGTATTTTGGTGATTAAGTGCCCAACACAAATGGTTTAAGTGTAAATCGTGCAAAATGGTGGATGAAGTGCAAATCATCAATAAGGTATAATTCTAGACTTAATACATTGTTTTTTGTGTACTAACATATTTGTCTAAGTGCTAGAATCAGAGAAAATACAAAAGGAAAAAGACTTGGCTGGAGCAGCCAAGACTCTGCGCAGTCTGGGTGCACTGGACTGTCCGGTGCGCCAGGCTGGAGTTTGGTCAACTGACCGCTCTCGGGAATTCTTTCCTAGGGTCAACTTCCCATCTTGAGAGATGGTGTGACCTAAGAACTTGATCTCCTTTAGCCAGAAATCACATTTAGAGAGTTTGGCATACAAGCGATGATCGCGTAGCCGCTGAAGTACTGTGTGCAAATGCTTTGTATGCTCGTCTTCACTTTTTGAATATACCAGGATATCATCAATGAAGACCACCACAAATTTGTCCAGTTCTGGCATAAATACTGAATTCATCAAATACATGAAATATGTCGGGGCATTTGTCAGCCCGAATGACATCACCAAATACTCAAAGTCCATATCTGGTGGAGAAAGCCATCTTCGAAATATCACAGGCCCTGATCTTGATCTGGTGATATCCAGAGCGAAGGTCTATTTTGGAAAACACCTTGGCTCTGACCAATTGATCAAACAAGACATCAATGCGGGGCAAAGGATACTTGTTTTTAATAGTCACCGCATTGAGAGAGAGGTTGTTGGGGGCCTTCTTCTTCGCTGAAGGTCCTCCAAGCAAAAACACCTTCGGCAGGCTGACATGCAAGCAGACACATCACGAAGGTATAAGCCGAAGTATAATCTAGGGAGCTTCGGCATGACGACATGCCTTGAGACAAAGGGCAGCACCAACTTAAATAGTAAAAGAACGTTTAGTCCATGATAACTTGTGTTTTGGTTGTGATTAGTTATCAAGGACACCAATGTAATTTTGTCCGGGCTGTGTCCCGTGCCTATAAATAGATGAACAGTACCCCAGTACTGTTCACGCTGTCTGGTATTCACTCGCACGTCGCATTTGATTTCATACCTTCTGTCAAGCCAAAGGTACAAATGTAATTTACTGTTATTAATATTTGTCCATGATTGAATAATGAGAATATAAATAATCCGATGATTTAATGTGATTATTCATGTTATTTTCCATGTTCCTTATGTTCCTACTTTCATTATTACATACCGAGATGATGAAGGTATGTCCTTCATGACCTTCGTCTGTAGATCATTATATCCTAAGGGAGATAATTCTTCGAAGGACGAAGGTCTTTGATTATTAACATTTTGTGTTGTGTTGTTCTTAATTCATAGCATTTGAGAACAAGTATCCAATAGCGGTAATCAACACACAATCTTAGACTCTCATCCTTCTTCTTTACGAACAAGGCTGGACATCCCCATGGTGAAGTACTTGGGCGAATGAACTCCTTGTCCAACAACTCTTGTAACTGCTTCTTTAGTTCTGCCAACTCTGCTGGAGGCATCCTATATGGCCTTTTAGAAATAGGTGCGGTCCCTGGTTGCAATTCGATGGCAAATTCTATATCTCTGTTGGGTGGCATCCCTGGCAATTCGTCTAGGAAAACATTAGGGTACTTACAGACCACTGGAATCCTCTCTACGGGTGACTCTATCATGGTGAGTGCACAAGAATGGGTACAACCCTAACCCTGGTTAGGCAAGTACAATGTGATTTATCCACAAAAAGGTGAGTGTATTTCAATGGCTCTTGTTGCGACGTCAATAAATGCCTGATGCCGTGATAACCAGTCAGTTCCCAAGATGATATCCACGCTCTCCAATCCCATGATGAGGATGATGGTTTTAAATACAAGACTACCCAATTTTATTGGCACACGCCGGTTGAGTTGATAGGTGGCAACCCTGCCTCCCGGGGTTGAAATCGTAATACCCCCATTTGTGTGGTAAAAGGTTAGCTGACATTTGGCACTAAATTTTGCGCTGATGAAGCTGTGTGATGCACTAGAATCAAAAAGAACGACTGCAGGGTAATTCAAAACAGAAAAGATACCAGTCATGACGGGTGCTCCCTCTGGATTGTCAGCCAATGTGGTGAAGTTCAGCCTGCCCTGCCTCACTTGCACCTTCTGCCTCTAGGCTTGGTTCTGATTTACATTCTGACCCTGCTTCTACTGGTTTCTGGGACATTTCTTGGCATAGTGTCCAGTGCTGCCACAAGTGAAACACTTGTTATCATTGCTCTGACGGTACTGTTGTTGTGGCTGGTTGTTGTTCCTCTGAGCAGGTAACTGGGAGCGGTTGGGTTCCTGCTGCTGCTGCTGTGGTCGGATCACCCATCGCCCCTCCTGCTGCTGAGGTCCTCTGCTCTGAGTGTCGGACACAATCCTGAAGCGCTGAGGCTGTGCTGATGGTCCTGCCATAGGGGTCTTTCTCTTCTTATCTGCCTGGCGGGCTGTGATGCAATCCTCCTGAGAGATGGCCATGTTGACCAACTCATTGTAGTTGTTGGCCCTAACTGTGTTGAGACAGTCACGGAGCTTAGTGCTGAGGCCCCTCCTGAATCTATCTCTCTTCTTCTCATCAGTTTCAGCATGGTAGCCTGCGTACTGACATAGGTCATTGAAAGCTTGGACGTACTGCAACACGGTATGACTTCCCTGAGTGAGTGCCAGAAACTCATTGAGCTTGCGGTCCATGATGCATGCTGGTATGTGATGCCCTCGGAATGCTGCTTTGAACTCTCCCCACTCAACCATGTGGTCAGCCGGCTACATAGTGAGGAAATGGTCCCACCATGTCCGAGCGAGCCCACGAAGCTGCTGGGCGGCAAAATGGACCTTGGACGCATCTGAACAATCTCGATTAAGTAGTGGGAATTTGGATTCCACCACCCTGAGCCAAACATCAGCATCAAGTGGATCTTCTACCCTAGTAAACAACGGTGGCTGAGTACTGAGAAACTTCTGGTAGGTAGCTGCTGCCAGGGCACGCTGGTGGTGATCACCACCCCCATAGTGCTGAGGCGGTGGCTGACGCTGAGCGAGCTGCCACAGAATCTTATTCTGCTGAGCCATCAGCTCCTGCATGGTGGGAGGCTGCGGCGGTGGTGGAGGAATGCGCTCATTTTGTCCACAGCGCGCTCTTCCTGCCATCTGAAATTTAGGAGGTTCTGTTGTTATACTTAAAATCCATGATTGCATACGATAAAGGAACTTAAACAACGAGGTTTGTAAGGACCCAAGTTTGCCTCACCTTTCACAACTGGTACCAACAGGATATAATTTCATTCATAAACTTAAAAATAAGAACCATCCATCATTCATCTTGCCAAAAGAGTTTCCAACGGTTACAGCAGTGCCCAAAATACTCAACTCTCTAGCCTAGTACCTCCAAGGTGCAAAAGCTAAGCTAGTTTCGAGGAGTTCTACTGCTGCACACTTCTACCCTAACCCTGGAATCTAATGAGCAAACGAGGCAACACTAGACTCGGGGGAAGGTGGTCTTCCTAAGCCAGCAGTGTCTAAGATAGATGCAAGATTCAGATCCTCGCCTCCCTCGATATCTACATCCTCATCGGCCCCTTCTGCCTCCATGTCCTCAATCTCTTGATGGTGTAGATCCAAATGTTGGTTGGCTTCCTCAAGCTGTTGCTGGGTGGTCTGGAGCTGATCTTCCAGAACTTCAATGGTATTCTCCCTGGCTTCCACCTGATCCTCGAGCTCTTGTATGTGGTTGGCCATCTGCTCCACCTAGACATCCTTCTCCACCAGCTCAGTGGACAAGTCGACAACAAGGTCCTCCCGGTTATCTAGGGTGATCTTGGTAGACTCCACTAGGCCCATAAGTTTGGACATCACCTCACCTCGCAAGGCCTGCAGACGATACAGGGCACTCATGCACCGAACCGTCAGGTGAGCGGTGTTCCCGGGGTAGAGAGCCCACACATCCTTGGCGTGCTCAACCCGATCCTTCCACATCGGATCGTCCTCCTTTTCAGCGGGGAACAAGCCAATGGGGTGGGTTGACAGCTCCAAGGGGTGAAATCCAAAGAAGGTCATTAGCACGTGCAGAGCCGTGGACTCAATAGTATCATCGGCCCTGAAACCGAAAGACTCTAAGTCCAAGGAACGCCAGCCTGGCTATAGGGGATGAGGTTCCAAGGTCATCCTCACCCTACAGCGAGGTACCCGGTGCTCCTCGAACAGCTGCACCGTGTACTGTGGAAGCGTAGTGTAACCTGCTCCCTGCAGTACCTCCCACAAAGTGCGGGGAAAGCCCTCTCGTGCAAGACTGTCTGTGTGGGACTGTGTGTTCCCTCCGTCCGTGGGTACGTGAGAAGTCATCTGTGCAAGGGCAAGTGTAAGCGAAAAGAAAAGAACACCAAAAATAAAAGGAACCAGTGCAAAAGACTAGAAAACTTCTACGGAATTGGCTTTTCTAGGGTTAAGTTGAAATCTTCGCTATAGATTTTTTTTAAATCTTGTTATGGATGTTTCTTTATTTATGTATGTTACCGTTGATAATGACCTTTTACTAAGATGACAAAACAAGAAAAAGGATGCATGCATGCTCGTCCTAAGCGTCCTCACATCAAACATGGGGTACAGAATCCCCTATTTATACCGTAGTAGCCTGTAAGGCATTTTCCATTAGCCACCTAACTACCCATCTAGTATCCAAAGGCTTCATGTCTTAGGTCTATCCATATCGTCCTGACAGCTATCCAACTTGGTTTCTAATCGAGTTTTACTTTTGAAAAAGGTCAGAAATTATGGTTTATTGATTTCTCTGAGGTGGTACGAGCTCCGATACCAGCTGTGGCGGAACCGTCCGAATTATTCCAACTTAAGTGTCCGAGTCTCGCCTTGAGGGCAAAACCACACTTAAATGGGAATAAAACGCTAGTCCCTCGGATCGAGTCCGACAAGGCCACTAACAGGATTAAGTACCACATACTCACTCGAAGGTGAGGCACAGAGGAATTACAATAAAGCATAAAACCATAAATTAAAGAACTACTTAATGTTATTACAACATCATCGGAGTTTTGCGAAAGTGGTAACCATTGTTCTCGATGCAGCGGAAATCAACTAACGGTAAATGAAAGGGAGGATGGGGAAGCCTGGCCCATCACTCTTCCTGCTCCTCTCCTGCTGAGGTAGGGTCCCACTCGACTGTCCAACCAGGTGGCAAGGTGGACGGCCAAGTCACTCCAGCAACCATATCCTCCAGAGAACCTATAAAAATTATGCCACAAGCAAGGCTGAGTATACTAATACTCAACTAGACTTACCCGGTGTGAGGAGTCTACTCCTCTACCTCTAGACATGGAGGTGTTTGGCTGAGGGGTTTGGTTTGCCAAAAGCACTAGCTGAGTCTAAAATCAAGTTTTAGCTTTTCCAGTTTTAGTATGATCCTTTTAACTAGATGAGTACCTAGCTATTCATACATGGTACCAAACATTATGTCAATCAACATCTTTTGCCAGTCATCTCATTTTCACTTATTACTCAATGCAGCAGCATGGATCAAGTAGTATCATTAGCTGCGAGAAGCAGACGATTCAAATCGAGTTTTAACCTTGCAAGGTAAACCTAAACACACAATGTGGAGAGGCACTCCGTCCCCACACACATCAACCGTCCCCATCGATTCCCTAGCAACAGAACAAGGCTCACCGCCTTAATGTACAATGCCTCACTGACCCCGACTGCCGTCGTGCAGTGACCGCACTTGTACCCACCACAACCGGAATGGGAGACTACGTGTCAGGTCGCGTGAGGGATAAAGTCTGTGGGCAGGTTCACTCAGGTACTAGGCTTACCGATTTACCATATTTCTCGGCATGTGTTTAGTACGTTCAAACGCTTGACACACGGTACCACACCTTAGTCCTTATTCCAATTTCCCTCCCATAGACAATGCATCCCCATGGATCGTTGTCCAAAGACCATCATCATTCCAATATAAAAATGGATACAACCAATTCCTGACCTCGCGCGAGTGCTAGAAAAATCCCTCGACTTCTACCGAGATCCCTAATTTGTAAAGCAGCTACTCGACCTAGCATACTAGTATCCATCTCAAAAGGTACCTTGAGTTCATGCAACTAGGGTTTCAGTCAACTCCTACACTTAAGTGCACAGTACAAGCCTACAAACATTAAGTGTAGTAAAATAACATATATAATGGTTATGCATAAAACCGGGGCTTGCCTTCAACAGTTGGGGCAAGCAGGTCCTCAGTAGCAGGCTCTGGTGCTGGCTCAGGGACTACCTCCTGAGCAACTCCTGGCTCCGGAATGAGGACATACTCTCCGTCAGCGAGATTACAATCTATCGAATGCAATGAATAAGAGACATGTATGTTAATGAGATGCAAAAATTTAGTAAACATGATGTAGGGTGAGATAATATAAGGCAGTGGTACTAGGGTTTCTTTATCATATGATGCTCTAAGTGTTTTATATTTGCCTAGTAGGTTTTGGTTGGAATCAAGATGTTTGGACATCCTTCATGGTTCTTGTAGGTACTTAGGGAGGTTTGGTTGCAGGGGTGGGGGTAACATTCTTCATCTCTACTAATTCTCCTTTTCATTTTCTACTTATGTTTTTCAGGTAGGCTTGAACTACCATAGTGATTTATAATTTTCCAAAAATGTTACAGAAATTACAGTGGGCTAATATTTAGCATTGTAGTATGTTCTACAAATTTGAGGTTAAGAATAATTAGGATAGACTCTAGGCCAAGATAACAAAAGTGAGGGTGGATGGTCACTTTGTACTACAACTTTTATTTAGGTGGGGGTTCTGCACTAAAAATTATTTTTTCCAACATCTATGGGTAATGACAGGTCTCGGTGCCAAAAATCACATAAAGTGACTTAAGGCTTATTTAGTTGTGATTTTCTAAAGTTTAATGTCAAAAAGGCACTTATAACTAACTTGTCATTTAAAAATATCAAACAACAGAACTTGTATTTTTCCTAGATTCATACTAGCATAATAGTAGTTATCCCAAGGATTAGGGCGCTTTCTCCTTATGGTTATTTTTATAGGATTTTTCTAAGTTCTTACTGTTTTTATAAAATAAAATGTGGTGCATTTCTTTTGTACTAACAGAGGGTTCAACATAATTTTCTTATGAACTATATCACCTAAGAAAGCTAGGAAAAATGTGGTTGCCCTCTGGTTCTTATTTTAAATTCCCTTTTTCATTTTCTTAAGGTTTGGGCCAATACATGTTTTAATGGTTAGTTTCTTCTTATCCTAGTATACTAGGAAGTTTAATATTTTTAAACAGTGCATCTGCTAGGTAAGTATCCCTCCATTTTTTTCTTAGTCGTAGTCTAAAAGTCTATCCATTTTTCCTTTATTTATTAAGGTTTGGGCAGTATACTTGTTTAAATCCAAACTCTAAAAATATTGCAGACATTAGGGTGTTTATTATTTTTCCTGAATAGTTTATAATATTTAGCACTTAGCAAAATTAGTTGACCAAATTTGGTTCAATAAAACTCAACTTATGAATTTTTCAAGTTCTCTACTGATTTAAAAGAATAAATCTTAAAGGTTTATGAAAAACTGTTTTGCACCGGGACCCCTTGGGTTGTTTTTAATCAAATCCTTAAATCTGTGCCCCTGGAAACTATTCACTAGAGTCATTGACGTTTCCAAAAACCCCCTGGCTTTTCTCTTTCATAACCCGAGCTCCCTCCTCGCCGAAGTAGTAGCCGCAGAGGGGAAAACAGCGGCGCGGCTTACCGGCGATAGGAGAGGTCCGGTGGAGGGCTCGGTGAGGTCCGGGAGCTCCTAGCGGTCACGAGGGTGGATCGCCGACGGTGATGGCCGGAGTAGGCCTGGCCACGTGCGCAGGCGGTCGGGCTCGTCGGCGACTCGTGCTCCGGCCTACTCACGACGATAGAGTTCAATTAAATAGCACGAGGAGCTTCACTAGAGGTCAAGGATGTTGTAGGCGCAAGGAATCGACGAATGGCTTACAGTGTAGCTCGGTCTACGTGCGGCGGCGGCCGGTTGAAGTCCGTCGGTGTCAATCCGGCGTCTCCGGTGAGGTGCTGTTTGGTATGCGGGCTCGGTGAGATTCACTGAACTCCGAGGAAGCTAACCGAGGGGTCAGATGGAGTGGAGGAGGGCTGGAGCGGTGGGTCTACGGTGGCCGGGGTTCGGGCGGCCGCTGGCACGCCGTGCACGGGACAAACGCCGGTGAACTTGTGCTCGGGCAGGGTTGGGAGCAAGCGGGGGCGTATGTGTGGCAGAACCTCCCAAGTTATTTGGCCCACATGCACCTGACCTTGTCTCAAAGACCTCAGACGGCTATGCACGTGCACCAGATAAGATAACAGGATCCGTCCGAGTGTCCCAAGGACCCCGGATAAACCACTTACAATCAAGACGCAAGATTAAGTAAACACAAATCACACACCAACATTTTGCAGCGGAATTTCTTTATTACAAAAAGTTACAAGTTACAACAAATTTACTTTATGTTTACCGGAGTGATTACAAAAGTGATTCAAAGAAATAAACTTTGAAATGTTATAAATTATTTATAAGTTTTAAATATTTGCTAGCGCAATGACAATCTCAATAAGAAGTATAGGAGAGGTACTTAGACTTATAATAAGGTCATGCCCACGGGCGCTTAACACCATTCCCAGCAGCACAAATCTAGTACCTGCAACAACATGCGTTCGAAAACCCTGAGTACGAAGTGTACTTTCGCAAGTCTTACCCGACTAAGGAAAAATGACTCTCAAGGATATGCTGGTTAAATAGGAATCAAGGAAAAGGCTTTAGCAAGAATCAACTTAGATAGTTCTACAGAAATAGCTTACTAAAGTGAGTCCTTACTTTCAATATTTTAACGCCAGATTAAATATTAATAAACTCCGGTTGCATCTAGTCTAATTTCACCATCTCATCAATACAACATCTTTTTTATTCATAATGTTTACATCCTGACTTAGGTTGCAGGTCAGAGATCAAGTCTCCACTCTCCGAGGATGTAACGGCGATCCGAATCGATTTACTCAGTTGAGGATCTCTAACCACACGACATATGTTTCTCGCAACTCGTGCATATCTCTACCATTCCCACGGATCCTCCACTAAATGAACAGGTCCGAGCCACCCGAGAGCACACCACCCCTTTTAGGCGGTCCTTTGCTAGGAGGGTACGTGCCACTCTCGCCATCTCTCCACTCCCAGTGCGCGATTGTCTTTTCATGTATGGAATAACCGGGTTCAAGCTTACCATGTCCCATATCTAGGGCATGTGGCTAGTTAAGATAGTCCTTGATCATACAAGCCTACATACGCATCCAATCCTTAATTAACCTGGACGGAACATCACCTGTTCCTAGCCCAAGTCTCGATTTAAGTACTTCCATCCTTAGGATTGTTTTGTGTTCCTTAGGATGAAAAGAGCATTATAGGGAACTTTGTAGTAAGATCCCACCATGCTCCCAATGAAAATATTATTGCAGGTAGAAGCCATCCTTCCTCGGGATAACCCCTGAGCTAGGCATTATTGCAAAATACAGCCTCTATCCACAAGATCTAAGCAGGGCTAAGCATTTTTGAAAACAATATTTGATACTTCCAAAGAAGTATCTATAACAGGAATGGATATCAAGGTAGTCAATGCATCAAATAATTTCCAAGCAATTCCTATAAACTTAATGCACATTTCACTAGACTTAAGTGTATAAAAGTCTTTTTAAAAATACAAGGAAGGGGTAAATGCACAGGGGCTTGCCTGGAATAACACTACGATAGTGTTCACTACACCGTGACACATTATTGCCCGCAGACTATCTGATGGTAATACACCTGAATAGCGTCACACAGTCTGTTGGCAATGAGTTTTTCCGACAGACAATGTGTGTCGCTAAAAGTCATGTCGGCAATAATGTTTACCGACAGACATAGGAATACCGACTACCTATCTGTCTGTAATGTATTTGTTATTGCCGATAGACATGTCTTTGCCATCGCACATATTCTGGGCGATGTAATTATTGTATCGACAACAAGTCTGTCTCTAAAAGTCTATATGGCGAAAGATTGTTTGACGTTGTTCTTTGTGTCCGGTAAAAAAAATACATGCATACAAATATATTCTAATGAAACAATAAATAAACTGGTTACAATACACACTTCGAGGCAACTTGAATATAAGAAATTTGATTACTAAAAGAGATAGATCCATGACTTTGGATTCCCGCATATATTTGTTTGGAACACAATTTGCCTGATGAACATATAAATATAAGTAGTATACATGTTTTCTAAATTCTGAAGTGACCTTTCAGTTCTATTACATGCAAAAGTCTCTAGATTTATCTAACAAACTAAAATGTCTCCAACAGTTGGGTGTTACCAATGGCCACCATGCATGTGAATAATATTTTCTCACACACTTCAAGAATCAACTCCGATCATTTGTGCTTCCAGCACCTTTTCCTGCAGCAGATGTGAACAAAGTTTTCAGAGCTAAGAAAAAAATAAGATGACATATAAAGTGACACAGTAGGTAAATCTGAACTTTTATAAACTGTAGATCTGAATTCATGTGTAACATTGTTCTGGTCCTAAGTCCTATTGACAGGTTAATTGGCACAGTTTGTTTCATAGATAGTTTAAATGATAATATTTAACTTAATTCACATTTTTCAGTTAATAGCTATGTTCCAGTAGATAGCGATTCTTATAGAGAAAATAGGCAAACTTATATCATTCTGGTTCAGGTTTCAAAGAATTGTACTCTGCATCAAACTATAATTCCTAAGTTCATCTTGACAACCTGATATGGACACCTTATTTCTTTGTATGTGATTTGGACACAAGCTAATAGGCAAACTTATATAGTATATGTATTGTAATCTAACTCTTGTAATTTATTTCATTCAATGGTTGGGAAGTAGAGATAATGGGAGCTCAAGCTAAGGACTCTGTAGATGAAACAGAAGATGCTGGTACAGGCTCATTAAGTAGCAGATGTATTGACAGAAGGATCCCTATTCACTGCACGGCAATCCGGCATTTTGTTCCAACAGAGTCCCCGCAAAGGAGATTGAGCAGGTAAACGTGGCCCACCGATCAATGGCATGCACACGTGAACACATTCCTGTTGTGGCCGCATGAATTTTCAGTCCAGGTTCGGCTTGTTCCTGTATTCCTCCTATTTCCAGTTTTCTTCTCCCTTTTCTTCTGTTTTTTTCTTACTTTTCAATTTCGAATCCAGGATTTCAAAAATGAATGCATAATCAAAACAATCAGTATGTGATGCCTGGATTTATTATATATATATATAATCCGTTCCTGCAAATGCTCAAACTACTCAACACATACATTAGAGAGATCAGAACAAAATCTCATGTTGACTCTGCTATCCATGCACCCAGTGGAGGTCCTACTGTCTCTGCTAGCAATGTAGTGGGTACTACTGGAAAACACTTGAGCACTCCAGAGCAGTTTATGAAAGCACACAATGCGAGCAAAAAATCATCTAACATCAGAACTGAATTAGGAACTGCCGCTGACACAAACTGTCTCTGCTAGCAATGTAGTGGGTGCTACTGGAAAAAACTTGAGCACTCCAGAGCAGTTTATGAAAGCACACAATGTGAGCAAAAAATCATCTAACATCAGAACTGACTTAGGAACTGCCCCTGACACAAAGTGTGCTGCAATGTCTGTTGATAATGATACTCTTAATTAAACCTACCCTCTCTCAAATTTACCACAATGAGAATGATGAGGTTCCTGCAGATAAGGCCAGTAGGGATGAAACTAAAGATGATCACGGAAGGGAACTTGGCACCAGGGATAGTACCCTTTATTCGTGCTCCCAGTGTACATAAAAGCATTGCACCCACTATTCCAGGAGACAATATAGAGAACACTAACATTAGTCTTTGGGGATTAGTATGACCAAATGGTCACATGAAGCAAAAACTACACGTTCAAACATGGGGATCAGTATGACCAAATCACATACAGAGGTCTACACGTTCAGATGTCTAGATGATTGGCCACATGAAACAAAAACTATACGTTCAGAGGTCTACACGAATTTGCTGTTAGTGCTTTGAGTAATCTGAACTTTGAGTAATATCTATACAGGTTATGAGCTAACGAAGGTCACAATCCTCCGTTACTAATTTGAACTTTGAGTAATCTGAACTGTTGGCTGAAAATGAAGGGACAATGTTGACTGAAAATTTCTGTACGGAAAATGCTTAAATTTTTGTATGACAGCTTCGGTTTCTTGAAGGGAATATATGATATGTATGCCATGTATGCTTCAGTTTCTATAGGGAAAATGCTGGCTGAAAATTTATGGAGTGTTCATATGTATTCAAAGTTTCAAATATCAGAAACTGCTAGCTGAAAGTGAAGGGAAAATGAAGGGAAAAGGACTGAAAATGAAGAGAAAAGTGTTGCGTAGTTTACAAATAAATTATACTCCACACTTATACACAACTATATATGGTGGGAAGAAAATATTTACCGGCTGTTGCAAAACCTTAGAATACAAAACATTAGAAGCTAGTTCCATTAATTACATAAATAAAATACAATGTTGTAGAATTACCTTGTTCGTTGGCCATGTAACGGGCATAAAAAGGGCATCCCCCATAGTCTCTACACCTATGTATGGTTGTGGTAGAGTAGTTTCCCTTTTTAGCACGCGAGTCACAAAAACTTGTGCAAACTCCCTTCCAAGAGGAATATCTCCCACCTTGGTGGTTGGGTCGGTTGAGATAATATTTTCTATTGCAACAGGAACTTCTGATCTCATCATAGAATATAATATGACTTCTTTTCCAACCTAATAAAATATGTGAAGTAAGATTACAAATCTCAAATAATTAAACAAAAATATGAAGTGATAGATGAGAAACTTACATGATTATCATCTGGATTTTCAGATGATCCATGATTTCTTTGAGGTACCATTGTTGCGATGTCTCGCCTGTGGCTTTGCTCTTCAATAGTATTAATGCCTCCACAATTCCTTGAATAACCCATAGTGCTTGCCACATGCCTAATAAGATGCAAGTCATCTTCGACCACATTTTGTGAATGGTCATTGCCATTGTTCTCATGTGCCACCACATCTGACCGGTGCACCCTTGAGTTCTAAAGCAAAAAAAAGTGTTAGTGAGATATAGGACATGTCCAGAATTAGACCCATATTGTGAGATAAACGACTAAACATATGCACTATTATATCACCTGTCGAGAATTAGACCCATGTTGTGAAGGGCTTTCTATATGTTGCACCCCTTGTGCTGCTACCATCATTTGATAAATTTGATCCATTTTTCTTTCATCTGATTCATATCCTGTCTTAAGGCTCTAACCTCTTGCTCAGACTGACTATGAGCTTGCAATGCCATTTGAAGCTTTGTTGATATTTTCATTTAAGTTCCAGGGGTGCCTACATCTTGTGGAATTGGTCCTAAACCTAAACCACGAATACGACCTCTTGGTTCTTTCTATCCAAAAACATCTGCATATAAATCACCATCTTCAATACTTTTGTCCTTCAATTCTGGCTTCTCAGCAACAACTTCTTCAAATTTATTCTTAAGAAGACCACATATATAATATCTTGTGTTCACCTATACTTTAGTATTACAGAAATAAAAAATAAGTATGTACTCACAATGAATATTTCTGCTCCAGGTAGAGGTACAATATCCCCTTCTTTGTTGTTACGCGTGTGTGTTCTAACATATATTTCATTTCTTCTTGCAGGGCGTCCTTATTGCTCGGCCTACAAGAAAAAATGACTTGTTCCAGTAATTGACTAGATTTTTCATAAATGAAACTAATGATTATACAAACTAGTGATTATAATTTTTACCAATTCATGCCCCACACGAGCATAACTCTTGCTGCCAGCTGCATGCGACATGGTCAGCTTTGAACGGTTATCTTTACCTTTGTTTGTACGAACCTACAACGTAAATACCAATCTTTCAAAACTATAACACAAATTCATTCATACAACAATTTAATGAAGGTTTACATCTCAAAAAAGTGATTCAAAACAAATTAGCATGTACTTCTGCTTCTGGAGACATCCAATAAGTTATCAACCACTCCCAATCAGATTCTTTCACCCTTTCATCCCTTTTAGCAATAAGTTCTTCAAAACTCAATGTTTCATCAAAATATTTGTTCTTTAGGCTAGCCTTAAACTCTCTCCACTTTTTTGCTGCAGATGTTATAACATAATCTATACCAGATTCATCCACCTCATAGTATTCCTGTTTCAACAAAAATGCAGTTGATTACCAAATCTACTAACAATAGGCCAATCTAAATTAACTCACAGAATTAGATTACCTTCACTTTTGTCGATAACTCGAACTTCTTTTTAGAATCAACTAGTCTCCAATCCTCATAAGAAACTGGGATATTTTTCCTCGCCAAAGTTCCTATAAATTACCAAACTCTTTGCTGTTCCGACCAACAAGTTGTCCATATTCATTAAGGGTAATGCAGATTTTAGGCCCACCACTATTTGAATATATGTCCTTCTTCAAGGTTGGGCCCCTTCCTTTTCTTATATTTTGATGCCCAACAGGTTTCTCTACTTATTGCAGGAGATAAAACAGATGAAAACGTTTCTTGATAACTATTTTCAAAAGTGCTACAATGAATTAAAAGTTTGTTTGATTCTTACCTTCATCGTTGATGGGATATTCGAATTCTTCATAACTAATTTCAGAAGTAATATCCTCATGGTTATCATCAACAATATCTCTTTCAGTCCTTGATCACAAAGTAGGACCATTAGTTGAAGGTGCTAATGTCATTGCCTACACTCAAAGAAGTAAAAACATTCAACATGCATGTTCAAAACATGAACTTATTAAATAGGGGAATAAATAACCTTGTGTTTCTTATTGGCTCGATGTGATCCATTTTCTTCATTAACCATAGTACTAGGTACATGGAGATTAAGAGATCTCATCCTCTTCACATTTTCTCTTATGTTGGCAGCCCTTTGTAGTTCATATTCATTGACCTCCGTTTCTTTACCCATTCCTCTTCCTCTTACAAACTTTCCTCCTGAATCAAGACATAAAGATATTACAATCGCACATTACAACGTAAAATGAAACATTTTTGTGTACACAAATATAAACATATCTTACTTCCTAGGTTGGTTTTCGACAATCATTATTATTCCATCTATATCAGTCCTAACACAACAACTACCACCAATAGATACATTAACTTGTGTGTTTGCATCCAAATCAGGCAAGAAAGAACCTATTTCTGCAGTATTGTCTAGCCTTTCATCCATATCATAAATGCCACGATGTTTTGACTTTAAAATAGCAAACCAATCAGCATCAATAGGATCTTGCACATAGTAAACTTGAGTTGCCTGAGATGCAAAAATAAATGGCTCATCTAATTCCTTGTCACCAGTATTTAATAAATGCTTGAAGTTGACCATTGTCACCACAAACTTGTCTATTTTGACCCATTTGCCTCGTACTCAGTTATCAATCCAATCACATTTGAACAATACTATTTTTCCTTGTTGATGGTAGTTCAGCTCAAGAATGTCTTTTATGACACCATAATAAGTTTTGCTCATTGATAATGGGTTATTATTGTTTGTCCCATCAAAACTTGTGGCATGTGCAACTAGGGCTACACCACTACACTGCACTGACCTACCCACATCATAAGAATGTGTATCGAAATTTATCCCATTTATAGAATAACTATCATAAGAATGTGCAACCATGTTAGGCTCCTTAGCTAATATTGTTATCTACTCAGGTACTTCCTCACTCGTTGTTTCCACCTGATGATATTGAAGATTGTTACTGCACTAAAAATTAATGTGGAACTATATCATGTATAAACATTTTCTTAAATACTTACGTGTGACTTAAACCACTCGTGAAAAGTTTCATAGTGTAAATGACTGATTGCTCTTTGATTTTGATGACCAGCAGAGTAAAGGTATTCTATATGTTTACTGAACATACATTATACTTTAGTAATCATGAAATAAATGGATGATATTGATTATAAAATATAATGTTTAACTTACTTCAAGTAAGGCTCTATATGGTCATAGTTGAACAAGACATATCTATGTGCTTGAAGCCATGTTTTGTGGTCTAATGTGACACTACGCTTACCAACCAATCCTCGACCTATGTTATGGAAGAAAGGGGTGGTATTGATTAAATTAACATCCAAGCCATCATCATTTCTTTTTTCCGGTTAAATCTAGTTTCATCAGGTAAATAACGAGAACAGAATGTGAGACTCTCATCAAATAGATAACTTTCTACAATTGACCCCTCTGGTGACTCCTAGTGCGAACATGGCCCTTACATCTCATTAAAAACCTATAAAGGAGAAATGACATATATGTTAAACCTTCCTTTTAGTAAAACTAAGTTTAATTTATTGCTAAAATATATTAAAATTTACCTCTCCACTGGGTACATATTACGAAATTGAATAGGGCCAGCAATTCTGACTTGAGTAGGGAGATGAACCATTAAGTGTACCATAATATAAAAAAAGGATGGTAAGAATATAGTCTCAAGAATGCTTAGAGTCTCAGCTATTTCTATCTCTAGCTTATGCATATCACTTATACGAATAACTGGTGAATAGATTTGCTTGAAAAAATTGCCCACACGAATAAGTGCAGCACTAACTATTTCTGGTAATATCCTTCACACAACAAGTGGGAGTAAATATTGTAACAGAACATGGTTATCATGGCTCTTTAGCCCAACAAGCTTCTTCTCCTTCACATCCACATTGTTTCTTATATCTGATGCATAACCATCAGGAAATTTTACTCCTTTCAGTACTTCACAAAATAATGTCTTCTCAGACGCACTCATTGTATATGATGCTGGTGGTAAATATAACTTGTCACCCACTGGAATAGGATGAAGCTCAGTTTGAATGCCTAGGGACTGAAGATCCAAACGATATTTCAAGTTATCCTTGGACTTCCGTTGAATGCCGAGGAGGGTGTTGACAATGTTATCACACACATTCTTCTCGATATGCATGACATCTAAATTATGTTGTAACATTAAATCCTTCCAATATGGAAGCCTAAAAAATAGACCTCCTTTTCCAAATGATAGTAGGCTCCCCTTCCTTCTTTTTTGCTTTCTTTTTATGTTGGCAACCTTTCCCATGCACTGTGTGCATATTCTCTGTTTGCGATAAAACTTCCTCTCCCGAAAGTGGTCTAGGCGCTGGCCTATCCTCAACTTTACCATCAAATGAATCTGTATCAAATCTATATGGATGGTTTGGGTCCAGGAATCTACGGTGTCCCATATAACAATTTTTTGTACCTTGTTTCAATCGTAGAGAACATGTATATGAGTGGCATTCAACACATGCTACTTCACCTGATGTAGTACATGATGCAATGTACCCTAGGCCTCGATAATCAGATATGGTCCATATTATTGCAGCACGTATTTGAAAATACTCATGCTTTGAAGAATCATACGTTCTCACCCCTTCAACAAACATATATAGTAGATCATCAATTAGTGGCTCAAAATAAACATCTATATCACTACCAGGAGATCTACGGCCTGGAATCAGCAATGAGATAATGAAATTCGTTTGCTTCATACAAAACCATGGTGCAAAGTTATATGGGATGAGAATAACAGGCCAAATGCTATAGCTAACATTCATGGACCTAAATGGATTAAAACCATCTGTAGCTAAAGCAAGTCTAATGTTGCGACTGTCAGAAGCAAACACTGGGTGCTTTTGGTCAAAATCCTTTGAGAGAGGTGAATCTGCAGGATGCCTTAGTAATCCATCTTGTATACGCTCCTCATCATGCCACCTTGTGTCACTTGCTGTCTTAGATGACAGAAATAACCTCTGAAGCCTTCTTTTTATTGGAAAATAACGAAGAACTTTGCATGGAACCTTGTGTACACGTTTTCCATTTAAACTTGTCCTTTTTGATTTCCAACATGACCTTTCACATGTGGGACATGCATCACACTTAGCATACTCCTTCCTAAACAAAATGCAATCATTTTCACATGCATCAATGTTGATATAACCAAGTCCTAGACACTTAATTACTTTCTTTGCTTCATTGATTTTTTTTGGCTATGCCAAGCCATCAGGGAAAGACTCCATTAGTAGATCTAGTAGCATATCAAAACTTTTACCTGTCCACCCTCCAAGCAATTTCAAGTGAAGAATTCTTATTAAGAAATGCAACTTTGAGAACTTCTTACACCCTAGGTATAGCTCTTGGGTATTATCTATCTCTAACTGATTGATGGATTCTAAATCTACGTTAGTTTCATTTGAACCATCAGATACTTCAAAATCCCCTTTATCATCTAGACCACCAGCTAAGTCATGAACCAAATTGGCTATGTTATCTTCATCTGAATTGTTTACAACCTCTATATCACTGTAGTCATGACTATTAATATGCATAGAGTCTCTTTCTCCATGATAAGTCCACCTTTTGTATCCCTCTTGAAAGCCATCACATATCAAGTGCGCATGGACTTCATTTTCATCTTTCCATAGAGAATTAACACATTTTCTACATGGACATAGAATTTTGTTTCCACCTATAGAATTGCTAAACGCAAACTCAATAAATCTAGCTACCCCATCTATGTAGACCTTCGTGTGCCTATAAATATTAGATACAAAAACAATATGTTGGTCAAAGGTGATTACTACAAAACAATGGTTTATAGTACATTGTTATAAATATACCTAGGTTCATTCATCCACCTTTTATCCATGTTGTACCTTAACAAATAATAAGATGAAATGTACCCTTCACAACTTCATAATGTAAGTGCAAAAAGGGTGGAAAAGAGGGAATCATTACAAGTATTAAAGATAAAAGCTTAATTAATTAGTTTTTTCCGATGCAAATCAACAGGAGATGGAAAAGTAACAAGTAAAGATTACCACTTACCAATGGATGTCGTCCAAGCGTTGTTCACACACTTCTCCTTCTGGTGGTCCGGTGCCCGCCCTCGTCCTTGCTAGCAGCAGCAACAGACTTATGCCAAACACAAATAAATATCTTCAGTTCTTCACCATAAATTTTTTATCACAAATTTACAATGGGACTAATAAATATTCTGTTGCACTACCTTTCTTTAGTCTTGGGCACCAGCAGCAAACTACACCACCGCACGGTCACAGGGCACTGCGTTGGGCGGTGCTGCGGTGGTTGATGGGGGAGGGACCGGAGGAGGACGCATCGGCGCAGGGCGTCCGTCGTTGCCTGTGGTTGAAGCCCAGAGATGGTGGCGCTTTCGTTTCGATTAGCCGAGCAACAAGAGATCAAAGATCCTACAGGAGAAAGAACACGTATGTGCACCACAAGATAGGCAGCTGGAGGTTCGAGTCTCAAGGGGCAAGAATAGGGCGAAGTAAGACGGCGTCGGGGGCGGCAGCGTGGTGGTTTACGGCGACTCAGTGGTCTAGGTTTTTGGCAGCGGCGGATATGCAGAACACATATTGGAGAAGACGCACGTACAGGAATAAGAGAGAGCGCTTCGGCCAGGGAAAAATGATTCATTAATTTATTCCTATAGATCTTACTTCTTAAGAATATTTCTCCACTATATAACACAAATGACCTCTAGCTCAGCTGGTTTGAGTTGTTGCTTCGGAGCAAGTGGTGTTCGGTTTGAATCCTAGCAGCGTGCGTGGGCAGGGCCATAGGGGCGTGGACAGAAGCTTAATTAATTGGGACAACATATAAACTTATATAAATATATTAGTTGAAATTTATTAATTACTCAAGACATTCATGTACCGACAGATGATCTAATGCTATGTTTTCCCGACAGTCAGTGTGCCACACATAATCATTTATACCGATGGATAAACCGCCACAATAGCTCGACATTATTGCCGACAGATTTGTTGATGCCAACACAATAATTACCGACAGATAGTGTGATGGTATTATTTTGTGACATACTCGCTGTCGCCAAACATCTATTTTTATCGTCAGATGTTTGACGCTAAAATTGTTTCATGGTGTAGTGGTTGTTAGACGTCGATCACTTGATGACCATCCTTTGCCTTGGCACTTGTTTAGTTTATCCATCTTCAGGTTCATCCATCAGCATCACCTTGTGGAGAAGCCCACGCTTAACATCATCTAGGGGTTGACTCAACTCGTCTTTCGCATTACGTGATCACTTAACGTACCTAAATGATATGCAAGATGCACATGAATGAGCACGTGTATAAATAGCCTAAGATAGATAATCTACACCGAAGAGGATGAAACACTTATAACAAAATATTAAGCAAATACTAGCTAGCGATATAAGACTAATTATAATATTTACGCCTTTCCAGCCTATTCGGAGGTAGCTCATACATCACAAAACAATAAAATATACACACGCTCTACTCCCCTTAACTAACATTCAACACTAGAAGATTAACAAATTAGATTTATTAGTATTAGACATCTAAATTTAGAATGAACTTAGAAGAATATTAACTAACTTTCTAAACCACCTGACCGGGCTACTTTGCATAACTCGCCAACTAATTAAAATCTCACACTATTTAATCATCTACTTTCCAATCGTGTCAGCAACTATAACACTACGCTTACCATGACTAAAATGATTCAACTACACGCGGATGACAATGAATCCGAGGTCGAGCAATCCATCGAACACTTGGCAAACATTGCACGAATCTTTCTTCATTACCCGGTTCCTATGAATTTCTCTCCTCTGCTCGCACAAAAATACACACATAATTAGCATCTAATAATTCAAGGTCGGATGAGAACAAATAGAGTAAGAATGAGTCTCACTGGCACCAAGTTGGAGACCTACGGAATGGAGCACCGCAGTATGCTATGGATCTTCGACGTGTCCACGGTTCAAGAACATCCAGCATCCACTTTGAATTTCTATGGTTCAAGCACATCCTCGACCCCAAACGAATAGCACGTCGGGACATTACCACCCACGCCATCCATCATATGGAGGTGAACATGAGCGACGACCGACAACTCGTAGGGGCGTCGATGACCAGTAGCTGTGCACGGCCGAGCACCACGCGAGGTCGAGGCGAAGATGAGGATGAAGAAGGACGACAGCATCGGACCAACATGCCGACACAGGGCGTGATGGGAATCATGGCCAGGATTTGGGCAAGCTGAGCGACGGTGCTGGTTATGGAATTCGACGATGAGGTGAGCCAGCGCGAGGGCCAGGGACAAGTAGGGCGCAGGGACACGCGACACCATGGCGGGCTGGTCGGCCATGGACAGGAGGAGGCCGGAGTGTGCACGACCGGCGAGGTCTACGACGAAGTCGGATCAAACATTTTCACAACAGTGGTGACGTTGAGATTCGCTGGGAAACGCCGACCACAGCATAGAGAAGACAAGGCCGAGCTGGAGCTGGGAAGCTGCGCAGAAGAGGAAAAATGGGCGCGCGGCAAAAGGGTGGGAGCTGGCCATGAGAGCTCCACGACGGCAAGAGCAGCTCCCAGGGCGCGGCGACTCGTGCACAGGGCGAGCACATGGGAGCCGGAGACCTGACAGCGGCGTGGAGAGAAGCAGAGAGGGCGCGCGTCAGGGAGAGGGCAGAGGGAGCAGGGGCGCTCGCAGGAAGACGAGCGACTAGCGCGCAGGGGAGAGAAGACAAGGGAGAGAGAGCGACGTGCCGGGGAAGAAGAAACTCGGCTGCTAGAATGAACAGGAGCAGGGGCGCGGCGCTGGGCAGCAGGGCACCAGACATGGGGAGCAGGAAAGGCGCCGAGCAGAGGAGTGCGCGGCGAGCTGGAGCGAGAGGAGGGAGTTACGAGGAGAGGGGCGCCAGGGAGCTGCGTGGGCCTGGCGAAATCCGAGCAGGGAGGGAGCTCCCGCCATGGATGGAGCTCGGCGCGCGACGCAAGAGAAGCAGAGGTCGAGCTCGGCGCGGCTGGAGAGGAGAGCAAAGAAGGCACCGGCCATGGCGAGGGCGAAACTCGGCGCGGCTGGGCTGGGCGCAGTGCTGGAGATGGCCGAGAAGGAGAAGTCCAAGCGCCATGGGAGGGAGAGGAGGGAGCTAGGAGGCTGCGAGGAAGATAAAGACGACTTCAGGAAAATCAATAGAGAGAGTGGACAAGATAAGCGCGCGTAGGGAAAAAAATCAGACAGCTGTGGAAAAGATCTGGGAGGAAAGCGGCAGTAGATTTTTTTTGGATTTTCTTTTCTCTCTTTTTTTAAAGGAAAATCGCAGATATTTTGGATCACAAATTTTAACGATTTATTCTGGGTTGACACGCTATACGGCTACACATTTCATTCTAATGATTTAGCAAACTAAATCATTTACCAATTACTTTCTGTCAGTACTAATTACAGTGGTCTGGTTTGTTTCGGACAGGATGTAAATGGACCGAATTAAACGAATTTCGGCTTCGATATTTTAATCTGCATTTGATTCAGTTGACTTCAGACGAATTCCGTTCGCTACTCCAACACTCGACTAGAGGACAATTCAATTAAAAATCTGTAGACGCGATGTCACGGATAACAAAAAGGGGACTAAATTATTTTACACTGAAAGCTTAGTCGTTGAATTCTCCTTAATCTGTTCGGGATAAAATCATCCGAGTGGGTCGGGCTTCCGAATTCGTATTCACGCGAGCAATGAATTTTAAATAATCACCGGACGCACCGATTTTCGGAACAACTATGTTTCAAACATCACGAAAATTTAGGAAGAGCCTGGATAAATAAAACGATGTCGAACTCGCGACAGACGAAACAGATTAAGACAGAGGGACTGTTATTCACCGCTATCACGTGTTAAAGTCCGCACTCGTTGTCGTGGAGACAATAAACATCTGGGGTGTTACTGCCCTCCCCCCTTAAAAGAATCTCGTCCCGAGATTCGGAGCGAAAGACTTTTAAGAGTAGAGAAGCATGTAACCCATGTCCATATCAGCGATAATCATGAGACAATTCCAAGCAATGGCAAGTGTCTCAGAATGTTGTTTTTTCTAGTGGACATAGCATGCATCGCCGTAAGCTAATTTAGAGATGTCCAACAATAGAGACGATGTCTGCCAGAGGAACACATAAGGTTCGATATGTGCAGTTTGTTTTTTCTGATGACACTGTACTATCTGAGTCTGTTGGGCGAGCGGTAGATATGCGACTTTACCCAAACAAAACCAGATGCAACCTCTTGGGTAAAACACACAGAAAAGGGTTTACCAACAAGTGGTCATTGGAATTTCATAGCACACAAGACGAGTGTGGATGTCGAACAACATCACAGTTAACTCGTGTTAGCCAGAAAATCCAATTCCAAGAAAAATGATAGAGACTTGAAAAATCACTGGTGAAAGGATCTGTTCGTGTCTAATCCATTTTATCAAGCACTAGGCATGGCTCGACTTGATCACACATGCTAGAAAAGCACACGTGAGGCGATCGAGGCACGACTAGAGCTGTGGTTAGGCTGTTAACAGTTAGCTGAGGATGGCAAAGTACCTCGGCCAACAATGTAAAGTTAAGATGCATAGGCTCATAATATAATCCAATATGGCACAAGATCTGCGCATATGTTCATAACCTTCACTTGATCATGATCAGGGTTTCTTTAGGATAGACTGAACTAAAGTGAGTTTAGACAACTCGATAAAACGATCTCTAAACTCAGCCTTTGTTCACAATGTAGCTACAAGTTAGCAAAACCAACTTGTTGAACTACCTTTGACATTGAGCAGATCCTCTTAGTACCATCGGTAAGCCAATGGTCAAGATTTCACTTTTGCTAACAGGTGATCATGTATTTGGGTAAAAATCCATTTGGTCATGTTGTTCATCCGTTTGTTCATGCGAGATGAACTGACTTGGTTAGGGAATACATGGATTAAATAAGAGAGCAAATGAACAAACTCTTGCATTTCAGCAGCAGGGAAAATCAATATCCATTTTGAGAGCTAATCAGCTGCCTTCCAACACTAAAAAGCTCCAAGGCTTCACCTTTACACAAAGGATGCAAAGGGAATGTGTATGTGTGAAGTTACCATCAAAGTCAAGGAAAAGAGACCACACATGAAAGGGCTATGCCCTTTTGATCCGACAAAGATGATAGGTGTTGCTCGATCACTTGACAAACGACATAAGAATTGTTTCAAGGAAGGAATCCACAGAAGATAATATATCAATGTAGTTCCATAATGGATCGTGACTAGAGACCTTGATATCAGCATCCGATGAGTAGCACAATCCTGTGTGCGCATTCACAGGAGGCTCTTAGTTTCGCTGCGGCACCATAAGTCCTTAACCATGACACCATTATAAAACTGGCACCAATAATGAATCTCACGTGGTAAAACTAGAGTATGCAGAGATGACACATCGATAGTATAATAATGGATTACAACTACTAACTGTGGTACCAACGCATGCCGAGCAGCACAACCGTGTGTGCGCACACACAGAAGGCCCCCAGTTTCGTCATGGCACCGTCTGTTTTAGTCATAACACCATTACCAAACATAACCAATAGAAATCTCACGCAGCACAAATGGATTGAACAATGGTGACAATATACAATAGATACTCCACCTGTAAGAATAATTACAAGTAGAGACCAAATAGATCATGGCGCGATGAAACGAACAAGGTATGGCCATTACCTAAACTTGATGAAAGGAGTACGATGGGAGACTGTTATTTCAGCCCCAAGCATATTTCTATGCCCATCATAGAGATTACAAGGTCAAAGATCAGTATCTGATTAGATACAGAGGGAAAACAATCATAAGATTAAGTTGGTATGCCTTCGATAGATACGAGGAAACCAAAGGCATCAAATTAAGGAGAATGATCAGGCATGACTTTCCTAGGTTGAGTTGATAAAGAGACAATGCAATCCTCCAAGAGAGGCAAAATAGAATAAAGACATCAACTTGCACTAACCGAACAAGGGAATGGTTTTGGAAGGAGATATAACTCGAGATTCTTGTTTTAAGCCCGGGTACACTTTATGTCCAACGAAGAAGTTATCTAAGCATTTATTTGCATGAGTTTGGTCATGGAGTGATAATAGAAAATTCAAATTTGGGTCATGGTTCACCAACTAAGAACATGGCCTAATTTTCGGTTTAGGCAAACAAATTAGCAACCTTCTATCGGCACATCGGGTACCAGAGCAAACACATATCACACCCAAATAGATTACCTAAAGAATGGAGGACAACTATTTCATCGAAGTTCATAATACAACATTACACCCCATTATCTACAATCACTGGTTACTGTAATAAAGATGAGAGGAGCATTTTGGATGTATAGGTGACAAACATGATGCAACAATCAAGATGCATGTTCGTCCTAGTCGTCCTCACTGATTTTGCCAACATAGTGTGGCATTAGCGTTCTATATCGGTGGCATACTTACGACTCTCTCGATATTTTGCTAGTCGTCAGCTACACATACGTTTTCGAGGTTAGTGTACCTGCAGAAAATTTTCATCACAGCCCAATTTCCCATGATGCAGTTCACACATGACAGTTTATCACAGTTTATACTCCATATATTGCTATATGGAGGCCAGCTCATCATTAAGCGCCGAGCCACGCATAGGCGTCGCTGCCACACTTTAACCATAGGGCAGCCCATTATGGTAACTCACCTTCTTACCTGAGCGTAGGTGCGTCGTTACAAGTACATTACACTTCTTAGTATTCCCATGTTTGTATACCCATACACATCCATGGGGTACTAAATTCCCCGAAAAGTAAATACTCCACATCGCAGCCTTCATATATACTTATGTGGAACATGTATATAATCAAGCGCCACAATTAAGCACTCCCCTAGACCAACATTTGTTCGGTCATGCTCTCACATCTCACCTTACCTGAGCGTAGATCCATTCAAAACTGAATGGCCCCAAAAACAACATTACACATGTAAGCAATATCCCGCCGGTTGTGGGTTAGTGTTTTAAACTAAGCCACCTGATAGTCCTTAGTTTTAGGGCTCAACAGAGGAGGTCGCTAGCATTATAGTTTTCAAATCTATAGTTTTTCAAAACCAAACAATGTGTTTAGTTGAAAATAGGTTTTCCAAAACCAAAACTTTTTTTGAAAATACGTATGTGATCGTATTATACTTAATCCTGCTCTCATACCAGCTGTGGCAGAACCTCCCAAGTTATTGGGCCCACATGCACCTGACATTGTCTCAAAGACCTCAAACGGCTATGCATGTGCACCAGATAACATAACAGGATCTGTCCGATTGTCCCAAGGACCCCGGATAAACCACTTACAACCAAGATCGCAAGATTAAGTAAACACAAATCACACACCAACATTTTGCAGCAGAATTTCTTTATTACAAAAAGTTACAAGTTACAACAAATTTACTTTATGTTTATCGGAGTGATTACAAAAGTGGTTCAAAGAAATAAACTTTGAAATGTTATAAATTATTTATAAGTTTTAAATATATGCTAGAGCAATGACAATCTTCAATAAGAAGTATAGAAGAGGTACTTAGATTTACAAGAAGGTCGTGCCCACCGGCGCTTAACACCATTCCCAGCAGCACATAGTACCTGCAACAACATGGGTTCAAAAACCCTGAGTACGAAGTGTACTTTCGCAAGTCTTACCCGACTAAGGAAAAATGACTCTCAAGGATATGCTGGTTAAATAGGAATCAAGGAAAAGGCTTTAGCAAGAATCAACTTAGATACTTTTGCAGAAATTGCTTACTAAAGTGAGTCCTTACTTTCAATATTTTAACACCAAATTAAATATTAATAGACTCTGGTTGCATCTAGTCTAATTTCACCATCTCGTCAATACAACATCCTTTTTATTCATAATGTTTACATCCTGACTTAGATTGCAGGTCAGAGATCAAGTCTCCACTCTCCGGGGATATAACGGCGATCCAAATTGATTTACTCAGCTGAGGATCTCTAACCACACGACATATGTTTCTCGCAACTCTTGCATATGTCTACCATTCCCACGGATCCTCCCCTGCATGAACAGGTCCGCGCCACCCGAAAGCACACAACCCCTTTTAGGCGGTCCTTTGCCAGGAGGGTACGTGCCACTCTCGCCATCTCTCCACTCCTAGTGCGCGATTGTCTTTTCATGTATGGAATAGTCGGGTTCAAGCTTACCCTGTCCCATATCCAGGGCATGTGGCCAGTTAAGATAGTCTGTGATCATACAGGCCTACATACGCATCCAATCCTTAATTAACCTGGATGGAACATCACTTGTTCCTAGCCCAAGTTTCGATTTAAGTACTTCCATCCTTAGGATTGTTTTGTTTTCCTTAGGATGAAAAGAGCATTATAGGGAAGTTTGCAGTAAGATCCCACCATGCTCCCAATGAAAATATTCTTGTAGGTAGAAGCCATCCTTCCTCGGGATAACCCCTGAGCTAGGCATCATTGCAAAAGACAGCCTCTATCCACAAGATCTAAGCAGGGCTAAGCATTTTTGAAAACAATATTTGATACTTCCAAAGAAGTATCTATAATAGGAATGGATATCAAGGTAGTCAATGCATCAAATAGTTTTCAAGCAATTCCTATAAACTTAATGCACATTTCACTACACTTAAGTGTATAAAAGTATTTTTTTAAAAACAAGGAAGGGGTAAATGCACTGGGGCTTGCCTGGAATAACACTACGTTAGTGTTGTTAGACGTCGGTCACTTGACGACCATCCTTTGCCTTGGCACTCGTTTAGTTTATCCATATTCTGGTTCGTCCATCAGCATCACCTTATGGAGAAGCCCACGCTTAACATCATTTTGGGGTCGACTCAGCTCGTCTTCCGCATTACGTGATCACTTAATGTACCTAAATGATATGCAAGATGCACATGAATGAGCACGAGTATAAATAGCATAAGATAGATAATCTACACCGAAGAGGATGAAACACTTATAACAAAATATTAATCAAATACTAGCTAGCGATATAAGACTAATTATAATATTTACACCTTTCCAGCCTATTCGGAGGTAGCTCATACATCACAAAACAATAAAATATACACACGCTCTACTCCCCTCAACTAACGTTCAACACTAGAAGATTAACAAATTAGATTTATTAGTATTAGACATCTAAATTTAGAATGAACATGGAAGCATATTAACTAACTTTCTAAACCACCCGACCGGGCTACTTTGCATAACTCGCCAACTAATTAAAATCTCACACTATTTAATAATCTACTTTCCAATCGTGTTAGCAACTATATCACTGCGCTTACGGTTATATCCTGGCCCCTGGGATGGTGATTTTCTGGCCCAAGGCTTAATAGAATTAATAAAGTATCCATACCAACAAGGTGCATCTTCTTTTTCGGAAGCCTATCTCGAAAGGACCTCCAAGTTAAGCGTGCTTGGCTTGGAGCAATTTGGGATGGGTGACCGACCGGGAAGTTTTCTCGGGTGCGCATGAGTGAGGACAAAGTGTGCACAAAAGACTCGTTGTGACACCCCAGTGTCACCTAGGGTTCTTCCTTGAGCTAACCCAAGCCATTATCACATGTAAACCTAATGAAGGGATGAACATCAAAGATTAAGAACAAATATTTATAATGAGTCTTCTCAAACTCTCCTTAATCTTGTCATGAACCTTAAGGAAGGAAAAATCTCAAACCCTAATTAATCCTAAGTAAAACAATTAAGCATAAAGGGTAATTGGGAGAAATCTTGGGGGGGGAAATACAAGTTTTGGTAAAGACCAAATTACAAAGTTTTAGTTCCCCAAATAACCAACAAATCATAGTAAGAAAGTTTGGCCATTTGGTTTTTCCAAAATCCGCAAATCAGCCCTTGAACCAAGGTCCTATGGGGAAATTCTGAATTCTGAATTCTGAAATTCAGAACCCTTTTTTAAGATCTAATGCGTTCTCTGTTTTTCATAACCCAAAACTAAGAAGTCCAAATATCAAAGTTGTGCCAAATTTCCTTGAACACGCTCTGGAAAAATTTGAACTCAAACCAAATTCATTTGACACGGTTTTGGCACCGTTTGATCTCGGGACCAGGCATTCTGACACTGGCACCTTGGTGACGCTACAACTCTCTGTCCCTAGCCTAAAACCGTGTGACGTCCATACACAAAAGACAAAGCACTGTCAGGGGAACAAATCCTTCACAGCGATCTTGCCCAAATTCGCGAAAATTTGCGCACAATCGGCGTTAGAACTCAAGCAGAAGCAACGGTTCCACGTGTTCGACCGTGGCTAACACCCCCGGTTCACGCCCGTTCGCGCACCCGCGCTCCCCAGTGCACGCCCGCGCGCGCTCGCCGGTCCACGGCCACCCGTGCACCGCGGCGTGCCTATAAAGTAGCCCCGAGCCTCGGCCATACCTCCCCGCGCGCTCACAAGTCCTGCCCGAGCCAAAGATCACCGGAATTTGCCCCCGAGCACGCCGCGCCACCGCCCACCAAGCTTTTCGAGCCTCGACCACCGTGGCCAGCTCCCTCCAGTCGCGTTCAAGCCGCGCTGAAAGGGAATTAGGCTTACACCTAGTCCCTAAATAATTTTGGTGGTTGAATTGCCCAACACAAATAATTGGACTAACTAGTTTGCTCTAGTGTATAAGTTATACAGGTGCTAAAGGTTCACACTTAGCCAATAAAAAGACCAAGAGTTGGGTTCAACAAAAGAGCAAAGGGTCAACCGAAGGCACCTCTGGTCTGGCGCACCGGACTGTCCGGTGTGCCACCGGACAGTGTCCGGTGCACCACCGGACATGTCCGGTGCACCAGAGGACTCCAACTCAAACTCGCCACCTTCGGGAATTTCCAGAGGCAACTCCGCTATAATTCACCGGACTGTCCGGTGCACACCGGACAGTGTCCGGTGCTCCAAGGAAGAGCGGCCTCAGGAACTCGCCAGCTTCGGGAATCTCCAACGGCTAGTCCTCTATAATTCACCGGACATGTCCGGTGTGCACCGGACTGTCCGGTGCAACTCCGGAGCAACGGCTATCTCGGCGCCAACGGCTACCTGCGACGCATTAAATGCGCGCGCTGAAGTCAGGCATGCCCATACTGGCGCACCGGACAGTCTACAGTGCATGTCTGGTGCGCCACCGGACATCTAGGCGGGCCCACAAGTCAGAACTCCAACGGTCAGAATTCAACGACATTGGTGACGTGGCTGGGGCACCGGACATGTCCGGTGTGCACCGGACTGTCCGGTGCGCCATCGAACAGACAGCTCCACCAACGGTCAAGTTTGGTGGTTGGGGCTATAAATACCCCAACCACCCCACCATTCATAGCATCCAAGTTTTCCACTTCTCAACCACTTACAAGAGCTAGGCATTCAATTCTAGACACACCAAAGAGATCAAATCCTCTCCAATTCCACACAAGGCTTTAGTGATTAGCGAGAGAGATTTGTCGTGTTCTTTTGAGCTCTTGCGCTTGGATTGCTTCTTTTCTTTCTCACTTGTTCTTGTGATCAAAACTCAATTGTAACCAAGGCAAGAGGCACCAATTGTGTGGTGGCCCTTGCGGGGAAGTTTTGTTCCCAGTTTTGATTTGAGAAGAGAAGCTCACTCGGTCCGAGGGACCATTTGAGAGAGGGAAGGGTTGAAAGAGACCCGGCCTTTGTGGCCTCCTCAACGGGGAGTAGGTTTGCGAGAACCGAACCTCGGTAAAACAAATCCGCATGTCACACTCTTCATTTGCTTGCGATTTGTTTTGCGCCCTATCTCGCGGACTCGATTTTATTTCTAACGCTAACCCGGCTTGTAGTTGTGTTTATATTTGTAAATTTCAGTTTTGCCCTATTAACCCCCCCCCCCCCCCCCGTCTAGGTGACTATCAATTGGTATCAGAGCCGGGTGCTTCATTAGAGCCTAACCGCTCGAAGTGATGTCGGGAGATCATGCCAAGAAGGAGATGGAGACCAGCGAAAAGCCCACTACAAGCCACGGGAGCACTTCATCGGAAGAGTCCCGCACCAAGAGGAAGGAGAAGAAAGACTCCTCCAAAGGGAAGGAGAAGAAGAAGGACTCCTCCAAAGGGAAGGAGAAGAAATCTTCTTCACACAAAGAGAAGAAGGAGAAGTCTTCCTCCCACAAGCCGCAACGGAGTGGGGACAAGAAAAAGAGGATGAGGAAGGTGGTCTACTACGAGACCGATTCTTCATCGACATCCACCTCCGGCTCCGACGCGGCATCCGTCACTTCTAAGCGCCAAGAGCGCAAGAAGTATAGTAAGATCCCCCTACGCTACCCTCGCATTTCTAAACATACACCTTTACTTTCCGTCCCATTAGGCAAACCACCAACATTTGATGGTGAAGATTATGCTAGGTGGAGTAATTTAATGCGATTTCATCTAACCTCACTCCACAAAAGTATATGGGATGTTGTTGAGTTTGGTGCACAGGTACCATCCGTAGGGGATGAAGACTATGATGAGGATGAGGTAGCCCAAATCGAGCACTTCAACTCTCAAGCAACAACAATACTCCTCGCCTCTCTAAGTAGAGAGGAGTATAACAAAGTGCAAGGGTTGAAGAGCGCCAAGGAGGTTTCGGATGTGCTCAAAACCGCACACGAAGGAGATGAGCTCACAAAGATCACCAAGCGGGAGACGATCGAGGGGGAGCTCGGTCGGTTCCGGCTTCGCAAAGGGGAAGAGCCACAAAACATGTACAACCGGCTCAAGACCTTGGTGAATCAAGTGCGCAACCTCGGGAGCAAAAAGTGGGATGACCACGAGGTGGTTAAGGTTATTCTAAGATCTCTTATTTTCCTTAACCCTACTCAAGTTCAATTAATCCGTGGCAACCCAAGATATACACTAATGACCCCCGAGGAAGTAATCGGGAATTTTGTAAGTTTTGAGTGCATGATCGAAGGCTCGAGGAAGATCAACGAGCTTGATGATCCCTCCACATCCGAAGCTCAACCCGTCGCATTCAAGGCGACAGAGGAAAAGAAGGAGGAGTCTACACCACATCGACAACCAATCGACGCCTCCAAGCTCGACAATGAGGAAATGACGCTCGTCATCAAGAGCTTCCGCCAAATCCTCAAGCAAAGGAGGGGGAAAGACTACAAGTCCCGCTCCAAGAAGGTTTGCTACAAGTGTGGTAAGCCCGGTCACTTTATAGCTAAATGTCCATTATCAAGTGATAGTGACAGGGGCGACGACAAGAAGGGGAGAAGAAAGGAGAAGAAGAGGTACTACAAGAAGAAGGGCGGCAATGCCCATGTTTGTCGGGAGTGGGACTCCGACGAAAGCTCAAGCGACTCCTCCTCCGACGAGGACGCCGCCAACATCGCCGTCACCAAAGGACTTCTCTTCCCCAACGTCGGCCACAAGTGCCTCATGGCAAAGGATGGCAAAAAGAAGAAGGTTAAATCTAAATCCTCCACTAGATATGAGTCCTCTAGTGATGATAATGCTAGTGATGAGGAAGATAATTTACGTACCCTTTTTGCCAACCTTAACATGGAACAAAAAGAAAAATTAAATGAATTGATTAGTGTTATTCATGAAAAGGATGACCTTTTGGATTCCCAAGAGGACTTCCTAATTAAGGAAAACAAGAAACATGTTAAGGTTAAAAATGCTTATGCTCTAGAAGTAGAGAAATGTGAAAAATTGTCTAGTGAACTAAGCACTTGCCATGAGACTATAGACAACCTTAAAAATGAGAATTCTAATTTATTAGCTAAGGTTGATTCTATTGCTTGTAATGTTTCAATTCCCAATCTTAGAAATGATAATGATGATTTACTTGCTAAGATTGAAGAATTGAACTTATCTCTTGTTAGCCTTAAGAATGAAAATGAAAAATTAATTGCTAAGGCTAGAGATTTTGATGTTTGCAATGCTACCATTTCCGACCTTAGAACTAAGAATGATATGTTACATGCTAAGGTTGTAGAATTAAAATCCTGTAAACCCTCTACATCTATTGTTGAGCATGTATCTATTTGTACTAGATGTAGAGATGTTAACATTGATGCTATACATGATCACATGGCTTTAATTAAACAACAAAATGATCATATAGCTAAATTAGATGCTAAAATTGCCGAGCATAACTTAGAAAATGAAAAATTTAAATTTGCTAGAAGTATGTTCTATAATGGGAGACGCCCTGGCATCAAGGATGGCATTGGCTTCCAAAGGGGAGACAATGTCAAACTTAATGCCCCTCCTAAAAGATTGTCTAATTTTGTAAAGGGCAGGGCTCCCATGCCTCAAGATAACGAGGGTTACATTTTATACCCTGCCAGTTATCCCGAGGACAAAATTAGGAGAATTCATTCTAGGAAGTCTCACTCTGGCCCTAACCATGCTTTTATGTATAAGGGTGAGACATCTAGCTCTAGGCAACCAACCCGTGCTAAGTTGCCTAAGAAGAAAACTCCTAGTGCATCAAATGAACATAGCCTTTCATTTAAAACTTTTGATGCATCTTATGTGTTGACTAACAAATCCGGCAAAGTAGTTGCCAAATATGTTGGGGGCAAGCACAAGGGGTCAAAGACTTGTGTTTGGGTACCCAAAGTTCTTGTGTCTAATGCCAAAGGACCCAAAACCATTTGGGTACCTAAAGTCAAGAACTAAACTTGTTTTGTAGGTTTATGCATCCAGGGGCTCAAGTTGGATCATCGACAGCGGGTGCACAAACCACATGACAGGGGAGAAGAAAATGTTCTCCTCCTATGAGAAAAATCAAGATCCCCAACGAGCTATCACATTCGGGGATGGAAATCAAGGTTTGGTCAAAGGTTTGGGTAAAATAGCTATATCCCCTGACCATTCCATTTCCAATGTTTTTCTTGTTGATTCATTAGATTACAACTTGCTTTCTGTATCTCAATTATGCAAAATGGGCTACAACTGTCTCTTTACTGATGTAGGTGTCACTGTCTTTAGAAGAAGTGATGATTCAATAGCATTTCAGGGTGTGTTAGAGGGTTAGCTATACTTAGTAGATTTTGATAGAGCTGAACTCGACACATGCTTAATTGCTAAGACTAACATGGGTTGGCTCTGGCACCGCCGACTAGCCCATGTTGGGATGAAGAATCTTCACAAGCTTCTAAAGGGAGAGCACATTTTAGGACTAACCAATGTTCATTTTGAGAAAGACAGGGTTTGTAGCGCATGCCAAGCAGGAAAGCAAGTTGGAGCCCATCATCCACACAAGAACATCATGACGACCGACAGGCCACTTGAGCTACTCCACATGGATCTATTCGGCCCGATTGCTTACATAAGCATCGGCGGGAGTAAGTATTGTCTTGTAATAGTGGATGATTATTCTCGCTTCACTTGGGTGTTCTTTTTGCAGGAAAAATCTCAAACCCAAGAGACCTTAAAAGGATTCTTGAGACGGGCTCAAAATGAGTTCGCCTTAAGGATCAAGAAAATTAGAAGCGACAACGGGACGGAGTTCAAGAACTCTCAAATTGAAGGCTTCCTTGAGGAGGAGGGCATCAAGCATGAGTTCTCTTCTCCCTACACGCCACAACAAAATGGTGTAGTGGAGAGGAAGAATTGAACTCTATTGGACATGGCAAGGACCATGCTTGATGAGTACAAGACTTCCGATCGGTTTTGGGCCGAGGCGGTCAACACCGCTTGCTACGCCATCAACCGGTTATATCTACACCGAATCCTCAAGAAGACATCATATGAACTCCTAACCGGTAAAAAGCCCAACATTTCATATTTTAGAGTCTTTGGTAGCAAATGCTTTATTCTCGTTAAGAGAGGTAGAAAATCTAAATTTGCTCCTAAGACTGTAGAAGGCTTTTTACTAGGATATGATTCAAACACAAGGGCATATAGAGTCTTTAACAAGTCCACTGGACAAGTTGAAGTTTCTTGTGACGTTGTGTTTGATGAGACTAACGGCTCTCAAGTAGAGCAAGTTGATCTTGATGAGATAGGTAATGAAGAGGCTCCATGCATCGCGCTAAGGAACATGTCCATTGGGGATGTGTGTCCTAAGGAATCCGAAGAGCCTCCAAATACACAAGATCAACCATCCTCCTCCACGCAAGCGTCTCCATCGACTCAAAATGAGGATGAAGCTCAAGTTGATGAAGTAGAAGATCAAGCAAATGAGCCACCTCAAGATGACGGCAATGATCAAGGGGGAGATGCAAATGATCAAGACAAGGAGGATGAAGAGCAAAGGCCGCCACACCCAAGAGTCCACCAAGCAATTCAACGAGATCACCCCGTCGACACCATCCTCGGCGACATTCATAAGGGGTTAACCACTAGATCTTGTGTTGCACATTTTTGTGAGCATTACTCTTTTGTTTCCTCTATTGAGCCACACAGGGTAGAGGAAGCACTCCAAGATTCGGATTGGGTGGTGGCTATGCAAGAGGAGCTCAACAACTTCACTAGGAATGAGGTATGGCATTTAGTTCCACGTCCTAACCAAAATGTTGTAGGAACCAAATGGGTCTTCCGCAACAAGCAAGATGAGCATGGTGTGGTGACAAGGAACAAAGCTCGACTTGTGGCCAAGGGATACTCCCAAGTCGAAGGTTTGGATTTCGGTGAAACCTATGCACCCGTAGCTAGGCTTGAGTCAATTCGTATATTATTAGCCTATGCTACTTACCATGGCTTTAAGCTCTATCAAATGGACGTGAAAAGTGACTTCCTCAATGGACCAATCAAGGAAGAGGTCTATGTTGAGCAACCTCCCGGCTTTGAAGATAGTGAGTATCCTAACCATGTTTATAAACTCTCTAAGGCGCTTTATGGGCTCAAGCAAGCCCCAAGAGCATGGTATGAATGCCTTAGGGATTTACTTATTGCTAATGGCTTCAAAGTCGAAAAGGCCGATCCTACTCTATTCACTAAAACTCTTGAAAATGACTTGTTTGTATGCCAAATTTATGTTGATGATATTATATTTGGGTCTACTAACGAGTCTTCATGTGAAGAATTTAGTAGGATCATGACACAAAAATTCGAGATGTCTATGATGGGGGAGTTGAAGTATTTCTTAGGATTTCAAGTTAAGCAACTCCAAGAGGGCGCCTTCCTAAGCCAAACGAAGTACACTCAAGATATTCTAAACAAGTTTGGGATGAAGGATGCCAAACCCATCAAGACACCCATGGGAACTAATGGGCATCTCGACCTCGACACGGGAGGTAAGTCCGTGGATCAAAAGGTATTCCGGTCGATGATAGGTTCATTACTCTATTTATGTGCATCTCGACCGGACATTATGCTTTCCGTTTGCATGTGTGCAAGATTCCAATCCGACCCTAAGGAATCCCACCTTACGGTCGTAAAACGAATCTTGAGATATTTGGCTTATACTCCTAAGTTTGGGCTTTGGTACCCTCGGGGATCCACATTTGATTTGATTGGTTATTCGGATGCCGATTGGGCGGGGTGTAAAATCAATAGGAAGAGCACATCGGGGACTTGCTAGTTCTTGGGAAGATCCTTGGTGTCTTGGGCTTCAAAGAAGCAAAATTCGGTCGCTCTTTCCACCGCCGAAGCCGAGTACATTGCCGCAGGCCATTGTTGCGCGCAACTACTTTGGATGAGGCAAACCCTGCGGGACTACGGTTACAAATTAACCAAAGTCCCTTTGCTATGTGATAATGAGAGTGCAATCAAAATGGCCGACAATCCTGTCGAGCATAGCCGCACCAAACACATAGCCATCCGGTATCATATTCTTAGGGATCACCAACAAAAGGGGGATATCGAGATTTCTTACATTAACACTAAAGATCAATTAGCCGATATCTTTACCAAGCCTCTTGATGAACAAACTTTTACCAAACTTAGGCATGAGCTCAATATTCTTGATTCACGCAATTTCTTTTGCTAGATTGCACACATAGCTCATTTACATACCTTTGATCATATCTCTTTCATATGCTATGACTAATGTGATTTCAAGTCTATTTCAAACCTAGTCATAAGTGTATTGAAAGGGAATTGGAGTCTTCGGCGAAGACAAAGGCTTCCACTCCGTAACTCATCCTTCGCCGACGCTCCAAGTCTCTCTCCATCTTTGGGGGAGAAAGCAAAAGGACTTCATCTTTGGTATAATCTTAACTCATTTGTTTATGACCAAAGGGGAAGAAATTACTTCGAGGGCTCTAATGATTCCGTTTTTGGCGATTCATGCCAAAGGGGGAGAAAGTAAGAGCCCAAAGCAAAAGGACCGCACCACCACCCATTTCAAAAACTTCGAGTTTCCAAGAATATTTTCAATTGGTATCCTATTGTGTTCAAAAGGGGGAGAAAGTAGTATTTCAAAAATGAAATATCAAAACCCTCTTGAACACTAAGAGGAGGATCTCATTTAGGGGGAGTTTTGTTTAGTCAAAGGAGAAGCATTTGAAACAGGGGGAGAAAGTTTCAAAACTTAAAGATGCTTTGCAAAATCTTATTCTTTTACCTTTGACTATTTGCAAAAGAACTTTGAAAAAGATTTACAAAAAGAATTTGCAAAAACAAAACATGTGGTGCAAGCGTGGTCCAAAATGTTATATAAGAAAGAAACAATCCATGCATATCTTGTAAGTATTTATATTGGCTCAATTCCAAGCAACCTTTACACTTACATTATGCAAACTAGTTCAATTATGCACTTCTATATTTGCTTTGGTTTGTGTTGGCATCAATCACCAAAAAGGGGGAGATTGAAAGGGAATTAGGCTTACACCTAGTCCCTAAATAATTTTGGTGGTTGAATTGCCCAACACAAATAATTGGACTAACTAGTTTGCTCTAGTGTATAAGTTATACATGTGCTAAAGGTTCACACTTAGCCAATAAAAAGACCAAGAGTTGGGTTCAACAAAAGAGCAAAGGGTCAACCGAAGGCACCTCTGGTCTGGCGCACCGGACTGTCCGGTGTGCCACCGGACAGTGTCCGGTGCACCACCGGACATGTCCGGTGCACCAGAGGACTCCAACTCAAACTCGCCACCTTCGGGAATTTCCAGAGGCAACTCCGCTATAATTCACCGGACTGTCCGGTGCACATCGGACAGTGTCCGGTGCTCCAAGGAAGAGCGGCCTCAGGAACTCGCCAGCTTCGGGAATCTCCAACGGCTAGTCCTCTATAATTCACCGGACATGTCCGGTGTGCACCGGACTATCCGGTGCAACTCCGGAGCAATGGCTATCTCGGCGCCAACGGCTACCTGCGACGCATTAAATGCGCGCGCTGCGCGCGCAGAAGTCAGGCGTGCCCATACTGGCGCACCGGACAGTCTACAGTGCATGTCGGTGCGCCACCGGACATCCAGGCGGGCCCACAAGTCAGAACTCCAACGGTCAGAATTCAACGGCATTGGTGACGTGGCTGGGGCACCGGACATGTCCGGTGTGCACCGGACTGTCCGGTGCGCCATCGAACAGACAGCTCCACCAACGGTCAAGTTTGGTGGTTGGGGCTATAAATACCCCAACCACCCCACCATTCATAGCATCCAAGTTTTCCACTTCTCAACCACTTACAAGAGCTAGGCATTCAATTCTAGACACACCAAAGAGATCAAATCCTCTCCAATTCCACACAAGGCTTTAGTGATTAGCGAGAGAGATTTGCCGTGTTCTTTTGAGCTCTTGCGCTTGGATTGCTTCTTTTCTTTCTCACTTGTTCTTGTGATCAAAACTCAATTGTAACCAAGGCAAGAGGCACCAATTGTGTGGTGGCCCTTGCGGGGAAGTTTTGTTCCCAGTTTTGATTTGAGAAGAGAAGCTCACTCGGTCTGAGGGACCGTTTGAGAGAGGGAAGGGTTGAAAGAGACCCGGCCTTTGTGGCCTCCTCAACGGGGAGTAGGTTTGCGAGAACCGAACCTCGGTAAAACAAATCCGCGTGTCACACTCTTCATTTGCTTGCGATTTGTTTTGCGCCCTATCTCGCGGACTCGATTTTATTTCTAACGCTAACCCGGCTTGTAGTTGTGTTTATATTTGTAAATTTCAGTTTCGCCCTATTACCCCCCCCCTCTAGGCGACTATCACGCGCCAACCACTCGGTTAGCTTCACCATTGGCCCGTGAAGCTTTCCAAGTCCTCGGACCCGGCAGAACTTCACCGAAGGCCCGAGATCGCCCTCGCCGGACTTCGGTCGCCCGCCTCCGCGCGTGGACCGAGCTTTCTGGTAAGCCATTTTCAAATTCCTTGCACCCACGTCTTCCCAAGCACCCAGTGAAGCTCTCTGTCCCGTTTGATTGAACTATCGCGCCTTGAGTAGGCCGGATTCCTCGCCGTCGACGAGCATCTCCGCCTGCGCACGCGGACCGACCGACTCCGACCATCCCCGACGGCGACCCGCACATCGTCGTGATCCCCGAGACCTCCCCTACGTCCTCGACCACCTCACCGGAGCAGCCTCGCCGCCGGTAAGCCCCTCCGCCCTTTTCTCCGCTGCGGGTACTGTTTAATTGGGGACAGGACCGAGGGTTCGATTTCCAGAAACCCTAGGGGGTTTTCGGCAGAGCCGTAGACTCAAATGAATAGTGCCCCGAGGACCTGTTTTTAATTCCTTTAAGAACTTTCGCCAGGGACCCCAGCGCAAAACTGCTTTTCTTTAAACCATTTCTAATTAATCTTTTATTATTCGGCAGAAGACTTAGGAAATTCATAACTTGAGAAATACTTAACCAAAATTTGTCAAACCAATTTTGTTGGATTCTAAATATTATGAACTATCAATTAAAAATACTGAACCCCATGCTTTTTGTTCTAATTTTTAGAGTTTGGAATTAAATACAGAAACTAACCAAACCCTATTTAATTAAAGAAAAATGGTTATGCTTCTGTGCTAGGCTTGAGAAAATTTGTAGATGATCAAACCCTAATTAGACACTGTTTAAAAATACTAGACACCCCAGTATTGGAAGTTTAAATATAGTTATCCAATAAAAGCTATTTTTGCCCAAAACTTAAGAAAATCATAGAAGTATTAGAAAATAAGGAGCAATAAATGAAATTATTTTTTCTAGCCTACTTAAGTAACAGAGAATCTAGGAAAAATAAAGGGACCCCTAGTCCAGAACAGAATCAAGGTAAAATGTTTTATTTAGCATTATTCCAACTAGAAAACAACTATTGGAATTATGGAAACAAATCCAAAATTGTTAATAAAAATCTAGTGGACTTATAACCACTAGAACCCCACTACAAAAATAATAACCACCCCATCCCATCATTTTAAGTAGGGTAAACAAATAAAACTTGATATTGAGTCCTATTCCAAATAAATCATGAGCAACCCAAAAATAATGCAAAAATGGGCAAATAAAATTATACCAGATCAATGATGAGATAAGCCACCAGTGAAAAATGCAAAACCCAATTGAAGGCTGCAAATTAATACCATTGCCATTACTTCATGAAAAGGCCATTTAATCCAAATAATTCCTACTACCTTTCCCTTAAGCAAAAAGATGCCAAACTTCAGAATGATTGCTCTTGCACAAAGAAGAAGCTAGGAAAAATCAGAAATCTATTGTTTGATATTTTTCAAATATAGTGGTAGTAGAAAGCACCCCTTTGACTAGAAACTTTGGAAAATCATAATAAAATAACTAATAAGTATTAATGGCTAGCAATTTGTGCAAAGTCATGTTATGACATCTAGATGCCAGCTGTTGGGGGCCTTCGGCTTCCGAAGGTCCTCAAAAACATGATTTGACAATGTTTTCCAAGTGAAATATATGGGCAGGTATTTTCGGAATCGGATCATGAGCATACAAGAGCACAATCAGGACGAAGCCTGAACGAGATTATGACGAAGGTCTAGATGATCACGAAGCTATGTGCAGGAAAGCTTCGGCATGATAGCAGAAAAGGGGAACCGACTTAAAGATGAAAAGGCAAATTAGACCTCGAAGAATTACTATAGAGTTATTAGCAAATGTAAAGGGCATGGATGTAATTGTACATGGACTGTGTCCCTTGCCTATAAATAGATGAACAGTACTCCCGTACTGTTCACGCGGACTTGATATTTGCTTTTTGCATCACACTTGTACCCTTACTTTTCGTCAAACCGAAGGTACATTTATAATTTGTTATTATGAATATGGTAATGCAAATAAAAGTAAATTGATGATAATGTTCATATTATTTTTCATATTTCGTGTACGAATTCTTCCTTATCGTTTATCGTGCTTACGGAGGGTTTTCTTTTACAACCTTCGTCCTAAATTCATTATATCCGAAGGGACATAATGTCTTGAAGGATGAAGGACTTTAATATTTAACACTTTTTATGTTGCCTTGTTCTTAACTCTTAGCATTTGAGAACAAGTCCCCAACACCAGCAAAAATATGTCTTAAAGAATAACCCTTTGTTAAAAAGGAGCCATAGTTCAAAACACCCCTACTGCCCTAGTATTTAATAATTTTATCCAGAACGAACTACTTACTTTTTAAACCCCAAATTTTGGGACAAAAAATTATGCACCAGTAAGAAGCTACTGTATTTTTTTTCAGAATTTTTCGAAATTTATTAATATAACTTGTAGTTCAAACCCAACTTAAAAGCATAAAGGAAATAAGAAGAAGAAAGGAAGATAATAAACCTCGCTCCAATAAGTTCAACTTGAAATCTTATTAAATTTTTAGTAAGACATTAAAAGGAAATTAGTGGAACACCAAAATAAACTTACCACTTAATTTAACTAAGCTTGACCCTAATTTGCTAAATATACCACAAGAATCTCTTGTAGCAAGAATAAACTCTACCTGATTAAGTAGATTAGTCACCATAAAAGTTTAATTGCTAAATTACATATCATATCATGCATGTATCTTAATCATTGCATTCATTAGACTGCAATCTAGCTGACAGAGAGTACGTGCTCATCCCCGAGCAAGGAGCTGTCCACGAGGAAGACCAGGAGCAAGCTCCCGAGACTGCCATCGAGGATCTCCCCGCAACCCCAGCTATTGAAGGCAAGCTCCGGTGTTTATGCATAACCATATCTATATATGCTACTTTACTACACTTAATGTTTGTAGGGTTGTATTGTGCACTTAAGTGTAGGAGTTGCTTGAAACCTCTAGTTGCATGAACTTAGGATTCTTTTTTAAGATGAATACTAGTAAGCTAGGTCAAGTAGCTGCTTGCTGATCAGGATCTCGGTAGAAGTCGAGTGATTTTTTGAGCACTCGCGCGAGGTCAGGAATTGATTGTATTCATCTTGATAACGGGATATATGTTGGTCTATGGACTTGGATCTAGGGAGGATGCCTTGTCCATGAGACAGGAAAAGAAATTAAGGATTAATGTGTGGATACCTGAGTCAAGCTTTTGAACGTACTAAGCACATGTCGGGAAATATGGTAACCGGTAAACCTAGTACCTGAGTGAAGCCGGGCGCGGACTTTATCCCTCACTCGTCCTGAGACTGGGTCTCCCATGCTAGCTATGGTGGGTACAAGTGCGGTCACTGCACGACGGCAGCCGGGGTCAGTGGAGCATTGTATGCCAAGGCGGTGAGCCCTGGCCGCAAACGGGGAATCGATGGGGACGGAGTGCCCTGACATGTCATGTGTTTAGGTTTACCTTGCAAGGATAAAAACTCGATTCGAATCTTCTTCTTCTCACAGCTAATGATACTACTTGACCCCTTGTACTACATTGAGTAAGAAGTGAAATGAGGTTTACATGAGATAGTTTGTTGATTGTACTAAATGCTTGTTAACATGTATGCTTAGAAAGATCAAACTTAGCTAATCTAATGAGGCTAGAAATTGAGAAGCTAATACTTGATCTTAGATACAGCTAGTGCTTTTGGCAAACCAAACCCATCAGCCAAACAGCTACATGGTCTAGAGGTAGAGGAGTAGTTTCCTCACACCGGGTAAGTCTAACTGAGTATTAGTATACTCAGCCTTGCTTGTGGCATAATTTTGCAGGTGCGCTGCAGGATATGGTTGATGGTGTGAATTGGCCTACCACCCTGCCACCTGGTTGGACGGTCGAGTGGGATGCTGCTCCAGCAGGAGAGGAGCAAGAGTAGCAGTGGGCTAGGCCTTGCCCATTTCCTCGCTACCGACGACATCGATTATCCGCTGCATTTTATTTTGTGAACCTTTATCAGCTACTTGAAAAACTCCGATCTATGTAATAATTTAGTACTTAATTTGAGATCTTCCTGTTTTATTGTATTTCTTCTGTGACTCACCTTCGTGTGAGATTGTGGTATTTGATACTGGTTAATTTGCTTTATTAGACTAGATCTGAGGGACTAACAGGTTATTTCGATTTAAGTGTGTTACGGACCCTGAGGCGTGACTTAGGCACTTAAGCTAGAATAATTCGGGCGGTTCTGCCACAGCTGGTATCGGAGCAAATACCACCATAGAGAAGGACAACAAACCATGAATACCAATTTTCAAAAATCTAAAACTTGCTTAGAAACTGATAAAAATCGTCAGGACTAGAACACTAGACCTAGGACGAAAGGCCTTAGGAACAGTGGGAGAAATAGGTGGCTAAGTAAGTAGGCCCTGTGGGCCAGTATTTAGATTTTTAAAGGATGCCCTAAGAGCACCCTTTAATTCGGAGATGAGCCATTATTCTTTTCAGCATGCATGCATTATAAGAATTGAAGGATTAAGAATTAAAGAAGTAAAAATTCGAGCTAACCCGCTTCTTTTTCAAACCATCCAGGCCCTTTATTCTTTTTCTTCCTTCCACCATAATCTTTACATCTGATGCCCTTCCGCAGATGAATTCACCCACCCCCGCCAGCGGAGGAGACACTCGTTTCAGCTCTGACTTCCTCTCTCACGATGGCTTTCCTTCCATCTTGTGGGAAGTGCTTAACTCCGCTGGTTGCCCTACGCCCCCTTTGTACATAGTGCAGTTGTATTAGGACCATTGGGTACCTCGTTGCTGAGTCTGGCTGACTTTGGAGGCTCATCCCCTTCAGCTGGGTTGGCATTCTCTTGACTCCTAGACGATTGGGTTCAGGGCGGACGACACCACGGAAGCAGCAGCGATGAAGACTCTCACAACTTTCTGTGGCTACATCCCCTAGAGATGGTGATGCACCCCTTGGGACTTTTCCCTAATGAGAAGAAGGATGATCCCATGTGGTGTAACCGTGTGAGCCACGTGAAGGATGTGTGGGCAATGTATCCTGACTTGGTTGGGAGGGTCACTGTTCAGTGCATGAGTGTGCTGTACCACCTCCAGGCCCTTCAGAGCGATGCTATGGCACATCTTGCTAACATCGCTCAAACTACCAAGCTCACCCTTAACAGCCGAGAAGATTTTGTGGTAGACTTGTCCTCCGAGTTCGTGGAGAAGGATCTGCAGGTGGAAAGGCTGAGCCAGCGCATTACCACCTTGGAGCAGCAGGTGGAGATCCGAGACAACACTATTGATGTCTTGGAGAACCAGCTCCATGATGTGCAGCGGGAACTCGAAGAAGCTAATGACCACTTGGACATGCACCACTTGGAGATGGAGGCCAATGAAGCCGGAAGCGAGGGAGAAGAGGCTCCCGAGGAGTTTGGACCAGCCCCTGGTGCCAATGGGACTACCTCCGCGATGCCCCCTTCACCCGCATCCAGTGTCGCTTCCACCGCTCAGGGTTGACGAATCGTTTTGACGTCTTAGAGGATAGAAACCTACGTGAGCTTAGTTACTGGTAGATTTTGGACTAAGCTTACGGGCACTTTCCCCTAATTGATGTAACCCTTGAGAACTTTTGTGATCTATGGGATGTTGTAACCATGTTATCTTCATTTTGGACTTAATGTTATGATTATGGCAATTTTCTTTCCATATAAGATGATAGCATGTCGTTCGAAATTGCGAGTTGGGATAACAATGGCGACAATCTCTGTTTTCAGATGGCAGCTAGGCAGCGTCGTGGGCATAAAGAGTAGGTTCCCCCGCCACCTCCTCCAGCCCCCACAGTGCAGGAGCTGATGGCCCAGCAGAATGAGATTTTGCAACAGCTCTTGTAGCGCGAGCCCCACCCCCAGCAGCATGGTGGAGGCCAGCATCAGCGACCTCCGGCAGCGGCAACCTACTAGGAGTTCCTGAGCACGCAGCCACCCTTGTTCACCAAGGTAGAGGATCCGTTGGACGCCGACGTGTGGCTTCGCGTCATTGAGTCCAAGTTTCCCCTCCTCACGGGAGACTGCCCTAATGATGCCAAGGCTCGCTTCGCCGCACAGCAGCTTTGTGGCCCTGCTCGGACATGGTGGGACCACTTCTGTGCTATGCTACCCGCTGATCGCGAAGTGTCTTGGGAGGAGTTCAAGACTGCTTTCAGAGGGCACCACATCCTAGCTGGAATTCTTGATCGCAAGCTGAATGAATTTCTGGCACTCAATCAAGGAACCCACACGGTCTTGCAGTATGCTTAGGCCTTCAACGACCTATGCCAGTATGCAGGTTACCATGCTGATTCTGATGAGAAGAAGAGAGATTGCTTCCGCAGGGGTCTCAACAACAAGCTGTGGGAACGTCTCAACACTATCCGTGCTGATAGCTTCAATGAGTTGGTCAACCTAGCCATCTCTCAGGATGACTGTATTGTAGCTCACCGAGCAGAGAAGAAGAGGAAGGCACCAATGGCACTACCATCCGCTCAGGCCCAGCGGTTCAGGATTGTTTCTCACAATCAGAGCAGGAGATTTCAGCAGCAGGCAGGCAGATGGGTGATCAGGCCACCTCAGCAGCAGTAGCCGGCACCCAACTGCTTTCCAGCTCCCGCCCCAAGGAACAATCAGCCTCCTCCGCAGCAGCAGTTCCGCCAGGGCAATGGGAACAAGTGCTTCACTTGTGGCAATGTGGGCCACTATGCGAAGAACTACCCCAGAAATCAGCAGAGGCAGATGCCAGCACCAAGTCAAGACAAGGGGAGGAAGCAGGAGGTGCAAGTCAGACAAGGGAAGCTCAACTTCACTAGTCTAGAGGAGTTACCTGAGGGAGCCCCCATCATGACTAGTACCTTTTCAGTTTTTAATCAACCTGCTTTAATTCTGTTTGATTCTGGTGCATCTCATAGTTTCATTAGCCAGAAGTTCAGTGCTAAATGCCAATTGCCCTTTTGTCATGCAAAAGGGTCATTAATGATAACCAAACCTGGGGGTCAAACTATAACCAACCAATTAATCCGAAGTGTGCCTATTCAACTGGTAAGCCACATTATCAAAACCACCCTTCTCGTTTTGGGTTTCGAAAGTGTGGATATTATTCTGGGCACTAATTGGATGATCGTGCACCAAATAGTGCTTGATGTAGCCAGCCGCATCGTGGAAGTCAATTCCCCAATATGTGGAAGTTTCACCTTAATTCTGCCCGGTCAAGGTTCTACTCAGTCATGTGCTTTCTCTATGATGGAGTTACCTCTGAAGAAGATTCCAGTGGTCTGTGAATATGTAGATGTCTTTCCTGATGAATTGCCAGGAATGCCACCAGACTAGGACATTGAATTTGCCATCGAGTTGCAACCGGGAACGACACCTATTTCCAAGAGGCCTTACCGGATGCCACCCGCTGAGTTGGCAGAGTTGAAGAAGCAATTGCAAGAGTTGCTGGACAAGGGATTTATTCGCCCAAGTACTTTGCCTTGGGGATGTTCAGCCTTGTTTGTGAAGAAGAAGGATGAAAGCTTGAGGATGTGTATAGATTACCGCCCTCTTAATGTGGTGACTATCAAGAACAAGTATCCTTTGCCTCTTATTGATGTTCTTTTTGATCAGTTGGTCGAAGCCAAAGTGTTTTCCAAGATAGACCATCGCTCCAGCTATCATCAGATCAAGATACGAGCAAGTGATATTCCGAAGACGACTTTCTCAACCAGATATGGGCTATATGAATTTTTGGTGATGTCTTTCGGGCTGACGAATGCACCATCATATTTTAGGTATCTGATTAATTTTGTTTTCATGCCTGAATTGGACAAATTCGTAGTGGTTTTCATCAATGATATCTTGGTGTACTCAAAGAACGAAGAAGAACATGCCGAGCATTTGCATGTAGTGCTTCAACGTCTAGGAGAGCACCACCTTTATGCCAAGTTGTCAAAATGTGATTTTTGGCTAAAGGAGATCAAAACAATATCTCTCAGGCAGGCATAGCTGTTGATCCTAATAAAGTTCAAGAGGTGATGAACTGGAAGCCACACACGATTGTCCGTCAGATTCAGAGTTTTCTAGGATTAGCTGGTTATTACCGAAGATTCATTCCGGATTTCTCTCGAATTGCGAAGCCCATAACTGAGCTGTTGAAGAAAGATGCCAAGTTTGTTTGGGGTCAGAAGTCGGAAGATGCCTTCCATGCATTGAGGCAACATCTGACCACAACACCAGTGTTAGCGCAATCCAACAGCAGCAAGCCATTCGATGTGTACTGTGATGCCCCTGGCACTGGACTAGGTTGTGTCTTGATGCAAGACAACAGAGTCATTGCTTATGCATCAAGAGCACTCAGGCCTCATGAGCAGAATTATCCTACTCATGACCTAGAGTTAGCAGCGGTGGTTCATGCATTAAAATGTGGAGGCACTATTTGATTGGAACCCACTACAACATCTTCACTGATCATAAGAGCCTTAAGTATATCTTTACTCAGGCTGACCTCAACATGAGGCAGAGAAGATGGCTTGAGCTGATCAAGGATTATGACCTAGAGGTACATTATCACCCAGGAAAGGCCAATGTAGTAGCAGATGCCTTGAGTCGGAAGTTGCAATGTAACGGTGTTATGATGGATTCTCGTATTGACACCTTGTGTGATAAGTTGAGCAAGATGAAGATTGAAGTAATTACTTCTGGTGCTTTGTCTCACATTTCTGTTGAGCCAGCCTTGCAAGACCAGATCATCATGGCCCAGCTCAGTGACAAGGGAGTGCAGATTATCAAGGAGAATCTCCATCAGAAGACTGAGAAGTATAAATGTTTCCGCCAAGATGGAAAGGGTATATTGTGGTTTGAAAGTAGATTGGTGGTTCCTAAAAATGAGGGTCTCAAGAAGAAAATCTTGGATGAGGCCCATCTCTCCAAATTCTCCATACATCCAGGGAGCACCAAAATGTACCATGATCTAAAGCCCTTGTATTGGTGGACTTGAATGAAGAGGGAGATAGCCTGATATGTATCGGATGTGACACCTGTCAGAGGATAAAGGCAAGCCACTTGAAATCAGCTGGAGCTTTGCAACCCCTGTCTATACCTTCGTGGAAATGGGATGACATCAGCATGGATTTCATTGTGGGTCTGCCCAAAACCTCTCGTCATCATGATTCAATTTGGGTTATTGTGGACCGACTGACGAAAGTGGCACATTTTCTCCCAGTGCACACCACCGATAAGGCTCAAAAGTATGCAGAGTTGTACATTGACCGGATCGTGTGTTTGCACGGATTGCCCAGGACCATTGTTTCTGACCGAGGAGTCCCGTTTGTTGCCAGATTCTAGGAACAACTGCAAGAGTCTTTGGGAACCAAGCTAATCAGAAGTTCAGCTTACCACCCACAGACTGATGGTCAGACCGAGAGGGTAAATCAAATTCTTGAAGATATGCTGAGAGCTTGTGCGATCGATTGTGGCAAGAACTGGGATAAGAACCTCTCCTTGGCAGAGTTTGCTTATAACAACAGTTATCAATCCAGCCTAAAGATGGCACCCTTCGAAGCTCTCTATGGGAGAAGATGCAGAACACCACTCAATTGGTCTCAGCCTGGAGAAAGAGAAGTTTTCGGACCTGACTTAGTGATTGAAGCCGAAAGGAAGGTCAAACTAATCAGGAAGAATCTAGAAGCTGCTCAGGCCAGGCAAAAGAGTTACCATGATAAGAGAAGGAAACCTCTCCAGTTCGAGGTGGGAGATTTCGTTTATCTAAAAGTATCACCCACCAAGGGAGTGCAGAGGTTTGGGATCAAAGGCAAGTTAGCCCCTCGATATATTGGACCTTATGAGATCATAGAGGCATGTGGACCCGTGGCATACAAGTTGAAGTTACCTCCAAAAATGTCTGCCATCCATAGTGTGTTCCATGTATCTCAACTGAAGAAGTGTGTTCGATTGTCGACTGAGATCTTAGCAGAACCAGAATTGGAGATAGAGCCAGATCTATCGTACCAAGAGTACCCTTCCAAGATTCTGGATTGCAAAGAAAGATCAACTCGGGCAAAATCGATCAAGATGTATAAGATCCAATGGAGTAATCACTCAGAGGAAGAGGCTTCTTGGGAGACTGAAGAATTTATGCGTTACAATTTTCCTGATTACCTGCCTAAGGAAATTGGTACGTATTCATGCCCAACCCCTCCTCCTGCCCTTCGAATCTAAATCTCAATAATATAATCTTAAATTGGGAAGAATAAGTTACAAAACAAAATTCAAAAGGACTTCCTTCTGAGGTTGCAAAGAGAATGACATTCGAAGAGCAGTTTGCCTTAATAAAGAAAGCATTCGCTTCGAGTAAGTCTCACCCTTCGCTTCACCCCGGTAGGACTCCGACCCAAATCTCGGGACGAGATTCCTTTAAGGGGGGAAGGCTGTGACACACTAGTGTCACCTAGGGTTCTTCCTTGAGCTAAACCAAGCCATTATCACATGTAAACCTAATGAAGGGATGAACATCAAAGATTAAGAACAAAGATTTATAATGAGTCTTCTCAAACTCTCCTTAATCTTGTCATGAACCTTAAGGAAGGAAAAATCTCAAACCCTAATTAATCCTAAGTCAAACAATTAAGCATAAAGGGTAATTGGGAGAAATTTTAGGGGGAAAAGACAATTTTTGGTAAAGACCAAATTACAAAGTTTTAGTTCACCAAATAACCAACAAATCATAGTAAGAAAGTTTGGCCATTTGGTTTTTCCAAAATCCCCAAATCAGCCCTTGAACCAAGGTCCTATGGGGAAATTCAGAATTCTCAATTCTGAAATTCAGAACCCTTTTTCAAGATCTAATGCGTTCTTTGTTTTTCAAAACTCAAAACTAAGAAGTCCAAATATCAAAGTTGTGCCAAATTTCCTTGAACACGCTCTGGAAAAATTTGAACTCAAACCAAATTCATTTGGCACGGTTTTGGCACCGTTTGACCTCGGGGCCAGGCATTCTGACACTGGCACCTTGGTGACGCTACAACTCTCTGTCCCTAGCCTAAAACCGCGCAACGTCCATATACAAAAGACAAAGCACTGTCAGGGGAACAAATCCTTCATAGCGATCTTGCCCAAATTCGTGAAGATTTGCACCCAATCGGCGTTAGAACTCGGGCAGAAGCAACGGTTCCACGTGTTCGACCGTGGCTGACACCCCCGGTTCACGCCCGTTCGCGCACCCACGCTCCCTAGTGCACTGCCCTCACGTGCTCGCCGGTCCACGGCCGCCCGTGCACCGCGCCGTTCCTATAAAGCAGCCCCGAGCCTCGGCCATACCTCCCCGCGCGCTCACAAGTCTTGCCCGAGCCAAAGATCACCAGAATTTGCCCTGAGCACGCTCCGCCACCGCCCGCCAAGCTTTCCGAGCCTCGGCCACCGTGGCCAGCTCCCTCCAGTCGTGTCCAAGCCACGCCAACCACTCGGTTAGCTTCACCATTGGCCCGTGAAGCTTTCCAAGTCCTCGGACCTGGCAGAACTTCACCGGAGGCCCGTGATCGCCCGAGCTGGACTTCGGTCGGCCGCCGCCGCGCGTGGACCGAGCTTTCCTATAAGCCATTTTCAAATTCCTTGCACCCATGTCTTCCCTAGCACCCAGTGAAGCTCTCTGACCCGTTTGATTGAACTATCGTGTCGTGAGTAGGCCGGATTCCTCACCGCCGACAAGCATCTCCGCCTGCGCACGCGGACCGGCCGACTCTGACCATCCCCGACGGCGACCCGCACATCGCCATGATCCTCGAGACCTCCCCTACGTCCTCGACCACCTCACCGGAGCAGCCTCGCCGCCGGTAAGCCCCTCCGCCCTTTTCTTCGCCGCGGGTACTGTTCAATTGGGGACAGGACCGCGGGTTCGAATTCCAGAAACCCTAGGGGGTTTTCTGCAAAGCCGTAGACTCAAATGAATAGTGCCCCGGGGACCTGTCTGTAATTCCTTTAAGAACTTTCGCCAGGGACCCCAGCGCAAAACTGCTTTTCTTTAAACCATTTCTAATTAATCTTTTATTAGTCGGTAGAAGACTTAGGAAATTCATAACTTGAGAAATACTTAACCAAAATTTGTCAAACAAATTTTGCTGGATTCTAAATATTATGAACTATCAATTAAAAATACTGAACCCCATGCTTTCTGTTTTAATTTTTAGAGTTTGGAATTAATTACAGAAACTAACCAAACCTTATTTAATTAAAGAAAAATGGTTATGCTTCTGTGCTAGGCTTGGAAAATTTGTAGATGTTCAAACCCTAATTAGACACTGTTTAAAAATACTAGACACCTTGTATTGGAAGTTTAAGTATAGTTATCCAATAAAAGCCATTTTTGCCCAAAACTTAAGAGAATCAGAGAAGTATTAGAAAATAAGGAGCAATAAATGAAATTATTTTTTCTAGCCTACTTAAGTAACAGAGAATCTAGGAAAAATAAAGGGACCCCTAGTCCAGAACAGAATCAAGGTAAAATGTTTTATTTAGCATTATTCCAACAAGAAAATAATTATTGGAATTATGAAAACAAATCCAAAATTGTTAATAAAAATCCAGTGGACTTATAACCACTAGAACCCCACTACAAAAATGATAACCACCCCAGCCCATCATTTTAAGTAGGGTAAACAAATAAAACTTGATATTGTGTCCTATTCCAAATAAATCATGAGCAACCCAAAAATAATACAAAAATGGGCAAATAAAATTATACCAGATCAATGATGAGATAAGCCACCAGAGAAAAATGCAAAACCCAATTGAAGGCTGCAAATTAATACCATTGCCATTACTTCATGAAAAAGGCCATTTAATCCAAATAATTCCTACCACCTTTCCCTTAAGCAAAAAGATGCTAAACTTCATAATGATTGCTCTTGCACAAAGAAGAAGGTAGGAAAAATCATAAATCTATTGTTTGATATTTTTCAAATATAATGGTAGTAGAAAGCACCACTTTGACTAGAAACTTTGGAAAATCATAATAAAATAACTTATAAGTATTAATGGCTAGAAATTTGTGCAAAGTCATGTTATAACATCTAGATGCCAGCAAAAATATATCTTAAAGAATAACCCACTATTAAAAAGGAGCCATAGTTCAAAACACCCCTACTGCCCTAGTATTTAATAATTTTATCCAGAAAGAACTACTTACTTTTTAAACCCCAAATTTTGAGACAAAGAATTATGCACCAGTAAGAAGCTACTATAATGTTTTCAGATTTTTTGGAACTTTATTAATATAACTTGTAGTTCAAACCCACCTTAGTAAGAAGAAGAAAGGAAGATAATAAACCTCGCTCTAATAAGTTCAACTTGAAATCTTATTAAATTCTCACTAAGACATTAAAAGGAAATCAGTGGAACACCAAAATAAACTTACCACTTAATTTAACTAAGCTTGACCATAATTTGCTAAATATACCACAAGAATATCTTGTAGCAAGAATAAACTCTACCTGATTAAGTAGATTAGTCACCATCAAAGTTTAATTGCTAAATTACATATCATATCATGCATGTATCTTACAAATTGCATTCATTAGACTACAATCTAGCTGACGGAGAGTACGTGCTCATCCCCGAGCAAGGAGCTGTCCACGAGGAAGACCAGGAGCAAGCTCCCGAGACTGCCATCGAGGATCTCCCCGCAGCCCCAGCTATTGAAGGCAAGCCCCGGTTTTTATGTATAACCGTATCTATATATGCTACTTTACTACACTTAATGTTTGTAGGGTTGTATTGTGCACTTAAGTGTAGGAGTTTCTTGAAACCTCTAGTTGCATGAACTTAGGATTTCTTTTTGAGATGAATACTAGTATGCTAGGTCGAGTAGCTGCGTGCTGATCAGGATCTCGGTAGAAGTCAAGTGATTTTTCTAGCACTCGCGCGAGGTCAAGAATTGATTGTATTCATCTTGATAACGAGATATATGTTGGTCTATGGACTTGGATCTAGGGAGGATGCCTTGTCCATGAGACGAGAAAAGGAATTAAGGATTAATGTGTGGATACCTGAGTCAAGCTTTTGAACGTACTAAGCACATGTCGGGAAATATGGTAACCGGTAAACCTAGTACCTGAGTGAAGTCGTGCGCGGACTTTATCCCTCACTCGTCCTGAGACTGAGTCTCCCATGCTAGCTATGGTGGGTACAAGTGCGGTCACTGCACAGCAGCAGCCGGGGTCAGTGGAGCATTGTATGCCAAGGCGGTGAACCCTGTCCGCGAACGGGGAATCGATGGGGACGGTTGACATGTGTGGGGACGGAGTGCCCTGACATGTCGTGTGTTTATGTTTACCTTGCAAGGATAAAAACTCGATTCGAATCGTCTACTTCTCGCAGCTAATGAGACTGCTTGACCCTTGTACTACATTGAGTAAGAAGTGAAATGAGGTTTACATGAGATAATTTGTTGATTGTACTAAATGCCTGTTACCATGTATGCTTAGAAAGAGCAAACTTAGCTAATCTAATGAGGCTAGAAATTGAGAAGCTAAAACTTGATCTTAGATACAGCTAGTGCTTTTGGCAAACCAAACCCCTCAACCAAACAGCTGCATGGTCTAGAGGTAGAGGAGTAGTTTCCTCACACCGGGTAAGTCTAGCTGAGTATTAGTATACTCAGCCTTGCTTGTGGCATAATTTTGCAGGTGCGCTGCAGGATATGGTTGATGGTGTGACTTGGCCTACCACCCTGCCACCGGGTTGGACGGTCGAGTGGGATGCTGCTCCAGCAGGAGAGGAGCAAGAGGAGTAGTGGGCTAGGCCTTGCCCATTTCCTCGCTACCGACGACATCGATTATCCGCTGCATTTTATTTTGTGAACCTTTATCAGCTACTTGAAAAACTCCGATCTATGTAATAATTTAGTACTTAAATTGAGGTCTTCCTGTTTTATTGTATTTCTTCTGCGACTCACCTTCGTGTGAGATTGTGGTATTTGATCCTAGTTAAGTGGCTCTATCAGACTAGATCTGAGGGACTGACGGGTTATTCCGATTTAAGTGTGTTACGGCCCCTGAGGCGTGACTTAGGCACTTAAGCTGGAATAATTCAGGCGGTTCTGCCACACTCGTGTTGGTCTGTGTGGACGATATATGATCCTAGAGAGCTGCTAGGAGTAAATACCACCGGTCTAGGGATTGGACAGGGTGTTACAAGTGGTATCAGAGCCGGCCCTTGAGGTTTCACGACGTATGTGGGCTAGGGGTTTGGGTATATGGCGCATGGCGCATGTGGGCCCAGAGTGGTCACATGGCATGGCATATGCTGACACTAGACACACAAACGTGGCTAAGAGGGGAGGTTCCTGGATTGGGGTTGACCGACGAGGACGTCGGTCTTCTAAGGGGGGTGGATTGTTATATCCTGGCCCCTAGGATGGTGATTTCCTAGCCCAAGGCTTAATAGAATAATAAAGTATCCATACCAACAAGGTGCATCTTCTTTTTCGGAAGCCTATCTTGAAAAAACCTCCAAGTTAAGCGTGCTTGGCTTGGAGCAATTTGGGATGGGTGACCGACCGGGAAGTTTTCTCGGGTGCGCATGAGTGAGGACAAAGTGTGCACAAAAGACTCGTGTTGGTCTGTGTGGACGATATATGATCCTAGAGAGCTGCCTGGAGTAAGTACCGCCGGTTCAGGGATTGGACGGGGTGTTACACTTACCATGACTAAAATGATTCAACTACACGAGATGACAACGAATCCGAGGTCAAGCAATCCATCGGACACTTGGAAAACGTTGCACGAATCTTGCTTCATTACCCAGTTCCTAGGAATTTCTCTCCTCTGCTTGCACAAAAATACACACATAATTAGCATCTAATAATTCAAGGCCGGATGAGAACAAATAGAGTAAGAATGAGTCTCACTGGCACCAAGTTGGAGACCTACGGAATGGAGCACCGCAATATGCTATGGATCTTCAACGTGTCCACGGTGCAAGAACGTCCAGCATCCACTTTGAATATCTCTGGTTCAAGCACATCCTCGACCCCAAATGAATAGCGCACCAGGACGTTACCACCCACACCACCCATCATATGGAGGTGAACATGAGCGACGACCAACAACTCGTAGGGACGTCGATGACAAGCAGCTGTGCACGGCCGAGCACCACGCGAGGTCGAGGCGAAGATGAGGATGAAGAAGGACGACAGCATCGGGCCAGCATGCCGACACAGGGCGTGATGGGAATCATGGCTAGGATTTGGGCGAGCTGAGCTACAACGCTGGTTCTGGAATTCGGCGATGAGGCGAGCCAGCGCGAGGGCCAGGAACAAGTAGGGCGCAGGGACGCGCGACACCATGGCGGGCAGGTTGGCCATGGACAGGAGGAGGCCGGAGTGTGCACAACCGGCGAGGTCTACGACGAAGTCGGATCAAACATTTCACAATGGTGGTGACGTTGAGCTTCGCTGGGAAATGCCGACCATGGCATAGAGAAGACAGGGCCGAGCTGGAGCTGGGAAGCCGCGCGAAAGGGGAAAAATGGGTGCGCGTCAAAAGGGTGGGAGCTGGCCGTGAGAGCTCCACGACGGCAAGAGCAGCTCCCAGGGTGCGGCAACTCGTGCACAGGGCGAGCGCATGGGAGCCGGAGACCTGAGAGCGACGTGGAGAGAAGCAGAGAGGTCGAGCGTCAGGGAGAGGGCCGAGGGAGCAGGTGCGCTCACAGGAAGACGAGCGACTAGCGCGCAGGGGAGAGAAGACAAGGGAGAGAGAGCGACGTGCCGGGGAAGAAGAAACTCGACTGATAGGACGAGCAGGACCAGGGGCGCGGTGCTAGGCCGCAGGGCACCGGACTTGGGGAGCAGGAAAGGCGCCGAGCAGAGGAGTGCGTGGCGAGCTGGAGCGAGAGGAGGGAGTTCCGAGGAGAGGGGCGCCAAGGAGCCACGCGGGCCTGGCGAAATTCGAGCGGGGAGGGAGCTCCGGCCATGGATGGAGCTCGGCACGCGACGCAAGAGAAGCAGAGGCCGAGCTTGGCGCGGCTGGAGAGGAGAGCAAAGAAGGCACCAGCCATGGCGAGGGAGAAACTCGGCGCGGCTGGGCTGGGCGCAGTGCTGGAGATGGCCGAGAAGGAGTGTCTGTGCGCCATGGGAGGGAGAGGAGGGAGCTGGGAGGCCACGAGGAAGATAAGGACGACTTCAGGAAAATTAGCATAGAGAGTGGAGAAGATAAGCGCGCGCAGGGAAAAAATCAGACGGATGTGGAAAAGATCTGGCAGGAAAGCGGCGACAGATTTTTTTGGATTTTCTTTTCTCTCTTTTTAAAGGAAAATCGCATATATTTTGGATCACAATTTTTAACGATGTATACTGGGTTGACACGCTATACGGCTACACATTTCATTCTAATGATTTAGTGAACTAAATCAAATCATTTACTAATTAGTTGCTGTCAGTACTAATTACAGTGGTCTGGTTTGTTTCGGACAGGATGTAAATGGACCGAATTAAACGGTTTTCGGCTTCGGTATTTTAATATGCATTTGATTCAGTTGACTTCAGATGAATTCCGTTCGCTACTCGAACATTCGAATAGAGGACAATTCAATTAAAAATCCATAGACGCGATGTCACGGATAACAAAAAGGGGACTAAATTATTTTACACTAAAAGCTTAGTCGTCGAGTTCTTCTTAATCTATTCAGGATAAAATCATTCGAGTGGGTCGGGCTTCCGAATTCGTATTCGCGCGAGCAATGAATTTTGAATAATCACCGAACGCACTGATTTTCGGAACAACTATGTTCCGAACATCATGAAGCCCGGATAAATAAAAACTTTGTCGAACTCGTGACAGACGAAACATATTAAGACAGAGAGACTATTATTCACCGCTATCACGTGTTAAAAGTCCGCACTCGTGGTCGAGCAGACAATAAACACCTTGGGTGTTATAGTACGGTCGAGGATGGGGTTGGCTTTATAGCCGCAGGCGTCGGCGCGGGGTTGGTGCAGCGCGGCGTGGCGCGTGCGGAGCCGAGTGTCGGGGCATGCTCTGGCGTTGCCAAGGCACGTCGAACAGATGGTCGTGTTATTCTGCCCAAGTTTTTGCGCCTTCTGAGCACCCAAACGTGCGAATGTTGCCATATGACTTGTGTAAGATTTCTTCCCTGCTCCTAGAGCTATCTTGTTCATGTGAGTTCCAAGGGGAGATCGGGTCTGGCTTGGAAGATATGGTGGCGCCAAGTCTTGTCTGTCTGCATTGTTCATCTCGCGACAAAACAGATGCCAAACCGTGTCAAACGACCCTGGTTTGGTTTCAAACATTTCAGGGGTGTGCCTTGGATAGTTTGGCTACTTTTTGTTATTTGGACCATGTGGTTTTGGCGCCAGCAAATAAGTGAACACTTCTGATCTTTAGATTAGGGCTGATTTTTGACTTAGAGAAAAAATGGATTGCTTTAAGGTGCTCTCCAATTGGGGGCTGATTTGGGGTTTTTGTAGGACCTTTTTGTTATACCTCACTTACTATATTTTGTAGATATATTAATGTACTTCAACTTTGGTAAAGTGTTTAAGTCATGAAATGATCATTTGTTTCCCCTTCTCACTAATCCAAGTCTTGGGGGTTTAATGGCTTAAGAGGGGGAACTAGTGTTTTAGAACCCATTTCATAGGTGAAGATACATGAAAAGCTAGGGTATTCCCTTTTCTCATGATCCTTACTTAATTAAGCCATGGTTTCTAAGGTTTTGGTGCCCCTCCTTCCCATCTAAACACATGTGATAATAGGCTATAGGTGCATGCATTGAGCCAGGGCCTTGGGCAACACCTAGGGTGTTACAGAGGTTTTCCCTGTTTTCTTTTTGCACTCGATGGTGTAGGCTCTGATTTTACATATTACATCTTTGGGGGATTTTCTCCCTTGTATTGTGTAGGGCTAAATAAGAATGAAAAATTACAAGCTATGGCCCCATTAAAAATAACCTTTCTCCCATCCTGAAAGGAAATGGGTGCCATAGTAAAAGAATGAAAAAATATTACATCAAATTACACGTAGTACCGTCGAAGCTCATCCGCATTCCAAGATCTGGGTATGTCGTTGCCGTCCATATCCTTTAATCTGTAAGAACCGGGTCTTGACGAAGATACTACCAGAAAAGGACCTTCCCACTTCAGTTGCAACTTGCCCACTGTATCTGGGTTGGCCACTCTCCGAAGCACCAGATGCCCTGACTTGATGTTTTTCAATCGAACCTTCCTATCACACCACCTTATTGTTTCGGCCTGATATTTATTGATGTGTTCTATAGCCTGAAGTCTGGTCCCTTCTATAGTATCTTTTGTTGTTTGATAATCAGCTTCGTCTTCCGCCGAAGCTGTTGTTCTTATTGATCCTGTCTTTGCTTCTTTTGTTGTTATTGCTTCGTCACCAAACAAGAGCTTGAAGGGTGTAAATCCTGTTGACCTTGATAGAGTTGTGTTGGTGCTCCACACCACTTTAATCAACTCATCTGGCCATTTTGCTCTGGGCTGATTGAAGATTAACTTCATTATTCCTGTCATTATAATGCCATTTGCTCTTTCTCCTAGCCCATTTGATTCTGGATGCCTTACCGATGCAAAATGGATTTTTGTACCAATTCGGTCACAGAAATCTTTGAATATTTCGGCATTAGATTGTGTTCCATTGTCCATGTTTATTGCCTTCGGCACGCCGAAGCGGCAAACAATATTTTGCCAAAAGAATTTCTGTGTTGTGGCCGAGTTTATTGTGGCTAAAGGTTTTGCTTCGATCCACTTAGAGAAATATTCCACTGCTACAACGACATATTTCAAATTTCCTTGTGCAGGTGGAAGTGGACCTAACAAATCCAGACCCCACCTTTGCAGTGGCCAAGTTGGTTGTATTAACTGGGTTAGAGATGAAGGTTGCTTCTGATCTCTTGCACATCTTTGACAATTTTCACACTTTTGAACCAGATCTGCTGCATCCGAAGCTGCCTTCGGCCAATAAAATCCTTGTCTGAAAACCTTCCCCAGCAAAGGCCTAGACCCAATATGAGATCCACATACACCTACATGTATCTCCTTCATCATCTCTTGACCTTCGGTTCTGGATAAACACTTGAGTAGTGGAGAGCAGACTCGATATTTGTATAAGTCCCCTTCTATTATCACATATGGTCTTGTCCTTGCTTCCATTTTTTATTATAAACTTCGTCATCCGAAAGATAGTTACCTTGGAGGAAAGATATAATTTCAGTCCTCCAATCTTCACTATGTACAGGTGATATTGCAAGCACTGCTCTCTCCATAAGTTCAACCGAATGTGCTTTTATTGTCTCAAAGAATACTTCCAAAGGTAGAGGGAGCCCCTGTGCCGCTGACTTAGTTAGCAGATCTGCATGCTCATTTTCCCCTCTTGGAATATTTTTTATAGAAAATCCTTTGAAAGAAGCCTCCAATCTTCGGACTGTATCCAAGTATTTTTCAAGCTTCGGATCCCTTGCCTTGCTGCTTTTGTCTACATGACCAGAAATAACATGAGAATCAGTTTTAAGGACTGCCCTTCTTATTTCCATTGCCTTTAGCTTTCGAAGCCCTAATAGAAGGGCTTCGTATTCAGCAATGTTATTTATACAACTAAAGTCCAGTCTTGTTGCGTAGCATGTCCTGACTTTAAAGGGCGCTACTAGAACAGCAGCCGCACCTACGCCGAAGGTTCCCGAAGAACCGTCATAGAATACTGTCTAGGCTTCGACATCTTTTATCGCTTCTTCTCCCTTAGCCCCTGGCGTCCAATCAGCAATGAAATCTGCTAACGCCTGAGACTGAATTGAGGATCTATGTACATAATCAATAGTGAATTCATTGAGTTCCGCAGCCCATTTTCCAATTCTTCCTATAGCTTCTCTGTTTCTCATTATGTCCTTCAGAGGTTGTGATGAAGGTACAATTATATGATAGGCTTGAAAGTAATGCCGAAGCTTTCTAGAGGCCATTAGCACAGCATACAACACCTTCTCCAATTCTGTGTAATTTTGCTTTGATAAACTGAGTACTTTGGAGACAAAGTATACTGGTGCTTGTCTTTTTACATGGCCATCTTGCTTCTCCTGTACAAGTGTTGCACTGACTGCAGAATGAGAGGCTGCCACATATAGGAGTAACAGAGTCCCTGACGAAGGTGGAGTTAGAGTTGTCAAGTCTATTAAGTATTGCTTTAGCTCTTTGAAAGCCTTTTGTTGAGCCGGACCCCACTGAAAAACTTCGACTGACTTCAGTATTTCAAAGAATGGCAGATTCCTTTCTGCTCATCTTGATATAAATCTATTTAACGACGCCAGCCTTCCTGCCAATCGTTGAGCCCCCTTCTTTGAATTTGGCGGCTCCATCCGAAGGATAGCTTCGATCTTACTTGGGTTAGCTTCGATTCCCTTCGTCGATACCAGACAGCCAAGGAACTTGCCCTTCCTTACTCCAAAGACACACTTTTCTGGATTTAGCTAAAGACCAGCTTGCCTAAATTTGACAAACATCTCTTGCAAGTCAGCAATATGATTCTCTTACTTCGTGCTTTTTACTATGATGTCATCAACATAAGTCAGCACATTCCTACCTATTTGAGAGTGAAGAACATTGGCTGTCATTCTGCTGAAGCTTCCTCTAGCATCCTTGAGCCCCTCGGGCATTCGAAGGTTGCAATAAGTACCACTACGAGTTATGAAACTTGTCGTTGGCTCATCTTCTTTCTTCATCCAAATTTGGTGATAGCCCGAGTAGCAGTCTAATAGACTCATGAGTTCCGAAGAAGCTGCTGCATCTACAAGGGAGTCTATTCTTGGTAAAGGGAACTCGTCCTTCGAACATGCCTTGTTGAGATCTGTGAAATCTATAGACATTCTCCATTTCCCATTAGCCTTCTTCACCATAAAAGTGTTGGCTAGCCACTCTAGATATGTTACTTCCCTGATAACACCAGCACTGAGAAGTCCCTTTACTTCATTCCGAGCACCTTTGGCTTTATCCTCAGACATTTTCCGAAGTCTTTGCTTCCTTGGCCTGAAAGATGGATCCACATTGAGTGAATGTTCAATGACATCTCTGTTAACACCACAGAGATCATTAGCTGTCCAAGCGAAGACATCTTTGTTGTTGAACAAAAATCTTAGCAGAGTCTTTTCTTGTTCATAAGATAACTGAGATCCCAACAGTACCCTTTGATCTGCTATATCTTCACACAGGAGCATAGGCCTCAGCTGATCTGCCGAAGCAGCCTTCTCTCTTTTGTGCTTATATTGTTGACAAGCTTCGGCTCCATCTGTGTTATGGATCGCCTTTGAATCCGTCCAACTCCCTTTAGCCCTTCTGGCAGCTTCTTCACTCCTGTGAATAGTAATGGGCCCTTGTTCCGAAGGTATCTTCATGCATAAATACGCTGGGTGAAGTATGGCTTCGAAGGCATTAAGCGTCCCTCGACCAATGATTGCATTGTATGGATATTCCATGTCAACGATGTCAAAGACAACTTGTTCAGACCTTGTGTTGAGGACGTAACCGAAGGTAACTGACATTGTCATTTTGCCAAGTGCCACAATCTGTCTCCCTCCGAAGCCACAAAGAGGGTGTGTTGCATCATGAATCTTGTCTTTTGGTTCTTGCGTCTGTTTAAAAGCCTTTGCAAATATGATATCCGCTGCACTGCCTATGTCAACCAGAACATTGTGGACAAGGAATCCCTTGATGACACAAGATATAACCATGGCATCATTGTGAGGATAGTCTTTAAGCTGAAGATCCTTCTGGAGAAGGTGATTGGGATATGAGACCACTTGGATCTGATGAAGGGTCCTTGCACCCCAACATGCTACACTCTTCTCTGTGCTTCCTTCTTCTGCTTCTTGTTAGCTGGCTCTGAGCTTGAACCACCTGTGATTGGGAGCACCAGCTTCATGACCGAAAGTGCTTCAGCTTAGTCGTTGTACGAAGCCATTGTCACAACAGTGGAAGTGAGTTCACCGGTGGTGGGTGCCAATGTTGGTCACTTGTTCTCAAATGCTACGAGTTAAGAACAAGGCAACACAAATGTTAATGGTTAAAGACCTTCGTACTTCGAAGCATTATCTCCCTTAGGATATAATGATCTTCAGACGAAGGTTATGAAGGACATACCTTCATCATCTCAATATGTTATGAAAAGCAGGAACATATAGAACATATAAAGAATATGAATAATCATATCAAATTATTAGATTATCTATATACTCATTAAATAGTCATGAACAAACATTAACGATATTAAATTACATTTATACCTTTGACTTGACAGAAGGTAGGAATTCAAGAGTGACGAGCAAGTAAATACAAGTTAGCGTGAATAGTACGAGGGTACAGTTCATCTATTTATAGGCACGGGTCATAGCCCAGACAAAATTACATTCATGCCCTTGATAACTAATCATGATTACGACACAAACTATCAGGGACTATGCAATCATTTCCTCTTTAGGTCGGTGCCACCCTTCGTCTCAAGCACGTCATCATGCCGAAGCTCTTTTAGTTGTAGCTTCGGCATATGTCTTCATGTTACAGCTGATTGCTTGTTATCTTGCCGAAAGTGTTTTTGCTTAGAGGACCTTCGGTGGAGAAGAAGGCCCCCAACAGCTACAACAAACCTGTGGGCCTCTCATGCTCTGCTTTGATTCTCTAACAACTGTCACATATAGCCACATGCTCTGCGATCTCTCTTTTCATTCCGTCCACCAGAATTTCTTCTTCAGATCCTATTACATCTTCAAACTTATAGGATGTATGGAATAAGCTGTCTCATGAGCTTCCTTGAGGATCAACTCCCGAATGGATTGAACAATGGGAACACACAGGCGGTCCTTGAACCATACCACACGTTTTGCAACTTCCCGAAAATCTTTGCCTCTTCCTTCTAGAATGAGCTACCAAATTTCATTGATCTTCTCATCATTATTTTGTGCTTCATTGATTTCTCACTCTAAGGTGGGTTCTAACTCAACTGTTACTCCTCGCGTGTTTTTCAAAAATATGAGGCTCAACCTATCAAATTCTTTGGTGTCACACCCGGTTTTGAAGGTAAACCGAATGCGAACCATGTACGTGCCAGGATAGGAAATTCACGTACACAGTGATTACATAAATGACGCAATATAGCGCAATGCTTCGAATTACAATAAAGAATAAGTAATAATATTAAAGACTAGAGTCATTTACATAATATAAATCAAAGTACACAGAATCAAAACGTAGCCAACGTCGATTAACCCACCATAGGCAACTGACTGGGGGAGGTCGCTAGCCTAATCCTCGAACTCGTCGAAGTCCTGGAACCCCTGGAGATCTGCCTCGACACCTTCTTCTTTACCTGAGCATAGATTGCACCAAAGGCAACCTGGTGTTTTGTGAAAGCAAGGGTGAGTACACATCAACGTACTCAGCAAATGTCCCGTTTGGCTGAGGTGGACTAGCTTTATGTGGGGTTAAGCTCAAGCAGTTGCTTTTAGTTGGTCAAGTATTATATTAGTGGAAGCCAAGTTTTAACAATAACCAACCCGTGAATCATTTCCTCATCGAGGAACATCATTATCATCATCGAACCAAAACCATTAATAGTACCATTGAATCTCAGTTCATCTGTATCCCTAATCAAAGAGGATCCCAAGGCCGCTCATAACCGTGAGCACGACTGATATATCAGTTTCATAACACTCTGTAGAGGTTGCACACTTTACCCATGAGTCGTGATTCCCTTTCTGCCCGAGGATCGCGACTCCCCATTGATCACTTACAAGGTGAACTAGCAAGGTCTCACTACGTGGCTTTTCCCTAGGGTCCTCACTATGCGAATGTTGGAAATGACCATTGCATAAAGTCCATCTGACGTCCCAAAACCTATACCTCTGCCCTCAGGAAAAAGACGTGGGACGATGCCCGTACCTAGATCCCTAAGCAAGAATATAGGAGCCATAACAGATGCCTCCGTTTCCCAATGACCAAAAACCAGCACCCAACATAAGACTTCCCTAATTACTTGGCCAAGGGCGTCCCATACCACCCTCATGGTTGCACTGTTTTCCAGGGGTGTCGCTCCCCGTATGGAGAGGCACTCAAGAAACAGCCTGAGTCCCCTAAAGTATCACAGGACCATCATCGGGATAACATCATCATATCATAAGTAATCACATCATGTTCATTGATTAAAGTAAAGCAATAGCATGAAGCTAACCATAATAACCCAAAAGGTAATCAAGGACAAGGTAAATACAAAGCTAGTCAATCATTATGTTTTCAATTGAGTAATGCGGGATAGTGATTTATAAAGTAAATAGGACGTAATGGGTCAGAGGACACTTGCCTTCACAAAACAAATGCTCAGGGTCTTCAATCTCGTAGAACTCGAAGAGCTTGATCTCAATACCAGGGGTTCACCGAATCTTGATCGTTGATTCCTTGAAGCTCGAGAACAGATCGCAATCTATTCGCGTTGCGCAGTGAATATGAACAGACATAGACAAACAAACATATACATGCATAAGAACATTACACCATACAAAGAAAACCATTAAAAAAACGTGTACTATAAAATAGAGATCGCTTCTACAGTCACGCGAGGAAATAAGTGCTGAAATCGAAACTATGGTTGAGACGGTATGGTTTTAAGAAGGTTTGCATAATAAACGCGTAATCTACGTTCTAGGCCGATTCTAATTAATATAGATCGTTTGCGGAAGATAATCTAAAGAAATATCTAATGTGGCATTAATCGGGATTGTAATTTGATCGGAAACCATATTTTTAAACTGGTCGGATTATATTTATGAACATGACGCATAAGACTCACTATGTTTAAACATATAATAAATTTATAAACGACATGACATACGGGTACCACTAAATTATATTGTTTTATATTAACCGAATATTGAATATAACGTCTAAGTCAGCATAATCGCTTAACAGGTTCGATCGAACTATTATTTTAACTAACCGGCGCTAAACAAGAAATTAATTATTTAACATGAACGATGCGGCAAAGCGATTTTATCAAAGCGCCTGAATAGCAATTTATGTGAGTGGCGACGCGAGCAAACAATGTAAATTAGCACGCGTGACAACACGCGAAACAACCCTGAGGCATGCGCGAAGGGGAACACAGACAGCGCGCACGACAACACGTGACCATGTGCGACTAACGCGTGACGACGGGCGCGAACAGCACGCGACAACACGCGAACCAGACGAGTGGCATAAACGCGCGAACAAACGACGTCGAAGTACAAGCAGCACGCGAATGACACGCGAAACAGCGTGCCACCGCATGCGGAATAGGCCACACAACAGGCGGAGAAAAACTAATTAGATATCGTGCTTAAACTAAACAAGTATTAAATAAATAAAAAGAATTTAAGCTAATATTAACCATGTTAATGTTTATTATCAAAGCGCAAGTTGAACACTACACTTTTAATCTAATCAGAATATTAATCTAACAGTTATTAGTCGAGCAAACCTTAAGTTAACTATTTAAAATACGAGAACCGACAAATTATCATTATTAACATAAGTGTTTATAGGCGAAAACAATTATTATCATGCGCAGACACCACACGACATACGTGATCGTCACGTGAGATACGCATGACACGCGAACCAGACGCGCGACACGAGAGCGCGAAGGAATGTCGACGATGCGCAAACGGCGCGTGAATAATATGCGACGACGCACGAACACACACGACTTAGCGCGCGGACAACGCGCGGCGATGCGCACGATCCGCACGCGCGGCACGCGAAGACAACGTGCAGTGACGTGCGCAAAACAGCACACGCAATCTAGCACGCCCTCGCGCGTAGAACAGCATGCACGACATACGAGAAATACTTAAATAGATGTCGTGCATACACTAAGCGAGTATTAATTCAAAATGTTTGAGTTGACATTAATCAAATTAACACGTATTTGTAAAGCACAAGTTTGAACTATACATTAGTTTTAATTGGAAAGTCATTTTTAACCACTATCGAATGAACAAATAATTAATTACTTAAGATCTGTGACATACCAAAATAATGTTACTAATACGAAATTGAAGTTATTACGAAGTTAACGCGACTGGAACGAGTCATGACGGGTTTACGACGCAATTTATATTGAATAGATATCATCTCTCGAATTTAAATTATGTGGTCACATGGATCTCAGCCACAACTAGTCAAAATCAGTGGGATCAAATGTGGCTAGCATCTCCCCAAATCCCAACTGCATGGTTGGCTTCTTCTCATCTCCTTCTTCCCAATCGCACAAACACAGCAGGGCTTCTTCCAAAGAAGCAGCAGATAACAGAGGGAGAGGAGGTCGGCTAGCAGGGATCTCGCCGGGGCCATGGGCCATGGCCCACGCTGGCTGCAGGGGCGAGCTCGGCCGGCCACACGCCGCTAGCCGCGAGCTACGTCAGGCCGCGCCCAGCAGGGACGAGCGCGCGCCACGCTGGCCAGGGCGCAGGGCTGTCAAGCTCCAGGGGCTCAGTCGCGGACCTGCCTGCGCGAGCGATGGTCGTCGCGTTCGCCGATCCGCAGGAGCACGGGGCGTGAGGGAGACAACAGTGGAGGGGGCCGTGTCGTGCAGTGGGAGAGGCCGCCGCCAGGGCTAGCCGCGATGCGGTGCCGGGGACGAGGCTGGGGCTGAGCGCGCTGTGCGTGAGGCTACAGGGGCATGCACGGGCTCTGCGCGGGGCTGCCGGGGACGAGGCCAGGGCGTGCGTGCTAAGCTGCCGCGGCTCTGCGCCGACTGGTCGCGCGAGGAAAAGAGGGACAGGGAGAGGGATCCTACATACCTAGTAACCGCTGCCCTTCACGCCTGTGATCTGTTTCAGGGCGAGACGAGGAGCTTTGTGACGGCTAAGGATGTATTTATAGAAGAGAGAGGATGCGAAAGACGGTTGTAAAATTTGTCGCATGTCGCGTCCTGGCCGAGCGAAAAGCGACGGTCGCGCGACGAGTTGCACGATACAGTGTATGACGGAGACTGAGTTACGCAGGGGTAGGCGATGATAGACGAAATAGAGGGGTAGCAGATGTGCGAGCAGCACAACGTTCACGAGGAGGAAATGCGGTTTGACGACCTCACGAAAAAGACACAAAACATAGAACGAGTTCGACGAGAGAAACATATATATTTATAATCAAACTTCCAAGATTTTGTTGTTTTCGCAAATACTAAATTTTAGAGGTTAAATTAATATTAGTGTGACACCCCAGTGTCACTTAGGGTTTCTTCCTTAAGCAAACCCAAACCATTATCACATGTAAACCAAATGAAGGGATGAACATCAAAGATTAAGAACAAAGGTTTAAAGTGAGTCTTTTTCATCTTAAGAAACTTTCCTTAATCATGTCATGAATCTTAAGGTAAGAAAAACTCTCAAACCCTAATTAATCCTAAGTAAACCATTTAAGCATATAAAGGGCATTTGGGAAAAGAATTGGGAGAAAAATTCAAATTTTGGTAAAAACCAAATTTCAAAGTTTTAGTTCACTTTTTAACCAACAAAGTCTAGTAAGGAAGTTTGGCCATTTGAACTTTTCAAAATCCCCAAATCAGTTCCAAAACTAATGCACTTGGGGGAAATTCAGAAATCTGAATTTCAGCCCCTTTCCAAAGATCAACCACGTTCTCTATTTTTCAAAACTCAAATCAAACAAGTCCAAATATCAAAGTGGCACCAAATTCCCTTAAACACACCGTGGCAAAGTTTGGAGACCTCTCTTCACCGTTAGACATGATCTTTACATGGTTTTACCTCGGGACTCGACCTTGTGACACTGCCACCTTTGTGACACGACAACTCTCTGTACACAGCCCCAAACCGCTCGACTTCCACACATAAACGACAAAGCTCTGTCAGGAGAGCAAATCTTGTGCAGTGATCATTCCCAAATACACGAAGATCTTCAACCTATAAGCGCTTGAACTCGGGCAGAAGCAAAGAGCCACGTGTTCGATCGCTTGCCTGACCGGCCGAGCGCGGACTGGCCGTGGCAGCGCGCGCCCCGCGTGTGGTCGCCCTGCCCCGCGCATCTGCACCTTGCCCTTGCCTATAAATGCCTCGAGAGGCCTTAGCCATTGGCACTCGCGCACCCAGAGCCTCGCCCGAGCCAGAGATCACTGGAGCTCGCCGTGAAAAGCAAGCACCACCGCCCGCCATCACTTCTCGATCACGACCGTCGTGGCCAGCCCCTTCTGTTGAACCCCAGCCTTGCCCCAGCCCCTGGACCGCTTCCCCGTGAAGCCATGAAGCTTCTCCAAGCTTGAGTCGAGGCATTGCCTCACCGGAGAGGCGGATTCACCCTCGCCGAACTTCTGTCACCCGCTGCCGCGCGTGAACCGAGTTAACCAGTAAGTCATCTTCCAATGTCTTGCACCCACGTCTTCCCCAGCACCTAGTGAAGCTCTCTGAACCATTCAATTGACCTATCGCGCCCTGGTTAGGCCAGACTCCTCGCCGCCGACGAGCATCTCCGCCTGTGCACGTGGTCCAGCCGACTCCGACCATCCCCGACGGCGACCCGCACATCGCCGTGATCCTCAAGACCTCCCCTACATCCTCGACCACCTCACCGGAGCAGCCTCGCTGCCGGTAAGCCCCTCCGCCCCTTTCTTCCTCCGCGGCCACTGTTCCATTAGGGAAGGACCGCAGGTTCGATTTCCAGAAACCCTAGAGGGTTTTCTGCATAGCCGTAGACTCATGTGAATAGTGCACCGGGGACCTGTCTGTAATTCCTTTAAGAACTTTCACCAGGGACCCCAGCGCAAAACTATATTTCCTTTATCCATTTCTTTTTATCCTTTTTAAATTCAGCAGAGAACTTAGACAATTCATATCTCGAGTTATATTCAACCAAATTTAAACAAACCAGTTTTGCTGAATTCAAAATATTACGGACTATCAATTAAAAATAATGAACCCCATGCTTCCTGTTTTAAATTTTAGGATTTAGAATTAATTAAGGAAAAGGACCAAACCTTATTAAATTAAAGAAAATTAGTTATACTTCTGTTCTGAACTTAAGAAAATTTGTAGATGTTCAAACCCCATGTAGACACTGTATAAAAATAGTGAGCACCCGAGTACTGAAAGTTTAAGTAGGATTATCTATTCAAAGCCATTTTTGCCCAAAACTTAGGAAAATCAGAAATGTATTAGAAAGTAATGAATAGTGAATGCAATTATTTTTCCTAGCCTACTTAAGTAACAAAGAACCTAGGAAAAATAAAGGGACCCCTAGTCCAGAGCAAATTCTAGAAGAAATGTTTTATTAGGCACTAATCAACTAGAAAAACAATTATTAGAATTATGAAAATAATTTCAAAATTGATAATAAAAATCCAGTGGACTTGTAACCACTAGAACCCTACTACAAAAATGATAAACACCTCAGTCCATTATTTTAAGTAGGGTAAACAAATAAAATTTGATATTAAGCCATATTTCAATTAAATCATAAGTAAGCCAAAAAGTGTGCAACAATGGGCAAATAAAATTTTACTAGATCACTAATGAAATCGGCCACCAGAGAAAAATGCAAAACCCAATTGAAAACTACAAAATAATACCCATTGCCAATACTTCATGATAAAGGCTATTTAATCCAAATAATTTCTACCACCCTTCCCTTAAGCAAAAAGTTGCCCTATTTTAGAAGGATTGCTCTTTGCACAAAGAAGAAGATAGGAAAAATTAGAAATCTGTTGTTTGATATTTTTCAAATATAGTGGTAGTAGAAAGCACCCCTTTTGCTAGAAACTTTAGAAAATCATAGCAAAATAACTAATTAGTATTGATGACTAGAAATTTATACAATGTCATGCTATAACATCTAGATGCCAGCAAAAATATGTCTTAAAGAATAACCCTCTGTTAAAAAAAGTTGTAGTTCAAAACACCCCCTCTGCCCTAATATTTAATAATTTTATCCAGAAGGAACTATTCAATTTTTAAACCCCAAATTTTGAGACAGAGGTACACACCAGTAAGAAGCCACTGTAATGTTTACAGAATTTTTGGAAATTTATTGAGTTAACTTGTAGTTCAAACCCACTTTAAAGGCATAGGAGAAATAGAAGGAAAGAAATGAAAGCTAAACCTCGCTCCAATAAAGTTCGACTAGAAATCTTGATAGATTCTCACTAAGACATTAAAAAGAATTCAGTAGAACACCAATATAGACTTACCACTTAGTTTAACTAAGCTTGACCCTAAATTGCTAAGTATACCGCAAGAATCTTCGAATAGCAAGATTAAGCCCAACCTTATTAAAATGATCATTCACCATCAGAGTTTAATTGCTAAATTGCATATCATATCATGCATGTATCTTACTCATTGCATTCATTAGATTGCAATCTCGCTGACGGAGAGTACGTGCTCATCCCCGAGCAAGAAGTTGTCCACGAGGAGCAAGCTCCCGAGACTGCCATCGAGGATTTCCCCGCAGCCCCAGCTATTGAAGGCAAACCCCAATTTTTATTCATAATCGTATCTATATATGCTACTTTACTACACTTAATGTTTGTAGGGTTGTAATGTGCACTTCAGTGTAGGAGTTGCTTGAAACCTCTAGTTGCATGATCTTAGGATTCCTTTTTGAGATGGATACTAGTATGCTAAGTCGAGTAGCTGCTTTGCTGATCAGGATCTCGGTAGAAGTCGAGTGATTTTTCTAGCACTCGCGCGAGGTCAGGAATTGATTGTATTCTTCTTGATAACGAGATATATGTTGGTCTATGGACATGGATCCAGGGAGGATGCCTTGTCCATGAGACAGGAAAAAGGAATTAAGGATTAATGTGTGGATACTTGAGTCAAGCTTTTGAACGTACTAAACACATGTCGGGAAATATGGTAACCGGTAAACCTAATACCTGAGTGAAGTCGGGCGCGGACTTTATCCCTCACTCGTCCTGAGACTGAGTGTAATACCCAAAAATGTATTCAAAGAAAGTAGAGTTGATCTCCATAGATGTTTTGTCATCTACTCATTACAACATGGAACACCCTAATTGAGTGAACAAATAACTACTAAAAATACTCTATGCATCATGTTGGTGTTTTTGTTTGTTTGTGCATTTCATAAAAATAATAATATTAATAAAGGTGCACTTTATGGAATTGAGAACAATATTTAAAAAATGGGGGATTAACATTATGCAACACAAAATAAATTTATAAATAAATAAATTTAACACATTTTGAACATGTTTAAATTTTATTTGGAATCTGAGGATAAATTTGGCATAAGGTTTGAAATTAAATTTGAATTTAAAGTTGAAAGAAAGAAGAGAGAAGAAAAGAAAAAAAAATAAAAAAGAGGGACTCGCCCTGTGCTACCTGGGCCGCTTCATCCCTCGCGGCCCATCCCCCTCGATTCCGCACGGCCCACTTCCTTTCACTTTGCATCATGTGTTGGCCCATCTCGCCTCGCCGCTGACTGATGGACACCACCACGCGGACCCCACTGGCCAGTCCTTTCGGCCGTATGCGCTCTGGAGCATTGCGACTGCATGGTGGGACCACACAGTCGGTCACTCAACTGCACGCGCCGCGCTCGCGCATTCTCTGGCTCGCTTACGAGTGGGCCTATCCTGTCAAGTGCATCCCCATCCTCTGGTCTGGGCGAGCGTTGAGCAGAATCCACCGAGGACCTCGCCGGTCGTTCCGCCCACCTTGGACGCGGTCGCGCGTGCATCACACTGGTATCCACTTACGGACGTGCGGGCCCCTGCTATCAGGAGCTTCTTCCCTCCCCACTTTTCGGATCAGTCGCGTCGCGCCGTTCAACAGAAGCCGCGCATGACGCGGTTCATGCCGTGGTCGTGCGCATGCCTGACTCGGTCGAGCCCGACCTGGGCGGGCTATATGCCCACGCGACTGTTGTCGTGCGCAGAGAGAGATAGGAGAGTGTCGCCGCCAGGAACAAAGGAATCTAGCGCCTGCTGTGAGCTCGCGATTGGGATGAGAGAGATGAGTCACCGCGGGTGATTCACGTAGTCACTAGTGCTGGGTCCCTGAAAACCGGTTGGGGAGCTCCAGCTCGTCACCGGGATGGTGCTCGTGGCCTCACCGAGCTCGATTAGCATGCGTCGCGCCGGGAATTCCTCAACGTAGTCGCGGGTCCGCCTGATTCTGTGGGCAGAGCTCCTGCGTGTGCGATTACCGGTAAGTTTTTCCCCCATCATTTCGCTTTCACCTCTGCATAGTGTAGCGGCGTTCGCTTCGAGGATTGGATCGGCGGGTAAGGTACCGGTTGCGGGCCGGCCATGGCGCCGCCGCAGGGGCAGGCGCGCGGCTGTCTGGGAGCTTGCTGGGGGAAGAACGCAGGTGACCGTCGGATGTTGAGCGGACGGTCTTGATCAGATTCAGTGCACCGTTTCATGTGATTTTGCGCAGACCGTAGATCCCTGGCTATGCGGATCCGATGTAATCGCGCATGACCACGTCATCTGTGTGATCCTGGCGGCCGATGGCTAATCGGACGGCCCCAGGCACTCCATACCCCTTCGTAGGAACTTTTTGCTTAAGAAACCCTGATTCTATTAGAAATAAACCCGCGGTCCTCGGGCCTGTTTCCATGAGTCTAGGAAATATTTGTAGACCAGCCCCTGCCTTCTATATAAATTGAGGCGCAGTCCAGAAATTAAATAAAACCGGAAAAATAGATTTAGAAATTGATTTTGAGTATAAAAATAATTGTAAAACTTGGGTAATTCATAGAAAACTCATATTAAGCCCAAATTAATCCGTTCCAATTCCTATAATTTTGTAATATTATTGTCTATTACCTAGTATCTCTGTTTTGACATGAAAACAGTAAGAAAAAAAATAATTTCTCATTTAATTCTATTTTAAGCACATAAAACCTTTAGAAATTCATAACTTAAAATCTATTACTCCAAATTGATTCATTCCAGTTGAATTAATTTTGTTTAAGTATTGTTTATCACCTAGTACCTTTATCTAACCATGAAACTTGATTTAAAATTATTCACATGAATTACTATATTCTAGGTACTTAATAACTACATAAAATCATAACTCGATGACCGTAACTCCGATTTTAGTGGTTCTCGATTCCACGATCTCGTAGCTACACGTAGATCATTATTATTTAGTTTATACTTATGTTTGGTGTGATGTTAATTCTGTCTATACCATGTCTGTTTGTATTGCTACGACTAGCGGAAGGACACGTGTCATCTGAAAAGCATGTTGGTACCTGGAATCTCAAGTGCCAGGCAACTTGTGTCCTTGATCACTTTTGTTTACCCAATAATATTCTTTATTATCACTATTCAATGCATAGGTTTAATTTTGATGGGACCCAATAGGTCACCCTAGTTTGTCTATCCTGATTACCTTGTTTACCCCTGAATCACCTGGGTAGTTTTGCTATTGCTTCACATGGTTTTTGGGATAATATTTCATTGTATCAATGTTCCAGTTATTTTGCTATTCTATTTATGTTCATGTCAAGATTATTAATGTTAATTGGAACATGGAGCTTAACTTGAGAAACATGTGCCACCACAAGGGTTTAATGGGACGCCCTTGGCCAACTAACTAGGAAAGCTAGTGGAAGACTACCTTACCCGAAAGGGGCAAGGGCAGTAGGGGATTGCATGCAAGGAGGTTCTAGGGTTGATTTTGCTGCGATGGCGGTCAGACGGGGGATTCTTGCAAGTGCTCTTCCCATAAACTATAGCGGGTTTTCGGAAGCTAGCGGAACTTTGTAAAGGCCTCGTAGTGGATCCCTAGCCATTCACCTCGGTAGTGTCTAAGGGCCTAGCTAACCCTGGCGACATGGGATACACGACTTGTGGGTAAAGGGTACAACCTCTGCAGAGTGTAAAACTGGTATACTAGCCAAGCTCACGGTCATGAGCGGCTCAGGACTCTCCGATGATTAAATTATGGAACCTAAACTCAATTTGTCATTTGCATTTGCATGGGTTTATTATTAATTTTGTTCTATTATTCTTATTATGGTTTGGTATTTACTTACACTTAGTAATTGCTAATAAATTTTTGACCAACTTATAAAAGCAATGCTCAGCTTTAACCATTCTCTTTGAGAAGCCTTACACTTCATGAGCTCCCACCTTTGGTGAGTTCATGTCACATTATTCCCCACAACTTGTTGAGCGATGAACATGTGTGAGCTCACCCTTGCTGTCTCACACCCCCTCACAGGAGAAGAACAGGTGGTTCAGGAGGAGCCACAAAGCGAGGAGTTTGATCTGATCTAGGTGGCGTTTCTCAGTTGACATTGGCGCCAACGACGATCCTTAGTTCGTTTTATATTTATATTTTATTTTGTAATAAGACTTCCGCTATGTAATAAATAATCTGATGTTTTATGACATTTATCTCTATACACTCTGTTATTATATATGTTGTCTTCTTGGCGCATGTATGAGATGCACCCGGCTTTGTCCCTTAAAGCCCGGGTGTGACAGAAGTGGTATCAGAGGAAGGTTTCGATCCTGCGACCTGTGGGTTATGGGCCCACAACGCTTCCGCTGCTGACTGATGGACACCACCACGCGGGCCCCACTGGCCAGTCCTTTCGGCCGTATGCGCTCTGGAGCATTGCGATTGCATGGTGGGACCACACAGTCGGTCACTCAACTGCACACACCGCGCTCGCGCATTCTCTTGCTCGCTTACGAGTGGGCCTATCCTGTCAAGTTCATCCCCATCCTCTGGTCTGGGCGGGCATTGAGCAGAATCCGCCGAGGACCTCGCCGGTCGTTCCGCCCACCTTGGACGCGGTCGCGCGTGCATCACACTGGTATCCACTTACGGACGCGCGGGCCCCTGCTGTCAGGAGCTTCTTCCCTCTCCACTTTTCGGATCAGTCGCGTCGCGCCGTTCAACAGAAGCCGCGCATGACGCGGTGCATGTCGTGGTCGTGCGCATGCCTGACCCGGTCGAGCCCGACCTGGGCGGGCTATATGCCCACGCGTCTGTTGTCGTGCGCGCAGAGAGAGATAGGAGAGTGCCGCCGCCAGGAACAAAGGAATCAAGTGCCTGCTGTGAGCTCGCGATTGGGATGAGAGAGATGAGTCGCCGCGGGTGATTCACGTGGTCACCAGTGCTGGGTCCCTGAAAACCGGTTGGGGAGCTCCAGCTCGTCACCGGGATGGTGCTCGTGGCCTCACCGAGCTCGATTAGCATGCGTCGCGCCGGGAATTCCTCAACGTAGTTGCGGGTCCGCCTGATTCTGTGGGCAGAGCTCCTGCGTGTGCGATTACCGGTAAGTTTTTCCCCCATTGTTTCGCTTTCACCTCTGCATAGTGTAGCGGCGTTCTCTTCGAGGATTGGATCGGCGGGTAAGGTACCGGTTGCGGGCCGGCCATGGCACCGCCGCAGGGGCAGGCGCGCGGCTGTCTGGGAGCTTGCTGGGGGAAGAACGCAGGTGACCGTCGGATGTTGAGCGAACGGTCTTGATCAGATTCAGTGCACCGTTTCATGTGATTTTGCGCAGACCGTAGATCCCTGGCTATGCGGATCCGATGTAATCGCGCATGACCACGTCGTCTGTGTGATCCTGGCGACCGATGGCTAATCGGACGGCCCAGGCACTCCATACCCCTTCGTAGGGACTTTTTGCTTAAGAAACCCTGATTCTATTAGAAATAAACCTGCGGTCCTCGGGCCTATTTCCCTGAGTCTAGGAAATATTTGTAGACTAGCCCCTACCTTCTATATAAATTGAGGCGCAGTTCAGAAATTAATAAAACCGGAAAAATAGATTTAGAAATTGATTTTGAGTATAAAAATAATTGTAAAACTTGGGTAATTCATAGAAAACTCATATTAAGCCCAAATTAATCCGTTCCAATTCCTATAATTTTGTAATATTATTGTCTATCACCTAGTATCTCTGTTTTGACATGAAAACAGTAAGAAAAAAATAATTTCTCATTTAATTCTATTTTAAGCACATAAAACCTTTAGAAATTCATAACTTAAAATCCATTACTCCAAATTGATTCATTCCAGTGGAATTAATTTTGTTTAAGTATTGTTTATCACCTAGTACCTTTATCTAACCATGAAACTTGATTTAAAATTATTCACATGAATTACTATATTCTAGGTACTTAATAACTACATAAAATCATAACTCGATGACCGTAACTCTGATTTTAGTGGTTCTCGATTCCACGATCTCGTAGCTACGCGTAGATCATTATTATTTAGTTTATACTTATGTTTGGTGTGATGTTAATTCTGTCTATACCATGTCTGTTTGTATTGCTACGACTAGCGCAAGGACACGTGTCATCTGAAAAGCATGTTGGTACCTGGAATCTCAAGTGCCAGGCAAGTTGTGTCCTTGATCACTTTTGTTTACCCAATAATATTCTTTATTATCACTATTCAATGCATGGGTTTAATTTTGATGGGACCCAATAGGTCACCCTAGTTTGTCTATCCTGATTTCCTTGTTTACCCCTGAATCACCTAGGTAGTTTTGCTATTGCTTTACATGGTTTTTGGGATAATATTTCATTGTATCCATGTTCCAGTTATTTTGTTATTCTATTTATGTTCATGTCAAGGTTATTAATGTTAATTGGAACATGGAGCTTAACTTGAGAAACACGTGCCATCACAAGGGTTTAATGGGACGCCCTTGGCCAACTAACTAGGAAAGCTAGTGGAAGACTACCTTACCCGAAAGGGGCAAGGGCAGTAGGGGATTGCATGCAAGGAGGTTCTCGGGTTGATTTTGCTGTGATGGCGGTCAGACGGGGGATTCTTGCAAGTGCTCTTCCCATAAACTGTAGCGGGTTTTCGGAAGCTAGCGGAACTTTGTAAAGGCCTCGTAGTGGATCCCTAGCCATTCACCTTGGTAGTGTCTAAGGGCCTAGCTAACCCTGGCGACATGGGATACACGACTTGTGGGTAAAGGGTACAACCTCTGCAGAGTGTAAAACTGGTATACTAGCCGAGCTCACGGTCATGAGCGGCTCAGGACTCTCCGATGATTAAATTATGGAACCTAAACTCAATTTGTCATTTGCATTTGCATGGGTTTATTATTAATTTTGTTCTATTATTCTTATTATGGTTTGGTATTTACTTACACTTAGTAATTGCTAATAAAATTTTGACCAACTTATAAAAGCAATGCTCAGCTTTAACCATTATCTTTGATAAGCCTTACACTTCATGAGCTCCCACCTTTGGTGAGTTCATGTCACATTATTCCCCACAACTTGTTGAGCGATGAAAATGTGTGAGCTCACCCTTGCCGTCTCACACCCCCCCACAGGAGAAGAACAGTTGGTTCAGGAGGAGCCACAAAGCGAGGAGTTTGATATGATCTAGGTGGCGTTTCTCAGTTGACATTGGCGCCAACGACGATCCTTAGCTTGTTTTATATTTATATTTTATTTTGTAAGAAGACTTCCGCTATGTAATAAATACTCTGATGTTTTATGACATTTATCTCTATACACTCTGTTATTATATATGTTGTCTTCTTGGCGCATGTATGAGATGCACCTGGCTTTGTCCCTTAAAGCCCGGGTGTGACACTGGGTCTCCCATGCTAGCTATGGTGGGTACAAGTGCGGTCACTGCACGGCAGCAGCTGGGGTCAGTGGAGCAATGTATGCCAAGGCGGTGAGCCCTGGCCGCGAACGGGGAATCGATGGGGACAGTTGACATTGTTAGAAATATGCCCTAGAGATAATCATAGAGATGAGCATATTTCTTTGTATCCATGATATATATATTGCTTAATTGAATATCCATGGAAGGCACCTTGTATTGATTAGCAATTATGTGAATTGTTTGTTCGATTCTTTACTTATATGGTTATTCTAAATGATATCCCTAGTCAGAGTCGATGACTAGCACATGTATTAGTTGATGACTACATTTCACATGTCATGAACATGGAGATGTTAAACTAATAATGTGGGCGCATGTATGACATGAGGCTGGACTGACCCAACGTGAGATATTGTAATATAGTTCTCTTCTTGCAACATGAATACTGTATCCTTAGACCTGAGATTGTCGCATGTTCTCAAGATGTGAATTGACTTACTTAGGGACTATCAAACGCTATCCCGTAACTGGGTAGTTATAAAGGTAGTTTTGGGTTTGTCAGGAAGCATGCTGTGAGGCATGGTCAGTCAAGATGGAATTTGTCCCTCTCTTTGTGAGAGAGATATCTCTGGGCCCCTCGAGTGATTGGATCAAGAAATGCATGGCCGTGCTAGGGTTAAGAGTTAACCATTGAAAGATTCCAATTCACAGTATCGAGAAAGAGAGGTCAGCTTAGAGCCAGACCAAATATCGTGAGACAAAGGGAACAACATGTACGTAATGTCGCAATGGTTCGTCTGATATGATCTTTACGTACACATAGGAGTTGACATGTCTTGCTAGAGGCCGCTGTCAATTATTGGGCCAAGTAAGAGTACTCGGGCTATGTCTATTTGTACGTGAACCTATAGGGTCACACACTTAAGGGGAAGGAAGCCTAATTCCGATTAGATCCGAAATTAGACTGGGCTTTAGGGTTAATGATGGGCCTTGGCGTCAGAAGCCCACCATAACGCCTATATAATGAGGGGCGGGGGCGCGGTTAAGAGATAACCTAATTCGCCACCTGCAAATCAGCAGCCGCCGCTCATCTCTGGCCCTCGCCAAGCCGCCGTCGCGAACCTAGCAGTTCGGTACGCGGCGCTTCCTCCCTGTACGTGTGGATACCTCAGAGGTGCTGCATCTGGAGCACTTGGACGAACCGTGCGAGGACATGAAGGACGACGGCGACTGCACGGCACTGCTCGACGCGTTCGTCTACATCGAGACGTCTTCCGCTGCTCTGCGCGTCTAGTGGTAATTCCATGACCTATAACCGCAGTAGTTCTTGGTATTATGGGGTTGAAAATTTTGTTTTGCGCTAGTGTAGCCTCCCCGTAATCCTACAGACATGTGTGGGGACGGTGTACCCCTACATGTCGTGTGTTTAGGTTCACCTTGCAAGGTTAAAACTCGATTCGAATCATCTGCTTCTCGCAGCTAATGAGACTTCTTGACCCCTTGTACTACATTGAGTAAGAAGTGAAATGAGGATTGCTTGAGATAACTTGTTGCTTGTACTAAATGCTTGCTACCATGTATGCTTAGAAGGAGCCAACTTAGTTAAGCTAATGATGCTAGAAATTGAAAAGATAAAACTTGATTTTAGATACAGCTAGTGCTTTTGGCAAACCAAACCCCTCAGCCAAACAGCTGCATGGTCTAGAGGTAGAGGAGTAGATTCCTCACACCGGGTAAGTCTAGCTGAGTATTAGTATACTCAGCCTTGCTTGTGCCGTAAATTTTTGCAGGTACACTGCAGGATATGGTTGATGGTGTGACTTGGCCTACCACCCTGCCACCGGGTTGGACGGTCGAGTGGGATGCTGCTCCGACAGGAGAGGAGCAGGAGGAGTAGTGGGCTAGGCCTTGCCCATTTCCTCGCTACCGACGACATCGATTATCCGCTGCATTTTATTTTATGAACTTTTACCAGCTACTTGAAAAACTCCAATTTATGTAATAATTCAGTACGTTAATTTGGGAGTTCCTGTTTTATTGTGTTTCTTCTGTGACTCACCTTCGAGTGAGTATGTGGTATTTGATCCTGGTTAAGTGGCTTTATCAGACTAGACCTGAGGGACTAACGGGTTATTCCGATTTAAGTGTGTTACGGCCCCTGTGACGTGACTTAGGCACTTAAGCTGGAATAATTCGGGCGGTTCTGCCACAGCTAGAAATTTCTAGAAATTCATATTTAATACTCGAAAATGTTTCAAAGGTTCCAGACATTCCTAAAAACACTATCGAGATAATCTTTTTATGTTTCGAAAACCTTTTGCACCCATAAACAATATGCAATGGCATGAATGTAACAATCAAAGCTTCTCTAGCTAGACTTTTATTTTACCATGCCAAAAACTCATATATATATATAATAAGGTTAATATCCATTATTTAGAAACAAAAAGAAGAAGAAAAGCAAGTAAAAAGGAGGGTAACACCTGAATTTGGTGGATATTAGAAAATAAATTTTATACCCCCAAATTCAGGGTGTTACATTTGGCCAACTCATAAGGCATCGGCGAGCGACCATCATGTTGACTTGACTCTTTCTACTCAAAGCATCTGCAATCATGTTCGCTTTGCCAGGATGGTAGTGGATTTCCAATTCATAATATTTAATCAGCTCTAACCATCTCCGTTGTCTCATATTCAGTTCTGACTAGGTGAATATGTATTTTAGACTCTTGTGGTCTGTATAAACATCACACTTCTGCCCGTACAGATAATGTCTCCATGTCTTTAGTGCATGAACCATTGCTGCTAACTCTAGGTCATGAATTGGATAATTCTTCTCGTGAACCTTCAACTATCGGAATGAATATGCCACAACTCTTCCCTCTTACATCAATACACATCCCAAGACAGTGTAGCAAGCATCACAATACACCGAGAAGGGCTTGTGCACATCAGGCAAGACTAAGACAGGTGTTGTAGTCAACTTCTCTTTCAGCGCTTTGAAGGCCTCTTGCCACTTCTGGGTCCACTTGAACTCAACTTTGTTTGCTAGCAAAGCTGTCAGTGGTCTCGCAATGTTTGAAAACCCTTCAATTAATCGCCGATAATATACAGCCATTCCAATAAATCTCTTGATTCCTGGAACATTTATTGGCGCTTTCCAATTCAGAATGTCTGCCACTTTCTTCGGATCCACAGCTAATCCATCTTTGTTTATAATGTGACCCAAGAACATGACTTCATCAATCTAGAACTCACGCTTGCTCAACTTTGCATACAGCTGGTGCTCTCGCAATCTCTGCAATACCATCTTTAGATGATCCACATGCCCCTCCTCACTTTGAGAATATATGAGAATGTCGTCAATGAATACCACCACAAACTTGTCGAGATAATCCATGAATACATTGTTCATCAGATTCATGAAGAAGGCTGGTGCATGCGTCAGGCCAAAAGACATAACAGTGTACTCATACAATCCATACTTGGTAATAAATGTCGTCTTCAGGATGTCCGAAGGTCCGATCCTGAGCTGGTGATAACATGACCTCAGATCTATCTTCGAAAACACGCTGGCTCCTCTCAGCTAGTCGAACAGATCTTATATTCTAGGCAAGGGGTACTTGTTCTTGATTGTGACTTCATTCAGAGCTTGGTAATCGATGCACATCCTCCTAGTGCCATCTTTCTTCTCCACAAACAGGACAAGGGAGACCCAAGGTGAGGTACTCGGTCTGATGTAACCTTTCTCTAATAGCTCATCTATTTTCTTCTTGAGCTCCACAAACTCTGGTCCAGATACCCTATAGGCTCTTTTAGAAATGGGGGCGGTGCCAGGAATAAGCTGTATGGCAAACTCAACTTTCCGGTCAAGTGGCATACCTAGTAGATCTTTAGGCAACACATCCGAAAATTCTGCCACAACCTTGATAGCCTCAAGTGAATCGACCTCTGTGCTATCAATAGTGTTGGTCACTTGTTCCCAAATGCTATGAGTCAAGAACAAGGCAACACAATTCTTAAGTATTAAAGACCTTCGTCTTCCGAAGCAATATCTCCCCATGGACATAATGATCATCGGACGAAGGTTATGAAGGACATGCCTTCATCATCTGATAAGTAAACAGGAATACAAAGAGATGCAAAATAGCGAATATAACTCATTGATACATTTATATTTGCATTCCATAAAATATGTACGAGTATTAACATAATCTGTATTACATTGATACCTTCGACTTGCTCGAAGGTGTTGACGTAAAAGTGATTACAATCCAGCATGAATAGTATGGTGCTATTGTTCACCTATTTATAGGCACAGAATGCAGCCCGGATAAAAGTACATTTATGTCTCTGACATTTACTTATGATCATAACATAAATCATTAAGGACTAGCTAGTCTTTTTCCTTTTCGGTCGACATCATGTTAAGTCTTCATCACCATTATAAGTCGAAGTTGTTATTCTCTGGTCATAGCTTCGGCATTCATTCTTATCACTTTCGGATCATATCTTCACCTTGTATGCCTTTATTATAGGGAGAAACATCCATCCTGAATCTGAAGCTCCCTGTAATAATCTATATCATGCTGAAAACAAATGGTTAATCATGTTTTTGAGGACCTTCGGAAGAGGAAGGCCCCCAACAGTAGCCCCTCGCAGTATTAATTTGTTCCTTTTTAACAAATTCAGACTGCGACATGAATGAAGGCCTTTAGCCGAAGGTCCGAAAAGACACCTTCCCTTCGCTAGAATAGCGAATCATTCTGAACTGTGGGACCCATCGAGCTGTGGGGCTCTAAGTATATATATAGAAGGTTGTGTCACAAATATTTTTTGTGCGATCTAGCTGTTTGCGCTGTGTTTGCCATTCTAGCCTTCTTCTCTTTTGCAAGCTCGATTGACTTTTGAGCTTCGGCATCTGCTCAACCATCACCTAAATGGCTGAGGAGGAGAAGATCACAGACCCCGCACTGTCTGGGTTTTCCGAAGCTATGGGGAAGACCAACACAGAGAAAATCACCAATGAGATGATGGCTGGGTTGTCTGAGTACTCCAGCGATAGCGACAGTTTTGACATGGAGAGTGGGAATGAAGATGTCGAATATTGGCTGTGGAGGCCGAGCGATGTTGTTTTTGGGAAATCAACTTTCAAACAAGAGCAAACTAAAACGATGAAAGGAAAATATTTTCATGATGTTTCCATAGTGAGGGCTAGGGTAGAAAGCACCGTTCCCCTTCCCGAAGCTAATGAGGTAGTGGTTTTCAAGAGCTTCATGAAAGTTGGGCTTCGCTTTCCGCTACACAAGATGTTGGTTGAGGTTTTGAAGATATTTGAGATATTCCTTCATCAACTTACCCCCGAAGCTCTTATCAAAGTGGGGGTTTTTATATGGGCCATGTGGATTCGGGGACTTGAGCTGGATGCTAAGTGCTTCTGCAACATTCATGAGTTATCTTACCAGACGAAGGTGACAGGAAAAGAACAATATTATAACAACTTCGGCAGTTACAGCTTCGTGCCCCGCTCCAACGCAAATTACCATGTGCCTACATTTCGGAAGACGTGGTCGGGCTCTTGGATGAAGCAATGGTTTTACGTGAAGAATGACCTGGATAAGACGGAGGATGTGAGGGGCGTCATTCAGCATCCTATATGGTCACACTTCGGCATTAGAAGGCCATCAATCGCACTTAGGAATGAAGTGCAAGTGAGCCAAATGGCCTTCAACACCATATGCACCGACATTGGCACGAGAGATTTAGTTCAAGAGCACACTGTTTACAAAGTATGGCCTCTTGCAAATGAATGGGAAATGCCGAGGGAAGCTGCCGCTGACTCTAGCCAAAGTGGCTTGGTTTATCTAAATACACCTTCTGATACAGAAGCCAAGTTGATGAGCCAAATGATGACTGGCTAGACGCTATAGAGGCAACGATTGATGAGCTACTTGGAGCCTACTCAAGGATAGAAGACGAAGCCATGACAGTTGCCTTCGGTGCTCGAGGGAAAAAGAGGCTGAACAGGGTTTTCGATTTTATCGGGTTTGTTTACCCTGATTACTGCTTTCCTGTCCGAAAGCAAGGGGGAAAAAAGAAAGTTGCTGCTTCAACATCTTCTAGTGCACCGAAGGCGAAGAGAGATAAGGTCTTGACACGAAGACCAAAGCCCATTGGGACGGTCGATGTGCCGAAGCTAATTGAAAGGGCAGATCGAAGCTAGTGCAGACCCGGTCAAAGAGCCGGAATCAGAGAAGGCAGCAAAACAGCCATAGGTGCTGAGCCCAGCAGCTGTAACAAGTCTTCCAAAGCCATCAAGTACTATAACAGCGACTCCAAGGAAAAGAAGAATGGCTAGTGTTTTAGATGTTGTTTTAGAATCCATAAAGGCATCGGTTTCTGCTTCTGCCAAAGCATCTGGTGAAACATTTGGAGATGCAAAAGAAGTAACTAATAAAAGCACGACTAATGTTCTTGCCGAAGCCATAGCTTCAGAAGCTGCGCCGATAGGGCTGATGGAAGAAAGTGCTCCTGAAAAATTTAAATCCCCTGCTCCCGAAGCACCTCCTCATGGTGAGTTGGAATTCATTATTCGACATGCCTCGGGAAAGTAGCTATCATAAGAACAAATTACCGAAGTAGAGCACTATGCTAGGAACCTAAAATACCCCTGAGGGTCCTTCGTATATGGAGGGGATGAAGACGACGACTTCCTCTACTGTCTTCCCGACAATAAGGAAGTTCACGTTTGCCGCGAAATGATGAACAACATGGGATTTCCGAAGCTCGAGCTCGGTTTATCTGCTATGTCAAAGGATCAGCTTGCGGACAACCTTGCTTATAATAGCTTGAAGGTTTGCATATTTGGGCTTCGTATTTTAGTAATGTTCGAGCTATTTTTTGGTAATTCTTACTTTTGTTGTTTGTTCACTCTTTTGTTTGGCAGGGTCTAATCCTGAGTAAAGCTCTGAAGGCTCAAAAGGATGCCAAAGATGAGAGCTACCAAATAGCACTTGGAAACCTCCGATCGGAGGTTATAACCTTGAGAAACGAAACTCTCGTAAAAGACAAGATTTTGCTATCATTGGTCGAGAAACTGAAATCTAGCGAAGTCAAGCTGTCTGCTCAAGCGGAAGCCCACAAAGCCGAAATGCAAGAGCTAGAGAAGAAAGTTGATGAAGCAAATGAAAATTTTAATGTGGAAGTAACAAAACATGAAATATGTGAAATCGAAAGATCAAGGGAACAGAGAAATGTTGATGAGCTTTGTGCCGCTAAGGAAAAATGCTACGATATGGCTGTGGAATGCGCCAAAAATATGAAGAACAATTTTTCTAAAGTTGGTGCATTTTCTTCAGAGCAGAAATTCGTCTGTGGTGACCCTGATGGAGTTATCCAATGGATTAACGGCGAGGCCGAAGCCTTCGAGGAGATTCTTAATGACAGAGGGGACTTCTGTGCTTTTGTCGGTGCCCGTGGGGCCATGTCCATTTTGGAAAAGGTTGGTTGTGATCATGCGAAGGCTGTAGCTCAACCAGATTTTGCCTTCTCAGCTGACGATGTTAAAAATCCTTCAGCCAAAGCTACTAGCCTGGGAGGGAAGTTTTATTCTGAAGTATGGCTAAATGGTGGCCGAGAAATAGCTGATGAGGCCATTAGGAAAAATGAGAAAGTGTCTCATGACGCCTTAGAAGAGGCTAAATGAGTTGAAGAAGCTACTGAACAAGCTAGGATTATAGGTATATTGTTGGTCACTTGTTCTCAAATGCTATGAATCAAGAACAAGGCAACACAAGTGTTAAAGGTTAAAGACCTTCGTCCTTCGAAGCATTATCTCCCTTAGGTTATAATGATCTTCGGACGAAGGTCACGAAGGACATACCTTCGTCATTTCGATAAACAAGTATGTAAATGAAGACATATAACACGCAGAGGGAATATGAATAATCATTTTGAATCATCAGACTATTCATATATTTATTTATTTTATAAGCATAAGCAATCATCAACAATATTTGAATTACATTTGTACCTTTGGCTTGATAGAAGGTAAAAGGCAGGAGTGACGCGCGAATGATTACAAGTCAATGTGAACAGTACAGTGTTACTGTTCATCTATTTATACGCACAGGACGCAGCCTGGGCAAAATTACATTCATGCCCCTGACATTTACTGTTAGCTAGAAGGTAAGCTATCGAGGACTAAGCAGTCTTTTCTCTTTTAGGTCGGTTTCATCCTACACCACCGTCCTTGTGCTAAGCCGAAGCTTCTCCAATCACAGCTTCAGAGTTGATTCATCCTTCTTCCATATCACGTTTTTCATACCATGCACACCTTCATCTTAAATCCGAAGCTTCCTGTGACAGTATATTATACTGTAAAACATGTTAGTTGTGTTTTTGAGGACCTTCAGAAGATGAAGTCCCCTAAAGGTAGCCCCTCACAGTATTTATTTGTTTTTGCGTCTAACAAATTCAGACTGCAACGTGAACAAAGGCCTTTAGCCGAAGGTCCGAAAAACACCTTCCCTTCGCTAGAATAGCAAAAGTCAATGACAGATGGGGCCCGCCAAGTTGCAATGCACTAGGCATATAAATAGAAATCCATAGCGACAGCATCTGCTACGCCATTTCAATCACTTGTGCTATTTTCTCAAGTTCTAATTTTCTTGCTGTCAGATTTTGCTTGTTTTGTGAGCTTCGACATTTGTTCAATTGTCCATCAAATGGTTGACGAGAAGAAGGTTGTTGATCCTGCACTAGCTGGTTTTTATGAGGCCATGGAAAAAACAAACACAGAGAAGATTACAAACAAGATGCTAGCTGATTTGTTTGAAGATTCTGATGATAGTGGACGCTTTGATATGGAAAGTGAAGACGAAGATGCGGAAAATCGACCCTAGCGACCAAGTCACACTATCTTCGGAAAATCATCCATTAAGCAGAGTCAAATTGACACTATGAAAGGGAGATATTTCCGAGATATTTCAATTGTGAGAGCTAGAGGGGACAGCGCTGCACCTGCTCCCGAAGAAGAATAGGTGGTTGTTTACAGGAGCTTCCTAAAGGCAGGGCTTCGGTTCCCACTAAGCAAATTCCTGGTTGAAGTGTTGAAGACGTTCGAAATTTTTCGTCATCAAATTACCCATGAAGCCATTATCAGGATGGGGGTTTTCAGTTGGGCCGTGAGAAGCCAAGGGCTAGAGCCTTGCGCAAATTGCTTTTGCAACATGCACGAGCTGCTGTATGAGACGAAGGCTACTGGCAAGGAGCAGTATCACAACAACTTTGGTTGTTATGGCTTCGTGCCTCGCCCTGATGTAAGTTACTCGGTTCTAACATGCTGAAAAAGGTGGCCCGGGGCTTGGATAGAGGAATGGTTTTATGTTAAGAGTAATTTAGTTGAGAGGGAAGATATAAAAGGAATTATTCAACGCCCCATTTGGTCTCGCTTCGGCATCAGGAGGCCAGCCACCGCTCTTGGGAACGATATTGAAGCATGCCAGAGAAGTTTCAACACTGTGTGTACTTTTATTGGCACAAGAGACCTGGTTCAAGAACACCTTGCCTACAGAGTATGGCCGCTTGTGAGTGAATGGGAGATGCCGAAGGAGGCTGCTGCCGGGTCTAGTCAGGGCGGCCTGGTCTATTTAAAATATACCTTCAGATATAGAGCCGAGTTTGATGAGCCAAACGATGAGTGGTTGAGCAGTATTGAGGTAACCAATGATGAATTGCTTGGGGCCTACACAAGGGCCGAAGATGATGCAATGACTTAGGCCTTCGAACGCCGAGGCAAGAAAAGATTGAATAGAGTTTTTGACGTCATTGGTTTTGTATACCCTAACTATTGCTATCCCTCGCGAAAGCAGGGAAAGAAAAGGAAAACTGCCGCTTCGGCCATCTCTGTTGTGCCAAAGGGCAAAAAGATCAAGGTCTTAACACACCGGCTGAGATACATTGAGACGGCCATAGTGTCGAAGCTTGGTGAAGGGACATCTTCTACTACTGAAGCAGAACAACCTGCTCTTGCCATCCCTAGGGAAGACCTGACTGAATTGCTGAGGGTTCCTGTAGCCGAGCTAGCTGAAACGCCAAAACACGATGCCGAAGCCAAAGAGAAGGCGGCCAAAGAGCCACAGCCAGAGCTGCCAAAAACCTTGAGCCCACCAGCAGAGCCAGGATTGCCGAAGATATCTAGAGCTCCTGCAATAACTCCCAAGAGGAGGAGGATGGCAAGCGTGCTGGACGCTGTCATGGAGTCGACAAGGGCATTAACTCATGCCCCTACAAAAAAGGTTGCCGAAGCTGTTACGGCTTGTGTTGAAACTGAAGCTGGGCCCTCAGTGCCGCCTAGGCAGAGCCTGCTGCGACTGAGCAGAGAGTTGAGCAAGAATCTCCAGACGTTGGCATGACTCTGGAGAAGAAAGATGCGCCCGAAAAAGCTAAATCTCCTATTCCCGGAGCACCGTCCAAAGATCTTGACTTTATTATTCGACATGCTTCGGGAAAAAGGCTATATGAAGAAGAAATCGCGGAAGCCAAACACTACGCCCGAGAACTGAAATACCCGAAGGGGGCCTTGGTGTACAATGGCACGGACGAAGATGATTTCCTATACTGTCTCCTAGACAACAAGGAACTATCCGTCTGCCGGGAGATGGCCAAAAATATTGGAGTTCCGAAGCTTGAAGCTGGCCTCTCTGCCATGTCAAAGGATGACCTCGCAGACAGCCTTGCATACAACAGTCTGAAGGTACGGAAGTTATGAACTTAAAAATAGATTATCTTGTATTTTATTCTCGTGTTGATCCTTTATCTTTTTACAGAGCTTAATTCTTATCAACACTTTGAGGGCGCAGAAGAATGCTGAAGATGAAAGCTGCCAGATAGCCCTCGGCAACCTTCGGTCAGAAGTTATCAAGCTGAGAAATGAAGCCGTGGAAAAAGATAAAATTATGCTTTCATTGGTGGACAAAGTGAAGAAAGACGAAGCAAAATTTAACGCTCAATTCGAAGCTCATAAAGCCGAAGTTGAAGACCTTCGGAAAAAATTTGCCGAAGCGAATGAAAATTTTGAACTTGCAAAAGTGAAGCAAGAAATAAGTGAATGGTCGAACACTAGGCTGGAGAAAAATATTGAGGAGCTTCGCGAATCTAAGGACATATGCTTTGAGAAATCCCTGGATTGCGTAAGAAAATTGAAAACCAGTTTTGCCAAGGTGGGTGCATATTCTTCCGAAGAGAATTTCATTCGAAGTGACCCTGAGGGTGTTATTGATTGGATAAGCGGAGAAGCCGAAGCTTTTGATGACATCCTCAATGATCGCGGGACATTTGTGCCTTCACCAGCGCTCGAGGGGTTGCGACAATTCTGGAGAAGGCTGGTTCTGACCATGTTAAAGTTGCAGCCCAGACCGAAGCTGCCTTCTCCACAAACGACATGAAAGACCCCTCGGCTGAAGCTACTTTAGTGGGCGGAAAATTTTACTCTGATGTTTGGGCAAACGGTGGCCTAGAATTGGCCAACGAAATCATAAAGAAAAATGAAAAAAACCCATGATGCTCGAGAAGAAGCTAAACGAGCCGAAGAAGCTGCCGAGCGCGCAAGGCGTATAGGTATTATTATTGAATTTTAGCTTCGGTGTTTATTTTCTAGCTTCGGACTAACAATTTGTTTACTACAGCTGAACTCTCACCGCTGCCCGAGCCATACGACCCCCAGGCCGATCCCGTCATGAAAGAGGTGCTGGATGTAATGAGTGTCGCTAATTCCATCATCGACGAAGTCGTTGATAGGCTGCTGAATGAGGCCACCGAGCAATTTCTTAAAGAAGATTAGGCTTTTATTGTAATGATAAAATGTAACATTTTGTGTATGAGACAATTAACAGACATGTAAATTAATGTAATATATTTCTTTGCGTTGCATGAAATTTACGCACATACCGTTTTTGAGCCTTCGGCGAAAAAATACCTTCCCTTCTTTTCATGCTTCGTAAAGAAAGAAGCCCCTTTTTATGGCTCCATCTATCTGTGCTATGTGAATTTCTCATTGGTTGTGTTTGGTAATGGTGTTGTGACTAAACGACTGATGGTGCTGCGACGAAACCGTGAGCCTACTATGGTGCACACATGGTTGAGCTGCTCGGCACGCGCTGGTATCGTGGTTAATGGTTGTGATCCATTACGAGACTATACTGATGTGCTATGTTTTGTGGACATTCTCTCAAAGTGGTCGTGGCATTTTGTCTCAATATGTCACGGTATTCGGTCCAAATCTATCTTCAGTATCTTGTCAGATGACATCTCATGAATTTGCATCTATCTTCAGCTTGGGAGTTACATGCTTCTCCACCCTTAAAGATCCTCATTCCAATCTCGGGACGAGATTCTATTAAGGGGGGAAGGTTGTGACACCCTAGGTGTCTATTTCATGTTATGTCGTGACATTTGTCCCTAACTCGTATCGTCAGTGGAAATTTCTACTTCTCAATCATGTCTATCTCTGTTTATCAAGTTACTCATGAAAAGTGCCCTCGAATTTCTGAGTTAAATGATCTCGAGAAAGGCTGAATTTGGAACATGTTAAAACTTTTTATTCTTAGCACGAATGCAAACTCGATAATCAATCTTGAACTATAAATCTCGTCTAAAGCTCATTTAATCAGATGCTCGACAGTTGCTAGTCGAACTGTGTCCGAATCCAATTTCTCGAGGTTCAATCTATATATCCAAATATTTTGTCCGAATTTGTACTCTCAAGCGGGATCTCTAATGTGTTGGCTTCTAATGAATTCTTATCCGACCCAAACTAGTATTATCCATATTCTATCTGATTACTTCCCTGCTAAATTGGTTCCTGATTTGTCGGCGTTTCGAACCCGGGGGGTCCCTGGACCGACGAGTAAATTGTCGCCGCGTGCCCCAGCCCAGATGGGTAGGCGCGAGACGGAGCGCGAAGGGGGGAAGAAGCCGGAGGGAGACAGGCGTAAAAGGGGAAACCCGCGGCCTTCGTGTTTGTCCCGCACCCAGGTCGGGTGCGCTTGCAGTAGGGGGTTACAAGCGTCCACGCGGGAGGGAGCGAGCGGCATACGCGAGCGCCGTCCCGTCCTTCCCCGCGCGGCCAACCTTCTGTAAGAGGGCCCTGGACCTTCCTTTTATAGGCGTAAGGAAAGGATCCAGGTGTACAATGGGGGGTGTAGCAGTGTGCTAACGTGTCTAGCGGAGGAGAGCTAGTGCCCTAAGTACATGCCATCGTGGCAGCCGGAGAGGTTTTGGCACCCGGTTCGTGTGGTGTCGTGGCCGTCGGAGGAGCGCTGGAGCCTGGCGGAAGGACAACTGTTGGGGTTGTCGAGTCCTTGCTGACGTCCCCTTGCTTCCGTAAGGGGGCTGAGAGCCGCCGTCGTCATAGAGCATGTGGGGCGCCATCATTACTTGTTTACCGGGGCCAGCCAGATGGGACGCCGGTCTTGTTCCCCGTAACCTGAGTTTGCTTGGGGTAGGGTAATGATGGCGCCTCCTGTGACGTGGTCGGTCCGAGCCCTGGGTTGGGCGAGGTGGAGGCTCCTCCGAGGTCGAGGTCGAGTCTGTCTTCCAAGGCCGAGGTCGAGTCCGAGCCCCTGGGTCGGGCGAGGCGGAGACCGTCGGCTGAGGCCAGGGCTGAGTCCGAGCCCTGGGGTCGGGCGAAGCGGAGTTTGTCGTCTTCCGGGGCTGAGCCCGAGTTCGAGCCCTGGGCTCGGGCGAAGCGGAGTTCGTCGTCTTCTGGGGCTGAGCCCGAGTCCGAGCCCTGGGGTCGGTCGATGCAGAGTTCGTCGTCTTCCGGGGCTGAGCCCGAGTCTGAGCCCTAGGGTCGGGCGAAGCGAAGTTCGTCGTCTTCCGGGGCTGAGCCCGAGTCCGAGCCCTAGGGTCGGGCGATGCGGAGTTCGTCGTCTTCCGGGGCTGAGCCCGAGTCCGAGCCCTGGGGTCGGGCGAGGCGGAGCTTCCTATGGCGCTCGAGGCCAGACTTGGCTGCTGTCAGCCGCACTCTGCCGAGTGGCGCAGCAGTCGGAGCGGCGCAGGCGGCACTGTCCTTTTGTCAGGCCGGTCAGAGGAGCGGCGAAGTGACTGCGGTCACTTCGGCTCTGTTGACTGATGGGCGCGCATCAGGATAAAGGTGTCAGGCCACCTTTGCATTAATGCTCCTGCGATTCGGTCGGTCGGCGCGGCAATCGGGCCAAGGTTACTTCTTGGCGAAGATTGGGCCTCGGGCGAGCCGAAGGTGTGTCCGTTGCTTGAGGGGGCCCTCGGGCGAGACGTGAATCCTCCGGGGTCGGCAGCCCTTGCCCGAGGCTGGGCTCGGGCGAGGCGAGATCGTGTCCCTTGAGTGGACCGAGCCTTGACTTAATCGCACCCATCAGGCCTTTGCAGCTTTGTGCTGATGGGGGTTACCAGCTGAGATTAGGAGTCTTGGGGGTACCCCTAATTATGGTCCCTGACAGTAGCCCCCAAGCCTCGATGGGAGTGTTAATACTCGCTTGGAGGCTTTTGTCGCACTTTTTTGCAAGGGGGCCGGCCTTTCTCGGTTGCATTTTGTTCTGGTGGATGCGCGCGAGCGGACCCGCCGGGTGTAGCCCCCGAGGCCTCGGAGGAGTAGTTTGACTCCTTCGAGGTCTTAATGAGTTTCGCGATGCTTCGGCCGGTCTGGTTGTTCCCTCATGCGAGCTGGCCGTAGCCTAGGTGCACGGTCGGGTCCCAAGTTCTCGGGCTGGTATGTTGACGCTGTCAACGGTTTGGCCGGAGCCGGGTTTGCGAGAGCAACCCCCGAGCCTCTGCACAGGGCGAGAGGACGGTCAAGGACAGACTCGACTTTTTTACATACGCCCCTGCGTCGCCTTCCCGCAAGGAGGAGAGGGGGAAAGGCGCCATGTTGCCCTTGGAGGGCGCCGAACATGGTGTCTCCAGTGAGCTGCTGATGGGTAATCCGAGTGGACGCCCGTGCCCCATTTGTTAGGGGTCGGCTAGAGGCCCGGAGGCGCGCTCCAAAAGTACCTGCGGGTGATCTGCCGGACCCGGTCCCCTTTTGACGGGGTCCGAGGGCTCGATGCCTCCCTCTGATGGGATTCTGTTACAAGATCATTCCCGCTGGTATCGGAAATGTCCTAGGGTACCTCGGGAGCGTAGCCCGAGCCTTGGTTATGTATCGAACGTACCCAAGGTCATCCCTCGCTCTGCGTTTGAGGCGGATGTGAACCCTTTGAGGGCCAGCCTATGAACCCCTGATCAGTAGTGGGCGCGGAGCCCGAGTGGCCTGAGGCGGCCGTTGAACCCTTCCGAGGGGCCGGCCCTCGAACCTCTGACCAGTAGTGGGCGCGGAGCCCGAGCGCTCTGAGGCGGCTGTTGAACCCCTCTGAGGGGCCAGCCTTCGAACCTCTGATTAGTAGGGGGGGCTCGGGGCCCGTTTCCTTCGCGGAGAAGGATCCCTTTTGGGGTATCCCCTTTCCCGGTCCCTGTTGTAAGAGAGAGAAAGAGGAAGAGGAAAAGGATACGAAATCGAATGACGTGGCACACCTTTTTTGTCGTGGTCATTATGGCGGAGGCGAAGCGTCGCCCGCTTCTCCTGCCAAAGGTGCCGCCTGTCCCGCCGCGGAGTTAATGCGACGGGGCGAGTGGTTCGTGGGGCAGCCGTTGCGCGTGCGTGAGCCGTTCGAGGAACAGAACACGGGCGCGCTGTCTTCACGCCGTGGGAGAGGGTTCTCTCGCTGTCCCATGAGGGGACGTGAGCTTGGCTGACGACGTGACCGCTACTTCCGCCCGCCTGCCACCGCCATTACTGCCGGCCCATTTTTGGCCGCATCGACCGTCGCGCCTTCTCTCGCGGCTGACTGGCCTATGACCGATGCGCCTGGCTAGCACTTTTGGGTCATACGCAGGGTTGCCTCGAGTCACGGTACTGGTTCCGCAGTCGAGGAGGCGCGGTAGTGGCGCGAGGGGCGGTGCAGTTGCTCGCATGTAGCAATCGGCACGCCGGTTGCATGACGTGTGGGACTGGGCCTCCATGCTGAGCGCGTTGGAGTCGAAGGGGTGCGCCCACTTGGCGCGGTTGCATGCCGACTGCATGGCTGTCCGCCCTTTCACCCGCTGGTCTGGGCGAAAGTGGAGGAATGCTTGTAACCGCTGGGCAGTTGCATGCACCGGGCGCGGCGATTTGGCTTCTTCTGCCCTAGGCCAGCTTGCATGACGCGTGGGACCCAGCCCCCGTGTCGTAGGGGGAGGACCTTGGAGCGTGTTGGAGAAGACTCAGCCCGCGATGGCTGAGGACGCAAGTGGGGAGAGTCGCCTTTAAAAGGAGGGTGACCCCCTTGAAAGGCGACCATGTCTTCGCGCTCCCTTATGCATCGCGTCTTTCCACCTTCCGAGCCCCCGGATGGGGAACACCCGCAATCCTTCCGCCTTGTCGTTGGAGGGACGCAACTTCGTGGAAGTTGGTACCTTCCAGCCATCGTTCGGCTTCAAGGATTTTCATCAGGTAGCCCGGCCGCATCCCCTCGCCGGTGGTCACCCAAGACGGTGACCACCAGCTCATGGGTGGGGAGAAGCAAGCTGGGCTGCGGTCTCTGCCCCTCCCTCAGCTTCAAGGATGTTCATCATCAGTGCTGGGGAGGGGAGTGCGCCGAGTTGGGGTCGGTCTCCGCGCGGGCAGCGGTCTGCTCCTTCCCTCAGCGATCGGGGGGGAGGGCGTTCGCCGTTCGTGGCGCTGGCACCTGCCGCGTGTCCGGCTCTCCGGTCCGGGTGTCTTCGGCGCCGCTTCCGGTGCCACCTTCCGCCACGGTAGCCGGAAGAGGTTTCTCTGCCGACGAGATAGTCGGTGCCGCCCGCGGACTGACCTCCAACTCTACGGCCTTCTGCTCGTCCTTGCCTCTCGAGTGAGGGCGTGGGCGAGGGCCTTATGGCAGCAGCATCCGCCCTGAGGTCATCGCTGCTGCTGTTCGGCCCCTCGGAGCAGAAGTCGTCGCCGTCGCTGTTGGAGCGGGCGGCGGCGAGCCACCCATCGGCCTTCTGTTGCTCCGCAGGCCCTCCAATCGTGTGGGGTTGTTCGTACCTGCGGAGGTGGAACCGGAGTTCCATTTGTAATGGCACCTTGAGTGCCGGTGTCTTGTTCATTGTGGCTGTCGGGGCCTGAATATGTATGTATTTTCGACACGGAGCCGTGTTTTTTCCTCATTTCGAGCACTAAGACTCGCCTGTCAGCTATCTGAACCGCTTCACCAAGCGTGAGTCGCCTCGTGCGAAGGTGACGAGTGAGGTATCCGTATCCCGGAGGTGTAGGAGTCCCTCGGCTCGGTCGGCCTTGCTGTCCGAGGCTTCTCTTGCTTAGTTAAAGGAACCCTCGGCCGCTCTTCGATGAGCCGAAGCCGGAGGTAGCGGTGTCAGCACGGACAGAGGCGGAGTTGGCTCGAAAAGAAGACTTGGTCGGCCGGAGCCTGGCCGGGTCGTCCACTGGCGGGACCGACGCCGGAGTTGAGTTGCCGAGGCCACGGGCCGGGCTGATGACCTCAGGGGACAGCTGGCTGAGGCTTCGGGGTGGCCGGCCGAGCCGTCTGCTCGAGCCGGATTCCTGGAGAAGACCTTGGTGGCGATGGCCCGGGCGTGGTGCTGATGTCGTCCTTCGGAGTGGAGATCCTCTGACAGTGTCGCCGTCCGAGGCTAGGCCGGACCTCGCCGAAGGTGTAGTTGACGCCGAGGGTGCTGCTGCTCCCTTCAACTGTCAAGATCCGAGCCTGCAGGATCGGGTTATCTTGTAGTGTGCGTATGTTTTCTACGGCCGCCGAGGCCCAAACATACTGTCGTTGTGTTGTAAAGGTGCGTTCCTTTTCCTGTTGTTTCGAGTATCTGGACTTATTTGTCGGTAACAGAATTGCTTGTCCGAGCGAGAGTTACTTTTCACGGAAGGTGATGAGTGAGGTATCCGTATCCCGGAGGCGTAGGAATCCCTCGGCTCGGTCGGCCTTGCCGCTTATGTGCACTCTTACTCGTCCATAGGGTTCCGTCACCGACGTAGTCGAGAAGGCCCGAAAAATCGTTTCGGCAGAGGAGTTTTCGAGCGTGAAGACTTGTTCGGTCCACGGAATCACTTATCCGAGCGTGAGTTACTTATCGCAGAAGGTGATGAGTGACGTATCCGTATCTCGGAGGCGTAGGAGTCCCTCGGCTCGGTCAGCCTTGGCTGCTTACATGTACTCCATCGTTTTAAGGTCCACTTTCGAAGTAGTCGAAAAGCACGAAAGACATTCTGGCAGAAAAGATCTTTTTCCGAGGAAAATTTTGACGCAGAGGGGGTTCCCCCCTTTTAGCCCCCGAGGGAGGGTCGGGCTTTGCCGAGGCAAGGCTGACCCTTCCTTGATGACTAGACTTTGTATGTGACCGAGGTGTATGAATGACTTGAAAGCATCTTAAGGGTAGAAGCGACGTAGCTGTCGGATGTTCCAAGCGTTGCTGTAGACCTCGCCTTGACTGTTGGCCAGCTTGTACGTTCCGGGCTTCAGAACCTTGGCGACGACGAACGACCCTTCTCAGGGAGGCGTGAGCTTGTGCCGCCCTCGGGCGTCTTGTCGCAGCCGAAGCACCAGGTCGCCCACCTGGAGGTCTCGGGACCGAACCCCTCGGGCGTGGTAGCGTCGCAGGGACTGCTGGTACCGCGTCCAGTGTAGTAAGGCCATGTCCCAATCCTCTTCCAGCTGGTCCAGTGAGTCTTCTCGATTAGATCGATTGCTTTGGTTGGCGTAGGCCCTCGTCCTCAGGGAACCGTATTCTAAGTCTGTGGGCAAGATGGCCTCGGCCCCATAGACTAGAAAGAACGGTGTGAAGCCCGTGGCTTGGCTCGGCGTTGTCCTCAGACTCCAGACCACCGAGGGGAGCTCCTTCATCCATCGCTTGCCGAACTTGTTGAGGTCGTCGTAGATCCGCGGCTTGAGCCCTTGCAGGATCATGTCGTTGGCACGCTCTACTTGCCCATTCGTCATGGGGTGAGCCACGGCGGCCCAGTCCACCCGGATGTGGTGATCCTCGCAAAAGTCCAGGAACTTTCTGCTGGTGAACTAGGTGCCGTTGTCGGTGATGATGGAGTTCGGGACCCCAAAGCGATGGATGATGTTGGTGAAGAACGCCACCGCCTGTTCGGACCTGATGCTGTTTAGGGGTCGGACCTCGATCCACTTGGAGAATTTGTCGATGGCGACCAACAGGTGCGTGTAGCCCCCGGGTGCCTTCTGCAAGGGGCCGACGAGGTCCAGACCCCATACAGCAAACGGCCAGGTGATGGGTATGGTCTGCAGAGCCTGAGTGGGCAGGTGGGTCTGCCTTGCATAGAATTGACACCCTTGGCAGGTGCGTACAATTCTAGTGGCGTCGGCCACCGCGGTCGGCCAGTAGAAGCCTTATCGGAAGGCGTTTCCAACAAGGGCTCGAGGTGCTGCGTGATGGCCGCAAGCCCCCGAGTGTATCTCTTGTAAGAGCTCCTGGCCTTCGGCGATGGAAATGCATCGCTGGAGGATGCCTGAGGGGCTGCGGTGGTAGAGCTCCTTCCCGTCTCCCAGCAAGACGAACGACTTGGCGCGCCGCGCCAACCGCCGAGCTTCGGCTCGGTCGAGGGGTAGCTCTCCTCGGTGGAGATATTGCAGGTACGGGGTCTGCCAGTTTCGATTAGGCGTGGCCCCGCTCCGCTCCTCCTCGAGGCGCAGTGCCTCACCCTCGGGGGCCGAGGGTGCCTCGGGCCAAGCCGAGGGTGCCTCGGGCTGGGCCGAGGCCTTCTCGGGCTCGGGTGTGTCATCGGTCTTGACGGAGGGTTGATGCAGGTCTCGGGAGAAGACGTCCGAGGGAACCGTTGTTCGCCCCGAGGCTATTTTAGCCAGCTCGTCCGCAGTCTCGTTGTAGCGTCGGGCGATGTGGTTGAGCTCGAGCCCGTAGAACTTGTCTTCTAGGCGCCGAACCTCATCGCAGTAGGCTTCCATCTTCGGGTTGCGGCAGTGGGAGTTCTTCATGACTTGGTTGATGACGAGCCGCGAGTCACCGCGAGCGTCGAGGCGTCGGACCCCTAGCTCGATGGCGATGCGCAACTCGTTGACCAGAGCCTCGTACTCAGCCACATTGTTGGACGCCGGGAAATGGAGGCGTAGCACGTAGCGTAGGTGCTTCCCGAGGGGCGAGATGAAGAGCAGGCCTGCGCCTGCTCCTGTCTTCATCAGTGACCCGTCGAAAAACATGGTCCATTGTTCCGGTTGGATCGAAGCTGTTGGGAGCTGGGTGTCGACCCATTCAGCCACAAAGTCCGCCAAGACCTGGGACTTGATGGCCTTCCGAGGGGCGAACGAGATCGTTTCGCCCATGATTTCCACCGCCCACTTTGCAATTCTACCCGAGGCCTCTCGGCACTGGATGATCTCCCCCAGGGGGAAGGATGACACCACAGTTACCGGATGAGACTCGAAGTAGTGTCGCAACTTCCGCCGCGTCAGGATCACCGCGTAAAGCAGCTTCTGAATTTGTGGGTAGCGGATCTTGGTCTCGGACAGTACCTCACTGATGAAGTAGACTGGCCTCTGGACGGGCAATGCATGCCCCTCTTCTCGTCTCTCAACCACAATCGCGGCGCTAACCACCTGAGTGGTAGCGGCGACGTAGATCAAGAGGGCTTCTCCGGCAGCGGGGGGCACCAAGATGGGCGCGTTCGTGAGGAGCTCCTTCAGGTTCCCGAGGGCTTCCTCGGCCTCAGGGGTCCAAGTGAAGCCCTCGGCCTTCCTTAAGAGGCGGTACAGAGGCAGGCCTCTTTCGCCGAGGAGCGAGATGAAACGGCTCAGAGCCCCAAGGCATCTCGTGACCCTCTTTACGCCTTTCAAGTCCTTGATGGGCCCCATGCTGGTGATGGCCGCGATCTTCTCCGGGTTGGCCTCGATGCCCCGCTCGGAGACGATGAACCCCAAGAGCATGCCTCGGGGGACCCCGAAGACACACTTCTCGGGATTGAGTTTTACGCCTTTCGCCTTGAGACATCGGAATGTCGCTCCAAGGTCAGAAAGGAGGTTGGAGGCTTTCCTCGTCTTGACTACGATGTCATTGACGTAGGCCTCGACCGTTCGGCCAATGTGTTCGTCGAACACGTGGTTCATGCACCTTTGGTATGTCACACCCGCATTCCTCAAACCAAACGGCATGGTAACATAGCAGTACATGCCGAAAGGTGTGATGAAAGAAGTCGCGAGCTGGTCGGACTCTTTCATCCTGATTTGGTGATACCCTAAGTAGGCATCAAGGAAAGACAGGGTTTCGCACCCAGCAGTGGAATCCACGATTTGATTGATGCGAGGCAGAGGGTAGGGAACTTTCAGACATGCTTTGTTTAGACCAGTGTAGTCTACACACATCCGCCATTTCCCTCCTTTCTTTCTCACAAGCACAGGGTTGGCAAGCCATTCGGGATGGAATACCTCTTTGATGAACTCTGCCGCCATTAGCTTGTGGATCTCCTCGCCTATGGCTCTGCGCTTTTCTTTGTCGAATCGGCGCAGAGGCTGCTTCACGGGTCGGGCTCCAGCTCGGATATCCAGCGAGTGCTCGGCGACATCCCTCGGTATGCCGGGCATGTCTGAGGGACTCCACGCGAAGACGTCGGCGTTTGCGCGGAGAAAGTCGACGAGCACTGCTTCCTATTTGGGATCAAGCTCAGAGCCGATCCGAATCTCCTTGGAGGCGTCGTTGCTGGGGTCGAGAGGGACGGATTTAACCGTCTCCGCTGGCTCGAAGTTGTCGGCGTGGCGCTTCACGTCTGGCGCCTCCTTAGAGAGGCTCTCCAGGTCGGCGATGAGGGCCTCGGATTCGGCGAGGGCCTTGGAGTACTCCACGCACTCCACGTCACATTCGTACGCGTGTCGGTACGTGGAGCCGACGGTGATGACCCCGTTGGGGCCCGACATCTTGAGCTTGAGGTAGGTGTAGTTGGGGACGGCCATGAACTTGGCGTAGCATGGCCTCCCCAGCACTGCGTGGTAGGTTCCTCAAAACCCGACCACTTCAAACGTGAGGGTCTCCCTTCGTAAGTTGGAGGGTGTCCCAAAGCAGACGGGTAAATCGAGTTGCCCGAGGGGTTGGACGTGCTACCCGGGGATGATCCCGTGAAAAGGCGCGGCGCCTGCCCGGACCGAGGACAGATCGATCCGCAGGAGCCCGAGGGTCTCGGCGTAGATGATGTTGAGGCTGCTGCCTCCGTCCATGAGGACCTTGGTGAGCCTGACGTTGCCGATGACGGGGTCGACAACGAGCGGGTATTTCCCCGGGCTCGGCACGCGGTCGGGGTGGTCGTCTTGGTTGAAGGTGATGGGCTTGTCGGACTAGTCTAGGTAGACTGGCGCCGCCACCTTTACCGAGCAGACCTCCCGACACTCTTGCTTGCGGTGCCGAGCCGAGGCGTTCGCCACTCGCCCACCGTAGATCATGTAGCAATCGTGGACCTCGGGGAACTCTCCTGCCTTGTGATCTTCCATCTTATCATCGTCGCGAGCCCTGCCACCCTCCGCGGGTGGCCCGGCCTTGTGAAAGTGGCGCCGAAGCTTGGCGCACTCCTCAAGGGTGTGCTTGACGGGCCCCTGATGATAGGAGCACGGCTCCTTGAGCATCTTGTCGAAGAGATTGGCACCTCCGGGAGGTTTCCGAGGGTTCTTGTACTCGGCGGCGACGACAAGGTCCGCGTCGGCGGCATCGCGTTTCTCTTGCGACTTCTTCTTGCCTTTCTTCTTGGTGCCGCGCTGAGTTGACGCCTCGGGGACATTTTCTGATAGGCGGCCCTGGTGCTGCTTGTCCTTCCGAAAGATGGCCTCAACTGCCTCCTGGCCAGAGGCGAACTTGGTGGCGATGTCCATCAGCTCGCTCGCCCTGGTGGGGTCTTGCGACCCAGCTTGCTCACCAGGTCGCGACAGGTGGTGCCGGCGAGGAACACGCCGATGACATCTGAATCGGTGACGTTGGGCAGCTCGGTGCACTGCTTCGAGAATCGCCGGATGTAGTCCCGGAGAGACTCCCCTGGCTGCTGGCGGCAGCTTCGGAGATCCCAGGAGTTCCCTGGGCGCACGTACGTGCCCTGGAAATTGCCGGCGAAGGCTTGGACCAGGTCGTCCCAGTTGGAGATCTGCCCCGGAGGCAGGTGCTCCAGCCAGGCTCGAGCGGTGTCGGAGAGGAACAGGGGGAGGTTGCGGATGATGAGGTTGTCATCGTCCGTTCCACCCAGGTGGCAGGCCAGCCGGTAGTCCGCAAGCCACAGTTCCGGTCTCGTCTCCCCCGAGTACTTTGTGATAGTAGTCGGGGTTCAGAACCGGGTCGGGAACGGCGCCCGTCGTATGGCGCGGCTGAAAGCCTGCGGACCGGGTGGTTCGGGCGAGGGACTCCGATCCTCCCCGCTGTCGTAGCGTCCCCCACTCCTGGGGTGGTTGCCTCGGCGCACCCTCTCGTCGAGGTGGGTTCGACGGTTGCAGTGAGGGTGTTCGTTGCCGAGGCGACCCGGGGCCGCAGGCGCTGTGTTGCGCGTGCGCCCGGTGTGGATCGAGGCTTCCCGCATGAATCGAGAAGTCGCGGCGCGATGTTCCGAGGGGTACCCCTGCCTTCGGGAGGCAGAGCTTTCAGCCCGTCGGACCTCGGCATCCTCCAGGAGATTCTTGAGCTCTCCCTAGATACGCCGCCCCTCTGTGGTTGATGGCTCCGGCATCGCGCGGAGAAGTATTGCCGCTGCAGCCAGGTTCTGGCCGACCCCACTGGAAACCGGTGGCGGCCTTACCCTGACATCGTCGATGATGCGGTGCTGGATGCCCTGGGGTAGATGACGCACTTCTCTGGCCGGAGGTTGGCCCGCCCATTCCTGCCAAATGTCCCGGCTGAACGGCTCAAGTGTTCCTGCTCCCTCGTCGAGCCTGGCCTGCATCTCGCGGATTTGCTCGAGCTGTGGGTCATGACCCCCCACCGGGACGGGGACCACACCTAGCTCCCGAAGGATGTCAACGCGAGGCACAGGCCTAGGGGGATCATCGTTCTCCGGCATACCAAGATGGTTGCCTTCGTTGGGACCTCCTAGATCGACGTGGAAACATTCACGACTTGGGCCGCAGTCCTCGTCGCCGAGGCTGCGGCTACCGTCAGAACAGTCGGAAAGGCAGTAGTCGCATGCGGTCATAAAGTCTCGCATGGCACTGGGGTTACCAAGTCCGGAGAAATCCCAACTAAAGTCGGGCTCGTCATCTTCCTCGGAACCCGAGGGGCCGTAGGTCGAGACGGCCGTCAGCTGGTCCTAGGGTAACCGCATACGATACCCCAGAGGGTTTGGACTCGCCTCTATGAGCGCGTCCACCAAAGCAAAGTCGCTTGGTGGGTCAAGGCTGAATCCAAAAGGCACGAGATGGGAATCGGTCGGTACCTCTTGGTCGACGGGCGGTGACGAAGTCACGTCAGGGGCAGACTGCACCGTCGTCTCAGGTACGAGGGTGACGCCCAGCAAGTCCTTTGCGAGCGTGCTGGCGTCGTCCGTTTGCTTGGGGTTGGCGTGTTGCGGGGAGATGGCGCTCATCTTCGTCTCAGACGCGAGGTCGATGCCCGACGTGCCCCCTGTTGGGGCGCCGGCGCCGTCGACTCGCTCGACAGCCGACGGGGTGCCGCCTCCTGCTTGGCCTTGGTTGCCCCGCCTCCTCCTCCGTCGGCGGGGGAGGGGACGGGACAAGCCCGAATGTTTTTCTTCCACCACGTGGGGAAGACGTCGTCGATTCCGCCACCGGCGGGCAGGTTGTCGGCCGCCATTGTCGCTGTCGCGCGGCGGGGGAAGGAGTATCATGTCGTAGCTGCCGTCGAGGGACATGAACTCAAGACTCCCGAAACGGAGCACCGTCCCGGGCCAGAAAGGTTGGTGGAGACTGCCCATCTGGAGCTTCACGGGAAGCTGTTCGTCAACACGCAGCAGGCCCCTACCTAGCGCGCCAACTGTCGGCGTTTCGAACCCGGGGGGTCCCTGGACTGACGAGTAAATTGTCGCTGCGTGCCCCAGCCCAGATGGGTCGGCGCGAGACGGAGCGCGAAGGGGGGAAGAAGCCGGAGGGAGACAGGCGTAAAAGGGGAAACCCGCGGCATTCGTGTTTGTCCCGTGCCCAGGTTGGGTGCGCTTGCAGTAGGGGGTTACAAGCGTCCACGCGGGAGGGAGCGAGCGGCTTACGCGAGTGCCGTCCCGTCCTTCCCCGCGCGGCCAACCTTCTGTAAGAGGGCCCTAGACCTTCCTTTTATAGGCGTAAGGAAAGGATCCAGGTGTACAATGGGGGGTGTAGCAGTGTGCTAACATGTCTAGCGGAGGAGAGCTAGTGCCCTAAGTACATGCCATCATGGCAGCCGGAGAGGTTTTGGCACCCGGTTCGTGTGGTGTCGTGGCCGTCGGAGGAGCGCTGGAGCCTGGCGGAAGGACAGCTGTCGGGGTTGTCGAGTCCTTGCTGACGTCCCCTTGCTTCCGTAAGGGGGCTGAGAGCCGCCATCGTCATAGAGCATGCGGGGCGCCATCATTACTTATTTACCGGGGCGAGCCAGATGGGACGCCGGTCTTGTTCCCCGTAGCCTGAGTTAGCTTGGGGTAGGGTAATGATGGCGCCTCCTGTGACGTGGTCGGTCCGAGCCCTAGGTTGGGTGAGGTGGAGGCTCCTCCGAGGTCGAGGTCGAGTCTGTCTTCCAAGGCCGAGGTCGAGTCCGAGCCCCTGGGTCGGGCGAGGCGGAGACCGTCGGCTGAGGCCAGGGCTGAGTCCGAGCCCTGGGGTTGGGCAAAGCGGAGTTTGTCGTCTTCCGGGGCTGAGCCCGAGTCCGAGCCCTGGGTTCGGGTGAAGCGGAGTTCGTCGTCTTCTGGGGCTGAGCCCGAGTCCGAGGCCTGGGGTCGTGCGATGTGGAGTTCGTCGTCTTCCGGGGTTGAGCCCGAGTCTGAGCCCTGGGGTCGGGCGAAGCGGAGTTCGTCGTCTTCCGGGGCTGAGCCTTTCCGAGTCCGAGCCCTAGGGTCGGGCGAAGCGGAGTTCGTCGTCTTCCTGGGCTGAGCCCGAGTCCGAGCCCTGGGTCGGGCGAGGCGGAGCTTCCTATGGCGCTCAAGGCCAGACTTGGCTGCTGTCAGCCGCACTCTGCCGAGTGGCGCAGCAGTCGGAGCGGCGCAGGCGGCGCTGTCCTTTTGTCAGGCCGGTCAGAGGAGCGGCGAAGTGACTACGGTCACTTCGGCTCTGTTGACTGAAGGGCGCGCGTCAGGATAAAGGTGTCAGGCTACCTTTGCATTAAATGCTCCTGCGATTCGATCGGTCGGCGCGGCGATCGGGCTAAGGTTTGATGAGGACATCACTATGAGTACGACTACACCAGCAGCACCTCCACATCAAGCGCCACTTCCTTCATTAGCTGGGCCAATCACTCGGACCCGTGCCAGAGATCTTAACTTCGTCATGCTACTGAAGAATGAGGGCCCAGAAGAATAGACGACCAGCCCAACTGCGGCCCATAGTGGACGACCTAGGGTTGGCCGCCCCTAGGGGCTGCGCCCCCTCTCTCTATTTATATAGGAGTTGCGCCTCCTTTGTTCTTCGAGTTATGTTTTACATCTAGCTTTAGCTACCCCAGAACACGCACAAATATGTGATGTCCTCTGTGATTCAGAAGTCCACCTCGAGTGATATTAAGATTGCTCGCATCTTTTTCTTGTTCGTTCTTCGATTGCGCACAGGAAACGATCTTCGTGATCAGGCTGATCTCGCATCAGCAAGGTCGGTAACCATTGGAAGTTGGTTCAGCGATTGCATTGGCACTTCGGGATCGCTCGTCGTAGTCGAATCGTGAGGGTCTACTTCCACCAAATCGGAATTATCTCCACTCACCGAAAGATCGGGCACTCCAGCTCTATCAAGGTTGCTTCTTGGCCAAGACTGGGCCTCGGGCGAGCCGAAGGTGTGTCCGTTGCTTGAGGGGGCCCTTGGGCGAGACGTGAATCCTCCGGGGTCGGCCGCCCTTGCCCGAGGCTGGGCTCGGGCGAGGCGAGATCGTGTCCCTTGAGTGGACCGAGCCTTGACTTAATCGCACCCATCAGGCCTTTGCAGCTTTGTGCTGATGGGGGTTACCAGCTGAGATTAGGAGTCTTGGGGGTACCCCTAATTATGGTCCCCGACATGATTTAATAACTAAAATATAACGTCACGTTTAGAAAGACCTTGATTTTTATAATCCCAGCCACGAGCGTAGACTTGTACAGGAGCAAAAATTGTATCTTCGGCACGAACGAAAGCAGCAATAATTCTAAAATGGAACAACTCACACTATTAAATTTTAATTCAAACTAAGAGGTTCTAACTTAGGAGCACAGTTGAATTTGAGTCAACTTTTTTTTAATTTAAAAGGAGAATTTTAACACGAGAAATTTTTGGACAACATCGATTCAAATGTCTACCAAGTTGGTCCTATTGATGCCTATGTGATCGCGAGCTATTTGATAAGAAACCAATTAATAGTTAATTACAGTAGAGAGATTAAGACTTCAATTATTTATTTCTTGATTTCTCTTGTGTGTCATGTTAGTAGTGTTACAAAAAAATGGAAAACACACGCAAGCCACACACGCACGCTATCTCTGCCAACAGGCGAGCAGAGCCGCCAAGTGGCCGATCGGCCTGGGCACCGCCTAGCTAGCCAGTGGATGGCTGCCGCCCCATCCTGCCCAATGTAGTGCCAACAGCATCACGTTAAATCCATCAGCAGCCGTAGTTCTTCCCCCTCCTCCGTTCATTAGCGCAGAAGTATCTCCTTGTCTTCTTCCTCCCTCTACCGCGCTCTATCCAGGACAACATCTTCTCACCTCGCCAGCAGCAGGGATCTTTCCCTCTCCCATGGCGCGCAAGCCCCGAGCTCCCCACGCGCGTTCCTTTCTTCCAGGCGCGTGAGCTCCCTCCGGCATCGGCCAACAGGCAGGATTGAGCACCGAGCTCATCCATGGCGCCTCCCATGGTGTGGGCCCTCCTCTGGTCCAGTGCGCGCGAGGAGTCCCCCATGGCCGACCTCCCTTCTTCCCTCTCGGCCTCCTCTGCCCCAGGTCCGACCCCCTCCCCACAACAGCAAATCACCGGTGCCCTCTCCCCCCATGGTCGAATCCGACGTCCCCTGCTCCTCCATGGCAGTGGGTTGGCGCATTGGCACTTTCTCCCATGGCGCTCAGCCCCGCGCTCCCTGCGTCGGTCTGCAGCCATCCACCTACATGCTCGGCTCCAGGAGCAGGCGCCCCCTACATCCCCCATGGCGCAGAAAAATCTCCAAGTGCAGGTGCCCAGGACTCCCATGGCCACCAGCCTCTCCATGCGGTCGAGCTCCCCTCTGTTGCTGTGGCCAGCGACTCCTTCAGGCGGGTCTTCATCCTGTCGCGTTGGACGCCGCTCCTTTTCCCCAGCCACCGTCGAACCAGCATGGACTCGATCTGCGCTGCACAGCAGTGCCGGTCCACATCAGCAGCCTCGACATCCCCTCTACGTCGCGCCCGCGGCATGCTCGATGTAATGCCAAAGCAGCAACAGCAGCGACGCCCTTCGCTGCATCGCGCTCGCCAGAACGGGCCTCATGCCGTCGATCTGCGCAGCGCCTGCGTGCCGTCATCGAAACCCATGGTGAGACCCCGCTGTTCCGCGTTTCTCGTGTTCGATAAAATAACCAAACTAATAAATCGTGTATTAAACTGTGCTGTGCTCGCAGCCCTTGTCGTCACGCCTCGCGCATTCCATGCTCGACGAAAGCCCCAAGCCGTGGACAACATGCAGACATGCGCGACACGAGTCGGCCAGGTTCTTCGCTTTAGAAGAATTGTGATTTTGTTTTATTTACGATTCAGTCGATGGCGTGAATATGTGCGTGAAAATATAATTGTGTGAATGAAAGCGTGCAGAGAAGGAAATGAAGTGGAAAAGAACTCGGGAACTTTTATTTTGATAGGAAAATGTGTGATGCATTGTTTGATGCGAAAACTAAGTTACAAAATGCGGATTATGTTTTGGGAAATTAATCGACATGTGTTTATGTGAAGAGTGTAATTGTTTTATGCAATGTGATGGGATTCGTGATTATATAGGGGATATATTTATTGATGTGACGAGTAGTTTAGAAAATGCTAGTTTGCGTGGAGGATGTATTGTTAAAACATGAGTATCGGAGTTCGTATATTAGTGGTCACGCCATATTGATTGTAGTGTCTCGGGTGCACGCCACCATATGGTTGTATACGAGACGAGGTTATGCGCATGATGAGTTTAGAAAAAAGTCCATCAGTGTCACTAGTGTTAAGTTGAGGATTATTTGCGCGTGGAAAGTAATAATGTGTTTAATACTTAGAACTCTTAGTCGATAGTAGAAATTGTTTTGGCTTATATAGAGAGGTGGTGACATGCCAAAGTAGTCATCGCTTCCTCTATATCTTGAGTCGGGTCAATACGCGTTATGTGTTCATGATTTGGGAAGTAAGCGCATGATGGTTTCGAGTTAGAGATTAGTGGTTTACGATTCGTATGAGTTGGTCGGTGTGCGAAAATACTTGTGAATATGTATGTTTACAAAAATGCTGTAATGAGTGTATGTCTCGGATTTCGATAGTAAGAGGCTAGCCGACCAGTATGTTGTATAGCGGCCTATGTTGTTGCTCTCGTTAACAGATTTGTTAGATGGTTTGGGTTAAGTTCGTAAACATGGTGAATTGAGTGTTATGGTCTAAATGCGTATGGTTATGGTCGCGGGTAAAAATTAGTAGTGCTCAGGTCGTGTCCAAGTTAAAAATGCAAATTACTAAGTGAAGAGCGCACCGATATATATGTATGTCGGGTTTGATTATTGTGGTGAATACGTTGTTGATTGTGTATGGTAATTCTAACGCACAAAATAACTTGTAAAAATTAGTAAGTCTACTTGTTGGTCCTAATTTGATTGATTTAACTCTAACAGATGGTAAAGTGTTAGAATGGTTCAAGTCTCTAGAACGCGGCAATTCTTGAAGTAAATAGGAGCTGAATTTTATTAGTTGCTGTTTTGGGCTGCACACACTGTTTTCGTCGTGCTGTTTGTTTAGTTAACTAAATCACGTTTTATGTAGAAAAGCCATATAGAAAAATTGTAGATAACTTTATTATCTTACTTGTGTTAAAATTTGACAGCCATAAGTCTGAGCGTTTAGAAGTTGAGCTTTTCACAAATTCAGTAACTGAATCAGTCCAATTTCTATATAGATTTCAAAGATTGAATTGTTTGATTAAGTTAATATTACAATCTGTTCATGGTCGTTATAAGAAAGTTATAGATGCTTGTCTTATCTTGCTTGTGTTAAAATTTCATAACCATAGGCCTGATAGTTTAAGAGTTATGAATTTTACAAACTGGTTGCTGTGTTCTGTCCACTGTCAGAACAGATTTCAAAAACTGAATTGTTTGATTTGGTTAAACATAGAATCACTTCTTGGTGATTATAAAGCTTATGTGGTACGTTTTCTAAGCTTTCCAAAAAGTCTTGGAGCACTCTTTTTAGTGATCTGAAGATTAAGTTATGGATGTTTAAAGTGTGAAGACTGAATCTGTCCAGTTCTGGACAGCAAAGCCTTCTAATGTCTTTTATCCTAAATTGCATATTGAATCACCTTGGGATATTTTTAAATGATTTGTAAAAAATTTCATTAGCTTTCCAGAAAGTACAGAATCACCTGTTTTGGATGCATGAGTCTCTGGTTATGAATTTTTGAATTCGCAAGTCTGAATCTGTCCAAACCTGGACAGAGCTGTTGTTTTTGCACAATTCGACCTTGCTAGGAGTCTAATCATGCTGAGGTAAAAATACCGAAGTTATAGAGCACTTTTTAAGCTTTCCAGAATGTCCTAGTTCGCTATTTTTGGATTAATATTTGAAGAGTTATGATTAAAACAAACAACTGTGGTGCTGCTGTCCCAAATGTGTTAGATGCAATTGATTGGTCTACTCTATTGTGCTGCCTTGAGTGACTGCTTGCTTATTTTGGGTGTTAATTGAACATGAGTAATAATGATAGTGATTAATATAATTGAGCCTAAATATATAAGTAACTAGTACACATCTCGCTAAGTTAGTGAACCAAATTGGTTAGGGTCTAATAAGTGTTTGCCTAGTGAATGATTGTAGAACCCGATTAAGTGATTATTCCCTTTTAACTAAGTTTGTATATATAGGAGTCATGGCAAATTGATTTGTACTTAACTAGTATAATAATAAAGGAACCAATGAAAAATTAGAGCGAATGTGATAAATGCTTGCACGTGTGATGCCGTGTTGCGCTGATTAATTCTAGAAAGTAATTGCTGTCTTTCTAATGATATTGATTTTGTATGCCCGATGACGTGTAGATAACTAATGCTAGCATGTGGTTATTTACGATGTCTTACAATTTAATGTTTAGTCCGCTACCGTGTATTTGAATATCTTGTGCTACTTTCATTATATTCATACATATGCATCCTGCATCTCATTTAGGACCGAGAGATGATGATCGTGCCAGTCATGTGGTGCCAGCCACAAGATGCAGTGGATGGACGACCCAAAGAAGGATGGACTTAACCAGTGGATGCTAGCCAAGCGAGTGCCACCCATCAACCACTATCTAGTGTTAAATTCTAGGCAAGCCCCGGTTTTATGCATAACCGTTTATATATGCTATTTTACTACACTAATGTTTGTAGGCTTGTACCGTGCACTTAAGTGTAGGAGTTGTCTGAAACCATAGTTGCATAAACTTAGAATTCCTTTTGAGATGGATACTAGTATCCTAGGTCGAGTAGCTGCTATGCTAAATCAGGATCTCGGTAAAAGTCGAGTGATTTTTCTAGCACTCGCGCGAGGTCAAGAATTGGTTGTATCCATTTTGATAACTGAATGATGATGGTCTGTGGACACGGATCCATGGGGATGCGTTGTCTATGAGACGAAATTGGAATAAGGATTAACGTGTGGATACCTGTGTCAAGCGTTTGAACGTACTAAACACATGTCGGGAAATATGGTAACCGGCAAACCTAGTACCTGAGTGAAGCCGAGCGCGGACTTTACCCCTCACTTGTCCTGAGACTGGGTCTCCCATTCTAGATATGGTGGGTACAAGTGCGGCCACTGCACGGCGGTGGCCGGGGTCAGTGGAGCATTGTATGCCAAGGCGGTGAGGCCTGGCCACAAACGGGGAATTGATGGGGACGGTTGACGTTTGTGGGGACGGAGTGCCCTGACATGTCATGTGTTTAGGTTTACCTTGCAAGGTTAAAACTCGATTCGAATCGTCTGCTTCTCGCAGCTAATGAGACTGCGTGATCCATTGTACTGCATTGAGTAATAAGTGGAAATGAGGTTACTTACAAAAGATGTTGGTTGACTAAATTGCTTGCTACAATGAATGGATAGTTAGGTGCTCATCTAGTCTAAATTATTATTCTAGAACTTGAAAAGCTAAAAATTGTTTTTAGACTCAGCTAGTGCTTTTGGCAAACCAAACGCCTCAGTCAAATAGTTTGATGGTCTAGAGGTAGAGGAGTAGACTTCTCACACCGGGTAAGTCTAGCTGAATATTAGTATACTCAGCATTGCTTGCGGCATAATTTTTGCAGGTACCCCTTGATTTGGTTGATGGTGTGACTTGGCCTCCATCCCTGCCATCGGGATAGATAGTCGAGTGGGTTATTGCTTCCGCAGGAGAGGACCAGGAGGAGTAGTGTGGCTAGGCTTCGCCATGTTACTCGGTTTTCTCCGTTAGTTATTTCCGCTGCATTAAAACTTATGGTTATTATTTCTGAAACTCTGATAATGTAATCACTAATGATACTTTCTTAAATTTGTGGCATTATGCTTTATTGTATTTCTCTGTGCCTCACCTTCAAGTGAGGTAGTGGTATTCGATCCAGGATAAGTGGCTTTATCGGACTAGATTCGAGGGACTAACGGGTTATTCCGATTTAAGTGTGTTGCTTCCATTAAGGGTGCGACTTGGGCACTTAAGCTGGAATAATTAGAGCGGTTCCGCCACAATTTCGGTGGTATCTAAGCTCTGCATCCCCTTAGGAACGACTTTGGAGCTTCTTCACCTTCTATTTCGGTGGTATTTAAGCTCTGCATCCCCTTAGGAACAACTTTGGAGCTTCTTCACCTTTTATTTCGGTGGGATTTTGGCTCTGCATTCCCTTAGGAACAGCTTTGGAGCCTCGGAACTTACTCTGCGCTCCCTTAGGAACGACTTTTGTAGCTTTGAAACTTACTCTGCGCTCCCTTATGAATGACTTTTTGTATCTTTGGAACTTACTCCGCTCCCTTAGGAACGGCTTTTGTGGCTTCGAAAGTCTGTTAGGAAGAAGAATTTTACTCAATGATATGGGCATAATTATTACATGAAACCAAAATTCAGTCCTTTGTGACTTGTTTTTCATACAAGAAAAATAAGATGACAGAAAAGATGAAGATACATCAAGGGTAGGATATTCTTTAGTAGATGTGCTTGGATTCAGGCGCAGTGCTGTTGACTGTGCGAGCTTCGTTCTCCTCCCGAAAATCGCGCTGCTGTTGAGCGTGTTGTTGCCCTTCTGGCTGCTGGCTTCAGGTCAGAGTAGATGGTAGCGGTGGTGGTAGTGGGAGCTGGGCCCAGGAAGCTTGAAAGTGACTTGCCGAAGCGACAGAGGTCGTAGGCTGTTGATTACCTACGTACTCTAGGACATAGGGACAGTAGCATGAGGTAGTATGTAGGACCTGCTTCGGCTGATTCTGTCATGCCTCAGCTTTGGCAATCTTCTTTTGCTTCTGAATTGTGACTTGGCATGTTCTTGTGGTGTGGCCCTTGTCTTCACCGCAGAATAAGCAATATATTCTTCTGGGCTGATCTCCGTATCTTCCTCTGAAGCCTATACCGCCTCTGCCCCTTGGAGCTGGTGGCCTGAAGGAGCTTTGTTGTGGCCCTGAAGACTGGGAGCTGTGTTGCTGCCTTTGAGGTTGACTTCCTCTGTCATCACATGGGTTAGAATTATGTATCGATCTGACGTGCCTAGGGTGAATTCTTCCTCCGAAGCCCTGGTCATCTCAGAAAACTTGTATGCTTCTTCCCTTCTTTGGCTGAAATCATTATCAGCCCGGATATACTCATCCATCTTCTGAACAAGCTTCTCCAGGGTTTGTGGGGGTTTCCTGGCAAAATACTGAGCTATAGGTCCTGGCTGAAGCCCCTTGATCATGGATTCAATGACAATTTCATTGGGCACTGTATGCGCTTGTGCTCTTAGACACAGGAACCTTCGGACATACGCCTGAAGGTACTTCTCATGGTCTTACATGCACTGAAACAAAGCCTGAGCAATGATTAGCGTAGTGATTAGCGTATCCTGAATGTGATTAGTGTATCCTGAAGGCGTCTGAAAGCCTTGGAAGCTAGTGATTAGCGTATCCTTGAGCTTCTGCCATGATGTGATTATCCCTGGCCGGAGAGAAGAGTACCAAGTTTGTGCGACACTTTTGACTGCCATGACGAAGGATTTCGCCATGAATGTAGTATTGCCCCCATATGAAGATATGGTTGCCTCGTAGCTCATTAGGAACTGCTTCGGGTCTGAGTGCCCATGATACATAGGAAGCTGAGGTGGCTTGTATGATGTGGGCCATGGGGTGGCCTGCAACTCTGCTGCCAGAGGAGAAGCATCATCAAAAGAAAAATTGCCATGATGGAAATCATCATACCATTCATCATCGTTGTATGAATTGTCTTGACGAAGTTCTCTGTGTTGGGGTCTTCGGTCGTGGTCATCCTGGGTGAGATGACACATTTCCTCAGCGACCTCATCAATCTTCCTCTAGAGATCAGCGAGACGAAGCATCTTTTCTTTCTTCTTCTAAACCTGTTGATGGATGGCTTCGAGGTCCCTGATTTCTTGGTCCAACTCCTCCTCCTAAGATGTTGGGCTGGTAGCCTTTCTGATTGACGTCCAGTGGCTGAAGTGCAGCCTCTGGCCCTGCTATATTCTTCGGCGACATGACGAAGGTCAAAGCTTGCCGAAGGTGGTCGAGTGAGTTCACCGGAGGTGGGCGCCAATGTTGGTCACTTGTTCTCAAATGCTATGAATCAAGATCATGGCAACACAACTGTTAATGGTTAAAGACCTTCGTCCTTCAAAGCATTATCTCCCTTAGGTTGTAATGATCTTCGGACGAAGGTCACGAAGGACATACCTTCGTCATTTTGATAAACAAGTATGTAAACAAAGACATATAACACGCAGAGGGAATTTGAATAATCATTTTGAATCATCACACTATTCATATATTTATTTATTTTATAAGCATAAGCAATTATCAACAATATTTGAATTACATTTGTACCTTCAACTTGATAGAAGGTAAAAGGCAGGAGTGACGCGCGAATGATTACAGGTTAACGTGAACAGTACGGTGTTACTGTTCATCTATTTATAGGCACAGGACACAGTCTAGGCAAAATTACATTAATGCCCCTAACATTTACTGTTAGCCAGAAGGTAAGTTGTCGAGGACTAAGCAGTCTTTTCTCTTTTAGGTCGGTTTCATCCGCCACCACCGTCCTTGTGCTAAGCCGAAGCTTCTCCAGTCACAGCTTTGGAGCTGATTCATCCTTCTTCCAGATCACGATTTTCATACCATGCACACCTTCATCTTAAATCCGAAGCTTCCTGTGACAGTATATTATATTGGAAAACATGTTAGTTGTGTTTTTGAGGACCTTTTGAAGATGAAGGCCCCCAACATATATCTTTATAGTTTAGCTCCATAAATTTTGCAGCTTCGGTACTAACAGATATTTGTGTTTTAATGCAGCTGAGCTTTCTCCCCCTCCCGAGCCACATGATCTTGAAACTGATCCATCTGTGAAGGAGGCGCTTGATATGATTAAGATTGCTAATGAGGCTATGGACGAAGCTGTCGACAAGCTGTTGAACGAAGTTGCCGACAAAGTTCTAAAACAAGATTGAAGTTGTGTATATTTGATAGTTTAGTGTCCTTGTATGTAGCTTCTGTTTTTGTAAGAAACAATTGTCAACAACTTGCATGAATGTTGATGTAATATATTTCTTTATGATGCATGGAACCTTCGTACATACCTTTTTTAGCCAGCGACAAAAAACACCTTCCCTTCTTTTCACGCTTCAGAAAGAAATCCCCCTGCCGAAGCGACTGTGTTGTTCTTACCGTAGACATTGCATAAGAATACCCTTGTCGAAGGCATAAACCCGTATGCCAGTATCTCTGTCACAACCATGGATCATGCCTTATTAATACACTCTCTCATGAGTCTTTGCCGAAGCTGAAGGAGCAATTTTCCTTGTTTTCCACTATATGACCAGTGCAAAGTGATGCATGATGCGATGTCATGCAATATGATGCGATGGTATGATGCAAATGATGTTGATGCACAAAACATAAAAAATAAGACTCTGCATCCCCTTAGGAACGACTTTGGAGTCTCTTCAACTTTTACTTAGGTGGTATTTCAGCTCTGCATTCCCTTAGGAACGACTTTGGAGCTAAGCTCTGCATCCCCTTAGGAACGACTTTAGAGCTTCTTCACCATGTACTTAGGTGGTATTTTAGCTCTACATCCCCTTAGGAACGACTTTGGAGCTTCTTCACCTTTTACTTAGGTGGTATTTTAGCTCTACATCCCCTTATGAACGACCTTGGAGCTTCTTCACCTTTTCTGTTACAATCGATGGTGTAACAACAGATTTATTACAATAGACCAAAGGTTAAATGTAACACCCCAGTGTTACCTAATGTTTTCCCTCAATGCCCACCTTGTGACCATTATCACATGTGAAGTAAACTGAGCAAAAGGCACCAAAATATAAAGGCAAGAACGTAATCAAGTATTTTTCACACTAGGAACCATGCCTTAACCATATGAAGTGTAAGAAAGAAGAAAATGCCAAAAACCCTAATAACCCTTCGTGGAGGGAAATGGAGCACTAATAAGAAAACTCAATAAAGACCAAGAAAACTACATTATCATGACTTGAGTCAATTATGAAAGTTGTAATACACTAAATAAGCTACAAAAAATAGTAAGTGAGTTTGCCAAAAAGAATTTTTCAAAACCGCCAAACAGGCCATTCAATTGGAGGCTCTCTATAGAAATCTGAAATTCAGATTTCTGAATTTCAGCGCCTCACCCAAACTCGAGCACGTTCACTATGATCCCTAATCCAAAACCGTGAGCTCCTGTTGGGGACTTGTTCTCAAATGCTATGAATTAAGAACAAGGCAACAGAAAAAGGGGTTAATGGTTAATGCCCTTCGTCCTTCGAAGCATTATTTCCTTTAGGATATAACGATCTTCGGACGAAGGTCATGAAGGACGTACCTTCATCATCACAGTATATGTTAATGGAAGAAGAAGCATATGAAACATAAGAGATAACATGAATAATCATATGACCTCATGAAAATATCTTTGTTATATCATTATGGATGAATAAGAACAATATTGAATTACATTTGTACCTTCGGCTTGACATAAGGCAAAAGTCCAAGCGTGACACACGAATGAATACAAGTCAGCGTGAACAGTACAGGGGTACTGTTCATCTATTTATAGGCACAGGGCGCAGCCTGTATAAAATTACATTCATGTCCTTCATGTTTACAATTGACTTAAGGACAATCTATCGAGGACTAAATAGCCTTTTCCTCTTTAAGTCGTTTCCTTTTTCTGCTGCTGAGTCGAAGCTTCCTTGCGCACAGCTTTGAAATTGATTCGACCTTTGTCCCGATCATGCTCTCCATATTGTGGACAACTTCGTTTCAAGTCCGAAGGTTCCTGTACATATATTTCACTTGGAAAACAATGTTAATCATGTTTTTGAGGACCTTCGGAAGACGAAGGCCCCAAACAGTAGCCCCTCGCAGTATTAATTTGTTATAATAACAAATTTAGACTGCGACGTGAACGAAGGCCTTAAGCCGAAGGTCCGAAAAAACACCTTCCCTTTGCTAGAATAGCAATAGTCAATGACAAACGGGGCCCTTCAAGTTGCAACACACTGGGCGTATAAATATGAACCCACGCCAGCAGCATTTTGCATGCCACTGCCATTTGCATTATTTTCTCAAACTTTTTAGTTCTTGCTCGCTAGCTCTCGCTAGATTTTCAAGCTTTTGAGCTTCGGTTTAAAGACGCGTTTGCATCATGTCTAGGGAAAAGATGACTAAGGAAAAGAAAATTACTGCAGAGACGAAGCTAACTGAGGAGACGAAGTTGTTTGAAGAAAAGAAAGTTGCGGATATTTTTATCACCGGGTTTATTTAGTCTATGTCAAAAACAAACACAGAGAAGATTACTAAAGAGATACTGGAAGGTTTGTCTGAAGACACTGATGACAGTGATAGCTATGATGTGGAAAGTGGGGATGAAGATTCTGAAGATCGGCCCTGGCGACCAAGCCATGTTGTCTTCGGAAAATCGACTATTAAACAGAGTCATCTTGATAACATGAAAGGAAGGTAATTTCGAGACATGTCTATCGTGAGAGCGGGTGGAGACAACATCGTCTTTGCCCCTGAGGAAAATGAAGTTGTTATCTACCGAAGCTTTTTTAAGGCTAGTCTTCGGTTCCCTTTGAGCAAGTTTGTGGTTGAAGTGCTGAAGATATACTTGATCTTCCTTCATCAAATCACCCCCGAACTCATAATAAGGATGGGGATTTTTGTCTAGGCTATATGGAGTCAGGTACTAGAGCCAAGCGCGAAGTTCTTCTGTAGTATGCATGAGCTTTTGTATGAGACGAAGGCTACTGGCAAAGAACAGTACCACAACAACTTCGGTTGTTATGGATTTATTGCTCGCCCCAACGCAAGCCACCTAGTGCCAACATTTCGGAAGAGATGGCCCAGGGCCTGGATGGAGGAGTGGTTTTATGTTAAGAATGATTTAAAGAAGTGAGAATATATCAAGGAAGTTATCCAGCGCCCCATCTAGTCCCGCTTCGGCCTCCAAAGACCGAAGGTAGAAATTGATAATGCTGTTGAAGCATGTCAGAGGGCTTTTAGCACTATTTGTTCCTTCATTGGCACAAGGGATTTGATTCAAGAGCATATATCCTTTAGGGTATGGCCACTTGTGGAAAGCTGGGAAATGCCGAAGGAGACCACCACCGACTCTAGTGATCGTGGTTTGGTCCGACTGAAGTATAACTTTAGATTTAGGGAGAAGTTTGATGAGCCAAACGACGACTGGCTGAAGTGTATTGAGGCTACCAGTGATGAGCTACTTGGAACTTACTCCAAGGCCGAAGATAATGCTTTGTCCGCAGCCTTCGGAGGCCGGGGGAAGAAAAGACTGAACTGGGTCTTTGATGCGATTGGCTTCATATACCCCAATTATCGCTTCCCGCTGCGAGGGCAAGGAAAAAAGAGGAAGACTACTGCTTCGGCCACTGTAGCTGAGCCGAAGGGCAAAAAGATGAAGGTTCTGACCCACCGGCCGTGTTACATTGAACCGGCCGTGATACCTGAATTTGGCAAAGGGACCTCTTCAGCTGCCGAAGCAAAACAAACTGTTCCAATTGTATAGAGTGCTGAAGAGCCGACTGTAGTGCCGAAAGTGCCTACATTTGGGCCAGCCGAAGCTGAAGATGATAAGGCCGAAGAGCCCCAGGTGGAAAGAGTGATAGAAATGCCAGAAATCCTGAGCCCACCGACAGTGGCAGATTTACCGAAGATGCAAAGAGCTCCTGTTGCAACTCCCAAGAGGAGGATGGCCAGCATGCTAGACGTTGTTATAGAGACTACGAAGGCCTTGAGCCCTGCTCCTACAAAGAAAATTACTGAAGCTGCCAAAGGGCGAGCCGAAGCTACAAAAATTCAAGCTGAAGCCAAAGCTGGGCCTTCAGCGCCCATCGCAGTGAAGCTTGCCGCACCTAAGGATAAACCGGCAGGGCAGAATGCACCTGAAACTCCTCCTCCCGAAGCTCCAATCGAAACTATTGACTACATCATTCTACATGCTTCGATGAAGAAATTGTCTGAAGAAGAAATTTGGGAAGCTAGACACTACGCGAAAGTTGAAATATCTAAAGGGAGCTTTAGTGTTTAACGACACTAATGATGAAGACTTCTTATACTATCTCCCGGACAGCAAATAAATATCCGTTTGCTGGGAGATAGGTAAGAGCATGGGATTTCTGAAGCAGGAAGATGGCGTTTCAATTTTGTCGAAGGATGATCTTGCTGACAACCTAGCATACAACAGTATAAAGGTATAGAAGTTAACTTTGAATTTGAGAATGAAATATTTTATTTGTCATGCTTAATTCTTTCCTCCTCTTTGCATGGCTTAATTCTTAGTAATGCCCTTAGGGCGCAGAAGAATACTGAAGACAAAGGCTATACAATGGCCCTTAATAACCTTCATTCAGAAGTGATTGAACTAAGAAACGAAGGTCTAGAGAAAGATAAAATTTTGATTTCTTTGGTAAATAAAGTAAAGGAAGATGAAGCTAATTATAAAGCTCAGGCCGAAGCTCAGAAAACGGAAATTGAAGATCTTCGGAGACAGCTGACCGAAGCTAAAGAGAAGTGCGCGCTCGCACAGGCCAATCGAGAGATCAGAGAGTACTGGAAAAATTATCTAGAGAAAAATGTTGAAGAACTTCGCCAATCCAAGGAAATGCGCTTCGAGAAATCCTTGGATTGCGTGAGAAAATTAAAAACTAGCTTCGCCAAAGTGGGTGCCTACTCTGCTGAAGAAAAGTTCATACGAGGTTACCCCGAAGGCGTCATTGAATGGATAAGTGGAGAAGCCAAACCTTTCAAAGAAATTTTGAGTGATCGCGGGGACGTCTGTGCATTTTCCAGTGCGCGGGGAATTTCAGCCATCTTGGAGAAGGCCGGTTGTGATCACATTAAAGCCATAGCCCAGGCCGAAGCTGCCTTCTCCATGGATGATACGAAGGATCCTTCAACTGAAGCAACCTTGATGGGCAGGAAATTTTACAATGATGTCTGGGTGAATGGTGGCCGAGAGATGGCCCATGAAATTATAAAAAAGAGTGAAAAAGACACCCATGACGCCCGAGTAGAAGCAAGACAAGCTAAAGAAGCTACAGAACGCGAAAGGCGTATAGGTATTATTTTTTGGTTTTTAGCTTTGGTACTTGTTTTTTGACTTCGAACTAAGTAATTGTCGATGAGGTCATCAACAAATTATTGAACGAAGTTGCAGAGAAAGTCCTTAACGAGGAATGAATTTTATTGTAATAAACATTTTGAAAAACTTGATGTATATAACAAGTGAAGGAAGATTATGCTTCTATTGTAACAAAGCTATGTAATATTTGAAGTGTGTAATGTTAAATTGAATATGTAAATTATTGCAGTTTATTTCTTTGCGATGCATGAAGCTTACATACATACAGTTTTTGAGCCTTCGGCAAAAAAACACCTTCCCTTCTTTTCATACTTTGTAAAGAAAGAGACCCATGCTTCGTAAAGAAAGAAATCCATGCTTCATAAAGAGAGATATCCCTTCTTGTGACAAGGCTGATAAGACTGTATTTCCTGAAGCTTACTTCGTGCCTTAGCACATTTTCATTTTGACGAAGCATTTGCCGAAGATTGGCTTCGTATTCGATTCTTGTGCTATTGATGCAATATGATGTATTATGTAATGTTATGTGAAATGATGTGATGATATGATGCGAAATGATGAGGATGCCGAAGACACACACCCACATGCCCACACTGGAACACACAAGCTCTGCATCCCCTTAGGAACGACTTTTGAGCTTCTTCACCTTCTATTTCGGTGATATAAGTTCTGCATTCCCTTAGGAACGTCTTTTGAACTTCTTCGCCTTCTATTTCGGCGGTATAAGTTCTGCATCCCCTTAGGAACGACTTTTGAACTTCTCCGTCTTATATTTCGGCGGTATTTGGCTCTACATTACCTTTGGAACGACTTTTGAGCAGAAAACTTACACTGCACTCCCTTAGGAACGACTTTTTGTAGCTTCGTCGATTTTGGCTCTGCATTCCCTTAGGAACGACTTTTGAGCACAAAACTTACGCTGCGCTCCCTTAGGAACGACTTTTTGTAGCTTCGTTTATGTTGGCTCTGCATTCCCTTAGGAACGACTTTTGAGCTTCGTAAATCTGTGAAGAAGATATATTTCATTCTGATAGAAGCAAAATCATTAAAAGAAATTAAAACTAAACTTGCATTGCTTGTTCCTTATTCAAAAATAAAATAGCCTAGAAGGTAAAAGTATTTCAAAAGCAGGATATTGCTCAGTATATGTGTTTTGACTCTGGTACAGTACTATTGACTGTACAAGCTTTAGACTCCTCCCTGATGTCATGTTGTTGCTGGGAGTGTTGGCGCCCTTCTGGCTGCTGGCTTCGGGAATAGGTAGGCTGCAGTAGTGGTGGCGGTGGGAGCTGAGGCCGAGAGGCTTGTGAATGGCTTGCCGAAGCTACAGAAGCTGCAGGTTGGTTTTCCACATATTATGGTATGTAAGGAGAGTGACACGAAGCAGTATGTAAAACCTGCTTCGGTTGATTCTACCGAGCTTTGGCTTCGGCAATCTCTTTTTGCTTCAGAATAGTGATCTGGCACGTTCTTGTAGTATGACCCTTGTCCTCTCCACAGAATAAGCATTAAATTTTCCTAGGCTGATCCCCGTATCTTCCTCTGAAGCCCCTGCCGCCTCTACCCCTTGGAACTGGTGGCCTAAAGGAGCTGTGCTGCTGTCCCGAAGGATGTGAGGTGTGCTGTGGCCTCTGAAGCTGGCTTCCTTTGTCATCATTCTGACTAGAGCTGTGGATTGATCTGACATGCCTAGGGTGGATTCTCCCTCCGAAGCCCCTAGTCATCTCAGAAAATCTATAAGCTTCCTCCCTTCTTTGCCGGAAGTCATTGTCAGCCCAGATGTCATTTTCTGAAACAGCTTCTCCAGAGCCTGGGGGGGTTCCTGGCGAAGTATTGGGCCACAGGTCCTGGCCGAAGACCCTTGATCATGGCCTCAATGACGATTTCATTGGGTACTGTGGGTGCTTGTGCTCTCAGTCGCAAGAACCTTCGGACATACGCCTGAAGGTATTCCTCATGGTCTTGTGTGCACTGGAAGAAGGCCTGGGCTGTGACCAGCATGTCCTTGAGCTTCTACCATGACGTAATTGTCCCTGGCCGGAGAGAAGAGTACCATGTCTGGGCCACATTTCGGACTACCATGACGAAGGACTTTTCCATGACAGCTGTGTTGCCTCCATATGAGGATATTGTTGCCTCATAGCTCATCAAAAATTGCTTTGGGTCCGAGTGCCCATCGTACATGGGTAGCTGAGGTGGCTTGTAGGATTGTGGCCATGGGATAGCCTGCAATTCTGCTGCCAGGGGAGAAGCATCATCAAAAGTAAAGGTACCATGATTAAAATCATCGTACCATTCATCTTCGTTGAATGAGCCCTCTTGACGAAGCTCCCTGTGTTGGGGCCTTCGGTCATGATCATCTTGAGTAAGATGACACACTTCCTCAGTAGCTTCATCGATCTTCTTCTGAAGGTTGGCCAGCCGAGCCATCTTCTCCTTTTTCCTTTGCACCTGCTGGTGAATGATTTCCATGTCCCTGAGCTCCTGGTCCAACTCCTCCTGAAGTGTTGGACTGGTGGCCTTTCTCTTTTGGCTTCTAGCCTCTCGGAGGGAGAGAGTCTCCTGGTTTGTGTCCAGTGGCTGCAGAGCAGCCCCTAGCATGGTTATCTTCTTCGGCGGCATGACAAAGGTTGATGCTTTGCCGAAGATTGTGGAAGTGAGTACACCGGCGGTGGGCGCCAATGTTGGAGACTTGTTCTCAAATGCTATGAATTAAGAACAAGGCAACAGAAAAATAGGTTAATGGTTAATGCCCTTCGTCCTTCGAAGCATTATTTCCCTTAGGATATAACGATCTTCGGACGAAGGTCATGAAGGATGTACCTTCATCGTCACAATATATGTTAATGGAAGAAGAAGCATATGAAACATGAGAGATAACATGCATAATCATATGACATCATGAAAATATCTTTATTAAATCATTATGGATGAATAAGAACAATATTGAATTACATTTGTACCTTCGGCTTGACAGAAGGCAAAAGTCCAAGCGTGACGCACGAATGAATACAAGTCAGCGTGAACAGTACGGGGGTACTGTTCATCTATTTATAGGCAAAGGGCGCAACCTGTATAAAATTACATTCATGACCTTCATGTTTATAATTGACTTAAGGACAATCTATCAAGGACTAAATGGCCTTTTCCTCTTTAAGTCGATTCCTTTTTCTATTGCTGAGTCGAAGCTTCCTTGTGCACAGCTGCGAAATTGATTCGACCTTCGCCTCGATCATGCTCTCCATATTGTGGACAACTTCGTTCCAAGTCTGAAGGTTCCTGTACATATATTTCACATGGAAAACATTGTTAATCATGTTTTTGAGGACCTTCGGAAGACGAAGGCCCCCAATAGATCCCATTAGCAAAAATGTGCTAAACTATCACATATCTGAAGATGGCATTGGGATTCGGACCCTAGACACGACAAAACCATAGATTTGCCTCGGGCTAGGGCTGTGAGACAGACCCTACTTGAGAGCTCCATATCTTTGGATCCAGTAGGCCAAATCCTTTGACCCCCAAACATAATCGGTAGCTTATAGGAAGGGGAAGAGGTTTTGTGCACTGGCCAAGGCAAGAGCAGGCTTGGATGAGTGGCTACTCATGCCAGAACTCGGGCAGAAGAAACGCACACACATGTTTGACTCTGGTCGGCACGCCGACGTTCGCCCAACCCGCGCGCGCGCTCGCCCTGCGCATGGTCAAGTCCGCTGCGCGCCATCCTCGCACCCGCGCCTATAAAGGCCAATGGCCCCTAGACGTCCTCGCCTTAGCTTCGCACCTTGATCACGCTCAATCACCGGATTTTGGCCGTGAACCGAGAGCTCCTCCGCCCGCCAAGCTGCCCGAGCTCCAGCCACTGAGGCCAGCTCAACCCAGCCATCCCTAGTCCACGCCAGCAGTCCGGTTAGCTTCACCGGAGACCCGTGAAGCTCCCCAAGCCTTCAGACCCAGCGTACCCTCACTGGAACCCTGAATCACCCTCGCCGGACTTCTTCCGCTCACCGGCGAGTGTGGACCGGGTAAGTCACTACACCATTTCCCAATTCCTCGTGTATTCAACCTCTATGTAACTTGGTAAAGCTCCTCGAGCCAACCAATTGAACTATCCCGCCGTGAGCAGGCCAGAACACTCGCCGCCGACGAACTTCCCCGTCTGCGCACGAGGACCGGCCGACTTCGGCCATCTCCGACGCCAACCCACACCTCGACATGACCATTGTAACCTCCCTGACCTCCCTTGACACCTCACCAGAGCTAGATCGCCGCCGGTAAGCCCCGCCGCGGGTACTATTCCAATAAGGTTAGGACCGTGGGTTAGATTTAGGTTAACCCCTGGGGGTTTTCTGCATTGTTAGAGACTCATTTGAATAGTATCCTGAGGACCTTTTTGTAAGAGACGCAAGAAAACTTTACCAGGGACCCTAGCGCAAAGTATATTTTCCTTTTCCATTTAAAATTCAATTCATTAAATCTGCAGCAAAATAGTTAAATGCATAACTTAAGGAATACTCATCCGAATTTGGTCAAACAATTTTTGTTAGGCTCTGTGAAATATGCACTATCTCACAAAAATAGTAAACCTCATGTTTTCTGCACTAATTTTTAGAGTTTTGAATTAAATAAGGAAACTGCCCAAACCTTAATAATACAGATAAAAATAGAAATACTTTTATACTAGACTTGAGAAAAATTGTGGAGATACTCACCTAATATATACACTGTTTAAAAATAAAGAACACCCCAGTATACAAGAATAAACCAGAAATGTCCATTAAAGACTACTTCTGCCCAAACTTTAGAAAAATGAGAAAGGAGATAGAAAATAGAAACCAGAGAATGACCATATTTTTCCTAGTATGCCTAAGTGATATGGAACATAGGAAAAATATATGGAACCCTAGTCTAGTGCTAATCTAAGGTTATAATTCTATTTTAGGCATTAAGAAGTCAATGAAATCCATGATTAAAAATATAAGGGCAAATACAATAATGGCAAGAAAAATTCAGTAGACCCCTGACCACTAACATGCCACTACAAAAATGGTAAACACTCCCCAAACCATCATAGTAAGTGGGTTAAATAAATAGAACTTGGATTTAGCCAATACTTCAAATAAATCAAAAGAAAGACTAAAAATGTGAAACAATGAGCAACTCAATTTTACCTAAATACTTATGAAGTAAACCACCAGAGAAAATATATGAAACTAAGATAAAAATATGATGTAATACACCTCACTCCCTACCCCATTAAAAAGACCATATATTCCAAGAAATTCTACCACCTCTTCCCTATGAGCAAAATTAACCAACTTCAAGAATGATTGCTCTTGCACAAAGAAGAAGGTAAGAAAATTTGGAAATTTGTTGTTTGACATTTTTCAAATATAGTAGTAGTAGAAAGCACCACTAAGCCCTAAAGCTTTGGAAAATCCCCATAAATTAACCAGTAGGTATCATTGGCTAAAACTTGGTGTAAGGTCATATTATTGCACCTAGATACCAGCAAAAATAAACCTCAGGGTAAATTCCACTCCTAGAGGAGAGTTTTAGTTGAAAGTACCCCCTCTGCCCTAATATGACCTTGGTGTAAGGTCATATTAATTTTTACAGAAGTTTTGGAAATTTTTGAAACTATGTTGTAGTTCAAACCTCCCCTAAAAGCATTAGTAAGAAAGGGAAAAAGGAGGGAATCAATAGAAGTGTTATATCTTAACCATAATAACTTCAGCATAAACCTTGTTAAGATTTTCACTAAAACATTAAAGGCTAGTGGAATACTAAATTAATTCAACCTCCAGACTTTGGTCACACCCAATTCTAAATGGCTAAGTATACCACTAGAACCTCGAGTATTAAGATTAAGCTTTATCTTATTGACTTAATCATTTCACATTTCATTACCATTACTAAATTACATACCATAGCATACATATCTCTTATTCATTGCATTCATTTGGATTGCAACTTCGCTGACGGAGAGTACTTGCTCATCCCCAAGCAAGGAGCTGCCCAAGAGGAAGTCCAGGAGCCAGCTCCAGAGCCTGCCACCGAGGATCTCCCCGCAGCCTAAGCTTTTGAGGGCAAGCCCCGGTTATATGCATAACCGTTTATATATGCTACTTTACTACACTTAATGTTTGTAGGTTTGTAATGTGCACTTAAGTGTAGGAGTTGCTTGAAAGCCTTAGTTGCATGAACTTAGGATTCCTTTTTGAGATGGATACTAGTATGCTAGGTCGAGTAGCAGCTTTGCTAATTAGGGATCTCGGTAGAAGTCGAGTGATTTTTCTATCACTCGCGCGAGGTCAGGAATTGATTGTATTCATCTTGATAACGGGATCTATGATGAATTATGGACTTGGATCCAGGGTGGATGCCTTGTCTATGACACGGAAAAGTAATTAAGGATTAATGTGTGGATACCTGAGTCAAGCGTTTGAAAGTACTAAACACATGTCGGGAAATATGGTAACCGGTAAGCCTAGTACCAGAGTGAAGCCGGGCGCGGACTTTATCCCTCACTTGTCCTGAGATTGTTTCTCCCATGCTAGCTATGACGGGGTCAGTGGAGCATTGTATGCCAAGGCAGTGAGCCCTGGCCGCGAACGGGGAATTGATGGGGACAGTTGATATGTGTGTGGACGGAGAGACCCTACATGTCGTGTGTTTAGGTTTACCTTGCAAGGTTAAAACTTGATTCGAATCGTATGCTTCTCGCAGCTAATGAGACTGCTTGACCCCTTGAACTGCATTGAGTAAAAAGAGAAATGAGGTTCTAATTGAGATAACATGTTGATTGTACTAAATGATTGTTACCATGTATGCTTAGAAAGGAGAAACCTAGCTTAATTAAATATGCTAGAACTGGACAAGCTAAAACTTATTTTAGACTCAGCTAGTGCTCTTGGCAAACCAAACTCCTCAGCCAAATAGCTGCATGGTCTAGAGGTAGAGGAGTAGACTACTCACACCGGGTAAGTCTAGCTGAGTATTAGTATACTCAGCCTTGCTTGTGGCACATTTGTTTAGGTCCGCTACATGACATGGTTGATGGTGTGACTTGGCCTTCCACCCTGCCACCGGGTTGGACGGTCGAGTGGGATGCTGCCTCGACGGGAGAGGATCAGGAGGAGTAATGGGCTAGGCCTTGCCCTATTCCTCGATGTCAACGTTATCGATTATCCGCTGCATTAAATTCCGAACTGATTATCTTTTGTCAAAACGCTGATTTATGTAATAACTTCAGTACCTTAATTTATGGATTCGTGTTTATTGTATTCTCTCTATGCCTCACTTTCGTGTGAGCTAGTGGTATTCGATCCTTGGTAAGTGGCTTTATCAGACTAGATCTGAGGGACTGACGGGTTATTTCAATTTAAGTGTGCTACTGCCTCAAAGGCGTGACTTGGGCACTTAAGCTGGAATAATTCGGAAGGTTCCACCATAGCTGGTATCGGAGCGAATACCATTATAGAGGAAATCAATAAGTCACGAATGCCAACTTTTCAAAAAATAAAACTTTGCTTAGAAACCAGTGTTGGATCGTCAGGACTAGAACGCTAGAGCTAGGACGAAAGGCTATATAAATAGGTGGGAAAAATAGTGGGAAAAATAGGTGGCTATATAAATAGTCCCTATAGGAAAATCTTAGAATAGTAGGGATGCCCTATAAGCACCACTCTGATCGGTGAGAAGATGTTTGTTCTGGACTTGTTCTCAAATGCTATGAATTAAGAACAAGGCAACACAAAATGTTAAAGGTTAATACCCTTCGTCCTTCGAAACATTATTTCCCTTAGGATATAATGATCTTCAGACAAAGGTTATGAAGGACGTACCTTCATCATCGTAATATATGTTAGCGAAAGAAGAAGCATATGAGATATAAGAGACAATATGAATGATCATATAGCATTATTAATTCAACTTTATTATATCATCATGGATGAACTGAAATAATATAGAATTACATTTGTACCTTCGGCTTGACAGAGAAGGAAAATACAAGCGTGATGCATAAGCAAGTACAAGTCAGCATGAACAGTATTGGGGTACTGTTCATCTATTTATAGACACAGGACGTAGCCAGTGAGAAATTACATTCATGCCCTTTATATTTACTATTGACTTGCGGACAACTCTATGAGGACTAGATAGCCTTTTCCCCTTTAAATCGGTTCCTTCTTCTGACTTTTAGCAGAAGCACCCTTGCACGTAGCTTCGGAGCAGTTACAGCCTTCGTCACGATCATGCTTTTTACATCGTATATGCTTTTAACCCATGTTCGAAGGTACCTGTTCATATGTCACACTTGGAAGACATTGTCAAATCAAGTTTTTGAGGACCTTCGGAGGATGAAGGCCCTAAACAGTAGCCCCTCATAGTATTAATTTGTTTAAGATAACGAATTCAGACTGCGACATGGACAAAGGCCTTAAGCCGAAGGTCCGAAAAAACACCTTCCCTTTGCTAGAATAGCAAAAGTCAATGACGGACGGGGCCGCCCAATTTGGAGCGTGCTGAGCGTATAAATAAGAACTCACACTAGCTACATTTGATACGCTGCTTGTGCCATTTGCTTTATTTTCTCAATTTCATAGCTCTTGCTCACTAACACTTGCTAGTTTTTCAAGCTCTTTGAGCTTCGGTTAAAAAGACGTGTTTTCACTATTTCTGAAGAAAAAATGTCTCAAGACAAGAAGGTTGCTGCTGAGACGAAGCTGACTGAAGAGGAGAAGCTTTTTGAGAAGAAGAAGACTGTGAATCCTTATATTGCTGGATTTGTCGAGTCGATGGCAAAAACAAATAAAGAGAAGATTACTAAAGAGATACTGGAGGGCTTGTTTGAAGATACTGGTGATAGTGATAGCTATGATGTGGAAAGTGGGGGCGAAGATTCTGAGGATCGGCCCTGGAGGCCAAGCCATACAATCTTCGGAAAATCGACCATCAAACAAAGTCATCTTGAGAACATGAGAGGAAGGTACTTTCGGGATATGTCTATTATAAGGGTTGGTGAAGAAGACAACGTCCCTGCCCCTGAAGAGAATGAAGTTGTGATTTACTGAAGCTTCTTCAAGGCTGGACTTCGGTTTCCTTTGAGTAAGTTTGTAGTTGAAGTCCTGAAGATGTACCAAATCTTTCTTCATCAGATCACTCCCGAAGCCGTAATAAGGATGGGGATTTTTGCCTGGGTAGTAAGGAGTCAAGGGCTAGAGCCAAGCGCGAAGTGCTTCTGCAATATGCACGAACTTCTATACGAGACGAAGGCCATGGGTAAAGAACAGTACCACAACAACTTCGGTTGTTATGGATTTATCGCCCGCCCCAACGCAAGTCACCCGGTGCCGACTTTTCAGAAAAGATGGTCCGGGGCCTGGATGGAAGAGTGGTGTTATGTAAAGAATGATTTGAAAGCAAGGGAAGACATTAAGGAAGTCATTATGCGCCCCATTTGGTCCCGCTTTGGCCTTCCAAAGCCGAAGGTCGAACTTGATGATGACGCTGAAGCATGCTAGAAGGTCTTCAGCACTGTCTGCTCCTTCATTGGCACTAGAGATTTAATTCAAGAACATATAGCATTCAGAGTGTGGCCGCTTGTAGAAAGCTAGGAAATGCCGAAGGAGACCATCACTAATTCTAACAAAGCTGATTTGGTCCGGCTGAAGTATACATTCAGGTTTGGGGATAAGTTTGATGAACCGAACAACGATTGGCTGAAGTGTATCGAGGCTACAAGTGATGAACTGCTTGGAGCATATTCTAAGACAGAAGATAATGCGCTGTCTGCAGCCTTCGGTGGTCGGGCAAAAAATAGAATGAACAGAGTTTTTGACGCCATTGGCTTTGTCTACCCCGACTAACGCTATCCGCTGCGGGGATAGGGGAAGAAGAGAAAAGCTGCTGCTTTGGCCACCCCAGCTGAATCTGTGCCGAAGGCTGCGGGCAAAAAGATGAAGGTTCTTACCCACCGGCCGCGTTACATTGAACCGGCTGTGGTGCCTGAGTTTGGCGGGGAGGCCTCTTCAGCTGCTGAATCAAGAAAAACTATTCCTCTCGTGCAGAGGACTGAAGATCCGGCTATAATGCTGAAGGCATCTTCGGTTGAGCTAGTTGAAACGAAGGTTGACAAAGATAAGGCTGAAAGGTCAAAAACTGAAGAAGTAACAAAGATGCCAGAGATTTTAAGCCCTTCAACAGAAGCAACAGCGCCGAAGACACAAAAGAGTTCTGCTACAACTCCTAAGAGAAGGATGTTGGGGCGAAGGCAAAGACGCCACCCTTCGCTCGAGGCCTTCGCTGCAGCCGCTGGTCCGACAGAGACAAAGCGGGCAGGGACACCCTTCGCAGGACTCGGCACTTTGACGAAGGCCTGCGGCGACGTCCTGCCACGGCGCGTCCTCGTTCAGTCCCAAGGCCCACGTGCGATCTGGCCCATTGTAACGGGCCCCACGTGGCCGCCTCTGTATTACGGGCCTAACTTGTAAAGGAATACTTGTAATTGCGGTCTGTAACCCTGCTTTATGGGAATATTCTGGGGATAAAATAGGCGTCTGAGGGCACATGCGTCCTTAACACGAGACGCTGGGCACTCAGATACCTATAAATACCCCCGCACAGTGCCCGTGAGAGGCTAGATCAACAGAGCTATTGCCCCCGTGCACGTAACCCTGTTGTCACCACCGTTCACCCTTGTTGGCTTTCTTGCTGCCGAGAGCGAGTTCCAACATTTGGCGCCCACCGTTCGTGCTACGACAAAACCACCCGCGATGGCACCCAAGAGAGCTAACCCCAAGGCTGACGAGGCTGCGAAGGCAGCACTGCTGGCCGCAAAAAAGGGCAAGGCCCTCGTCCTCACCCAATCCACCCACCAAGAGCCCACTGAAGACAATGTTCCCCACACCGGCGAAGACGACACCTTCCGCACCTGCGGAACCGAAGGACAGTCACAGCCGCCCCCAGGCTTCGCCCCACTGGAAGGCGCGGACCTCACCGAGGACGGCGAGGTCCTCGGCGTCTCAACAGAAGAACAGCTGCAGCTGCGCGCCCTGCGCCTCAGGAACCGCAATCTCCAGAGGCAGAAAGAGATACTAGAGGCCAAGCGCCAGCGTGTGTCCGCATTAGCCAAAGTGCGGCAAATGATACGCGACGAGGAGCAGAAAGCCCAAGACCTCGAGCGCGAGATCGCGCTGATGCAGCGCGAAGGCCACCTCGGTCTACAGCAAGAGCCACCCCTCCAACAGCGCACGCAACCGGAGGACACGCGCGAAGGCCACCTCGGACGGCAGCATGGCCCACCCCTGCAACACCGGGCGCAGCCGGAGAACCCGCGTTTCCCCCAGCATGACTACGTCTCCCAGCACGGCGCGCCATTCCAAGGGGTCAACTACCTCGACGAGCGAAGTCCCCTAGCGCCACACCTACAAGTGACGCCTTGGCCGGCTAACTTTCGAGCGGGGGCATACCCCAAGTACAACGGCAGCACCGACCCGGCGTAGTACATCATGAGTTATCAGGTCGCCGTTGCATTAGCCGGAGGAGACGACGCCACAATGGCGAAGTCTTTCATCATCGCACTAGAGGGCCCAGCACTCACCTGGTTCACCAGATTGCCTCCGCTATCCATTGATTCATGGAGAAGTCTCAGGGACAAGTTCCTCCTCAACTTCCAAGGCTACCGTCCGGACACCGACGCTTTGGCCGAGCTCTCGCTTTGCAAGCAGTTGGAAAAAGAGACTCTGCGTGAGTATTACCGCAAGTTCTTAACACTCAAGTCACAGCTGCCCTCTGTCGACGATCAGATCGCTATCCACTACGCCATCAATGGCCTTCGGGCTGGCGTCCTCTACAGCCATTGTATCAGAGATCCACCAAAGAGCTTGCAGGAGCTATATCAGCTCTTCGAAAAATATGCCAAATCCGAAGAGCTCCACCAGCGCAAGGTTGAGTCACAGCGGAAGCCCAAAGACGCCCCGCAGTCCAGCCGCACCTGGACGAGGACTCCGCAACCAGACTCCGGTCGAGATGGCCGCAGTCAACAGCAGGTGCACAACATCGTCAACCAACAGCCTGCTGCTGATCCCCCTCGCCGCCAAGACTATCCCCCTCAGGGCCGCGGAAACGGAACTCGCGGCAGGGGTCGAGGGCGGGCGCAACAGCCGCCGCGCCGATTCTATTGCCTTTTCCACGGCGAAGACTGCGCCCACCAGACCAAAGACTGCCCCGAGACGAAGGCCACCAGAGACAGAATGGCGCGGGCGCAGCCAGCCGACAATCCCAGAATTGTCGCGCATAATTACCAGCCACCCCCTCCACCATATATTCACGCTCCCGCTCCGCATCCACCGCACCACGCTTACCAACACCATCAGGAAGTACAAATCGTACCTCCTCCACCCCCACCACCACACCAGCAACATCAGAACATCCCCCATGCCCCAAAGCAGGAAGACTTCGCCGATCAACCATATCGCGGAGTCATTCACATGATAACAGGGGGGTCTAGCACTGACTTCGACACCAAGCGGCAGAAGCGGGACCACTACCGCAGCATCAACCATGTCGCCGTCACTGGCCCAGTCGTGCAGACGAAGTGGTCCCACATACCGCTAACCTTCGACGCACGAGACGTCGACCTGCGCAGCGCCCCCCACATCGACGCTATGGTCATCAATTGCAGCGTGGCAGGCTGGGACTTACACAAAGTCCTAGTCGACAACGGCAGTCAGGCGGACATCATCTTCCTCCACGCCTTCGACCGCATGGGCATAAGCCACAGCTTGCTGAAGCCTTCGGACAACCCGTTGTATGGGTTCGGCGGCAAGGACACCTTTCCAGTTGGCAAGATAGAGTTGCCCCTCTCCTTCGGTGTAGCGCCCAATGCCCGAAGTGAGCAAGTAACCTTCGACATTGTCGACATGGTATATCCATACAACGCCATCATGGGCCGGGGCTCCATCAACAAGTTCGAAGCTGCCATCCACGGGTTGTACTTATGCATGAAGATACCAGGCCCGCTAGGCGCCATCACAGTCTACGGCAACCAGCAGACGGCGCGCAACATTGAGCGGGACTTCGTGCCCGGTCAGAGAAACGTACACTGTCTCTCGACCCAGCGCGAGGTCCCTGCGCCGGCCAGCCCAACCGACAAGCAGCACGACAAGGCGCAGTTGCAGTGCCAAGACGGGACCAAGACTGTCCCCCTCGATCAGGCCACACCCAAGCAGACAGTAACTATCAGCGAAGACCTCACCTCACTTGAAGAAGAGAAACTTCTCTGCTGCCTGGCCAAGAATAAAGATGTCTTCGCCTGGTCTGCCCTCGATCTGGTCGGAGTCAGCCGAGCCATAATTGAGCACAGCTTGGGCATTGACCCTTCGGTGCGACCCAAAAAGCAGAAGCTTCGCAAAATGTCAGACGAAAAGACAGAGGCCGCCAAGGTGGAGGTGCATCGCCTCCTGGAGGCTAAATTCATCGAGCCAGTGGCGTACCCCACGTGGCTCTCCAATGTCGTGATGGTACAGAAAAAAAGCGGAAAATGGCGCATGTGCATAGACTTCACTAGTCTCAATAAGGCCTGCCCAAAGGACAATTTCCCGTTGCCGCGGATCGACAAAATAGTCGATAGCTTGGCCCGATGCGAGGTCATGTCCCTCCTCGACTGCTTCTCCGGCTATCACCAGATATACATGAAGGAGGAAGACAAGGCCAGCACCAGCTTTATAACACCCTTCGGCACTTATTGTTTTGTCAGAATGCCGGAGGGTCTCAAGAATGCCGGATCCACCTTTTCCAGACTCACCAAAACAGTGCTCGAGGGGCAGGTCGGCAGAAACATATTCACATATGTGGACGACATCGTCGTCGCCAGCAAGAATAAGGAGGACCATCTCACCGACCTAGCAGAGACATTCGCGAACATGCGAGATGCACGACTCCGCCTAAACCCGGAAAAGTGCGTTTTCGGTGTTCGCCAGGGCAAGATATTGGGCTACCTGGTGTCCCGCCGCGGCATCGAGGCCAACCCAACCAAGATCCAGGCCATCGTCGATATGTCGCCTCCGCAGTCTGCCAGGGACGTCCAGCGCCTAACAGGCAGGATGGCAGCTCTCAACAGATTCATCTCCAGGTCCGCCGAGCGAAGTCTCCCCTTCCTCAAAACACTCCGCGGAGCGAAGGACTTCGCTTGGGGACCGGAGCAAGCAGCGGCCTTCGCCTCACTGAAACAATACCTGTCGGAGCTGGCCATCCTCACGAGCCCCGACTCCTCGCTCCCCTTATTGCTCTATGTCGCGGCCTCGCCGCACGCAGTCAGCGCGGCACTGGTACAGGAGCAGACAGTCGAGGGCGCAGTCAGACAGTGCCCTGTCTACTATGTCTCCGAAGTCCTGACACCGTCCAAATGCAACATGACAGAGCTGGAGAAGATAGCCTACGCAGTTGTTATGTCCTCGCGCAAGCTGCGTCATTATTTTGAAGCATTCAAGGTCCGAGTCACCTCAGACAGGGGGCTCGGCGAACTATTCAGGAACCCGGAGGCATCAGTGAGGATTGCCAAGTGGGCAGCCGAACTCTCCGGCTACCACATCTGCTTCGAGCCCAGAACAGCTATCAAGTCGCAAGTCCTGGCAGACTTCGTCGTCGACTGGACTGGGCCAGTAACGCAACCGGACCCATCCACAGAAAAGGTCTGGACCATCCATTGCGACGGTGCATGGTGTCATGCGGGGGCAGGCGTCGCTGCAGTTGTCACCTCGCCAGCCGGAGTCAAACACAGATATGCAGCACGCCTCAGCTTCGCTCTGGAATCCGACAAATGTACAAACAACATAGCAGAGTATGAAGCAGTCATCCTCGGCCTCCGCAAGCTAAGGGCCCTCGGAGTCACCACATGTATCATCAAAACAGACTCCAAGATAGTTGCCGGTCAGGTCGAGAAAGACTATGCAGCAAAAGACCCCGCCCTCATGCAATACCTCGCGGCTATCCGAAGTCTCGAGAGACAATTCAAGGGATTCACCCTGCAGCATGTGGATAGGGCCAAGAACGAGGAGGCCGATGCCTTAGCCAAGGCCGCCGCCAGGGGCGAGCCCCTGCCCTCCGACGTGTTTTTCCACACCATCGGCACCCCAGCTGTCCGGAGCCCCGAAGGGCTCCAGATAACTAATGATAGCGAAGGCCACCGTATAGTCAACCTAATCATGACAGAAGACTGGAGGGCACCAATAACCCTGTTCCTGCAGGGGTACTATCATCCAGCCGACGTCAGTGAGGCAAAGCGCCTCAGACACCGAAGCCGGGACTTCGCTCTGATCGAGGGCCAACTGTACAAAAAAGGGGTCAGTCTGCCAATGCTCAAATGCGTCACCGAAACCGAAGGCATGCAGATCCTACGCGAAGTCCACAGTGGCACGTGCGGCTCGCACGCAGGGCCAAGGGCCCTGGCTGCCAAGGTGATCCGTCAAGGGTTTTACTGGCCCGCAATGATCTGCGCCGCAAATCGGGTCACGAGGTCCTGCGAAGCCTGCCAGAAGTTCTCCCCTCGGTCAGGCAACCCCTCGCAATATACAAAGCTGATTGCTCATACATGGCCTCTCCAGCGCTGGGGCCTGGACATCGTCGGGCCCCTGCCCACCGCTCAGGGGAACCTTAAGTTCGCCTTCGTAGCTGTCGAATACTTCACTAAATGGATTGAAGCGAGGGCTGTTTCCACAATCACATCAAAGACTGCCCAAAAATTCTTCTGGCAGAACATCGTTTGCCGCTTCGGAGTACCGTCCGAGCTAACAGTCGACAACGGCAAACAGTTCGACAGCCAAGATTTCAAGGATTTTTGTTTCTCCATCGGCACCAAGCTCGCCTTCGCATCAGTCTATCATCCGCAGTCCAACGGGGTCGTGGAGCGCGCCAATGGGAAAATGTTCACAGCTGTCAAAAAGATGCTCCTCGATGAAAGAAAAGGCAGGTGGACCGATTTATTACCAGAGGCAGTCTGGGCGCTAAACACAACCGAGTGCAGAGCGACCGGGTTCACTCCTTTCCGCCTTCTATACGGATCGGAGGCAATGACCCCGCAAGAAATAAAGCATGGGTCCCCGTGTACAGTTCCGTCAGCCGTCCCCGACGTGGATGAGCCAACTTCAAAAGATCTCATTGACGGAGACCGGGTCTTCGCCTTACAGGCCCTGAACAAGTATCAGGCCCAGACCAAAGCATGGCGCGACCGTGCAGTCATCCCGAGGGAGTTCAGCGAGGGGGACCTCGTACTCATCTGAACAGCTCGGACGGAGTCCAAGGGCAAATTGGAGCCCAAGTGGGAGGGCCCCTTCATAGTCAAGTCAAAAGCTTCCCCCAGTGCTTACAGGCTCACAACGCCAAACGGCGAGGACCTAGAGCACTCCTGGAACGTCGACAACCTTCGCAAATTCTTTGTTTGACCCATTTAGGGCCGATTTCGCCCTTGTAATTCGCCGCAAACAATCTTGTACCGGCCCGCACTCTTTTCCTCCCAGGGGGTGAGGTTTTTAACGAGGCGGAGCCATGTAATATATGTGAGAAAAATCCCCCGCAAAAGCATGTGTCAAAAAAAGACCGCAACAACGGTCTTCGGCATTCGACCAATTCGAAGTCACCGCGAGGCTAAGCGCCAGCCACCCTCGCGTGCGACCAATCCGCGCAGAAGTCGCCTAAGGGTGCAGCCGGACTTAGCACAACAAGTGCGCAAGATCCGAAGTCTATCGCGAAGACTATCCGCGCAGAAGTCGCCTAAGGGTGCAGCCGGACTTAGCACAACAAGTGCGCAAAATCCGAAGTCCATCGCGAAGACTATCCGCGCAGAAGTCGCCTAAGGGTGCAGCCGGACTTAGCACAACAAGTGCGCAAAATCCGAAGTCCATCGCGAAGACTATCCGCGCAGAAGTCGCCTAAGGGTGCAGCCGGACTTAGCACAACAAGTGCGCAAAATCCGAAGTCCATCGCGAAGACTATCCGCGCAGAAGTCGCCTAAGGGTGCAGCCGGACTTAGCACAACAAGTGCGCAAAATCCGAAGTCCATCGCGAAGACTATCCGCGCAGAAGCCGCCTAAAAGGTGCAGCCGGACTTAGCACAACAAGTGCGCAAAATCCGAAGTCCATCGCGAAGACTATCCGCGCAGAAGTCGCCTAAGGGTGCAGCCGGACTTAGCACAACAAGTGCGCAAAATCCGAAGTCCATTGCGAAGACTATCCGCGCAGAAGCCGCCTAAAAGGTGCAGCCGGACCAAGCACAAGCGCGCAAAAAATCCGAAGTCTATCGCAGGAGCCGCCTAAGGGCGCAGCCAGCACAGTATAACAAAAAGCAGAAACGACAGCAAGACCAATCAATCAATCACACCAGACAAAGTATACAGCGCCCTCGCAGGCACAGGCACGCGAGGGCACACAACTCCATTTTACAAGCCTTTACACATACACAAGCGAGGGCACCACGCCCTACATCGGCTCAACCTTAGGAATAATCCCCATCTCTCTATAATTAAATAACATTATCCTAAGCTCCTCACCCGCAAAAAGGCTTCGCAGCTCCCCTTCCCCTACACCCGAGGCGGCCGGCATAGACAGCAGCTCCTGCCGGCCAGCCCTACTAACGCGAAGCCGAGCCCCTTCCTCCGCACTAATCCTACGCTTTGCAACCGCCCTTCGTCGTCGGTGCCCGGTGCTAGGACCGGGCACGCCTGGCGCGTCCGCAGCATGTGGTGCAGCCTCCGCCGCAGCCACGTCCAAGGCCGCAAAATAATCCAAGTCCTCCTCCGACGACTCCTCAGTCCACTCAACCGAGCTCCCAGAGTCAGTAACATCAAAAAACTCAGAAACAGACCCACCACATTCATTTCCATCTTCCGCGGTCGAAGCCGCCAAAAACTCAGTGGTAGCGGTTGCGTGCGCAGGCCCAAAATCTTGAACCTGCGCAGCAACCAAAATTCAGTACAACATCCAAAAATCCCCCAACCCTAAACACCACCTATGCCACCTGCGAAGGCCCGGCCGCTGCGGGAGCCTCCGCCGCTGCCTCTGCTGGATCTTCAGCGCTCGGCACAGCAGCTGCGGGGGCATCTGGCGCGCCTTCGGCCACCTTTGGGGGAAGGTCTTCGCCGGTCGCGGCAGATGCAGGGGCGCCCGGTGCATCTTCCGCAGTCTCCGGGGTCGGTCCCGGGGCGTCTCCGGTCGCGGCCTCCGCAGGGGTCGTCTCCGGCCGCGGCCTCCGCAGTCTCCATAGATTTGACATAGCATCTTTTCTTGGACGAACGAAGCTCTTCAACAGTTCCTTCTAAATGATTTGCCCATTGGTCGCTAAGTTCTCGCTTCGTTTCTTCAAGTATGCGTTCCTCCTTAGCTCTGGCTAGTTGTTTTCGAAGATCTTCAATTTCACGCTTCTGAGCCTCAGCTTGACCTTTAAAAGTAGCTTCGTCTTCTTTTATTCTATTTATCAATGAATGTAATATTTTATCTTTTTCGAGGCCTTCGTTCCTTAGTTCAATTACTTCGGAACGAAGGTTGCTCAGGGCCATAACACACCCTTCGTCTTCGGCATCTTTTTGGGCCCTGAGGGCATTGCTAAGTATAAGGCCCTGCAAAGAAAAATGTGTGTGCGTCAATAAATTTAAGCAAACGAAAAATTTTGGTTTCAAGAAAAAATACAAAGACCTCATTTTTTGCACCTTTAAGCTATTGTACGCCAAGCTGTCGGCCAGCTCGTTTTTCGACAACACCGAGAGCCCGTCTTCTAGTGTTGGGAATCCGAAGCTCTTGCTCATCTCCCGGCAGACAGAAATCTCCTTGCTGTCAGAGAGACAATACAAGAAGTCTTCTTCTCCGCTGCCGTTGAATATCAACGCCCCCTTTGGATATTTCAGTTTTTGGGCGTAAAACTGGGCCTCTTGCTTTTCTTTTTCAGACAACTTTTTCCCCGAAGCATGTCGAACAATATAATCAAGGACTTTGGGGGATGCTTCGGGGGCAACAACACTGATTTCTTCAACAAGAATTGGCTCCATCATTTTTTCTTCCTCGGTTTCCAAGAATTTTACCTTCGTGGGCTCTGAAGGCCCAACTTCAGCCTCAGTTTGTTGCTTTGAAGCTTTAGTATCAAAAATTTCAGTTTCCGCTTCGGAAGTTTCAACAGTCTTCTTCGGAGTTGTGCTTGAGGACTTAATTGTCTCCAGAACATCTAGCACATTGACCATTCTTTTTCTTTTTGGAGTCACCGCTGGGCCCTTTTGGTTTTTTATTATCTCAACACTTGCTGAAGGACTCAAAATTTCCAATTTTTTCGTTCCCTCAGTTCTCGGTTTTTCTGCTTTTTCTGCTGAGGGTGCTTCAGCTCTTTCTTCGATCTTCAGCACTGAAGTTGGTTCTTTAATTTCGGTGGCCGAAGAGGTTTCACCGGCGAACTCAGGAACTGTAGCTGGTTCAATGTAGCGTGGCCGGTGTGTAAGAACCTTTACCCTTTGTCTCTTCGGCGTTGGCTCGCTGGGAGCGGCTGAGGCAGTTTCCTGGGCAGAAGTTGCGTTTTTTCTTTTTTGGCCCTGCGCTGGGTAGTGGTAGTCGGGGTACACGAACCCAATTGCGTCAAACACTCGGTTCAGTGTTTTCTTTTTCCGGCCTCCGAAGGCTGCCGACAATGCAGTATCTTCGGCCTTTGAATAAACCCCAAGTAGTTCATCACTTACATTTTCAATGCTTTTTAGCCAGTCATCATCTGGCTCAACGAATTTATCTCCGAACTTGAAAGTATACTTCAGCCTGATAAGTCCACCTTCGTCAGCCTCCTTTATGGTCTCTTGCGGCATTTCCCATTTTTCCGCGAGCGGACATACTTTGAAGGCAATATGCTCTTGGACCAAATCCCTCATTCTAATAAAAGAGCAAATAACTCCGAAGGCTCTCTGGCATTCTTCGGCAGCTTCATTCATTTCAACCTTCGGCCTCCGTAGGCCGAAGCTTTGCCAAATAGGGCGCATAATTATACCTTTAATATCTTCTTGTGTTTTCAGGTCATTCTTCACATTAAACCATTCTGTCATCCAGTCGCCGGGCCATCTCTTCCGAAAGGTTGGCACGGGACAGCTTGACCCAGACCGAGAGTCGAAACTGTAGCAGCCGAAATTATTGTGATACTGCTCCTTACCCCAGGGTTTTGTTTCGTATAACAATTCGTGTATGTTGCAAAAACTTTTTGCGTCAGGTTCCAGACCTTGGCTTCTCGCGGCCCACACGAAGATATTCATCCTTATGATTGCTTCGGGGGTAAGTTGGTGAAGATAGACTTCAAATATTTTCAGCACCTCTACGACAAAGCTGCTCAGGGGAAATCGTAGTCCAGCTTTCAAAAAGCTTCGAAACACTACGACTTCATTTTCCTCAGGGGACGGGCAAGTCTTCTCTCCTTCGTCGGCCCTCACAATGGATAAGTCCCGGAAATATCTTCCCCTCATGTTGACAAGATGATTTTCTTTGATACTTGATTTGCCAAAAACCGCATGGCTTGGTCGCCAGGGGCGATCTTCGGAGTCTTCACCACCACTATCCACATCATAACTGTCGCTGTCATCAGAATCTTCAGATAAACCTTCTAAAATCTCTTTGGTGATTTTTTCTGTATTGGTCTTCGACATTGCTATAAGAAATCCCAGGTTCTTCTCTTCAGAGAGACTCAGCTTCATCTCGGCAGCAGCCTTCTTATCTTCAGACATCTTCGAAAACGCTAAAAACTGTTTTCAAAGCCGAAGCTTAAAAACTTAAAAAGTTAAGCAAGTCTTGGTGCGCAAGAGCTAAAAATTGAGTAAGCAAGAGCAGATGACAAGAGAGCGTACCAAATGAGCTCGTGGTATGCTCTTATTTATACGCCCAGTGCATTGAAAATTGAAAGACCCCGCTTGTCAGTGAATGTTGCTATTCTAGCAAAGGGAAGGTGTTTTTTCGGACCTTCGGCTTAAGGCCTTCGTCCATGTCGCAATCTAAATTTATCATTCTAACAAATTAATATTGCGAGGGGCTACTGTTGGGGGCCTTCGGCTTCCGAAGGTCCTCAAAAACATGATTTAACAGTGTTTCTGGAGTATAATGTGTGAACAGGCATCTTCGGACATCACAGTAGGAGAAGCTCAAATAATACGAAGGTTGATGCAGCGCCGAAGATGTGAGCCGGAAAGCTTCGGCGTGATAGCAGAAAAAGGAAACCGACTTAAAGATGAAAAGGCTATTCAGACCTCAGTGGATTACTATAGAATTACTACCAAATGTAAAGGGCATGGGTGTAATTTTATATGGGCTGTGTCCCGTGCCTATAAATAGGTGAACAGTGCCCCCGTACTGTTCACGCCGAATTGGCATTTGCTTTTGCGTCACGCTTGTACTTTTACCTTCTTTTAAGCCGAAGGTACATTTGTGATTTGATATCATTTCTATTTTTCCATAATAATAATATAGAAATGAGTTGATAATAATATTTAATTGTTTACGTTATCCTTTATATTTCATATGTTTTCTTCTTCATTATTATATGTCGTGTTTATGAAGGTATGTCCTTCATAACCTTCATCCGAAGATCATTATATCCCCAAGGGAAATAATGCTTCGAAGGACGAAGGACTTTAACGTTCAACATTTTTTGTGTTGCCTTGTTCTTAACTCATAGCATTTGAGAACAAGTCCCCAACAAGAGCATTGATTACATCATTCGCCATGCTTCAGGAAAGGGACTTATCTAGAAACAAAATGACATAGAACGTAAAAATATTTCAGCGGTAGGATATCTCTCAATAAATGTGCTTTGATTCTGGCACAGTACTATTGACTGTGCGAGCTTCGGATTCCTCCCAGAATTCCCGTTGCTGTTGAGAGTGCTGGCATCCTTCTGGCTACTGGCTTCGGGAATAGGTCTGTTGTAGTGGTGGTGGGGGTGGGAGTTATGGCCAGGAAGCGTGTGACTGACTAGCGGAAGCAATAGAAGCTGCAAGATGATTGCCCACATACTCTGGTATGTAGGGAGAGTGGCACGAAGCAGTGTGCAAAACCTGCTTCGGCTGATTCTGCCGAGCTTCGGCTTCTGCGATCTCCATTTGCTTCTGAATAGTGATTTGGTACATTCTTGTAGTATGGCCCTTGTCCTCGCCACAGAATAAACATTAGATCTTCCTGGGCTGATCCCCAAATCTTCCTCCGAAGCCCCTGGCGCCTCTGCCCCTTGGAGTTGGTGGCCTGAAAGAGCTTTGCTGTTGGGCCAAAGATTTTGAGGTGTACTGTGACCTCTGAGGCTGGCTCCCTTTGTCGTCGTTCTGACTAGAGCTATGAATCGACCTGACATGCCTCAGGTGGATTCGTCCTCCGAAGCCCCTGGTCATCTCAGAGAATCTGAATGCTTCCTCCCTTCTTTGGCGAAAGTCGTTATTAGCCCAAATGTACTCATCCATTTTCTGAAGTAGCTTCTCCAGGGTCTGTGGGGGCTTTCTGGCGAAATATTGAGCAGTAGATCCTGGCCTAAGGCCCTTGATCATGACCTCAATGACAATTTCATTGGGCACTGTAGGCGCTTGTGCCCTCAGTCGCAAGAACCTTCGTACATATGCCTGAAGGTATTCTTCGTGGTCTTGCGTGCATTGGAATAGGGCCTGAGCTATGACTGGCTTCGTTTGAAAGCCTTGGAAACTGGTAACCAGCATGTCCTTAAGCTTCTGCCACTACGTGATAGTCCCTGGCCGAAGAGAAGAATACCATGTTTGGGCTACATTCTGGACTGCCATGACGAAGGACTTCACCATGACTATGGTATTGCCCCCATACGAAGATATAGTTGCTTCGTAGCTCATCAGAAACTGCTTTGGATCTGAGTGCCCATCATACATGGGAAGCTGAGGTGGCTTGTATGACAGGGGCCATGGGGTAGCCTGCAGTTCTGCTGCCAAGGGAGAAGCATCATCAAAAGTAAAGGTATCATGATTAAAATCATCATACCATCCCTCTTCGTTGAAGAAACCTTCTTGACGAAGCTCCCTATGTTGGGGCCTTCGATCTTGTTCATCTTGAGCAAGATTACGCACTTCTTCAGTAGCTTCGTCGATCTTCCTTTGAAGATCAGCCAGTCGCGCCATCTTCTCCTTCTTCCTTTGTACTTGCTGATGGATGATTTCCATGCCCTGATCTCTTGGTCCAACTCCTCCTCCTGGAGTGTTGGACTGGTGGCCTTCCTCTTCTGGCTTCGAGCTTCTCGGAGAGAAAGAGTTTCCTAGTTTGGGTCCAATGGCTGCAGTGCAGCAGCCCCTGTCGCTGAAGCTTTCTTCGGCGGCATGACGAAGGTTAGTGCTTGCCAAAGGTGGTCGAAAGCGTTCATCGGAGGTGGGCACCAATGTTGTGGAGTTGTTCTCAAATGCTATGAATTAAGAACAAGGCAACACAAAATGTTAAAGTTTAATACCCTTCGTCCTTCGAAACATTATTTCCCTTAGGATATAATGATCTTCAGACAAAGGTTATGAAGGACATACCTTCATCATCGTAATATATGTTAGCGAAAGAAGAAGCATATGAGATATAAGAGACAATATGAATGATCATATAGCATTATTAATTCAACTTTCTTATATCATCATGGATGAACTGAAATAATATAGAATTACATTTGTACCTTCGGCTTGATAGAGAAGGAAAATACAACCGTGATGCACAAGCGAGTACAAGTCAGCGTGAACAGTATTGGGGTATTGTTCATCTATTTATAGGCACAGGACGCAGCCTGTGAGAAATTACATTCATGCCCTTTATATTTACTATTGACTTGCGGACAACTCTATGAGGACTAGATAGCCTTTTCCCCTTTAAGTCGGTTCCTTCTTCCGACTTTTAGCCGAAGCTCCCCTGCATGTAGCTTCGGAGCAATTCCAGCCTTCGTCACGATCATGCTTTTTACATCGTATATGCTTTTAACCCGTGTTCAAAGGTACCTGTTCATATGTCACAATTGGAAGACATTGTCAAATCACGTTTTTTAGGACCTTCGGAGGACGAAGGCCCCCAACAATGTTCTTTCCAGCATGCATGCATTATAAAACATGAAGAAATTAGAAACTAAGGAAAAGTGTAGCTAATTATGAACTTACCAGGCATTGTTAATAATGAATAATGAAATGAGTTGGAATAGACAAATTTAATTTAACCCACCTCTCACATCTAACCCTCTTTTCACAGATGACTACACCCACCCCCATCAATGGAGGAGACACTCATTTCAGTTTTGACTACCTTTCTCACGAGGGTTTTCCCTCCATCTTGTGGGAGGTGCTCTGCTCCGCCGGTTACCTTACACCCCCTCTGTATACGGTGTAACTATACGAGGAGCATCGGGTGCCACGTTGCAGGGTTTGGCTGACCCTAGAGTCTCACCCTCTGTAGCCAGGTTGGCATTCTCTTGAATCCAAGACTGTCGGGTTCAGGGCGGACGACACCACTGAGGCCGCAGCGTAGAAAGCCCTGACAACCTTCTGCGGGTATCATCCCTTGGAGATGGTGATGCACCCACTGGGACTCTTCCCCGCCGAGAAGAGGGATGACCCCATGTGGTGCAACAGAGTGAGCCACGTGAAGGACGTGTGGGCTATGCATCCCGACCAAGGTGGGAGGATCACTGTTCAGTGTATGAGCACATTGTATCACCTACAGGCCCTGCAGAGCGACACCATAGCACACCTCACTGATCTTGCTCAGACTACTAAGATCACTCTCGACAGTCGAGAGGACTTCATGGTGGACTTGTCTTCGGAATTGGTGGAAAGACCTACAGGTGGAACAATTGAGCCAGCGCATCGCAATTTTAGAGCAGCAGGTGGAAATCTAGGATAACACCATCGATATCCTGGAGATCCAGCTCCATGATGTGCAGGAGGAAATTGAGGAAGCCAATGACCACCTGGAGATGCACCACCAGGACATGGAGGTAAATGATGCAGGAAACGAGGGAGAGGAGGGTCCTGAGGAATTAGAGCCAGCTCCAAGTCCAAATGCGACTCCCTTCGGAGTGCCCCTTCACCTACTTCCAGCGTTGCCTCTACCACTCAGGGTTGATGGGTTAGTTGACTTATTAGGAGGACAGGAACCCACGCGAGCTTAGTTTGGCATCATATTTTGGACTAGGCTTATGGGTAAATTCCCCTAAAATGTTGTAACCCAGGGAAAGACTTTTGTGAGCAATGAATACAAGCATGTTATTCTCGTTCGATTTCAGTACTATGTTATGACATTTCCTTCTCATAATATAAAGGATTCTATTAGAACCATGAGTCGAGATAACAATGGCAAAAGTTTCTATTTTCAGATGGCAGTTAGGCAGCATCGCGGGCAGAACGAGCAGGTTCCCCCGCCACCTTCTCTAGCTCCCATGGTGCAGGAGCTAATGGCTTAGCAGAATGAGATTCTGTGGTGGCTATTGCAGCGATAGCCCCACCCTCGGCAGTATGGTGGAGGCCAGCTGCAACGCCCTCCGGCCGCAGCGACTTACCAGGAGTTCTTGAGCACGCAGCCACCCTTGTTCACCAAGGCAGAGGACCCGCTGGACACCAATGTGTGGCTCAGGGTTGTGGAGTCAAAGTTCCCAATCCTCACAGGAGCTTGCCCTGACGACACGATGGCCCGTTTTGCCGCACAGCAGCTTCGTGGATGGTGGACCTACTAGGACATGGTGGGACCATTTCCGCGCCATGTTACCTGCTGACCATGTGGTGACATGGGGGGAATTCAAGACGACCTTCAGGGGACACCATATTCTAGCAGGGATTCTGGATCGCAAGCTCAATGAGTTCATGGCCTTGACTCAGGGAACCCGCACTATGCTATAGTATGCCTAGGCTTTCAACGACCTATGCCAGTATGCGGGCTATGATGCAGATTCAGATGAGAAGAAGAGAGACCGTTTTCGCAGGGGACTCAACAGCAAGCTGCGTGAGCGCCTCAACACTGTTCGAGCCGATAGCTTCAATGAACTAGTCAACCTTGCCATATCACAAGAAGACTGTATTGTAGCTCATGGGGCAGAAAAGAAGAGGAAGGCACCAATGACAGGACCCTCAGCTCCGCCCCAATGATTCCGGATTGTCTCCAACAGTCAGAGCAGAGGATTCCAACAACAAGTAGGAAGATGGGTCATCAGGCCGTCGCAGCAGCAGCAAGCACCCAACTGTTTCCCCGCTCCCGCTCCAAGGAACAGTCAACCTCAGCAGCAGCAGCAGTTCCGCCAAGGGAATGGAAACAAGTGCTTCACGTGTGGCAATGTAGGCCATTATGCCAAGAATTGCCCACGGAATCAGCCAAGGCAGATGCCAGCACCCAACCAAGATAAAGGGAGGAAGCAGAAAGTGCAAGTCAAGCAATGGAAGCTCAAATTCACCACTCTAGAGGAGCTACCTGAAAGAGCACCCGTCATCACTGGTATTTTTTCCGTTTTTAATCAACCTGCATTAATTCTATTTGACTCTAGTGCATCTCATAGTTTCATTAGCTAGAAGTTCAGTGCCAAATGTCAAATGCCTTTCTATCATACCCAAGGGTCTTTCATGATAGCAACGCCTGGGGGCAAAACTGCAACAAATCAATTAAACCGCAGTATACCTATCTAGATGGGAAGCAAGGTGTGCAAGACCACCCTCCTCATTTTGGAGATGGATAATGTGGATGTCATTTTGGGCACTGATTGGATGACCCAGCACCAAGTAGTGCAAGATGTTGCCAACTGCATCATCGAAGTCCATTCCCCTGCCTGTGGAAAGTTCACCTTATATCTGCCTAGCAAAGAAACCACTCGGTCATGTTTTTCCTAACGAGTTGCCGGGAATACTGCCAGATCGGGATATCGAGTTTGGCATCGAATTGCAACCAGGAATGGCACCTATCTCCAAGAGGCCCTACCGGATGCCACCCGCCGAGTTGGTAGAATTGAAGAAGCAGTTGCAAGAATTGCTGGATAAAGGTTTCATCTGCCCAAGTACTTCACCTTGTGAAGAAGGATGAAAGCTTGAGGTTATGCATAGATTACCGCCCACTCAATGCGGTGACTATCAAAAATAAGTATCCTTTGCCTCGTATTGATGTTCTTTTCGACCAATTGGTCGGAGTCAATGTGTTTTCGAAAATAGATCTTCGCTCCGGCTATCATCAGATCAAGGTACGAGCAAGTGATATTCCAAAGACTGCCTTCTCATCCAGATATGGGTTGTATGAGTATTTGGTGATGTCATTTGGTTTGACAAATGCACCCGCCTACTTCATGTACCTGATGAACTCAGTCTTTATGCCTGAACTGGACAAATTCGTGGTGGTCTTCATCGATGATATCTTGGTGTACTCAAGAAACAAAGAAGAGCATGTCGGTCATTTGCATGTAGTGCTCCAACGTCTGAGAGAACACCGCCTTTATGCCAAATTGTCAAAATGTGATTTCTGGCTAAAGGAGATCAAATTCATGGGTCACACTATCTCGCAAAAAGGAATAGGAGTAGATCCGGATAAGGTACAAGAAGTAATGAATTGGAAGCCACCCATAACTGTCTGCCAGATTTGGAGTTTTCTGGGATTGGCCGGGTATTATCGACGATTCATTCCAGACCTCTCCCAAATTGCAAAGCCCATGACAGAATTGTTGAAGAAGGGAGCAAAATTTGATAGGGGTCAGAAATGCGAGGATGCCTTCCACACCTTGAGGCAACACCTAACCACATCACCTGTGTTAGTGTAGCCTAACAACAACAAGTCGTTTGATGTGTACTGTGATGCCTCGGGCACTAGACTGGGTTGTGTTTTAATGCAAGACAACCGAGTCATTGCCTACGAGTCAAGAGCACTCAGGCCTCACGAGCAAAATTATCCTACTCAAGATTTAGAGTTGGCAGCCATGGTTCATGCATTGAAAATGTGAAGGCACTACTTGATGGGAACCCACTGCAACATCTACATTGATCACAAGAGCCTCAAGTATATCTTTACTCAGGCTGATCTCAACATGAGGCAAAGAAGATGGCTAGAATTGATCAAGGACTACGACTTGGAAGTGCATTACCACCCGGGGAAGGCCAATGTGGTTGCAGATGTCTTAAGTCGGAAGTCACAATGCAACTGTATGATGATGGATTCTCGCATCAATACCCTGTGCGACGAGTTGAGTAAGATGAGGATTGAGGTAATTCCTTCTGGTACCTTGCCTCACAACTCTATCGAGCCAACCTTGCTAGACCAGATTGTTATGGCCCAACTCAGTGACAAGGGAGTGCAAATCATCAAAGAGAATCTTCATCAGAAAGTGGAGAAGTATAAGTGTTTTTGCCAAGACCGCAAGGGGATACTATGGTTTGAAGACAGATTGGTGGTCCCTAAAAATAGAGGCCTCAAGAAGAGAATCTTGGATGAGGCTCATCTCTCCAAATTCTCCATGCACCTAGGAAACACCAAGATGTACCATGATCTAAAGCCCCTATATTGGTGGACCAGGATGAAAAGGGAGATAGCCCAATATGTATCGGAATGTGACACATGTTAGAGGATAAAGGCAAGCCACTTAAAATCGACTAGTGCCTTGCAACCCCTATTGATACCTTCATAGAAATGGGATGACATCAACATGGATTTCATTGTGGGTCTGCCCAACACCTCTCGACATCGTGATTCAATATGGGTCATTGTGGACAGATTGACGAAAGTGGCACATTTTCTTCCCGTGCACACCACCGATAAGGCTCATAAGTATGTCGAGTTGTACATTGACCGAATTGTGTGCTTGCACGAATTACCCTGGACAATTGTTTCTGACCGAGGAGCCCAATTCGTAGCCAGATTTTGGGAGCAATTGCAAGAGTCCTTGGGAACCAAGCTGGTAAGAAGTTTAGCTTACCACCCCTAGACTGATGGTCAGACCGAAAGGGTAAATCAGATTCTTGAAGATATGTTAAGGGCTTGTGCAATCGATTACGACAAGAACTAGGATAAGTGCCTCTTTTTGGCAGAGTTTGCTTATAACAACAGTTATCAATCCAGTCTGAAGATGGCACCTTTTGAAGCCTTATATGGAGAAGGTGTCGAGCACCCCTCAACTGGTCACAGTCTGGAGAAAGAGAAACCTTTGGGCCCAACTTAGTGTCGGAAGCCGAAAGAAAAGTCAAACTGATAAGGTAGAACCTAGAAGCCGCTCAGACCAGGCAAAAGAGTTACCATGACAAGAGAAGGAAACCCCTCCAGTTTGAAGTGGGAGATTTTGTATATTTGAAAGTATCGCCCACAAAAGGAGTACAAAGGTTTGGGATCAAAGGCAAGTTATCCCCTCGCTACATTGGACCTTATGAGATATAGAAGCATGTGGACTCGTGGCATACAAATTGAAGCTACCTCCAAAAATGTCTACCATCCACAATGTATTCCATGTATCCCGATTGAAGAAGTGTTTTCGTTTGCCAATAGAGGCCATAACAGAACCAGATGTGGAGATAGAGCCAGATCTATCATACCAAGGGCACCCCTCCAAGGTTCTGGATTGCAAGGAAAGATCAACTCGTGCGAGGTCGATCAAAATGTATAAGATCCAATGGAGCAACCATTCAGAGGAAGAGGCTACCTCGGAGACTGAGGAATTTATGCGCTCAAACTACCCCGATTGTCTACCTAAGGAAATCGGTACGTAACCATACCCCAGCCCCCGTGCCCTTTGAATCCAAATATAAGAAAGATGATTTAACATAAACCAAGTTAAGCTATAAAACAAAAACAAGAAGGACTTCCTTCTAAAGTTGCAAAGAAGATGACATTCAAAGAGCAGGTTTTCTAAAGAACCTTAATAAGCAAACCCACACTATGAAAGCAAGCCGTAACCTTCTCCTCACCCCTGGAGAACCCCGACCCGAATCTCGGGGCGAGATTCTTTTAAGAGGGGAGGGCTATAACACCCCAGTGTTACCCAAGGTTTTTCCCTTAATGCCCACCTTGTGACCATTATCACATGTGAAGTAAACTGAGCAAAAGGCACCAAAATTTGGAGGTAAGAACTTAATCAAGTATTTTTTTACACTAGGAACCATGCCTTAACCATATGAAGTGTAAGAAAGAAGAAAATGCCAAAAAACCCTCATAACCCTTCCTAGAGGGAAATGGAGCACTGATAAGAAAACTCAATAAAGACCAAGAAAACTACATTATCATGACTTGAGTAAATTATGAAAATTGTAATACACTAAATAAGCTACAAAAATAGTAAGAGAGTTTGCCCAAAAGTATTTTTCAAAACCCCCAAACATGTCATTCAAATGGAGGTTCTCTATAGAAATCTGAAATTCAGATTTCTAAATTTCAGCCCCTCACCCAATCTCGAGCACGTTCACCATGATCCCTAATCCAAAACCGTGAGCTCCCATTAGCAAAAATGTGCTAAACTAACCCCTCTATCACATATCTGAAGATAGCATGGGATTCGAAACCTAGACATGACAAAACCAAAGATTTGCCTCGGGCTCAGGCTATTAGACATACCCTACTTGAGATCTCCATATCTTTGGAACCAGTAGGCCAAATCCTTTGACCCCTACACATAATCGGTAGCTTATAGGAAGGGGAAGAGGTTTTGTGCACTGACCAAGGCAAGAGCAGGCTTGGATGAGTGACTACTCGCGCCAGAACTCGGGCAGAAAAAACGCACACACGTGTTCGACCCTGGTCGGCACGCCGGCATTCGCCCAACCCGAGCGCGCGCTCGCCCTTGCGCCCGGTGAAGTCCGCCGCATGCCCTCCTAGCGCCCACGCCTATAAAGGTCAATGGCCCCTACACGTCCTCACCTCAGCTTTGCACACTCACCGCGCTCAGTTACTGGAGTTTTGGTCGTGAACCGAGAGCTCCTCCGCCCGCCAAGCCGCCCGAGCTCCAGCCACCGCGACCAGCTCACCCCAGCCGTCCCTAGTCCATGCCAGCTATCCCGTTAGCTTCACCAGAGACCTGTGAAGCTCCCCAATCCTTCAGACCCAGCGCACCCTCACCGGAACCCGAATCACCCTCGCCGGACTTCTTCCGTTCACCGGATAGCGTGGACCGGGTAAGTCACTGCACCATTTCCCAATTCCTCGCATATATCGCCTCTGTGTCACTTGGTAAAGCTCCCCGAGCCAACCAATTGAATTATCCCGCTGTGAGCAGGCTGGAACACTCGCCGCCGATGAACTCCCCTGCCTGAGCACGAGGATCGGCCGACTCCGGCCATCTCCGACGCCGACCCGCACCTCGACGTGACCACTGTAACCTCCCCGACCTCCGTGGACACCTCACTGGAGCTAGATCGCCGCCGGTAAGCCCCGCCGCCCTTTTCTCTGCCGCGGGTACTGTTCCAATAAGGCTACGACCGCGGGTTAGATTTAGGTTAACCCAAGGGGTTTTCTGCATTGTCAGAGACTCGGTTGAATATTAGCCTGAGGAAATGTTTGTAAGAGATGCAGGAAAACTTTACTAGGGACGATAGCGCAAAGTAGATTTTCCTTTTCCATTTAAAATTCAATTCTTTAAATCTGCAGCAAAATAGTTAAATGCATAACTTAAGGAATACTCATCCGAATTTGGTCAAACAAATTTTGTTAGGCTCTGTGAAATATGCACTATCAGACAAAAATAGTAAACCTCATGTTTTCTGCACTAATTTTTAGAGTTTTGAATTAAATAAGGGAACTTCCTAAACCTTAATAATACCGAGAAAAATGGAAATACTATTATACTAGACTTGAGAAAAATTGTAGAGATACTCACCTAGTATATACACTATTTAAAAATGATGAACACCCCAGTATAAAAGAATAAACCAGAAATGTCCATTAAAGACTATTAATGCCCAAACTTTAGAAAAATGAGAAAGGAGATAGAAAATAGAAACCAGAGAATGACCATATTTTTCCTAGTATGCCTAAGTGATATGGAACATAGGAAAAATATATGGAACCCTAGTCTAGTGCTAATCTAAGGTTATAATTCTATTTAGGCATTAACAAGTCAAAAAAAGCCATGATTAATAATATAAGGCCAATTAAAATTATGGCAAGAAAAAATCAGTAGACCCCTGACCACTAACATGCCACTACAAAAATGGTAAACACCCCAAACCATCACATTAAGTGGGTTAAACAAATAGAACTTGGATTTAGCCAATACTTGAAATAAATCAAAAGAAAGACTAAAAATGTGAAACAGTGAGCAACCCAATTTTACCTAAATACTTATGATGTAAACCACCAGAGAAAAATATGAAACTAAGATAAAAATATGATGTAATACACCTCACTCCCTACCCCGTGAAAAAGACCATATATTCCAAGAAATTCTACCACCTCTTCCCTATGAGGAAAATTAACCAACTTCAAGAATGATTGCTTTTGCACAAAGAAGAAGGTAAGAAAATTTGGAAATCTGTTGTTTGACATTTTTTAAATATAGTAGTATTAGAAAGCACCACTAAGCCCTAAAGCTTTGGAAAATCCCCATAAATTAACCAGTAGATATCATTGGCTAAAAATTGGTGTAAGGTCATATTATTGCACCTAGATACCAGAAAAAATAAACCTCGGGGTAAGTTTCACTCCTTGAGGAGAGTTGTAGTTCAAAGCACCCCCTCTACCATAAATTTTAATATTTTTGTACAGAGAAAACCATTCTCAGTTTAGGCCTCAATTTTTGAGACTGCAATATATACACCAATGAGAAGCCATTGTAATTTTTACAGAAAATGTGGAAAATTTTGAAACTATGTTGTAGTTCAAACCTCCCCTAAAAAGCATAGTAAGAAAGGGAAAAGGAGGGAATCAATAGAAGTGTTATATCTTAACCATAGTAACTTCAGCATAAACCTTGTTAAGATTTTCACTAAAACAATAAAGGGTAGTGGAATACTAAATTAATTCAACCACCAGACCTTGGCCACACCCAATTCTAAATGGCTAAGTATACCACTAGGACCTCCAGTAGTAAGATTAAGCTTTATCTTATTGACTTAATCATTTCACCTTGCATTACCATTACTAAATTACATACCATAGCATGCATATCTCTTATTCATTGCATTCATTTAGATTGCAACTTCGCTGACGGAGAGTACATGCTCATCCCCGAGCAAGGAGCTACCCAAGAGGAAGTCTAGGAGCCGGCTCCAGAGCCTGCCACCGAGGATCTCCCCGCAGCATCAGCTCTTGAAGGCAAGCCCCGGTTATATGTATAACCGTTTATATATGCTACTTTACTAAACTTAATGTTTGTAGGTTTGTAATGTGCACTTAAGTGTAGGAGTTGCTTGAAACCCTTAGTTGCATGAACTCATGATTCCTTTTTGAGATGGATACTAGTATGCTAGGTTGAGTAGCAGCTTTGCTAATTAGGGATCTCGGTAGAAGTTGAGTGATGTTTCTAGCACTCGCGCGAGGTTAGGAATCGATTGTATTCATCTTGATAACAGGATGCATGATGGTCTATGGACTTGGATCCAGGGTGGATGCCTTGTCTATGAGACAAAAATGGAATTAAGGATTAATGTGTGGATACCTGAGTCAAGCGTTTGAAAGTATTAAACACATGCCGGGAAATATGGTAACCAGTAAGCCTAGTACCTGAGTGAAGCCGGGTGCGGACTTTATCCCTCACTTGTCCTAAGACTGGGTCTCCCATGCTAGCTATGGTGGGTACAAGTGCGGTCACTGCACGACGGCAGCTGGGGTCAGTGGAGCATTGTATGCCAAGGTGGTGAGCCCTGGCCGCGAACGAGGAATCGATGGGAACGGTTGATATGTGTGGGGACGGAGTGCCCCTACATGTCGTGTGTTTAGGTTTACCTTGCAAGATTAAAACTCGATTCGAATCATCTGCTTCTCGCAGCTGATGAGACTCCTTGACCCCTTGTACTGCACTGAGTAAAAAGAGAAATGAGGTTCTAATTGAGATAACACGTTGATTGTACTAAATGGTTGTTACCATGTATGCTTAGAAAGGAGCAAACCTAGCTTAATTAAATATGCTAGAACTGGACAAGCTAAAACTTATTTTAGACTCATCTAGTGCTTTTTGGCAAACCAAACCCCTCAGCCAAATAGTTGCATGGTCTAGAGGTAGAGGAGTAGAATCCTCACACCAGGTAAGTCTAGCTAAGTATTAGTATACTCAGCCTTGCTTGTGGCACATTTTTTCAGGTACGCTACATGACATGGTTGATGGTGTGACTTGGCCTTCCACCCTGCCACCGGGTTGGACGGTCGAGTGGGATGCTGCCTCAACAGGAGAGGATTAGGAGGAGTAATGGGCTAGGCCTTGCCCTATTCCTCGATGTGGACGTTATCGATTATCCGCTGCATTAAATTCCGAACTGCTTATCCTTTGTCAAAACTTCGATTTATGTAATAACTTCAGTACCTTAATTTGTGGATTCGTGTGTAGCGGAACCGCCCGAATTATTCCAGCTTAAGTGCCTAAGTCACGCCTCAGAGGCCGCAACACACTTAAATCGGAATAACCCATCAGTCCGTCAGATCTAGTCTGATAAAGCCACTTATCTAGGATCAATTACCACAAGCTCACTCGAAGGTGAGTCATAGAGGAAATACAATAAAATAGGAGACCTAAAATTAAAGTACTGGAGTTATTACATAAATCGGAGTTTTTCAAGTAAACGAAAATAAGTTCATAAGATAAATTGCAGCGGATAGTAGATATCGTCGAAAGATGAGGAATCGGGCAAGGCCTAGCCCACTACTCCTCCTGCTCCTCTCCTGCTGGAGCAGCATCCCACTCGACCGTCCAACCCGGTGGCAGGGTGGTAGGCCAAGTCACACCATCAACCATATCTTGAAGCGTACCTGCAAAAATTATGCCACAAGCAAGGCTGAGTATACTAATACCCATCTAGACTTACCCGGTGTGAGGAATCTACTCCTCTACCTCTAGACCATGCAGCTGTTTGGCTGAGGGGTTTGGTTTGCCAAAAGCACTAGCTAAGTCTAAAATCAATTTTAGCTTTTCCAATTCTACTATCATTAATTTTAGCTAAGTTTGCTCCTTCTAAGCATACATGGTAGCAATCATTTAGTACAATCAACATATTATCTCAAGTAAAACCTCAATTCACTTCTTACTCGATGCAGTACAAGGGGTCAAGCAGTCTCATTAGCTGCGAGAAGCAAACGATTCGAATTGAGTTTTTAAACCTTGCAAGGTAAACCTAAACACACGACATGTAAGGGCACTCCGTCCCCACACATATCAACCATCCCCATCGATTCCCCGTTCGCGACTGTGGTAGAACCTCCCAAGTAATTGGGCCCACATGCACCTCTCCTTGTCTCAAAGACCTCAGACGGCTATGCATGTGCACCAAATAACTTAACAGGGTCTGTCCGAGTGCCCCAATGACCTCAGATAAACCACTTACAACCAGGACCGCAGGATAAAATAAACACAAATCACATACCAACATTTTGCAGCGGAAATCTTATTACCAAATTTTACAAGTTACATCAAGTTTTATGATGTACATGATCAGAGTGATTACAAACAGTGATTCAAAGAAGTAACTTTGAATTGTTAAAAATTATTTATAGTTTGAAAATATATGCTAGCTCAAGGGGCCATCCTCAATAAGAAGTATAGAAGGGTTACTTAGACTTATAAAAAGGCTGTGCCCACCAGCACTTAACACCATCATCAGCAGCACAAAACAATAACCTAAAAAACAACAGGGAATAAAACCCTGAGTACGGAATTACTCAGCAAGACTTACCCGACTAAAGAAAAGACTCTCAAAGGTATGCTGGCTAGAGGGATTCAAGGTATGGCTTATGAAGAATCAAAGACTCTGTTTTGGAGAAAAGCTTACTAGTAGTGGATCCTTATGCAAAAATTTTACTTCACCAATTATGTACTTTTCTTGAATCTTTGCCTAATCTAGATCATTCACTTGTCCTGATCTAGCTTTATTTTAGCCAATTCATATTTCACTTATCAACTACGATGAGTGGTCAGTGAGTTGAGTCTCCATAACCGAGGAGCAACGACGATTTGAACCGATTATACCCAGCTGGGGATCCCTAACCACACGATATATGTAGCACTTAACCCTTGCTATGTCAACCGTTCCCACAGATCCTCCACAACGTGAACCGGTCCTCGCTACCCGGGAGGGTACATGCTACTCCCACCATCTCCGACGCCCAGTGCGCGATTGTCTTTTCACGTATGAAATAGCCAGGTTTAGGCTTACTGGAGCATGCGGTTAGTTGCAAAGTCTCACCTCATCAGGCCTACATCGAACGGTCCTTAATCGACACAGACGGGCGAACTTTCCTGCTCAACGTCTGGTCTACATTACATATTATTTCCCCAAAACTTGATACCTGAGAGAGGTACCCTTCTTGAATGATGAAATCATTGCGGCCACAATGGCTTCATCATCACAAGTCATTTTATTTCACAAACTCCCATATCATGTGTTACACATCATCTTTTAAAAATCATCCTAAAGTAATAAGCAGGGCTAAGCATCACTAAATTTTTATAAAACAGGTATTAGGGTTGTTTAATCAAGGAAGAAAATGCATCAACGGTTTAGCACACAACTCCTATCACCTAATGCATCAAACAAGGTGATAAAAGATTTTAAAACAGCAAGGAGGTGGCAAATGCACCGGGGCTTGCCTGGAATAAACACCAAATTAGTGTTTGTTAGGTGACGACCACTTGGCGATCAGCTTTTGTTCTGATATTTGCTCCGTCCGTACCTCTTCAGGTTCGTCCGACTGACGACGTCGTTGTGCAAAAAAGACTACTCCTTGCACCATCTTGAGATCAACTTGGCTCTTTTCCTCCGCATCACGTGATTAATTATCGTACCTAAATGAGATGCATTATGCACATGAATGCATAAGGATTATAACGATAATAAACAATGCTACAGGGTAGAGAATTAAACACTTAACGGAGAGGCACAGTACATCACTCATACGAGAATACTGGTTATCGACATATGACCCAACACAATAATCACGAAATAATAAACTATACATACTAACTACACACTCGCATTTCTCCTACTTTATAACCATGAATCCAATCACTTCACATAACCTGGTATTTTGAATCTACTCCCACATTATGTAACCAAAGAATCAATTTAAGCACACTATTTGATCTAGTTAATAAAGTATTGTCAAGTAGAAAAGTGTTATGAGAAACTGCAGACTCAATAATTTAACTATCTAAAATACTTGCGTGCACCATCCACTACGAAGTTCTCAAGTTTCAATTGTATTCAGCTTGTTTGTACTACATATGTTTAGACACTCGAAACAGCTTATTCAAGACATCTAACTAATTACTTGCTAAAATATGATGATTACTAAAACAGAGCATCAACTTCATCAAACCAACACAACTCCTTACAAGCAACACCGACAACATTTATCGGCGAGACCATTAAAATTACTAACACATTTCATCAACATAATATAATCGCAACTCGCCTGCTATACAAACAAGGTAATCATCGCGATTAATATCCCTAGCTAGACTAGTCATCAATCCAACTATACAAGCAACAAATCAGCTTACCATGACCAATCCGACGTGATAAACACAAGAAAGATGATGGTTTTCAGTTTAGACATTGCATCGAGCGTCTAACGGGTGGCTAGAGAGGCAAAGACAATAATGAATGGGAATATCCCGAGCACCGTACAGGCAGCAGCAGAGAAAGGAAATCACCATTGCGTGTCGTTGTCGCAACATTACAAGATCCAATCATCCATCAGGAGCAATGAGCAATGAGGTCGACTGGAATGGCGACATGGAGCGGCTGCAGGCACCAGAGAAGCTGAGCAGGGCGCGATGCAGAACTAGAGCAGAGTGGGGACGCGGCCAAGGAAGTGACGGCCGAGCGCCATGGGTGAGCAGAGAAGATTCAGCGAGCTGGAGCAAGGCGCACGACATAGGGAGCTCGAGACAGAGAGGTCCGAGCAGGGGAAGATGGAGCAGAAAAGGAGCGCTCCAGGGGAGATGGGCGCGAGCAGGGAAAGCGCCGGGCTAGACGACGGCGACGACCTGGGCGAGTGCCAGGGAGAAAGATCCGAGCAGAGAGGGGCACGGTCCAAGCTGGGAGGAGGTGAGCGCCAGAGATGCGTGGTGGCATTCGCAGAGCTGGCCAGCGGGGAAGAAGACGACGAGGGAGACCACGGATCTGGTGTGGCCAGGGCACCACGGGAGAGAGAGCTCGGCCATGGGAAGAGAGAGGAAGGAAGCCGAGCGAGCAAGAAGCCTGCGCGCGCGAGAAGAAGCGAGCAGGGGAGGATATGGGAGGAGCTTGGCTACATGCAGGGGAGGGCACGACGGTCATGGATGCGAGGAAGAGCATGCGTGGGTGCTGAAGCTTGTCGGGGAGGGCGCGACCAGAGAGATGGCGGAGGGAGCTCCACGGAGATGGCTGAGCAAGTACCACGGAGAAGATAAGAAGACTGAGCATTGTTTCGCGTCCACGCTCAGCGAAAAATATCCAGCGTTCAGTGGTGGAGATAAGCGCGACACGGGGAAAAAGATCTGGAGGAGGAGAGTGGCTAGGCGGCATGATTTTTTATATGCCAGTTTCTACAGAAAGCGGTGGCTGGCTGAAGAAAATATCAGGGCGGTGAACAACCCAGCACCAGCACCAGCAACAGGACACGCGCGACCAGATTTTTGCTGCGCGAGAGAGAAACGATGCGATAGTGAGCTGAGAGAAGAGATAAGAACGACGGAAGAAATATCGCGCGGCGAGGGGATAGGATCACAGGAGTTTAGCGGTATTTCTCTCTTTTTTTTATAGAGAATCACAGATATTTGGGGTTCTGATATTTGGATCTGACAATGTATAAAAGATTGAACCAAAATAAGATCGACAGTAATATTTGAGAAGGATTTGATTTGGTGACTATTCTGGAGTCAGATGAATTTGTATATGTTATTTATATTTAAAGATTTTTGGATCGGTGCGAGAAGCAATTGGAACAAATCAGAATGATGTTAACAACAGTATTTCGGACTGTGTTCCATTTGATTCAAAATCAAATAATTTCATCCGCGTCTGAACACCTGGTTCCACAGCCACGGATAATTTACCAGTGAATCAAAGCTCAATTATAGATCCTCGTACGCGATTTCACGGTGGACGAGTGGGGACCGAATTATTTAATAATTGTTTATATCCGAAGATTTGGATCAAGGCGAGAAACAACAGACCAAAATAAATTGATTTCGGCACTGATAATTTGTTCTGCGTGATTCGATCGAAATTAGCCGAAACCCGATCCGCTATTGTACACGCGTTGTCGTCGCCAAAACAGCGTGCTAAAGGATAAATTGGGACATAACCTCGCGCAAGATTTCGCGCGGTTCAGAATATTTTACCCCGAACATTTTAGTCGTCGAGTTCAAATTAATTTGCCTGGGATAAAATCGTAAGAGTAGGTAAAGCTTCCGAATTCGTATTCGCGCGAGCAATGTATTTTAAATAATCACCGGACGCACCGATTTTCGGAACGACTATGCTCCGAAGAACACGAAAATTTCAGAAGAACCCGGATAGATAAAAATGATGTCGAACTCTCGACAGACAAAACAGATGCGATATTAAAATCACGATAGACGAAGATGATTAAATTTTAGCATCCGTTTCATTCACTGATATTACGTGCTTAAATCCATACTCGTTGTCGAGCAGAATATAAACACCTGGGGTGTTACAACCCCCCCTTAAAAGAATCTTGTCCCGAGATTCGGAGCGGAGGACTTTTCAGAGTAGAGAAGCATGTAACCCATGTCCATATCAGCGATAATCGTGAGACATTTCCAAATAGAGGCGAGTGTCTCAGGATGTCGTTTCTCTAGTGGACATAGCATGTATCGCCTTAGGCTAATTTAGAAATGTCCACCAATAGAGACGTTGTCTACCAGAAGAACACATAAGGTTCCATGTGTGCAATTTCCTTTTTCTGATGACACTGTACTATCTGAGTCTGTTGGGCGAGCGGTGGATATGTGACTTTACCCAAACAGAATCAGATACAACCTCTTGGGTAAAACACACAGAAAGAGGTTTACCAACAAGTGGTTACGGTAATTTATATCACACGAGACAGGTGTGAATGTCGAATAACTTCACAGTTGACCTGTGGCTAGCCCGAAAATCCAAGTTCAAGAAAAATGGTAGAGACTCCGAAAATATCAATGAATAGATCCATTGATGTTGACTTCGCAACCAATCCATTTTATCTAGCACTAACTATGGCTCGACTTGATCACACATGCTGGAAAAGCACACGTGAGGCGATCGAGGCATGACTAGAGCGATGATTAGGTGGTTATCAGTCGATTTAACTTCAATTCTTGTAAGCACTTTCTCAGGATGGGTTGAACCAAAGTGAGTTTAGACAACTCGACAAATCAATCTCTGAACTCAACTTTTGTTCATTGAGCAGTTACAAGTTAGTAAAAACCAACTTGTTGTACTACTTTTGACATTGAGCAAGTCCTCTCAGTACCATCGGTAAGCCAAGGGTTGAGAGTTCACATTTGCTAGCAAAAAGTCATGCATTTGGGTAGAAACCCATTTGGTCATGTCATTCATTCATTTCTTCCATGCGAGAGGAACTGGCTTGTTTCGGGAATGCATGGATTAAATAAGAAAGCAAATGAACAAATCCTGCATCTCAGCAGCAGGGAAAGTCAATCTCCATTTGGAGAGCTAATCAGTTGTTTTCCAACACTTAAAAAGCTTCAAGGCTTCACCTTTACACGAAGAATGTAAAGGGAACTTGTATGAGTAGTCACTACCAAGATTAAAAGAAAAGAGACCACACATGAAAGTGGTATGCCCGTTTGATCCAACAGAGATGATAGATGTTGCTTGATCACTTCGACAAACAACACCGGAAATTGTTTCAAGGGAGGAGTCCACGGAAAATCACACATCAGTGTAGTTCCACAATGGATCATGACTAGAGACCTTGATACCAGCATCCGACGAGTAGCACAACCTTGCGTGTACATTCATAAGGGGCTCTCAGTTTCGCTGCACCACCACAAGTCCTTAATCATGACACCATCACCAAACCGGCACCAATAAAGAATCTCACGTGGTAAAACTAGATTGTGCCAAGATAACTCATTAATATAGTCTCATAATGGATGACAACTACTACCGTGATACCAGCGCGTGCCGAGCAGCACAACCATGTGTGCGCACACACAGAAGGCCCTCGGTTTCGTCATGGCACCACCAGATTTAGTCATAACATCATTACCAGACATAACCAATAAGAAATCTCACACAACACAAATAGACTGGGCAAGGATGACAATATACAAAAATAGACTCCACTTGTAAAAATGGTTACAAGTAGAGAGCCAATAGATCATGGCCCGATGAAACAGACAAGACATGGCCATAACCTAAACTTGGTTGATGAAAGGAGTATGATGGGAGACTGTCAATTCAGCCCCAAGCATATTTCTATGCCCATCGCAGAGATCACAAGGGTCAAGGATTAGTATCTAATTAGATACGAGGGAAAAACAATCATAAAATTAAGTTGGTATGCCTTCGATAGATATGAGGAAACCAAAGGCATCAAACTAAATAAGATGATCAGGTAGGACATTCCTAGGTTAGGTTGACAAAGCAACATGGTGATCCTTAAGAACAGGCAAACTGGATAAGAGACATCAGCTTGTGCCAATCGAACTAGGGCATGATCTAGGAGGGAAAGATGACAACTAAAACGTCACAAATCAAATAGCAAGAACATGGACTTGACATCCTAGCTTTAAGTCTGTGTGTACTCTATGTCCAACAAACATATTACCTAAGCATCCAACCGACGAGTACTAGAGCAAACACATATAACACCTAAATATATTACCTAAAGAACGGAGGACAGTTATTTCATAGAAGTTCATAATACTGCATTACACCACATTATCCACAATCACTGGTTACTCGAATCAAGATGAGAGAAGCATCTTGGGTGTATAGGTGAAAACATAATGCAACAATCAGGATGCATGCTCGTCCTATGCGTCCTCACAAATTTTGCCAACATAATGTGGCGATAGCGTTCTATATCGGTGGCATACTTATGACTCTCTTGACATTTTGCTAGTCATCAACTACACATACGCTTTCGAGGTTAGTGTACCTGCAGAAAATTCCATTACAACCCATTTTCCAATGATGCAAGATCCACACATGACAGTTTATCACAGTCTATACTCCATATATTGCTATATGGAGGCTAGCTCATCATTAAGCGCCGAGCCACGCATAGGCGCCGTTGCCACACTTTAACCATAGGGAAACTCATTATGGTAACTTACCTTCTTACCAGAGCGTAGGTGCGTCGTCACAAGTACATTACACTTCTCAGTATTCCCATGTCTGTATACCCATACACATCCATGGGGTACTGAATTCCCAGAAAAGTAAATACTCCACATCACATCCTTCATACATACATATGTGTAACATGTATATAATCAAGTGCTTTTTATACTCTTCTGTAGACCGACGTTTGTTCGGTCATGCTCTCACAACTTACCTTACCTTGAGCGTCGATCCATTCAAAACTAAATGGCCTCAAAAATAACATTACACATGTATGCAATATCCACCAGGTTGTGGGTTAGTGGTTTTTAAATAAGCCACCTAATAGTCCTTAGTTTAGGGCTTAATAGAGGATGTCGCTAGCATTATAGTTTTTCAAAGCTGTTTTTCAAAACCAAACAATGTGTTTAGTTGAAAATAGTTTTTCAAAACCAAAACTTTATTTTGAAAATACGTATGTGACCGTATTATACTTAATCCTGCTTCGATACCAGCTGTGGCAGAACCTCCCAAGTTATTGGGCCCACATGCACCTGTCCTTGTCCCAAAGACCTCAGACGGCTATGCATGTGCACCAGATAACTTAACAGGATCTGTCCGAGTGCCCCAAGGACCTCGGATAAACCACTTACAACTAGGACCGCAGGATAAAGTAAACACAAATCACATACCAACATTTTGGAGCGGAAATCTTATTACCAAATTTTACAAGTTACATCAAGTTTTATGATGTACATGATCGGAGTGATTACAAATAGTGATTCAAAGAAGTAACTTTGAATTGTTATAAATTATTTATAGTTTGGAAATATATGCTAGCTCAAGGGGCCATCCTCAATAAGAAGTATAGAAGGGTTACTTAGACTTATAAGAAGGTCGTGCCCACCGGCACTTAACACCATCATCAGTAGCACAAAACTATAACCTGAAAAACAACAGGGAATAAAACCCTGAGTACGGAATTACTCAGCAAGACTTACCCGACTAAAGAAAAGACTCTCAAGGGTATGCTGGCTAGAGGGATTCAAGGTATGGCTTATCAAGAATCAAAGACTCTGTTTTGCAAAAAAGCTTACTAGTAGTGGATCCTTATGCAAAAATTTTACTTCACCAATTATGTACTTTTCCTGAATCTAGATTTGCCTAATCTAGATCATTCACTTGTCCTGATCTAGCTTTATTTATGCCAATTCATATTTCACTTATCAACTACGATGAGTGGTCAGTGAGTTGAGTCTCCATAACCGAGGAGCCACGACGATTCGAACCGATTATACCCAGCTCGGGATCCCTAACCACACGACATATGTAGCACTTAACCCTTGCATATGTCAACTGTTCCCATAGATCCTCCACAACGTGAACCGGTCCTCGCTACCTAGGAGCACAGTACTCCTCCATCCAGCCTCTAGCCAGGAGGGTACACGCTACTCCCACCATCTCCCAGGCCCAGTGCGCGGTTGCCTTTCCACGTATGGAATAGCCAGGTTCAGGCTTACTAGAGCATGTGGTTAGTTGCAAAGTCTCACCTCATCAGGCCTACATCGAACGGTCCTTAATCGACACAGACGGGCGAACTTTCCTGCTCAACGTCTGCTCTACATTACATATTATTTCCCCAAAACTTGATACCTGAGAGAGGTACCCTACTTGAATGATGAAATCATTGCGGCCACAATGGCTTCATCATCACAAGTCATTTTATTTCACAAACTCCCATATCCCGTGTTACACATCATCTGTTTAAAACCATCCTAAAGTAATAAGCAGGGCTAAGCATCACTAATTTTTTATAAAACGGGTATTAGGGTTGTTTAATCAAGGAAGGAAATGCATCAACGGTTTAGCACACAACTCCTATCACCTAATGCATCAAACAAGGTGATAAAAGATTTTAAAACATTAAGGAGGTGGCAAATGCACAAGGGCTTGCCTGGAATAAACACTACATTAGTGTTTGTTAGGTGACGACCACTTGGCGATCAGCTTTTATTCTGATATTTGCTCCGTCCGTACCTCTTCAGGTTCGTCCGACTGACGACATCGTTGTGCAAAGAAGACTACTCCTTGCACCATCTTGAGATCAACTTGGCTCTTTTCCTCCGCATCACGTGATTAATTATCGTACCTAAATGAGATGCATTATGCACATGAATGCATAAGGATTATAACGATAATAAACAATGTTACAGGGTAGAGAATTAAACACTTAACGAAGAGGCACAGTACATCACTCATACGAGAATACTGGTTATCGACATACGACCCAACACAATAATCATGAAATAATAAACTATACATACTAACTACACACTCGCATTTCTCCTACTCTATAACCATGAATCCATTCACTTCACATAACCTAGTATTTTGAATCTACTCCCACATTATGTAACCAAAGAATCAATTTAAGCACACTATTTGATCTAGTTAATAAAGTATTGTCAAGTAGAAAAGTGTTACGGGAAACTGCATTCTCAATAATTTAACAATCTAAAATACTTGCGTGCACCATCCACTACGAAGTTCTCAAGTTTCAATTGTATTCAGCTTGTTTGTACTACATATGTTTAGACACTCGAAACAGCTTATTCAAGACATCTAACTAATTACTAGCTACAATATGATGATTACTAAAACAGAGCATCAACTTCATCAAACCAATACAACTCCTTACAAGCAACACCGACAACATTTATCGGTGAGACCTTTAAAATTACTAACACATTTCATCAACATAATATAATCGCAACTCGCATGCGTTACAAACAAGGTAATCATCGCGATTAATATCCCTAGCTAGACCAGTCATCAATCCAACTATACAAGCAACAAATCAGCTTACCATGACCAATCTGACGTGATAAATACAGGAACAACGATGGTTTTCGAGCGTCTAACGGGTGGCTAGAGAGGCAAAGACAATAGTGAATGGGAATATCCCGAGCACCGTACAGGCAACAGCAGAGAAAGAAAATCACCATTACGTGTCATTGTCGCAACATTACAAGATCCAATCATCCATCAGGAGCAATGAGCAATGAGGTCGGCTGGAACGGCGACATGGAGCGGCGGCCGGCACCGGAAAAGCCGAGCAGGGCGCGGCGCAGAACTAGAGTAGAGTGGGGACGTGACCAAGGAAGTGACGGCCGAGAGCCATGGGTGAGCAGTGAAGATTCAGCGAGATGGAGCAGGGCGCACGGCGTAGGGAGCTCGAGACGGAGAGGTCCGAGTAGGTGAAGAAGGAGAAGAAAAGGAGCGCTCCAGGGGAGATGGGCGCGAGCAGGGAAAGCACCAGGCTGGACGACGGCGATGACCTGGGCGAGCGCCAGGGAGAAAGATCCGAGCAGAGAGGGGCGCGGTCCAAGCTGGGAGGAGGTGAGCGCCAGAGATGCGTGGTGGCATTCGCAGAGCTAGCCAGCGGGGAAGAAGACGACGAGGGCGACCACGGATCCGGTGAGGCCAGGGCACCACGGGAGAGAGAGCTCGGCCATGGGAAGAGAGAGGAAGGAAGCCGAGCGAGCAAGAAGACTGCGCGCGCGAGAAGAAGCAAGTAGGGGAGGATACGGGAGGAGCTTGGCTACCTGCACGGGAGGGCACGACAGCCATGGATGCGAGGAAGAGCACGCGTGGGAGCTGAAGCTTGTCGGGGAGGGCGCGACCTGAGAGATGGCGGAGGGAGCTTCGAGCTTGAGGAGCATGCGCTCGAGGTTGAAGATGGCTGAGTGAGCGCCATGGAGAAGATAAGAAGACTGAGCGCTATTTCACGTCCATGCTCAGTGAAAAATATCCAGCGTTCAGCGGTGGAGATAAGCGCGGCACGGGGAAAAAGATCTGGAGGAGGAGAGAGTGGCTAGGCAGCGGGATTTTTTTATACGCCGGTACCTACAGAAAGCGATGGCTGGCTGAAGAAAATATCAGGGCAATGAACAACCCAGCACCAGCACCAGGACACACGCGGCAAGATTTTTGCTGCGCGAGAGAGAAACGATGCGGTAGTGAGCTGAGAGAAGAGATAAGAACGAGGGAAGAAATATCGCGCGGCGAGGGGTTAAGAGCACAGTAGTTCAGTGGTATTTCTCTCTCTTTTTTTACAGAGAATCACAGATATTTGGGGTTCTGATATTTGGATCTGACAATGTATAAAAGATCGAACCAAAATAAGATCGACAGTAATATTTGAGAAGGATTTGATTTGGTGACTATTCTGGAGTCAGATGAATTCGTATCTGTTATTTATATTTAAAGATTTTTGGATCGGGGCGAGACGCAATCGGAACAAATTAGAATGATGTTAAAAACAGTATTTCGGACTGTGTTCCATTTTATTCGAAATCAAATAATTTCATCCGCGTCTGAACACCTGGTTCCACAGCCACAAATAATTTACCAGTGAATCGAAGCTCAATTATAGATCCTCGTACGCGATTTCACGGTGGATGAGTGGAAACCGAATTATTTAAAAATTGTTTATATCCGAAGATTTGGATCCAGGCGAGAAAGGACAGACCGAAATAAACTGATTTCGGCACTGATAATTTGTTCTGCGTGATTCGACCGAAATTAGCCGAAACCCGATCCGCTATTGTACACGCGTTGCCATCGCCAAAATAGCGTGCTGAAGGATAAATTGGGTCATAACCTCGCGCAAGATTTCGCGCGATTTGGAATATTTTACCCTGAACATTTTAGTCGTCGAGTTCAAATTAATTTGCCCGGGATAAAATCGTAAGAGTAGGTAAAGCTTCCGAATTCGTATTCGCACAAGCGATGTATTTTAAATAATCACAGGATGCACCGATTTTCGGAACGACTATGTTCCGAACAACACAAAAATTTTGGAAGAGCCCGGATAGATAAAAACGATATCGAACTCGCAACAGACGAAAACAGATGCGATATTAAAATCGCGATAGACGAAGATGACTAAATTTTAGCATCCGTTTAATTCACTGATATTACGTGCTTAAATCCATACTCGTTGTCGAGAAGAATATAAATACCTGGGGTGTTACAGCGGCCAGGGCTCACCGCCTTGGCGTACAATGCTCCACTGACCCCGGTTGCCACCGTGTAGTGACCGCACCTGTACCCACCATAGCTAGCATGGGAGACCCAGTCTCAGGACAAGTGAGGAGGAAAGTCCACGCCCGGCTTCTCTCAGGTACTAGGTTTACCGGTTACCATATTTCTCGACATGAGTTTAGTACGTTCAAACGCTTGACTCAGGTATCCACACATTAATCCTTAGTTCCTTTTTCCCGTCTCATGGGCAAGGCATCCACCCTGGATCCAAGTCCATAAACCATCATAGATCCCGTTATCAAGATGAATACAATCAATTCCTGACCTCGCGCGAGTGCTAGGAAAATCACTCGACTTCTACCAAGATCCTAATTAGCAAGGCAGCTACTCGACCTAGCATACTAGTATCCATCTAAAAAAGGAATCCTGAGTTCATGCAACTAAGGGTTTCAAGCAACTCCTACACTTAAGTGCACATTACAAGCCTAAAAACATTAAGTGTAGTAAAGTAGCATATATAAACTGGTTATGCATAAAACCGGGGCTTGCCTTCAATTGTTGGGGCTGCGGGGAGATCCTCGATGGCAGGTTCGGGAGCTGGCTCCTGATCTTCCTCGTGAATAGCTCCTTGCTCATGAATTAGCACGTACTCTCCGTCAGCGAGATTGCAATCTAATGAATGCAATGAGTAAGATATATGAATGGCATGATATGCAATTTAGCAGTTATAATCGGATGGTGAATAATTAAATTACTAAGGTAGAGCTTAACCTTAGTACTGGAGATTTCTGTGGTATACTTAGTAAATTAGGGTCAAGTTTGATTAAGCTGAATGGTCAGACTATTTTAGTGTTCCACTGATTTTCCTTTTTATGTTTTAGTGATATCTTAACAAGATTCCTAGCTGAATTCATTGGGGTGAGATTCATCATCCTTTCTAATTTATACCTTCTTTTGTTTTTCTTTTATGCCTTAAGGTGGGTATGAACTACAAGCTAGTTTTATAAATTTCCAAAAATTCTGCAAAAATTACAGTCGCTTCTCACTGGTGTATAACTCTCTGTCTCAAAAATGGGGCTTAAAAAGTGAAGGGTTCTCTTTGTACAAAATTATCAAGTTTTAGGGCAGGGGGGTGCTTTGAACTACAACTTTCCTTTAACAGTGAATTATTCCCTAAGGCTCATTTTTGCTGGTATTTAGGTGTAATAACATGACTGTTTACCAAATTTCAGCCACTAATACTTATTGGTTATTTCACTATGATTTACCAAATTTCAGCCACTAATACTTATTGGTTATTTCACTATGGTTTTCTAAAGTTTTTGGCCACTACTACCACTATACTTGAAAAAATGTCAAACAACAGATTTCTAATTTTTCTTATCTTCTTATTTGTGCAAGAGCAATCATTCTAGAATTTGGCAACTTTTTGCTTAAGGGAAAAGAGGGGGTAGAAATTCTTGGATTATATGGTCCTTTTCTTGGGGTAGGGGTAATGGGTGTTACCTTACATTTTTAACTTGGTTTCATGTTTTTATCTGGTGGTCTACTTCATTAATAATTTGGCAAAAATTCATTTGCCTACTGTTGCACAATTTTAGACTTTCTTATGATTTAATTAGAACATGGCCAAAAATTAAGTTTTAATTGTTCAACCCACTTGTTATGATGGGTTGGGGTGTTTATTATTTTTGTAGTGGTGTTCTAGTAGTTAGGAATCTACTGAATTTTTCTTACTATTTTTGAAATGCCCATATATTTTTAATTATGGCTTTTCTGGATTTCTTAGTGCCTAATAATTATTTAACCCTGGATTAGTCTTGGACTAGGGTTCTCTGTGTCCATTCTCTGTTCATTAATTTCAATTGCCTTTCTAAATTTCCTAAGTTTTGCAGATATAGTTTTTAATAGATAATCTTGAGTTAACCTTGTATACTGAGGTGCTCAGTATTTTTAAACAGTGCCTAAGTTGGGTTTGCATTTCTACAAATTTTCTTAAGCCTAGCACAGAAGCATAACTATTTTTCCTTATTTTAATAAGGTTTGGGTAGTTTCTCTATTTAATTCTAAACTCTAAAAATCAATACAGGAACCATAGGGTTCAGTATTTTTGTTCAATAGTTCATATTATTTGCAATCCAGCAAAATTGGTTTGACTAAATTTGGTTAAATATTTCTCAAGTTATGAATTTTCTAAGTTCTCTACTCATTTAAAAAGAATAAACAGAAATGGTTAAAGGAAATAGGTTTTGCATCGGGGTCCCTAGGCTTGTTTCTATCTAAGTCGTTTAAACCGTGCCCCTGAAACACTATTCACATGAGTCTCTCACTACGCAGAAAACCCCCTGGGGTGACTCTAAATTAAACCTACGGTCCTTCCCCTAATGAAACAGTAACTGTGGCGGAGGAAAGGGCGGAGGGGCTTACCGGCGGTGAGATTGCTCCGGTGAAGTGGCCGAGGGTGTAGGGGAGGTCGTGACGGTCACGTCGATATGCGGATCGTCTCCAGGGATGGTCGGAGTAGGCCGGTCCACGTGCGCAGGCGGGGGAGCTCGTCGGCGGCGAGTATTCCGGCCTGCTCACGATGTGATAGTCCAATTGGTTAGCTTGGGAGGCTTGACCAGGTGACATAGAGGTGGTACACGGAAGGAATTTGAGAATGGCGTAGAGACTTACCCGGTCCATGTTCACCGGTGAGCGGAAGAAGTCCGGCGAGGGTGATTTGGGGTCTCCGGTGAGGCTCTACCGGGTCTGAGGGCTTGGAGAGCTTCACGGGTCTCTAGCGAAGCTAACTGAACTGCTGACGCAGACTGGGGAGGGCTGGGTTGAGCTGGCCACGGTAGTCGAAAGTCAGGTGGCTTGGCGGGCAGTGGCGCGTCATGCTCAAGTCCGGCGAACTCTGGCTTGGGCGGGACTGCGAGCGTGAGGGGAAGTATGGCCGAGGCCCTAGGGCTGCATTATAGGCAAGACGCGGGCGAGGGCGCGCGGCGGACTTGACCGTGCACTGGGGCGAGCGCGCGCGCGGGTTAGGCAAACGTCGGCGTGCCGACCAGGGTCAAACACGTGTGCGTGTTTCTTCTGCCCGAGTTCTGGCGCGTGTAGTCACTCATCCGAGCCTGCTCTTGCCTTGGTCAGTGCACAAAACCTCTTCTCCTCCCTATAAGCTACTGATTTTGTGTGGGGGTCAAAGGATTTGGCCTACTGTTTCCAAAGATATGGAGCTCTCAAGTCGGGTCTGTCTCTCAGCCAGAGCCCGAGGCAAATCTTCGGTTTTCTTGTGTCTAGGTTCCGAATCCCAATGCCATCTTCAGATATGTGGTAGAGGGATTAGTTTATCACATTTTTGTTAATGGGAGCTTAGGGTTTTGAGATAGGGATTAAGGTGAACGCGCTCGGGTTTGGGTTAGTGGCTGAAATTTAGAAATCTGAATTTCAGATTTCTCTAGAAAGCCTCCAATTGAATGTTTTGTTTGGGGTTTTTAATAAACTATTTGGGCCAAACATTTATAACAATTATTGTAGCTTAGTTAGTGTATTTCAACTTTTATAATTGGCCTAAGCCATGATTCCATGTTTTTCATGGTCTTTTTACTAATTTCTTCCTCTCTACTTAAATGGCCTAATTAGGGTTGTTCTAGGGTTTTAACATTTTTCCCCTTTTGAATGCATGATATGATTTATGCATGATCCTTAAGATAAAAAAGACTTGATTGAGTTTTTGCTCCTAAGGTTTTGGTGTCTTTTGCTCAATTGGATTCACATGTGATAATGATCTTGAGTTAGCACTGAGAAGTACCCTAGGTAACACTGGGTGTTACAACCTTCCCCCCTTAAAGGAATCTCATCCCGAGATTCGGGTCGGAGTCCTCCGGGGTGAAGAGAAATTTTTTTATGGCTTGATCCCTTGGGGTTGGTTTGTGTAGTAAGGTTCTTTAGTAAACTGCTCTTCGAATGTCATCTTCTTTGCAACTTCAGAAGGAAGTCCTCTTAGTTTTAGTCTTACAATTTACTCCTTTTATGTTAAGACCATTTTTCTTATATTTAGATTCCAAGGGCAGGGGGAGGGGTTGGACATGGTCACGTACCAATTCCCTTAGGTAGACAATCGAGGAAGTTCAAACGTAGAAATTCCTCAGTCTCCCAAGTAGCCTCTTCCTCTAAATGATTACTCCATTGGATCTTATACATTTTGATCGATTTAGCCCGAGTTGATCTTTCTTTGCAATCTAGAACCTTGGAAGGGTACACTTGGTACGATACATCTGGCTCTATCTCCACTTCTGGTTCTGCTATGATCTCGGTCGGCAATCGAACACGTTTCTTCAGTTGGGATACATGGAATACATTGTGAATGGCAGACATTTTTGGAGGTAGCTTCAATTTGTATGCCACGGATCCACATGGTTCCCTGATCTCGTAAGGTCCAATGTAGCGAGGGGCTAACTTGCCTTTGATCCCAAACCTCTGCACTCCTTTGGTGGGTGATACTTTCAGATATACGACATCTCCCACTTCAAACTGGAGATGTTTTCTTCTCTTATCATGGTAACTCTTCTGCCTGGCCTGAGTATATTCTAGATTCTTCCTTATTAGCTTGACTTTCCTTTCGGCTTTAGTGACTAAGCCAGGTCCAAAAATCTCTCTTTCTCCAGGCTGAGACCAATTGAGGGGTGTTCGACATCTTCTTCCATATAGGGCTTCGAAAGGTGCCATCTTTAGGCTGGACTGATAACTGTTGTTATAAGAAAACTCTGCCAAGGAGAGGTACTTATCCCAGTTCTTGCCACAATCGATCGCACAAGCCCTTAGCATATCTTCAAAAATTTGATTTACCCTTTCGGTCTTACCATTAGTCTGTGGGTGGTAAGCTGAACTCCTTATCAGCTTGGTTCCCAAAGACTCTTACAATTGTTCCCAAAATCTGGCAACGAATTGCGCTCCTCAGTCAGAAACACTGGTCCGGGGTAACCCGTGCAAACACACGATTCGAGCAATATACAACTCTGCATACTTCTGAGCCTTATCGGTGGTGTGCACTGGAAGAAAATGTGCCACCTTTGTCAATCAGTCCATAATGACCCAAATTGATTCATGATGTCGGGAGATGTTGGGCAGACCCACAATAAAATCCATGCTGATGTCATCCCATTTCCATGAAGGTATTGATAGGGGTTGCAGGGCACCAGCTGATTTCAAGTGGCTTGCTTTTATCCTCTGACATGTGTCACATTCTGATACATATTGGGCTATCTCCCTCTTCATTCTGGTCCACCAATACAAGCGCTTCAAATCATGATACATTTTGGTGCTTTCTAGATGCATGGAGAATTTGGAGAGATGAGCCTCATCCAAGATTTTCTTCTTGAGATCCTTATTTTTAGGAACCACCAATCTGCTTTCAAACCACAGTATACCCTTCCCATCTTGCCGGAAACACTTATACTTCTTTGTCTTCTGATGGAGGTTCTCCTTAATGATTTGCACTCCCTTATCACTGAGTTTGGCCATGACTATCTAGTCTCGCAAAGTTGGCTCAACGGAAATGTGAGACAAAGCATCAGAAGGAATCACTTCAATCTTCATTTTGCTCAACTCATCACATAGGGTGTTGATGTGAGAATCCATCATAACACAGTTGCATTGCGATTTCCGACTCAAGGCATCAGCTACTACATTGGCTTTCCCTGGGTGGTAGTGTACCTAAAGGTCATAGTCCTTGATCAGCTCTAGCTATCTTCTCTGCCTCATGTTGAGGCTCTTATGATCTATGATGATGTTGCAGTGGGTTCCCATCAAATAGTGCATCCACATCTTCAATGCATGAACAAGGGCTGCTAACTCCAAGTCATGAGTGGGATAATTTTGCTCGTGAGGCCTGAGTGCTCTTGATATGTAGGCAATGACTCGGTTGTCTTGCATCAAAGTACAACCCAGTCCAGTGCCAGAGGCATCACAGTACACATCAATTGGCTTGCCATTTTCAGGTTGCGCTAACACTGGTGTTGTAGTCAGATGCTGCCTCAAGGTGTGGAAAGCATCTTCGCACTTCTGACCCCAAACAAACTTGGCTCCTTTCTTCAACAATTTAGTCATGGGCTTCGCAATTCGAGAGAAGTCCGGAATGAATCTTCGATAATAACCGGCCAATCCCAGAAAACTTCGAATCTGACGAATAGTTGTTGGCGGCTTCTAGTTCATCACTTCTTGCACCTTATCCGGATCAACAACTATGCCTGCCTGAGAGATAGTATGACCCAAGAATTTGATTTCCTTTAGCCAAAAATCACATTTAGACAATTTGGCATAAAGACGATGCTCTCGCAGATGTTGAAGCACTACATGCAAATGACAGGCATGCTCTTCTTCGTTCTTTGAGTACACCAGGATATCATCGATGAAAACCACCACGAACTTGTCCAGTTCAGGCATGAAGACAGAATTCATCAGATACATGAAGTATGCTGGCGCATTAGTCAGCCCAAACGACATTACCAAATATTCATACAACCCATATCTGGTTGAGAAGGCAGTGTTCGGAACATCACTTGCTCGTATCTTGATCTGATGATAGCCGGAGCAAAGGTCTATCTTGGAAAACACTTTGGCTCCGACCATTTGATCGAAAATAACATCAATATGAGGCTAAGGATACTTGTTCTTGATAGTCACCGCATTAAGTGGGCGGTAATCTATACATAGCCTCAAGCTTTCATCCTTCTTTTTCACAAACAAGGCTGGACATCCCCAAGGCGAAGTACTTGGGTGGATGAAACCCTTGTCTAACAACTCTTGCAATTGCTTCTTCAATTCTGCCAATTGAGCGGGTGGCATCCGGTAAGGCCTCTTGGAAATAGGTGTCGTTCTCGGTTGCAACTCGATGGCGAATTCAATATCCCGGTCTGGTGGCATTCCTGTCAATTCATCAAGAAAAACGTCTGCATACTCACAGATCACTGGAATCTTTTTCAAGGGCAACTCTATCATAGCAAAAGCACATGATCGAGTAGAATCTTGGCTGGGTAGATACAATGCAAGGTCTCTGAAGGTAGGAGAACAGATTTCTAGAGCTCTGGCAGCTACATCCAACACCACTCGATGTTGAGTCATACAGTCAGCTCCGAGAATGATGTCCATAACCTCTAATCCCAAAACCAGTAGTGTGGTTTTGAAGATCTTACTTCCCAGTGAGATAGGCACACTTCGATCTAATTTGTTGATTGCAATTTTACCCCTAGGTGTTGCTATCATGAAAGACCCTTTTGTATGATAGAAAGGCAGTTGACATTTAGCACTAAACTTCTGGCTAATGAAGCTATGAGATGCACCAGAATCAAATAGAATTAATGCTGGTTGATTAAAAACTGAAAAGATACCAGTCATGATGGGGGCTCCTTCAGGTAACTCCTCCAGAGTAGTGAAGTTGAGCTTCCCTTGCCTGACTTGCACCTTCTGCTTCCTCCCTCTATCTTGATTTGGTGCTGGCATTTGCCTCTGTTGATTCCTTGGGCAATTCTTGGCATAATGGCCCACATTGCCACAAGTGAAGCATTTGTTCCCATTTCCCTGGCGGAACTGCTGCTGCTGCTGCTGAGGTTGATTGTTCCTTAAAGCGGGAGCTGGAAAGTGGTTGGGTGCTGGCTGCTACTGAGGTGGCTTGATCATCCATCTGCCTACCTGCTGCTGAAATCCTCTGCTCCGATTGTTGGAAACAATCCGGAACCTCTAGGGTTGAGCAGAGGGTCCTGACATTGGTGCCTTTCTCTTCTTCTCTGCCCGGTGAGCTACAATACAGTCTTCCTGTGAGATGGCCAGGTTGACCAACTCATTGAAGCTATCAGCCCAAACAGTGTTGATACGCTCACGCAACTTGGTGTTGATACCCCTGCTGAAGCGGTCTCTCTTCTTCTCATCAGAATCAGCATGATAACCTGCATATTGGCACAGGTCGTTGAAGGCCTGGGCATACTGCAATATAGTGCAGGTTCCTTGATTGAGTGCCAGGAATTCATTCAACTTGCGGTCAAGAATCCCTGCTGGAAAGTGGTGTCCTCTGAAGGCGGTCTTGAATTCCTCCCAAGAAACTTCATGACCAGCAGGTAGCATGGCATGGAAATGGTCCCACCATGTCCGAGTAGGTCCGCGAAGCTGCTGCGCGGTGAAGCGAGCCTTGGTGTCATCAGGGCAGTCTCCCGTGTGGAGGGGAAACTTGGACTCCATGACGCGTAACCACACGTTAGCGTCCAACGGATCCTCTGCCTTGGTGAACAATGGTGGCTGCATGCTCAGGAACTCCTGGTAGGTCGCCGCGGCAGAAGGTCACTGCGGTTGCCCTCCACCATACTGCTGAGGGTGGGGCTTGCGCTGCAAGAGCTGTCGCTGAATTTCTTTCTGCTGAGCCATCATCTCCTGCACCGTGGGAGCTAGAGGAGGTGGCAGGGGAACTTGCTCGTTTTGCCCACGACGCTGCCTAGCTGCCATCTGAAAATAGAGATTGCCACCATTATTACCCCAATTCATAACTCCGAATAATATACTTTATATCATATGGAAATAAAATGTCATAACATAACATCAATTTGAACGAGGATAACATGGTTATAATCATTTCATTGTTCGCAAAAGTTCTCATGGGTTACATCAATTTAGGGGAAAGTACCCGTAAGCCTAGTCCAAAATCTTACGTCAACTAAGCTCGCGTGGGTTTCTATCTTCCTAAGGCATCAAAATGACCCCATCAACCCTGAGTAGTGGAAGCGACAATGGATACAGGCGAAGGGGGCATCTTGGAGGCAGTTGCATTGGTACCAGGGGCTGGTCCTAAATCTTCGGGAGCCTCCTCTCCCTCGCTTTCGGTTTCATTGGCCTCCATCTCCAGGTGGTGCATGTCCACGTGGTCGTTAGCTTCCTCAAGCTCCTGCTGCACATCATGGAGATGGTTTTCCAGGACATCGATGGTGTTGTCCCGGATCTCCACTTGTTGTTCTAGGGTGTTGATGCGCTGGCTCAACCGTTCCACCTGTAGGTCTTTTTCCACCAACTCTGAGGACAGGTCGACCACAAAGTCCTCTCGGCTGTCGACGGTGAGCTTAGTGGTCTAAGCGAGGTTAGTAAGATGTGCCATAGTGTCGCTCTGTAGGGCCTGTAGGCGGTACAGTGCGCTCGTGCACTAAACAGTGATCCTCCCAACCAAGTTGGGATACATAGCCCATACGTCCTTCACATGGCTCACACGGTTGCACCACATGGGGTCATCCCTCTTCTCAGCGGGGAAGAGTCCCAAGGGGTGCATCACCATCTCTAGGGGATGGTAGCCATAGAAAGTCGTTAGGGTCTTCAAAGCTGCCGCCTCGATGATGTCGTTCGTCCTGAATCCAATAGTCTCGGAGTCAAGGGAACGCCAACCCGGCTGAAGGGGGTGTGCCTCCAAAGTCAGCCAGACTCGGCAACGTGGCACCCAATGCTCCTCGTACAGCTGCATCGTGTACAAAAGGGGGTGTAGGGTAACCGGGGGAGTTGAGCACCTCCCACAAGATGGAAGGAAAACCCTCCTGAGAAAAGAAATCGGAACTGAAACGAGTGTCTCCTCCACTGGCGGGGGTGGGTGAAGTCATCTGTGGAAGAGGATCAGATTTAAAGGTTATGGTGGAAGAAAGAAAAATGAAAGAGTCTGGGTGGTTAAAAGGAAGCGGGTTAGATCAAATTTTTACCCCTTTAATTTTTAACCCTTTTAGTTTTATAATGCATGCATGCTGAAAATAACGTCTCCTCACCGAATCAGAAGGGTGCCTTTTAGGGCATCCTTAAAAATCCTAAGACTGGCCCATAGGTCCTACTTAATTAGCCACCTATTTTTACCCACTATTCCTAAGGCCTTTCGTCCTAGGTCTAGCATTCTAGTCCTAACGATTCCAATACTAGTTTCTAAGCAAGTTTTAGATTTTTGAAAGTTGGTATTCATAGTTTATGGCTTTCTCTATGGTGGTATTTGCTCCGATACCAGCTGTGGCGGAACCGCCCGAATTATTCCAGCTTAAGTGCCCAAGTCACGCCTCAGAGGCTGCAACACACTTAAATCGGAATAACCCGTGAGTCCCTTAGATCTAGTCTGATAAAGCCACTTATCCAGGATCAAATACCACAAGCTCACTCGAAGCTGAGTCACAGAGGAGATACAATAAAACAAGAAACCTCAAATTAAAGTACTAGAGTTATTACATAAATTGGAGTTTTTCAAGTAAACTGAAATAAGTTCATAAGATAAATTGCAGTAGATAGTCTGGAGCAGCATCCCACTCGACCGTCCAACCCAGTGGCAGGGTGGTAGGCCAAGTGACACCATCAACCATATCCTAAAGCGTACCTGCAAAAATTATGCCACAAGGAAGGCTGAGTATACTAATACTGATCTAGACTTACCCGATGTGAGGAATCTAGTCCTCTACCCCTAGACCATGCAAATGTTTGGTTGAGGGGTTTGGTTTGCCAAAAGCACTAGCTGAGTCTAAAATCAATTTTAGCTTTTCCAATTCTAGTATCATTAATTTTAGCTAAGTTTGCTCCTTCTAAGCATACATGGTAGCAATCATTTAGTACAATCAACATATTATCTCAAGTAAAACCTCATTTCACTTCTTACTCGATGAAGTACAAGGGGTCAAGCAGTCTCATTAGCTGCGAGAAACAGACAATTCGAATCGAGTTTTTAATCCTTGCAAGGTAAACCTAAACACACGACATGTAAGGGCACTCTGTCCCCACACATATCAACCATCCCCATCGATTCCCCGTTCGTGGCTAGGGCTCACCGCATTGGCGTACAATGCTCCACTGACCCCGGATGCCGCCGTGCAGTGATCGCACCTGTACCCACCATAGCTAGCATGGGAGACCCAATCTCAGGACAAGTGAGGGGGAAAGTCCGCGCCCAGCTTCACTCAGGTACTAGGTTTACCGGTTACCATATTTCCCGGCATGTGTGTAGTATGTTCAAACGCTTGACTCAGGTATCCACACATTAATCCTTAGTTCCTTTTTCCTATCTCATGGGCAAGGCATCCACCCTGGATCCAAGTCCATAGACCATCATAGATCTCGTTATCAAAATGAATACAATCAATTCCTGACCTGGCGCGAGTGCTAGAAAAATCACTCGACTTCTATCGAGATCCTAATTAGCAAGGCAGCTACTCGACCTAGCATACTAGTATCCATCTCAAAAAGGAATCCTGAGTTCATGTAACTAAGGATTTCAAGCAACTCCTACACTTAAGTGCACATTACAAGACTATAAACATTAAGTGTAGTAAAGTAGCATATATAAACTGGTTATGCATAAAACCGGGGCTTGCCTTCAATTGCTGGGGCTGCGGGGAGATCCTCGATGGCAAGTTCGAGAGCTGGCTCCTGATCTTCCTCGTGGACAGCTCCTTGCTTAGGAATGAGCACGTACTCTCCACCAGCGAGGTTGCAATCTAATGAATGCAATGAGTAAGATATATGTGTGGCATGATATGCAATTTAGCAGTTATAATCGGATGGTGAATAATTAAATTACTAAGGTAGAGCTTAAACTTACTACTGGAGATTTCTGTGGTATAATTAGTAAATTAGGGTCAAGTTTGATTAAGCTGAATGGTCAGATTATTTTAGTGTTCCATTGATTTTCCTTTTTATGTTTTAGTGATATCTTAACAAGATTCCTAGCTGAATTCATTGGGGTGAGATTCATCATCCTTTCTGATTTATCCCTTCTTTTCTTTTTCTTTTATGCCTTTAAGGTGGGTTTGAACTACAAGCTAGTTTTATAAATTTCCAAAACTTCTACAAAAATTACAGTGGCTTCTCACTGGTGTATAACTCTATGTGTCAAAAATTGGGGCATAAAAGTGAACGGTTCTCTTTGTACAAAATTATCAAGTTTTAGGGCAGAAGGGGTGCTTTGAACTACAACTTTCCTTTAACAGTGGATTATTCCCTAAGGCACTTGACCGACACATTTGGTCCATCGAGTATCGATGTGTGGTCTTCCAGCACAGTCGTGGGGCATACTCGGACCGCTAGAAGGTGACTTGTTTGGTGCGTCGTCCGGAGGATAGTCTCCGGGGTGCGGAGGTCTGCTTTGAGCGTTATTCTATCTATGAGCGGGACTCAGCCGAGGCGGCCATGCAGGATGCCACACGGCGTGCGCTTTCGCACTACTGCTCGGTGCTTGGTGGGGTGGCCGATGGTCTGGACCTGAGGTATTACCCCCACCTTCCATCTAGCAGCACATGAGGCGTGGTTGTCTCACCGATTGGTGAGGACAATCCTAGTTTGAGCAGCATAATCAACCTAGCCGTCGTGCTAACACGGAGCTGAACCATGCTTTAGACGAGCTGAGTAGGGCTCATGATGAGATCGCCCAGTTGTGGGCGGAGCGCGCATAGCGCCATCACCTAGCGGATGGTCATCCCACCCCGTCGGGACTCAGCACCCTTACCGCTCGCCTCGGCGTTGTAACACCCCATCCAATCCCTTGATCGGAGTCCTTACTCTTGGCAGCTCTCTAGGATCATATATTGTCCCCACAGGACAACACGAGTCTTTTGTGCGCACTTTGTCCTCACTCATGCGCACCCGAGAAAACTTCCCAGTCGGTCACCCACACCAAATTGCTCCAAGCCAAGCACACTTAACTTGGAGGTTCTTTCGAGATAGGCTTCCGAAAAAGAAGATGCACCTTGTTGATATGATTACTCTATTAATTCTATTAGGCCTTGGGCCAGGATATCCCATCCTAGGGGCCAGGATATCACAATCCACCCCCTTAGAAGACCAACGTCCTCGTTGGTCAACCCCAATCCAGGAACCTCCCCTCTTAGCCACGTCTGTGTGTCTAGTGTCGTCATATGCCATGCCATGTGACCACTCTGGGCCCACATGCACCATGCGCCATATACCCGAACCCCCTAACCCACACACGCCCGTGAAACCGTAAGGGTCGGCTCTGATACCACTTGTAACACCCTATCCAATCCTTGGATCGGCGGTACTTACTCCTGGCAGCTCTCTAGGATCATATATTGTCCCCACAGACCAACACGAGTCTTTTGTGCTCACTTTGTCCTCACTCATAAGCACCCGAGAAAACTTCCCAGTCGGTCACCCATCCGAAAATTGCTCGCTTAACTTGGAGGTTTTTCGAGATAGGCTTCCGAAAAAGAAGATGCACCTTGTTGATATGATTACTCTATTAATTTTATTAAGCCTTGGGCCAGGATATCCCATCCCAGGGGCCAGGATATCACAGGCATGGACACCACGTCTATGGAAACCCCGACTGCAGGACCCAGATAAATTTAGACACATAGATCGTCAACATTGGATTTTGTAATTAATGCTTAAAATAGAAGTTTTAGTCCTTACTTTTAGTTTTAGTATTAGTCAGTGTTAGGTAGTTAGGATAGTTTGCTTATCCTATGTTTTTATGCTTGCCATGATGAACTATGATGGATTTGGTTCTTTGTAATGACTGTCGCCAGAGCGTGGGTACCCCTACATTTTGGTTTAGCTGTTAATGTTAATGAAATTAGTTACCTAGTTGGGAAGCCTTTTTATCTCTACTTTCCTCTTTATCTAAGGAGCTATTTTTGCCTGTGTTGGGAGTTAGTGAAGATGCCCTTTCTAATAATGCAAGATCTGCAAGATCAGTTCTGATATGTGATTGCCTTCCGCAGATGTCAGATAACACTCGTAGAGGAGGGAGGCATGCCTAGTAAGAGCAGCAGGCACCGCAGGATGAGGCACCTCAACATCAGTTGCCACCACTGCCCCAATGACAATAGAGCAAATGTTTCTGATGCAGACTCAGGCAGTCCAAGCGGCAGTCCAAGCGATTGTTTAAACTTTTGCAGCCATGCAACAGATGCAGCAACAACAGCCCCCACCCCAACCTCAAATGCAAATGTAGATGCGTCAGATGCCTAGATACAAGCGTGCAGAATTCATGAGAGGTCATCCCTCAGTGTTCGCTCACTCTGCTAACCCCATGGATGCCAAGGATTAGATGCGTACCGTGGAGTGTGAGTTGCACGCCGCTCAATGCAATGACAGAGAGAAGGTTCTGTATGGTCCCCGTCTGTTGAGGGGAGGAGCTCAGTCCTGGTGGAAGTCCTATCTCGCCACCCATGCCGACCTCGAAGCCATTACTTGGGAAGAATTAAGAGATAACATCCGTCGGTACCATGTTCCAGCAGGTCTGATGACAGTGAAGAAAGAGGAGTTTCTAGCACTAAAGCAAGGGTCCATGTTAGTTAGTGAGTACAGAGACAGGTTTCTGTAGCTGTCCTGCTATGCTCTTAAAGATGTCAACACAGGTGCTGTCACACCCGGTTTTAGAAAGTAAACCGAATGCGAACCATGTACGTGCCAGGATCAGAAATTCATGTACACAGCGATTACATAAATGACTCATCATAACACAATGCTTCGAATTACAATAAAGAGTAAGTAATAATATTAAAGACTGGAGTCATTTACATAACATAATCAAAATACACAGAATCGAAACGTAGCCAACATAAATAAAACACACTTCAAGCAGCTGACTCGGGGAGGTGGCTAGCCTAATCCTCGAACTCGTCAAAGTCCTGGAACTCCTGGAGGTCCGCCTCGATGCCTTCTTCTTTACCTGAGCATAGATTGCACCAAAGGCAACCTGATGTTTTGTGAAAGCAAGGGTGAGTACACATCAACATACTCAGCAAATGTCCCATTTGGCTGAGGTGGACTAGCTTTATGTGGGGTTAAGGTCAAGCAATTGCTTTTAGTCGGTCAGGTAATTATTAATAGTAGAGAGCCATATTTTAACATTAACCCAAGCTGTTAACCCAAAAGTACTCTTTCCAAATGGAAAGAATACCTGAAACCATAATCATAATCACAATAGAAACCAGCATTATCCTCATCATCACCTGTAAACAAAGTATCTCTGATCAATGTGCCTCTAATCAATGGAGCTCCCTTGGCCGCTCATAACCGCGAGCACGGCTGATACATCAGTTTCATAACACTCTGCAGAGGTTGTGCACTTTACCCACGAGCCATGATTCCCTCTCTAGCCCATGCTTGCAAGACCCTTATTCACTCCCGAGGTGAATGGCCAAGGATTCGCTACGAAGCCTTTACAAATATTCCCTGAGGCTGTAGCCGCCTGTTAGGTTTCCTAAATGTACCGCACTCCTCCCCAAGGGGCAATCCACCCTCGGCCGAGCGAGCCGCATACACCGAGCCCCATTGATGGCACGACGGCGAAGCAAACAACACCTCAGTTCATCTAATTAATTAGCTAAGGGTGTCCCATTCCACCCTCATGGTTGCACTATTTTCCCCGGTGGTCATCCAACGAACAGGTCCTTACGGAGAGGCACTCGAGAAACCGCTCGAGTCCCCTAAAATGCCACAAGTATATCATCATATCTAGAATAAAATCATAGTATCATCATTGGATCTCATCATATTCATTGATTAAAGTAAAGTGCTAGCATAGAACTAATCATGATAATCAATTCCCAAAGGGTAAACAAGGACAGGAAAACAGAATACTAGTCAATCCTTAGGTTGATCATGGTATGCGGGTTGATGAATTGTAAAGTAAATGGGACATAATAGGTCAGAGGACACTTGCCTTCACCAAACAAATGCTCAGGATCTTCAGGCTCGTGGAACTCGAAGAGTTTGATCTCTTGGTCGCTGAAGCTTGACCGTCGATTCCTCGAAGCTCGGAAATGGATCGCACTCTATTCGTGACGCGCAATTAATACAAACAGGCACAAGCAAACATATACTTGCATAAGAACATTACATCATACAAGATAAAATATTATAAAAGCGAACAATATAAAATGGAGAGCGCTTCTACGGTTACGCGATGAAAAGAACCGCGATAGTCAAAGCTATGGTCGAGGGGTTAGCGTGTTTACACTAAGCAAGTATTAATTAGAATATTTAATTCGACGTAATTATATTAATTGCTATTTATGAAATATAAATTAAAACTACTTAGTTTTGACAAACTCACTATTTTAATTGTGGATGATTAAATAAATAACTAGTTAACTCACATGAGTGATTATAAGTGAATGGTTTAATATCGTGTGCAGACAACGCGCGATACGAGCGAACGACGCACAAACAACACGCCGACCACGAGAGCCACACGTGTGAACGGCGCGCGCAAACAACGCGCGACCCACACGAATGACACGCGACACTGCGCTAAACAGCGCGCGCGATAGAACGCAAATAGCTCGACGCCGTGCGAGAACAACACGACAACGAGCACCATGCGCGAGCTGCGCGACGACGGCGAGCGCAACACGCGTGAATAACTCGTACACAACACGCACGACACACGAGAACCACTAAGAGATGTCGTGCAAACGATGCAACAACAAACAAATAAATAAAAGTATTTAAGCTAGTCTTAATCAAGTTAACGTATATTTATAAAAGCGGAACTTAAAACCATACAATAGTTTTGACTAAATTGCGACCTTAATAACCAACGGACAAATCGATAATTAAGTAAATAAAACAAGCATATGTCATGATAAAATAATATGTTTAACGTGTGCACGACATCCTTATGAAGTTATCGCAACCTGAACGGAAATTAAATGAATATCTAACGCAAAAGTTAGTATATTTTTAGTAGACAGCGTAAAAACGACGATGGGCGTGACGTGGCTATTTCTAGACACGCGGCTCCAGCAAGAAGGTGACTCCGGCGCGACGGCGAGGCTACGGCGGGTCTAGGCGCGACACAGGCGCACGACGACGAGGCGAGCTCACAGCTCGGCGAGTGCGGCACTGTGAGGCACAACAATTGCGACGAGACGCAGCAGGACTCCAGCGCGTGACAATGGCTGCTGCGAGGCCCGACGTAGAGGTTGCGCGGGGGCGAGACGGTTGCACGACGCAGCGCACGATGAGGTGCTACGCACGGCAGCACAGACGGCACGACGAGGCTACGCAGCGGGGCACATACACAGGAGCAGGACTAAGCAGCATGACACCGAGAAAAATGGAAATGAAGAACATAGAAGGGAAGGCACTCACCAGAGACGACGAGCTCGCCGGCATCGACGTCTGCGGCGTGGCGAGGCTTTGGTGCAGTGCGGCTTTGGCCAGGAGACGATGCACATGCCGCGGGTGCCGAGACAGCAAGGGCGCTGCACAGGAGATGAGACGTGTAGGGTAGCGGATCAGAGAAATTGTTGCCTCCTTTCTCGCATCATGGAAGCACGACTGCATCGCGAGAGGGCGGTTCCTGAAACCAGATTTCTTGGGGCCTGAAGTTGCCGCGTGGGCCCAGGGGGAGGGTGTGGTTACGGTCTGCGTATGTGCGTGCGCTGAGAAGCGTAGGACGCGACTGCATGGGGCCAGTCAGGCCACGACTATTGCGATGACAGAGAACACACGAGCGTCTGGAATCCAGGTTATAGATGGGAGGCATTGATGCCATGCGGGGTCCTCTTGGAAGTGAGACAAAGCGAAAGAAGGAGCGGGAGTGACATGCCTAGGAAATGGGATGAACGTGATATACATGTGTGCGTGTGTTTGTTTGTTTTTTATTTCTTTTATATATATTGGTATATTAACATATATGAATATATTTATTTACATTAGATCATCCAAATTTTATATTTTCTCTTTTTTTCTTGAACGGATACGCTACCAAGGCTATTTCAAGCAAACAAAAATTGGTCTTCAGCAAGGAATGCAACACACCTATGTTTTTTATTCAAAATTAACACATGTATGTATATAATAGCTCTCCACTATTTAGGTAAAAGAAAAGAAAAGCAATGAAAGAGAGGGGGTAACACCTGAATTTGGTGGATATTATGAAAGAAACTTTATACCCCCAAGTTCAGGGTGTTACAAATATAACCCCCTTAACTGGAATCTCGCCATTGAGATTCAAGAATAGGCTAGAAAGAAAATGTGATTGGTTCATTGATCTTTCATAGCTTCTTCTAACTCAGCTTTGGCTCTGCCATCTTTAACTTGTGGACTTGTTGCTTTGACCTTCAGATACTTGAGACCACTGATGCAATTCTTGAGGATCTCTTGGACCGGTGGGTTAGGACCCACACACGCTTCCGCTGCTCCACTTTGATCTTGTTAGTAGATGTTGAGCACATTGTCTTCATTGGGGTTAGCGGCTAACCCCCTTAACAGGAGCATTGATATGCACTTGATGAAGACGTTGCCAACTCTGATCTTGACTGATTAAGAGAGGTTGTAGGACGCCAACTGAACAGGTGCAAGAGGGAAGGGTATAGATAGAAAAGGCAAGCATAGATGGATTAAAGAGAGAAAAGGGAGAGCACCCAGCTACCTAACTCTATGGCACTCAGCTAGCAAACTGTTGTCATTGCGGACCAATGGCCACAACACATCAACAGTCATCACAAAGAAGCAAATCAGTCACCACACAAGGACAAACAACACAAGCATACAACAACAAACATCTCGTTGCTACACGTTAATGTTAACTAGATGGTGGTCTTTTTTACAAAGGGGAAACTGCTCTAAGTCCATCGAAAAGCAAGGGGAATAATAAGACATGCAAGATAGGGGCATGAACATAATAAAGAATGGAGCTAAAGCAAGGATTGGAACCGACAGGGAGAGAATGCAACAAAGGTAAGGATAGGTAAAAAACATTCTCAAATCGATATGGGAAAGATGATATTTCAAAAGGTAGGCATACGATAAGCATCATGGAAAGATCTAGATATTAGGAAGGTAACGGTGATGTCGAGAAAAGCTAATACTTGCAACGCGACAGAGGAAAAATGAACGAACAAGAGCGGGATGGGTAAGACATCACTCTTGAACTGAAATGAGAGAGGAAGCTTTAAAATATGGGTACATGATAAGCATCAAGGTAAAGATCAAGGGATGAGAAGGTTTAAAGTGATAACGGACAAAGACACAACAAAGGATGTATTCTAGACAAAACTTGCAAGGTGTCAAAGAAGAGGGAGCAGTAAATGATGAAGTAGGTGAGGCATTATCCTTGGACAGGGATGGAAAAGAGGAGGTTTGAAGGGTAGGTTCAAAGTAAGCGTGAATGTAAGGGTATAGATATTACAAGGGTTAAGGGTGATAACAGACAAGAATGTATTAGAGGAGGTAAAGGGGCATAAGAACAAAAGATATAAGACTGGCTCCAACAGGTCCTCTAAAGGGTCCTCTACCTTAAATTTAGAGGACACAACGCACTCTATCCACTCCAGCAAGAGACTGTAAACGAGTCTCTAAATTTTAGAGTGTGGTCTTCAGCCGCTAAATGTGGAGATGCACTGTAGATCTGGTATCCTGCACGAGATGGTTCTTTTGGCTGCTAGTGTACCTGGTGTATGTCCTTTTTATTATCTTTCATTTCTTATCGACCAATTATGTAAAGAGAGAGAGTAGAGAACAGACTTTAGAGGATGAAATTTAGAGGACTTTGTTGGAGACGCTGAAGATATAGAGAACAAATTTTTTTAGAGTATGCTGTAAAGGACAGAGAATATTCTTTTAGAGGATGTTGCTGGAGATAGTCTAAGTACCATAAAGGATGGAGTTGAGACAGGATCTGCAAATGGAAAAGGAGAGGGTACGTCCAAGGGTCAGACAGGTAAATTGCCGCTCTCAAATTGAGGTGGAAGAGAGGAGATTTTTGAAGAGTAGGCATAAATATAAGTGTCAAGGTAAGATCGATGGATGACACAGTAATGGTGATAGCAAATAAAGACACATCAAAGGATGGAATTAAGACCAAACTTGTAATACGGCAAGGAGTGAAAAGAAATCAAGGGAGAGATAGGTAACTCACCAATCCCAAACCTGGTCGAAAGAAAGGGGAGGCTTTTAAAGGATAAGTTCAAGGTAAGCATTTAGGTAGAAGACAACAACATCGCAAGTGTCAGAGGCGATAACTAACAAGGGTATGAGAGAAAAGATGAAGGCATTCAAGAGCCAGTGGTATGAGTACAACAAAGAATGGAGTTATGTCCAGGCTTTCACGCGATAAAGGAGAGGATATTGCCAAGGGTAGGATAAGTAAGACACCGCTCTCAAATTGGGATAGGATATTGGGGATTTTAGAGAATGGACAGAGTGTAATCACCAAGGTAAGATCGAGAGATGAGAATGGTAAAGGTAATACCCAACCGGAGCACAACAAAGGATGGAGTTAAAAACTCACAAGCGACAAGGAAGAGGATACTACCAAGGGAAAATAGGTAAAATACAACTATAAATTGAGATGGAAGCGAGAAGGTTTTAAAGGACAGGTATAACATAAGCATCAAGGTAAGATATAGAGGTGACAAGGGTAAAGATGATAATCGTGAAAATCATAACCAAGGATAGAGTTAAGGCAAGACTCGCGAAGTGGCGAAGTGGAGAAAATAATCAAGGGTAAGATAGGTATGGTTCCAGCAGAAGGGTTGAAGTAAAAATTAATTACCCAAGGAAGTTACAAGGAAAGAACGAGATCACCAAGGATGTGCAAAATAAAATGACCGCTCATGGATCATTAAGAAACAGAGGTGGTCAAGGACATGTTAACTGAAATGTCTAAGTAGGCAGTAGAAATTTAGAGGCAAGTATTTGAAACCAAAGTATTAAAGGGATACAAGCATGTCAATACCAAAGGACTACATTTCGCCAGATGGTAGCAATTTAATGACGAAAGAGGAAAGAATCCCAAAAAGACAAGAAGGTTATGGTCAGGGGCATCTACAAAGATGTCGCAAGCACAAGAGTGAGATCAGATCTAATAGATTGAGAGAAGTATAAACTGTAACACCCCTGGTGTTACTGTTACTAAAATTTGGGCATAACATCATAAGCATTGGCATGTGTTTGTCACACCTAGAAAGCATTCACTAGGCAAAAATTTCAAACAAGTTGTATTGAAGTGACATGTTACTAGTGAAACCCTAGGGTACAGTATTTAACCCTAGATTGGGCATAATAGAGTAAACAAGGCTTGAGGAGGGAAAACTTAAAACTCAAATAAAATAGTCATGAAATGTCACTAGAAATGGACCTAAGTAACATCCAAACCCTAGAAGTGCCAAAAACCCTAAAAGAAACACTGGAAAACCCTGGACTGAAACCCTAGGGGGTTAAGTGCAAAATTAGTACACTTTTGGACTAAAGTGCAAAAACCATGAGATTAGAGCATCTTAAGTCATATGGTTCACAAGGATGTGGTTTTGCAACTTAAACCCTAAGTTTTGGACAAATTTGCAAAATGGCCACACTTATACTCAAATGGCTAAGTTTGAAATCAGTGACATTGGCGCAACTTTGGAGTATTATATCTTCCAAGTTATGAATATTTTGCTCTAGGTCACCACATCAATTTTGTAGAGCTATTATAGGAATAACTTTGATGCAGACAGTCTCTTGAGTTGTTATGCAAAAATTAAAGAAATTGCTGCCCAAAGTTGCTCTGTCAGACTTGTATTGAAGAACTGAATTTGAAACTAAAAAGCAGAAGTGGTCGCCAGTGTTATTGACCAAACTTTGGGATCAAGATTATAAAGGATCTAGTGCTCGATTGAGTTTAGTTCCTATAGTCGAATTGCAGTTGGGGTATAGCTCCACAACTTTGATACAGGTAAGTGATTATGTTGTCATACGAAATTTGAGAGTAAATCGAGCTCAATGTTGGTCTGTCAGGTCAACTAAGTAGACTGCGCCATGGTACAGTAACCTGAACATGAATCCAGGTTCACCCCCCCTCGCCGCCGATGAATTCGTGCCGTGATCGTCGCCGCCGTTAAGATTCACGCTCACTGGTGACCGGATAGCGCTTCGGGGCAAAAGATCTTTGCCTGGGGATAACTCCGGCAGCTGGCCGCCTTACCCTCATGCCTTGCGGCCAGCGCAGATCAGTTCACCGGTGTTGCCTGCCCGTCGATCGTCTGCCACGTGCTAAAGCGTTAGACCACGTCGCTGTAAGTCGCGTCTCGCATGCACGGTGATCGCCGGTGTACTGCCACGGTGAAAGCCACTAACCCGAGCACTAGTGACCTCCTATTCCCCCGACCGTCGCGCCTCTTCGTCCAAATCCCTAGCCATCGCTTAGCGATCCTATAAATTGATGGTCGGGTCTGTTGCGCCATGTTATCACGAAGTCAACGCACCACGCTTGCCTCCAATTATCCACCAGAGACTACGAATTGCTCACTTCCCCCAAACTAAGTTTCCGCCACCGTGAATGTATCCTCACCGTGGCCAGCTCGATTCAGGTCTGCTCATGCCCTCTGCCCTCTCGTTTTAGTATTCTTGTGTGCCCCTGATTCTCCCCGACCAACTTGATTGAATTAGGATCCCTTAGATCACCGGGAATGCGGTTGTCTGTCTGCGATGCCTGCTATCGCCATGGCCAGAACAAATTGGGTAGTCGTTCATGAAATTGAGTGAGGGGAAACATTCATTAGCTCTTGAATTTGGTCTCGGCTAAGGTAGGGCGCCGGTCTTTGAGTGAATTGGCCGGTACACGAGCTCGTCGGAGCTCTACGCGACACCACCCGCCGTCAGGGACTCGATTCGTGAAGGAATAGAAATTCAGGGGGGGTTCGTAAGCTGTCAGTGACTCCGATGAATAGTACTGCGAAACCGCCTGCAGTTTTTCGCAACGTCCAGGGCCTATTTGCAAAGTCCACACGGGCACGCGCGGGTGCGTTTCGCCCGTAGTTGGGCCGACCTGGGCTCGATTTAGTCCAGTACTATTCACACCTTTTCTTTTTCCTTTTCTACCAGAGCTAAAACAATTCTAGAAAATTGTAGAAAAATCTTAAAAATGTAAGACCAATTTTGCTAGATTCCTAATTTTCCATAGAATTTAATAAAAATAGTTTTAGGATTTTTAATCCAAACAGGAAATTATAGTGTATTTAAAACAGCCTAAGACCTTGCTTCTCGATTTTTAGAAAATAAATAATAAATCCAAAATTCACTAAATTATGAGGATAATCTCCAAATAATATTTAGAAGCCTTGGGTAGAGTTTGGTATGATTTGGACCTTGTTTGATACTTAGAACCCAAAACCCTACCCCCTGCCCTTTGGACTTCACTATTGACTCCGGAAACCCTAAGTTCTCAAAGAACCGTGAAGGAAAATTATACTCAAGACTTTAGATAACAAACTTCTATTATTTTTGCATCTTCATGAGCACTATATATAGCAAACGAAGAAGAAGTTGAAGTTGAAGAAGAAAGGACTTCATCACCACCACCACCTGAGGAACATCAGGCAGCCAGCTGTTTCTATTTTGATATCTGCGGGACCGAGCCTGAATCACCAGTAACACAAGGCAAGCCCCGGTGCATTTGCCACCTCCTTGTCCCTTTTTAAATCTTTCTCACTTGCTTGATGCATTAGGTGATAGGAGTTGAGTGCTAAAACAATTCCTGCATTTCCTTCCTTGAATTTGATTACCTTCCTTTGAATCCCTGTTTTACAAAAGGTTTTTTCTATGCTTAGTCTTGCTCTAGCAAAACAAAATGTTTTGTTTTTACAAAAGATGATGTTGCAAAGTGGGAGGGATGTTTTTGAAAATAAAACATGATGGGTTCAACATCAAAAAAGATGTACCTCTGCCAGGTACCAAACTTTGGGTTTGAAATAATTAAGCTGAGACCGGGCGGGTGACTTGCACGAGAAGAGAGTCTCGGTGTAGTGTCTCTATCTGAATCGATTAAGGACCGTCTCGATGTAGGCCTGCTGACCGAGGACCCTTTAACTGGTCACATGCCTCATCATGGGTAAGCTTTGCCTCGGGCAGACTAATACCAGAATAAGATAACACACAATGGGCGTGGAGAGATGGCGAGAGTAGCGTGTACCCTCCATGGCAAGAGGCTGGACGGTGGTGTATCTGTGCTCTCGGTTGGCGTGAACCTGATCTGGTCTTAAGAACCCCGGTGGCGAGTTGACATATGCAAGGGTTAAGTGCTACATATGTCGTGTGATTGGAGATCCTCAGCTGAGTATAATCGATTCGGATCGCCGTAACTTCGCGGACATGAAGACTTGGTCACTGACCTATACGTAGAAATCTAGTAAAGATGAAGGGTTGTTAAGAAATTGGCTAGTGCAGGTCAAGTGATTGAACTAGGGTAGAAAGAACTCTAGTTACAGGTAATTTTACTTGACAAATAAAACTGGATTTTTAAGGATCCACTTTTAGTAAGCATTTCTGCAAACAGAGTCATTGATTATTGATAAGCCTTACCTTGACTCCCTTAAAGCCAACATATCCTTAGAGAGTCTTTTACTTTGTCGGGTAAGTCTTGCGAAAGTACAAATCGTACTTAGGGCTTTGTCCCATGTTGTTTTAGGTGAGGAAGCGACAAACTTTTGTTGCTTCTGTTCAAAGGTGGTACCCAAAGAGGAGAACCAAGACTAGAGCTACGGGAGGGAAGGCCCTCCTTTAAAAAACTTTTTACTGCTTATTCGGGAGGAGTTTTTGCCTCCCATGGTTTGTAATAATAATACTCTGCACTCATATATTATGTTATGGTCTGTAAATATTTAACTTTGTCTTACTTTTCAATAAAAGTAAGTTATTGTAACTGCTTTCGCACTTCCGCATCTCCGATGAATTGTAATGTCTGCGTGACGGGTAAAACGCTCTTAGGAAGGTAAGGAATTCAGATACCGAGCTTGTCGAGTGATCAGGTGCATCTGCAAGGTTGTCTGAGGTCCGTTGGACAAGGACAACTGTAGGTGGGCCTAATGACTTGGGAGGTTCTGTCATAGCTGGTATCGGAGCGAAGCCCATCTCTGCAGATATTATGAGACATCTTCAAAAAGAATTTTCAAGACATATCTAGAAAATTTCTTCCCTTCTTACCTAAATATCTCTGAAGAGTTTATTTTAAAGACCAGATAGTAAGAGTGCAATGTATAGAAGGTGTGAATCAACTAAGGTTGATTCTGTAATTATACATGCATCATGCTAAAAACTATGCTAATAAAATCTTCCACTCATGGAGACATGCCACCGCGCACGAGAAAGACCGCGCGCAAGTCTACCGGGCCATTTGGCGTACCTCGTCATCAACTTGCCACACAACATGAAGATAGTAGCAGTGGTAGTAACGATCCAATCGGGGATCTAGAAGCACAAGTTGATCAGCTTGGATCAGAACTCCAACACAGGAACGATCTATGGGTCACGGATGGTGAAAGGATAAATGAATTGAGGACAGAAATCCGCCACCTGCAAGACCAGCTAGCGAATCGGGATCTAGCGCTCGACTGGGCTGTGAACTCTCGTTCACTAGCTTGGGCAAAGGAAGCTAGAGCTCAAGCTCGCGTGGAAGATCTTAGCTCAGCTGTTGATAACTTGCAGGTTTATTGTAATACATTACATGAAGAAGTTCATGTGTTGTATTCACAATTGCACCCGAACGTCCCTGCGGATCCTGTCGGGATGGGAGCCGGACCATCTAGAGAAGCAGGAGAAGCCTTTGGAGGAGAACTAGACCTTTTCAGGCCCCTCCTTCAATGAATTTGGTCGACCAGTGGTCTCCTACGCCTGACAGCGAGGCTACCAAAAGCGACAAGAAGCAAGAGTAGTATAGTATAGAAGTAGTAGTAGTGTGTAATAGGTAATGTAATCCTGTTGTATATACGAGTCTGTAACATTACCTTTTTCAGTAATGTGAAATAGATGGTTTGTTCTGGCATATCATATTTTCAAATGTTCTTTGCCTTAGATGCTGTCTAAGACTCGTGCACAGGATGGGGCGGGCACCTCCCGTGGGAGGGAAGCAACTCCGAATCCACCCCTAGTACCTCCAACACTAGCCGAGGCCATCGCTGCCTTGGTTAATGCCACAGCTGACAACACCCGTTTCCTGCGGGAAATGGCAGGGCAACAGATGCAACAACAAGGCGGGCGGGTATATCCGCAAGGCCCCCGTGAAACATCCTATCTGGATTTCTCCGAGACACTCCCTCCATTGTTTGTCAAAGCAGAAGATCCTTTGGAAGCGGATGAATGAATCCGCGTTATTGAACAGAAGTTCGGGCTTCTCCGATGTTCGAAGACTCAAAAGCCCTTGTTTGCAGCACAACAACTGCGAGGCCCTGCCAGTACGTGGTGGGGAAATTTTGTTGCCGTTCAGCCGGCCGGTCATCAAATCACATGGGATGAGTTCAAGTTGGCTTTCAGAGAGCACTATGTACCTGAAGGAGTCCTCCATATGAAGAAGGAGGAGTTTATGAAGCTCAAGCAAGGCGGGGATACTGTCACTCAGTATCTCAATAAATTCAATCACTTATCCAAATACGCAATCGATCAAGTCAACACGGATATAAAGAAGAGGAATTGCTTCATGAGAGGCTTGAATGATCGAATGCAAAGAAAGATGGCCACCTGCATTGATCTTTCCTATGGAAGGGCTGTCAGCACGACGCTGGCAGTAGAAGCTAAATATGCAGGCTCCGGAAAATCAAAGCGGAATGGAGGCGACAGGCCCAACCAGGGGCCTAAGAAAAGACAAAGGTTGGTCATCCGACCCTTCAATCAGAATCGTTCTTCATCGCGCCCACCCTCCTTCCCTTTCAAGCAACCAGTTTTTATCCATCCTACTGCTGCCCCCACCGCTAGAAATCAGCCGGGTGCCCCTGGCACTCGTTTCCCTGCTCTTCCAAGCTCATCAACAGGTTGCTTCAATTGTGGAAAGTCCAGGCATTTTATTAAGGATTGTCCATACCCGAGGCAGAATCAATCAAATAATCAACAGAGTTCCGGGAGTTCCAAGGGAAATGCGGCAAACAATACTGCGGGCAAAAATACAAGGAAAACGGGACAGATCTATTATACTCAAGTGGCCACAACACCGGAAGGCGAACCGGTTATGATGGGTACGTTCCTCGTGGCCAATCACCCTGCAGTTATTCTCTTTGATTCTGGTGCTTCGCATACTTTCATAAGCAAGAAATTTGTGGAAAAACATTGCATTCCATATACTGAATCAAGGGAAGGGTTTACTATTCATTCGCTTGGGCGACAAATATTTACTAATGAAGTGGCTTACCAAGTGCCCGTAACATTGGCTGAACGGGACTTTCCAACAAACATGATTGTTCTAAAAGGCCAAGACATAGATGTAATTTTGGGCATGAATTGGTTAGCCCAACATAAAGCAATCCTCAACACTGATCTGAGAACAATCAGGTTGAGTTATGGCCAAGAAGAGATTCTTTTGTCTATCTCTGTAGCCATTCCAGCTAGACCAACTGGCAGAGTGTATGAAGCTATCATACCGGAGATCCAAGATATTCCGGTAGTATGTGAGTTCCCAGACGTCTTCCCGGAAGATCTGCCGGGATTGCCTCCAGAAAGAGATGTAGAATTTGTGATTGAGTTGAAGCCCGGTACGGCTCCTATTTCTAGAAGGTCATACCGAATGCCTCTAAATGAACTAGCAGAACTCAAGACCCAATTGCAAGATCTACTTGAAAAAGGATTTATCCGACCAAGTTCTTCACCGTGGGGTTGTCCAACCATCTTCATCAAGAAGAAGGATCAAACATTGTGGATGTGCGTGGATTATAGACCCCTTAATGAGGTCACCATCAAGAATAAGTACCCTCTTCCCCGGATTGACATTATATATGATCAACTTACCGGAGCCTGGGTATTCTCCAAGATTGACCTCAGGTCAGGTTATCATCAGATCCGTATCTGACCCGAAGATATACCTAAGACCGCATTCACCACGCGGTATGGATTATTTGAATATCTGGTTATGTCTTTCAGACTGACAAATGCTCCTGCCCACTTTACATATCTGATGAACTTGGTATTTATGCCCGAGTTGGACAAGTTTGTGGTGGTATTCATTGACGATATCTTGATATACTCCAAGAATGAAGAGGAGCATGCTCATCACATGCGGATCGTATTGGCACGCTTAAAGGAACATCAATTATATGCTAAGTTCAGTAAGTGCGCATTCTGGCTGGAGGAGATTCAATTTCTGGGACATGTATTATCTACCAAGGAGATTGCGGTGGATCCCAGCAAAGTCAAGGATATTTTGGAGTGGAAACCCCCAACCACTGTACATCAAGTCCGAAGTTTCCTTGGGCTGGCTGGTTATTACCGCCGATTCATTCCGGATGTTTCTAAGCTTGTGAAACCAATCACAAGTTTATTGAAGAATGATATTAAATTCAATTGGTCTTCGAAATGTAATGAAGCTTTTGAGCAGTTAAAAGTATTATTAACCACTGCTCCGATATTGGCTCAACCGGATATTGAAAAGCCCTTTGATGTGTATTGTGACGCATCAGGCAGTGGTCTCGGCTGTGTTCTAATGCAGGAAGGCTGAGTAATAGCTTATGCTTCAAGGCAGTTACGCCGGCATGAGGAACATTATCCAACTCATGACCTGGAGTTAGCTGCGGTGGTTCATGCCCTAAAAATATGGCATCATTATCTGCTGGGGAATGTCTGTCACATTTATACAGATCATAAGAGTTTAAAGTATATCTTTACCCAGTCAGAGCTCAATATGAGACAAAGGAGATGGCTTGAGCTGATCAAGGATTATGAATTAGAGATTCACTATCACCCAGGCAAAGCTAATGTAGTGGCAGATGCGTTAAGTCGTAAGGCTTTCTGCCTTTGTCTTACCATGAAGACTTCTGACAATACGTTATGCCAAGAAATGGAGAAGTTGAACGTGGGGATGATTCAGCATGGGACTTCAAATCATTTGAAGCTTGAGTCAGTCATCCTGCAACAAATAATTGAGGCACAAAGAAATGATGAGGGAATGAAGCACATTCATGAGAAGACAGAAGCTGGAAAAGCCAACTGCTTCCGAAGAGATCATCAAGGTGTTGTATGGTTCAACAACCGCATAGTTGTGCCTAAAAATGATGAGATCCGCCAACAAATTTTGGATGAAGCACATCTTAGACGCTATTCTATTCATCCCGGAAGCACTAAGATGTATCATGATCTGAAACAGCATTATTGGTGGACAAAGATGAAGATCGAAATCGCACGCTATGTGGCAAGATGTGACACTTGTAGACGTGTCAAGGCCATACACATTAAAGCTGCTAGTCCATTACAATCTCTACCTATACCAACATGGAAATGGGGGATATAAGTATGGACTTTATTGTGGGATTGCCCAGGACAGCAAAAGGGTATGATTCTATTTGGGTTATAGTTGATCGACTTACTAAGATAGCCCATTTTCTACCAGTCAAAACAGATCACCCGGTTACTGTCTATGCCCAATTATACATTGCTTGTATTCTTAGTCTACATGGGGTTCCCAAGACTATAGTGTCAGATTGTGGACCGCAATTTGTAGCCATGTTTTGGGAAGCACTTCATAAATCCCTGGGTACGAAGTTGCTCCATAGTTCGGCCTATCATCCTCAAACCAGTGGGCAGACTGAGAGGGTAAATCAAATACTTGAAGATATGTTACGAGCATGTGTTCTGGAATTCCCACAGAAATGGGATGAATGTTTACCATTAGCGGAGTTCTCATATAACAATAGCTATCAAGAAAGCATTAAGATGGCACCCTTCGAAGCCTTATATGGACGACGATGTCACATTCCGTTAAATTGGTCTGAACCTGGTGAAAGAAATTTCTTCAGGCCTGGTATGGTAAAGGAGACAGAAGAGAAGGTTCAACGAATAATTCATAATTTGAAGAAAGCTCAAGCTCGTCAAAAGAGTTACGAAGACACACACCGGATACCCTTGTACTTTCAAGTTGGAGATTATGTCTACCTGAAAGTTTCACTAATGAAGGGTATATCACTTTTCGGGGTAAAAGGGAAGCTTGCACCCCAATATATTGGTCCTTTTCCTATCCTTGAAAGATATAGACCAGTGGTATACCGACTTTAGTTACCCGAAACCTTGTCTGCAGTACATAATGTGTTCCACGTGTCTCAATTGAAGAAGTGTCTTCGGGTTCCCGATCGAACCATTGAAGTAACAGATGTTGCCCTAGAACCAGACATGACATATTCCAAGCATCCTGTTCGAGTCTTGGATCAAAAGGACAGAATTACCCAAAGGAAAACTCTCAAGTTTTACAAGATACAGTGGAACCAACATTCAGAAGATGAGGCTACATGGGAAACTCAGGACTTTTAAGAAAAGAATTTCCTATGCCTTTTAGCCTCATGTAATTTGTAAAGTGTATAAAATTGTTGTAATAAAGAAGTGAGCCCCAAACCACCCCTGCCTTGTACCAAAAATAAGGAAATAAAGACGTGCTGTGTTTCCTTTCCATTACTTGCCCAGGACTTCTAATCTCAGGACGAGATTCTTTTATGGGGGGAAGGATGTAACACCCGTGGTGTTACTGTTACTAAAATTTGAGCATAACATCATAAGCTTTGGCATTCCATGTGTTTGTCACACCTAGAATGCATTCACTAGGCAAAAATTTCAAACAAGTTGTATTGAAGTGACATGTTACTAGTGAAACCCTAGGGTACAATATTTAACCCTAGATTGGGCATAATAGAGTAAACAAGGCTTGAGGAGGGAAAACTTAAAACTCAAATAAAATAGTCATGAAATGTCACTAGGAATGGACCTAAGTAACATCCAAACCCTAGAAGTGCCAAAAACCCTAAAAGAAACCCTGGAAAACCCTAGACTGAAACCCTAGGGGGTTAAGTGCAAAATTAGTACACTTTTGGACTAAAGTGCAAAAACCATGAGATTAGAGCATCTTAAGTCATATGGTTCACAAGGATGTGGTTTTGCATCTTAAACCCTAAGTTTTGGACTAATTTGCAAAATGGCCACACTTATACTCAAATGGCTAAGTTTGAAATCTATGACATTGGCTCAACTTTGGAGTCTTATATCTTCCAAGTTATGAATACTTTGCCCTAGGTCACCACATCAATTTTGTAGAGCTATTATAGGAGAATAACTTTGATGCAAACATTCTCTTGAGTTGTTATGCAAAAATTAAAGAAATTGCTGCCCAAAGTTGCTCTGACAGACTTGTATTGAAGAACTGAATTTGAATCTAAAAAGTAGAAGTGGTCGCCAGTGTTATTGACCAAACTTTGGGATCAAGATTATAAAGGATATAGTGCTCGATTGAGTTTAGTTCCTATAGTCGAATTGCAATTGGGGTATAGCTCCACAGCTTTGATACACGTAAGTGATTATGTTGTCATACGAAATTTGAGAGTAAATCGAGCTCAATGTTGGTCTATCAGGTCAACTAAGTAGACTGCGCCATGGTACAGTAACCTGAACATGAATCCAGGTTCACCCCCCCTCGCCGCCGATGAATCCGAGCCGTTGTTGTCGCCGTCGTTAAGATTCATGCTCACTGGTGACCGTATAGTGCTTCGGGGCAAAAGATCTTCGCCTGGGGATAACTCCGGCAGCTGGCCCCCGTACCCCCATGCCTTGCCGCCAGCGCAGATCAGTTCACCGGCGTTGGCTGTCCGTCGATCGCCTGCCACATGCTAAAGCGTTAGACCACGTCGCTGTAAGTCGCGTCTCGCATGCATGGTGATCGCTGGTGTACTGCCACGGTGAAAGCCACTAACCCGAGCACCAGTAACCTCCTATTCCCCCGACCGTCGCGCGTCTTCATCCAAATCCTTGGCCACCGCTTAGCGATCCTATAAATTGATGGCCGGGTCTATTGCGCCATGTTATCACGAAGCCAACGCACCCACGCTTGCCTCCAATTATCCACTAGAGACCACGAATTGCTCACTTCCCCCAAACTAAGTTTCTGCCACCATGAAAGTATCCTCACCGCGGCCAGCTCGATTCAGGTCTTCTCATGCCCTCTGCCCTCTCGTTTTAGTATTCTTGTGTACCCCTGATGCTCCCTGACCAACTTGATTGAATTAGAATCCCTTAGATCACCGGGAACGCGGTTGTCTGTCTGCGATGCCCGCTGTCGCCGTGGCCAGAACAAATTGGGTAGCCGTTTGTGAAATTGAGTGAGGGGAAACACTCATTAGCTCTTGAATTTGGTCTCAGCTAAGGTAGGGCGCCAGTCTTTGAGTGAATTGGCCGGTACACGAGCTCGTCGGAGCTCTGCGCCACACCACCCGCCGTCAGGGACTCGATTCGTGAAAGAATAGAAATTCGGGGGGGGGGGGGGGGTTCATAAGCTGTCAGTGACTCCGATGAATAGTACTGCGAACCCGCCTATAGTTTTTTGCAACGTCCGAGGCCTATTTATAAAGTCCACATGGGCACGCGCGAGGGAGCGTTTCGCCCGTAGTTGGGCCGACCTGGGCCTGATTCAGTCCAGTACTATTCACACCTTTTCTTTTTCCTTTTCTTCCAGAGCTAAAACAATTATAGAAAATTGTAGAAAAATCTTAAAAATGTAAGACAAATTTTGCTAGATTCCTAATTTTCCATAGAATTTAATAAAAATAGTTTTAGGATTTTTAATCCAAACAGGAAATTATAGAGTATTTAAAGCAGCCTAAGACCTTGCTTCTGGATTTTTAGAAAATAAATAATAAATCCAAAATTCACTAAATTTTTAGGATAATCTCCAAATAATATTTAGAATCCTTGGGTAGAGTTTGGTATGATTTGGACCTTGTTTGATACTTAGAACCCAAAACCCTACCCCCTGCCCTTTGAACTTCACTATTGACTCCGGAAACCCTAAGTTCTCGGAGAACTGTGAAGGAAAATTGTACTCAAGACTTTAGATAACAAACTTCTATTATTTTTGCATCTTCATGAGCACTACATGAGCATTCATTATTATACTTGGCTATATATAGCAAACGAAGAAGAAGTTGAAGTTGAAGAAGAAAGGACTTCATCACCACCACCACCTGAGGAACATCAGGCAGGCAGCTGTTTCTATTTTGATATCTACGGGACCGAGTCTGAATCACCAGTAACATAAGGTAAGCCCTGGTGCATTTGCCACCTCCTTGTCCCTTTTTAAATCTTTCTCACTTGCTTGATGCATTAGGTGATAGGAGTTGAGTGCTAAAACAATTCCTGCATTTCCTTCCTTGAATTTGATTACCTTCCTTTGAATCCTTGTTTTACAAAAGGTTTTTCCTATGCTTAGTCTTGCTCTAGCAAAACAAAATGTTTTGTTTTTTCAAAAGATGATGTTGCAAAGTGGGAGGGATGTTTCTGAAAATAAATCATGATGGGTTCAACATCGAAAAAGATGTACCTCTACTAGGTACCAAACTTTGGGTTTGAAATAATTAAGCTGAGACCGTGCGGGTGACTTGCACGAGAAGAGAGTCTCGGTGTAGTGTCTCCGTCTGAGTCGATTAAGGACTGTCTCGATATAGGCCTGATGACTGAGGACCCTTTAACTGGTCACATGCCTCGTCATGGGTAAGCTTTGCCTCGAGCAGACTAATACCAGAATAAGATAACACGCAATGGGCGTGGAGAGATGGCGAGAGTAGCACGTACCCTCTGTGGCAAGAGGTTGGACGGTGGTGTATCTATGCTCTCGGTTGGCGTGAACCTGATCTGGTCTTAAGAACCCCGGTGGAGAGTTGACATATGCAAGGGTTAAGTGCTACATATTTCATGTGATTGGAGATCCTCAGCTGAGTATAATCGATTCGGATCGCCGTAACTTCGCGGACATGAAGACTTGGTCACTGACTTATACGTAGAAATTCAGTAAAGATGAAGGGTTGTTAAGAAATTGGCTAGTGCAGGTCAAGTGATTGAACTACAGTAGATAGAACTCTAGTTACAGGTAATTTTACTTAACTTGACAAATAAAACTGGATTTTTAAGGATCCACTTTTAGTAAGCATTTCTGTAAACAGAGTCATTGATTATTGATAAGCCTTACCTTGACTCCCTTAAAGCCAGCATATCCTTGAGAGTCTTTTACTTTGTCAGGTAAGTCTTGCGAAAGTACACTTCGTACTTAGGGCTTTGTCCCATGTTGTTTTAGGTTAGGAAGCGACAAAGTTTTGTTGCTTCTGTTTAAAGGTGGTACCCGAAGAGGAGAACCAACACTAGAGCTGTGGGAGGGAAGGCCCTCCGTTAAGGGGGGAAGGCTGTGACACCCCAGGTGTCAGTTTCATGTTATGTCAGGAGATTTGTCCCTAACTTGAATGCTTAGTGAAAATTTCTATTTCTCGATCACATATATCTCCATTCATCAAGTTACTCATGAATGTTTCACCGAGTTTGGAATTATTCGATCTCAAGAACAGCCAAATTTGGAGCCTGTTAAAACTTTTTTTTTTCTTGAAGCAAACACAAATTCGAAAGTCAATCTCATCTCGCAAATCCCGTCCAAACTCATTTATTCGAACTCTCGATGGTTGTTATCCGATCTATGTCCGAATCCGCTTTCTCGACAGTTGTTCTATGTCCAAATACGTAGTCCGGGTTCGCATTCTCCAGTGAAATCTCTATTGTCTCAACCTCTAATTATTATGCAAATCGACTTGTTATTCTCTATATCATTATTCATCCCTATCTATCAAGTGTATCCAAAGATTTCTAGAAGTTCAAACCAAATACACACATGAAAAGATAAATCCTATACATGCTTGAAACTGCTCGTCCGAACAAATGTGAATTTTGAAATTCAACAAAACCATGTCATCTTGCTCAAACAACTCTATATCAACTCTACAACAAAAGTTATTGAGGGTCCATGACAAGAAAATGTCAAGAAAATAGTCTGATTGCCTTAAAAATATAATTGAGAGCTTTATAATGATACTACCTTGACCAAAGTGAAACTTTTATTTATATTCAAGATATGAGGTTTGACCTTTAATAAAAATTGTAGAACCTGTGTTATACAACAAATTTTATATTTAAACCAAGCCTTGATTTAATTTCTAAGAATCTCAAACAGTGCCATCAAGACAGAATAAAAATCTGATTTCAGGATTTGAATTCTTCTAAGTCTGAAATCAGTGCCGTTCGGGTCGACGTCTCGCGTTCCCTAAAATTTGTTAAACAACTTGATTTTCACCAAATATAAAAGTTGTTAGTAACTAATGGAGGCACATCATATCAAAAGATGGCATTCATCCGACCCATTTTGACAAGGTTTGACATCCATTCTTAGGTGAAAATAACCCTTTGACACTAGCAACTTTGGACTTAATTATCCCTTAATCTAGTTTGCAAATGGCTGAGAACCCTTAATCAAACTTGTAGAGTATTGCGTGGGAAATATCTTTGCTACAGTGACCCATGGCCGAGTCCAAGCAGAAAATGCCAAAAATGGCCGCCCAATGTCGCTAATGTAGCACTCACCACGTGTTCGATGAATTGCTGCATTGGAGAAACGTGGCAGTCGTGCTCTGGAGCTTCTCGTCCATAAATGGCAGCCCACCTCTCTCCCTTTTTCCCCACACGCCACTTCTCCTCTCCTCCCCTCCTCTGGTTAAGCGCAGGAGCAGGGAGCTCTCTCCTCATGGCGCCCCCTTTCTTCCACCTCCGGCCAGCAGCCATCCCTAGCTCGACCCTCTCTTCCCCCACAACAGCAGCAGCCCTGCTGGTCCCCTAGGCTTGGCTGTTGTTCACGTGAGGTTGAAGAAGCCCCCCTGAGTCTATGACGAGTGGGCCCAAGGCCATGGGTAAGAACACACAATGTTGTAGATTTTTGTTCTTCCTTCAAATATTCATATCTCTAGTTTTAGAGCTCCTAAAATCGTGAAACTTGTTTTGTTGGCTTCCTTATGAAATGCTCTAACTATTGGATCTATATGTTGGTATAGTTTAGTGGAAAAGTTTTTCTGTAGAAATTCGTATTTAAAAACTAGTTTACAAAATAAATGAACTTGTTTCTCTCCATAGTTTTATTTATAGAACTCCAAAAATGATGAAACTTGTTTTGTTGGTTAGATGTTGTCATACTCCATCTAAGAAAAATATAAAACTTGTAGGTTGTTCACTGTTTTCTTGGTGTGTTAATTTAAACATGTTAAATAGGAAAAAGATGGTTGTTTTGCTTGTTATTTTTAGATCTGTAGCTCTAGTGCTCCAAATAGATTCAACTTTTTACAGTAGACTCTTGGTGTGATGCTTACTGACTCGTAAATATTTCATGAATTGTTGTGCATGTATGATTAAGTTAGTGATTTAACTTGTTTAATGCACCTTAATTAGTTTTAAATGATTTAAAAATAATGTATAGATGCAAAAATGGAAAATAGTGTTCTACTGTCCTTGCATGGTATTATAGTAGCCTAAGAAAACTCAATATGGTAATGCATCTACAGAAAATAATTAGTTTTAGATTTAACTTGCTCTCACATGCTTTATTGCATTGATAATTTATTATTTTTGTATTAAATAAAATATAAAACCTGGGCATGTGAAATTTATACATTAGTCATAAATTGTTATTACATTTTCCTCATAAAAATTCCAGCCCCAAATTAGGTACTTTCGTATGGTGCTAAAATAACACCCATTTTATAATTATAAGAAGAGTTAGTGAAAATTAGAAGTAAACAAAAGCTTGCATGTCTCTTGGAATGTTGAATTATACCTTAGTACCAATTAGAGATTAAATGGTTATGCGCATGATGAGTTTAGTAAAAATCCATCGGTGTCACTAGTGTTAAGTTGAGGTTTATTTGCGCGTGTAAAGTAATAATGTGATTAATACTTAGAACTCTTAGTCGATAGTAGAAATTGTTTTGGCTTATATAGAGAGGTGGTGAAATACCAAAGTAGTCATCGCTTTCTCTATATCTTGAGTAGGGTCAATACACGTTATGTGTTCAAGAATTGGGAAGTAAGCACATGATGGTTTCGAGTTAGAGAATAGTGGTTTATGGGTCGTATGATTTGGTGGATGTGTGAAAATACATGTGAATATGTATGTTTATATAAATGTTGTGGTATATGTTGTGTCTCGGATTTCAATAATAATAGGCTAGCCAATGAGTATGTTGTATAGCGGCCTAGGTTGTTGCTCAGGTTAATCAACTTGTTAGATGACTTTAGTTAAGTTCGTGGTCACGATGAATTGCGTGTTGTAGCCCAATTGCGCATGGTTATGATCGCGGGTAAAAAGTAGTAGTGCTCATGTGATGTCTAATTTAAAACACAAATTGTTGGGTGATTATCGTGGAGAATGCGTTGTTAATTGGTTGTAGTAATTTTAGTGCACTAGACTTGAATAAAATTTGCAAGTTGACTTGGTGGTCCTCATTGATTATTTTAACTCTAACAAATGGTAAAGTGTTAGATTAATTGCAGTCTCTAGAATGCGGCAATTTTTGAAGTAAATAGAAGCTGAATTTTATTAATAGCTGTTTTGGACTGCACACACAGTTTTAGTTGTGTTGTATGTTTGATGAACTAAATTGTGTTTTCTGTAGATACGTGGTATAGAAAAGTGGTAGATAACTTTATTATCTTTCTGGTGTTAAAATTTGACAGGCATAAGTCTGATCGTTCAAGAGTTATGCTTTTTACAAATTCAGTAACTGAATCTGTCCAAAGTCTGTATAGATTTCAGAGATTGAATTGTTTGCTTAAGTTATTGTTACAATCTGTTCATAGTCGTTATAAGAAAGTTGTAGATGTTTTTCTTATCTTGCTTGTGTTAAAATTTCATTACCATAGGTCTGATAGTTTAAGAGTTATGAATTTTACAAACTGGTTGCTGTGTTCTGTCCACTGACAGAACATATTTCCAAAACTGAATTGTTTGATTCAGTTCAACATAGAATCAATTCTTGGTGATTATAAAAGTATGTGTTGCTTTTGCTAAGCATTCCAAAAAGTCTTGGATCACTTTTTTTGGTGATCTGAAGATTAAGTTATGGATGTTTAAAGTCTGAAGACTGAATCTGTCCAATTCTGGACAGCAAATCCTTCTAGTGTCTTTTGTCCTGAGTTAAATATTGAATCACCTTGAGATGTTTATAAATGATATGTAGACAATTTTATTACCTTTCCAGAAAGTCTAAGATCACTTTGTTTGGATGTTTGAATCTGCAATTGTGAATTTTCAAAGTTGCAAGACTGAATCTGTCCAAATCTGGACAGAACTATTGTGTTAGCACTGTTTGACCTTGCTAAGTGCTGAATCTTGTGGAGGTAAAAATACCAAAGATGTAGTTCACTTTTTAAGCTTTCCAGAAAATCTTAGTTTGCAAGATTTGGATTAATATTTGAAGAGTTATGGTTAAAACAAGTAACTGCTGTGCTGCTGTCCTAAAAATCTGCATGTGCGCAGTTGATTGTTTAGTTCACCCTATTTGCTAAAAATGTTTGGTAAACACTTAAGTAATGTAGACTTGCCATGACTAAGCTTAATAATATATGTGTGCCAGGTTTTGTATATTTCATGCTCTAGTTGATTGTCATATAGGAGTTCCACAATTATTGATGCCTATGTCGTATTCAAGCTTACGTTGTCTTGGTTGGGCTTGTGTGGTCGGTGATGCTTGTGCGCGATCAATAAGAAAATTAATGACAAGCCGTAGCGAATTAAATAAATGTTCATGCTTGTGATGTCCTGTTTGTGTTGGTTAATTATAGGTAGTAATCGTCATCCTTCCAGTGGTATTGATGTGGTGCGCTCGATGAAGTGTAGATAGCTAATGCTAGCATATGGTTGTTTACGGTGCCTTAAAATTAAATGTCTAAGCTCGCTACCGTGTGTCTTTAAATATCTTGTGATAACTTTTCATTATATTCATACATATGCATCTTGCATCTCATTTAGGACCAAGAGATGACGATCGTGCAAGTGATGTGGTGCCAACCACAAGATGCAGTTGGTGGATGACCTGAAGAATGATGGACATGACCAGTGGATGCTCGCCAAGCAAGTACCTCCACCAGCAAACACTACCTAAGTGTTAAATTAAAGGCAAGCCCCGGTTTTATGCATAACCTGTTCTATATGATATTTTACTACACTTAATGTTTGTAGGCTTGTATTGTGCACTTAAGTGTAGGAGTCGATTGAAACCCTAGTTGCATGATCTCAGGAATCCTATTGAGATGAATACTAGTCTGCTAGGTCGAGTAGCTGCTTTACTAATTAGGGATCTCGGTAGAAGTCGAGTGATTTTTCTAGCACTCGCGCAAGGTCAGGACATTGATTGTACCCACTTTCATATCATACTAATGTTGGTCTGTGGACACGAATCCATGGGGATGCGTGGTCCACGAGATGAAAATTGGAATAAGGATTAACGTGCGGATACCTGTGTCAAGCGTTTGAACGTACTAAACACATACCGAGAAATATGGTAAATCGGTAAGCCTAGTACCTGAGTGAACCTGCCCGTAGACTTTACCCCTCACGCGACCTGAGACGTGGTCTCCCATTCCGGTTATGGTTTGTACAAGTGCGGTCACTGCACGACGGCAGTCGAGGTCAGTGAGGCATTGTACGCCAAGGCAGTGAGCCCTGATCTGTTGCCAGGGAATCGATGGGGACGGTTGATGTGTGTGGAGACGGGGTGCCTCGCCATGTCGTGTGTTTAGGTTTACCTTGCAAGGATAAAAACTCGATTCAAATCATTTGCTTCTCGCAGCTAATGAGACTGCTTGATCCATTGTACTACATTGAGTAACAAGTTGAAATGTGATGATGTGACAAAAGATGTTGATTGCTAAATTTGCTTGATACCATGAATGAGTAGATAGTACACATCTAGTCTTAAGAGAGTCACACTTAAACTTGACAAAGCTAAAACTTGATTTTTAGACTCAGCTAGTGCTTTTGGCAACTAAACCCCACAGCCAAACAACTGCATGTCTAGAGGTAGAGGAGTAGACTCCTCACACCGGGTAAGTCTAGCTGAGTATTAGTATACTCAGCCTTGCTTGTGGCATAAATTTTACAGGTTCTCTGGAGGACATGGTTGCTGGAGTGACTTGGCCGTCCATCTCGCCACCGGGTTGGACAGTCGAGTGGGACCCTGCCTCGGCTGAGGAGGAGCATGAGGAGTGATAGGACAGGCTTCCCCATCTCTCCGGTTATTTACCGTTAGTTTTATTCCGCTGCACTTCAAACAATGATGCTACTTTTGCTAAAACTCCAAGGTTGATGTAATAAATTTACTATTCCTTAATGTATGGTTTTATGATTTATTGTATTTGCTCTGTGACTCACCATCGAGTGAGACTGTGGTACTTGATTCTGTCAGTGGCCTCGTCGGACTAGATCCGAGGTATTGACGGGTTATTCCGGTTTAAGTGTGTTGCTGCCCTTGCAGGTGTGACTTGGGCACTTAAGCTGGAATAATTCGGGCGGTTCCTCCACAGCTGGTATCGGAGCGAATACCATTACAGAGAAGTCAGTAAGTCATGATTACCAACCTTTTCAAAAGTAAAACTTGCTTAGAAACCAAGTTGGATAGAAGTCAGGACGATAAGGATAGACCTAGGACGTGAAGCCTTAGGAAATAGATGGGTAGCTAGGTGGCAATGTATATAGGCCATAAAGGCTACTACTACTATTAATAAGGATGTTGTAGAAGCATCCGAATACTTAGTTAGGTCTGAGAAGACGATTAGAATGAGCATGCATCATGATTGTCACATTATAATTGTCTTCTGTGCACCAACATGCTTCTCTCACCTTTATTCCAATAATAAAAACTTGTGAATAATGTGATGTACTGCTATGTTAGAAATGCCTTACCTCATGTCAGATTGGTAAGTCTTGTTAGGTTGTGTTAATGTGTTTCTCTTGCCTTGCTATCTAGGTGGTATTGAAATTGTTCAACCCTTTTTGCAAAAAAAAATGTTGTTTGTTTCCTCATAAAAAGACCCGACCCAAACAACCTTGAGTTTAGCAAGTGAAACCTCTTAAAAAATCCTGCTTGTGTTGGTATTTTCTAGCCCTTAAGTGTTACCCTTAAAGTTGCACCTGCACAACTTGTAGACCCCCATTGCTTAACCGCTAGCCAAACCGAAACTTCCTTGTGCACGTGGTTATGTCAAAAAAAATTGTTGTTTGTTTTCTAGTTGCGCAAACCCTATCAAGGCCATGTTTCTTTCCATAGATCCTGTCCCGAAACTTCATAACATTTCTATTGATCATCCTAGCCGATCCTGTTTGCCTACCTCCTCTTTCGCATGGATCTGGTGATCTCTTTCCTTTGAATCATGTTGTGGCTTTATCATTCGAATCCCTGGATCCTTTAATGATTCTGCCCCATTATCTGGTTATCTGCTATAACCCGTTCTCAAGTATCGGATGTTGATCTTGCCTAAATCTCTCAATTCTAGTCGATCTCATGCTCTTCCTCCAAGGATCATGACGTCATTTTATCAACTTATCTCTAATTAGTGTATCCATTGAGTTCAATGGATTTCATTGTTGTCCTTGGTTCTCTCATGTCTCTAAAAGCTCAACAATCTATTTTGATCTCATGGTTGGTTCATCCTCATATCAAATCTCGTGCTAATATCTGATCTGATAATCTCCATGTTGATCATAAAATAGTTCTCTGAGTTGAAGAAAATTCTCAGGTGATGCTCTTTTGCCAAAAATCTTTGCTTCAACTCTGGTCACATTCTTATTTTCTTCTGAGCCATACTCTCATGGGCTCCATCTATTTATGCCACGTGAATTTTTCATTGGTTACGTTTGGTGATGGTGTCATGACTAACGACTGATTTTGCCGCGACGAGACCGAGAGCCTACTATGGCGCACACATGGTTGAGCTGCTCGACACGCGCTGGTATCGTGGTTAATAGTTGTGACCCATTACGAGACTATACTGATGTGCTATCTTTGGTGAACATTCTCTCAGAGTGATCGCTGCATTTTGTCTCAACATGCTGCGGTATTCTACCCAAATCTATATTGCGTATCGTGTCAAATACCCTCTCATGAAATTGCATCTATCTTCAGTGTGGGAGTTACATGCTTCTCCACCCTTAAAGCTCCTCATTCGAATCTTGGGACGAGATTCTTTTAAGGGGGAAGGCTGTGACACCCCAGGTGTCAGTTTTATGTTATGTCAGGAGATTTGTCCCTAACTTGAATGCTTAGTGAAAATTTCTATTTCTCGATCACATCTATCTCCATTCATCAAGTTACTCATGAATGTTTCACCGAGTTTGAAATTATTCGATCTCAAGAACAGCCAAATTTGGAGCCTGTTAAAACTTTTTTTTCTTGAAGCAAACACAAATTCGAAAGTCAATCTCATCTCGCAAATCCCGTCCAAACTCATTTATTCGAACTCTCGATGGTTGTTATCCGATCTATGTCCGAATCCGCTTTCTCGACAGTTGTTCTATGTCCAAATACGTAGTCCGGGTCCGCATTCTCCAGTGAAATCTCTATTGTTTCAACCTCTAATTATTATGCAAATCGACTTGTTATTCTCTATATCATTATTCATCCCTATCTATCAAGTGTATCCAAAGATTTCTAGAAGTTCAAACCAAATACACACATGAAAAGATAAATCCTATACATGCTTGAAACTGCTCGTCCGAACAAATGCGAATTTTTAAATTCAACAAAACCATGTCATCTTGCTCAAACAACTCTATATCAACTCTACAAGAAAAGTTATTGAGGGTCCATGCCAAGAAAATAGTCTGATTGCCTTAAAAATATAATTGAGAGCTTTATAATGATACTACCTTGACCAAAGTGAAACTTTTATTTATATTCCAGATATGAGGTTTGACCTTTAATAAAAATTGTAGAACCTGTGTTATACAACAAATTTTATATTTAAACCAAGCCTTGATTCAATATCTAAGAATCTCAAACAGTGCCATCAAGACAGAATAAAAATCTGATTTCAGGATTTGAATTCTTCTAAGTCTGAAATCAGTGCCGTTCGGGTCGACGTCTCGCGTTCCCTAAAATTTGTTGAACAACTTGATTTTCACCAAATATAAAAGTTGTTAGTAACTAATGGAGGCACATCATATCAAAAGATGGCATTCATCCGACCCATTTTGACAAGGTTTGACATCCATTCTTAGGTGAAATTAACCCTTTGACAGTAGCAACTTTGGACTTAATTATCTCTTAATCTAGTTTTCTAATGGCTGAGAACCCTTAACCAAACTTGTAGAGTATTGCGTGCGAAATATCTTTGCTACAGTGACCCATGACCGAATCCAAGCAGAAAACGCCAAAAATGGCCGCCCAATGTCGCTACTGTACCACTCACCACGTGTTCGATGAATTGCTGCATTGGAGAAACGTAGCAGCCGTGCTCTGGAGCTTCTCCTCCATAAATGGCAGCCCACCTCTCTCCCTTTTTCCCCCACACGCCACTTCTCCTCTCCTCCCCTTCTCTGGTTAAGCGCAGGAGCAGGGAGCTCTCTCCCCATGGCGCCCCCTTTCTTCCACCTCCGGCCAGCAGCCATCCCTAGCTCGCCCATCTCTTCCCCCACAACAGCAGCAGCCCTGCTGCTCCCCTAGGCTTGGCTGTTGTTCACGTGAGGTTGAAGAAGCCCCCCTGAGTCTATGACGAGTGGGCCCAAGGCAATGGGTAAGAACACACAATGTTGCAGATTTTTGTTCTTCCTTCAAATATTCATATCTCATGTTTTAGAGCTCCTAAAATCGTGAAACATGTTTTGTTGGCTTCCTTATTAAATGCTCTAACTATTAGATCTATATGTTGGTATAGTTTAGTGGAAAAGTTTTTCTGTAGAAATTCGTATTTAAAAACTGGTTTACAAAATAAATGAACTTGCTTCTCTCCATAGTTTTATTTATAAAAATCCAAAAATGATGAAACTTGTTTTGTTGGTTAGATGTTGTTATACTCCATCTAAGAAAAATATAAAACTTGTAGGTTGTTCACTGTTTTCTTGGTGTGTTAATTTAAACATGTTAAATAGGAAAAAGATGGTTGTTTTGCTTGTTATTTCTAGATCTGTAGTTCTATTGCTCCAAATGGATTCAAATTTTTACAGTAGACTCTTGGTGTGATGCTTGGTGACTGGTAACTATTTCATGAATTTTTGTGCATGTATGATTAAGTTAGTGATTTAACTTGTTTAATGCACCTTAAGTAGTTTTAAATGATTTAAAACTAATGTATAGATGCAAAAATGGAAAATGGTGTTCTACTGTCCTTGCATGGTATTATAGTAGCCTAAGAAAACTCAATATGGTAATGCATCTACAGAAAATAATTAGTTTTAGATTTAACTTGCTCTCACATGCTTTATTGCATTGATAATTTATTATTTTTGTATTAAATAAAATATAAAACCTAGGCATGTGAAATTTATACATTAGTCATAAATTGTTATTACCTTTTCCTCATAAAAATTCCAGCCCCAAATTAGGTACTTTCGTATGGTGCTAAAATAACACCCATTTTATAATTATAAGAAGAGTTAGTGAAAATTAGAAGTAAACAAAAGCTTGCATGTCTCTTGGAATGTTGAATTATACCTTAGTTCCAATTAGAGATTAAATGGTTATGCGCATGATGAGTTTAGTAAAAATCCATCGGTGTCACTGGTGTTAAGTTGAGGTTTATTTGCGCATGTAAAGTAATAATGTGATTAATACTTAGAACTCTTAGTCGATAGTAGAAATTGTTTTGGCTTATATAGAGAGGTGGTGACATACCAAAGTAGTCATCGCTTTCTCTATATCTTGAGTAGGGTCAATACGCGTTATGTGTTCATGAATTGGGAAGTAAGCACATGATGGTTTCGAGTTAGAGAATAGTGGTTTATGGGTCGTATGATTTGGTGGATGTGTGAAAATACATGTGAATATGTATGTTTATATAAATGTTGTGGTATATGTTGTGTCTCGGATTTCAATAATAATAGGCTAGCCAACAAGTATGTTGTATAGCGGCCTAGGTTTTTGCTTAGGTTGATCAACTTGTTAGATGACTTTAGTTAAGTTCGTGGTCACGATGAATTGCGTGTTGTATCCCAATTGCGCATGGTTATGATCGCGGGTAAAAAGTAGTAGTGCTCATGTGATGTCTAATTTAAAACATAAATTGTTGGGTGATTATCGTGGAGAATGCGTTGTTAATTGGTTGTAGTAATTTTAGTGCACTAAATGACTTGAATAAAATTTGCAAGTTGACTTGGTGGTCCTCATTGATTATTTTAACTCTAACAAATGGTAAAGTGTTAGATTAATTGCAGTCTCTAGAATGCGGCAATTTTTGAAGTAAATAGAAGCTGAATTTTATTAATTGATGTTTTGGACTGCACGCACTGTTTTAGTTGTGTTGTATGTTTGATGAACTAAATTGTGTTTTCTGTAGATATGTGGTATAGAAAAGTGGTAGATAACTTTATTCAGTAACTGAATCTGTCCAGAGTCTGTACAGATTTCAGAGATTGAATTGTTTGCTTAAGTTAATTTTACAATCTGTTCATGGTCGTTATAAGAAAGTTGTACATGTTTTTCTTATTTTGTTTGTGTTAAAATTTCATAACCATAGGTCTGATAGTTTAAGAGTTATGAATTTTACAAACTGGTTGTTGTGTTCTATCCACTAACAGAACATATTTCGAAAACTGAATTGTTTGATTCAGTTCAACATAGAATCAATTCTTGGTGATTATAAAAGTATGTATTGCTTTTGCTAAGCTTTCCAAAAAGTCTTGGATCACTTTTTTTGGTGATCTGAAGATTAAGTTATGGATGTTTAAAGTCTGAAGACTGAATCTGTCCAATTCTGGATAGCAAATCCTTCTAGTGTCTTTTGTCCTTAGTTAAATATTGAATCACCTTGAGATGTTTATAAATGATATGTAGACAATTTTATTTCCTTTCCAGAAAGTCTAAGATCACTTTGTTTGGATGTTTGAATCTGCAATTGTGAATTTTCAAAGTTGCAAGACTGAATCTGTCCAAATCTGGACAAAACTGTTGTGTTAGCACTGTTTGACCTTGCTAAGTGCTGAATCTTGTGGAGGTAAAAATACCAAAGATGTAGTTCACTTTTTAAGCTTTCCAGAAAATCTTAGTTTATAAGTTTTGGATTAATATTTGAAGAGTTATGGTTAAAACAAGTAACTGCTGTGCTGCTGTCCTAAAAATCTGCATGTGCGCAGTTGATTGTTTAGTTCACCCTATTTGCTAAAAATGTTTGGTAAACACTTAAGTAATGTAGACTTGCCATGACTAAGCTTAATAATGTACGTGTGTCAGGTTTTGTATGTTTCTTGCTCTAGTTCATTGTGATATAGGAGTTCCACAATTATTGATGCCTATGTCGTATTCAAGCTTACGTTGTCTTGGTTGGGCTTGTGTGGTTGGTGATGCTTGTGCGCGATCAATAGGAAAACTAATGACAAGCCGTAGCAAATTAAATAAATGTTCATGCTTGTGATGTCCTGTTTGTGTTGGTTAATTAGAGGTAGTAATCGTCATCCTTCCAGTGGTATTGATGTGGTGCGCTCGATGAAGTGTAGATAGCTAATGCTAGCATATAGTTGTTTACGGTGCCTTAAAATTAAATGTCTAAGCTCGCTACCGTGTGTCTTTAAATATCTTGTGATAACTTTTCATTATATTCATACATATGCATCTTGCATCTCATTTAGGACCGAGAGATGACGATCGTGCAAGTGATGTGGTGCCAACCACAAGATGCAGTTGGTGGATGACCTGAAGAATGATGGACATGACCAGTGGATGCTCGCCAAGTGAGTACCTCCACCAGCAAACACTATCTAAGTGTTAAATTAAAGGCAAGCCTCGGTTTTATGCATAACCTGTTCTATATGATATTTTACTACACTTAATGTTTGTAGACTTGTATTGTGCACTTAAGTGTAGGAGTCGATTGAAACCCTAGTTGCATGATCTCAGGAATCCTATTGAGATGAATACTAGTCTGCTAGGTCGAGTAGCTGCTTTACTAATTAGGGATCTCGGTAGAAGTCGAGTGATTTTTCTAGCACTCGCGCGAGGTCAGGACATTGATTGTACCCACTTTCATATCATACTGATGTTGGTCTGTGGACACGGATCCATGGGGATGCGTGGTCTACGAGATGAAAATTGGAATAAGGATTAACGTGCGGATACCTGTGTCAAGCGTTTGAACGTACTAAACACATACCAAGAAATATGGTAAATCGGTAAACCTAGTACCTGAGTGAACCTGCCCGCAGACTTTACCCCTCACGCGACCTGAGACGTGGTCTCCCATTCCGGTTATGGTGGGTACAAGTGTGGTCACTGCACGACGGCAGTCGGGGTCAGTGAGGCATTGTACGCCAAGACGGTGAGCCCTGATCTGTTGCCAGGGAATCGATGGGGACGGTTGATGTGTGTGGGGATGGAGTGCCTCGCCATGTCGTGTGTTTAGGTTTACCTTGCAAGGATAAAAACTCGATTCGAATCGTCTGCTTCTCGCAGCTAATGAGACTGCTTGATCCATTGTACTACATTGAGTAACAAGTTGAAATGTGATGATGTGACAAAAGATGTTGATTGCTAAATTTGCTTGATACCATGAATGAGTAGATAGTACACATCTAGTCTTAAGAGAGTCACACTTAAACTTGACAAAGCTAAAACTTGATTTTTAGACTCAGCTAGTGCTTTTGGCAACTAAACCCCAGAGCCAAACAGCTGCATGTCTAGACGTAGAGGAGTAGACTTCTCACACTGGGTAAGTCTAGCTGAGTATTAGTATACTCAGCCTTGCTTGTGGCATAAATTTTACAGGTTCTCTGGAGGACATGGTTGCTGGAGTGACTTGGCCGTCCATCTTGCAACCGGGTTGGACAGTCGAGTGGGACCCTGCCTCGGCTGAGGAGGAGCATGAGGAGTGATGGGACAGGCTTCCCCATCTCCCTGGTTATTTACCGTTAGTTTTATTCCGCTGCACTTTAGACAATGATGCTACTTTTGCTAAAACTCCGAGGTTGATGTAATAAATTTACTATTCCTTAATGTATGGTTTTATGCTTTATTGTATTTGCTCTGTGACTCACCATCGAGTGAGACTGTGGTACTTGATCCTGTCAGTGGCCTCGTCGGACTAGATCTGAGGGATTGACGGGTTATTCCCATTTAAGTGTGGTCTAGCATCTAAGGCGGGACTTAGGCACTTAAGTTGGAATAATTCGGGCAGTTCCGCCACAGATTGCAAGCGCAAGATTGGTGGACCTCAGCCTAGGAGCAATAATCGCCTCGTTTCTCAGGAAATCCACCTTAGCAGTTCAAGTAGAATCACCCTCAGGGATATCAACAGCAGAACCAGTGTCTGCCGCAGCAGAAGTTCCAGAGGCAGTACCCTCAGCATCAGCAACAGTACCACCAGAACAACCAGCCAGGAGGAAGTCAGTTCCAGCGGTAGAATCAGCAGGCACCTCGTCTTCCTGCCCCAACAACCAACCAGAGCAGACAAGCAGCCCCAGTGCAAGGAGGAGGCAGAGGATGCTTCCATTGTAGAGAGCAGGGCCATTAGGTGATGCATTGTCCAAAGAAGGTAGCTCAGCAGCAGCCAGGCCCCAGCAAAGCAGAAATGTGCCTCACCAAGGAGCAGGCAATCATGTTCAGACGCACTACAACCATGGGAGGCTGAACCATCTGGAGGCAGAAGCAGACCAGGAAACATAAGGCATGATAGTAGGTATGTTCCCAATTGAATCCCATCTTGCAGAAGTGTTATTTGATACTGGAGCAATGCATTCATTTATTACTGCATCATGGGTAGAAGCGCATAATCTCCCAATAACCACCATGTCAACACCAATTCAAATTGATTCAGCTGGTGGAAAAGTCCGAGCCAATAGTGTATGCTTGAATGTAAGTGTGGAATAATGGCGATAGAGTTTCCCGCTAACCTCATAGTGATGGGTACTCAAAGAATAGATGTTATCCTAGGATAAATTAGCTAGATAAGTACCAAGCAGTTATCAGCTGTGATAAGAGGACAGTGAAGTTGGTGTCCCCACTAGGAGAGGAAGTGATGACTGAGCTAGTCTCACCTGAGCCAAGGAAAGGAGGTTGTCACCAGATGCTTATTGATAGCAAAGAGACCAATCCACTCGAGGCTTTCAAGGTCGTGTCAGAATTTCTAGATGTGTTCCCTAAAATTTACCAGGTATGCTACCTGAGTGGAAAGTTGAGTTTTCTATAGAGCTTATTCCTGGCACTATCCCTATTTATAAAAGAGCCTATAGGGTATCTAGACCAGAATTAGTGGAGCTCAATAAGCAGATAGATGAGCTGTCAGAGAAAGGTTACATCAGGCTAAGTACCTCACCTTGGGCCACTCATGTCCTGTTCGTGGAGAAGAAAGATGGCACCAGGAGGATGTGCATCGATTACAGAGCTCTAAATGAAGTCACAATCAAGAACAAGTACCCCTGCATAGAATAGAAGATCTGTTCGACCAGCTGATATGAGCCAGCATGTTCTCGAAGGTAGATCCGAGGTTAGGTTATCATCAGCTCAGGATCCAACATTCGGACATCCCGAAGACGACATTTATTACCAAGTATGGGTTGTATGAGTACACATTTATGTCTTTTGGCCTGACGAATGCGCCACCCTTCTTCATGAATCTGATGAACATCGTGTTCATGGATTATCTCGACAAGTTTCTGGTGGTGTTGATTGTTGATATTCTCAAATATTATCAAAGTGAGGAAGAACATGTGGATCATCTGAAGATGGTATTGCAGAGATTGCGAGAGCACCAGCTATATGCAAAGTTGAGCAAATGCGAGTTCTGGATTGATGAAGTCATGTTCTTGGGTCACATTATAAATAGAGATGGATTAGCTATGGATTCGAAGAAAGTGGGAAGCATTCTGAACTAGAAAGTGCCAACAGATGTTCTAGGAATCAAGAGCTTCATTGGAATGGCCGGATATTATCAGTGATGCATTGATGGGTTTTTGAAGATTGCGAGATCAATGACAGCTTTTCTAGCAAATAAAGTTGAGTTCAAGTGGACCCAAAAGTGGCAAGAGGCCTTTGAAGCGCTGAAAAAGAAGTTGACTACAATGCTCGTCTTAATTTTGCCTGATGTTCACAAGCCCTTCTTGGTGTATTGCGGCACTTCCTACACCGGCTCAAGATGTGTATTGGTGCAAGAGGGAAGAGTTGTGGCATACTCGTCTCGACAGTTGAAGGTTCATGAGAAGAATTACCCAATCCATGACCTAGAGTCAGCAGCAGTGGTTCATGCACTGAAGACATGGAGGCAATATCTGTACGGGTAGAAGTGCGATGTTTATATAGATCACAAGAGTCTAAAGTACATATTTACTTAATCGGAGCTGAATATGAGGCAATGAAGATGGTTAGAGCTGATCAAAATATATGAATTGGAGATTCACTACCATCCAGGCAAAGTGAATGTGGTGGCAGATGCTTTAAGTAGAAAAAGTCAAGTCAATATGATGGCCATATACCCGATGCCTTATGAGTTGGCCAAAGAATTTGAAAGATCGAGCCTCAGATTTTTGAACAACACGCGAGGAGTAACAGTTGAGTTAGAACCCACCTTAGAGCAGGAAATCAAAGAAGCGCAAAAGAACGATGAAAAGATCAATGAAATCCGGCAGCTGATTCTAGAAGGAAGAGGCAAAGATTTTTGAGAAGATGCAGAAGGTTGGTATGGTTCAAAGACCGCTTGTGTGTTCCTAATGTCCAATCCATTCGGGAGTTGATCCTCAAGGAAGCTCATGAGATAGCCTATTCCATACATCCTGGAAGTGAGAAGATGTATCGGGATTTGAAGAAGAAATTATGGTGGTACAGAATGAAAAGAGAGATCGCAGAGCATGTGGCTATATGTGACAGTTGTCAGAGGACAAGGCAGAGCATCAGAGGCTAGCCGGTTTGTTGCAGCTGTTTCAAATTCCTCAGTGGAAATGGGATGAGATCGAAATAGACTTCATAGTCGGGTTGCCTCGCACTCAAGCCGGCTATGATTCCATTTGGTTAGTAGTGGACCGTTTGACCAAGTCAGCTGTAAGACCCAAATTATAAGTAATGTGAACATAGTATATCTCATTACATGTGTTGCCATCTACTCTTTACATCATGGGAATACCCTTATTTAAAGGGAACAATTAATTAATAATACCAAAAATAATCTATGCCTCATAGTGGATTTTGTGTTGTGCATTAAATACTAGCAATGTTACTAGGAGCATGCCAATTATCAAATTAGGGTTTAACAAAAAATGTTCAATTTAGAAAATTGGGAAAATCACCTAGAAGGGGGAAATAGAAAATCCTACATAATATAAAATAAATGTGCAAATAAATTTCCGCCAATACTGGTAAGTCCAAGTTATGTACCTAATTGAGAACAATAAATCCACAGCAGTGTTTGAATTCAAATTTAAAATTTAAAATCAAAAGAGGAGAAAGAAAAGAAAATATTAAAGAAAAGGGGAAAACCGCTCTGGGCCGAATCCGTGGCCTCGACAGAACTCCATCCGCGCGGCCCAACTTACTGTGTGCTCCTGCACAGACAGGAGGGCCCGAGGAGTCACCCTCTCCTCCCGCGCCTCACTGAGTGCTCGGTCCCACTAGCCAGTAGCTCCCTCCGTGCGCCGAACCTTAGTCACCGACTGGTGGGGCCCCTGGGCCGGTCACCCGTAACGCTCGCATTACACTGAGTTGTGGGGCCATGCCGTCAGTTTGCCCCTTCCCTAACGACTTCGTCGTGCATGGCGGATGCACGACGTTGATGAGGAATCCGGGGTGGGTGTCTCAACCGACCTTCGTGGCGAGCATAAAAAGCGATGCCGAATCCTGTCCCCCTCCTTCCCTTCGCCGCGCGACATCGAGCACCAAGTCACCGTGTAGTGTTAGGGAAAGGACCCGCCGCGGCCGCCATGGCCGATTCACGGTCAAGCTTACTTTGAACCCTCGATTGACTACCAGAGAAACCTCCGTGGCGTATGCATGGGCTGACTGTGTGGGCTGGCGGGCGTGGGACTGGCTGGTGGCGAGTGAATTCATCTTCGATGTCAGGACCTCTCCATAGATCCGCCGTGTGTCGTGGGCAGCCGCGATTTTCGCCTCAAATGCTGGTAATGATCTTCTCAATCAATTCATTTTCCCCTGTAGACAGTTTAGGATCGATTGTATTTAGGAACTGGGCGCTTGGGTGTCGGCATGGCCGACTCTAGCGGGGCACCGCCGTGGGTAGTCACGGCGCTGAGGGTGTTCCGTATCCGAAGATTGAAGACATGCGCAGATCGTTGATCTCGCAGCGTGTGATACCCAATTTTCTGAAAAGAAGTTGAAGTTTATTTTTTTCTCTTTTCTTCGTGTCCTGTGCTATTGAGGTTTGGAGTTTTAGGAGGCATACCTCAGTGAAACAGTAGAACTTTTTTTGACTTGTACGCTGGGGTCGGGAGCACATACGTGAGAGCGGGTTTGGGCCGTTGATCTCGATCTGACGGATGGGAGCCCACCCTTTCGCCCCCCAACCCTAGCCGACCCCCCCCCCTTCTCCCTCTTTGTTTTGCAGCCGCCCCCCCTCTTGTCCTCCCTTTGGCCGCTGCCCCCCTCCCTCTCCTTCTCCCCCAAGTTCTTGCAGCTGCCCACCACACAACCCTAGCCGCCCCCATCTCCTCCTCTCCAAGGTGCAGCCCCTCCCCGCTTGGATCTCCGTCGTGTTGGTGCAAGCCTTCAATTGAAGTTTTGGTGGGAGGAAGAAGGAAGGAGGAAAGGAAGAACTCAAGGTAATTTTGTGGTTATCTTTTTATTTGTGCTGCAATTCATTTGGTCATCCGTTCATCTATGCTATTCGGTAGAGGTGCTGTCCAGAATTTTTGTTGGTGGACAAACAACAGTAGTATTAGTAGTTTCTGGGAATTTTTCTGGGGTAATTAGCGATAATCGCTGTGAAAATCATGTAGAGTTTTGTCATATCTTTCCAAGGAGTACTTGTGCGTTCGATTCGGAGGTATATTTTAGGAGATATCGCATTTTGAACTCAGCTAGGTTGCTGTCCAAAAACTGAACGCAGGGGGTATCTTGTGGGCTGTTTGGGGCCAGCTAAATGTTGGAATTTAATTAACTTTTGTATACAAAACTTGTGGGGAATTTTATATAGATGCTTCTGGAGTCTTTGTTTGATATCACTGCTGTCATAATTTTAAAGATATGAAATTGTTAAGCAGCGTCGCTGCAGATTGGTGGGTGATGGGGAGAGTCGTCGCTCGCGACGAGTTTGGAATTGTGCCTAGGTGCGGCATTGCTTATGAGCGTTTGTTATGTGGATTTGTTCACTAAAATGTGTGTCAAAAACAGGTGGTGGACTTTTGAATCGTGCTTAGGGCTTTGTCCAAATTCCCGGTGAAGGCAAGTAAAACAGTGTTGGTTTATACCGTTGGTCGATTTAAGTGTCATGTACTTGATTCGTATCCATGTCAAATGTGTTCATCCTCATATTCCATTTTGATAATTGTTACGTGAAGTTAGTCATGTTATACTATTTACATATGATGAAGGCGTTGTTCAATCTTGTTACACGTGTTGATTATTATTTTGAAGACGTGGAAGTATATGTTTAACACATGTTAGATGAGGTGGTCTCATGTTGGTGTCATGCATAGTGCATCCATCATTCTTTGCATGGAAGTTTTGTCGCAATCATATGGTCCGACCGTACTGGTACAATAAGCATCATGCGTTACCCGAGGAGGGGTATGATGCAGCTTCATATCCTTAGAGGTATGAAGGCAGAAGTCATAACTGCATTTGTAGCCATGTGCATTCATGGGAGAAACATGGAACCTGTCATGGTTGCGTGGATATTGTGGATCTCCCCTTTATGTTTTATTTTGGGACTAGGTATTTGGTACCTTGTATACTTGCTGCATTTTAATATTCAAGAAGGGAGTTGTGAACTTCGTGGTTGTTAAAACACGGTTTGTTTACATTGTCCAATTGTTGTTTGATCATTTTACTTGCTGAGATGTGTCATCTCACTCTTGCATTATTTGATGCAGGCACTTGAACTTTGCTTGGGGAAAGGTGGGAAGTAGCAGCACGATCACTACACGCTTAAATAAGTATACCACTACTTAGTAATGATGTTAAACAGGGGTTTCAAGTCAAGGAGGTTGATTGTTATGAAATAGTGTGAGCCAGGGATCTATTATGTTCTAGTCTTTATGGTGGTCATAATTTTTGGTTGGCTGAATTAATTTTGTTTTGAATGTTTATGTCTACCTTGGCATCCTAATTATACACTGCGGATTACCTTTCTTTGGCATCATGTATAAACTCTGTGTTCCTCTCGTTATGCTACTTTCAAGGGAGGTGCTGTCGAATTTTTTTTACTTTCTGTCTCCATTTATTTTTATGCTTTCTAATTTGTGGGAAGGGTTTTTGGTAACACCCATTGTGTGGGAGTAACGGGGTGTTACAGTTCGTATCATAGGCAGGTAGGTTGTAGGTCCTAAAGTGAAATAATGATAAATTGACACACTGCACATATAGGATGGGTTTCTTGCTTTACTATTGATATATTATGAACTTGTTAGTGCTAGTTTGACATTATTTGATGTGGTGCTATGCCAATTTTATTTACTTATTTACTTACTCCTGTGGATGCAGTTATGCCTCCTCGTAGGGCTCGTGGCAGCCCACAAGATCCTAGTGGGGATTCTATGAGTCTGACGGCAATGTTAGCCGTGATGTAGTCCATGCAGCAGGAGTTGGCCATTCTGAGGCAAGCTATTCCTGTTGCCCCTGCTGGTGCTGCTCATGGTGTCAAGGGTGGAGGAGTGCCCAGGGGCATTGTCCCTGCGGGTGCTACTCCAGGTGATGGGGCTAAGGTGCCCCTTCCCGTCAGTGGTCTCCCTCTGATGCAATGGATGGGCATGAAGTTGGACACCTTTGATGGCAATGGTACTCCAGTTGAGGCGGCGGATTGGCTGACTTATGTGGAGGATAAGATGGATGTTTTCGAGATTGTGTATGGAGACCGTGTTCGTTTTGTCACACAACTTTTGAAGGGGGAGGCTCAAATTTGGTGGAGAGGCGTGCAGGCAGCTCACTCCTTACTAGGAGTCCTGTCATTGGAGGTTTTCATCAGGCAGTTTGAGAGGAGGTTCTACCCGGTCACCTTCCTGGAGAAAATGAAGATTGATTTATAGTCTTTCAAGCAGGAGAAGAAGTCCGTCACAGAGTATGAAGTGGGCTTTAACAAGATGGTCCGCGAGCCAGTTCTGTTAGGGCCTGTTCCGTCAGGGCCTGAAACCTTCTATCAAGCATGCTCTAGGGGCCTTTCCGTTGGTGGATTTTCGTACTACGGTGGAGCAGGCATTGGGCGTGGAGATGCAACATCAGTATACCATGGAATCTTAGAAGTCTTCGGGTGTTGATCAGTCTCGTGGCCAGGACGCGAGCAGGGCCAACACTAGGGGTCCAGCCCACAAGAGGGGAAAGTCGCAACAGCAGCGTCACCACTCCTATCGTGGAAAATCCTCTGATTCTGGTACTTCAGGAGGGAGTACTCAGAGGTATCGGGCTGTTCCTAAGCCTGGGCTGGGGTTGGTGTGTTTCCGTTGTGGTGAAGCGCATCGCCGTGCCGAGTGTCAGTGGAGTGGCAGGTGCTCTATCTGCAGCCAGGATCACAAGGATGTGGTGTGTAGGAGGAATCCCAATGGGAAGCTCATATGGGAGCTAGTTACTTCTTCCTCTTCGCAGGGCACTGTCAACGTGATGTCAATCGCTTAGCAGTAATTTTCTGTACCACCCCCTCAGCAGCAGTTCTATATGCCCGGGGCTTCTCAGTTCGTGCCTATGCCAGGTTTCCCTCAGTACTTGGTCGCGCCTACTCCTGCACCAACCGCTCCTGTACCATCCCAGTTTGGGGCTCCGCGGCTGCCTCATCCTTCGACTCCGTGGGGTTCTTCTGTTAATTTCACTCCGGGAGCTTCCTCTTCCGCGAGTGTTTCTGGAGCTTATGTGCTACCCTCTGCGGATGGCAGAGAGCAGGGAGACATGGTGACAGGTACAATTTCAGTTGATTCATTGGTTGCCCATGCTCTTTTTGACTCTAGCTCTAGTTGTTCGTTTGTTTCGGAGGATTTTGTGTCGCGTGCTGGTCCTTCGGTGCAGAGGATGGGTCATCCAATCATGGTTAGTTCTGCTAATGTGTAACACCCTAGGTGTTGCCCAAGGCCCTGGCTCAATGCATGCACCTATAGCCTATTATCACATGTGTTTAGATGAGAAGGAGGGGCACCAAAACCTTAGAAACCATGGCTTAATTAAGTAAGGATCATGAGAAAAAGGAATACCCTAGCTTTTCATGTATCTTCACCTATGAAACAGGTTCTAAAACCCTAGTTCCCCTCTTAAGCCATTAAACCCCCAAGCCTTGGATTAGTGAGAAGGGGAAGCAAATGATCATTTCATGACTTAAACACTTTACCAAAGTTGAAGTACATTAATATATCTACAAAATATAGTAAGTGAGGTATTACAAAAAGGTCCAACAAAAACCCCAAATCAGCCACTAATTGGAGAGCACCCTAGAGAAATCCATTTTTTCTCTAAGTCAAAAATCAGCCCTAATCTAAAGATCAGAAGTGCTCACTTATTTGTTGGTGCTAAAACCACATTGTCCAAATAACAAAAAGTAGCCAAACTACATAAGGCACACCCCTGAAAAGTTTGAAACCAAACCAGGGTCGTTTGACATGGTTTGGCATCTGTTTTGTCGCGAGATGAACAGTGCAGACAAACAAGACTTGTCGCCACCATATCTTCCAAGCCAGACCCGATCTCTCCTTGGAACTCACATGAACTAGATAGCTCTAGGTGCAGGGAAGAAATCTTACACAAGTCATATGGCAAGATTCGGAAGTTTGGGTCCTCAGCAAGCACAAGAACTTGGGTAGAATAACACGACCACGTGTTCGACGCGCCTTGGCAACGACAGAGCACGCCCTGACGCTCGGCCCCGCGCGCGGCGCGCGGCGCCAACACCGCGCCCACTCCCGCGCCCGCGGCTATAAAGCCAACCTCAGCCTTGACCGTATGCCCCCACTCGCTCCCAACCCTGCCCGAGCACAAGCTCACCGGCATTTGCCCCGCGTACGGCATGCCAGCGGCCGCCCAAACCCTGGCCACCGTAGACCGGCCGCTCCAGCCCTCCTCCACCCCGTCTGACTTCAATCGGCCGCCGTCGCACGTAGACCGAGCTACACGGTAAGCCATTCATCGATTCCTTGCGCCTACGGCATCCTTGACCTCCATTGAAGCTCCCCGTGCTATTCAATTGAACTCTACCGTCGTGAGCAGGCCGGAGCACGCGTCGCCGACGAGCCCGACCACCTGCGCACGTGGCCCACCCTACTCCGGCCATCACCGTTGGCGATCTGCCCCTCGACGTGACCACCAGGAGCTCCCGGACCTCACTCAGCCCTCCACCGGACTTCTCCTACCGCAGGTAAGCCGCGCCGCCGTTTTCCCCTCTGTGGCTACTGTTTTGGCGAGGAGGGAGCTCGGGTTAAGAAAGAGAAAAGCTAGGGGATTTTGGAAACGTCAGTGACTCTAGTGAATAGTTTCCAAGGGTGCGTATTTAAGGATTTGATTAAAAACAACCCCAGGGGCCCCAGTGCAAACCTGTTTTTCATAAACCTTTAAGATTTATTCTTTTAAATAAGTAGGGAACTTGAAAAATTCATAACTTGAGTTTTATTCAACCAAATTTGGTCAAACTAATTTTGCTAAGTCCTAAATATTATAAACTATTCACGAAAAATAATAAACACCCTGATTTCTGCAATATTTTTAGAGCTTGGATTTAAACAAGTATACTGCCCAAACCTTAATAAACAAAGAAAAAATGGATAGACTTTTAGACTAGGGCTAAGAAAAAAATTGGAGGGATACTTACCTAGAAGATGCACTGTTTAAAAATATTAAACTCCCTAGTATACTAGGATAAGAAGAAATTAACCATTAAAACATGTATTGGCCCAAACCTTAAGAAAATGAAAAAGGGAACTTAAAATAAGAACCAGAGAGCAACCACATTTTTCCTAGCTTGCTTAGGTGATATAGTTTATAAGAAAATTATGTTCAACCCTCTGTTAGTACAAAAGAAATGCACCACATTTTATTTTATAAAAACAATAAGAACTTAGAAAAATCATAGAAAAATAACCCTAAGGAGAAACCACCCCAATCCTTGGGATAACTACTATTATGCTAGTATGAATCTAGGAAAAATACAAGTTCTGTTGTTTGATATTTTTCAAATGACAATTTAGTTATATGTGCCTTTTTGACATTAAACTTTAGAAAATCACAACTAAATAACCCTTAATTCACTTTATGTGATTTTTGGCACAGAGACCTTTCATTACCCATAGATGTTGGCAAAAATAATTTTTAGTGCAGAACCCCCACCTAAATCAAAGTTGTAGTACAAATTGACCATCCACCCTCACTTTTGTTATTTTTGCCTAGAGTGTATCCTAATTATTCTTAACCACATATTTGTAGAACAGACTACAATGCTAAATATTAGCCCACTGTAATTTTTGCAACATTTTTGGAAAATTCTAAATCACTATGGTAGTTCAAGCCTACCTTAAAAACATAAGTAGAAAATGAAAAGGAGAATTATTAGAGATGAAGAATATTACCCCCACCCTTGCAACCAAACCTCCCTAAGTACCTACTAAAACCATGAAGGATGTCCAAACATCTTGATTCCAACAAAAACCTACTAGGCAAATATAGAACACTTAGAGCATCATATGATAAAGAAACCCTAGTACCACTGCCTTATAATATCTCACCCTACATCATGTTTACTAAATTTTTGCATCTCATTAACATACTTGTCTCTTATTCATTGCATTCGATAGATTGAAATCTCGCTGACAGAGAGTACGTCCTTATTCCGGAGCCAGGAGTTGCTCAGGAGGTAGTCCCTGAGCCAGCACCAGAGCCTGTTACTGAGGACCTGCCTAATCCAGCTGTTGAAGGCAAGCCCCGGTTTTATGCATAACCATTATATATGCTATTTTACTACACTTAATGTTTGTAGGCTTGTACTGTGCACTTAAGTGTAGGAGTTGACTGAAACCTTAGTTGCATGAACTCAGGATTCCTTTTGAGATGGATACTAGTATGCTAGGTCGAGTAGCTGCTTTACAAATTAGGGATCTCAGTAGAAGTCGAGTGATTTTTCTAGCACTCACGCGAGGTCAGGAATTTGTTGTATCCATTTTTATATTGGAATGATGATGGTCTGTGGACAACAATCCATGGGGATGCGTTGTCTACAGGACGGAAATTGGAATAAGGATCAAGGTGTGGTACCGTGTGTCAAGCATTTGAACGTACTAAACACATGTCGAGAAATATGGTAAATTGGTAAGCCTAGTACCTGAGTGAACCTGCCCGCAGACTTTATCCCTCACGCGACCTGAGACGTAGTCTCCCATTCCGGTTATGGTGGGTACAAGTGCGGTCACTGCACGATGGCAGTCGAGGTCAGTGAGGCATTGTACGCCAAGGCAGTGAGCCCTGTTCTGTTGCCAGGGAATCGATGAGGACGGTTGATATGTGTGGGGACCGAGTGCCTCGCCACGTCGTGTGTTTAGGTTTACCTTGCAAGGTTAAAAACTCGATTCTCGATTCAAATCGTCTGCTTCTCGCAGCTAATGAGACTGCTTTATCCATGCTTCTACATTGAGTAATAAGTGGAAATGAGGTGACTAGCAAAAGACGTTGATTGATAAAATGTTTGACACCATGTATGATTAGCTAGATACTCTTCTAGTCTAAAGGATTACACTAAAATTTGAAAAGCTAAAACTTGATTTTAGACTCAGCTAGTGCTTTTGGCAAACCAAACCCCTCAGCCAAACAACTGCATGTCTAGAGGTAGAGGAGTAGACTCCTCACACCGGGTAAGTCTAGCTGAGTATTAGTGTACTCAGCCTTGCTTGTGGCATAATTTTTGTAGATACCTCCTTGATTTAGTTGTTGGTGTGACTTGGTCTTTATCCCCACCACTGGGATAGACGGTCGGGTGGGTCACTGCTTCCGCAGGAGAGGACCAGGAGGAGTAGCATGGCCAGGCTTCGCCATGTTACTCGGTTTTCTCCGTAGTTATTTTCGCTGCATTAAAATTTATGGTTATTATTTCTGAAACTCCGATAATGTAATCACTAATGATACTTTCTTAATTTATGGTATTATGTTTTATTGTATTACTCTGTGCCTCACCTTCGAGTGAGCTAGTGGTATTCGATCCTGGATAAGTGGCTTTATCAGACTAGATCCGAGGGACTGACGGGTTATTCCGGTTTAAGTGTGTTGCTGCCTTTAAGGGTGCGACTTGGGCACTTAAGCTGGAATAATTTGGGCAGTTCCGCCACATAATGGCTCCATTTGTAGCTGTTTAGTCTGCCAGGGTTGTTCCGTCATTCTTGCGGATGAGGTATTTTTAGCGAATCTGGTGGTGATTTCCTTGGGGTCGTTTGATGTTATTTTGGGTATGGATTGGTTAACTCGGTATCACACAGTTATATCCTGTTTTTGGAAGATAGTGTCATTGCAGGCGTTGTCGTGTAGGGAGGTGGTATTCTTGGGGAGTTCTCCAAAGTTCACTCTCTCCCTGTTGACTCAATTACTTCCGGATCATCGGTCAAGGAAGTCAGGAATTTTCTTCTCCATGGTGGTGGAGAGTGGGACTGCCTTGCGGGTGCAGGACATCCGTGTGGTGTGTGATTATGCCGACGTGTTTCCAGTGGAGCTTCTAGGCATTCCACTGGAGTGTGGTGCGGCTTTTGAAAACAAACTAATTCCAGGTACGCAGCCTATTCATAAGGCCCCGTATCGGATGGCTCCAAAGGAGCAGGTGAAATTGAAGCGGCAATTGGATGATCTGCTGGCTAAGGGTTTCATTAGGCCTAGCAGGTCACCATGGGCTTCCCAGTATTGTTTGTTGAGAAGAAGGATAAAAGCAAGAGGTTATGTGTGGATTATCGTGCTTTAAATCATGTGACAATCAAGAATAAATATCCGCTACCTCGTATTGAGGTTCTCTTTGAACAGTTGAGGGGTGCCCAGGTGTTCTCTAAAATTGATTTGAACTCTGGTTATCATCAGTTGAGGATTCGTGAGGAGGATATTGAGAAGACAGCTTTTTGCACCAGGTATGGGCATTTCGAGTTCATAGTCATGTCTTTTGGCTTAACTAATGCCCCTGTTGCTTTTATGGAAACAATGAATAGGATGTTACATGAGTTCTTGGACGACTTTGTGGTCGTGTTTCTGGATGATATTCTGATTTATTCAAAAACGGAGGAAGAGCATGAGCGACATCTCCGTCTCGTTCTGGGTGCTCTTGGAAAGAATCAGTTTTATGGCAAATTGAAGAAGTGTGCTTTTTGGCTGTCTAAAGTTGCTTTCCTGGGTCATGTGATTAATCAGCAGGGCATTGCGTTTGATCGCAATAATGTGGCTGTTGTGGTGGAGTGGAAGAGACCCTCTAGTGTCTCAGAAATCTGAAGTTTCTTGGGGTTTACCGGATATTATCGGTGTTTCATGCCAAATTTTTCCAGCATTGCTAAGCCTTTGACTAGACTCTTGGAGAAGGGTGTTCTTTTCGTCTGGTCCAACGATTGCGAGGTCAGTTATTAGGCATTGCAGAACAAGCTGGTGAACGCCCCTATCTTAGCCTTTCCTGAGAGTGGTAAGCATTTCACAGTTTATACAGATGCTTCTCGTATTGGTCTTGGTTGTGTGTTGATGTAGGAAGGCAAAGTGATTGCTTATGGTTCAAGGTAGTTGAGGAAGCATGAGGGGAATTATCTAACTCATGACCTCGAATTGGTCGTGGTGGTCTTTGCCCTAAAATAGTGGAGGCATTATCTTTATTGCGAATCTTGCGACATCTACACCGATCATAAGAGCCTCAAGTGTATTTTCACTCAGAAGGAGCTGAATTTGAGGCAGTGTCGGTGGCTTGAGTTGATAAAGGATTATGATCTATCCATTCATTATCACCTGGGAAAGGCAAATGTGGTGGCTGATGCCCTTAGCAGGTTCGGGGTTCCAAAAGTGGCCTTGCCTTTGATCGCAGATCTGGACCGTATGGGGGTCGCTTTGTGCTATGTCGGCACCGCTAGAGAGGGGACTCGGATGCTCATTCAATCCTCCCTTCTGGAGAGAGTGTGCGTGGCTCAGCAGCAGGATCGTTTGTTGCAGGAAGCTCAAAAGAGGGTCGGCGATAGTAAACCCCGTGAGTTCACCATTGATGAGAATGATTTGGTTCATTTCAGGGGCCGTCTTTGTGTGCCTCAGAAATCAGAGGTGAAGATGGACATCTTGAGAGAAGCTCATAAAATGTCGTACACCGTTCACCCAGGCAAAACCAAAATGTACAGAGATTTGAAGCAAAACTTCTGGTGGAAGAGGATGAAGGTTGACGTTTCTAAGTATGTGGTCGCCTATGAAGTATGTCAGCGCGTGAAGGCCGAGCATAAGAGGCCTGCAGGTTTATTGAAACCATTGGAAATTCTGGAGTGGAAGTGGGAGCATATCACCATGGATTTTGTGGTTGGCTTACCTCGTTCTCCTCGGGGCAGGGATGCTATATGGGTGGTAGTGGATCGCTTGACTAAGTCTACGCACTTTATTCCCATAAAGACCACAAATTCAGCTTCAGAGTTGGTTCCCTTGTATATGAAAAAACTAATCAGGCTTCACGTGGTGCCTAAGTCTATTGTTTTAGATTGAAACTCCAAATTTGTATCCAAATTCTGGGAGAGTCTTCACAGTGCATTGGGTACCAAGCTCTCTCTAGTGTTGCTTTTCACCCTTAGACTGATGGTCAGTCGGAGCGAACTATCCAAACCTTGGAAGATATGTTGCGTGCTTGTGTTCTGTCTTGGAAGGGTAGCTGGGAGGATCATCTCGCCTTGGCCGAGTTCGCTTATAACAATAGCTACCAGGCTAGCATCAAGATGTCACCATTGAGGCCTTATATGGCAGGCAGTGTATCTCCCCTTTGTGCTGGGATACTTTGGGAGAGAGATCTCTGGTTGGTCCTGATTGGGTTCAGCAGACATCTGAGAAGGTTCGGGAAATTCGTCAGAATATTTTGGCCGCTCAGAGCCGTCAGAAGAGTTATGCTGTTATGAGGAGGCGGGACTTGGAATTTGCAGTGGGGGATCAAGTCCTTCTTAGGGTATCACCTACTAAAGGAGTTGTTCGGTTCGGTGTCTCTGGGAAGCTTAGCCCGAGATACATTGGACCGTTCTCTATCTTGGCCCGGGTTGGCAGCTTGGCTTACCACTTGCAATTGCCGGATTCCATGGCAGGGGTGCACCCGGTATTTCATGTCTCTATGTTGAGGAAGTTTTTGCGGGATCTGGACCATCAAATCGAGTTGGAACTGATTGCTGTGCAGCAGGATCTAACTCTGGAGTGTCGTCCGGTGCGTATCTTGGAGTCCTCGGAGCGTATCATGAGAAGGAGATCAATTAAGTATGTTAAGGTCTTGTGGACTAATCAGTCTGAGCGCGAGGCTACTTGGGAACTTGAGGAGCTGATGCGGCAGAAGTACCCCGAACTTTTCGTTATGGGTGAGTTTCTCTGTCTTCGCTAATCTTTCGTTTAGTTGTTCTGATAGAAGCGACGAAATTCGAGGTCGAATTCTTTTTTAAAGGTGGGGGGTAGCGTGTGATACCCAATTTTCTGAAAAGAAGTTAAAGTTTATTTTTTTCTCTTTTCTCCGTGTCCTGTGCTATTGGGGTTTGGAGTTTTAGGAGGCATACCTCAGTGAAACAGTAGAACTTTTTTTTGACTTGTACGCTGGGGTCGGGAGCACAGACGTGAGAGCGGGTTTGGGTCATTGATCTCGATCCGACGGATGGGATGTAAAGCCCAAAATCTATATAGAAAAAAAATATTAGGATAAACAAATAAGTACACTTAGGTGTTCTTGTTTTGAGAATTAGTTAATTCCCTTTTTCCTTATGCACACTCAATTAAGGAAATCAAAGTAGTCAAATAGCAAACAAATAGTACCACAAAAAGTGGTGTAGTTCAAAAGCTAGATGTAAGTCTTGAAATAAAAAGTATAAGTTGAAATTAATAACTAGAAGAAAGATTCTCCATCTATTCATTATTTCCTTTGTAAACTATAACGCTCTTTAAAAATATTTTTTAAGTAAAATGAATCCTAGTAAACGTTATATATTACTTTCCTCTAAATAAGTGAAATAATGGATATTCATTATTTGTTGAGCTTGGAATTTGATCACACACTAGTAATAATTTCCTAAAGAGAAATAATATGGATGCATGACATACTTTGAGCTTTTAACTAAACAAAGGAACAGAATAATTAAATTAAATATATATGTTAATAGAAATATATACTTAATATTCACACCGCTATAATGGATGTGCATGTAGATTAAAAAAAATTGAAACTCATATTTGAATATGAATTTTGAAGGTGGAATTTAAAATAGAAAAGAAAACATAAAATAATAAAAGAGCTCCTAACCACGCTTGGGCCGAATCCCACGGCGAGGCCCAAAACCCCACCTTCATCCCTTCTCCCGCACGGCCCAGCGCGCGCGTGCGCTTCCTTCTTCGCTGACATGTGGAGAGGAAGAGGATAGTACTGACAGGTGGGGATCACTGATCCAACAGTCCACATGTCATCATACCCCTTCGGCCATGGCATAGTTCATAAATAGCCCCTCAGCTTATCGAAAATAAACACGCCGTCCACCCTTATGCTGTTAATATTACGGATTGGTCCTGAACTTTATGAGTTAGACCCTATGCTTTTATAGAATTGTGTGCGCAGTCCAGAACCAATAGGAAATTCTGAATTAAATAAGGAAAATGGGATTTTAGTATAGAAATAAATCTTGAAACTTATTTAATTCATATTTAGCTCATTTTAACTCCGATTCAATCCATTCAAGTTTCGTTAGCTTCGTAATAACATTATCTATGCAATGACAACATTAGTTTTATTATAACACATAATCTTATAATTGGATATTGTTTAATTTGTGTTTAGTGGCTTAAGTTTGCTAGTTAAAGATAACCTATCTATAATTAAAATCTAACTAAAATATGATTTTAGTCAAGTCATAATCGAGATCGAAGTTGAGTTAATTAATTATAGTATATTTTCTCATATGATGTATAATCACGAATTTATATTATAAGTTTAATATTTAAACACGTAAATCTTCAGAAAATTGTATCTTATTAACTGTAACTCCTATTTTAGTGGTTCTCGAACCCACGATCTTGTAGCTTCACGTAGATTATTAATACGCAGTTTGTTCTTATGTTTGGTGTGATGTTAATTTTGTCTATACCATGTTTGTTTGTATTGCTATGACTAGCGCGAGGCTACATGTCATCTGAAGATCATTCTAGTACCTGGAATCTCAAGTCCCAGGCAAGTTGTGCCCTTGATCACTTCTTTTACCCAGTCATGTTCTAATTAATCATAATGATCTGCATAGGTTAATTTTGATGGGACCCAATAGGTTACCCTAGTTTGACTATCTTTATACCTTGTTTACCACTGAATTTTTGGGTCGTACATGCTATTGCTTTATGTGGTTTTGGGTATGGAGATATACTTTATTCATGATTATACTTTTGTTATCAGTTGTTATTTACTGTTCATGATAAGATCATTATGTTAATTGGAACATGGAGAGACCACCCGGGAAAACAGTGCTACCACAAGGGTAGTATGGGATGCCCTTGGCTAATTAATTAGGAAAGTTAGTGGATGACTACCTTACCCGAAAGGGGCAAGGGCAGTAGGGGAGTGGTCAGTGTAGGGAGGTCCTTGGGTTGATATTGCTGCGATGGTGGTCAGGCGAGGGATCCCTGCATTGGAGCTTCCTATAAACTGTAGCGTGTTTTCTGAAGCTAGTGGAACTTTGTAAAGGCCTCGTAGTGTTACCATGCCTCGCTTCCTTGGTAGAGGTGTATGGGGCCCGTACAACCCCGTGGCAGATGGGTAACATGACTTGTGGGAAAAGATGTGCAACCTCTGCAGAGTGTAAAACTGGTATACTAGCCGTGCTCACAGTCATGAGCAGCTCGAACCCTCACATGATTAATTTATGGAACTTAAATTCAATTTGTCATATGCATTGCATCGCAGGTGTAGATATTACTTTTGTTCTACTACTTAATTGGGTTGGTATTTACTTGTACTTAGTAATTGCTAATAAAATTTTGACCAACTTTAAAAGCAATGCTCAGCTACACCCATCCTCCTTGGTAAGCCTTACACTTCATGAGCTCCCACCTTTGGCGAGTTCATGCACATTATTCCCCACAACTTGTTGAGCTATGAACGTATGTGAGCTCACTCTTGCTGTCTCACACCCCCCACAGGTCAAGAACAGGTACCACAGTATGAGGCGCATGGAGGATGCTGTGATGTGTTCGTGAGTGGTCTAGGCCGTCGTCTCCCAGTCAACTTTGGGTTGCTGGATCGTTGTCTTTATATGATGTAAATATTTATTTATTTTGTATAGAACTCATGTTATGTAGTAAAGATGTGACATTCAATCCTATGCCATGATTCATCATATGTGTGAGACTTGGTCCCAGCACACCTGGTGATTATGTTTGCGCCCGAGTCTTGGTGCCCCTAAACCCGGGTGTGACATAAGTGGTATTAGAGGAATGTTGACTGTAGAATGAAACCTAGATAGAACTGGATAACCCTTACATACTTACCTCTGCTACTCTAATTCTTTCTAAACTTTTCTTAATCTTTTCTGATCCACTGCTGCTTTACTCTGATTACTCTTACCTTTTCTTTTCTAAAGACAAAAGTGGATTTCACACTTTGAAATCCTGTACCTAAATTGACTTTTAGGAATAGGAGACCTAATCTTAGGAACAAAAACAAAACTATATTTTTTTATACCTATGAATTTGAATGTTTGTTCTTATGATACTTGTCTGATTTGGATATTTGATTGAGTGTGATGAGTTGTGGAGTAATGTCCACATTTACATCTGCATATACATCTAAGCATAAAGGAGAGTATTTATAAAATAACTAGACAATCTAGATTATCCCCATTAAAATGTATCTAGTATTCCGTATCTATCTCATCTTGACAGATTTTATCTTACCTTTGGACATTCACCTCATACAACTAGTTACCCTAGTCTTGACATAAAACATCAGGTCAAGCCCTGCCAAAGAATCTTCACTACATAACCAACTATTAGCTTATTCATTCTGCCTAACAAATAATTTCCTTTGCAAAACTATCTTACCATATGCTTCTAACTCTGATGGTCAATACCAGGAAGGGTGGTGGAATTGATCTACCTGCCAATCCATATAACCGGAGGGTGCTCAGACAACAACAGCAAGCAGAGATGAATCCTCCAAATCCTCCACCAGTCGGTGCTGATCCAATAATGTTAGCCCAAATGCGAATAATGCAGCAAATGGTGGACCCTATGGCAGACATACACGCACAGATGCGACAGAAGTATCAAGAGATACGCCAAGAAAGAGTGGATATACACCGAGAGATGCGCCAAGAGTGGGAGGAGATACGTCAAGAGAGAAGGGCGCAACAGCAACAGCAACAAGCACCCCAGCCTCCACCACCACCACCAGTTCCACCCTGGGGCAAGCACCGGGAATTCATGAGCCACAGACCACCCAACTTCTCCAACTATGTGGATCCGCTACAAGCAGATGACTGGCTAAAGTCTGTAGAGAAGATGCCCAACATAGCTCAATGCCCGGACAGAGAGAAAGTGCTCTACGCATCAGGTCGTCTTACTAGTCCCGCTGCGGATTGGTGGGATGTGTATTGTGCTGCTCATGCCGCCGCCAACACAATCACCTGGGCAGAATTCTCCACGCAATTCAGGAATTACCATATTCCTGCTGGACTCATGAAGATTAAAAGAAATGAGTTTCTATCCCTCAAGCAAGGAAGTATGTCCGTGAGTGAGTATAGGGACAGATTTATTCAGCTATCTCGATATGCTCCTAGGGATGTTGAGGATGATGAGAAGAAGCAGGAGCTCTTTCTGGATGGTTTGATTGGACCCTTGCAATATCAACTGGTATCGCACACATTCCCGTCCTTCCAAAGGCTACTTGACAAAGCTATTGCTGTAGAAAACAAGAGGTGTGAGTTTGGAGAGAAAAGAAGGGGTGCTAACCAAGGACAGGCTGGAAGTAGTTCCTGTCCTCGCTATAGTACCACTCCAAGTACACCAGCTTGTGGCAGTTCCGAGCAGCCAACCCAACAGACACAAACTGCTACTCCGCAAGCAAGCACCCCAGCAGGACCCATTTCTCCTAACACATCCACCAACAGGGCATGCTTCAAGTGTGAACAACCGGGGCACTATGCCAACTACTGTCCCAACAGGGCTACCTACACTACACCAGCTCCAATGAAGCAAGGTCAGGCTTCGGCAGGAAAAAGTCAACCCCTATCTGTCAACCGGGGACAAGCCGATCATGCCGAAGTAGAAGTTGAACATGGTGAACTTGAAATTCAAGAAGTGCTGGTTGAAGATGAAGTAATCGGGGAAGAAGTCAACGAGCAACAAGAGTAGAGCATATAGCATATATATAAAAATAAACATACATATATATATATACTTATACTTAAGTACTATCTGTAAGACGTAAATATTAATTTAGAAGTACCTAGTATTTTACTATTTTAGTAATAATAATATGTAATACCCAATTTGTAATTTGTAAGAGCTAATATCAAAGGGAGAAACAAGTTCACTTTATCTATGTGGGAGTTTGAACTTTTGTGCCATCACATGTGAACACCATATTTTAAAATAGATAGTTATAAAATATATGCCAGTAAATCATTGCATCATGCTGAGATTTTTATTTTGTGTGTATTTTGTGACAACATAAAATGACCAGAAATATATTAAAAAGCTCAAAGTGGAATTTAAACTCTAAAAAGGAATTCCGGAATTTTGAAAAAGAGAGCAAACAAATATTATGTGATATAAAAATATAAATAATAACATATAAATATATCTCCAAATTAGAACTTGTCATAATTTGAGGATAAATTGGTCACAAGTTTGAATCTAAACTAGAATTTAAATTTGAATTTGAAAGTCAAAAAGGAAAAAAAAGAGAAAACAAAAAATGAAAATAAAAAGGAAAAAGAAAGAGGGAAGGGCGAGATGGGCCTAATTCCCTACCACCGGCCCACTTCTCTGGCCTCGTGTGGCCGGGATGCGCCCGCGCACGCTGAAGTCGTGGGCCGACTGGTCAGCTTCTAGCGTCACCGCCTGTCGCCGTGCGTGTGGCCGTTCTCCACTGGCATGTGGACCTGGCTCGTCACCTGGCTTCCGCGAATAGCGTGCACGTTGCTCAGCGAGTGGGACCTACATAGCAGTACCTTCTCTCCTCTTTCTCAAGTCCGCGCGGAGGATTCAGCGGGCGCAAAATCTGGGCGCCGTTGCGACTTGGGCGCCCGATTGAGGACTATAAGTCGCGACCCATACCCCGTATCTTCTCCCCACCCCTTCCTCTCTCCGGATTTCTAGCCACCTTGGCGTGGGAGAAGTGCTAAGACATTCCGTCGTGTGGTTGTGCCACCATCACCCTGCACAGCCATTATAGCCGCTAGGATCGTCGTATTTCGGCTCGGGGGCTTCGGTTGAGTGCTGGCGTGTCATCCGTGGCGAATTAGCGAAAGGGCGACCGGTGCTGCGTTCGGATTTGGGCGTCGGTCTCGGTGTTCCGCCGCGCACCGATTGGAAGGGAATCGACGCTCTTGAATCTCTATGAGTGCCTCTGGACGATATCCTGCGGTCAACCGCTTCGTGTTATCGTTTTTAGATCATAGCTAGGGCGCAGGGATCGGGGATTCGGGAATCCCAGCGATGGTGCCACCGTGGATCACTGGTCGGCGTCGCTGGCATGATCCCGAGTGGAAGGAAACGTCTGGGCCGCTCGTCTGTTGATCGACTGTGACGATTAGACGCTTGCGTACCGATTCGACCGGGTGATCATGGTATGTTCGATCTCGATCCTGCACGCTCGGATTTGTTCTGGTTGTTTAAAATCTAGGCCATAGATCTCTCATCCAATGCTTGTCGTAGCATACTGTTTCGCGTATGACTGGATTTAATCTGGGCGCTCCTGTTGGGGGGCCTTCGGCTTCCGAAGGTCCTCAAAAACGTGATTTGACAGTGTTTCTGGAGTGTAATACATGAACAGGTACCTTCGGACATGGACCCTTCGGACATGTCAAAATCGCTGTATGAAGAAACACAAGGAGAACGAAGGATGGAACAGAGCCGAAGCTGTGCGCAAGGAAGCTTCGACATGTTGGCAGAAAAGAGGAAACCGACTTAAAGAGGAAAAGACTATCAAGACCCCGATAAATTACTATAGAGTTATTATCAAATGCAAAGGGCCTAGATGTAATTTTATATGGGCTACGACCCGTGCCTATAAATAGGTGAACAGTACTCCCGTACTGTTCACGCTGACTTGGCATTTGCTTTTGCGTCACGCTTGTACCTTTGCTTTCTTTCAAGCCGAAGGTACTCTTGTAACTTAATGTCATTTATATTTTTCCATATTAATAAAATAAAAATGAGCTGATAATGATATATAAATGTTCATGCTATCTTTCGTATTTCATGTGTTTCTCATTTTCACTATCATGTGTCGTAATGACGAAGGTATGTCCTTCATGTCCTTCGTCCGAAGATCGTTATATCCCAAGGGAAATAATGCTCAGAAAGACGAAGGACATTAATCATTTAACCTCCTTTTGTGTTGCCTTGTTCTTAATTCATAGCATTTGAGAACAAGTTCCCAACATTGGCGCCCACCTCTGGTGAACCCTTTTTGGCCACCTTCGGCAAGCATCGACCTTCGTCATGCCGCCAAAGAAAGCTTCAGCAACAGGGGCTGCTGCTCTGCAACCGCTGGACCCGAACCAGGAGACCCTTTCTCTTTGGGAAGCCCGAAGCCAGAAGAGGAAGGCCACCAGTCCAATGCCTCAGGAGGACGATTTGGACCAAGAAGTCAGGAACATGGAAATGCTGCATCAACAAGTGCAAAAGAAGAAAGAAAAGATGGCCCGTCTAGCTGACCTACAAAGGCAGATAGACGAAGCCTCTGAAGAGGTTCGTCATCTTACGCAAGATGAGCAGAACCGAAGGCCCTAGTACAAAGAGCATCACCAAGAGGGCCTTGTCAACGAGGATGATTGGTATGAGGATTTCCATCATGGAAATTTTGCTTTTGATGATGCTTCTCCTCTGTCAGCAGAACTGCAGGCTACACCTTGGCCCCCGTCTTACAAACCACCTCAGCTCCCAATGTATGACGGACACTCAGGTCCGAAGCAATTTCTGATGAGCTACGAAGCAACCATATCTTCATATGGTGGCAATACTGCAGTCATGGCGAAGTCCTTCGTCATGGCAGTCAAAAATGTTGCACAGACCTGGTACTCTTCTCTTCGGCCAGGAACAATCACATCGTGGCAAAAGCTGAAGGACATGCTCATCACCAGCTTTCAAGGGTTTCAGATGAAGCCGGTCACTGCTCAAGCTTTGTTCCAGTGCACTCAGGATCATGAAGAATACCATCATGCATATGTCCGAAGGTTCTTACGACTGAGGGCACAGGCACCAACGGTGCCTAATGAAATTGTTATTGAGGCCATGATTAAGGGGCTTCGGCCAGGACCTACAGCCCAATACTTCGCCAGGAAACCCCCTCGGACCCTGGAGAAGCTGCTTCAGAAGATGGACAAATATATCCGAGTAGATAATGACTTTCGACAAAGGAGGGAGGAAGCTTACAGGTTCTCTGAAATGACCAGGGGCTTCGGAGGGAGAATCCACCCTAGGCACGTCAGGTCTATCCATTCTACTCAGAATGACGATAGGGGAAGTCAGCAACAAAGGTCGTAGTAATCCTCTCAGGCTTCGGGGCAGCAACAGAACTATCCTCGGCCCCCAGCTCCAAGGGGCAGAGGCACCAGGGGCTTCGGAGGAAGGTTTGGGGATCAGCCCAGGAAAATTTACTGCCTATTCTGCGGTGAGGACAAGGGCCATACTATCAGGATGTGCCATGTCACCATTCAAAAACAGAAAGAGATAGCAGAAGCTACAGCCCAACAGAGCCAGACGAAGCAGGTTATGCATACTGCTTCGTACCACTCACCATACATTCCAGAGTATGTGGGTAACCATCCTGCAGTTTCTGTTGCTTCGGCAAGCCAACCTCAGGCATCTTGGCAACAGCCCCCCACCTCCACCACCAATGCAACCTGCTTATCCCCAAGGCTAGCAGCCAGAAGGGAGCCAGCACAGTCACTAGCAGAGAGACTTTAGGGAGCAGTCCGAAGCTCGCACAGTCAACAGTACTGTGCCAGAATCAAAGCACATCTACTAAGATATATCCTACCTTAGAAACAACTTTTACATTTGTTATCATTTACCTTTTCAATAAAGAACAATCATTGAAAACTCAGTTCTTTTGTTGTTTTCAATTTCTTGTAATAGCTTCGTCATTATCATAATGAATATACCTTCTTCAAACATCGACGAAGTTCTAAAGGTTTTGACGAAGGAATGCATTGCAAGCTATTGTCGAAGCAACAAAAGTCGTTCTTAAGGGAACACAACGTAAGTTTTCTGCTCAAAAGTCGTTCCAAAAGGGAATGCAGAGCTTACAGCGAAAAATAAACGCTGATATCGCCGAAATAGAAGGCGAAGAAGCTCCTAAGGTAGGCTTACAGCGAAAAGTCAACGCTGATACACCGAAAAATAAACGGTGAGGCCGAAAAATAAACGACAAAAAGATTGTGTGCTCCACTAGGGAATGTGTGTGTGCCTTCGGCGCAAATATCATTTTGCATGTCATTTACATCATTACATCATGTGCATAGCATAGCATCATACATCATATTGCATTAATGGCACAAGAAGGGGATGCAATGTTGACCCTCGGAAAGGTAGACAATGTTGACATACAATATTGAGCTTCGGAGATTGTTTCGAAGAAGTGCCAATGCACAAAATAAGTTTTCAAGAAATACAGCTTTGTCACTTTGATATGAAAAGGAGATCCATTGTTCACAAAGCATAATGTTTTTTCAGAAACTGTATATTTTCACGGAATATGGATATTCTTCACGAAGCATGAAAAGAAGGGAAGGTGTTTTTTCGCCGAAGGCTCAAAAATGGTATGTACGTAAAGTTTCATGCATCGTAAAGAGTTGAATTATAAACAACTTCTATATTACATTCAAAATTATAAAATATTACACACATTGTGCAGCAAATATTACATTCCAAATGTCTTTACAATAACAACTAATCTTCTTTTAAAACTACTTCTGCAGCTTCGTTTAATAGTTGATCAACAACTTTATCCATAATAGCTTCGGCCATTTTTATAATTTCATCATCCTCCTTTGCTCTGGGGTCCGCTAATGGCTCGGTGGGCTCTGGGGGAGAAGATAGTGTGGCTGTGATGCATAGCGTAAATTCGAAGTCATAAAATTAGAACATAAAGTCAAAAGTTATTAATTAATACCTATTCGCCTCTCAAGATCCGCACTTTTCTCAGCGGCCTCTGCTACTTTTCTAGCGTCGTGAATACCTTTTTCACTTTTCCTTATAATTTCTTGAGCCATCTCCCGACCACCATTTTCCCAGATGTCGGTAAAAATTTTTCCACCAACCAAGCTTGCTTCGGCCGAGGGGTCTTTTATACCTTCAATGCATAAGGCAGCCTCGGTCTGCGCCAAGGATTTCACATGTTCGCAGCCTCTCCTCTCCAAGATAGCGGCTATCCCCCTAGCACTCGAAAAGGCGCATATGTCCCCACGACCACTCAAAATTTCTTCAAAAGCTTCGGCCTCGCCGTTGATCCAGTCAATTGGACCTTCGGGATCTCCCAGTACGAAGTTGCTTTCATTCAAATATGCGCCGACGCTGGCGAAACTAGTCTTAATTGTTTCCACACATTTCATGGATTTTTCATAACATCTTTCTTTTGAAGACCGAAGTTCTGCAGTTGTTTTCTCCTAATGATTTTTCCAATAATCGCTGGCATCTCGGTCAGCTTCGGCAGTTGCGCATTTTAATTTCGCTTCAGCCAGCTGTTTCTGAAGATCTTCAATTTCGCACTTCTGGGCTTCAGCTTGGGCCTTGGAAGTAGCTTCGTCTTCTTTTATTTTATTAAGCAATGAGTTTAATATTTTATCTTTCTCAAGACCTTCGTTCCTTAGCTCAATCACTTCGGAACGAAGGTTATTCAACGCCATGGTACATCCCTCGTCCTCAGCGCTTTTCTGCGCTCTGAGGGCATTGCTAAGAATAAGGCCCTGCAAAAGGAATGTGGTGTTAAAAAATAAGCACACAAATTTTTAAAGCACACAAAAAGTTTATTTTCTCACCTTTAAGCTGTTGTACGCTAAGCTGTCGGCCAATTCATCTTTTGACAACACTGAGAGCCCGTCTTCTAGTGTTGGGAATCCGAAGCTTCTTGCCATCTCCCGGCAGACAGAGATCTCCTTGCTGTCTGGGAGACAATACAAGAAGTCTTCTTCTCCGCTGCCGTTGAAAATCAACGCCCCTTTGGATATTTCAATTTTTGGGCATAGAACTGAGCCTCTTGTTTTTCTTTTTCAGTCAACTTTTTCCCCGAAGCATGTCGTAAAACATAATTGAAAGCTTCGGAAAATGCTTCGGGGGCGGTAGTGCCAGTTTCTTCAGCCAAAATTTGTTCTGCTGCTTCTGTTTCTTTTTCCAAGGATTTCACCTTGGCGGGTTCTGAAGTCCCTGCTTCAGTCTCAGCTTGTTGCTTTGTAGCTTTGGCACCAAAAGCTTCAATTTGCACTTCGGGAGTTTCAACAATTTTCTTCGGAGTAGTGCTTGAAGACTTTATTGTCTCCAATACATCCAGTACATTAACCATCCTTTTTCTTTTGGGGGTCATCGCTGGACCTTTTTGGCTTTTTGGTACTTCAACTTCTGCTGAAGGACTTAAAATTTCTGTTGTCTTTGTCCTCTCAGCTCTTGGCTCTTCAATTTTTTCAGCCTTCGGCGTTGCAATCAGCTTGTCAATTTTCTGCGAAGGTGTAGGCTCTTTGGCTTTAGTAGAAGTAGAGGTCTCACCAACAAATTCGGGCACCAAGGCCGATTCGATGAAGCGTGGTCGGTGAGTAAGGACCTTCACTCTTTTCCTCTTTGGCACAGCCTCACTTAGAGCAACCGAAGTATCACCTTTTCCAGAAGTTGTGCTTTTTCTCTTTTGCCCTTTCAGCGGGTAGCGGTAATCAGGGTACACAAACCCAATACCATTGAAAACTCTATTCAGCCTTTTCTTTTTCTGCCCTCCGAAGGTCGCAGATAGAGCGTTATCTTCTGTCTTTGAATATGGTCCAAGCAGTTCATCGCTTGTAGCTTCGATGCATTTTAGCCAATCATCATCTGGCTCAATAAACTTACCCTCGTATCTGAAGGTGTATTTCAACCTAACTAGTCCACCTTCGTCAGGCTTGTTGATGGTTTCCTTTGGCATTTCCCATTGCTCTACAAGAGGCCACACTCTGAAGGCTATGTGCTCCTGGACTAAATCCCTCGTTCCGATGAAAGACTAGACTATGTCGAAGGCCTTTTGGCATTCTTCGGCTGCATCATTGATTTCCACCTTCGGCTTCCTAAGGCCGAAGCACTGCCAAATAGGATGCATGATAATATCTTTGATGTCTTCTCGTGCCTTTAAATCGTTTTTTATGTAAAACCATTCCTTCATCCAGTCCCCAGGCCATCTTTTTCGGAACGTTGGCATGGGACAGCTCGAGCCAGAGCGAGCGACGAAGCTATAACAGCCAAAATTGTTATGATATTGCTCTTTGCCCTAGGGTTTCGTCTCATATAACAATTCATGCATATTGCAAAAGCTTTTTGCATTTGGCTCCAAGCCCTGGCTCCTCACGGCCCAGACGAAGATTCTCATTCTTATGATTGCTTCGGGCATAATTTGATGAAGGTAGACTTGATAGATCTTTAAAACCTCAACCACAAATTTGCTTAATGGAAACCGAAGCCCAACTTTAAAAAAGCTTCGGAAGATCACAACTTCATTCTCTTCGGGAGTAGGCAGAGTCCTCTCTCCGTCATCAGCCCTTACAGTAGACATGCCCCGAAAATATCTTCCCCTCATATTATCGAGATGACTCTGTTTAATAGTTGATTTTCCAAAAACTGCATGACTTGGTCGCCAGGGTCGATCTTCGGAATCTTCTCCGCCACTTTCCACATCATAACTATCACTATCACCAGTGTCTTCAGATAAACCTTCTAAAATCTCCCTAGTAATCTTCTCTGTATTTGTCTTTGCTATCGATTCAATAAAGCCAAGATTCTTCTCCTCAGAAAGGCTCAGCTTCGTTTCAGCAATAGCTTTTTTGTCTTGAGACATCTTCGAAAATGTTGAAAGCGTGCTCTTAAAGCCGAAGCTAAAGAAAATCTAAAAAGCCAGGCAAGCGTTGGTGTGCAAAGAACTAAACGTTAGGAAGGCAAGAGCAGACGACAAGAAAGCGTGCTAAATGTGCTCGCGGTGCGCTCATATTTATACACCCAGGGCATTGCAAGTGGGAGGGTCCCGCTTGCCATTGACTGTTGCTATTCTAGCAAGAGGAAGGTGTTTTTTCGGACCTTCGGCTTAGGGCCTTCGTCCATATCGCAATCTGAATTTATCATCCTAACAAATTAATATTGCGAGGGGCTACTGTTGGGGGCCTTCGGCTTCCGAAGGTCCTCAAAAACGTGATTTGACAGTGTTTCTGGAGTGTAATACATGAACAGGTACCTTCGGACATGGACCCTTCGGACATGTCAAAATCACTGTATGAAGAAAAACAAGGAGAATGAAGGATGGAACAGAGCCGAAGTGTGCGCAAGGAAGCTTCGGCATGTTGGCAGAAAAGAGGAAACCGACTTAAAGAGGAAAAGACTATCAAGACCCCGATAAATTACTATAGAGTTACTAGGTGAGTGCCCGTACTTTGTTATGGCGACAACATGTTATAACAGGATATATACATTAAAAATTGACAAGAATACATATTGATCATTTGAAGGTATAGTAGCACATCCAAAAGCGCAGCGACAAAACATGTTGGCAACCATCCAATCCAATCCTAGGAGAGATTGTAGAACCATATTTTTAGGACAACATAGATAACCATTTCAGGTTTTCAAACATAATACAACGAGGGGGTCTATTTTAGCTCAATGAAAAATACATGATTCTAAATACTGTAAAATCAAGTTTTAGACCAAGAGTGCCAAGTTATTTATTCGAATGTGATGTCCTTTTTTCCAATTATCGGTAAACAGATAGCACACATGTTGCACAAAAACAGTAACTAAACCTAATTAGTTATACAACTGTAACCAGACTCCCAGGAGTTATTTATTTAAGATTACAATAGGTCAAATCAAGCAAAAAGATAGGAATGCCATGGTTGTAAGTCATAACTTATGCATATCAAGGGAGAATGATAGCAGTTATTTATTTCTCCATGAATAAATGAAAGTCCATTTGGTGCATCAAGGTTGCCTACACTTTTGGCCCTAAATGCTGATGTTTATCTCATCTTGGATTGATCCAACCTCTAAGAAGATGACAAAAGAAAATGCTCAAGCATCTCCAGACTTTTTGCCTATGTACCAGCAAATGCATAGTAGTTTGATATTGTACACTTTTAAAAAAAGGCATAATAGTAGTTTGATGCAAAAAAAATTGAACGAATTATCATAATTTATCAATATAACACATGATGGTAGATACATTGGTTGCCAAATCTGACCACAACATACCACTCAACCCTTGGAAAAAACACAGACATTCAAAGTAATGCTTACCAATGCATTAGTTACAATGTCTCATAAAAATCCAGTCTATATGAATTGCAGTTCTGACACTTTCAGTTTCCTTGTTTAATGAAGCTTGGAAGTTAGGAGCACCATACTGCCATTACATAGATAAATACAAATACAGATAATGAAGAGATGTGTTGGAGCCTCCATCTTGAATGGATGAACGCAAACCACCAAGGAAGTCCAGTATCACTTAGCAGTATTCCTAAACCAAGCAACAGTTGAAAATCGTCTATCACATCTGTGAAATGTTGTTTCCATGTTGTACACGGCAAAGAATGCTAGGTTTTGGTTAGTACTCCGAGAAACCTAGGGATATCCAAAACGTATTTGCTGTTAGCTGAAATCCAAAACATTTCACAGTTAGATGAAATTGATGTTACTGTAAGGATGGCAGAAATGAAAACTTACCCCTCCATCCACACTACCGAACTTGACAAATAGGTGATGGCGATCCAAAAGCTGTACCTGATCAACTACCATGCTGTAAGGACCTCATGAAAAAAATGTTTTATGAGAAAATGATTTGTATAGCAAAGAAGACAGGCCTTGACATCATCAGGCTATAATGCCCCAGAGTCAAAATGACTCAAATACACTCTACACGCTGAGTGAACCACACACTTCCCACAACCCACATAAGTTTCCATACTTGCTTCACATAAAAGGGCTAACCTGGGGTAGTGACATGAACTCTAGAAACCTTATAAGTTTGCCTAACCTGCCTTCAACAACCAAGTGGGATTCCAGCAACCCACTTATGTTTTCATACTTGCTTCACATAAAAGGACTAACCCGAGGTTAGTGACATGGATTCTAGAAACCTTCCCAACAACCCACTTACGTTTTTGTACTTGCTTCACATAGAAGGGCTAACCCAGGGTTAGTGACATGGACTCTAGGAACCTTATAAGTTTGTCTAACCCAAATCTCACATCAACACACACATGGGCCTAATTCAATCCAGCATGCAGGCTCAGACAATTACTATGGCTAAGCACCTAGCTAAAAGTACAGTAATTGCCCGTAAAGAATTAAAAGAACTTTTCAACTAACCAAGAAAAGGGAACATACATCAATGCAAACCGAAAAACAGAAAAGAATGTACCATGGTACCTTCCATATGATAAGATCAACATAATCTTGGAAGTGAAAATAGAACTTGTTTAGATGTTGGACCCTCTGCAAACAAATTCACTACTTCGAAGTTCAAACAAAAAGAGAAATATTTTCACTTTAATAAAGCATGTCTAGAAGGCAGTAATATCACCAAAAAAGGAATAAGCAATAAGAATGTTTTCATTTCAACATTTCAAATGAAGCAACAATCAGTACGCCAACAGGCATAGATAAAGTACTATTCTTTGTAAATGACAAATAGGTGGGCACATTTAATACAAATTTAAGCTTTCGTTAGTTATTTAAAAATGAGATTAATGTCAGAGTATATGTAAATGATCTAGTCATCTAGAATCAATAGAAGTTCAAATACTACTGGAAAATGGTTCAAACAAGATAGCTAACCGAAGTCTGATCTGGAACCTCATTCCACGTCTTGCAAAAAATATATGACAACAACCGTTGCTTTATGCCAGGAAGAAAAGAACCCCCATAACCAGTCTGCATGCATCAAATCCACTAAGAGGATCAAAGATAATTTCTCGTGTGCACAATCAACAGGAGAAAATAAACAACAGCAGTAGCAATCAAAGATTTGAGCACAAATACACATATGAAAGATGCAGGCATGTTTATATTCTTCAAGAGCGAATAATGTCAATAAGTGATAGAGGTTTGCAAATAGAACGAAAAATACATGCTTCTTTCAGTTCAAACTCGAAATTAGTTACTCCCTTTGTACCAACAAAAGCTTAAATATAGGCTACTAACGAAGACTTTGTGCACAATGTCAATGATATTTGTGTTTTTACCCTTGAGGGTAAGTGTCAATGGTACTGCGTGGAGTATTTGGAAAGAAAGAAATCATCGTCTCTTTGAAGGCAAATCTCTATCAGCTCAGAAAGAATGGGGGTTGTTTCGCCCAGATCCAAGCTGTTATGTTTGACAAAAATAAAAAGATACTGGTATTGCACTCTAAAAAAATAGGAACTTGGTTCTCAGTTATACAAACTATGGTACTGTGCAGGCAACAGTTCTAAACACCAAGAAAGAATAGTGCAATCAGTCTCAGAAGCAAACTGAAATATTGCCTCGCAATTCATATTCAGAAGCACACGATATCATTCATAGATTAACCACCAATTCATTATACAAAATGTGACTGCCAAGTAATTCATATTCAGAAGCACATGATATAATACTGCAATCAGTCTCAGAAGCAAACTAAAATATTGCCAAGTAATTCATAGATTAACAACCAATTCATTATACGAAATGTGACTACCAAGTAATTCATAGATTAACCACCAAGGAATGGGGTGTACCTGGATGTAGTCTTCAGCAATGTTTGAAGCAGTTTAACTCAGAAAAAGGTACTAAATGGATCCGTCGTGCAATGATATACAGTGAAATGTATCAACCATCAAAGGCAAGTGACTTGGTGTTACTTGCATCTTTCTGTTAACAAACGAAAAAACAAATATGATGAAAGGAATTTTTATAGTCAACGATAGCTCTAGGTTCAGCAGCTCTGACATTTGCAAAAAGTTTATTTCTTGGTTGGTTGAAAACAAAGTAGTGGGCATCCATGAACCAAAGCAAAAGGACAACAACATGTCCAACACTTTATAGTAGAAGAATCAGATCAAAATCAACCTGTTGAAACGAGATGACTTCGGAGCAGAATTATGTGCGCTCTACCTTGTCACATTTGATGGACCTGGAGACGGCAACGACCTTGATCCTGCTAGAAAGCATGACATGGACTCTATACAAATTAATATAATGATGTGGTTCATAAGAATTTAATTATGGACTAAACAAATTAATATCACGATGTGGACTATATAATTGAAACACTCAACTATGATTTCATAATGTACCTCGAACCTGTTTTTTGGTGATTACAATTTCTCAGTTAAGACAAGAACAATCCATCATAATAACTGAAATACTCTGATTATTATGGTTTGTAGTCATTTCATTCACAAGCATATAACATAAATGAAGATCACGCCCGAAATCCAAAGCTTTATTAAGAGTAATGCACATGTGAGAAAAATAGAATATTCAGATCCTACATATCTGCCCAGTTGAACAAATTCATAGTTCCTTTACCAATAGAGCACCAAAACCTAACATTCGTATACTGTTTTAACAATTTGAACATAGTGACGTATCATCTCTTGATAGATAATTCCATCAGCATGTGCGTAGAAGACAACTAATATGCATGCCTGATTTATTATCAAGAAAACAAGTTAGACTGCACAAACAGAGTTCAGTGTTCAGTATCGCTGATCCTGGTGGTAACCAAGCTTTTGTCTCATTTGATGTCAAAGGTGCTAACCAAATACATTGCGCAAGGGTCTCAACCTACATGTCAGAAGTGATGGAGTCAAGACTACCACCAGGTATGCAGGAGTCACAAATTGATCTAATGATTGGATTGCGGTTTGTGTCACTGAACCTTACAGGATTGGGGAAACAACCACCCGATGAAAAAAGGTTAGAGAAAATGCCAGCTAGGAGGGATGGGGGAAGCGAAGGCCGGCGTACGGGTCCGGCAGCAGATGGGGGAGGGAAGGGGAGGTAGACAAGGTGGTGGTGGTGCTTGGATCGGTCGGTACCTGGGAGGCGCGGACGCTGTCCTCTCGGGAGCCGGTGAGCCCTTTGCGCGGCGAGGTGGCGGCCATCGCGGAGCCTGGGCGCTGTCACGGGCGGCCCCCGCCCGCCCCCTCCTCGATCCCGTCCACTCTGCAGCCGTTCCCTCCAGGAGCACGACCGATTACGATGAACGGCGCCGCGGCACCGGAGCGCTCGCCCTCACCCTCGCCGCAGTAGCGCCCGCGTAGCCCGCCCCTATTCCTGTCGCCGCTGCTTGATTGTGGGATCTGCTGGCGTGATTCGAGGGCGCGGGATCCGCGCCGTCGAAGGAGCGCGCGGCTGCAGGAAGCGCGGAGGGAGGCGGTTTACGGATGCAGCGCGGATGGTGGCGGATGGAGCGCGAGAGGGCGGAGGGAGATGGAAGTCGCGGGGGATCCGCGTCGTCGAAGGAAGGAGCACGCGGCTGCAGGAAGCGCGAAGGGAGGCGAGCGCGGATGGTGGCGGATGGAGCGCGGAGGGAGATGGCAGGCGAGCGCGACGGCAGAACCAAGGAATTGTGGACGCCTACGATAGGCACATAATTAGTAGTAGAGATTATCAAATGCAAAAGGCCTGGATGTAATTTTACATGGGCTGCGACCCGTGCCTATAAATAGGTGAACAGTACTCCCGTACTGTTCACGCTGACTTGGCATTTGCTTTTGCGTCACGCTTGTACCTTTGCTTTCTTTCAAGCCGAAGGTACACTTGTAACTTAATGTCATTTCTATTTTTCCATATTAATAAAATAAAAATGAGCTGATAATGATATATAAATGTTCATGCTATCTTTCGTATTTCATGTGTTTCTCATTTTCACTATCATGTGTCGTAATGACGAAAGTATGTCCTTCATGTCCTTCGTCCGAAGATCGTTATATCCCAAGGGAAATAATGCTCAGAAGGACGAAGGACATTAATCATTTAACCTCCTTTTGTGTTGCATTGTTCTTAATTCATAGCATTTGAGAACAAGTTCCCAACAACTCCGTTTAAGATCGGCGGCTGTGAGCGCACCATAACCCCCTTCGCGAGCACATTAGTCAAAAGAGACCCTCTGTTTTTATATAATCAACCCACCGTCCTATAGGGAGGCAGTCTGTGTCTTGGAAGAATTGTAGATGAACCTCCTGGGTTTCTCTGGATTTGAGACCTGGTCCAGTGTAATATAAAACCAGAGAAACTAATCTATAAATGGGTTTTTAATAAATAAATAAATGTTAGAACTTGATTAAATCATAGAAAATCTATTTTTAGTCCAAATTAACCCATTCAACTTTCTAAATTTTTGTAATATTATTCTCTATCACTTAGAGACTCTGTTTTGTCATAAAAAAATAGGAAAATTAATCTCCCATTTAATCCTATTTTAAGCACATAAAACCTTTGGAAATTCATATCTTAAAATCTATAACTCCAAAAATTATGATTCCTGTTCCAAGGATTTTATTTTAATGTGTAGATTATTACTGTGTATTTTGTTTACATGTTTGGTGTGATGTTAATTTTCTCTATATACTGTGCTTGTTAGTATTGTGGCGAGTAGAAGAACCTGTGACTGATGATCCTGGTGAGCAGCAGATAGAAGTAGCTGAGCAGGAGCTCATTGAAGGCAAGTTGTGCCTTTGATTCACTTTTGTTACCCAATAATGTTCCCTATAATCATTTACCATATATAGACTTAATTTTGATGGGACCCAATAGGTCACCCTAGTCTGTTTATCCATTTTACCTTGTTATCCCTGAATCACTTGGATAGTTTTGCTATTGCTTTACATGGTTTGGGATAATATTTCATTATATCCATGTTCCAGTTATTTTGTTATTCTATTTATGTTCATGTCAAGATCATTAATGTTAATTGGAACATGGAGCTTAACTTGAGAAACACGTGCCACCACAAGGGTTTAATGGGACGCCCTTGGCTGACTAATTAGGAAAGCTAGTGGAAGACTACCTTACCCGAAAGGGGCAAGGGCAGTAGGGGATTGCATGCAAGGAGGTTCTCGGGTTGATTTTGCTGCGATAGCGGTCAGACATGGGATTCTTGCAAGTGCTCTTCCCATAAACTGTAGCGGGTTTTCGGAAGCTAGTGGAACTTTATAAAGGCCTCGTAGTGGATCCCTAGCCATTCACCTCGGTAGTGTCTAAGGGTCTAGCTAAACCTGGCGACATGGGATACATGAGTTGTGGGTACAGGGTACAACCTCTGCAGAGTGTAAATCTGGTATACTAGCCATGCTCGTGGTCATGAGCAGCTCAGGACTCTCTGATGATTAATTTATGGAACTTAAATTCAATTTGTCATTTGCATTGCATGGGATTATTATTAAGTTTTGTTCTATTATTTTTATTAAGGTTTGGTATTTACTTACATTTAGTAACTACTAATAAAATTTTGACCAACTAATTAAAAGCAATGCTCATCTTTAACCCCTGTTGTTGATTAGCCTTACACATCACATGAACTCCCACCTTTGGTGAGTTCATGCCCACTGGTTCCCCACAACTTGTTGAGCTATGATCATGTGTGAGCTCACCCTTGCTGTCTCACACCCCCATAGGAGAAGAACAGGTGGTTCAGGTGGAGCCACAAAGCGAGGAGTTTGATCTGATCTAGGTGGCGTTTCCCAGTTGACTTTTGCACCAAGGATGATCCTTAGTTCGTTTCATATTTATCTTTTATTTGGTAATAAGACTTCTGCTATGTAATAAATACTCTGATGTTATTGTGACATTTATCTCTATACACTCTGTTATTATATATGTTGTCTTCTTTGGGGCATGTATGAGACGCACCCGGCTTTGTCCCTTAAAAACAGGTGTGATAGAAGTGGTATCAGAGGAAATGTTGACTGTAGGACGAAACCTAGATAGAAATGGACAAAACCCTTACCTACTTATCTTATTCTGATTCCTTCTATACTCACCTTACTCTGATTCTCTCTATACTTACCTTGATCTTGTCTCACCTTCTACTGTCTGATTACTCATCTTTTCTACTCTGAGACAAGATGGATTTCACACCTTGGAATCCTACACCTATGATATTTTAAGAGATAGGAGACCTAAGACAAAAAAATAATTAAAATTATTTTCTCTATTAAAAATGTTGGTTGATTGTTCTGATGATCAATGTCTGATTTGCTTCTTTGATTGATTGAAATAGTATAGACGGGCATCTTAGCATGTACCACCATAAGGTAATGAATTAGCTTTAGTAGACGACACACTTAGCTAATAAATTCCCCAAAGTAACATGATTTGTAATCACCTGCCTTGTCTACTATTCTTTCTTTTGTACCCTGTGTTTCTAACCCAGATGGGCTACCCTTATAGTGTTAGAAGAGAGCACTATAGATGTGATCCTTGGTATGTCATGGTTAAGAAAGGTAAAGGCAGTTTATACACTATGCTAAAGGAACCATAGAACTCACCAGTTCCAAAGGAGAAAGATTTGAAGTTGGAATTGCAGTAACTACCGCCACCAGACTAGTGGCATTTTTAGTAGATGGGAAGTTTGTGGGTGGCAACATCCCTGCAGTTAGGGATTCTCCGGATGTCTTTGCAGAGGAGTTACTAGGGATGCCACCAGATAGGGAAGTTGAGTTTGTCATTGATCTCTTACCTGGGACTGCCCCTATTTCTAAATGCCCCTACAGAATGTCCGTAGAAGAGTTAAAGGAACTTAAGAAACAGTTAACTAAGTTACAGGAGGCTGGATACATTCATCCGAGTTCCTCACCTTGGGGAGCGCCGCTACTATTTGTACAAAAGAAGGATGGATCACAGCGGATGTGTGTGGATTATAGGTTCCTTAATGATGTTACTGTGAAGAATAAGTATCTGTTACCCCGCATTGAGGATTTATTTGATCAGATGAGAGGTGCAAGGGTGTTCTCAAAGATTGACCTCCGATCGGGATACCATCAAATGAAGATTAGACCATCGGATATTCCCAAGACGACTTTCTCAACCCGATATGGATTATATGAGTTCATTGTTATGTCGTTTGGATTAACTAATGCAACAGCTTATTTTATGAATTTGATGAATAAGGTGTTTATGGAGTATTTGGACAGATTCGTCGTAGTATTTATCGACGATATTCTTATATATTCTAAGAGTGAAAGTGATCATGAGGAACACCTGAGATTGGTGCTACAGAAGCTACGAGATAATCAACTCTACACTAAGTTTAGCAAGTGTGAGTTTTGGATTGGTGAGGTGCCATTCCTTGGACATATCATTTCTAACAGAGGAATAGTCGTGGATCCTGCTAAGGTCAAGGAGATTATGGAGTGGAGCGTACCCACTACGGTTACGGCGATTCGGAGTTTCTTGGGACTTGCCGGATACTATCGGAGATTTATTGAAGGGTTCTCTAAGAATGCCAAGCCTATGACCTCGCTTCTGGAGAAGGGAAGAGAGTTCAAGTGGGATGAGAAGTGCCAAGATAGCTTTAATCAATTAAAGAAGAGATTGATGTCGCCACCAGTGTGAGTTATGCCAGATCTACAGAAGGGATTTGATATCTATTGTGATGCATGTGGCCAAGGCTTAGGATGTGTGCTCATGCAAGAAGGACATGTGATTGCCTACACGTCTCGACAGTTGTGGAAGCATGAATTAAACTACCCCACGCATGACCTAGAACTGGCAGCCATTGTGCATGCGCTTAAGATTTGGAGACATTATATTATGGGGACTAAGTGTCAAGTGTATACAGATCATAAGAGTTTGAAGTATATATTCACTCAGAAGGATCTCAACCTTAGGAAACGCCGTTGGTTGGAGCTTATTAAGGATTATGATTTGGAGATTCACTATCACCCGGGCAAGGCAAATTTGGTTGCAGATGCCTTGAGTTGAAAGGAGCATGTTCATTAAGCTGTTGTTGCCCAGCTACCCGATGAGATTGTTGAGGATTTTAGGAGACTTAACCTAGGGATAATTGCTCACACTGAAGGAGTTATTATTGATGTGGAACCTACCTTGGAAAAAGAAATCCACAAAGGTCAGGTTGGTGATGCTAAGATATAATAGATTAAGGATCTAATTACTGAAGGTCGAGGTCCGGAATTCACAAAAGATGAGCAAGGCACCGTATCGTTCAAGGACAGAATATGTGTGCCTGATATTGAAAGCCTTCGTGAGACTATTTTAAAGGAGGCCCATGACTCGGATTATTCTATTCATCCTGGTAGTACCAAGATGTATCAGGATTTGAAGCAGAAGTATTGGTGGTATGGATTGAAGAGAGATGTGGCTGCACATGTGGCTATGTGTGAGGTATGTCAAAGAGTTAAGGATGAACACCAGAGGCCAGCTGGACTATTGCACCCACTGAAGATAGCCGAGTGGAAGTGGGAAGAGATTGGTATGGATTTTATTACTGGATTGCCTCGCACCCAGAAAGGATATGATGCTATATGGGTGATTGTGGATAGATTGACTAAAGTAGCTCACTTCATTCCTGTCAAGACTACTTATAAAGGCTCTCAGCTAGCAGAGTTATAAATGGCTCGGATTGTGTGTTTACATAGAGTACCAAAGAAGATCGTGTCTGATCGAGGTTCACAGTGTGGCGGAACCGCTCGAATTATTCCAACATAAGTGCCTAAGTCTCACCTTAAACGCTAGACCACACTTAAATAGGAACAAAACGTCAGTCCCTCGGATCTAGTCCGACAAGGCCACTAACAGGATCAAGTACCACGTACTCACTCGAAGGTGAGGCACAGAGCAAATACAATAAAGCATAAAACCAAACATTAAGGAGTATTTAATTTATTACAACATCATCAGAGTTTATCAAAAGTAGTGATCATTGTTCGAAATGCAGCGGAATATAACTAACGGTAAATAAACGGAAGGATGGGGAAGCTTGTCCCATCACTCCTCGTGCTCCTCCTCTACCAAGGTAGGGTCCCAGTCGACTGTCCACCCCGGTGGCAAGATGGACGGCCAAGTCACGCCAGCAACCATGTCTTCTAGAGAACCTGTAAAAAATTATTCCATAAGCAAGGCTGAGTATACTAATACTCAGCTAGACTTACCCGGTGTGAGGAGTCTACTCCTCTACCTCTAGACATGCAGCTGTTTGGCTGAGGGGTTTGGTTTGCCAAAAGCACCAGCTGAGTCTAAAATCAGATTTTAGCTTTTCAAGTTTTAGTGTACCTATCTAACCATACATGGTATCAAACATTTAGCAATCAACATCTTTTGCCAAGTCAACACATTTCCACTTAATTACTCAATGTAGCAGCATGGATCAAGCAGTCTCATTAGCTGCGAGAAGCAGATGATTCGAATCGAGTTTTTAAACCTTGCAAGGTAAACCTAAACACACGACGTGGCGAGGCACTCCGTCCCCACACACATCAATAGTCCCCATAGATTCCCCGTCAGCAGAGAGGGGCTCACCGCCTTGGCATACAATGCCTCACTGACCCCGACTGCCGTCGTGCAGTGACCGCACTTGTACCCACCATAACCGGAATGGGAGACCACGTCTCAGGTCGCGTGAGGAGGGCAATCTGCTGTCAGGTTCACTCAGGTACTAGGCTTACCGATTTACCATATTTCTCGGCATATGTTTAGTAGGTTCAAACGCTTGACACACGGTACCACACCTTAATCCTTATTCCAATTTCCATCTCGTAGACAACGCATCCCCATGGATCGTTGTCCACGGACTATCATCATTCCAATATCAAAAAGGATACAACCAATTCCTGACCTCGTGCGAGTGCTAGAAAACTCACTCGACTTCTACCGAGATCCCTAATTAGTAAAGCAGCTACTCGACCTAGCATACTAGTATCCATCTCAAAAGGAATCCTGAGTTCATGCAACTAGGACAGTCAATTCCTACACAAAAGTGCACATTACAAACCTACAAACATTAAGTGTAGTAAAATAGCATAATAAACGGTTATGCATAAAACTGGGGCTTGCCTTCCAAAGCTGGGGCAGGCAGATCCTCGATGGCAGGCTCTGGTACTGGCTCCTGGAGTACCTCCTGAGCAACTCCTTGCTCCGGAACGAGGATGTACTTCACATCAGCGAGATTACAGTCTATCGAATGCAATGAATAAGATATATGCATATTAATGATATGGTAATTTGTAAAGGCTATGCATAGTAAAACAGTACTAAAATTTGTGGTACTTTAGGGTTTCCTTTGGTTATACTTAAGGGTTTTATACCTTCATTTTTGGGATTTTGAATAAACTTATAATATTTAATTTCATTCTTAGGTTTCATGAGATTCTTAGAAGGTTTTAGTTGTACATTATTTAGTTCTCCCAAAATTCCCCTTTTTCTTCCTATTGTGCTTCTTATTAAGCATTTTTGAACTATCATGGTCAGTTAGCATTTTCCAAAATTGTTATAATAATTATAGGGAGTAAACATTAACCTCTGTGGGTTATCCTAAAAATTTGAGGTTGAAATGAATTCAGATACTCTTTGTGCAAAATTAACAAAAGTAAGGGAAAAAGGGCACTTTACACTATAGCTCTAAATTCTGTGAGATTTATGGGTCAACACTTATTTTTGCTAAGATTCTTAGGGGATAATAGGTATTTGTGTTAAAAATCATTGAAAAATACCTACTGGATATTTAGTTGTGATTTTCTAAAGTTTAATGCCAAAAAGGTACTTATTACTAACTTGTTATCTGAAAAATGTTAAACAACAAAACTTATATTTTTCCTAGATTCATAATAGCATGTTATTAGTTATCCGAAGGTTTGGGGTGGGTTCTCCTTAGGATTATTTTTCTAAGGTTTTTCTAAGTTTTCATTATTTTCTGGAAATAAAAGGTAGTGCATTTCTTTGGTACTAACAGAGGGTCTAACAAAAATTTTCCAGTGAACTATGTTAAATAAGTGAGCTAGCAAAAATGTGGTTGCCCCCTGGTTCTTATTTTAAACTCCATTTTCTATGTTCTTTAACTTTGAGCCAAAAAGAGTTTAAATGGTAAATCCTTCCTTAATTTGGTGTACTGAGGGGTGTATTATTTTTAAACAGGTTAGGGAGTGGTCAAGTACCTCTCTAATTTTTCTTAACCCCAGTCTAAAAGTGTAGTTATTTTTCCCTTCTTTATTTGTCCTTTGGTAGATTACTAATTAAATCTAAACTTTAAAATCTTCTGCAATACTTAGGGTGTTTTGTATTTTTCCTAAGCAGTTCACATTATTCAAAACCTAGCAAAATTGATTTGACTAAATTTGGTTCAATAAAACTGAAGTTAGGAATTTTACAAGCTCTGTTTATATTTAAATGAATAATGCTTAAAAGGTTTTATGAAAAACCAGTTTACACCGAGGACCCTGGGCTTTTCCTAAACCAATTCTTTAACTTATGCCCCTGCGCAACTATTCACCTGAGTCTCGAACCATTCAAAAACCCCCCTGACTTCTTCTCCTTTCTCCCCGAGGTCCCTCCCCCCTTTTAAACAGTAACCACGGAAGTAAACAGGGCGGCGCGGCTTACTAGCGGTGAGGGAGGTCCGGCGAAGGGTGGGGTTAGCTCCGGGAAGTCCTTGTGGTCACGTCGAGGTATGGCTCGTCGACTGCGATGGCCGGAATCGGTCGGGCCATGTGCGCATGCGGGCGGGCTCGTCGGCGGCGTGTGCTCCGGCCTGCTCACGGCGGTAGAGTTCAATCCAAGGGCACATGGAGCTTCACGGGGTGCTAAGTAATTTACCCGAGCAAGGAATTGAAGGAAAACTCACCGTGGAGCTCGGTTTACGTACGCCAGCGGTCGGGTGAAGTCCGACGACATCGATCCGGTGTCTCCGATGAGGTAGAGCTCGATTCCTGGGTCTGGGAGCTTCATCGAGGCACGTAGACGCTATCCCGAGGCTCGGACGGGGCGGGGAATGGCTAGGGTGGCCGGTCTATGGTGGTCGGGTCTCGGGCGGCCGCTGGCACGCCGTGCGCAGAGCGATCGCCGGTGAACTTGCGCTCCGGCGAGGTTGAGAGCGAGCGGGGGCGTACGATCGAAGCCTCGGTCGGCTTTATAAGCGCGGGCGCAAGCGTGGGCACGAGTTTGGCTTGACGCGGCGCGGTGCGCGAGGGGCCGAGCGCCGGGGCGTGCTCTGGCGCGCCAGAACGCGTCGAACACGTGTGTGTTTGTTTCTGCCTCTGTTCAAACGCTTGAAGGGATCACAAACGTGCGAATCTCGCCAAGGGTATTGTGCAAATATCTTCCTGGCACCTAGGGCTAGCTATTATGTGTGAGTTCCAATGGGATATATGCCCTAGTTCTCAAGATATGCGGGCGCCAAATCGGGTCTGTCGGCACTGTTCACCCCGAGACAAAATGGATGTCAAATCGTGTCAAATGGTCTTGGCTTCAATTCAAATTTTTCCAGGGTGTGCCTTAGGTAGTTTGGCCACTTTTTGTTATTTGGACCAAAAGGGTTTGGCGCTAGCACCAAGGTGAACACCTCTGATCATTGGATTAAGGTGGTTTTGCGGACTTAGAGAGAAAATGGATGGTTCTAGGGTGCTCTTCCACTTAGTGAATTGATGTGGGGTTTTTGTGGGGCCTTTTTGTAATATTTCTCTTACTAAGTTTTGTAGCTTTACTAATACTCTTCATCTTTAATAAAGGTTCCTTTTTGTTGTTTTGATTATTTGCCCATTCTTCCCCCTTTAATCCCATTGTTAGGGTTTAAGGCTTAAGAAATAGTTAGGGTTTTAGAATCTTGTTTGTGGGTGAACATTGTATGAAGGGTAGACTCTCTTTCTTGTTATGGTTAATGCTTAGCTTAGCCATGATTCTAAAACTTTTAGTCCCCTCCTTTCCATTATAGCACAAGGTTTGAGCAGGACATAGTGTGTTTCTTTGGCCAGGGCTCTGGGTAACACCAGGGGTGTTACAGCCCTCCCCCCTTAAAGGAATCTCGTCCCGAGATTGGGTAGGGATTCTTTAGAGGGGTACCAAGAAGGTGTGTTGGTGTTTTGCAGTTTCCTTTAACCAAGTTGCTCTAATTACTGCTCTTCGAATGTCATTCTCTTTGCAAGTTCAGAAGGAAGTCATTTTTGATTTCCTTCCACAACTTACTCTACTCTTAACAACTAAGTTTTTCTTATACTTAGATTCAAAGGGCAGGTGGGGGGGTGTTTTGGGTTACGTACCGACTCCTTTAGGCAGAAAGTCGGGGAAGCGAGAACGTAGAAAATCCTCAGTCTCCCACGTAGCCTCTTCTTTTGTGTGGTTGCTCCACCGAATCTTATACATTCGAATTGACCTTGCTTGAGTTGATCTTTCCTTTTGGTCCAATACCTTGATGGGGTGCTCTTGATAAGACAAGTCTGGTTCAATTTCTAATTCTGGTTTAGGTAGCACTTCCGTGGGTAAGCGGACACACTTCTGTAGCTGAGACATGTGGAATACATCATGGATTGCTGACATATGAGGTGGAAACTTCAATTGATATGCTACAGGTCCACAAGCCTCTTTGATCTCATAGGGTCCAATGTAGCGAGGAGCTAACTTGCCCTTGATTCCAAATCTCTGAACACCTTTGGTGGGTGACACCTTAAGATAAACATGATCTCACATCTCTACTCTAGAGGCTTCCTCCTCTTATCATGATAACTCTTTTGTCTGGCCTGAGCAGCTTCTAGGTTCTTCTTAATGACTCTGACTTTCTCCTCGGCTTCAAGTACCAGGTCAGGTCCAAATATTTCCCTCTCTCGAGCTTGTGACCAATTTAGGGGTGTTCTACATCTTCTCCCATACAAGGCCTCGAACGGTGCCATCTTTAGGCTGGACTGGTAGCTGTTGTTATAAGAGAATTCTGCCAAGGAAAGGCACTTGTCCCAATTCTTCCCATAGTGCAACACACATGCCCTCAACATGTCCTCCAAAATCTGATTCACCCTTTCTGTCTGACCATCTATCTGAGGATGGTATGCTGAGCTTCTTATTACATGGGTCCCAAGTGATTCTTGCAGTTGCTCCCAGAAACGTGCTACAAACGGTGCTCCTCTATTTGACACAATAGTCCTTGGTATTCCATGCAAACGAACTATCTGGTCAATATAAATCTCTGCATACTTTTCTGCCATATGGGTGGTATGTACTGGCAAGAAATGAGCTGTCTTAGTTAGCCTGTCCATGAAGACCCAAATAGAATCATGATGTCGGGATGTGTTGGGTAAACCCACGATAAAATCCATGCTGAGGTCCTCCCATTTCCAAGATGGTATGGGAAGAGGCTGCATGGTTCCCGCTACCTTCAAATGACTGGCCTTGACTCTTTGGCAAGTGTCGCATTCAGATATATACTTAGCAATTTCCCTCTTCATCCTGGTCCACCAGTACAAAGATCTGAGATCATGATACATCTTGTTACTGCCGGGGTGCATGGAGAATTTGGAAAGGTGAGCTTCATCCAAGATTTTCTTCCTGAGCTCTGGATCTTTAGGAACCACCAATCGGTCTTCAAACCATAGAACTCCCTTGCTGTCCTGACGGAAGCATTTGTACTTATCCCCCTTTTAGTCGAGCATCTCCTCAATGACTTGAACACCCTTGTCAGTCATCTGTGCCATGATTATCTGCTCATGTAGAGTGGGTTCCACTAAAGTATAATTTAAGGTGCCTGAGGAAATAACTTCCATGTTCAACTTGCACAACTCATCACACAGGGTGGTGATTTTAGAATCCATAGTTACACTGGGCCTTTCGACTTAAGGCATCTGCCACAACATTGGCTTTGCCCGGATGGTAATGCACTTCCAAATCATAGTCTTTGATTAATTCCAACCATCTTCTCTGCCTCATATTAAGATCTGCCTAAGTGAAAATATACTTGAGACTCTTGTGATCAGTATAGATATTACAATGAGCTCCCATCAAGTAATGTCTCCAAATCTTCAGAGCATGAACTACGGCAGCCAACTCCAGATCATGGGTGGGGTAGTTCTGCTCATGAGGCCTAAGTGCTCGGGATGCATAAGCAATGACTCTGTTTGTCTTGCATCAAGACACATCCCAATCCGGTACCTGAAGCATCGCAATAAACCTCAAAGGGTTTGGTGTTGTTAGGCTGTGCTAGCACGGGTGCTATTGTCAGATGTTGCCTCAATGCATGAAAGGCATCTTCACATTTCTGACTCCATTCATACTTTACTCCTTTCTTCAACAATTCGGTCATTGGCTTTCCAATCGTAGAGAAATCTGGAATGAATCATCGATAATATCTGCCAATCCCAGAAAACTCCGAATCTGCCGTACAGTGGTAGGAGGCTTCCAATCCATCACTTCTTGCACTTTCTCAGGATCAACTGATACCCCATCCTGAGAAATGGTGTGACCCAAAATTTTATTTTCCCTCAGCTAGAAATCACATTTGGACAACTTAGCATATAAGCGATGATCGCGCAGTCGTTGAAGTACGATGTGCAGATGCTCAGTATGCTCGTCTTCATTCTTTGAATAGACCAGAATATCATCAATGAAGACCACCACAAACTTGTCCAGCTCTGGCATAAACACTGAGTTCATCAAATACATTCAAATACATGAAATAGGATGGGGCATTGGTCTGCCCAAAAGACATCACCAAGTTCTCATAAAGCCCGTATCTGGTAGAGAAAGTCATCTTCGGAATATCACTAGCCCTGATGTTGATCTGATGGTAGCCGGAGCGAAGGTCTATCTTGGAAAATACCTTGGCTCCCACCAACTTATCAAACAATACATCAAAGTGGGGCAATGGATACTTATTTTTGATGGTCAACACATTGAGAGGGTGGCAATCAACACACAATCTCAGACTCTCATCTTTCTTCTTCACGAACAAGGCTGCACATCCCCTTGGAGAAGTACTTGGGCGAATGAACCCCTTGTCTAGCAATTCTTGTAACTGGTTTTTCAATTCTGCCAACTCCGCTGGAGGCATCCTATAGGGTCTCTTGGATATAGGGGCAGTTTCGGGTTGCAACTCAATTGAAAACTCTATGTCTCTGTCCGGTGGCATCACTGGCAATTCATCCGGAAAAACATCTGGGTACTCACAGACCACTTGAATCCTTTCGACGGGTGACTCTATCATGGTGAAGGCACAGGAACGGGTACAACCCTGGTTAGGCAAATACAACATAATTTCACCACAAGTAGGTGAATGTATCTCAATGGCCCTTGCTGCAATATCAATTACTGCCTGATGCCTTGATAACTAGTCAGTTCCTAATATGATATCCACACTATCCAATCCCAAGATAAGGAGGGTTGTTCTAATCACAAGACTACCAAATTTTATAGGCACCTGCTTGTTGATTTGATAGGTGGCAACCCTGCCTCCTAGTGTTGAAATTGTAATGCCCCCATTTGTGTGATAGAAAGGTAACTGGCATTTGGCACTAAATTTGGCCCTGATAAAACTGTGTGATGCACCAGAATCAAAAAGAATGATTGCATGATAATTCAAAACGGAAAAGATACCAGGCATGACGGTTGCTCCCTCTGGAATGTCAGCCATAGTGGTGAAGTTCAGTCTGCCTTGTCTCACTTGCACCTTCTGCCTCTTGCCTTGGTTTTGATTGGACTTTTGCCCCTGCCTCTACTGGTTCTTGGGGCAATTCTTGGCATAGTGTCCAGTGCTGCCACAAGTGAAACATCTATTGTCATTAGCCTGACGGTACTATTGCTGTGGCTGGTTGTTGTTCCTCTGAACTCAGGGCTGAGAGCGGTTGGGTGCCTGCTGCTGCTGTTGTGGTCGGATCACCTACCGTCCTTGGTGATGCTGAGGTCCCCTGTTCTGAGTGTCAAACACAATCCTGAAGCCCTGAGGCTGAGCTGAAGGTCCTGCCATAGGGGTCTTCCTCTTCTTTTCTGTCTGGCGGGCTGTGATGCAGTCTTCCTGAGAAATGGCCATGTTGACTAACTCATTGTAGCTGTTGGCCCTGACTATGTTGAGACGGTCGCGTAGCTTAGTACTGAGGCCCCTCCTGAACCTATCCCTCTTCTTCTCATCTATGTCAGCATGATAGCCTGCGTACTGACACAGGTCATTGAAGGCTTGGGCGTACTGTAACACCGTATGACTCCCCTGAGTTAGTGCCAGAAACTCATTGAGCTTGCAGTCCATGATGCCTGCTGGTACGTGATGTCCTCTGAATGCTGCCTTAAATTCTCCCCATTCCACCACGTGGTCAACTGGCTGCATAGCGAGGAAGTGATCCCACCATGTCCGCGCGGGTCCGCGAAGCTGCTGGGTGGCGAACCGGACCTTAGACACATCTGAACAAACTCCATTAAGCAGTGGGAATTTGGATTCCACTACCCTGAGCCACACATCAGCATCAAGTGGATCCTCTGCCCGAGTGAACAATGGCGGCTGAGTGCTGAGGAACTCCTGATAGGTGGCTGCTGCTGGGGGTCCCTGATGGTGATCACCACCACCATAGTGCTGAGGTGGTGGCTGACGCTGAGCCAACTGTCACAGAATCTAATTCTGCTGAGCCATCAGTTCTTGCATGGTAGGAGGTGGCGGCGGTGATGGAAGAATGCGCTCATTCTGTCCACGACGCGCTCTTCCTGCCATCTGAAAATTTAGGATGCTCTTAATATCATACTGTTGATATCAGGGTTCATACATGGTAAAAGATTTGAAAGGACAAGGTTTGTAGAATGCCAAACATTTCCTTGCATTTTTCATAAAAGATACCACATGACATAAAACTTTCTTCATAAGTTAAAGTTGACATCATCCATCATTCATAAATCCAAAAGAGTTTTCTAACAGTTACAGCAGTGCTCCAAAAGACTCTACTCTTCCTAGCCTAGTACCCCAAAGGTGCAAAAGCTAAGCTAGTTTTGAGGAGTTCTACTGCCGCACACTTCTATCCGATCTTTCCAAAACCTAATGGTCAAACGAGGCAACACTGGACTCAGGGGAAGGTGGTCTCCCTCAGCCAGCGGTGTCCAAGCTGGATGCAGGCTCTAGCTCCTCTCCTCCCTCGATATCAACATCCTCGTCGGCCCCTTCGGCCTCCACGTCTTGGATTTCCTGATGATGCATGTCCAGGTGCTGGTTGGTTTCCTCAAGTTGCAGCTGAGTGTTTAGGAGCTGATCCTCGAGAACCTCGATGGTGTTCTCCCTAGCTCGTAGTTGCTCCTCAAGCTCTTGGATCTAGGTGGTCATCTGCTCCACCTTCTCCACCAGCTCACTGGACAGGTCTACCACCAGGTCCTCCCTGTTATCCAAGGTGATCTTGGTAGCCTCCACCAGGACCATCAGCTGGGACATTGCCTCACCTTGCACCGCTTGCAGACGGTACAGGGCATTCATGCATCGCACCGTCAGGTGAGCAGTCTGCTCTGGGTAAAGGGCCCACACATCCTTGGCATGCTCCACTCGATCCTTTCACATTGGGTCATCCTCCTTTTCCGCGGGGAACAAGCCAATAGGATGAGTGGATAGCTCCAATGGGTGAAAGCCACAAAAGGTCGTCAGCCCGTGGAGAGCAATGGCCTCGATAGTGTCGTCAGCCCGGTATCTGATAGACTCGGAGTCCAACGAATGCCAGCCCGGCTGCAAGGGATGAGGCTCCAAGGTCATCCTCACCCTACATCGGGGTACCCGGTGCTCCTCGAACAACTGCACCGCGTACTGGGGAGGCGTCGTATAACCGACTCCCTGCAGCACCTCCCACAAAATGCGGGGAAAACCCTCCCGTGCAAGCCCGTCCGTGTGGGAATGTGCGTTCCCTCCTTCCGAGGATTCGTGAGAGGTCATCTGTGTAAGGGTAAACGCAAGCGAAAAATAAAAAGAATTACAAAAATAAAAGGGAATCAGTGCTTGGCTTTTCTAAGGTTACGTTGAGGTCGTAGAGTATACTTAATCTTTTATTATCATGCCTCATAGCTTTTAAAGTTCTTGACCACTTACCAAGTAATTTGAATGAAATGATGCATGCATGCTCGTCCTAAACGACCTCACATCAACCTATAGTGAATAGGAAAATCCCCATCCCTTATAGTAGCCTGTAGGGCTCACTCAAATAGCCACCTATTTACCCCTCTAGTATCCTAAGGCTTCACGCTCTATGTTCATCCCTATCGCCTTACCTATCTATCCAACATTGGTTTCTAACAAGTTTTACTTTTCGAAAGGATGGTAATTACGGTTTATTGATTCCTCTGTGGTGGTACAAGCTCCAATACCAGCTGTGGCGGACCCGCCCGAATTATTCCAACTTAAGTGCCTAAGTCTCACCTTAAAGGCTAGACCACACTTAAATAGGAATAAAACGTCAGTCCCTCGGATATAGTCCGATGAGGCCACTAACAGGATCAAGTACCACGTACTCATTTGAAGGTGAGGCACAGAGCAAATACAATAAAGCATAAAACCAAACATTAAGGAGTATTTAATTTATTACAACATCATCGGAGTTTATCAAAAGTAGTGATCATTGTTCAAAATGCAGCGGAATATAACTAACGGTAAATAAACGGAAGGATGGGGAAGCCTGTCCCATCACTCCTCGTGCTCCTCCTCTATCGAGGTAGGGTCCCACTCGACTGTCCACCCCGGTGGCAAGATGGACGGCCAAGTCACGCCAGCAACCATGTCTTCCAGAGAACTTGTAAAAAATTATGCCACAAGCAAGGCTGAGTATACTAATACTCAGCTAGACTTACCCGGTGTGAGGAGTCTACTCCTCTACCTCTAGACATGCAGCTGTTTGGCTAAGGGGTTTGGTTTGCCAAAAGCACTAGCTGAGTCTAAAATCAGATTTTAGCTTTTCAAGTTTTAGTGTGACTCTCTTAAGAATAAATGTGTACCTATCTAACCATACATGGTATCAAACATTTAGCAATCAACATCTTTTGCCAAGTCAACACATTTCCACTTAATTACTCATTGTAGCAGCATGGATCAAGCAATCTCATTAGCTGCGAGAAGCAGACGATTCGAATCAAGTTTTTAAACCTTGCAAGGTAAACCTAAACACACGACGTGGCGAGGCACTCCGTCCCCACACACATCAACCGTCCCCATTGATTCCCCGTCAGCAGAGAGGGGCTCACCACCTTGGCGTACAATGCCTCACTGACCCAGACTGCCATCGTGCTGTGACCGCACTTCTACCCACCATTACCCGAATGGGAGACCACGTCTCAGGTCACGTGAGGAGGGCAATCTATTGCCAGGTTCACTCAGGTACTAGGCTTACCGATTTACCATATTTCTCGGCACATGTTTAGTACGTTCAAACGCTTGACACACGGTACCACACCTTAATCCTTATTCCAATTTACGTCTCATATACAACGCATCCCCATGGATCATTGTCCATGGACTATCATCATTCTAATATCAAAATGGATACAACCAATTCCTAACCTCGCGCGAGTGCTAGAAAAATCACTCGACTTCTACCGAGATCCCTAATTAGTAAAGCAGCTACTCGACCTAGCATACTAGTATCCATATCAAAAGGAATCCTGAGTTCATGCAACTAGGGTTTCAGTCAATTCCTACACTTAAGTTCACATTACAAACCTACAAACATTAGGTGTAGTAAAATAGCATAATAAACGGTTATGCATAAAACCGGGGCTTGCCTTCCAAAGCTGGGGCAGGCAGATCCTCGATGGAAGGCTCTAGTGCTGGCTCCTTGACTACCTCCTAAGCAACTCCTTGCTCCGGAACGAGGATGTACTCCCCGTCAGCGAGATTACAGTCTATCGAATGCAATGAATAAGATATATGCATATTAATGATATGATAATTTGTAAAGGTTATGCATAGTAAAACAATACTAAAATTGGTGGTACTCAGGGTTTCCTTTGGTTATACTTAAGGGTTTTATACCTTCATTTTTGGGATCTTGAATGAACTTATAATCTTTAATTTCATTCTTAGGTTTCATGAGATTCTTAGAAGGTTTTAGTTGTACATTATCTAATTCTCCCAAAATTCTCCTTTTTCTTCCTATTGTGCTTCTTATTAAGCATTTTTGAACTATCATGGTCAGTTAGCATTTTCCAAAAACGTTATAATAATTACAGGGAGTAAACATTAACCTTTGTGGGTTATCCTAAAAATTTGAGGTTGAAATTAATTCAGATACTCTTTGTACAAAATTAACAAAAGTAAGGGAAAAAGGGAACTTTACACTATAGCTCTAATTTCTGTGAGGTTTCTGGGTCAACACTTATTTTTGCTAAGATTCTTAGGGGATAATAGGTTTTTGTGTTAAAAATTACAGAAAAATACCTACTGGATATTTAGTTGTGATTTTCTAAAGTTTAATGCCAAAAAGGTACTTATAACTAACTTGTTATTTGAAAAATGTTAAACAACAGAACTTATATTTTTCCTAGATTCATAATAACATGTTATTAGTTTTCCCAAGGTTTGGGGTGGGTTCTCCTCAGGATTATTTTTCTAAGGTTTGTCTAAGTTTTCATTGTTTTCATGAAATCAAAGGTAGTGCATTTCTTTGGTACTAACAGAGGGTCTAACAAAATTTTTCCATTGAACTATGTTAAATAAGTGAGGTAGCAAAAATGTGGTTGTCCCTTGGTTCTTACTTTAAACTCCTTTTTCTATTTTCTTTAACTTTGAGCCAAAAAGAGTTTAAATGGTAAATCCTTCCTTTATTTGGTGTACTGAGGGGTGTAATATTTTTAAACAGGCTAGGGAGTGGTTAAGTACCTCTCTAATTTTTCTTAACCCCAGTCTAAAAGTGTAGCTATTTTTCCCTTCTTTATATATCTTTTGGTCAGATTACTAATTAAATCTAAACTTTAAAATCTTCTGCAATACTTAGTGTGTTTTGTATTTTTCCTAAGCAGTTCACATTATTCAAAACCTAGCAAAATTGGTTTGACTAAATTTGGTTGAATAAAACTGAAGTTATGAATTTTACAAGCTCTATTTATATTTAAATGAATAATGCTTAAAAGGTTTTATGAAAAACCAGTTTACACCAAGGACCCTGGGCTTTTCCTAAACCAATTCTTTAACTTATGCCCCTGCGCAACTATTCACCTGAGTCTGTGACCATTCAAAAAACCCCCTGACTTCTTCTACTTTCTCCCCGAGGACCCTCCCCCCTTTTAAACAGTAACCGCAGAAGTAAACAGGGCAGCACGGATTACCGGCGGCGAGGGAGGTCCGGCAAAGGGAGGGTTAGCTCCGGGAAGTCCTCGTGATCACGTCGAGGTACGGCTCATCGACGGTGATGGCCAGAATCAGTCGAGACACGTGCGCAGGCGGGCGGGTTCGTCGGCGGCGTGTGCTCCGGCCTGCTCAGGGCGGTAGAGTTCAATCCAAGGGCACAGGAAGCTTCACGGGGTGCTAAGGAATCTACTCGTGCAAGGAAAACTCACCGTGGAGCTCGTTCTACGTATACCGGCGGTCGGGTGAAGTCCAGCGACGTTGATCCGGTGTCTCCGGTGAGGTAGAGCTCGATTCCTGGGTCTAGGAGCTTCACCGAGGCACGTAGAGGCTATCCCGAGGGTCAGACGGGGCGGGGAATGGCTAGGGTGGCCAGTCTACGATGGTCGGGTCTCGGGCGGCCGCTGGCACGACGTGCGTAGAGCGATCGCCGGTGAACTTGCGCTCCAGCGAGGTTGAGAGCGAGCGGGTGCGTACGATCGAAGCCTCGGTCGGCTTTATAAGCACGAGCGCGGGCGTGGGCACGGGTTTGGCTTGGCGCGGCGCGATGCGTGCGGGGCCGAGCGCCGGGGCGTGTCCTGGCGTGCCAGAACGCGTCGAACACGTGGGCGTTTGTTTCTGCCTCTGTTCAAACGCTTGCAGGGATCACAAACGTGTGAACCTCGCCAAGGGTCTTGTGCAAATCTCTTCCTGGCACCTAGGGCTAGCTATTACGTGTGAGTTCCAATGGGAGATATGTGGCAGAACCTCCAAGTTATTGGGGCCATATGCACCTGTCCTTGTCCCAAAGACCTCAGACGGCTATGCATGTGCACCAGATAACTTAATAGGATCTGTCCGATTGCCCCAAGGACATCGGATAAACCACTTACAACCAAGATCGCGGGATTAAGTAACACAAATCACACACATCAACATTTTTGCAGCGGAAATCTTATTACCAAATTTTATAGGTTACAAAAATTTTACATTATTTTATCGGAGTGATTACAAAAGTATAAGTTGAAATATATGCTAGCTCAAGTGACCATCCTCAATAAGAAGTATAGAAGAATTACTTAGACTTATAAGAAGGCCGAGCCCACCGGTACTTAACACCATCACAGCAGCACAAGGTTAGCCTGAGTACGGAATTACTCAGCAAGACTTACCCGACTAAAGAAAAGACTCTCAAGGGTATGCTGGCTAGAGGGATTCAAAGTATGGCTTATCAAGAATCAAAGACTCTGTTTTGCAGAAAAGCTTACTACGAGTGGATCCTTAAAATCCAATTTTATTGTCAGGTTAGGTAAAGTTGCCTGCATCTAGAGTTCTTTCTACCCTAGTTCAATCACTTGACCTGCACTAGCCGTCTTTTCATCATCCCTTAAGTTCACTGGATTTCTACGTGTAAGTCAGTGACCAAGTCTTCATAACCGTGAAGGTAAGGCGATCCAAATCGATTATACTCAGCTGAGGATCTCCAATCACACGACATATGTAGCACTTAACCATTGCATATGTCAACCCGCCACCGGGGTTCTTAAGACCAGATCAGGTTCACGCGAACCGAGAGCACAGATACACCACCGTCCAGCCTCTTGCCACGGAGGGTACACGCTACTCTCGCCACCGCTCCACGTCCATTACGTGTTATCTTATTCTGGCCTTAGTCTGCCCGAGGCAAGCACCCATGACGAGGCATGTGACCGGTTAAAGGGTCCTCGGTCATCAAGCCTACATCGAGACGGTCCTTAATCGACTCAGACGGAGGCACTACACCGAGACTCTCTTCTCGTGCAAGTCACCCGCCCGGTCTCAGCTTAATCATTTAAACCCAAAAACTTGGTACCTGGCAGAGGTACATCTTTTCCGATGTTGAATCCATCACGGCCGTGTTGGATCCACCATCAAGTTTTATTTTCAAAAACATACCACCCACTTTGCCAATCATCTTTTGTAAAACAAAACCTTTTGTTTTGCTAGAGCAATACTAGGCATAGTAAAAACCTTTTGTAAAACAGGGTATCAAGGAAGGTAATCAAAGATCAAGGAAGGTAATGCAGGAATTGTTTAAGCATTCAACTCCTATCACCTAATGCATCAATCAAGTGAGAAAGATTTTAAAAACATCAAGGAAGGTGGCAAATGCACCGGGGCTTGCCTAAGTAACACTAGGTTAGTGTTGTTAGGTGACGTCCGCTTGATGAGTATTCTTCGACCGAGCACTTGCTTGATTTAACCATCTTCAGGTTGATTCATCAACTTCATCTTGCGGATTAGCCCGTGCTTGGGGTCGGCTTGGCTCATCTTCCGCATCACACGATTAATTATCGTACCTAAATGATTTGCATAATGCACATGAATGCATATAATGAACAATAACACTAGATATTACGATGCTACGCAAAAGAGAAATCACCTATTTAATGACGAGACATTACGGACACTAGTTATCGTTATATTGTTACTTACGACAATCATGCTCTTACAACTTAGCTAAACAGTCGAGGTAGCAATCACCATCCTAAACGACTTACACACATAGAATATTATACCTAGTTTAGAGAGCATCCTAAACGACTTATAGCTTTTAACTTCACAATTTTTTTGGACATCTAATACTTATAAAATTTGATAGAAGAACTTTTATTAACTTTCTAAACTAATTTATCGGTCAACCTGTGTATTATATATATATCTACCAATATACTTATCGCATAACCCTAAAATTCAACTTAATCTCTACATCGAGTAATAAATAAGAGAATCATCGCAATCAATTCTTCTATTTAATCCTACCATTTATTTAGTTGACGGGAATAATAAATCAACTTACCATAATTAACTCGAGCTGAAGTTGCGAGGTCAACGACGATCCTACGGACGAGGACTCAGATTTGAAGGACGATGCGGCAAAATTATTGGAACGGTGGAGTCTTGAATGTGGTTGTTGTCGAGGCGATTGACGACTGGTTCGAGCTTTTTGTCGCGCACTCGGTGAATATTACTCGGCTAGCTTCATCTTCACCCGACACACAGAACGACGACGGGATTATGTCTGGAGCGAGCTGGCGAGGTGGGGTTGAGCAGGGGATGACAGAAGGGAGGGCGACATTAGAGCGAGCTGGATATCGACGGCGAATTCGCGAAGATGGGGATCCAGTCGAGCTCGTGTAGGTAGAGGTGGTGTCTAGGCCTATACGTGATGACAGTCAGTACAGGGAAGGTGCGACATCTAGCGACCAGAGCCAGGATACGACGTCCACGAGCTAGAGCAGATTGTGCCTAACGATGAACGACGCGAGGGCGAGGCGACTGAACGACGATGACAAGACAAAGAAAACGGGACGTGTTGTGGATGATTAGGGAGCTGAGTATTGAGAGGTCCTGGCCGTCGGCCAGACCGAGGCGATGGCGCGACAGCACAACGAACGACGCGAGCTTCGTTATGGACCGAGCGATAGAGCGGAGCTCGCAGTTGCGCGCAGGAAGCAGAACGTGCGCACGGGCAGTAGGGAAATCCGGGCGCTATGGGGAGCTTGGATAAGCTATAGCGAATCGAGCAGAGGGCCACGGCGAGGGAGCTCGGGGAAAATCCGCGGCGCGCAAGAGAGAACGACAATCGAGCAGGAACTAGAGCTTCACCGGCGAGCTCGCGCAGAAGCTCAGGGTGCCATGAGAGAGCTTGGTAGGGAGCACGACCGAGCAAAATGGAGCTGGAGGGCGCGCCATAGAGTAGAGACGGGCGACTGAGCTTGAAGATGCGTAGGGGAGAAGCGACCAGCAGGACCAGGGCAAGATCCGAGCGAGCAGCGAAAGGAGCTTGGGGAGAGGCAGAGCACGGCGCGCGGCATGCGAGGACGCAGGGACGCGCGAGGTTCGACGAGTCAGGTATGGCGAAGGAGAGAGAAGAGGAAAGGATGGGCCCGTCCAGGAACAGGAAGATGGACGTGCGGTACGGGCGAGCACACCAGGGAGAGAAACCCAGCGCAAGAGCTCGGCTGGGAGCTTGGCGGGCGGAAATTCGAGCAGGGCACCGGTCAACAGAGAATCGAGAGGGAGAGGAAGGAGCTGGGGCGTTCGACGACAAGGCTGGTGAGCGGCTGGAGAAGAAGAGAAGCCCGCGCGCGTTAAAAAGAAAATAGAGGGCGGCTGGGCGGTCGGGCGGCTAGGGATAGGGATGGTGAGCGGATGAGATCGGCTGTTGTTCCACGAACTCAAACACAGAGGAGATCGAGCCGTAGAGCATGAGAAAATATCGTCCAGGGGAAGGCCGATGGCCAAGGGACGGTGGCTGGATAAGGCTGATCGACATGCAGGAGATGAAAATTCCCATACGTGAACCAATTGGATAAGGAAGAAATGGCTTGCTTCCTGATTGAACGGCAACAACAAATAAGAACTAGGAGATTAGGCGGTGGAGGATAAGTCTATGAGAAACAAATTCTTTCCAATTTCTTTTAACAAATGGTGTGTTCGTTAGTAGTATTTGTGCATTAGTAGTGGATTAATGAAATATGGACAACACATTATATGGTTTGAGTAAAATCGATTTGTGTGTTCTAGACAAGGATAATGAAGAAGCACGTACATCTCAAGAGGAATAGGACATCGAATCAGCTTAATTTGTTTGGGATGAAATCGGAAGACTGGACTAAATTTTCAAATCCGTATTTTGCGCGAGCGATGAATTTTAGATAATCACCGGACGCACCGATTTTTCGGAACAATGATGTTCCGAACATCACGAAAATTTCGGAAGAACCCGGATAGATGAAAATAAAAACAATGTCGCATTCGTGACAAACGAAACAGATGCGATGTAAAAATCGCGATAGGTAAAAATAATTAGACCCTAGTGTCCGTCTTATTCACCGATATCACGTGCTTAAACCCGTACTCGTTGTCGAGCGGAATATAAACACCAGGGGTGTTACAGCCCTCCCCCTTAAAAGAATCTCCTCCCGAGATTCAGAACGAAAGACTTCTAAAAGTAGAGAAGCATGTAACCCACGTTCATATCAGCAATAATCATAACACAACTCCAAACAAAGATGAGTGTCTCACGACATTGTTTCTCTAGTGGACATAACATATATCGCTTTAAGCTAATTTAGAAATGTCCACCAATAGAGACAATATCTGCTAGAGGAACACATAAGGTTCCTTGTATGCAGTTTGCTTTTTCTGATGACACTATACTATCTGAGTCTATTGAGCGAGCGACTAATACGCGATTTTACCCAAACAGAATCAGATGCACCATCTTGGGTAAAACATACAGAAGGAGGTTTACCAACAAGTGGTCACGATAAGTTCATAGCACACGAGACGGGTGTGAATGTCGAATAACATCAAAGTTAACTCGTGTTAGTTAGAGAATCCAAGTCCCTGAAAAATGATAAAGACTCGGAAAATATCAACGAAGAATCCGTTGATGTTGACTTCGCAACCAATCCATTTTATCAAGCACTAGGCATGACTCGACCTGATCACACATGCTGGAAAAACACACGTGAGGTGATCAAAGCACGACTAGAGCGATAATTAGGTGGTTATTGGTCGACTTAATCTCGATTCTTATAAGCACTTCCTTTAGGGTGGGGTGAACCAAAGTGAGTTCAAGCAAATCGATAAAACGATCTCCAAACTCAACCTTTGTTCACAAGACAGTTACAAGTCAGTGAAACCAACTTGTTGAACTACTTTTAACCGTGAGCAGGTCCTCTCAGTACCATTGGTAAGCCAAGGGTTGAGAGTTTACATTTGCAAGCAAAAGGTCATGCATTTGGGTGGAAATCCATTTGGTCATGTTGTTCATCTGTTTCTTCATGTGAGACGCATCATCCACTTGGGTAGGGAATACATGGATTAAATAAGAGAGCGAATGAACAAACTCCTGCATTTTAGTAGCAGGGGAAACAGATCTCCATTTTGAGAGCTAATCAGTTGTCTCTCGACACTAAAAAGCTCCAAGGCTTCACCTTTACACAAAGGATGTAAAAGGGAACTTGTATGAGTAGTCTCTACCAAGATCAAAAGAAATAAGACCACACATGAAAGTGGTATGCCCTTTTGATCCCATAGAGATGATAGATGTTGCTTGGTCACTTTGACAAACAACATAGGAATTGTTTCAAGGAAGAGGTCTACGGAAGATAACATATTGATATAATCTCATAATGGATTACGACTACTAACTGTGATACTAGCGTGTACCGAGTAGCGCAACCATGTGCTCACACACAGAAGGCCCTTGGTTTCGTCACGGCACCACTGGTGTTAGTCATAACACCATTACAAGATATAACCAATAAGAAATCTCACGTGACACAAATGAATTGGGCAAGGGTAACAATATACAAAGAGATACTCCACCTGTAAGAATGGTTACAAGTAGAGAGCCAAATAGATCATGGCTCGATAAAATGAACAAGACATGACCTGTTAATGAAAGGATTACGATGGGAGACTGTTAATTCAGCCAAAACATATTTCTATGCCCATCGTAGGGAGCACAAGGTCAAGGATCAGTATCTGACTAGATACAGGGGAAAACAATCATAAGATTAAGTTGGTATGCCTTCGATAGATATGGGAAAACCAAAGGCATCAAATTCTAGAAAGAAAAAATGGTTGGACATGTCTTTCCTAGGTTGGGTTGACAAAGCAACATGACGACCCTTAAAACAGGCAACTGGATAAGGGGCATCAGCTTGTGTCAATTGAATAAGGGCATGGTTTAGGATGGGGACATGACTCGAGATTCTTGGTTCAAGCCTAGGTACAATTTATGTCCATCAAGGAAATTATCTAAGCATTTATTTGTGTGAGTTTAGTCATGGAGGGATAACAGAAAAATTAACTTTGGGTCATGGTTCACTAAATACGAACATGGCCTAGTTTTGGGTTTAGGCAAACAAATTACCAACCTTCTATCGGCACATCAAGTACCAGAGCAAACACATATAATTCCTAAATAGATCACCCTAAGAATGGATGACAACTATTTCCTTAGGGATCATAATACAACATTACACCACATTATCTACAATCACTGGTTATTAGAATAAAGGTGAGAGAAGCATTTCGGATGTATAGGTGACAAACAAGATGCAACAATCAAGATGCATGCTCGTCCTATTCGTCCTCACAAGTTTTTGCCAACCTAATGTGGCAATAACATTCTATATCGGTGGCATACTTACGACTCCCACGCTATTTTGCTAGTCGTCAGCTACACATACGTTTTCGAGGTTAGTGTACTTGTAGAAAATTCCATCACAACCCAATTTCCCAATGATGTCGTTCACACATGACAGTTTATCACAGTTTATACTCCATATATTGCTATATGGAGGCCAGCTCATCATTAAGCGCCGAGCCACGCATAGGCGCCGTTGCCACACTTTAACCATAGGGCAACTCATTATGGTAACTCACCTTCTTACCTGAGCGTAGGTGCGTCGTTACAAGTACATTACATTTCTCAGTATTCCCATGTTTGTATACCCATACACATCCATGGGGTACTGAATTCCTAGAAAAGTAAATACTCCATATCGCAGCCTTCATATATACATACGTAGAACATGTATATAATCAAGCGCTTTTTATACTCTTCCCTAGACCGACGTTTGTTCGGTCATGCTCTCACATCTCACCTTAGCTGAGCGTAGATCCATTCAAAACTAAATGGCGTCAAAAATAACATTACACATGTATGCAATACCCCCGGTTATGGTTTTAAACTAAGCCACCTGATAGTCCTTAGTTTTAGGGCTTAATAGAGGATGTCGCTAGCATTATAGTTTTTCAAAACTGTTTTTTTCAAAGCCAAGCAATGTGTTTAGTCGAAAATAGGTTTTTCGAAACCAAAACTTTTGTTTTGAAAATACGTATGTGTCCGTATATACTTAATCCTGCTCTGATACCAGTCTGTGGCAGAACCTCCAAGTTATTGGGCCCACATGCACCTGTCCTTGTCCCAAAGACCTCAGATGGCTATGCATGTGCACCAGATAACTTAACTGGATTTGTCCGATTGCCCCAAGGACATCGGATAAACCACTTACAACCAAGATCGCGGGATTAAGTAACACAAATCACACACATCAACATTTTTGCAGCGGAAATCTTATTACCAAATTTTATAGGTTACAAAAATTTTACATTATTTTATCGGAGTGATTACAAAAGTATAAGTTGAAATATATGCTAGCTCCAGTGACCATCCTCAATAAGTAGTATAGAAGAATTACTTAGACTTATAAGAAGGCCGAGCCCACCGGCACTTAACACCATCACAGCAGCACAAGGTTAGACCTGAAAAACAACAGGGAATAAAACCCTGAGTACGGAATTACTCAGCAAGACTTACCCGACTAAAGAAAAGACTCTCAAGGGTATGCTGGCTAGAGGGATTCAAGGTATGGCTTATCAAGAATCAAAGACTCTGTTTTGCAGAAAAGCTTACTACGAGTGGATCCTTAAAATCCAATTTTATTGTCAGGTTAGGTAAAGTTGCCTGCATCTAGAGTTCTTTCTGCCCTAGTTCAATCACTTGACCTGCACTAGCCGTCTTTTCATCATCCCTTAAGTTCACTGGATTTCTACGTGTAAGTCAGTGACCAAGTCTTCATAACCGCGAAGGTACGGCGATCCGAATCGATTATACTCAGCTGAGTATCTCCAATCACACGACATATGTAGCACTTAACCCTTGCATATGTCAACCCACCACCGGGGTTCTTAAGACCAGATCAGGTTCACACGAACCGAGAGCACAGATACACCACCGTCCAGCCTCTTGCCACGAAGGGTACACGCTACTCTCGCCACCGCTCCACGCCCATTCCGTGTTATTTTATTCTGGCCTTAGTCTGCTCGAGGCAAGGTTTACCCATGACGAGGCATGTGACCAGTTAAAGGGTCCTCGATCATCAAGCCTACATCGAGACGGTCCTTAATCGACTCAGACGGAAACACTACACCGAGACTCTCTTCTCGTGCAAGTCACCCGCCTGGTCTCAGCTTGATCATTTAAACCCAAAAACTTGGTACCTGGCAGAGGTACATCTTTTCCGATGTTGAATCCATCACGGCCGTGATGGATCCACCATCAAGTTTTATTTTCAAAAACATACCATCCACTTTGCCAATCATCTTTTGTAAAACAAAACCTTTTGTTTTGCTAGAGCAATACTAAGCATAGTAAAAACCTTTTGTAAAATAGGGTATCAAGGAAGGTAATCAAAGATCAAGGAAGGTAATGCAGGAATTGTTTAAGCATTCAACTCCTATCACCTAATGCATCAATCAAGTGAGAAAGATTTTAAAAACATCAAGGAAGGTGGCAAATGCACCGGGGCTTGCCTGAGTAACACTAGTTTAGTGTTGTTAGGTGGCGTCCGCTTAACGAGTATTCTTCGACCGAGCACTTGCTTGATTTAACCATCTTCAGGTTGATTCATCAACTTCATCTTGCGGATTAGCTCGCGCTTGGGGTTGGCTTGGCTCATCTTCCGCATCACGCGATTAATTATCGTACCTAAATGATTTGCATAATGCACATGAATGCATATAAGGAACAATAACACTAGATATTACGATGCTACGCAAAAGAGAAATCACCTATTTAATGACGAGACATTACGGACACTAGTTATCGTTATATTGTTACTTACGACAATCAAGCTCTTACAACTTAGCTAAACAGTCGAGGTAGCAATCACCATCCATTCCAATTATAAAAGCGACTAACACACATAGAATATTATACCTAGTTTAGAGAGCATCCTAAACGACTTATAGCTTTTAACTTTACAATTTTTTTGGACATCTAATACTTATAAAAGTTGATAGAAGAACTTTTATTAACTTTCTAAACTAATTTACCGGTCAACCTGTGTATTATATATATATCTACCAATATACTTATCGCATAACCCTAAAATTCAACTTAATCTCTACATCAAGTAATAAATAAGAGAATTATCGCAATCAATTCTTCTATTTAATCCTACCATTTATTTAGTTGACGGGAATAATAAATCAACTTACCATAATTAACTCGAGCTGAAGTTGCGACGTTAACGACGATCCTACGGACGAGGACTCGGATTTGAAGGACGATGCGGCAAAATTATTGGAACGGTGGAGTCTTGGATGTGGTTGTTGTCGAGGCGATTGACGACTGGTTCGAACTTTTTGTCGTGCACTCGGTGAATATTACTCTGCTAGCTTTGTCTTCACCCGATGCACAGAACGACGACGGGATTATGTCTGGAACGAGCTGGCGAGGTGAGGTTGAGCAGGGGATGACAGAAGGGAGGGCGACATAAGAGCGAGCTGGATATCGACGGCGAATTCGCGAAGATGGGGATCCGGTCGAGCTCGTGTAGGTAGAGGTGGTGTCCAGGCCTATACGTGATGACGGTCAGCACAGGCAAGGTGCGGCATCTAGCGACCAGAGCCAGGATACGACGTCCACGAGCTAGAGCAGATTGTGCCTAACGATGGACGACGCGAGGGCGAGGCGACTGAACGACGACGATAAGACAAAGAAAACGGGACACGTTATGGATGAACAGGGAGCTGAGTATTGAGAGCTCCTGGCCCTCGGCCAGACCGAGGCGATGGCGCAACAGCACAATGAACGACGCGAGCTTTGGCAGGAACCGAGCGATAGAGTGGAGCTCGCAGCTGCGCGCAGGAAGCAGAACGCGCGGACGGGCAGTAGGGAAATCCGGGCGCCATGGGGAGCTCGGATAAGCTATAGCGAATCGAGCAGAGGGCCACGGCGAGGGAGCTCGGGGAAAATCTGCGGCGCGCAGGAGAGAACGGCAATCGAGCAGGAACTAGAGCTTCACCGGCGAGCTCGCGCAGAAGCTCAGGGTGCCATGAGAGAGCTCGGTAGGGAGCACGGCCGAGCAAAATGGAGATGGAGGGCGCGCCATAAGTAGAGACCGGCGGCTGAGCTTGAAGATGCGTAGGGGAGAAGCGACCAGCAGGACCAGGGCAAGATCCGAGCGAGCAGCGAAAGGAGCTTGGGGAGAGGCAGAGCACGGCGCGCGGCATGTGAGGACGCAGGGACGCGCGAGGTTCGACGAGTCAGCAATGGCGAAGGAGAGAGAGGAGGAAAGGATGGGCCCGTCCAGGAATAGGAAGATGGACGTGCGGTACAGGCGAGCACACCAGGGAGAGAAACCCAGCGCAAGAGCTCGGCTGGGAGCTTGGCGGGCGGAAATTCGAGCAGGGCACCGGTCAACAGAGAATCGAGAGGGAGAGGAAGGAGCTGGGGCGCTCGACGGCAAGGCTGGTGAGCGGCTGGAGAAGAAGAGAAGCTCGCACGCGTTAAAAAGAAAACAGAGGGCGGCTGGGCGGTCGGACGGCTGGGGATAGGGATGGTGAGCGGATGAGATCGGCTGTTGTTCCACGAACTAAAACACAGAGGAGATCGAGCCGTAGAGCATGAGAAAATATCGACCAGGGGTAGGCCGATGGCCAAGGGACGGTGGCTGGATAAGGCTGATCGACATGCAGGAGATGAAAATTCCCATACGTGAACCAATTGGATAAGGAAGAAATGGCTTGCTTCCTGATTGAACGGCAACAACAACTAAGAACTAGGAGATTAAGCGGTGGAGGATAAGTCTATGGAAAACAAATTCTCTTCAATTTCTTTTAACAAATGGTGTGTTCGTTAGTATTATTTGTGCATTAGTAGTGGATTAATGAAATATGGACAACACATTATATGGTTTGAGTAAAATCGATTTGTGTGTTCTAGACAAGGAGAATGAAGAAGCACGTACATCTCAAGAGGAATAGGACATCGAATTAGCTTAATTTGTTTGGGATAAAATCGGAAGACTGGACTAAATTTACAAATCCGTATTTTGCGCGAGCGATGAATTTTAAATAATCACCGGATGCACCGATTTTTCGGAACAATGACGTTCCGGACATCACGAAAATTTCGGAAGAACCCGGATAGATGAAAATAAAAACAATGTCGCATTCGCGATAAACGAAACAGATGCGATGTAAAAATCGCGATAGGTAAAAATAATTAGACCCTAGTGTCCGTCTTATTCACTGACATCACGTGCTTAAACTCGTACTCGTTGTCGAGCGGAATATAAACACCAGGGGTGTTACAAGATATGCCCTAGTTCTCAAGATATGCGGGCGCCAAATCGGGTCTGTCGGCACTGTTCACCTCGAGACAAAATGGATGTCAAATCATGTCAAATGGCCTTGGCTTTGGTTCAAATTTTTCCAGGGTGTGCCTTAGGTAGTTTGGCCACTTTTTGTTATTTGGACCAAAAGGTTTTGGTGCCAGCACCACAGTGAACACCTCTGATCATTGGATTAAGGTGGTTTTGGGGACTTAGAAAGAAAATGGATGGCTCTAGGGTGCTCTTCCACTTAGTGAATTGATGTGGGGTTTTTGTGGGACCTTTTTGTAATATTTCTCTTACTAAGTTTTGTACCTTTACTAATACTCTTCATCTTTAATAAAGGTTCCTTTTTGTTGTTTTGATCATTTGCCCATTCTTCCCCTTTAATCCCATTGTTAGGGTTTAAGGCTTAAGAAATAGTTGGTTTTAGAATCTTGTTTGTGGGTGAACATTGTATGAAGGGTAGACTCTCTTTCTTGTTATGGTCAATGCTTAGCTTAGCCATGATTCTAAAACTTTTAGTCCCCTCCTTTCCATTATAGCATAAGGTTTGAGCAGGACATAGTGTGTTTTTTGGCCAGGGCTCTGTGTAACACCAGGGGTGTTACACACAGTTTACCTCAAGATTCTGGAGAAGCTTCCATGAGAATATGAATACGAAGTTGAATTTTAGTACAACCTATCACCCCCAGGCTGATGGACAGACTGAAAGGACTAATCAAGTATTGGAAGACATGTTGAGAGCTTGTGCCCTTCAGCATGGAGGAAGTTGGGATAAAAGTCTACCTTATGCTGAGTTCACATATAATAATAGCTATCAGGCCAGTCTGAAGATGTCACCTTTTGAAGCACTATATGGGAGGAAGTGTAGGACTCCTCTATATTGGGATCAGACTGGAGATAGACAGTTCTTTGGGCCTAAACTGATTCAAGAAGCAGAAGAACAAGTCCGTATAATTCGAGAAAATTTGAGGGTAGCTCAAACCAGACAAAAGAGCTATGCTGATAATAGAAGAAGACCACTGGAATTTGAGAAAGGAGATTATGTGTACCTCAAGGTGTCACCACTCTGTGGAATGAGGAGATTCAAAGTTAAGGGCAAATTGTCCCCTCGCTATATTGGACCATTCTTGATCTTTAGGCGAGTTGGGGAGATGGCATACCAACTCGAGTTACCTGCTAGTCTATCGGATGTGCATAATGTGTTCCACGTATCTCAACTGAAGAAGTGTCTCTGTGTCCCTCAGGAATAGTTACCAATGGAAGAGCTCAGTGTTCAGGGTGATTTGACTTACATGGAGTATCCTGTCAAGATTCTTGACACATTGACTCGAGTTACAAGAAATAAGGTGATAAAGATGTGCAAAGTGCAATGGAGTCACCACGGAGAAGATGAAGCAACCTGGGAAAGAGAAGAAGAGCTTCGTATAGATTTTCCCCATCTTTTCCCTCGTTCTTCCTAAATCTCGAGGACGAGATTATTTTTAAGGGGGGTAGGATTTGTAATACCCAATTTGTAATTTGTAAGAGCTAATATCAAAGGGAGAAACAAGTTCACTTTATCTATGTGGGAGTTTGAACTTTTGTGCCATCACATGTGAACACCATATTTTAAAATAGATAATTATAAAATATATGCCACTAAATCATTGCACCATGCTGAGATTTTTATTTTGTGACAACATAAAATTACCAGAAATATATTAAAAAGCTCAAAGTGGAATTTAAACTCTAAAAAAATTCCAGAATTTAGAAAAAGAGAGCAAACAAATATAAGTGATATAAAAATATAAATAATAACATATAAATATATCTCCAAATTAGAACTTGTCATAATCTGAGGATAAATTGGTCACAAGTTTGAATCTAAACTAGAATTTAAATTTGAATTTGAAAGTCAAAAAGGAAAACAAATGAGAAAAACAAAATAGGAAAATAAAAAGGAAAAAGAAAGAGGGAAGGGCGAGATGGGCCTAATTCCCTACCACCGGCCCACTTCTCTGGCCTCGTGTGGCCAGGATGCGCCCGCGCACGCTGATGTCGTGGGCCCACTAGTCAGCTTCTAGCGTCACCGCCTGTCGCCGTGCGTGTGGCCGTTCTCCACTGGCATATGGACCTGACTCGTCAGCTGGCTTACGTGCATAGCGCGCACGTTGCTCTGCGAGTGGGACCTACCTGGCAGTATCTTCTCTCCTCTTTCTCAAGTCCGCGCGGAGGATTCAGCGGGCGCAAAATCCGGGCGCCGTTGCGACTTGGGCACCCGATTGAGGACTATAAGCCGCGGCCCATACCCCGTTTCTTCTCCCCACCCCTTCCTCGCTCCGGATTTCTAGCCACCTTGGCGTGGGAGAAGTGCTAAGCCATTCCGCCGTGTGGTTGTGCCGCCATCACCCTGCACAGCCATTATAGCCGTTAGGATCGTCGTATTCTGGCTCGGGGGCTTCAGTTCAGTGCTGGCGTGTCATCCGTGGCAAATTAGCGAAAGGGCAATCGGTATTGCGTTCGGATTTGGGCGTCGGTATCGGTGTTCCGCCGCGCACCGATTGGAAGGGAATCGACGCTCTTGAATCTCGGTGAGTGCCTCTGGACGATATCCCGCAGTCAACCGCTTCGTGTTACGTTTTTAGATCATAGCTAGGGCGCAGGGATCGGGGATTCGGGAATCCCGGCGATGGCGCCGCCGTGGATCACTGGTCGGCATCGCTGGCGTGATCCCGAGTGGAAGAAAAGGTCTAGGCCGCCCGTCTGTTGATCGACGGTGACGATTAGACTCTTGCGTACCGATTCGACCTGGTGATCATGGTCCGTCCGATCTCGATCCTGCGCGCTCGGATTTGTTCTAGTTGTTTAAAATCTAGGTCGTAGATCTCTCATCCAACTCTTGTCGTAGCGTATCGTTTCGTGTATGACTGGATTTAATCAGGGAGCTCCGTTTAAGATCGGATGGCTGTGAGCGCACCGTACCCCCTTCGCGAGCACATTAGTCAAAAGAGACCCTCTGTTTTTACATAATCAACACGCCGTCCTGTAGGGAGGCAGTGTGTGTCTTGGGAGAATTGTAGATGAACCCCCTGGGTTTCTCTGGATTTGAGGCCTGGTCCAGTGTAATATAAAACCAGAGAAATTAATCTATAAATGAGTTTTTAATAAATAAATAAATGTTAGAACTTGATTAAATCATAGAAAATCCATTTTTAGTCCAAATTAACCCATTCAACTTTCTAAATTTTTGTAATAGTATTCTCTATCACTTAGAGGCTCTGTTTTGTCATGAAAACAGTAGGAAAATTGATCTCCCATTTAATCCTATTTTAAGCACATAAAATCTTTGGAAAATCATATCTTAAAATCTATAACTCCAAAAATTATGATTCCTATTCCTAGGATTTTATTTTAATGTGTAGATTATTACTGTGTATTTTGTTTACATGTTTGGTGTGATGTTAATTTTCTCTATATACTGTGGTTGTTTGTATTGTGGCGAGTAGAAGAACCTGTGACTGATGATCCTGGTGAGCAGCAGATAGAAGTAGCTGAGCAGGAGCTCATTGAAGGCAAGTTGTGCTCTTGATTCACTTTTGTAACCCAATAATGTTCCTTATAATCATTTACCATGCATAGACTTAATTTTGATGGGACCCAATAGGTCACCATAGTCTGTTTATCCATTTTACCTTGTTATCCTTGAATCACTTGGGTAGTTTTGCTATTGCTTTACATGGTTTTGGGATAATATTTTATTATATCCATGTTCCAGTTATTTTGTTATTCTATTTATGTTCATGTCAAGATCATTAATGTTAATTGGAACATGGAGCTTAACTTGAGAAACACGTGCCACCACAAGGGTTTAATGGGACGTCCTTGGCTGACTAATTAGGAAAGCTAGTGGAAGACTACCTTACCCGAAAGGTGCAAGGGCAGTAGGGGAATGCATGCAAGGAGGTTCTCGGGTTGATTTCGCCGCGATGGCGGTCCGACGGGGGATTCTTGCAAGTGCTCTTCCCATAAACTGTAGCGGGTTTTCGGAAGCTAGTGAAACTTTGTAAAGGCCTCGTAGTGGATCCCTAGCCATTCACCTCGGTAGTGTCTAAGGGTTTAGCTAACCCTGGCGACATGGGATACACGACTTGTGGGTACAGGGTACAACCTCTGCAGAGTGTAAAACTGGTATACTAGCCGTGCTCGCGGTCATGAGCAGCTCAGGACTCTCGGATGATTAATTTATGGAACTTAAATTCAATTTGTCATTTGCATTGCATGGGATTATTATTAAATTTTGTTCTATTATTTTTATTAAGGTTTGGTTATTCCTTACATTCAGTAACTGCTAATAAAATTTTGACCAACTAATTAAAAGCAATGCTCAGCTTTAACCCCTGTTGTTGATTAGCCTTACACATCACATGAACTCCCACCTTTGGTGAGTTCATGCCCACTGGTTCCCCACAACTTGTTGAGCTATGATCATGTGTGAGCTCACCCTTGCTGTCTCACACCCCCCACAGGAGAAGAACAGGTGGTTCAGGAGGAGCCACAAAGCGAGGAGTTTGATCTGATCTAGGTGGCGTTTCCCCAGTTGACTTTTGCGCAAAGGATGATCCTTAGTTCGTTTTATATTTATCTTTTATTTGGTAATAAGACTTCCGCTATGTAATAAATACTCTAATTTTATTGTGACATTTATCTCTATACACTCTGTTATTATATATGTTGTCTTCTTTAGCGTATGTATGAGACGCACCCGGCTTTGTCCCTTAAAACCGGGTGTGACATAATAAGGTCTATTTTGACCCTATGTTTTGTTAATGAGTTATGCATCATGCCGAGATTTCTTTGATTGTGCATATTTTCTGAGACAATATGAGTATGCGTCCTTAGAAATCTCGAGGACGAGATTTCTATTAAGGGGGTAGGATTTGTAAAGCCCAAAATCTATATAGAAAAAAGATAATAGGATAAACAAATAAGTACACTTAGGTGTTGGTGTTTTGAGAATTAGTTAATTCCCTTTTTCCTTGTGCACACTCAATTAAGGAAATCAAAGTAGTCAAATAGCAAACAAATAGTACCACAAAAAGTGGTGTAGTTTAAAACCTAGATGTAAGTCTTGAAATAAAAAGATTAAGTTGAAACTAATAACTAGAAGAAAGATTCTCCATCTATTCATTATTTCCTTTGTAAACTATAACGCTCTTTAAAAATATTTTTATAAGTAAAATGAATTCTAGTAAAGGTTATGTATTACTTTCCTCTAAATAAGTGAAATAATGGATATTCATTATTTGTTGAGCTTGGAATTTGATCACACACTAGTAATAATTTCCTAAAGAGAAATAATATGGATGCATGACATACTTTGAGCTTTTAACTAAACAAAGGAACAGAATAATTAAATTAAATATATACGTTTATAGAAATATATACTTAATACTCATACTGCTATATTGGATGTGCATGTAGATTAAAAAAATTGAAACTCATATTTGAATATGAATTTTGAAGGTGGAATTTAAAATAGAAAAGAAAACAGAAAATAATAAAAGAGCTCCTAACCACACTTGGGCCGAATCGCACGGCCAGGCCCAAAACCCCACCTCCATCCCTTCTCCCGCACGGCCCAGCGCGCGCGCTTCCTTCTTCGCTGACATGTGAGGCCGCGGAGGTCAGCCTCACCATTACATGGCCGAGCGCACACGCGGTGACTTCTGGGTGACCCCAACCTGTCAGTACTATCCTCTTCCTCTCCTTATTCATTCTCGGCGTACAGAAATTGAATCCGCAAGCAGGTGCCGGGGCGGGGAATCTTGCTCGCCCGGAATGCGGGTGGCGTTACCTCGATCCTTCGACGTGGAACCCGGGCATCAGCATCACCCAGATAACCAACTCTCCCTCTCTCTGTGGAATCCCATCCGATGCGCTTCTCAACAGCCGAATCGGATCCAATTCCAACAGACTCGCGCGGTTGTTGGGCATTCGGTATCCACGGCATATAAACGTGTAGCATCGATCATGTGGCGGAACTGCCCGAATTATTCCAACTTAAGTGCCTAAATCCCGCCTTAGAGGCTAGACCACACTTAAATGGGAATAACCCATCAATCCCTCGGATCTAGTCCGACGAGGCCACTGACAGGATCAAGTACCACAGTCTGACTCGATGGTGAGTCACAGAGCAAATACAATAAAGCATAAAACCATACATTAAGTAGTATTAAACTTATTACATCATCATCGGAGTTTTAGCAAAATTAGTCATCATTGTTCGAAGTGCAGCAGAATAAAACTAACGGTAAATAAAGAGAGAGATGCGGAAGCCTGTCCCATCACTCCTCATGCTCCTCCTCAGCCGAGGTAGGGTCCCACTCGACTGTCCAACCCGGTGGCAAGATGGACGGCCAAGTCACTCCAGCAACCATGTCCTCCAGAGAACCTGTAAAATTATGCCACAAGCAAGGCTGAGTATACTAATACTCAGCTAGACTTACCCGGTGTGAGGAGTCTACTCCTCTACCTCTAGACATGCAGCTGTTTGGCTGTGGGGTTTGGTTGCCAAAAGCACTAGCTGAGTTTATAAATCAAGTTTTAGCTTTGTCAAGTTTTAGTGTGACTCTCTTAAGACTAAATGTATTCCTATCTAATCATACATGGTATCAAACATTTAGCAGTCAACAACTTTTGCCAAGTCATCTCATTTCCACTTGTTACTCAATGTAGTAGCATGGATCAAGCAGTCTCATTAGCTGCGACAAGCAGACGATTCGAATCGAGTGTTTTTCCTTGCAAGGTAAACCTAAACACACGACGTGGCGAGGCACTCCGTCCCCACACACATCAACCGTCCCCATCGATTCCCTGGCAACAGATCAGGGCTCACCGCCTTGGCGTACAATGCCTCACTCACCCCGACTGCCGTCGTGCAGTGACCGCACTTGTACCCACCATAACCGGAATGGGAGACCACGTCTCAGGTCGCATGAGGGGCAAAGTCTGCGGGCAGGTTCACTCAGGTACTAGGCTTACCGATTTACCATATTTCTCGGCATGTGCTTAGTACGTTCAAACGCTTGACACACGGTACCACACCTTAATCCTTATTCTAATTTCTGTCTCGTAGACAACGCATCCCCATGGACCGTTGTCCACAGACCATCATCAATACGATATGTAAATGGATACAAGCAATTCTTGACCTCGCGCGAGTGCTAGAAAAATCACTTGACTTCTACCGAGATCCCTAATTAGTAAAGCAGCTACTCGACCTAGCATACTAGTATCCATCACAAAAGGATTCCTGAGATCATGCAACTAGGGTTTCAAACAAGTCCTACACTTAAGGGCACAATACAAGCCTACAATCATTAAGTGCAGTAAAATAATATATAGAACTGGTTATGCATAAACCGGGGCTTGCCTTCCAAAGATGGGGCAGGCAGATCCTCTGGGGCAGGCTCTGGTGCTGGATCCGGGGCTACCTCCTGAGCAACTCCTTGCTCCGGCACGAGGACGTACTCTCCGTCGGCGAGGTTGCAATCTATCAATGCAATGAATAAGAATATGTATGCCATGATTATGCAGGATTTAGCAATCATTATGCTAAGTGAAGAAAAACTAAGTTAGTTAGCAACTTAGGGTTTTCTGGTCATACCTGGCTCTTAGTGGTGTATGCTTATCAATTTAGGTTTGGGTTTTGTTTAGGGGTAAGCATAGTGGGTTGGATTCCCCTTAGATATTTTAGTGGGCACTTAAGGGGTTTTGCTTGTTGGGTTAGGGTAACATTAGTCTCCACTATTAATTCCCCTTTTTCATTTTCTATTTATGAATTCTAGTGTGGGTTTGAACTACAACAGTGATTTAACTTTTTCCAAAAATTCTATAAAAACTACAGTGGGTTACTAGTTGTCACTGTAATCTGTCCTATAAATTTGAGGTGGATACTGATTCAGATACTACTTGTGCAAAATTAACAAGGACAAGTTTTAAAAGGGCATTCTACACTATAGCTGTGATTTAATTGAGGTTTCTGTACCAAATTTTATTTTTGTCCAGATACATAGGTGATATTAGGCCTCTGTGTCAAAAATCACAGGATATTTAGTTGTGAATTTCTAAAGTTTTATGCCAAAAAGTTGCTTATAACTAACTTGTTATTTGAAAAATATCAAACAATATATTTCATATTTTTCCTATGTTCATAATAACCAAACATTAGTTATCCCAAGGTTTGGGGTGTTTTATCTTCAGGGTTATTTTTCTAGGGTTTTTCTAAGGTTTCCTTGTTTTTCTAAATTAAAAGGCATCTCCTCTCTTTTGCACTAAACAAGGGTATAATAAATTTTTCTAGTGAACTACACTGAATAAGGGAGCTAACAAAAATGTGGGTGCTCTCTGGTTCTTATTTCAAACCACCTTTTATATTTTCTTCAACTTTAAGCAAAAAGTGATTTAAATGGCAAACTCTACCTTAGTGGGGTGTACAGAGGGGTTAGGAAATGATTAAGTACCTCTCTAAATTTTCTTAACCCCAGTCAAATAGTGTAGCTATTTTTCCTTATTTCTTTTAGCTTTTGACTAGTTAATCATTTAAATCAAAACATTAAAATTTTCTGTAACACTTAGGGGTTTTATATTTTTCCTAAGTAGTTTCCATTATTTAGGATCTGGCAAAATTGGTTTGACTCGATTTGGGTAAACCAAACTGAAGTTATGAATTTTTCAAGTTCTTGTTTGGATTTAAATCATAATATTTTAAAGGTTTCCTGGAAAACTACTTTGCACCGAAGACCCTAGGTTCTTTCTAAATCAATCCCTTCATTTCTACCCCTGCGCTACTATTCCCCTGAGTCACTGACAGCGCACAAAACCCCCTGGCCTTTCCTTCTTCTTCCCCGAGGTCCCTCCCCTTATGCAAACAGTAACCGCAGAAAGGAAAAGGGCGGCGCGGCTTACCGGCGGCGAGAGAGGTCCGCCGAGGGGCGGGGTTGGCTTCAGGAGGTCCTGGCGGTCACAGCAAGGTACGGCTCGACGACGGTGGTGGCCAAAATCGACCGGTCCACGTGCGCAGGCGGGTGAACTCGTCGACGGTGAGTGCTCCGGCCTAACCACGGCGATCTAGTTCAATTAAACGGCACAATGAGCTCCACTGGATGACGTAGAGGCTATGTGCGCAGGGAATCGGAAAATGGTGCAGAGACTTACCCGGTCTACGTTCACCGGCGATCAAGCGAAGTCCGGCGACCGTGGACTGGCTTATCCGGCGAGGCAAAGTCCGATTCCTTGCTCGGGGAGCTTCACCGAGGCATGCACAGTCCATTCCAAAGGTCGGGCGCGGCTGGGAAAGGCTCTGTTGGTCGGTCTACGGTGGCGGGGGATCGGGTGGCCGCGAGCACACTATTTGCAGGGCAAACGCCGGTGATCTGTGGCTCCGGTGAGGTTGAGAGCACGTGGGGGAGTACGGTTGAAGCTTCGGTTGGCTTTATAGGCACGGGCGCGAGTGGGAGACACGGGCGCGGCTCAGTGCGGCGCGGGGCGCGCGGGGTCGGGCGCTGGGCGTGCTCTGGCGTGCCCATAGCACGTCGGACACGTGGAAGTGTTCTTCTGCCCTTGTTCAACAGCTCGCCGAGATCGCAAGCGTGCGAATCTTGGCAAAAATCCGGCACAGGCCTCCTCCTAGCACCTAGGGCAGTCTCTTGTATGTGAGTCCCCATGGCAGATATGCCCTAGGTAGGGAGATTTGCAGACGCCAAAACTGGCTTGTCCCTCTGTCCACCTCGCGACAAAAACCATGCCAAATCTTGTCAAACGTCTTGGGCTCGGTTTCAAACTTTTCCAGTGGGTGCCTTAGGTGGTATGACACCTTTTTGGTATACAACTCAAGTGGTTTTGGTGCCATTTACTAAGTTAACACGGTGGATCTTTAGATTAGGTTCAAAATTTAACTTAGAAAGAATTAGAGAGCTCTAGTGTGCTCTCTCCTTAAGGGGGAAATTTGGCGTCTTCAAGGGGTCTTTTTGCAATGTTCCCACCCTGCATTTGCTAGGTTACAAGGTTACTAAAACTTGTTTAAGAACTAAGATCATGCTTTGGCAATTTGGTTAGTGTTGGGACCATGCTTCGTCGCCGAAGGTCCTGCAGAAAGAAACAGCTTCGGCTGAAGCTGCTCGTACGTGATGCCGAAGGTGCCATTTCGTGAAGCTTCGGAGTTACAAACCAACTTAAAGATAGAATGACCTTTTAGTCCATAAGAGTCCGAGTCATTGTTGTAAACTTTTATGAGGGGTACGATTGTAATTCCTCACGGGCTGTGTCCTGTGCCTATAAACAGTGAACAATATTCCTTTACTGTTCACGCATTCTTGCAATTGCAATCGCATCACTCGGAAATTATTCTTTGTCAAGGCAGAGGTATAAATGTGTCTAAATACTATGTTTGAACATCCTAAATGTATATAGTATATAAATGATGCTATTTATTTCCAATTTACTTGCCTTTAATGTTTTATGTCTTACGTTATTTTATATTATCTTTGTGAGTTCAATTATGAAGGTATAACCTTCGTAGTTCTGCTATTATAACCTTCGTCTGAAGTACATCCTTGGGGAAATAATGCTTCAGCGGACGAAGGGTATTGATATTTAGCATTTTATGTTGCCTTGTTCTTAATTCATAGCATTTGAGAACAAGTCCCCAACATTGGCGCCCACCTCCGGTGAACTCACTTCCACTTTTTTGAGCTGATGGCTTCGTTCAACGATCAAGCTGGAGCTGCTTCGGCTCCGAAGCTGGTACTCCCGATAACAGGCGGTTCATGCTCAGAGCCAGCCAACAAGAAGCAGAAGAAGGAAGCACAGAGAAGGGTACATCACGTTGGGGTGCAAGGACCCTTCATCAAGTCAAGATGGTCTCACATTCCAATTACCTTCTCTCAAGAGGATCTCCAACTCAAGGATTACCCACACAATGATGCTATGGTTATCTCTTGTGTGATCAAAGGATTCCTGGTCCATAATGTTTTGGTTGATACAGGCAGCGCAGCTGATATCATATTTGCTAAGGCCTTCAGACAGATGCAGGAGCCCGAGGATAAAATTCATGATGCCACACATCCCCTTTGTGGCTTCGGAGGAAGGCAGATCGTAGCACTTGGAAAAATCACAATGCCAATAACCTTCGGATTCATTAACAACACAAGGACTGAACAAGTTGTATTTGATATTGTTGATATGGAATACCCTTACAATGCAATCATTGGTCGTGGTACTCTCAATGCCTTCGAAGCAATCCTTCATCCAGCCTATCTTTGCATGAAGATACCTTTAGACCAAGGGCCCATTGCTATTCATGGAAGTCAGGAAGCTGCCAGAAGGGCCGAAGGAAATTGGATAGACTCAAAAGCAATCCATAACATAGATGGAGCTGAAGCTTGTGAGCAATACAAGTTCAGAAGGGAAAAAGCTGCTTCGGCTGATCAGCCGAAGCCCATGCTCTTATGTGAGGACATAGCAGAGCAGAATGTGCTATTGGGATCTCAACTGTCCGAAGAGCAGGAGAAAACCTTGATAAGGTTTTTGTTCAACAACAAAGATGTTTTTGCTTGGTCAGCTAATGATCTTTGCGGAGTAAACAGTGATGTTATTGAGCACTCGCTCAATGTTGATCCATCCTTCAGACCAAGAAAGCAAAGGCTTTGGAAGATGTCTGATGACAAAGCCGAAGGTGCTCGCAACGAAGTGAAAAGACTCCTCAGTGCTAGAGTTATCAGAGAGGTAAAATATCCAGAATGGTTGGCTAACACTGTCATGGTAAAGAAGGCCAATGGTAAATGGAGAATGTGCATCGATTTTACTGATCTCAATAAGGCTTGTCCGAAGGACGAGTTTCCATTGCCAAGGATAGATTCCTTAGTCGATGCAGCAGCTTCATCAGAGCTTATGAGTCTGCTGGATTGCTATTCAGGCTATCACCAAATCTGGATGAAGAAGGAGGATGAACCGAAAACCAGCTTCATAACCCCCAGTGGAACATATTGTTACCTTCGGATGCCTGAGGGGGTCAAGAATGCCGGAGGAAGTTTCAGCAGAATGACAGCGAAGGTCCTCCATTCTAAGATAGGCAGGAATGTGCTAACTTATGTTGATGATATCATTGTAAAAAGCACGAAGCAAGATAACCACATTGCTGATCTGCAGGAGACCTTCGCTAATTTTAGACAGGCTGGCTTAAAGCTGAATCCAGAAAAATGTGTCTTCGGAGTAAAGAAGGGGAAATTTTTTGGTTGCTTAGTTTCAACAAAGGGAATTGAGGCTAATCCAAGCAAAATCGAAGCTATACTTCGAATGGAACCACCAAGTACAAAGAAGGGGGCTCAAAGATTGACAGGAAGGCTGGCATCTCTCAACAGATTCATATCTAGATCAGCAGAGAGAAATTTACCATTTTTCGAAGTGCTGAAGTCAGCCGAAGTTTTTCAATGGGGACCAGTTCAGCAGAGAGGCTTCGAAGAATTGAAGCAATATTTGATAGATCTAACAACATTAACTCCACCAACGCCAGGGGCTCCTTTGTTATTATATGTGGCAGCTTCGCACTCATCGGTAAGTGCAGCACTTGTCCAGGAGAAGCTTGAAGGCCAAGTTAAGAGGCAGGCCCCAATATATTTCGTATCCGAAGTTCTTAGTTTATCAAAGAAAAATTATACAGAATTGGAGAAAGTACTGTATGCTGTTTTGATGGCCTCCAGGAAGCTTCGGCATTATTTTCAAGCTTACAACATAATTGTTCCTTCTTCACAACTTCTGAAGGATATTATGAGAAACCGAGAAGCAACTGGAAGGATTGGAAAATGGGCTGCAGAGCTCAATGAATTTTGTATTGATTATGTCCATAGATCTTCGATTCAGTCCCAAGCGTTGGCAGACTTCATTGCTGACTAGACGCCAGGGGCTCAGGAGGAAGAAACGAATAAAGATGCCGAAGCATGGACAGTGTTTTGCGATGGGTCTTGGGGAACCTTCAGAGCAGGAGCGGCTGCTGTGTTGGTTTCACCTTCCAAAGTTAAAACTTGGTATGCGGCAAGACTTGATTTTAGTTGCACAAATAATATCGCTGAGTACGAAGCTCTGCTCTTGGGTCTTCGGAAGTTAAAGGCAATGGGAATCAGAAGGGCCATTCTTAAAACTGACTCCCAAGTTATTTCTGGTCATATTGACAAGAGCTATAAAGCAAGAGACCCGAAGCTTGAAAAATATTTAGATACAGTCCGAAGGATTGAGGCTTCCTTCGAAGGATTCTCTGTCAAAAATATTCCTCGTGGAGAAAATGAATACGCTGATCTATTGGCCAAGTCAGCATCACAGGGGCTGCCTTTACCTTCGGAAGTATTTTTCGAAACAATAAAAGCACCTTCGGTCGAGCTTCTTGAAAGATCGGTTCTTAACATATCCCCTGTCTATAGTGAAGATTGGAGAACTGAAATCATCTCTTTCCTTCAGGGTAATTTTCTTTCAGATGACGAAGCTTATAACAGGAGGATAGAAGCAAGAGCTCGACCATATGTCATAATAGAAGGGGAATTATACAAGCGAGGGGTCTGTTCCCCGTTGCTCAAGTGTTTATCCAGATCCGAAGGCATAGAATTGATGAAGGAAATACACGCAGGTCTGTGTGGATCTCACATTGGATCTAGGCCTTTGCTTGGGAATGTTTTTCGTCAAGGATTTTATTGGCCAAAGGCAGCTTCGGATGCAGCGGATTTAGTCCAAAAGTGCGAAGGTTGTCAGAAATGTGCAAGAGATAAAAAAACAACCTTCGTCTTTAACTCAATTAATACAACCCACTTGGCCGTTGCAAAGGTGGGGCCTTGATATGCTAGGCCCATTACCACCAGCACAGGGGAACTTAAGATATGTGGTAGTGGCAGTGGAATATTTTTCCAAGTGGATTGAGGCAAAGCCCTTAGCCACAATAACTTCATTTACTATTCAAAAGTTTTTCTGGCAAAACATTGTTTGTCGTTTCGGAGTGCCGAAGGCCATTACTGTGGACAATGGGACACAGTTTGATTCTGAAGCCTTCAGAGAATTTTGTGATCAAATTGGCACAAAAATTCATTTTGCATCAGTCCGACATCCAGAGTCAAATGGACTTGTCGAAAGAGCTAATGGGATCATAATGACAGGAATAATGAAGTCAATCTTCAATCAGCCCAGGGGAAAGTGGCCAGACGAGTTAATCAAAGTGGTGTGGAGCCATAACACAACCATGTCAAGATCAACAGGTTTTATGCCCTTCAAACTATTGTATCGAGCCATTTTTTAGAGTAATTTCCAAGAATTTCAGTACTCATTATTTCAATTGTATCGAGCCATTCTTGGTAGGGTGCCTTAAAATATTTCTTCAACTTATAATGGTAGGGTAGTCGGACAAGCTCCCCCTCTTTCTTCTCCCCTGTAAGCTTCAGCATAGTCCACTCCTTCATAGTTGGAAATACTCTGAAGACCAGAAATTACTGCACTAAGTCTCTAGTGCCAATGTGCTCTGCAATAGTCCTGAATTCAGCCAGCGCGATCCGGGTTGGACCTTCTGCTGTCATATTGCATCAGGGTCTGGTTTCTCCGAAGATCAGTTCAAGTGGACTCTGTACCAACTTTTCCTTGTCATCGTCAACTTTGACGTAGAACCATTCTGATTTCCAGCCTGTCGGCCACTTGCTTCGGTAGCTGATCACAAGAAATTTTGTGGTTTTCCGATAGGCAAAATTATAACAACCAAAATTTTCATGTAACCCATCCTCTCTGGCCTTGGTTTGGTAATGTAGCTCGTGTACCCGGCAGAAAACTTCGGCAAATGCCTCCACCGCCTGGCTTCGGAGAGCCCAGATATAAACACTAAGCCTGACAATGGCGTTAGGAGTCAGTTGGTGAAAATAGATCCCAAACTTTTGTAGCACATCAGCAATCATCCTATTCAAAGGAAATCTCAAGCCAGCTTTAAGAAAACTCTTGAAAATCACTATTTCATCCTTCTCTGGCTTCGGGGTAGTTTCCTCTCCACCGAAGCGAATCAGCTTTTTCTCATCTTCGCTGAAGTAGCCCGACTTCACCATCTTGGGAAAATCAGCCTTGGAGATAGTCGACTTTCCAAAGTCCAGATGGCTAGGCTTGCTCGGTACTGTGATATTGTAATCACCGTCAGAATCAGCCTCCTCAATATCTCCTTGTTCTACTTCAACAACGGCTTGTTCTGCTTCGGCAGCGGGAACTTCTTCCGATGTCACCAATCCAGATCGCTGCATTGCTTCCGAGATAGGAACAGTCTCCACACCTTCGGCTTCGTCTCCCTCACGCTCAACTCTAGCAGTAGAGCGCACTCTGGCCATTTAATTTTGAATTTCTTGAAAGATTTCTTGGAAATTAATAACATTTTCTTCCGAAGCTCTCTTCTGACAAAGCAAACGCCAAACAGGAGCTTCGTTTGAATGCGAAAGTCAAGCTTCGGCTATGGTTAAAAATTTTGACAGCAAAACAGTGCAATAGCAATGAATGCTGTGGTAACTTCACACCTACCTGTCTGTTTATATAGTGCTGCAGGTAAGAAGGTGAATCGTCAGGATTTTTACACCAGGCAAACAGTTGCTTGCATCCGCTGCGCGGTGGGCCGCAAAAACCAAATAGTGAACCTGCACTGTGGGACCGCTCTGCGCTCAGAAACTGTATCGTTTCTCGACAACGAGCTCAGGGAAGGTGTTTTTCGGACCTTCGGCTTCTTGAAGCCTAAGAGACTTTTTTCACGGATCAAGCTCGTTACGAAAAACGATCTAGCACCGCGAATGGGGCTACTGTTGGGACCATGCTTCATCGCCGAAGGTCCTGCAGAAAGAAACAGCTTCGGCTGAAGCTGCTCGTACGTGATGCCGAAGGTGCCATTTCGTGAAGCTTCGGAATTACAAACCGACTTAAAGATAGAATGACCTTTTAGTCCATAAGAGTCCGAGTCATTGTTGTAAACTTTTATGAGGGGTACGATTGTAATTCCTCACGGGCTGTGTCCTGTGCCTATAAATAGTGAACAGTATTCCTTTACTGTTCACGCATTCCTGCAATTCCAATCGCATCACTCAGAAATTATTCTTTGTCAAGGCAGAGGTATAAATGTGTCTAAATACTATGTTTGAACATCCTAAATGTATATAGTATATAAATGATGCTATTTATTTCCAATTTACTTGCCTTTAATGTTTTATGTCTTACGTTATTTTATATTACCTTTGTGAGTTCAATTATGAAGGTATAACCTTCGTAGTTCTGCTATTATAACCTTCGTCCGAAGTACATCCTTGGGGAAATAATGCTTCAGCGGACGAAGGGTATTGATATTTAACATTTTATGTTGCCTTGTTCTTAATTCATAGCATTTGAGAACAAGTCCCCAACAGTTAGCTTATCCACTAATCCCTGGCTTGGAAGTCTAGTGCTCTTAGGTGCCCTTTTTAGGGTTTAATCTTCTTGGCTCCAAATGACCATTGTTCCACTTGTGTGGTTGAAACCCTTGCCATTCACTTCTCTTAGTTAACCCATGTTTCCAAGGTTTTATGCTCTTCTTCTCTTCCACATGTGATCACAGTCATTAGTGCATAAATGTGCCATGGCCATGGTAACACCTGGGGTGTTACAGATCATTCGAGTGTTGGGAGTTCTGGTTTGCCGGGGCGTCGAGGCCCAGTGTCGCGGGCATGGCTCCGTCGTGGTTGGGGCTGGACACCGTTGTTCAGCTCAGATTGAGGTAGGAAGACAACCGGTGACCATTGATGCATAATGGGCGGCCTAGATTAATTGGATTGTACTGCTTCGGTTGGAGCAATCCAAGCCGTTGGATTTGCTAAGGAGGGGTGGGATTAGATCCGGGTTCTGACCCTTGGATTCAGATCGGGCGGTCCATGTCGCGTAATGGTTCACGTAAAGATGGATCTAATCAGGGCCCTTGACCGCTGATCCAACGGTCCACATGTCATCATACCCCTCGACCATGGCATAGTTCATAAAGAGCCCCTCAGCTTACCGAAAATAAACCCGCCGTCCACCCTTATGCTGTTAATATTATGGATTGGTTCTGAACTTTATGAGTTAGACCCTATGCTTCTATAGAATTGTGTGCATAGTCTAGAACCCATAGGAAATTCTGAATTAAATAAGGAAAATGGGATTTTAGTATAGAAATAAATCTTGAAACTTATTTAATTCATATTTAGCTCATTTTAACTCTGATTCGATCCGTTCAAGCTTCATTAGCTTCGTAATAACATTATCTATGCAATGACAACATTAGTTTTATTATAACACATAATCTTATAATTGGATATTGTTTAATTTGTGTTTTGTGGCTTAAGTTTGCTAGTTAAAGCTAACCTATCTATAATTATAATCTAACTAAAATATGATTTTAATCAAGTCTAATCCAGATCGAAGTTGCGTTAATTAATTATAGTATATTTTCTCATATGATGTATAATCACCAATTTATAATATAAGTTTAATATTTGATCATGTAAATCTTCAGAAAATCGTATCTTATTAACCGTAACTCCTATTTTAGTGGTTCTCGAACCCACGATCTCGTAGCTTCACGTAGATTATTAATATGCAATTTGTTCTTATGTTTGGTGTGATGTTAATTTTTTCTATACCATGTTTATTTGTATTGCTATGACTAGCGCGAGGCTACGAGTCATCTGATGATCATCCTGGTACCTGGAATCTCAAGTCCTAGGCAAGTTGTGCCCTTGATCACTTCTTTTACCAGTCATGTTCTGATTATTCATAATGATCTGCATAGGTTAATTTTGATGGGACCCAATAGGTTATTTACTGTTCATGATAAGATCATTATGTTAATTGGAACATGGAGCGACCGCCCGGGAAAACAGTGCTACCACAAGGGTAGTATGGAATGCCCTTGGCTGATTAATTAGGAAAGCTAGTGGATGACTACCTTACCGAAAGGGGCAAGGGCAGTAGGGGAGTGGTCAGTGTAGGGAGGTCCTTGGGTTGATTTTGCTGCGATGGCGGTCAGGCGAGGGATCCCTGCATTGGAGCTTCCTATAAACTGTAGCGGGTTTTCTGAAGCTAGTGGAACTTTGTAAAGGCCTCGTAGTGTTACCCTGCCTCGCTTCCTTGGTAGAGGTGTATGGGGCATGTACAACCACGTGGCAGATGGGTAACATGACTTGTGGGTAAAGATGCGCAACCTCTATAGAGTGTAAAACTGGTATAATAGTCGTGCTCACGGTCATGAGCAGCTCGGACCTTCACATGATTAATTTATAGAACTTAAATTCAATTTGTCTTATGCATTGCATCGCAGGTGTTGATATTACTTTTGTTCTACTACTTAATTGGGTTGGTATTTATTTATACTTAGTAATTGCTAATAAAATTTTGACCAACTTTAAAAGCAATGCTCAGCTACAACCATCCTCCTTATTAAGCCTTACACTTCATGAGCTCCCACCTTTGGCGAGTTCATGCACATTATTCCCCACAACTTGTTGAGCTATGAACGTATGTGAGCTCACTCTTGCTGTCTCACACCCCCACAGGTCAAGAATAGGTACCACAGGATGAGGCGCATGGAGGATGCTACGATGTGTTTGTGAGAGGTCTAGCCCGTCGTCTCCCAGTTAACTTTGGGTTGCTGGATCGTTGTCTTCATATGATGTGAATATTTTTTATTTTGTATAGAACTCATGTTATGTAGTAAAGATGTGACATTCGATCATGTGCCATGATTCATCATATGTGTGAGACTTGATCCCAGCACACCTGGTGATTATGTTCGCGCCCGGGTCTTGGTGCCCCGAAACCCGGGTGTGACATGGGAGCCCACCCTTCCCCCCCCAACCCTAGCCGACCCCCTCCTCCCTCTTTGTTTTGCTGCCACCCCCTCTTGTCCTTCCTTTGGCCACCGCCCCTCCCTCTCCTTCTCCCCCCAAGTTCTTGCAGTTGCCCACCACACAAGCCTAGCCCCCATCTCCTCCTCTCCAAGGTGCAACCCCTCCCCGCTTCTATCTCCGTCATGTTGGTGCAAGCCTTCAATTGGAGTTTTGGTGGGAGGAAGAAGGAAGGAGGAAAGGAAGAACTCAAGTTGATCTTGTGGTTATCTTTTTATTTGTGCTGCAATTCATTTGGTCATCCGTTCATCTATGCGATTCGGTAGATATGCTGTCCAGAATTTTTGTTGGTGGACGAACAACAGTAGTATTAGTAGTTTCTGTGAATTTTGCGGGGCTAATTAGCGGTAATCACTATGAAAATCATGTAGAGATTTGTCATATCTTTCCAAGGAGTACTTATGTGTTCGATTCGGAGGTATATTTTAGGAGATATTGCATTTTGAACTCAGCTAGGTTGCTGTCCAAAAACTGAACGCAGGGAGTATCTTGTGGGCTGTTTGGGGCCAGCTAATGTCAGAATTTAATTATCTTTTGTATACAAAACTTGTGGAGAATTTTATGTAGATGCTTCTGGAGTCTTTGTTTGATATCACTGCCATCATAATTTTAAAGATATGAAATTGTTAAGCAGCGCCGCTGCAGATTGGTGGGTGGTGGGGAGAGTCGTCGCTCGCGACGCGTTCGGAATTGTGCGTACGTGCGGCGTTGCTTATTGTAACACCTCTGGTGTTACCCAGAGCCCTGGCCAAAGAAACACACTATGTCCTGCTCAAACCTTGTGCTATAATGGAAAGGAGGGGACTAAAAGTTTTAGAATCATGGCTAAGCTAAGCATTAACCATAACAAGAAAGAGAGTCTACCCTTCATACAATGTTCACCCACAAACAAGATTCTAAAACCCTAACTATTTCTTAAGCCTTAAACCCTAACAATGGGATTAAAGGGGGAAGAATGGGCAAATGATCAAAACAACAAAAAGGAACCTTTATTAAAGATGAAGAGTATTAGTAAAGCTACAAAACTTAGTAAGAGAAATATTACAAAAAGGCCCCACAAAAACCCCACATCAATTCACTAAGTGGAAGACCACCCTAGAGCCATCCATTTTCTTTCTATGTCCCCAAAACCACCTTAATCCAATGATCAGAGGTGTTCACCTTGGTGCTGGCGCCAAAAACTTTTGGTCCAAATAACAAAAAGTGGCCAAACTACCTAAGGCACACCCTGGAAAAATTTGAGCCGAAGCCAAGGCCATTTGACACGATTTGACATCCATTTTGTCTCGGGGTGAACAGTGCCGACAGACCCGATTTGGTGTCCGCATATCTTGAGAACTAGGGCATATCTCCCATTGGAACTCACACATAATAGCTAGCCCTAGGTGCCAGGAAGAGATTTGCACAAGACCCTTGGCGAGATTCACACGTTTGTGATCCCTGCAAGCGTTTGAACAGAGGCAGAAACAAACGCCCACGTGTTCGACGCGTTCTGGCGCGCCAGAGCACGCCCCGGCGCTCGGCCCTGTAACACCTCAGGTGTTACCTTGGCTAGAGCACACCTTGGTGCTTAAGACCATGATCACATGTGGAAGGACTTAAGGAGCAAAAGTGTAAGGGCTTTGGAAACTAGATTTTTTTTACCAAGAGATGTGAATGACCAAAGGCATTACCCTAATTGAGTGCAACTATCACTTTGGACAAGGGGGGAGAAAACCCTAGACCTCTCTTAAACTCTATCTCCCAAAGCCATGAATAGGGGGGGGGAAAGAGTGAGCAAATGTGCAAAACATGAGTAATCTTTAACCAAACCTTAAGTAACCTTATAACCAGCAATTAGGGGAAGGAAATATTGCAAAAAGACCCCTGGAGAAACCCCAAATCAAATCTCCAAGTGGAGAGAGAGCTAGAGCTCTCTATTTCTCTCTAAGTTAAAAACTACACCTACACTAAAGATCAGTCGTGTTCACCTCGAAGCTGGCACCAAATCCACCTATGTTCTATACCAAAAATGGGCATACCACCTAAGGCACCCACTGGAAAAAGCTGAGCCCGAGACTTGGACGTTTGACATGCCTTGGCATGGTTTTTGTCGCGAGGTGGGCAGTGTGACACACCCGATTTGGCGACCGAAGATCTCCCTACCTAGGCCATATCTGCCATGGCAGCTCACGGATGAGAGACAGCCCTAGGTGCCAGGAAAAGACTCGCGTCGGATTTTTGCCAAGATTCGCACGTTTGCGACTTGGGTGAGCTGTGGAACACGGGCAGAAGAAAAGCTCCACGTGTTCGACGCGCTCAGTGTGCGCCAGAGCACGCCCGCGCGCGCCCCGCGTTGTGCCAACGGCCAGCCGACGCCCTGGCCCGCGCCCGCGTCTATAAAGCCTGCTCAGGCGTCGACTGCACTCTTCCTCGCACGCTCAAACCTCACCGGAGCTCAGTTCACCGTCGTCTGCCCGTGCGCGGCGTGTCCGCGGCCACCCGAGCCACTGCCGCCGTAGACCGGCCAACCCAGCTTTCCCCAACCCCGTCCAACCCTCAGAAACGAGTGTGCACAACTCAGTGAAGCTCCCCGAGCGAGGAATCGAAGCCTGCTTCGCCGGAGAGGCCAGTCCACGGTCGCCACAGATCACAACCCCGCCGGAGTACGTGGATCGGGTAACCCGCTCAACCATTTTCCGATTCCTTGTACACACGGTCACTACGTTACCCCGTGAAGCTCACCGTGCCCTTGGATTGAACCAGATCGCCGTGGTTTGGCCGGTACACTCGCCGCCGACAAGAACACCCACCTGTGCGCGTGGACCGAGAGATTCTGGCCATCCCCGCCGTCGAGCCGCACCTCGCTGTGACCGCCAGAGCCTCCCCGAGACAACCCTGCCCTTCGCCGGACCTATCTCGCCGCCGGTAAGCCGCGCCACCCTTTTCTTTCCCACGGGTACTGTTTACATTGGGGGAAGGACCCCGGGGAAGAAGAAGAAAAGGTCAGGGGGCTTTTTGAACTGTCAGCGACCCAGGGGAATAGTGGCGCAAGGGTAGAGTTGTGCGAGTTGATTTAGTTTAAACCCAGGGACCTCGGTGTAAACTGTTTTTCCAGGAAACTCTTATTAAATCTGTTTTTAAGTTGAACAGAAACTTTAAAAATTCATAACTTCTGTTTAGTTCATCCAAATTTGGTCAAACCAATTTTGCCAGACTTTAAATAATGTAAACTACTTAAGAAAAATATAAAAACCCCTATGTACTACAGAAAACTTTTGGGTTCTAATTTAATTATTATTTTGGCCATAAGCTAAATAATAGGGCAAAAATTAGTTGCACTATTTGACTAGGGCTAGAAACATTTGGAGAAGTTTATATCCACCTACTGACCTATTTAAAAATGTTGAATCTCTCTCTCCACTCCATAAGGTTAGTTTTTACCCCTTAATTTACAATATGCTTAAGGTTAAGAAAAATAGAAAATGTGATCTAAATAATGAACCAGAGGGCACCCCTGTTTTTGTTAGGGTCCTTATTCAATGTAGTTCACTGGAAAAATCTATCATACCCTGGTTTAGTATAAAATAAGTAGAATACCTTTTATTTTAATAAAACAAGGAAAACTTAGAAAAACCCTACAAAGATAACCTCAAGGGGAAAACACCCCAACCCTTGGGATAACTAATGTTTTGTTAATAAGAGCTTAGGAAAAATATGAAATTTGCTGTTTGACATTTTTCAAATAGCAATGTAGTAGAAAGTGCCTTTTTGACATTATACTTTAGAAAATCATAACTAAGTGACCATCCCTTAGCTTTCTGTGATTTTTAGCACAGAAGCCTATTATTGCTATTAGATGCCAGCAAAAATAACCTTTAGGACAGAACCCACCTCTAATTAAGAGTTGTAGTACAAAGTGGCCCATTTACCCAACTTTTATTATTTTTATCTAAAGCATAGCCTTTTTATTTTGAACCTCAACTTCCTAGAAGGGGCTATAGTGACCAATGGCAACCCACTGTAATTTTTACAGAATTTTTGGAGAAAATTAAACCACTGTCGTAGTTCAAACCTACCCTAGAAACCATAAGTAGAAAATAAAGAAAAGGGAAGGTGAATAACAGAAAATTAGTGCCATCCTAAAAACTCTTTATAACTTGTCCACTGGAGTATATAAAAAGGCAATACTAATTCCCTATGATTATCCTCAACAATAAAAACCTAAGCCTAAAAAGTAATAAGCATAACCCACTGGAAGCCCCGCATGACCAAGAAACCCTAAGTTACTCCTTAACTTAGTTTTTCTTTTCTCAACATAATGTTATTAAATCCTGCATAATCATGACATACATGTTCATTGCATTTCGATAGACTGTAACCTTGCTGACGGAGAGTACGTCCTCATGCCGGAGCACGGAGCTGCTCAGGAGGTAGCCCCGGATCCAGCCCCAGAGTCTGCATCAAAGGATCTGCCTGCCACTGCTTTGGAAGGCAAGCCCCGGTTTTATGCATAACCTGTTATTTATGCTATTTTACTTCACTTAATGATTGTAGGATTGATTGTGCACTTAGGTGTAGGAATTGCTTGACACCCTAGTTGCATGATCTCAGGAATCCTGTTGAGATGAATACTAGTATGCTAGGTCGAGTAGCTGCTTATTAATTAGGACCTCGGTAGAAGTCGAGTGATTTTTCTAGCACTCGCGCGAGGTCAGGGAATTGGTTGTATCCACTTTCTTCTCATAATGATGTTGGGTTGTGGGCAACGATCCATGGGGATTGGTTGTTCACGGGATTAAAATTTGAATAAGGATTAAGGTGTGGTACTGTGAGTCAAGCGTTTGAACGTACTAAACACATACCGAGAAATATGGTAAATCGGTAAGCCTAGTACCTGATTGAACCTGGCAGTAGACTTTGCCCCTCACGCGACCTGAGACGTGGTCTCCCATTCCGGTTATGGTGGGTACAAGTGCGGTCACTGCACGACGGCAGTCGGGGTCAGTGAGGCATTGTACGCCAAGGCGGTGAGCCCTGATCTGCTGACGGGGAATCGATGGGGACGGTTGATGTGTGTGGGGACGGAGTGCCTCGCCACGTCGTGTGTTTAGGTTTACCTTGCAAGGTTTAAAAACTCGATTCGAATCGTCTGCTTCTCGCAGCTAATGAGACTGCTTGACCCATGCTGCTACATTGAGTAACAAGTGGAATTGTGCTGAGATGATACAAGATGTTGATTGCTAAAAATGTTTACTACTATGTATAAATAGATAGTACATCTTTAGCCTTAAGAGAGTCACACTTAATTTGACAAAGTTAAAAACTTGATTTAGAAACTCAGCTAGTGCTTTTGGCAACCAAACCCCTCAGCCAAACAGCTGCATGTCTAGAGGTAGAGGAGTAGACTCCTCACACCGGGTAAGTCTAGCTGAGTATTAGTATACTCAGCCTTGCTTGTGGCATAATTTTACAGGTTCCCTGGAGGACATGGTTGCTGGAGTGACTTGGCCGTCCATCTTGCCACCGGGTTGGACTGTCGAGTGGGACCCTACCTCGGCTGAGGAGGAGCATGAGGAGTGATGGGACAGGCTTCCCCATCTCTCTGTTTATTTACCCTTAGTTTTATTCCGCTGCACTTCGAACAATGATGACTACTTTTTCAAAACTCCGATGATGATGTAATAATTTAATACTCCTTCATGTATGGTTTTATGCTTTATTGTATTTGCTCTGTGACTCACCATCAAGTGAGATTGTGGTACTTGATCCTGTCAGTGGCCGTGTTGGACTAGATCCGAGGGATTGACGAGTTATTCCCATTTAAGTGTGGTCTAGCCTCTAAGGCGGGACTTAGGCACTTAATCGGGCAGTTCCGCCACAGCTGGTATCGGAGCTTGTACCACTACAGAGGAATCAATAAAATGTGAATACCATCATTTTTCAAAATAAAACTTGATAGAAACCATGTTGGATAGATAGTAGGGCGAGCAGGATAGACCTAGGACGTGAAGCCTTGGGAAGATAGAAGGGTAGTTAGGTGGCTAAGTGATTAGGCCCTACAGGCCACCTTAAGGGATGGGAGTTCTTCCCTATCCCCTTATATTGGTGAGGTCGTTCAGGACGAGCATGCATACATTTCTAAATTAAACAAATGGATATTGAGTAAAGACTTAAAAACAAGATGATAACCAACTAAGTTCCCCGTACCACTTTATTTAACTAGAGAAAGGCTGAGTTTTATTTTTCTTGTTCTTTTTATAATTCTTTTTCTTTTACTTACGCTTAACCGTACACAGATGACTTCCCACGGATCCTTAGAGGACGGAAATGCACTGTCCCACACTGACGGGCTTGCACGAGAGGGTTTTCCCCGCATTTTGTGGGAGGTACTTCAGGGGGCCGGGTACACGACACCCCCTCAGTACGCGGTGCAGCAGTTTGAGAAGCACCGAGTGCCCCGCTGTAGGGTGAGGATGACCTTGGAGCCTCATCCCCTGCAGCCAGGCTGGCGCTATTTGGACTCCGAGTCTTTTGGATACCGAGCTGAGGATACGATCGAGGCGATCGCTCTGCATGGGTTGACTACTTTCTGCGGATTCCATCCTTTGGAGTTGGCTACCCACCCCATTGGCTTGTTCCCCGCTGAAAGGGGGGACGACCCAATGTGGAAGGATCGGGTGGAGCATGCCAAGGATATCTGGGCCATCTACCCAGGACAGACTGCGCACTTGACCGTGCGGTGCATGAATGCTCTGTACCGTCTGCAAGTGATGCGCGGTGAGGCGATGTCCCATCTGATGGCACTATTGGAGGCGACAAAGATTACTTTGGACAACAGGGAGGAGCTCGTGGTTGATTTGTCCACTGAAATGGTGGAAAAGGACTTGCAGGTGGAGCAGCTATCCACGGATATCCAAGAGTTGGAGGAATTGGTGGGCACCAGGGAGAACACCATCGAGGTTCTCGAGGATCAGCTCATTAACACTCAGCAGCAGCTTGCTGAGGCTAACGAGCACCTGGATATGCATCACCAGGAGATCCAAGATATGGAGGCCAACGAGGACGTCGACATCGAGGGAGGAGAGGAGCCTGCCTCTAGTGTGGACACTACTGGCTCAGGGAGACCACCTTCCCCCGAGTCGAGTGTTGCCTCATTCGCTCACTAGGTATCCGGGATAGAGTTAGACGTCAGTGATGGTAGGACTCCTCGCAGCTAGCTTAGCTTTTGCACCCTTGGGGTACTAGGCTGGATAGAGTTGAGTCTTTTTTGGACAAATGATGTAACCGTGATAAACTCTCTTGGAAGCATGTTTGATGGATGCTGTTATCAGTTTTAAATTCGGAAGGAAAAATTTATGCCTTTTTAAAATCCTTTTTGTTTAAGTTGGAATCTATCATTTTGACTTTGACTCTTTTCGCCGCGATTAAACCTTGAACTTGGAGATATGGTGTTAAGTATACATGTGGTTTTTCAGATGGCCGGGAGGCAGCGTCGTGGCCAAAATGAGCGCGTTCCTCCACCGCCGCCACCGCCTCCCACTCTGCAGGAGCTAATGGCTCAGCAGAATGAGATCTTGAGGCAGCTAGCTCAGCGTCAGCCGCCACCTCAGCACTATGGTGGTGGAGACCATCAGCGTCACCCCGCGGCAGCTACCTACCAGGAGTTCCTCAGTACCCAGCCACCATTGTTCACAAGGGCAGAGGACCCACTTGATGCAGATGTGTGGTTGCGAGTGGTGGAATCCAAATTCCCACTACTTCATGGAGCTTGCTCAGAGGTCACTAAAGTCAGGTTCGCCACCCAGCAGCTTCGCGGACCCGCAAGGACTTGGTGGGACCATTTTCTTGCCATGCAGCCAGAGGATCGAGAAGTGGAATGGAGGGAGTTTAAGGCAGCTTTTAGGGGGCACCACATACCAGCCGGGATTATGGACCGAAAGCTCAACGAGTTTCTGGCACTCACTCAGGGCAACAGGACCGTGTTGCAGTATGCCCAGGCTTTTAATGACTTGTGCCAGTATGCTGGATATCACGGTGATACGGATGAGAAGAAGAGAGACAGGTTCAGGAGGGGGCTCAGCACTAAGCTCCGTGACCGTCTCAACACCGTCAGGACCAACAGTTACAATGAGTTGGTCAACATGGCTATCTCCCAAGAGGACTGCATTATGGCTCGACAGGCAGAAAAGAAGAGGAAGACCCCTGTGGTAGGACGCTCAGCTCAGCCACAGCGCTTCAGGATTGTGTCCGACACACAGAACAGGGGACCTCAACAGCAGCAAGGGTGATGGGTGATCTGACCACAGCAGCAGCAGCAGCAGGCCCCCAACCGCACCCAGTTTCCCGCTCAGAGGAACAACCAGCAACAGCAGCAGTACCGCCAGGCAAATGATAACAGGTGTTTCACGTGTGGCAACACTGGACACTATGCCAAGAATTGCCCCAGGAACCAGCAGAGGCAGGGGCAGAATGTTAATCAGAATCAAGGCAAGAGACAGAAGGTGCAAGTGAGGCAGGGCAGGCTAAACTTCACCACCATGGTTGATATTCCAGAGGGAGCACCCGTCTTGACTGGTATCTTTACAGTTTTGAATTATCCTGCTATTGTTCTTTTTGATTCTGGTGCATCACACAGTTTTATCAGTACCAAATTTAGTGCCAAGTGCCAATTGCCTTTTCACCACACCAATGGGGGTATTACAATCTCAACACCAGGAGGCAGGGTTGCCACCTATCAGATCAATAGACACGTACCAATTAAGCTGGGTAGTTTCATTTTCAAAACCACTCTATTGATCATGGGATTGGATAGTGTGGATATCATCTTAGGGACTGATTGGTTATCACGACACCACACGGTGATTGATGTCGCAGCCAGAGCCATAGAAATCCGATCCCCTTTGGATGGCGAGATTACCTTATATCTGCCCGACCAGGGTTGTACCCATTCTTGTGCCTTCGTTATGATAGAGTCCCCAGTGGAAAAGATCCCAGTGGTCCGTGACTACCCGGATGTGTTTCCGGATGAGTTGCCAGGGATGCCACCTGACCGAGACATTGAGTTCGAATCGAGTTACAACCCGGGACTGCTCCTATTTCCAAGAGACCTTATAGGATGCCTCCCGCGGAATTGGCAGAACTGAAAAAGCAATTGCAAGAATTGTTGGATAAGGGGTTTATTCGCCCATGTACTTCACCATGGGGATGTCCAGCCTTATTCGTAAAGAAAAAGGATGAGAGTTTGAGGATGTGTGTTGACTACCGCCCTCTCAATGCGGTGACCATCAAGAACAAATACCCACTGCCCCGCATTGATGTTCTGTTCGATCAGTTGGTAGGAGCCAAGGTATTCTCCAAGATAGACCTTCGCTCAGGTTACCATCAGATCAAGATCTGTGCCAGCGATATTCCCAAGACGGCCTTCTCAACCCGATATGGGCTGTATGAGTTTTTGGTGATGTCTTTTGGGCTGACCAATGCCCCGGCTTATTTTATGTACCTGATGAACTCATTGTTTATGCCAGAATTGGACGAGTTCGTGGTCGTTTTCATTGATGATATTCTGGTCTACTCCAAGAATGAAGACGAACATACCGAGCATCTGCACATCGTGCTTCAGCGGCTGCGCGATCATCATCTTTATGCTAAGTTGTCTAAATGTGAGTTTTGGTTGAAGGAAATTAAATTCTTGGGTCACACAATTTCTCAGGATGGGATATCAGTTGATCCTGAGAAGGTACAAGAGGTGATGGATTGGAAACCCCCAACTACAGTGAGGCAGATTCGGAGTTTTCTGGGTTTGGCAGGGTATTATCGACGATTTATTCTGGATTTCTCCAGGATTGCCAAACCAATGACTGAACTGTTGAAGAAAGGAGTCAAGTATGATTGGAGCCAAAAGTGTGAAGATGCCTTTCATACTTTGAGGCAGCATTTGACAACAGCCCCAGTGCTGACTCAACCGGACAACACCAAGCCATTTGAAGTTTATTGTGATGCTTCTTATACAGGATTGGGATGTGTCTTGATGCAAGAGAACAGAGTCATTGCTTATGCTTCCCGAGCACTCAGACCCCATGAGCAGAACTATCCTACACATGATCTGGAATTGGCAGCTGTGGTTCATGCTCTTAATATATGGAGACACTACTTGATGGGAGCTCACTGTAACATCTACACTGATCACAAGAGCCTCAAATACATCTTCACTCAGGCAGATTTGAACATGAGGTAGAGAAGATGGTTAGAGTTAATCAAGGACTATGATTTGGAGGTGCACTACCATCCGGGCAAAGCAAATGTTGTGGCAGATGCCTTGAGCCGAAAGGCCCAGTGCAATTGTATGAGCATGGATGCGAGAGTTACCACCCTGTGTGATGAATTGGGCAGATTGAACCTGGAAGTTGTTTCTTCAGGTGCCTTAAGTTATATTTCGGTGGAACCCACATTGCAAGAGCAAATAGTGAGGGCACAGATTGAGGATAAGGGTGTTCAAATGATTAAGGCAATGATCAAGCAAAAGGCAGAGAAATACAAGTGCTTCCGTCAGGACAGCAAGGGAATTTTATGGTTTGGAGATCGATTGGTTGTTCCCAAGGACACTGAGCTCAGAAAGAAGATACTGGATGAGGCTCACCTTTCCAAATTCTCCATGCACCCTGGTAGCAACAAGATGTACCATGATCTCAGAACTTTGTATTGGTGGGCCAGAATGAAGAGGGAAATTGCCAAGTACGTATCTGAGTGTGACACTTGCCAGAGGATAAAAGCTAGTCACTTGAAGGCAGCAGGCCCTTTGCAACCCCTTCCCATACCATCTTGGAAATGGGAGGACATTTGCATGGACTTTATAGTGGGATTGCCCAATACCTCCAGGCACCATGATTCTATTTGGGTTATTGTGGACAGATTAACTAAGACTGCTCATTTCTTGCCAGTACACACCACCCACAGGACAGAAAAATATGCAGAGATCTACATTGACCAGATAGTTCGTCTGCATGGGATACCAAGGACTATAGTCTCGGACAGAGAAGCACCATTCGTGGCACGATTTTGGGAACAATTGCAAGAATCGCTTGGGACCCATGTCATACGAAGCTCAGCATACCACCCCCAAACAGATGGTCAGACCGAAAGGGTAAATCAGATTCTGGAAGACATGTTGCGAGCATGTGTACTACATTACGGAAAGGATTGGGACAAGTGTCTTTCTTTGGCAGAGTTTTCTTACAATAACAGCTATCAGTCCAGTCTGAAGATGGCACCTTTTGAAGCCTTATACAGGAGAAGGTGTAGGACCCCACTGAATTGGTCTCAAGCAGGAGAGAGGGAAATTTTTGGGCCAGATTTGGTACTTGAAGCAGAGGCAAAGGTCAGAATTATCAAGAAGAACCTAGAAGCTGCTCAGGCCAGGCAAAAGAGCTATCATGATAAGAGGCGGAAGCCTCTACAGTTTGAGGTGGGAGATCATGTTTATCTTAAGGTATCACCCACCAAGGGTGTCCAGAGATTCGGGATTAAGGGCAAGTTAGCTCCTCGCTACATTGGACCCTACGAGATCAAGGAAGCTTGTGGACCTGTAGCCTACCAATTAGAATTGCCACCCCATATGTCAGCAGTTCACAATGTTTTCCATGTATCTCAGCTGCGGAAATGTGTCCGCCTACCCGCTGAAGTGCTACCTGAACCAGATCTTGAGATAGAACTAGACTTATCTTATCAAGAGTACCCCGTCAAGGTATTGGATCAAAAGGAGAGATCAACTCGAGCAAGGTCAATCAGAATGTATAAGGTTCAGTGGAGTCACCATTCAGCAGAAGAAGCTACATGGGAGACTGAGGATTTTCTATGCTCTCGCTTCCCCGACTTTCTACCCAAAAGAGTCGGTACGTAACCCCAAAACCCCACCCCCACCTGCCCTTTGAATTCAATTATAAGAAAAATTTAGATAGCAAGGATAGTCTAAATTGTGGGATTAACTTAAGAAGGGCTTTCTTCTGAAGTTGCAAAGAGAATGACATTCGAAGAGCAGTTAACAAGAGAAACTTGAGTATAAAGAAGGAGTAGCACCAACACACCTTCAAGCACCCTCCAAGGGACTCTACCTAAAATCTCGGGGCGAGATTCCTTTAAGGGGGAGGGCTGTAACACCTCAGGTGTTACCTTGGCTAGAGCACACCTTGGTGCTTAAGACCATGATCACATGTGGAAGGACTTAAGGAGCAAAAGTGTAAGGGCTTTGGAAACTAGATTTTTTTTACCAAGAGATGTGAATGACCAAAGGCATTACCCTAATTGAGTGCAACTATCACTTTGGACAAGGGGGGAGAAAACCCTAGACCTCTCTTAAACTCTATCTCCCAAAGCCATGAATAAGGGGGGGAAAGAGTGAGCAAATGTGCAAAACATGAGTAATCTTTAACCAAACCTTAAGTAACCTTATAACCAACAATTAGGGGAAGGAAATATTGCAAAAAGACCCCTGGAGAAACCCCAAATCAAATCTCCAAGTGGAGAGAGAGCTAGAGCTCTCTATTTCTCTCTAAGTTAAAAACTACACCTACACTAAAGATCAGTCGTGTTCACCTCGAAGCTGGCACCAAATCCACCTATGTTCTATACCAAAAATGTGGCATACCACCTAAGGCACCCACTGGAAAAAGCTGAGCCCGAGACTTGGACGTTTGACATGCCTTGGCGTGGTTTTTGTCGCGAGGTGGGCAGTGTAACACAGCTGATTTGGCGACCGAAGATCTCCCTACCTAGTCCATATCTGCCATGGCAGCTCATGGATGAGAGACAGCCCTAGGTGCCAGGAAAAGACTCGCGCCGGATTTTTGCCAAGATTCGCACGTTTGCGACTTGGGTGAGCTGTGGAACACGGGCAGAAGAAAAGCTCCACGTGTTCGACGCGCTCTGTTTGCGCCAGAGCACGCCCGCGCGCGCCCCGCGTCGCGCCAACGGCCAGCCGACGCCCTGGCCCACGCCCGTGTCTATAAAGCCCGCTCAGACGTCGACTGCACTCTTCTGCGCACGCTCAAACCTCACCGGAGCTCAGTTCACCGTCGTCTGCCCGTGCGCGGCGTGTCCGTGGCCACCCGAGCCACTGCCGCCGTAGACCGGCCAGCCCAGCTTTCCCCAACCCCGTCCAACCCTCGGAAACGAGTGTGCACAACTCAGTGAAGCTCCCCGAGCGAGGAATCGAAGCCTGCTTCGCCGGAGAGGCCAGTCCACGGTCGCTGGAGATCACAACCCCGCCGGAGTACGTGGACCGGGTAACCCGCTCAACCATTTTCCGATTCCTTGTACACACAGTCACTACGTTACCCCGTGAAGCTCACCGTGCCCTTGGATTGAACCAGATCGTCGTGGTTTGGCCGGTACACTCGCCGCCGACGAGAACACCCGCCTGTGCGCGTGGACCGAGAGATTCCGGCCATCCCCGCCGTCGAGCCGCACCTCGCTGTGACCGCTAGAGCCTCCCCGAGCCAACCCTACCCTTCGCCGGACCTATTTCGCCGTCGGTAAGCCGCGCCACCCTTTTCTTTCCCACGGGTACTGTTTACATTGGGGGAAGGACCCCGGGGAAGAAGAAGAAAAGGTCAGGGGGCTTTTTGAACTGTCAGCGACCCAGGGGAATAGTGGCGCAAGGGTAGATTTGTGCGGGTTGATTTAGTTTAAACCCAGGGACCTCGGTGTAAACTGTTTTTCTAGGAAACTCTTATTAAAACTGTTTTTAAGTTGAACAGAAACTTTAAAAATTCATAACTTCTGTTTAGTTCATCCAAATTTGGTCAAACCAATTTTGCCAGACTTTAAATAATGTAAACTACTTAAGAAAAATATAAAAACCCCTATGTACTATAGAAAACTTTAGGGTTCTAATTTAATTATTGTTTTGGCCATAAGCTAAATAATAGGGCAAAAATTAGTTGCACTATTTGACTAGGGCTAGAAAAATTTGGAGAAGTTTATATCCACCTACTGACCTATTTAAAAATGTTGAATCTCTCTGTCCACTCCATAAGGTTAGTTTTTACCCCTTAATTTACAATATGCTTAAGGTTAAGAAAAATAGAAAATGTGATTTAAATAATGAACCAGAGGGAACCCCTATTTTTGTTAGGGTCTTTATTCAATGTAGTTCACTGGAAAAATCTATCATACCCTGGTTTAGTATAAAATAAGTAGAATACCTTTTATTTTAATAAAACAAGGAAAACTTAGAAAAACCCTACAAAGATAACCTCAAGGGGAAAACACCCCAACCCTTGGGATAACTAATGTTTTGTTAATAAGAGCTTAGGAAAAATATGAAATCTGTTGTTTGACATTTTTCAAATAGCAATGTAGTAGAAAGTGCCTTTTTGACATTTAACTTTAGAAAATCATAACTAAGTGACCATCCCTTAGCTTTCTGTGATTTTTAGCACAGAAGCCTATTATTGCTATTAGATGCCAGCAAAAATAACCTTTAGGACAGAACCCACCTCTAATTAAGAGTTGTAGTACAAAGTGGCCCATTTACCCAACTTTTATTATTTTTATCTAAAGCATAGCCTTTTTATTTTGAACCTCAACTTCCTAGAAGGGGCTATAGTGACCAATGGCAACCCACTGTAATTTTTATAGAATTTTTGGAGAAAATTAAACCACTGTCGTAGTTCAAACCTACCCTAGAAACCATAAGTAGAAAATAAAGAAAAGGGAAGGTGAATAACAGAAAATTAGTGCCATCCTAAAAACTCTTTAAAACTTGTCCACTGGAGTATATAAAAAGGCAATACTAATTCCCTATGATTATCCTCAACAATAAAAACCTAAGCCTAAAAAGTAATAAGCATAACCCACTGGAAGCCCCGCATGACCAAGAAACCCTAAGTTACTCCTTAACTTAGTTTTTCTTTTCTCAACATAATGTTATTAAATCCTGCATAATCATGACATACATGTTCATTGCATTTCGATAGACTGTAACCTTGCTGACGGAGAGTACGTCCTCGTGCCGGAGCACGGAGCTGCTCAAGAGGTAGCCCCGGATCTAGCCCTAGAGTCTGCATCAGAGGATCTGCCTGCCACTGCTTTGGAAGGCAAGCCCCGGTTTTATGCATAACCTGTTATTTATGCTATTTTACTTCACTTAATGATTGTAGGATTGATTGTGCACTTAGGGGTAGGAATTGTTTGAAACCCTAGTTGCATGATCTCAGGAATCCTGTTGAGATGAATACTAGTATGCTAGGTCGAGTAGCTGCTTATTAATTAGGATCTCGGTAGAAGTCGAGTGATTTTTCTAGCACTCGCGCGAGGTCAGGGAATTGGTTGTATCCACTTTCTTCTCATAATGATGTTGGGTTGTGGGGAACGATCCATGGGGATTGGTTGTTCACGGGATAAAAATTTGAATAAGGATTAAGGTGTGGTACCGTGAGTCAAGCGTTTGAACGTACTAAACACATACCGAGAAATATGGTAAATCGGTAAGCCTAGTACCTGATTGAACCTGGCAGTAGACTTTGCCCCTCACGCGACCTGAGACGTGGTCTCCCATTCCGGTTATGGTGGGTACAAGTGCGGTCACTGCACGACGGCAGTCGGGGTCAGTGAGGCATTGTACGCCAAGGCAGTGAGCCCTGATCTGCTGACGGGGAATCGATGGGGACGGTTGATGTGTGTGGGGACGGAGTGCCTCGCCACGTCGTGTGTTTAGGTTTACCTTGCAAGGTTTAAAAACTCGATTCGAATCGTCTGCTTCTCGCAGCTAATGAGACTGCTTGACCCATGCTGCTACATTGAGTAACAAGTGGAATTGTGCTGAGATGATACAAGATGTTGATTGCTAAAAATGTTTGCTACTATGTATAAATAGATAGTACATCTTTAGCCTTAAGAGAGTCACACTTAATTTGACAAAGTTAAAAACTTGATTTAGAAACTCAGCTAGTGCTTTTGGCAACCAAACCCCTCAGCCAAATAGCTGCATGTCTAGAGGTAGAGGAGTAGACTCCTCACACCGGGTAAGTCTAGCTGAGTATTAGTATACTCAGCCTTGCTTGTGGCATAATTTTACAGGTTCCCTGGAGGACATGGTTGCTGGAGTGACTTGGCCGTCCATCTTGCCACCGGGTTGGACTGTCGAGTGGGACCCTACCTTGGCTGAGGAGGAGCATGAGGAGTGATGGGACAGGCTTCCCCATCTCTCTGTTTATTTACCGTTAGTTTTATTCCGCTACACTTCGAACAATGATGACTACTTTTGCAAAACTCCGATGATGATGTAATAATTTAATACTCCTTCATGTATGGTTTTATGCTTTATTGTATTTGCTCTGTGACTCACCATCGAGTGAGATTATGGTACTTGATCCTGTCAGTGGCCGTGTCGGACTAGATCCGAGGGATTGACAAGTTATTCCCATTTAAGTGTGGTCTAGCCTCTAAGGCGGGACTTAGACACTTAAGTTGGAATAATTCGGGCAGTTCCGCCACAGGCCCCCCGCGCACCGCGCCACGCCAAGCCAAACCCGTGCCCACGCCTGCGCCCTCGCTTATAAAGCCGACCGAGGCTTTGACCGTACGCCCCCGCTCGCTCTCAACCTCGTCGGAGCGCAAGTTCACCAGCGATCGCTCTGCGCACGGCGTGCCAGCGGCCGCCCGTGACCCGACCACTATAGACCGGCCACCCTAGCCATTCCCTGCCCTGTCCGACCCTCGGGATAGCCTCTATGTGCCTCGGTGAATCTCCCAGACCCAGGAATCGAGCTCTACCTTACCGGAGACACAGGATCGACGTCGCCGGACTTCACCCGACCGCCGGCGTACGTAGACCGAGCTCCAAGGTGAGTTTTCCTTCGATTCCTTGTACGGGTAGATTCCTTAGCACCCCGTGAAGCTCCCTGTGCCCTTGGATTGTACTCTATCGCCGTGAGCAGGCCGGAGCACACGCCGCCGACGAGCCCGCCCGCCTGCGCACGTGGCCTGACCGATTCCGGCCATCACTTTCGACGAGCCGTACCTCGACATGACCGCAAGGACTTCCCGGAGCTAACCCCACCCTTTGCCAGACCTCCCTCGCCGTCGGTAAGCCGCGCTGCCCTGTTTACTTCCGCGGTTACTGTTTAAAAGGGGGGAGGGACCTCGGGGAGAAAGGAGAAGAAGTCAGGGGGGTTTTTTGAATGGTCAGAGACTCAGGTGAATAGTTGCGCAGGGGCATAAGTTAAAGAATTGGTTTAGGAAAAGCCAGGGTCCTCAGTGTAAACTGGTTTTTCATAAAACCTTTTAAGCATTATTCATTTAAATATAAACAGAGCTTGTAAAATTCATAACTTCAGTTTTATTCAACCAAATTTAGTCAAACCAATTTTGCTAGGTTTTGAATAATGTGAAGTGCTTAGGAAAAATACAAAACACCCTAAGTATTGCAGAAGATTTTAAAGTTTAGATTTAATTAGTAATCTGACCAAAGGATAAATAAAGAATGGAAAAATAGCTACAGTTTTAGACTGGGGTTAAGAAAAATTAGAGAGGTACTTAACCACTCCCTAGCCTGTTTAAAAATAATACACTCCTCAGTACACCAAATTAAGGAAGGATTTACTATTTAAACTCTTTTTGGCTCAAAGTTAAAGAAAATAGAAAAGGGAGCTTAAAATAAGAACCAGGGGTCAACCACATTTTTGCTAGATCACTTATTTAACATAGTTCACTGGAAAATATTTGTTAGACCCTCTGTTAGTACCAAAGAAATGCACTACCTTTTATTTCATGAAAACAATGAAAACTTAGAAAAACCTTAGAAAAATAATCCTGAAAAGAACCCATCCCAAACCTTGGGATAACTAATAACATGTTATTATAAATCTAGGAAAAATATAAGTTCTGGTGTTTAACATTTTTCAAATAACAAGTTAGTTATAAGTACCTTTTTGGCATTAAACTTTAGAAAATCACAACTAAATATCCAGTAGGTATTTTTCTGTGATTTTTAACACAAATACCTATTATCCCCTAAGAATCTTAGCAAAAATATGTGTTGACCCAGAAACCTCACAGAAATCAGAGCTATAGTGTAAAGTGCCCTTTTCCCTTACTTTTGTTAATTTTGCACAAAGAGTATCTGAATTTATTTCAAACTCAAATTTTTAGGATAACCCAGAGAGGTTAATGTTTACTCCCTGTAATTATTATAAGATTTTTGGAAAACGCTAACTGACCATGATAGTTCAAAAATGCTTAATAAGAAGCACAATAGGAAGAAAAAAGGGGAATTTTGGGAGAACTAGATAATGTACAACTAAACCTTCTAAGAATCTCATGAAACCTAAGAATGAAATTAAAGATTATAAGTTCATTCAAGATCCCAAAAATGAAGGTATAAAACCCTTAAGTATAACCAAAGGAAACCCTAGAGTACCAATAATTTTAGTACTGTTTTATTATGCATAGCCTTTATAAATTACCATATCATTAGTATTAATATATCTTATTCATTGCATTCGATAGACTGTAATCTCGCTGACGGGGAGTACATCCTCGTTCCGGAGCAAGGAGTTGCTCAGGAGGTAGTCCAGGAGCCAGCACCAGAGCCTGCCATCGAGGATCTGCCTGCCCCAGCTTTGGAAGGCAAGCCCCGGTTTTATGCATAACCGTTTATTATGCTATTTTACTACACTTAATGTTTGTAGGTTTGTAATGTGCACTTAAGTGTAGGAATTGACTGAAACCCTAGTACCCTAGTTGCATGAACTCAGGATTCCTTGTGAGATGGATACTAGTATGCTAGGTCGAGTAGCTGCTTTACTAATTAGGGATCTCGGTAAAAGTCGAGTGATTTTTCTAGCACTCGCGCGAGGTCAGGAATTGGTTGTATCCATTTTGATATTGGAAAGATGATAGTCCGTGGACAACGATCCATGGGGATGCGTTGTCTACGAGACGGAAATTGGAATAAGGATTAAGGTGTGGTACAGTGTGTCAAGCGTTTGAACGTACTAAACATATGCCGAGAAATATGGTAAATCGGTAAGCCTAGTACCTGAGTGAACCTGGCAGCAGATTGCCCTCCTCACGCGACCTGAGACGTGGTCTCCCATTCCGGTTATGGTGGGTACAAGTGCGGTCACTGCATGACGACAGTCGGGGTCAGTGAGGCTTTGTACGCCAAGGCGGTGAGCCCCTCTCTACTGACGGGGAATTGATGGGGATGGTTGATGTGTGTGGGGATGGAGTGCCTCACCACGTCGTGTGTTTAGGTTTACCTTGCAAGGTTTAAAAACTCGATTCAAATCGTCTCCTTCTCACAGCTAATGAGACTGCTTGATCCATGCTGCTACATTGAGTAATTAAGTGGAAATGTGTTGACTTGGCAAAAGATGTTGATTGCTAAATGTTTGATATCATGTATGGTTAGATAGGTACACATTTAGTCTTAAGAGAGTCACACTAAAACTTGAAAAGCTAAAATCTGATTTTAGACTCAGCTAGTGCTTTTGGCAAACCAAACCCCTCAGCCAAACAGCTGCATGTCTAGAGGTAGAGGAGTAGACTCCTCACACCGGGTAAGTCTAGCTGAGTATTAGTATACTCAGCCTTGCTTGTGGCATAATTTTTTTACAGGTTCTCTGGAAGACATGGTTACTGGCGTGACTTGGTCGTCCATCTTGCCACCGGGGTGGACAGTCGAGTGGGACCCTTCCTCGGTAGAGGAGGAGCACGAGGAGTGATGGGACAGGCTTCCCCATCCTTCCATTTATTTACCGTTAGTTATATTCCGCTGCATTTCGAACAATGATGACTACTTTTGATAAACTCCGATGATGTTGTAATAAATTAAATACTCCTTAATGTTTGGTTTTATGCTTTATTGTATTTGCTCTGTGCCTCACCTTCGAGTGTGTACGTGGTACTTGATCCTGTTAGTGGCCTCGTCGGACTAGATCCGAGGGACTGACGTTTTATTCCTATTTAAGTGTGGTCTAGCCTTTAAGGTGAGACTTAGGCACTTAAGTTGGAATAATTCGGGCGGTTCCGCCACAGCTGGTATCGGAGCTTGTGCCACCACAGAGGAATCAATAGATCGTAATTACCATCCTTTCGAAAAGTAAAACTTGTTAGAAACCAATGTTGGATAGATCGGTAAGGCGATAGGGATGAACATAGAGCGTGAAGCCTTAGGATACTAGAGGGGTAACTAGGTGGCTATTTGAGTGAGCCCTACATGCTACTATAAGGGATGGGGATTTTCCTATTCCCTATAGGTTGATGTGAGGCCGTTTAGGACGAGCATGCATGCATCATTTCATTCAAATTACTTGGTAAGTGGTCAAGAACTTTAAAAGCTATGAGGCATGATAATAACAGATTAAGTATACTCTACGACCTCAACGTAACCTTAAAAAAGCCAAGCACTGATTCCCTTTTATTTTTGTAATTATTTTTCTTTTTCGCATACGTTTACCCTTACACAGATGACCTCTCACAAATCCTCGGAAGGAGGGAACGCACATTCCCACACGAACGGGCTTGCACGGGAGGGTTTTCCCCGCATTTTGTGGGAGGTGCTGTAGGGAGCCGGTTATACGACGCCTCCCTAGTACGCGGTGCAGTTGTTCGAGGAGCACCGAGTACCCCGCTATAGGGTGAGGATGACCTTGGAGCCTCATCCCTTGCAGCCGGGCTGGCGTTCGTTGGACTCCGAGTCTTTCGGATACCGGGCTGACGACACTATCGAGGCCATTGCTCTCCACGGGCTGATGACCTTTTGTGGCTTTCACCCCTTGGAGCTATCCACTCATCCTATTGTCTTGTTCCCCGCTGAAAAGGAGGACGACCTAATGTGGAAGGATCGAGTGGAGCATGCCAAGGATGTGTAGGCCCTATACCAAGGGCAGACTGCTCACCTGACGGTGCGATGCATGAATGCCCTGTACCGTCTGCAAGCGGTGCGAGGTGAGGCAATGTCCCAGCTGATGGGCCTAGTGGAGGCTACCAAGATCACCTTGGATAACAGGGAGGACCTGGTGGTAGACCTGTCCACTGAGCTGGTGGAGAAAGACCTCCAGGTGGAGCAGATGGCCACCCAAATCCAAGAGCTTGAGGAGCAACTAGGAGCTAGGGAGAACACCATCGAGGTTCTCGAGGATCAGCTCCTAAACACTCAGCAGCAACTTGAGGAAGCCAACCAGCACCTGGACATGCATCATCAGGAAATCCAAGACATGGAGGCCGAATGGGCCGACGAGGATGTTGATATCGAGGGAGGAGAGGAGCCGGAGCCTGCATCCAGCTTGGACATCGCTGGCTCGGGGAGACCACCTTCCCCCAAGTATCCAAAAGTGTGCGGCAGTAGAACTCCTCAAAACTAGCTTAGCTTTTGCACCTTTGGGGTACTAGGCTAGGAAGAGTAGAGTCTTTTGGAGCACTGTTTTAACCGTTAGAAAACTCTTTTGGATTTATGAATGATGGATGATGTCAACTTTAACTTATGAAGAAAGTTTTATGTCATGCGGTATCTTTTATGAAAAATGCAAGGAAATGTTTGGCATTCTGCAAACCTTGTCCTTTCAAATCTTTTACCATGTATGAACCCTGATATCAACAGTATGATATTAAGAGCATCCTAAATTTTCAGATGGCAGGAAGAGCGCGTCGTAGACAGAATGAGCTCATTCCTCCACCACCGCCACCGCCTCCTACCATGCAAGAACTGATGGCTCAGCAGAAAGAGATTCTGCGACAATTGGCTCAGCGTCAGCCACCACCTTAGCACTATGGTGGTGGTGATCACCATCAGCGACCCCCAGCAGCAGCCACCTACCTATCAGGAGTTCCTCAGCACTCAGCCGTCGTTGTTCACTCGGGCAGAGGATCCACTTGATGCTGATGTGTGGCTCAGGGTAGTGGAATCCAAATTCCCACTGCTTAATGGAGTTTGTTCAGATGTGGCTAAGGTCCGGTTCGCCACCCAGCAGCTTCGCGGACCCGTGCAGACATGGTGGGATCACTTTCTCGCTATGCAGCCAGTTGACCACGTGGTGGAATGGGGAGAATTTAAGGCAGCATTCAAAGGACATCACATACCAGCAGGCATCATGGACCACAAGCTCAATGAGTTTCTGGCACTCACTCAGGGGAGTCGTACGGTGTTACAGTACGCCCAAGCCTTCAATGACCTGTGTCAGTACGCAGGCTATCATGCTGACATAGATGAGAAGAAGAGGGACAGGTTCAGGAGGGGCCTCAGTACTAAGCTACGCGACCGTCTCAACATAGTTAGGGCCAACAACTACAATGAGTTAGTCAACATGGCCATTTCTCAGGAAGACTGCATCACAGCCCGCTAGGCAGAAAAGATGAGGAAGACCCCTAAGGTAGGACCTTCAGCTCAGCCTCAGCGCTTCAGGATTGTGTCTGACACTCAGAATAGGGGACCCCAGCAGCAGCAAGGACGGTGGGTGATCCGACCACAATAGCAGCAGCAAGCACCCAACCGCTCTCAGCCCTCAGTTTAGAGGAACAACAACTAGCCACAGTAGCAGTACCGTCAGGCTAATGACAATAGATGTTTCACATGTGGCAGCACTGGACACTATGCCAAGAATTGCCCCAAGAACTAGCAGAGGCAGGGGCAAAAGTCCAATCAAAACCAAGGCAAGAGGCAGAAGGTGCATGTGAGGCAAGGCAGGCTGAACTTCACCACTATGGCTGACATTCTAGAGGGAGCTCCCGTCATGACTGGTATCTTTTCCGTTTTGAATTATCCTGCAATCATTTTTTTGATTCTGGTGCATCACACAGTTTTATAAGCGCCAAATTTAGTGCCAAATGCCAGTTACCTTTCCATCACACAAATGGGGGCATTACAATTTCAACACTAGGAGGCAGGGTTGCCACCTATCAAATCAACAGGCAGGTGCCTATAAAATTTGGTAGTCTTGTGATTAGAACCACCCTCCTTATCTTGGGATTGGATAGTGTGGATATCATATTAGGAACTAACTGGTTATCAAGGCATCAGGCAGTAATTGATATTGCAGCAAGGGCCATTGAGATACATTCACCTACTTGTGGTGAAATTACATTGTATTTGCCTAACCAGGGTTGTACCCATTCCTGTGCCTTCACCATGATAGAGTCACCCATCGAAAGGATTCTAGTGGTCTGTGAGTACCCAGATGTTTTTTCCGGATGAATTGCCAGGGATGCCACCTGATAGAGACATAGAGTTTGCAATTGAGTTGCAACCCGGAACTGCCCCTATATCCAAGAGACCCTATAGGATGCCTCCAGCGGAGTTGGTAGAATTGAAAAAGCAGTTATAAGAATTGCTGGACAAGGGGTTCATTCGCCTAAGTACTTCTCCATGGGGATGTCCAGCCTTGTTCGTGAAGAAAAAAGATGAGAGTCCGAGATTGTGTGTTGATTACCGCCCTCTCAATGTGGTGACCATCAAAAATAAGTATCCATTGCCCCGCATTGATGTATTGTTTGATCAGTTGGTGGGAGCCAAGGTATTTTCCAAGATAGACCTTCGCTCCGGCTACCATCAGATCAAGATCAGGGCCTGTGATATTCCGAAGACGGCTTTCTCTACCAGATATGGGCTTTATGAGTACTTGGTGATGTCTTTCGGGCTGACCAATGCCCCGGCCTATTTCATGTATTTGATGAACTCAGTGTTTATGCCAGAGCTGGACAAGTTTGTGGTGGTCTTCATTGATGATATTCTGGTCTATTCAAAGAATGAAGACGAGCATACTGAGCATTTGCACATCGTACTTCAACGACTGCGCGATCATCGCTTATATGCTAAGTTGTCCAAATGTGATTTCTAGCTGAGGGAAATTAAATTTTTGGGTCACACCATTTCTCAGGATGGGGTATCAGTTGATCCTGAGAAAGTGCAAGAAGTGATGGATTGGAAGCCACCTACCACTGTACGGCAGATTCAGAGTTTTCTGAGATTGGCAGGATATTATCGACGATTCATTCCGGATTTCTCTAGGATTGCAAAGCCAATGACCGAATTGTTGAAGAAAGGAGTAAAGTATGAATGGAGTCAGAAATGTGAAGATGCCTTTCATGCATTGAGGCAACATCTGACAACAGCACCCGTGCTAGCACAGCCTGACAACACCAAACCCTTTGAGGTTTATTGCGATGCTTCAGGTACCGGATTGGGATGTGTCTTGATGCAAGACAACAGAGTCATTGCTTATGCATCCCGAGCACTTAGGCCTCATGAGTAGAACTACCCCACCCATGATCTGCAGTTGGCTGCCGTAGTTCATGCTCTGAAGATTTGGAGACATTACTTGATGGGAGTTCATTGTAATATCTATACTGATCACAAGAGTCTCAAGTATATTTTCACTCAGGCGGATCTTAATATGAGGCAGAGAAGATGGTTGGAATTAATCAAAGACTATGATTTGGAAGTGCATTACCATTCGGGCAAAGCCAATGTTGTGGCAGATGCCTTAAGTCGAAAGGCCCAGTGTAACTGTGTAACTATGGATTCTAAAATCACCACCCTATGTGATGAGTTGTGCAAGTTGAAAATGTAAGTTGTTTCCTCAGGCACCTTAAATTATATCTCAGTGGAACCCACTCTACATGAGCAGATAATCGTGGCACAGATGAGTGACAAGGGTGTTCAAGTTATTAAGGAGATGCTCGACCAAAAGGGGGATAAGTACAAATGCTTCCGTCAGGACAGCAAGGGAGTTCTATGGTTTGAAGACTGATTGGTGGTTCCTAAAAATCCAGAGCTCAGGAAGAAAATCTTGGATGAAGCTCACCTTTCCAAATTCTCCATGCACCCTGGCAGTAACAAGATGTATCATGATCTCAAATCTTTGTACTAGTGGACCAGGATGAAGAGGGAAATTGCTAAGTATATATCTGAATGCGACACTTGCCAAAGAGTCAAGGCCAGTCATTTGAAGGTAGCGGGAACCTTGCAGCCTCTTCTCAAACCATCTTGGAAATGGGAGGACCTCAGCATGGATTTTATCGTGGGTTTACCCAACACATCCCGACGTCAAGATTCTATTTGGGTCATCGTGGACAGGCTAACTAAGACAGCTCATTTCTTGCCAGTACATACCACCCATAGGGCAGAAAAGTATGCAGAGATTTATATTGACCAGATAGTTCGTTTGCATGGAATACCACAGACTATTGTGTCAGACAGAGAAGCACCGTTCGTAGCACGTTTCTGGGAGCAATGCAAGAATCACTTGGGACCCATCTAATAAGAAGCTCAGCATACCATCCTCAGACAGATGGTCAGACAGAAAGGGTGAATCAAATTTTGGAGGACATGTTGAGGGCATGTGTGTTGCACTATGGGAAGAATTGGGACAAGTGCCTTTCCTTGGCAGAATTCTCTTATAACAACAGCTACCAGTCCAGCCTAAAGATGGCACCGTTCGAGGCCTTGTATGGGAGAAGGTGTAGAACACCGCTAAATTGGTCACAAGCTAGAGAGACAAATATTTGGACCTGACCTGGTACTTGAAGCCGAGGAGAAAGTCAGAGTCATTAAGAAGAACCTAGAAGCTGCTCAGTCCAGACAAAAGAGTTATCATGATAAGAGGAGAAAGCCTCTACAATTTGAAGTGGGAGATCATGTTTATCTTAAGGTGTCACCCACCAAAGGTGTTTAGAGATTTGGAATCAAGGGCAAGTTAGCTCCTCGCTACATTGGGCCCTATGAGATCAAAGAGGCTTATGGACCTGTAGCATATCAATTGAAGTTGCCACCTCATATGTCAGCAATCCATGATGTATTCCACGTATCTCAGCTACGGAAGTGTGTTCGCTTACCCACGGAAGTGCTACCTGAACTAGAATTGGAAATCGAACCAGACTTGTCTTATCAAAGAGCACCCCGTCAAGGTATTGGACCAAAAGGAAAGATCAACTCTAGCAAGGTCAATTCGAATGTATAAGATTCAGTGGAGCAACCACACAGAAGAAGAGGCTACATGGGAGACTGAGGATTTTCTACGTTCTCGCTTCTCCGACTTTCTGCCTAAAGAAGTCAGTACGTAACCCAAAACACCCCCCACCTGCCCTTTGAATCTAAGTATAAGAAAAACTTAGTAGTTAAGAGTAGAGTAAGTTGTGGAAGGAAATCAAAAAGGACTTCCTTCTGAAGTTGCAAAGAGAATGACATTCGAAGAGCAGTAATTAGAGCAACATGGTTAAAGGAAACTGCAACACACTAACACACCTTCTTGGTACCCCTCTAAAGAATCCCTACCCAATCTCAGGACGAGATTCCTTTAAGGGGGAGGGTTGTAACACCCCTGGTGTTACCCAGAGCCCTGGCTAAAGAAACACACTATGTCCTGCTCAAACCTTGTGCTATAATGGAAAGGAGGGGACTAAAAGTTTTAGAATCATGGCTAAGCTAAGCATTAACCATAACAAGAAAGAGAGCCTACCCTTCATACAATGTTCACCCACAAACAAGATTCTAAAACCCTAACTATTTCTTAAGGCTTAAACTCTAACAATGGAATTAAAGGGGGAAGAATGGGCAAATGATCAAAACAACAAAAAGGAACCTTTATTAAAGATGAAGAGTATTAGTAAAGCTACAAAACTTAGTAAGAGAAATATTACAAAAAGGCCCCACAAAAACACCACATCAATTCACTAAGTGGAAGAGCACCCTAGAGCCATCCATTTTCTTTCTAAGTCCCCAAAACCACCTTAATCCAATGAGAAGAGGTGTTCACCTTGGTGCTGGCGCCAAAACCTTTTGGTCCAAATAACAAAAAGTGGCCAAACAAACTAAGGCACACCCTGGAAAAATTTGAACCGAAGCCAAGGCCATTTGACACGATTTGACATCCATTTTGTCTCGGGGTGAACAGTGCCGACAGACCCGATTTGGCGCCCGCATATCTTGAGAACTAGGGCATATCTCCCATTGGAATTCACACATAATAGCTAGCCCTAGGTGCCAGGAAGAGATTTGCACAAGACCCTTGGTGAGATTCGCACGTTTGTGATCCCTGCAAGCGTTTGAACAGAGGTAGAAACAAACGCCCACTTGTTCGACGCGTTCTAGCGCGCCAGAGCACGCCCTGGCGCTCGGCCCTGCGCGCACCGTGCCGCGCCAAGCCAAACCCAAGCCCCCGCCCACGCCCGCGCTTATAAAGCCGACCGAGGCTTCGACCGTACGCCCCCGCTCGCTCTCAACCTCGCCGGAGCGCAAGTTCACCGGCGATCGCTCTGCACACGGCGTGCCAGCAGTCGCCCGAGATCCTACCACCGTAGACCGGCCACCCTAGCCATTCCCCACCCCGTCCGACCCTCGGGATAGCCTCTACGTGCCTCGGTGAAGCTCCCAGAACCAGGAATCGAGCTCTACCTCGCCGGAGACATCGGATCGACATCGCCGGACTTCACCCGACCACCGGCGTACGTAGACCGAGCTCCACGGTGAGTTTTCCTTTGATTCCTTGCACGGGTAGATTCCTTAGCACCCCTTGAAGATCCCTGTGCCCTTGGATTGAACTCTACCACCGTGAGCAGGCCGGAGCACATGCCGTCGACGAGCCCGCCCGCCTGCGCACGTGGCCCAACCGATTCCGGCCATCACCGTCGACGAGTCGTACCTCGACGTGACCGCAAGGACTTCCCGGAGCTAACCCCACCCTTCGCCGGACCTTCCTCGCTGTCAGTAAGCCGCGCCGCCCTGTTTACTTCTGCGGTTACTGTTTAAAAGGGGGGAGGGACCTCGGGGAGAAAGAAGGAGTCAGGGGTTTTTTGAATGGTCAGAGCCTCAGGTGAATAGTTGTGCAGGGGCATAAGTTAAAGAATTGGTTTAGGAAAAGCCCAGGGTCCTCGGTGTAAACTGGTTTTTCATAAAACCTTTTAAGCATTATTCATTTAAATATAAACAGAGCTTGTAAAATTCATAACTTCGGTTTTATTCAACCAAATTTAGTCAAACCAATTTTGCTAGGTTTTGAATAATGTGAAGTGCTTAGGAAAAATACAAAACACTCTAAGTATTGCAGAAGATTTTAAAGTTTAGATTTAATTAGTAATCTGACCAAAGGATAAATAAAGAAGGGAAAAATAGCTACACTTTTAGACTGGGGTTAAGAAACATTAGAGAGGTACTTAACTACTCCCTAGCCTGTTTAAAAATAATACACCCCTCAGTACACCAAATTAAGGAAGGATTTACCATTTAAACTCTTTTTGGCTCAAAGTTAAAGAAAATAGAAAAGGGAGTTTAAAATAAGAACCAGGGGCTACCACATTTTTGCTAGCTCACTTATTTAACATAGTTCACTGGAAAATTTTTGTTAGACCCTCTATTAGTACCAATGAAATGCACTACCTTTTATTTCATGAAAACAATGAAAACTTAGAAAAACCTTAGAAAAATAATCCTGAGGAGAACCCACCCCAAACCTTGGGATAACTAATAACATGTTATTATGAATCTAGACAAATATAAGTTTTGTTGTTTAACATTTTTTAAATAACAAGTTAGTTATAAGTACCTTTTTGGCATTAAACTTTAGAAAATCACAACTAAATATCAATTAGGTATTTTTCTGTGATTTTTAACACAAATACCTATTATCCCCTAAGAATCTTAGAAAAAATAAGTGTTGACCCAGAAACCCCACAGAAATTAGAGCTATAGTGTAAAGTGCCCTTTTCCCTTACTTTTGTTAATTTTGCACAAAGATTATCTGAATTAATTTTGAACCTCAAATTTTTAGGATAACCCACAGAGGTTAATTTTTACTCCCTGTAATTATTATAACTTTTTTGGAAAATGCTAACTGACCATGATAGTTAAAAAATGCTTAATAAGAAGCACAATAGGAAGAAAAAGGGGAATTTTGGGAGAACTAGATAATGTACAACTAAAACCTTCTAAGAATCTCATGAAACCTAAGAATGAAATTAAAGATTATAAGTTCATTCAAGATCCAAAAAATGAAGGTATAAAACCCTTAAGTATAACCAAAGGAAACCCTAGAGTACCACTAATTTTAGTACTGTTTTACTATGCATTGCCTTTACAAATTACCATATCATTAATATGCATATATCTTATTCATTGCATTCGATAGACTGTAATCTCGCTGACGAGGAGTACATCCTTGTTCTGGAGCAAGGAGTTGCTCAGGAGGTAGTCGAGGAGCCAGCACTAGAGCCTGCCATCGAGGATCTGCCTGCCCCAGCTTTGGAAGGCAAGCCCCGGTTTTATGCATAACCGTTTATTATCCTATTTTACTACACTTAATGTTTGTAGGTTTGTAATGTGAACTTAAGTGTAGGAATTTACTGAAACCCTAGTTGCATGAACTCAGGATTCCTTTTGAGATGGATACTAGTATGCTAGGTCGAGTAGCTGCTTTACTAATTAGGGATCTCAGTAGAAGTCGAGTGAATTTTCTAGCACTCTCGTGAGGTCAGAAATTGGTTGTATCCATTTTGATATTGGAATGATGATAGTCCATGGACAACGATCCATGGGGATGCGTTGTCTACGAGATGAAAATTGGAATAAGGATTAAGGTGTGGTACCGTGTGCCAAGCGTTGAACGTACTAAATATATGCCGAGAAATGTGGTAAATCAGTAAGCCTAGTACCTGATTGAACCTGGCAGCAGATTGCCCTCCTCACGCGACCTGAGATGTGGTCTCCCATTCCGGTTATGGTGGGTACAAGTGCGGTCACTGCACGACTGCAGTCGGGGTTAGTGAGGCATTGTACGCCAAGGCGGTGAGCCCCTCTCGGCTGACGGGGAATCGATGGGGACGGTTGATGTGTGTGGGGACGGAGTGACTCGCCATCTCATGTGTTTAGGTTTACCTTGCAAGGTTTAAAAACTCGATTCGAATCGTCTGCTTCTCACAGCTAATGAGACTGCTTGATCCATGTTGCTACATTGAGTAATTAAGTGGAAATGTGTTGACTTGGCAAAAGATGTTGATTGCTAAATGTTCGATACCATGTATGGTTAGATAGGTACACATTTAGTCTTAAGAGAGTCACACTAAAACTTGACAAGCTAAAATCTGATTTTAGACTTAGCTAGTGCTTTTGGCAAACCAAACCCCTTAGTCAAACAGCTGCATGTCTAGAGGTAGAGGAGTAAACACCTCAAACCGGGTAAGTCTAGTTGAGTATTAGTATACTCAGCCTTGATTGTGGCATAATTTTTTATAGGTTCTCTGGAAGACATGGTTGCTGGTGTGACTTGGCCGTCCATCTTGCCACCGGGGTGGACAGTCGAGTGGGACCCTACCTCGGTAGAGGAGGAGCATGAGGAGTGATGGGACATGCTTCCCCATCCTTCCGTTTATTTACCGTTAGTTATATTCCGCTGCATTTCGAACAATGATCACTACTTTTGATAAACTCTGATGATGTTGTAATAAATTAAGTACTCCTTAATGTTTGATTTTATGCTTTATTGTATTTGCTATGTGCCTCACCTTCGAGTGAGTACGTGGTACTTGATCCTATTAGTGGCCTCGTCGGACTAGATCCGAGGGACTGACGTTTTATTCCTATTTAAGTGTGGTCTAGCCTTTAAGGTGAGACTTAGGCACTTAAGTTGGAATAATTCGGGCGGTTCCGCCACATTTATGAGCGTTTGTTATGTAGATTTGTGCACTAAAATGTGTGTCAAAAACAGGTGGTAGACTTCCGGATCGTACTTAGGGCTTTGTCCAAATTCCCGGTGAAGGCAAGTAAAACAATGTTGGTTTATACCGTTGGTCGATTTATGTGTCATGTACTTGATTCATATCCATGTCAAATGTGTTCATCCTCGTATTCCATTTTGAGAATTGTTGCTTGAAGTTATTCATGTTCTACTATTTACATATGTTGAAGGCGTTGTTCGAGTTTGTTACACGTGTTGATTACTATTTTGAAGACGTGGAAGTATATGTTTAACATATGTTAGATGGGGTGGTCTCATGTTGGTGTCATGCATAGTGCATCCATCATTCTTTGCATGGAAGTTTCGTCGCGATCATATAGTCTGACTGTACCAGTACAATAAGCATCATGCGTTGCCCGAGGATGGGTATGATGCAGCTTCATATCCTTAGAGGTATGAAGGCAGAAGTCATAACTACATTTGTAGCCATGTGCATTCATGGGTCAAACGTGGAACCTATCATAGTTGCGTGGATATTGTGGATCTCCCCTTTCTGTTTTATTTTGGAACTAGATATTTGGTACCTTGTATACTTGCTGCATTATAATTTTAAGAAGGGAGTTGTGAACTTTGTGGTTGTTAAAACATGGTTTGTTTACATTGTCCAATTGTTGTTTGATTATTTTACTTGCTGAGATGTGTCATCTCACTCTTCCATTATTTGATGTAGGCACTTGAACTTTTCTTGGAGAAAGGAGGGAAGTAGCAGCACGATCACTACACCCTTAAATAATTATACCACTGCTTAGTAATGATGTTAAACAGAGGTTTCAAGACAAGGAGGTTGATTGTTATGAAATAGTGTGGGCCAGGGGTCTATTATGTTCTAGTCTTTATGGTGATCGTAATTTTTGGTTGGCTGAATTAATTTTGTCTTGAATGTTTATTTCTACCTTTGCATCCTAATTATACACTGCGGATTACCTTTCTTTGGCATCATGTACAAACTCTGTTTTCCTCTCGTTATGATACTTTCAAGGGAGGTGCTATTGATTTTTTTTACTTTCTGTCTCCATTTATTTTTATGCTTTCTAATTTGTGGGAAGGGTTTTTGGTAACACCCATTGTGTGGGAGCAACGGGGTGTTACACAGCGCTCGGCTAGGATTAGATCGCTGAGTACCGCTTCGGCGTGGGATCCGTGACCGTTGGATCATTTATCGACGTGTAGGATTAGATCGCTTTCAAAAGTGACCTGGACCATTGATCTATTATCCAATGGTCCTCGTTGCTCACCAGTACATAGCACGCCAAGATCCAATCTTCACCGCTAGATCTAATCTGGACGGCTCAGAATGGGTGATACCCTTTCGGCTGATAGATTTAACAAAAGAGCCCCTCAGTTTTTATTGAATCAACCCGCGGTCCGTTCTCGTGACCGTCTGAGTCTATAGAAATTTTATATTTTCACCCCGGAACTCTTTGGTAATTGGCGCTCAGTCCAGATATTTTATATAATAGAGAAACTAATTGAGAAATTGATATTTAATGTAAAAATAATTACTAGAATTTGTTTAACCCCTAGAAAATTCATATTAAGTCCAATTTAATCCATTCCAGTTTCTATAGTTTTGCGATGTTATTGTTTATCACCTAGTGTCTCTATTTTGGCATGAAAACAGTAATAAAATTTATTTCTTAATTAATCTTATGCCAGGCACATAGAACCTTCGGAAATTCATAACTCACAATCGGTAACTCTGATTTGATCCGTTCAAGTTACGTTAGTCTCGTATAAATATTTACCATGCAATAACAACATTTATTATACCATGTCTCATTACTTTATGATTAAAACTTTATTTAACTTATGTTGGTTAGTCTTGTTAATCTGCTCATCATTATCTACTAAAATATAATCTATGGTCAATTTATAATTTAGATTAAAGTTTAATTAATTACAACTATAGGTTATCTTTTCTTTGGGATTATAAAATAAACATAGAACTTAGTTTTAACCATTAAATCACATCATAAGTTGATGACTGTAACTCCAATTGTAGTGGTTCTCAATTCCACGATCTCGTAGCAACGCATAGATTATTATTATTTAGTTTGTACCTATGTCTGGTGTGATGTTAATTTTGTCTATATCTTGTTTGTTTGTATTGCTATGACTAGCAGTGAGGTCACGAGGATATGAAGAATCATCCTGGTACCTGTAATCTCAAGTGCCAGGAAAGTTGTGCCCTTGATCACTTTTATTACCCAATAATGTTCTTTATAATCATTTATTCATGCATAGGTTTAATTTGGATGGGACCCAATAGGTCACCCTAGACTGGTTATCCTTTTACCTTGTTTATCCCTGAATCATTTGGGTAGTTCTGCTATTGTCCCTTAAATCATAGGGATTGTGACATTTATCTCTATACATTCTGTTATTATATGTGATGTCTTCTTTTCTCACCTATTTCCGCTTTACTCTGATTGTTCTTACCTCTTCACTTCTAAAGACAAAAGTGGATTTCACACTTTGAAATCTTGTACCTAAAGTGACCTTTAAGAATAGGAAACCTACTTTTAGGAACAAAATCAAAACTATTTTTGTAAATATTTATGTGCTTGAATGTTTGTTCTGATGATAATTGCTTGATTCGATTCTTTGATTAAGTGTGATGGGTTGTGGAGTAACGTCCACAATTGCATATACATATACACCTAGACATAAGGGAAAATATTTACAAAATAGCCAACACAGAATGTTCCCTATTAAAATGGATCTATTAAACTAGATATATTTATAAGATAAACTAGATCAACTAAGGATATCCCCTACTAGAATATATCAAATAGTTCATCTTATCTTAAAAGATTCTCTCTTATCTTAATAGATTCATTTTATCTTAAAAGATTTGTCGTATCCTAACTATTTTACTTATCTCATCCTAAAGTAACAACCAGGATCTAATCCAAAATAATAAGTTCTTAGCCAGACTAATCTAGTCATACAATTATAATCTAGATCTGATCTAATGCGATAGATTAATCTAACCTAACCAAGGCTAACCTCTTGTTGAGCTAATCTACTGTAAGTTGCTTAACAAGAAGGATAATACTAATGAAATAAATGAGACTCCGCTCCTATAAAATATGTTTTAACTTAATTCATTCTGCACTACATTATGAATGACCGACCAACTTGGCCTTATGCAACTACTTTAACCATTCAATGGTTGCTTAAACCCTCTGTTTTAACTTAACTAAGATTCTGACTTACCTACACCATATAATTCATCATATCTCAAGAGATTATAACATACCCTAATAATGTTTATTCTACCCTAGTAGGTCTATCTGACCTAAACTAGTCTAATCTAGTCATATTCATCCTAATCTAAATTTTATCTAATCTAATATGATCTAATCTAGAGTGTGTTACTTAATGCTGGTACAAAGGATAAGGCCATACTTCTAATTCACTCAAACCTAAATTAGTGACTTATATCAACTCGGCCAACTCGGCCATATACCAACGACCTACACATTCTTTATAAATTGTCTAATCTATCTATAAAAAAGCGGGAGATTCTAACCTACCAGCCTGACCTACTTGTTTCCAATGATATGCATCATTTTACCCAGTCCGACCTAACGCAAAGCCACCCAACTAGAATTTGACATAGCACACTCAACTTATACTAATCTAGATCTTATTCAATCTAGTGTGAGTCACTTACAAGTTAACACTGGTGAAATAAACTGGATTCTACTCCTATAGACCTTGTTCTTCCCTCATGCACTTAAACATAAATTAGTGCATTAAGCCAACTGAACCATGAGTACAAGATTTAACCCAATCAATAGTGTAATGATGAATTACATAATATGTCTATTCCCACCTAACATCAAACAAACTTTTGACCTACATCATGTAGTCCACCTCACCCATAGCTATTTCAACCATATTCCTCAACCCCGAGGATATATACTAACCTCGATTCAATGAGACCAAGACCAGAGAAGAAAATATCAACATCAACAAGGAAGGACATAACAGTCAAAGCAAATCTCGAGATAAATCAAGACTTAAACATTTCGAATGAAGTCTTTTCCTTGCCATAATTTTTGTACCTCAACCTGTCCAGCTTATATCCTACATAATAAGTAGCTGGATACCTATGCTCTCCCAATCACCCGCTATTGACTATCAAAAAATGAGACTCTGGGATTGTCACACCCAGTTTTGGAAGGCAAATCGAATGCGAACCATCTACGTGCCAGGATCAGAACTAACATACACAGCGATTACATAATTGGACATCATCACACAATGCTTAAAGTAAATAGCGGAAAGGTACTTTAATTACATCAAGATGTCCGAGACATCCACAGAGTCTAATACATATCCATAGGGTTCAACAATAATATCAAAGTGCGGAGAAACAAAACGTAGAAGATAAGCCTACATAGGCAGCTAACTGGGGGGGTTTGCCGCTAAGAAAAACTATAACTCGTCATAGTCCTGGAACTCCTCAAAGTCCTCCATGTTGCCAGCATCACCTCCTGAGCACTGAGTACAGTGGGGACAACCTGGTGTGGGGGTGGTGTGTAAAGCAAGGGTGAGTACACGTCAATGTACTCAGCAAATGTCCCTTTTGGCTAAAGTGGACTAGTTGTATGTGGGGTTGAGGTTAAGCAGTTGCTTTAAGTTGGTCAAGTATCTATTATTATTAGTAGAGCCATGTTTTAGTAATAAACCCAGTTATTACCCAAAAGTACTCCCTCAAAGAGGAAATACCAGAGATCAGATTTATAACATCATCGTTAACCATCATCATAAAAGTAACCAAAGTTCTTCTAATCAAAGAGGATCCCAAGGCAGCTCTTAACCGTGAGCTCGGCTGATATACCAGTTTCTAACACTCTGCAGAGGTTGTACACTTTACCCACAAGTCGTGATCCCTTTCCAGCCTGGATTGTACAGACCTGATCTTTACTACCGAGGTGAATGGCTAGGGATACACTACGTAGCCTTTACAAAGACTCCCCTGGTGCATAGCTGCTCGGTAGGTTTTGCTAGTCGTATAAACGCAGTACACCTCCCCAAGGTGGGTGACTAACAAAACCAAATCGAATGAACCTCTGCACCCCCTTGGTGGAGCGAGCACTACGCCACGGCCCCCATTGACGGCCCTCCGGCAAAGCCAACTACACCCCAAGGTTCATCTAATTATTCAGCTAAGGGCGTCCCATTCCACCCTCATGGTTGCACTATTATCCCAGGTGGTCACTCCACGAATAGGTCCTTACGGAGAGGTACTCAGGAAAAAGGCCTGAGCCCCCTAGAGTATCACAATATCATCATTGGGATAACATCATCGTATCATAAATAATCACATTATGTTCATTGATTAAGTTAAGGCAATTGCAAAATGCTAACCATTATAACCCAAAAGGTAAACAAGGATAAGGTGTAATACCCAATTTGTAATAGATAATAAAAGAGGAGAAAAGTTATTTTTCCTATATTTTATGTGTGTGTTGAATCTACTTATCATCACATGTGAACACCATATTCAAAAACAAATAATTAATAAAAGGATATACCATTAAATTGTGCATCATGCTGAGGTTTTATTTGGTGTGCATTTTGTGACAACATAAAATGACAAGAAATATATTAAAGCTCAAAGTGGAATTTAAATTCTAAAAGGAATTCCAGAATTTAGAAAAGAGAAGAAAACAAGTATGAAGTGGATATAAAAATAAGTAAATAAAAATATATTATCTCTGCACTAGGGTTTGGATTTGTGTAATTTACTCAAAAGAAACTCAGCACAAGATTCAAATTTAAATTTGAGGTTTAAATGGAAAGGAAAAAGGAAATTAAGGGAAAAATATAAAAGAAAAGGGTGAGAGAAACACAATTGGGCCTGGTCGCGCGTTTTGGCCCATCAACCCTCCCCACGCGCCCTCTCCGCGCGGCCCAACCGTGGATCGCGCACTCCTGGCAGGCGGGCCCCACTGGGCGGTCCCTCTCTCTCGCGCACGTCCGCACCATCTCACTGCGTGTGGGCCTGCACCGTCAGTGCCGTCCCCAACCTACCGGAACGGCCTCCCGCAGCTGTCGCGCGCAACTCGCATTCCTTCGGTCGATGCTTTCCCCCGTTCTCGGGCGCTTCGTGCCATAACAGCCGCCGGGGTCTTCGACCTCGCCCGCCGCCCTTGCGGTTCCATCCTTTTGCATATAAGCGCCTCCCCCGACTCCTACCGAGCCGTTCTTTTTGCTCCCGTCGAGTCCACCATTATTGCGTGTAGAGAAAATTGAGTGATCGCCGTCGCGTAGTCGTGGGAAGCAGCGCAGGCGCTTCGGCACCATTTGGGGATTCGACGCGACAAGTTTTTGTGCGGAATCGTGGGCAACTCCGGTCTGAATCGCTCGTCGAAGCCGCAACGACGTCCCGGATCTGCCTCCCGCCATGACCAAGGTCCCCTACGGCGCGTAGTAGGGTATGTATACTCTTATCGTAGTCTCCTTCCTTAGGGCATTGTAGTGGACTTCTCGGATTAGAACTGTGCACGGGTTTGAGCTTTGGGTCGTTGGGCATGGCGCGCCGCCGCGGGTACCAGATCGCCGCCGGTTGTTGTCGCCAGAGGGAGGAAAGCTAGTTCCTAGCCGTCGATCATGAGGTCTGCGGCACAGATTAGAACCTAGGATAACGTTTCATCCGGATTGCTTGGTACGTCCGATTGTGATCGCACGCTTGGGGATCGATCGCGATCACTAGGTAGTCTGGACCGTCAGATCCGTATCACTGTGAGTGAGATCTGGATCGGGCCCGAGGCCGATCTAATCCACACCGTTGGTGTGCGATCCTGCAGCCCAAAGTTCACGATACCCCTTCGCGGGCGTAGATTTGTACTTTGGCCCCTCTGTTTTATTAAACTAACCCGCCGTCCATGCAGAGGTAGTTCTGAGTCTTAGAAATATTTGCACCATAGACCCTGGACTCTCTGGAAATTGATGCGAGGTCCAGACAGTGAATTATATTCATAAAATCAGTTAGAAAACGGATTTTAGTATTAAATTTATTGCAGAAACTTGATAAATTCATAGAAAATCCATACTTGGTCCAAATTAATCCATTCCACTTCCTATAATTTTGTAATATTATTTTCTATCAAATAGTACCACTGTTTTGGCATGAAAGACACATTAAAATTTATCTATTACTTAATCATGTATTAAATACATAGAACTTTGGGAAATTCATATCTTAAAATCTATAACTCCAAATTTAATGATTCTTGTTCCTAGGATTTTATTTTAAAGTGTAGATTATTGTTGGGGGTCCGCTTCATCGCCGAAGGTCTTATAAGAAGAAACACCTTCGGAAGATCAACACAGAAGCAAAGCCGAAGCTACCATCCGGGGGGGCTTCGGCATAGTGACACACCTTGAGACGAAGGGTGGCACCGACTTAAAGATGAAAAGACCAATTGGCCCATGACAATCTGTGTCATGATTGTAATCAGTTATAAAGGGTATGAATGTAAATCCACACAGGCTGTGTCCTGTGCCTATAAATAGATGAACAGTACCCTCGTACTGTTCACGCTGACTTGTATTCGCTTGTGCATTACTCTTGTACTTTACTCTTCTGTCAAGCCGAAGGTACAAAAGTAACTTTGTTTTGTTTCTATTTATTCATGGTAATATAATAAAAGACGAATTAATAATGTTATATAATCATTCATGTTAACTTTTGTGTTTTACAAGCTTCTTCTTTCATTAATATACATTGCAATCATGAAGGTATGTCCTTCATGACCTTCGTCTAAAGATCATTATGTCCCAAGGGAAATAATGTTTTGAAGGACGAAGGACTTTAACCTTTAACATTTTGTGTTGCCTTGTTGTTAATTCATAGCATTTGAGAACAAGTCCCCAACATTGGCGCCCACCTCCGGTGAACTCACTTCCACTTTTGAGCTGATGGCTTCGTTCAACAATCAAGTCGTAGCACCTTCGGCTACGAAGCTGGTGTTCCCGATAACAGGCGGCTCAAGTTCAGAGCCTGCTAACAAGAAGCAGAAGAAGGAAGCACAGAGAAGGGTGCATCATGTTGGGGTGCAGGGACCCTTCATCAAGTCAAAATGGTCCCACATCCCAATCACCTTCTCCTAGGAGGACCTTCAGCTCAAAGATTACCCTCACAATGATGCTATGGTCATTTCTTGTGTCATCAAGGGATTTCTGGTCCATAATGTTCTGGTTGATACAGGCAGTGCAGCGGATATCATATTTGCTAAGTCCTTCAGACAGATGCAAGAGCCAGAAGATAAGATTCATGATGCTACACACCTTTTTTGTGGCTTCGGAGGAAGGCAGATTGTAGCACTCGGCAAAATCACGATGCCAGTGACCTTTGGCTTTGTCCACAATACAAGGATTGAACATGTTGTGTTTGACATTGTTGACATGGAATACCCCTACAATGCAATCATTGGCCGTGGTACACTTAATGCTTTCGAAGCAATACTTCATCCAGCATATCTATGCATGAAGATACCTTCGGAACAAGGGCCCATTGTTGTTCTTGGGAGTCAGGAAGCCGCTAGGAAAGTCGAAGGAAACTGGATAGATACAAAGGCAATTCATAACATAGATGGAGTTGAAGCCTATGAACAATACAAATATAAAAGAGAGAAGGCTGCTTCGGCAGATCAGCCAAAGCCTATGCTTCTATGTGAAGACATAGTAGTGCAAAAGGTACTCCTGGGGTCTCAGCTATCTGAAGACCAAGAGAAAACTTTGATAAGATTTTTATTCAACAACAAAGATGTCTTTGCTTGGTCAGCCAATGAGCTTTGTGGTGTCAAAAGAGATGTCATTGAACATTCACTCAATGTGGACCCATCTTTCAGGCCAAGAAAGCAGGTGCTTCGGAAAATGTTTGATGATAAAGCCGAAGGTGCTCAGAACGAAGTGAAAAGGCTTCTCAGTGCTGGTGTTATCAGAGATGTAAAATACCCAGAGTGGTTAGCCAATACTGTCATGGTGAAGAAGGCTAATGGTAAATGGAGAATGTGCATTGACTTCATAGATCTTAACAAGGCATGCCCAAAAGACGAATTATCGCTACCAAGACTAGACTCTCTTGTAGATGTAGCAGCTTCTTCAGTGCTCATGAGTCTATTGGATTGTTATTCATGCTATCATCAAATCTGGATGAAGAAGGAAGATGAGCCGAAGACTAGCTTCATAACTCACAGTGGCACTTATTGTTATCTTTGAATGCCTGAGAGGCTCAAGAATGCTGGAGGAAGCTTCAGCAGAATGACAGCCAAGGTCCTTCATTCTCAGATAGGCAGAAATGTGCTGACTTATGTTGATGATATCATAGTGAAAAGCACGAAGCAAGAAAATCACATTACTGATTTGCAAGAAACAATTGCCAATTTCAGGCAAGCTGGCCTGAAATTAAATCCAGAAAAATGTGTTTTTGGAGTGAAGAAAGGCAAGTTCCTTGGTTGTCTGGTATCAACGAAAGGAATTGAAGCTAACCCAAGTAAGATCAAAGCTATCCTTCGGATGGAGCCACCAAGCACGAAGAAGGGGGCTTAACAGCTGGCTGGAAGGCTAGCATCATTAAACAGATTCATATCCAGATCAGCGGAAAGAAATTTGCCATTTTTTGAAATACTGAAGTCAGCCGAAGTCCTTCAATGGGGCCCAGCGCAACAAAGAGCTTTTGAAGAGTTAAAACAATATTTGATTGACTTAACAACATTAACTTTACCCGCGCCAGGGCCTCCATTGCTCTTATATGTGGCAGCTTCGCTTTCTGCAGTAAGCGCGGCACTGGTACAGGAGAAGCTAGATGGTCAAGCTAAAAAGCAAGCCCCAATATACTTCGTCTCTGAAGTTTTAAGTTCATCGAAGAAAAATTACACAGAATTGGAGAAGGTATTGTATGCTGTGTTAATGGCTTCCAGAAAGCTTCGGCATTATTTTCAAGCATACCACATAGTTGTTTCTTCGTCACAACCTCTAAAGGACATCATGAGGAACAGAGAGGCCACTGGAAGAATTGGAAAATGGGCTGCAGAGCTTAATGAATTCACCATTGATTATGTGCATAGATCTTCGATTCAGTCCCACTCTTTAGCAGACTTCATCGCTGATTGGACGCCAGGGGCTCAGGAAGAAGAGACAAATAAAAATGCCGAAGCTTGGACAGTGTTTTGCGATGGTTCTTGGGGAACCTTCGGCGCAGGAGCAGCTGTTGTTCTAGTAGCACCTTCGAAAGTCAGAACATGTTATGCAGCCAAACTAGACTTCAGTTGTACAAATAATATTGCCGAATACGAAGCACTCTTGTTGGGGCTTCGGAAGTTAAGGGCAATGGGAATAAGAAGGGCTATTCTGAAAACTGATTCTCAAGTCATTTCTGGCCATATAGATAAAAGTAGCAAGGCAAGAGATCCGAAACTTTAAAAATATCTAGATACAGTTCGAAGGTTGGAGGCTTCTTTCGAAGGTTTTTCTGTCAAGAACATTCCAAGAGGCGAAAATGAGCATGCAAATTTGTTAGCCAAATCAGCGGCTCAGGGGCTCCCTTTACCTTCGGAAGTATTTTTTGAAACAATAAACGCACCTTCGGTTGAACTCATGGAGAGAGCAGTGCTCGCCATTTCTCCAGTACATAGTGAAGATTGGAGGACTAAAATCATATCTTTTCTCCAGGGTAACTGCCTCTCGGATGACGAAGTTTATAATAAAATAATGGAAGCAAGAACAAGACCATATATCATAATAGAAGGGGAATTGTACAAGCATGGAGTTTGCTCCCCCCTTCTCAAGTGTTTATCCAGAACCGAAGGTATAGAACTAATGAAGGAGATACATGCAGGATTGTGTGGATCTCATATTAGGTCTAGGCCTTTGCTAGGAAAGGTTTTCAGACAGTGATTTTACTGGCCGAAGGCAGCTTCAGATGCAGCAGATCTGGTCCAAAAGTGCGAAAATTGTCAAAAATGTGCAAGGGACCAAAAACAACCTTTGTCATTAACCCAGTTAATAAAACCAACCTGGCCATTGCAAAGATGGGGCCTGGACTTGTTAGGCCCACTTCCACGAGCACAAGGTAATTTGAAATATGTCGTGGTGGCGGTGGAATATTTTTCTAAGTGGATTGAAGCAAAGCCTTTGGCTATAATAACTTCGGTTACAGTCCAGAAATTCTTCTGGCAAAATATCGTTTGTCGCTTCGGCATGCCAAAGGCTATAACTGTGGACAATGGAACACAGTTTGATGTCAAAGCTTTCAAAAATTTCTACGACTAGATTGGCACGAAGATTCATTTTGCATCAGTCAGGCACCCGGAGTCAAACGGGCTGGTCGAAAGAGCAAATAGTATTATAATGACGGGAATAATGAAGTTAATCTTCAATCAACCCAGAGGAAAGTGGCCAGAAGAGTTGATCAAAGTGGTGTGGAGCCACAACACAACTACATCAAGGTCATCAGGTTTTACACCATTCAAGTTACTATTTGGTGACGAAGCTATAACCCCAGAAGAAGCTAAGGCAGGGTCAATTAGAATAGTAGCTTCGGCAGAGGACGAAGCTGATTATTCTGTGGCAAAAGACGCTATAGAAGGGACTAGACTTCAGGCTGTGGAGAATAGCCACTACAGGAATTCACTTAATTCCCGTCGGCCTGAAACCGACGGGAATAAGCCCTAAACCGACGGGAATAAGTAATTCCCATCGGTTTAGGGCTTATTCCCGTCGGTTTCAGGCCGACAGGCGTCCCTTGTCGGGGATACGGTTATCCCCGTCGGCGGCTGACGGGAATAATTAATTCCCGTCGGCTAGACAGTGGCCCCGTCGGTTTTGCTGGCCGACGGGCGTCACATATTAATTCCCGTCGGTTCCTCAGGCCGACGGGAGTTATTAATTAATTCCCGTCGGCCCTACGTGGCCGACGGGAATTAACTGGGCCGACGGGAGTTAGTAATTAATTCCCGTCGGTTCGACCATAGCTGACGGGAATTAACTGGGCCGACGGGAATTACTCTATACTGCTACAAAAACAGCAATAAATTATGTCACTATTTCTGCACACATAACATATATCAAACATAATATAAATCACATATAACAGCCACATTACAAACACATGTAGAGATACGACATCCACAAACACATGCATTTAGACATAAACACTTGCATTTATAATTAAAACATCCACCAACGTGTACGACATAGTATTCAAACATAACATCCACCAACATCAAACAACGAGTACGACATAGTACTGAAACATAACATCCACCAACGAGTACGACATTTCAAACATAAGTTTAAGTGTTTAGAGATAACCACCACTTGGGTGGTTAGAGCTTTGACCGCTGCCGCCTTCACCACCAGGAGGAGGGAACGCGAAGAGCGAGTCAACAAATCCAGTCCCTACTGCTGGATCCGACCCACTGCCACCCGCTTCAGGCGTAACCTATGCAAGTTAGCAAATATCAACACGTTAAATGCAAATATGAAAAAGTATACAAGTGTATAAATTAATGGAGAGTTATCAAACGTACCCTATCTCCAGGTGCAGGTATATGTGTCGGAGGGGTGGTGAACTGTGGTGGTGGAACTGGTGTGTTTGCAAATTGGCTCCATTGTGGTGGCGGTGGAAAATTTGATGTCATGCCCTGTTGCTGCATTAACTGTTAAACACATATGTGTTACTACCGAAGATGTTGTATTGAAATATAATAATTTAGAGTTCGAATTATGTGTACTCACTTGATACATCGCTTGATTATGTGCATTGCAAGCCTCCATAAATTCGCGTTGTTGTCTCATCTCTTCACACATTCTCATAATCTCCAACTCCTGCTCGTTCGGTCGACGAGAGCATGAGCTACGGGAAGATGAACCCGTCCTCTGAGATCTCACCGACGACGAGTCAATAAATCCGTCGATGAGTGCGTATCTATAAGTTATTCAAAAAATGTGATTAATGTATAATCAATTTAGTGTCAACCATATAATTTCATAAGTTAGAGCTTACCGTCCATGCGCTTTGCCACCACCACTTGCGTACACCACCGAGGGATCCACCGGTTCATGGCGCCAGTCGTAGTCAGGGCCATGGCGACGAACCATCTCCTCCCCATATGCCGCCTATACATCATTCACAACCTTACAAATGCAGGAATTTATATACTTTGAACGTTTGAACTTTTGAGTCAAAACTCACCAAGCGATCCGTGGCTGTCTGGCTGCAGAGCTGGTCAGGGTTGTTCGGGTCTGGTCCTTTGTGGCCCTCCTGGTAGACCTCAATGTCACTAGGCTTTTGGCCACTCGTAGCTTCCTGTATAAACAAAAAACATTCATAAGCAATCGTATTATTTGTTGATCGACATAGAAAGATCAAACTTACCATTCTTTTAGCTTTTCGTATCATGTCGTCACCGCCAAACTTGTGGTTAGGATTGGTTCCTCGACATTGTCTGTGATGCGCTGACGCTTTCTGGAAGCCTTCGGAAGCCCAATATCGACACCAAGCATAGTACGCATCAGGCACGGGCGCCATCCATGGAACCATCACCTGCACACACACAATGTTACATATTATATCAATCACAACAATAAATATAAAGGGTAAAACAAATTGAATACTAACCTCACGATATTGATCCTCAGTCAAATATATCTTTGAGGACCCTTCCTTTTTATTCAAGGGGCCTGCTTCTTCTGGATGCTTTTGAAAATACAGGTTTGTAGCCTGAATTCTCGCATAGTATATGGCATCCTTCACCAGCTTCTTTGCATTGTTTTGCAAGACACGTTCAGCGTGCCCCATGTAATCCTCTCCGTCAGGCAACCGATATCGAAGCTACAACATAAAGAATACAAATACAATGGTATAAGTCATAGATTTACCATATTAAGAAACATAACAAAAATAATAAAGAATTCATACCCAAAAGTCATTACGCACAAGTCCCTGTCTGTCGGTGTGGTTTCGTTCCTTTTTAAACTTGTACTCATCCCAGGTACTGACGAGCACCTCATCCTCGGTATCACCGTTTGACACCTTCACTATACCAGGGTAGTGAAGGCGGCAAAGCGAACCCAATGTAAGGTTAATCTGAGTGTGGTGTCCCTTGCCGTCGAAGGACAGGTCCTCCCAATTCCTGCATTACACAAAAACATTAATAATACACATAATAGTTATATGAGATAAGTTAATATATTACACTCACCGATCTCCATGTGGCATGATTAAAGTCCTATCAGCCTCTCGCTCTATCGCGTGACGAGGCTTTACTGAGTGGCTTTTTCTTGAGCGACGTGTGCGTGTCGCTGAAGAGCCTCCCGAGCCATCATCCATCGGGTTGTCAGCCGGTTCGCCCTGTTGGCCCCACTGGTCCCACGCCTGTTGCTGCTCTCTCTGGTGGTCCCACTGGTCCCATGGCTGGTGATGCTGTGCGGCCTGGTCCCATGTCACGTGCTCCACCTCCTCATTGTGCTCCACCTCCTCATTGTGCTGCTCAGCCTCATTGTGCTGCTCCTCCTCAATGTGCTGCTCCTCAGTGTGCTGCTCATCCTGGTACATACAACTCAAGATTTATTTGTAAATATGTAAATAAATTTATTTGTACAAGATATGTTACCTCATCTCCATGTACCGCGCTCAACAGCTCTCGACGTCTGCTGCTGCTCGAAGAACTGCCCTGAAAAAGGCCTAGGCCCTTGAACAACCCTTTCACTGACTTCTTTGATTTTGGCGGCATCCTGCAGAAAAAATAAGATATTATTCATTAGTGCATCAAAAATGACATAATACTTAAAATATAAACAAATGAAATAACAAAACAACTTTACTTGTTAAATATCATCAAAATCAGGATCTATTTGTTCTCTTCTATGCAGAGGTCGCCATGTAACTTTTCTCCTAACAGGTTGTCTTCTCCGTCTCTCGGGAAAAGTTAAGTCATTAACGTCTGCGACTAGTGAATCTAATGCCGGTGCAGGATCAATATGAAAACTAGTTGGCAACTCTTCTTCTTGAAACACCTCATCAACCTGCTCAAGGTGACCAATTTGATATTCGTCCTCACCAGGAGTTTATAGGCGTTCGCGGGGATTTACATTGTACACAACCCTCCATTTAGACAACTTTTTGCATGGATATGTCGAGAAATAAACTTGGTCTGCTTGATGGGCAAGGATATACGTGTCGTGTCCTTGAAGCAATTTCTCAGGTTGGATCTGTGTCATCCCAAATTCGGTCCTATAATACTTCGGGTCATACCATTTACACTCAAAGAAAACTAGCGCTAAAGGCTTATTTCCAGCAAATGTAATCTCGATTATATTTTTGATTTTCCCGTAATAGCAGGCTTCGTGTCCTTCCATGTCGGTTGCCCTAGTAACGACTCCACTATTTTGAGTGGCGGCCATAGGATGACTTGATTCGAAAATGCTTGAACGAAAGCGATATCCATTGACGTCGTAACGTCCATAGCTTTTGGCAGTTAAGCTTCCAATAGATAACTGACGTAAGTCATCATTCAAATTCATTTCCTCCCCAAACTGTCAATCATGCCACAAAGCATTAGCAAATTCTGTAATATTAGTTAAATGAAATTAGCTCTCGGAGCCACATAATTAAGACTTACACGGTCCCGAAGCCACATAATGAAATTAGGTCGCCCATGCATACCATCGCGTCGCAATTTGTCTATGTCTCTCGCTGTTGGCCTACCGAGACACCTCATGTTTTGTTCATCAAACTCGCTGTCAAATATTATTGTATGACATGAGATATTTGATAACATAAACTAATTCACATATGAACAGTTTAAGGAAACAAGTCTTACACAAAGTATTTCTCCACCTCAGGCATATTTGTGAACATGTACAGTAAAGCAGACTTCCGTTCTTCCATACTGAGGTGATATGCCTTGGGTGGACCAACGGCTTTGCCGTTTGTCTGAAAAATCGAAAGATCACTACACGGAGGCATCTCTCGTTCATCATCATGGTACCTTTTCTTTCGAGCAAATACATTATGTTCTTCTGCAAAGTAACAACTTGTGAAGTGTGCTACCTCCTTTAGTTTAAATTGTTCCGCAATACATCCTTCAACTCTTGCCTTATTGCCCACCATTGCTCTAAGCTTCTTTAATGCTCTTTCTATATGAAACATCCACCTATACTGAACAGGACCACCGACCTTAGCCTCATATGGAAGATGTATAAAGAGATGCTGCATAGGATTGAAGAAACCCGGTGGAAATATTTTTTCCAATTTGCACAAAAGCACCGGTGCCTCTTTCTCCAGTTGTTCCATCACATCTCTTCTGATTTCTTTAGCACACAACTGTCTGTAGAAATAGCTAACTTCAGCTAACGTTTTCCACACAGCTTCGGAAATGTACCCATGAAACATTACAGGCATGAGCCTCTCCATAATTATGTGGAAGTCATGGCCAGCGGCATAACCATCGGGGAATTTAATATCCTTCATCCACTTCATCACTTCTTTCCGTTGCTTAGATTTCAGACAATAGTCAGCTTTTGGTTTGCCTCCGTTTTCTCTAAGCACTAGGGTTGGATGATCACATATCACTGCTAAGTCCATGCGTGCCTTGTCATTGTCTTTCGTTTTATCAGGGAAATCCATGCATGTATTTATGAGGGCTTGGCAAAAGTTACTCTCTTGATGCATGACGTCGATGTTGTGCATCAAAATCAATGACTTAGCATAAGGAAGCTCCCACAAGCCACATATGTGAGTCCAGTTATGCTCCTCACCAAAAATGTGATACCTTTTCCCACTCTCGTCTAGGATAAGTTTCATATGCTCTTCTGTAATTTCTATCCCACTACGTCGCTTGGGCGGTCCCTTCGTGACGATGGTGCCCTTCCTAAATTCCTTTCTCTGCCTTCTGAAGGGGTGATTGAAGGGTAGAAAACATCTATGGCAATCAAAGTAACATATCTTGCCACCAGCACTAAGACGAAAACAATCTGTATCTTTAGCACAATAAGGACACGTCAATCTACCATGCACGCTCCATCCAGAGAAAATACCATACGCCATAAAATCATGAACCGAGAACAGATATGCAACACGAAGATTGAATTTCTGCTTCTTGAAGCAATCATAGGCTTCCACACCTTGCCATAGCTTCTTCAACTCTTCAATCAGTGGTTGAAGCATCACATTGAGGCGTACGCCAGGATGCTCAGGACCAGGTATAACAAGACATAGGAACATAAACTCATATTTCATGCAAAGAGCAGGTGGAAGGTTGTACGGTATGGCAATGACAGGCCAACATGAATACGACGCAGCGGTCATATTGAACGGCGTGAAACCATCAGTTGCCAAGCCGATACGAACGTTTCTTGCATCGCTGGCAAAATCTGGATCAAATTTGTCAAGAGCCTTCCATGCATCACCATCTGACGGGTGCACCATTAACCCATCTTGTCTGTCCGTACAATCTTTATGCCACCTCATGTGCATAGCGGTCTTCCTCGAGAGAAACAAACGTTTCACTCTAGGAGTGAGAGGCATGTACCGAAGCAGTTTATGTGCAACCTTTGTCACCACCTTCTCCCCATCTTCATTTACAAGCTCCACGTACCTCGACTTCCCACATTTTAAGCATTTCTGTTCTCTGCCATGTTTCTTCCAAAAAAGCATACAATTGTCTTGGCAAACATCAATCTTCTCATACTTCATACCAAGACCTTCAAGCAATTTCTTGGACTGGTACATGTCTTTCGGCATCTTGTGACCTGTAGGAAGAACCTCGCTAATCAAATCCACAAGCTCCTTGTAACAATTAATTGAGAATGCAAACTTGGACTTGATTGACATCAGCCGGGTCACAAATTCCAGTACGGTCACGTCAGTGTGCCCGTGAAGAGGCTCTTCTGACGCTTTGAGTAGGTCGAAGAACTTCTGAACCTCCGGTGTAGGTGAATCATGATGATCTGGTGCCAGTTCAGGCTGCAGATCCTCAAGCATCTGGTCCATCCTATCAACATCATCTTCACCGTCATCAACTTCTACTTCTGCTGCTCGTTCAAGGCGTGACTCCCCGTGGAGATACCAGACCTTATAGCCTGGCACAAAACCATGCGAACACAGGTGTAGCGTGACCTGCCTCTTGGTGTGGCTCGTCATATTTCTACATTTATTGCATGGACACCTAATATTATCTATTTGTGACAAAGCAGCTGCATGGTCCAGAAACATCTGCGTCTTTGCAAACCATTCACTTGTGTGACACCCACCCTTCTTGAAACCTTCATACATCCAATCACGTCTATCACCCATTATTGCGGCTGTGTGTATGAGTAAAAAGTGCGTGTGAGACATTCATGTTTCTACACGTCACACATACATCTATAGGTAAGTAGTAAAACTATATATATATATATATACATAAATAACTATATATACACATAAATAACATCAAATTAACATGATATTCATCAATTAACAATATTTGCAAACATCCAAGCCATCAAATTAAATTATAATTGCAGAACATCAAATTCATTACCTATAACATCAAATCTATCAAATTGATTAATGCTTGCATAACATCAATTTCATTAAATAATAACATCAAATACATCATATCATATTTACAAAATCAAGTTACAAATAACAAATATCATACATCAAATAATATTAGGTCAAACCATACTAACAAATAACAATATTAAACAAATTATAATCGCATTACAGTTAACTCCCGTCGGCCATAAAAACCGACGAAAATTAAAACATAAACCATTTGTTAAATCAACTATAATAATAGAATTAATTTTTACTTAACATCAAGCCACACATGATATTAAAACTAGCAAGTATAATGCATAAAATCATATGAAAACTAAGAACACTATCAATTAACAATTTTAAACTACTTGATTAGAAAGTTAACTCCCGTCGGCCACAAAAAACCGACGAAAATAATCATATATTAATTAGAAATACGATTATACCTCGGTTGCGGTGGTTGACCGGTGCGTCGAGGCACTGGCGGACGGCGGACGACGGTGGGCTGGGGACGGCGACACTTGTGGACGGCGGCGACTTGTTGAGGGCGGACGGCGTGAGCTAGGGGGCGGCGCAGCTCGGGCGGGCCGTGGGCGGTGTGGGGGCGCTCGAGGTGGGGGCGCGGGTCGGGGCGGCGTCGCGTGGGGCGCTCGGCGGGGGCAGCGGCGGCGCAGCTCGGGCAGGGGCGGGGCCAGCGGCGCGCGGGCAGGCGGCGGAGCGGCTAGGCGCGCGGGCGGGGGCGGCTAGGGGCGGCGGCCCTTGGGGCGGGCGCGGCAAGGGGCGTCGGCGCTCGGGGCGCTCGGGGCGGGAGCGGCGGCGCTCGGGGCGGCCGCGGCTACGAGCGGCGGCGCTCGGGGCGGGCTACGCGCGGTGGTGCTCGGCGGGCGCGGCTAGGGGCGGAGGCGGCGGCGACGTAGAAGCCGGCGGCAGTTTGAAGACGAAGGTGAATGAGATCGCGCGTGGCCGCGGCCGGTCTCATAACTGGTTAATCCCCGTCGGCCTGGGACGTGGCCGACAGCGTTAAAGTAATCGTCGTCGGCCTGGGATACGGCCGACAGGAGTTAACATAACTCCCGTCGGCTGCTAGTGGGCCGACGGGAATTACTCTATGCCCGTCGGCTTTTGCTCTGGCCGACGGGAGTTAGTTTAGCCGACGGGAATCTTTAGAATTCTTGTAGTGATCAATAAATATCAAGCCGAAACAATAAAATGGCGTGACAGAAAAGTACGGCTGAAAAACATTAAGCCAGGGCGTTTGGTACTTCGGAGAGTGGCTAATCCAGACACAGTAGGCAAGCTACAGCTGAAGTGGGAAGGACCCTTTCTGGTGGTATCTTCGTCAAGACCTGGTTCTTACAGATTGAAGGATATGGATGACAACGACATTCCTAGATCTTGGAATGCGGATGAGCTTCGACGATATTATGTGAAATTGGATGTAATCCTTTTCATTTTTCCTACGGTACCCTTTTCCTTTCCAAAGGGGGAGAAAGGTTTTTAATGGGGCTGTAGTTTGTAATTTTTTCTTTCTTATCCAGCTCTGCGAGAGCAAAATCCCCCGAAAATATGTAAAATGTAAAACCTGAGCATGCACCATCGAGTGCAAGAAAAAAACAGGGAAAAGCTCGAAAGTCGTCCCTAAAGGGATGCAGAGCACGACGAAGCTACAAAAAGTCGTTCCTAAGGGAGCGAAGCGTAAGTTTTCTGCTCAAAAGTCGTTCCTAAGGGAATGTAGAGCCAAATACCGCCGAAATAGAAGGCGAAGAAGTTCAAAAAACGTTCCTAAGGGAATGTAGAACTTACACCGAAAAGTCAACGGTGACACCACCGAAATAGAAGGCGAAGAAGTTCAAAAGACGTTCCTAAGGGGATGCAGAACTTACACCGAAAAATAAGTGGTGCAGCCGAAAAATAAACGGCAAAGAGATTTCAGTCATTCCTAAGGGAATGAGGAGTTTTGATATGGCTTCATAATCGTGTGTCTGGACATTCATTTGCACAATACATCACATCATTCATATACATTCATTTAGACATACATAGGATCATCATCATCATATCATACAGATAAAGACAGTTGCTTCGGCCCTAAGGATAAGGCTTTGGCGAAAGGAAAGGAAGTAGATTCATGCTTCGTTGTGTACTAAAAGAAGGGAAGGTGTTTTTCACCTTCGGCTCAAAAAATACAGGTTTCGTCCACATCAAAGCAGTTCATACATGGACGAAAAGGTAAAAATATATTACAAGGTATGGACAAATTTACAGAGTAGTATCTGATTGTTAAATTACAATATTCTTTACAAGGATAATTCAAGAGTTTCTCTAAAGTTTTTTCACAACAATGTCTTTGGTTTCATCATCATCCGCCAAGCTTCGGCTCATTGCTCCTCATCTTCGTCATCCTGTACATAACAAAGCGTTATAAGGCAAATTCAAGTTTCAAGGAAAAGGTAAGCAAAAGGTATGAGTTTATTACCGGCTTAAGGTGACTCCGAGCTTCGTCACCAGCCAAGCTTCGTCCACCCTTCACCCAAATTTGAGTTACGAATCTGTTCCCAATGCTTCGGGCTAGGCTGGGGATGTCATTTAAATCTGCTGGTGATAAGCTGAAGTTTGGTCGGTTTACAATATTCCTGTTTGTGCAACCAGCCTTCATAAAAGCAATAGTCGTGCCACGAGAAGCTAGCAGAGCGTAGAAGTCACCATGCCCAGTTATGACTTCATCAAGAGCATCAACTTTGCCTTCAATATGATCGAAGATGCCTAGCAGGTCTTCAGCTGAAGGTTTAAACTTTTCGGAACTGGCTCCAACCGTGTTGAAAACCTGCTTTAATCGTTGCACGCAACGGGTGCCGAAGTTCAGACATTTATCTTGGAGTTCCTTCAATGACTTTTGCAAGTTTGAACTCTTTACAACTTCAGCTTCAAGCTTTGCATCAAAATCCTTCTTCTCTTGTTCGAAGCTTTTTGATTGCGTGGAGAGTTCGTTGTTTAATCTAGCAATCTTGGCTTGGGCTTCAGCCAGTGAACCCTCCATTGTTTGAATCATGAAATCCTTCTTCTCTAGAGCATCTTCGTGATCTTTAATCTTACCCTCTAAGCCCTCAATTATAATCTCATTATTCTTGTCCTCGAGGTCTTGTTGCATCCTCAAGGTTTTGCTTAGTAGTAAACTCTGAAAAAAACAACCTTCATCAGAAGTAACCTTCGTCTCGAAATCAATAAAAAGTTAAGGTAAGAGCTTTACCTTAAAGTTAGAATAAAACAAACTACCGGCGATATGATGCCGCCGGTATCTGCTGAGGTCGGCCTCAAGCTTCGAGAAGCCGACACTCTTCGATAGAGTGCTGACAACCTTCGCCCCAATCCGGTCCCGGAGGCAACCTAAACTCTCTTCGGCAACGCCACCAAAGAGCAATGCCCCTGGTTGATAGCCGCATGATATTGCATAACCTAAACTCTCAGCCTTAGACAGCTTTTGACCAAGTATGTCTTGAAAATTAAAATCCTTTTCCTCCGAAGTGTCTTCGGAAATCTCCTTCTCTTTCCCGGGCACTGGGGCCAGGGTCTCTTCGGCAGCTGTAGCAGCTTCTTCCGCGGCCATGTTCAAAATCATCTTATCAGTATCAGAAAAAGTGCCCTCCGAATTTGTATCTTCGGTCGTCTCAGCTTCGATAGTTACAGCTTCGGCGGGACCAGTCTCGGTAGCAGCAATGTCTTCAACAGCCGGTGTTTTGGACGCCGAGGCTGCCAGTGGCGTTTCTTCAATAGAATCAATAACAGTTATGATCCTTCTCCTTTTTTCAGCAGGCTTCTTGATTGCTGCAGGCTCCTCCTTCTTCTGTAAAAGCTTCATCAGTTGTGGCCCTAATGGACTTAGCTTGAGAGGTAAAGATTCAGTCATTACCTTTAAAATTTCCTCCACGTCAGCGGCGGGAGGCGTTGAAGGAACTTCTTCCTCTATATCAGTTGTTCTTGGCTTCGCGGCCGAAGCTTTTCTCTTCTTCGAAATAGCCACCTTCGGCTCATGGCTGGATTTTGTCTTTTTCGAAGCCTTCTGTAATACTCAAAATTGTATAAAAGGATTATATAATGATATCCTTATGTGTCATATTTGCATCATGAAAAGAGCATACATATATTTATGAAGGATTAATTGAAACAAATGATACTAAAATAAAATAAAGTGCATCTTGTTGGAGTTTTATATGTTTGTGCATTAAATAATAATAAGGATAAAAATAATAAGATAATAATTATAAGAAGTTGGATTAAACCCTAAATGGAAATTAGGGTTTGAAAATAAAAAAAGGGAGAGAAGAGAAAGAAAAAGGAAAAGGAAAAATGACATAGAAATATAAATAATATATATACCTAAAAATACCCCAAATTGGTATCTATGATTTCACAATATAAGTTGAGGGAAAAAACTGGACACAGGATTTGAATTTAAACTCTAGGTTTGAAAATAAATAAAAAACAATAGAAAATGAGTAGAAAAGAAATGAATAAAACAAAACCTAACCCTAACTGGGCCCTGCTCTCGATTTCGGCCCACTTCTCCACCTTCGCCGATCGGCCCACTTCTCCACCTTCGCCGATCGGCCCACTTGAATTTGCTCCTGCGTGGCCCGACCAACGAATCCCACGCCCTTGTGCGGCTGCCTCGTGGGACCTACCTGTCATTCCGCGTGTCCCAGGAGCCCACCCTGCTGTTTCCTGCTGACGATAAGGGCCCGCATGCCAGGGTCCCTCTCAGTTGAAGCGCGCGCGGGTTTTCTCGCTGACATCTGGGGCCCACTGTCAGGCCCATCTTCAACACCGTAAGCCTCGGAACGAACTCGTGCGCGCGGACTCCGTCCGTCCTCCCCGTCAACCACATCCCGAGCATGGCGGGCCACGTCCCGGGATCTCCTCCACATGCGATTACCCGACCATAAAGCGCGTGCACCCAAACCCTAACCTGCTTCCCAACCTATGTCCGCGACTGCCAGGAAAACCTTGATTCGCGCCGCCGCCGGCCCGATTTTGTGTTCACCGCCGTCACGCCCACGAATTCGGGTCTGTAAGTCTCATCGTGCGTCGGGGATTGATCTGGTGTCCTCCGTGTCGTGGATTGGTGGCCAGAGCTCTCGGAATTCGCCGCCGGAGCTGGGGCATCCGCCGTGGTCGTGCCTCCCACGTCGACAGAGCTCTGTTGGGCGCCATCTATGGTGAGAAATCCTCAATTGCGTATGTTTCGTTCCCAATTGCGCGCTGGCTCGACGAATTAGAGTATGAGGGCGGGATTTGGCCGATTGCTACAGTCGGCCATGTCCTCGCCGCCGCGCGGGGGCTATGCTGCTGTTTATAAGTGTCGTGGGAGGAGGATGACTCTAGTGCCATTGATTCAAATTGAACGGTCCTGATTAGAAGACGCGTACCACTTCGCCCCATTAAGTAACAGCCGTAGATCTAGGATCGAACGGACCTGAGGTTGTACTACTTCTGGTTTCGTTGTTTTCTAATCGGAGGGCCAAGATTGCGCGTACCGATTCATATAAGTCTAGGTCTAATCTGGGGCGTGTGTGGTTGATCCAGCGGCCATATTTGATGAATACCCCTTCGGCCAGTCGGATAAAGAAAAGAGCCCTCGCATTTTAATGGATTCAACCTGCCGTCCAACTCGGTGGTAGTCTGAGTCTGCGGAAGTTTTATAGTCTAGCCCCTACACTTCTCTGATTTTGGAGAGCAGTCCATAGATGATTAAAAACAGAGAAATAATTATAGAAATTCGTTTTTGATACAAAAGCAAATCTAGAAACTTGTAAAATGCATAGAAAATTCATTTCTAATCCAAATCAATCCATTCCAATTTCTAAAATTTTGTAATATTAATATTTATCACCTAGAGTCTCTGTTTTGACATGAAAACAGAAAGAAAATTTATTTCTCATGTAATTTCATTTCAGGCACATTAAACCTTTGGAAATTCAAAACCTATAACTCCAAATTTAATGATTCCAGTTCCTATGAGCTTATTTTAATGTCTAGATTTTTATCATGTATTTTATTTACATGTTTGGTGTGATGTTAGTTTTTGCTATACTATGTATGTATTGTGTTGATGCGAGTAGACGAGCAAGCCACTGTGGATTCTGATATTCAACAAGTAGAAGTAGCTGAGCAGGAGCTCATTGAAGGCAAGTTGTGCCCTTGATCACTTACTTTTTCCCAGCCATGTTCTTATTAATTATAATGGTTTGCATAGGTTAATTTTGATGGGATCCAATAGGTTACCCCAGTTTTGGTTAACTTTATACCTTGTTTACCACTGAAATATTTTTGGGTAGTACCTGCTATTGCTTTATGTGGATTTGGGTATGGAGATACACTAATTCATGATTACACTTTTATTATCTTTTTATTACTACTATTCATGTTAAGATCATTACGTTAATGGGAACATGGAGCGACCACCCGGGAAAACAGTGCTACCACAAGGGTTTAATGGGACGCCCTTGGCCGATTAACTAGGAAAGCTAGTGGATGTCTTCCTTACCCAAAAGGGGCAAGGGCAGTAGGGGAGTGGTCAGTGTAGGGAGGTCCTTGGGTTGATTTTGCTGCGATGGCGGTCAGGCGAGGGATTCCTGTAATGGAGCTTCCTATAAACTGTAGCGGGATTTCTGAAGCTAGTGGAACTTTGTAAAGGTCTCGTAGTGTTACCCTGCCTCGCCTCCTCGGTAGAGGTGTATGGGATTGGCCATCTCTTGGCGGATGTGTAACATGACTTGTGGGTAAAGATGTGCAACCTCTGCAGAGTGTAAAACTGGTATACTAGCCGTGCTCACGGTCATGAGCAGCTTGGACCCTCACATGATTAATTTATGGAACTTAAATTTAATTTGACATTTGCATCGCATTTGGGATTATTTAATTATTACTTTTCTTTATTAAGGTTTGGTATTTACTTACACTTAGTAATTGCTAATAAAATTTTGACCAACTTATAAAAGCAATGCTCAGCCTCAGCCTTCATTTTATTGATCAGCCTTACACTTCACATGAACTCCCACCTTTGGTGAGTTCATGCACATTATTTCCCATGACTTGTTGAGCTATGAACATATGTGAGCTCACTCTTGCTGTCTCACACCCCCCACAGGAAAAGAACAGGTGGTCGAAGAGGAGCCGCCTAACGCTGAGGCATTCGACTTGATCTAGGTGGCGTCTCCTCGTCAGCTTTCTTGTGCCAAGGATAGATTTTAGTTCCTACTTTATTCATCTTTTATTTTGTAAGACTTCCGCTATGTAATAAATACTCTGATTATTGTGACATTTATCTCTATACACTCTGTGATTATATATGTTGTCTTCTTTGGCGCATGTATGAGATGCACCCGGCTTTGCTCCTTAAAACCGGGTGTGACACCTTCTCATCTTCTTCTATCATTCTAGCAGCTTGCCTTTTCATAACACTGACAACTCTTTTTCGCTTTTGCCCTTCGGCACCCTTGCTTAACCGTTCATAGTCAGGATAATCAAACTTCAGAGCATCCATTACTCGGTTTAGCCTTCGTTTTGGTCGGGTGCCGAAGGCCACGGTTATCAATTGATCTTCTTTCTTAGTATAATTGCCCAAAATTTCATTGCACAAAGCTTCAATCATCTCCAACCATTCTTGGCAAGGCTCTTTGAAATGTTTTGTGAACTTGAAGTGGTAAGGCAGTCGAACAAGTTCATTCTTTTTCTTTTCCTCTTTAAGCTTCGGCATATTCCATTCCTTTAACATTGGAAATACTCTATTGGCTAAGTATTCTTGCATCAAATCTCTAGTACCGATATGCTCAGACATAACTCGGAATTCACCAACAGCTGTCCGGCATGGTGACCCTGGCAGCATGTCACACAGAGGCCTAGTTAATCTGAAGGTTAGGTCCAGTGGGCTCTGAACTAACTTCTCCTTCTTCTCATCAACCTTAACATAAAACCACTCATTCTTCCAGCCGGTTGGCCATTTGGTGCGGTAGCTGACCACCAGAGTCTTCATGTCTTTGCGGTAAGCAAAGTTATAGCAGCCAAAATTCTCGTGCAGTCCATCTTCTCTAGCCTTCATCTAATAGTGAAGCTCGTGCACCCGGCAGAAGGCTTTGTCAAGCGGCTCCACTCCTTGGCTTCGAAGAGCCCAGATAAAGACGCTGAGCCTAACGATGGCGTTAGGAGTCAGCTGATGAAGATAAATTTCGAAATCTTTCAAAACATCCCTAATCATTTCATGCAGAGGAAACCTCAATCCTGCTTTAAAAAAACTTCTGTAAACTACCACCTCATCATTTTCTGGCTTCAGAATAGTTTCTTCCCCACCAAAACGAATCAGCTTCTTCTCGGTTTCCCCAAAGTCAGTCGACTTCCCAAAGTCCAAGTGGCTGGGTTTGGATGGCATAATGGTGTTATAATCTATCTCTTCTTCACCAGCATCACCCTCTTCAATATCCGCCTGTTCAGCTTCGGCAGTAGGCGCACCTTCGACAGAGGCACCCTCTGCCACAACCAGTCCCGACTGCCTCATTACTTCGGAGATTGGGGCAGTCTCAGCAGCTTCAGCCTCCTCTCCGTCGCGTGTAATCCTAGCTGTTGAATGCACTCTAGCCATTTGATACTAAACTTCTCAAGGTTTTGATGAAGTTGATGACTTTTTGTAACTTTGCCGAAGTTCCCTCTTATGACGAAGCTAAAGCAAAACAATGCTTTGATTGAGAATACGATGAATAAGCTTCGGCTGTGGTCAAATTTTTCGGCAGCACAACAGTGCAATACTAATAAATGTTGTGGTAACTTCACACCTACCCGTCTGTTTATATAGTGCTGCAGGTGGGAAGGTAAATTGTCAAGAGGCTCGCACACGCTGAACAGTCGCCCGCACCCACTGAACGGTGGACCACAATGAGCGAGAAGGTGAATCACCAGATCGCGTGTACCCGTCGTATGGTGGGACCAACTCGCACTCTGAATATTTAATTGTTTCTCGACAACGAGCTCAGGGAAGGTGTTTTTTGGACCTTCGGCATACCGAAGCCTAAAAGAATTTTTCACGGGTCGAGCTCGTTACGAAAAACGATCTCGCACCGTGAATGGGCTACTATTGGGGGTCTGCTTCGTCGCCGAAGCTCCTATAAGAAGAAACACCTTCGGAAGATCAACACAGAAGCAAAGCCAAAGCTACCATCTGTGGGTCTTCCGCATAGTGACACACCTTGAGACGAAGGGTGGCACCGACTTAAAGATGAAAAGACCAATTGGCCCATGATAATTTGTGTCATGATTGTAATCAGTTATAAAGGGTATGAATATAAATCCACACAGGCTACGTCCTGTGCCTATAAATAGATAAATTGTACCCCCGTACTATTCACGCTGACTTGTATTCGCTTGTGCATTACTCTTGTACTTTACTCTTCTGTCAAGCCGAAGGTACAAAAGTAACTTTGTTTTGTTTCTATTTATTCATGGTAATATAATAAAAGATGAATTAATAATGTTATATAATCATTCATGTTAACTTTTGTGTTTAACATGCATCTTCTTTTGTTAATATACATTGCAATCATGAAGGTATGTCCTTCGTGACCTTCGTCTAAAGATCATTATGTCCCAAGGGAAATAATGTTTCGAAGGACGAAGGACTTTAACCCTTAACATTTTGTGTTGCCTTGTTCTTAATTCATAGCATTTGAGAACAAGTCCCCAACAATTATTATTGTGTATTTTGTTTACATGTTTGGTGTGATGTTAATTTTCTCTATATACTGTGCTTGATTGTATTGTGGCGAGTAGAAGAACCTGTGACTCAGGATCTTGGTGCCCAGCAGATAGAAGTAGCTGACCAGGAGCTCATTGAAGGCAAGTTGTGCCCTTGACCACTTTTATACCCAATAATGTTCTTTAATGTCATTTATTCATGCATAGGTTTAATTTTGATGGGACTCGATAGGTCACCCTAGATTGTTTATCTCTTTACCTTGTTATCCCTGAATCACTTGGGTAGTTTTGCTATTGCTTCACATGGTTTTGGGATAATATTTCATTACATCCATGTTCCAGTTATTTTGTTATTCTATTTATGTTCATGTCAAGATCATTAATGTTAATTGGAACATGGAGCTTAACTTGAGAAACACGTGTCACCACAAGGGTACTATGGGATGCCCTTGGCTGACTAATTAGGAAAGCTAGTGGAAGACTACCTTACCCGAAAGGGGCAAGGGCAGTTGGGGAGTTGCATGCAAGGAGGTTCTCGGGTTGATTTTGCTGCGATGGCGGTCAGACGGGGGATTCTTGCAAGTGCTCTTCCCATATACTGTAGCGGGTTTTCGGAAGCTAGTGGAACTTTGTAAAGGCCTCGTAGTGTTGCCCTGCCTCGCTTCCTTGGTAGAGGTGTATGGGAGTCGCAATCCCTTGGCAGATGGGTAACATGACTTGTGGGTACAGGGTACAACCTCTGTAGAGTGAAAAAGTGGTATACTAGTCAAGGTCGCGGTCATGTGCAGCTCAGGACTCTCGCATGATTAATTTATGGAATTTAAATTCAATTTGTCATTTGCATTGCATGGGATTATGTATTAATTTTGTTTTATTATCTTATTCAAGGTTTGGTATTTACTTGCATTTAGTAACTGCTAATAAAATTTTGACCAACTAATTAAAAGCAATGCTTAGCTTTAACCCCTGTTGTTGATTAGCCTTACACATCACATGAACTCCCACCTTTGGTGAGTTCATGCCCACTGGTTTCCCCACAACTTGTTGAGCTATGATCATGTGTGAGATCACCCTTGCTGTCTCACAACCCCCCCCCCCCCCCCGCACACTGGAGAAAAACAGGTGGTTCAGGAGGAGCCACAAAGCGAGGAGTTTGATCTGATCTAGGTGGCGTTTCTTAGTTGACTTTGTGGCGCCAAGGATGATCCTTAGTTCGTTTTATACTTATAATTTATTTTGTAAGACTTCCGCTATGTAATAAATACTCTGATGTTATTGTGACATTTATCTCTATATACTCTGTTATTACATATGTTGTCTTCTTGGCGCATGTATGAGATGCACGCGGCTTTGTTCCTTAAAGCCCGGGTGTTACAGAAGTGGTATCAGAGGAAATATTGACTGTAGGACGACACCTAGATAGAACTGGACAAAACTCTTACCTACTTACCTTACTCTGATTCATTCTATACTTATCTTATCTTGATCCTGTCTCACCTTTTGCTGTGCTACTCTGATTACTCTTATATTTCTACTCTAAGACAAGACGGATTTCACACCTTGGAATCCTACAATTATGAACTTTTTAAGACATAGGGAACCTAAGAAGAAATTAAAACTATTTTCTCTATTTAAAAATGTTGGTTGATTGTTCTGATGATAAATGTCTAATTTGCTTCTTTGATTGATTGAGATATTATAAATGGACATCTAAGCATGTACCACCATAAGGTAATGAACTAGCTTTGGTAGGTAAAACATTAATCTGCTTAGCTAGTAAATCCCCCAAAGTAACATGCCTCGTAATCACCAGCCTTATCTACAAACCTTTCTCTCTTACCATATGTTTCTAACTCAGATGGTCAATACCAGGAAAGGTGGTGGAATTGATCTACCTCCCAATCGACACACTCGGAGGATATTTAGACAACCACATCAACAACAACAACCTGAGATGGATCCTCCACCGCCTCCACCAGCAGGAGTTGACCCAACTGTTGCAACACAGATGAGGATAATGCAACAGATGGCTGACACTATGGCGGATATGCACGCGTAGATGCGGCAGAAACGCCAGGAAATGCACCAAGAGAGAGAAGATATACACCAGGAGATACGCCAGGAATGAGAGGAGATACGCTAGGAGAGAAGGGCACAGCAGCAGCAACAACAACAACAACATCAAAAAGCACCACTGCCTCCACCACCACCAGTTCCACCCTGGGACAAGCACCGGGAGTTCATGAGCCATAAACCACCAACGTTTGCTAGTTCTCCTGATCCACTGGACACTGATGATTGGTTAAAATCTGTAGAGAAGATGCTGAATATTGCTCAGTGCTCAGATCGGGAGAAGGTTCTATATGCTTCTAGTCGTTTGATAGGTCCTGCTGCTGATTGGTGGGATTCATATACTGCTTCCCACGATGCTGCTGATACTATCACATGGGCGGAGTTCACTACGCAGTTCAGGAACTATCATATACCTGCTGGATTGATGAAGATTAAGAAGAAAGAATTTCTGTCGCTGAAGCAGGGAAGCATGTCAGTCAGCGAGTATCGCGACAAGTTCATTTAGCTCTCCAGATATGCACCGGATGAAGTTGCTGAAGATGAGAGAAAACAGGAACACTTTATTGAAGGACTCAATGGACCCCTGTAGTATGCTCTAGTGGCTCATACATTTCCATCATTCCATAGACTGCTTGACAAGGCCCTAGCTATTGAACACAAGCGTGTTCAGCTGGGAGATTTGAAGAGGAAGGCTATATCCCAAGGACAAGGAAGCAGCAGTGTTCGTCCACGCTAAAGTTCATGCCAGGGTACACCATTTCGCACTGGCGGAGGCCAGCGCCCAGCTTAGCACTCACCTCAGGGGACTCCACCGACCTGTCAGGCTACCCCCACTAGCACCCTGACGAAGTTTTCAGGACAGAGTGCAGGCACTACTTGCAACAAGTGTGGGAAGACTGGACATTATGCAAATGTTTGCCCACAGAGGATTGCTACCACCCCAGTTCAGAATAAGCAGCAGACTCCAGGATCTGGCAAGGGATTCTCTATTGCCAGGGTTAATCAAGTCAGCGCAGATGCTACTCCTGATGGAGCTGACATTGCACTTGGTATGTTTTACATTAATGCTATTCCTGCAACAATATTATTTGATTCTGGTGCTACACATTCATTCATGTCTGCTCGATATGCCAACACAAATGAATTCCCACTGAAAAATATGAAAACACCAATGATAGTAATAACACCTAAAGGGCCAGTTGAGGCAAGTTATATGACGCATAGATTGACATTAACAATTATGGGAAGAGAATTCTGGGCTACTGCTATAATATTAGAGGCAAGAAGTATAGATCTGATCCTTGGTATGTCATGGTTAAGAAAGGCAAAGGCCATTATAAAATGTGGTAGGGGTACTGTAGAACTCACCAGCCCTAAAGGAGAAAGATTTCAAGTTCAAATTGCAACAACCACCTCTTCCAAACGTGCGATGTTCTTTATAGCTGAGGAGTTTGTTGGTAACAACATCTGTGTGGTTAGAGATTTTCCGGATGTTTTTCTAGAGGAGTTACCAGGGATGCCACCAGATAGGGAAGTTGAGTTTGTTATTGATCTCTTACCTGGGACTGCTCCTATTTCTAAACGGCCATATAGGATGTCTATAGAAGAGTTAAAGGAACTTAAGAAGCAGTTAACAGAGTTACAAGAGGCTGGGTACATTCGTCTGAGTTCCTCACCTTGGGGAGCGCCGGTTCTGTTTGTACAGAAGAAGGATGGGTCACAACGGATGTGTGTGGATTATAGATCCCTTAACGATGTTACTGTGAAGAACAAGTATTTGTTACCCCGCATTGAAGATTTATTTGATCAGATGAGAGGTGCTAGGATATTCTCCAAGATTGATCTCCGATCGGGTTATCACCAAATGAGGATTAGGCCATCGGATATTCCCAAGACAGCTTTCTCGACCCGATATGGTTTATATGAGTTCACGGTTATGTCATTTGGACTAACTAATGCACCAACTTATTTTATGAATTTGATGAATAAGGTGTTTATGGAATATTTGGACAGATTCGTCGTAATATTCATTGACGATATTCTTATTTATTCCATGAGTGAGAGCGATCATGCGGAACATCTGAGATTGGTACTACATAAGCTACGAGATAATCAACTCTATGCTAAGTATAGCAAATGCGAGTTTTGGATTGGCGAGGTGCCATTCCTTGGACATTTCATTTCTAATGGAGGGATATCAGTGGATCCTGCTAAAGTCAAGGAAATAATGGCGTGGAGCGTACCCACTATAGTTACGGAGATTCAGAGTTTCTTGGGGCTTGCAGGATACTATCAGAGATTTATTGAAGGATTTTCTAAGATTGCTAAGCCCATGACCTCGCTTCTGGAGAAGGGAAGAGAGTTGAAGTGGGCTGAGAAGTGCCAAGTAGCTTTGATCAGTTAAAGAAGAGGTTGGTGTCGCCACCAGTGTTGGTTATGCTAGATCTACAGAAGGGATTTGACATTTATTGTGATGCATGTGGCCAAGGCTTGGGATGTGTGCTCATGCAAGAAGGACATGTGATCGCCTACGCGTCTCGTCAGTTGCGGAAACATGACTTGAACTACCCCACTCATGACTTAGAACTGGCAGCCGTAGTGCACACACTTAAGATATGGAGACATTATATCATGGGAACCAAGTGCCAAGTGTACACAGATCATAAGAGTTTGAAGTATATATTCACTCAGAAGGATCTCAACCTTAAGCAACGCTGTTGGTTGGAGCGTATTAAAGATTATGATTTGGAGATTCACTATCACCAGGGCAAGGAGAATTTGGTTGTCGATGCCTTGAGTCCGAAGGAACACGTTCATTCAGCTATTGTGGCCCAGCTACCCGACTAGATTGTTGAGGATTTTAGGAGACTTAACCTGGGGATAGTTGCTCACACCGAAGGAGTTACTAATAGTGTGGAACCTACATTGGAGCAAGAAATTCGCAAAGGATAGATTGGTGATGCTAAAATACAAGAGATTAAGGATGTGATTACTGAAGGTCGAGGTCAGGAATTCACAGAAGATGAGCAAGGCACCATATGGTTCAAGGACAAGATATGTGTTCCTAATATTGAAATCCTTCGTGAGACTATTTTGAAGGAATCCCATGACTCAGATTATTGTATTCATCCTGGTAGTACCAAGATGTATCAGGATTTGAAGCAGAAATACTAGTGGTATGGATTGAAGAGAGATGTAGCTGCACATGTGGCTATGTGCGATGTATGCCAAAGAGTTAAGGCTGAACACCAGAGACCAGCTGGACTACTTCATCCACTGAAGATACCTGAGTGGAAGTGGGAAGACATTGGTATGGATTTCATTACTGGATTGCCTCGCACCCAGAAAGGATATGATGTTATATGGGTGATTGTGGATAGATTGACTAAAGTAGCTCATTTCATTTCGGTCAAGACTACTTATAAAGGCTCCCAGCTGGCAGAGTTATATATGGCTCGGATTGTGTGTTTACATGGAGTACCAAAGAAGATCGTGTCTGATCGAGGTTTCACAGTTTACCTCAAGATTCTGGAGAAGCTTTCATGAGAATATGAATACAAAGTTGAATTTTAGTACGGCTTATCACCCTCAAACTGATGGACAGACTGAAAGGAGTAATCAAGTGTTGGAAGACATGTTGAGAACTTGTGCCCTTCAGGATGGAGGAAGTTGGGATAAAAGTCTACCATTTGCTGAGTTCTCATATAATAATAGCTATCAGGCAAGTCTGAAGATGTCACCATTTGAAGCTTTATATGGGAGGAAGTGCAGGATTCCTCTATATTGGGATCAGACTGGAGAAAGATAGTTCTTTGGGCCTGAACTGATTCAAGAGGCAGAAGAACAAGTCCGTATAATTCGGGAGAATTTGAGGGTAGCTCAAACAAGGCAAAAGAGCTACGCTGATAACAGAAGAAGACCACTGGAATTTGAGGAAGGAGATCATGTGGACCTCAAGGTATCACCACTTCGTGGAATGAGGAGATTTATAGTTAAAGGCAAATTGGCTCCTCGCTTTATTGGACCATTCATGATCTTTAGGCGAGTTGGGGAGATGGCATACCAACTCGAGCTACCTGCTAATCTATCTTATGTGCACAATGTATTTCACGTGTCTCAACTTAAGAAGTGTCTCTGTGTCCCTAAGGAACATTTACCAATGCAAGAGATCAGTATTCAGGGTGATTTGACTTACATGGAGTATCCTGTCAAGATTCTAGATACATTGACTCGAGTTACAAGAAATAAGGTGATAAAGATGTGCAAAGTGTAATGGAGTCACCATGGAGAAGATGAAGCAACATGGGAAAGAGAAGAAGAGCTTTGCATAGATTTTCCCCCATCTTTTCCCTCGTTCCTCCTAAATCTCGAGGACGAGATTCTTGTTAAGGGGGGGTAGGATTTGTAATACCCAATTTGCAATAGATAATAAAAGAGGAGAAAATTTATTTTTCCTATATTTTATGTGTGTGTTGAATCTACTTATCATCACATGTGAACACCATATTCAAAAACAAATAATTAATAAAAGGATATACCATTAAATTGTGCATCATGCTGAGGTTTTATTTGGTGTGCATTTTGTGACAACATAAAATGACAAGAAATATATTAAAGCTCAAAGTGGATTTTAAATTCTAAAAGGAATTCCAGAATTTAGAATAGAGAAGAATACAAGTATGAAGTGGATATAAAAATAAGTAAATAAAAATATATTATCTCTGCAATAGGGTTTGAATTTATGTAATTTACTCAAAAGAAACTCAGCAAAGATTCAAATTTAAATTTGAGGTTTAAATGGAAAGGACAAAGGAACTTAAGGGAAAAATATAAAAGAAAAGGGTGAGAGAAAAACACAATTGGGCCTGGTCGCGCATTTTGTCCCATCAACCCTCCCCACGCGCCCTCTCCATGTGGCCCAACCATGGATCGCGCACTCCTAGCAGGCAGGCCCCACTAGGTGGTCTCTCTCTCTCTCGCACGTCCGCACCATCTCACTCTGCGTGGGCCTGCACCGTCACTGTCGTCCCCAACCTGTCGGAACGGCCTCCCGCAGCTGACGCGCGCAACTCACGTTCCTTCGGTCGATGCTTTCCCCCGTTCTCGGGCGCTTCGTGTCATAACAGCGCCGGGGTCATCGTCCTCGCCCGTCGCCCTTGCGGTTCCACCCTTTTGCATATAAGTGCCTCCCCCGACTCCTACCGAGCCATTCTTTTCGCTCCCGTCGAGTCCACCATTATTGTGCGCAGAGAAAATTGAGTGACCGCCGTCACGTAGCCGTGGGAAGCAGCGCAGGCGCTTCGGCACCATTTGGGGATTCGGCGCGACACGTTTTTGTGCGGAATCATGGGCAACTCCGGTCTGAATCGCTCGTCGGAGCCGCAGCGACGTCCCGGATCCGCCTCCCGCGGTGACCAAGGTCCCCTGCGGCGCGCAGTAGGTTATTTATACTCTTATCGTAGTCTCCTTCCTTAGGGCATTGTAGTGGACTACTCGGATTAGAGCACTGCCACGGGTTTGAGCTTGGTGTCGTTGGGCATGGCGCGCCGCCGCGGGTACCAGATCGCCACCGGTTGGTGTCGCCGGAGGGAGGAAAGCTGGTTCCTGGCCGTCGATCGTGAGGTCTGCGGCACAGATTAGAATCTAGTTTAACGTTTCATCCGGATTGCTTGGTCTGTCCGATTGCGATCGCACGCTTGGGGATCGATCACGATCACTAGGTAGTCTAGACCGTCAGATCCGTATCTCATGACTATGAGTGAGATCCGGATCGGGCCGGAGGCCGATCTAATCCACACCGTTGGTGTGCGATCCTGTGGCCTAAAGTTCACGATACCCCTTCGCAGGCGCAGATTTGTACTTTGGCCCCTCTATTTTTATTAAACTAACGCGCCGTCCATGCAGAGGTAGTTCTGAGTCATAGAAATATTTGCACCATAGACCCTAGACCCTCTGGAAATTGATGCGAGGTCTAGACAGTGAATTATATTCATAAAATCAGTTAGAAAACGAATTTTAGTATTAAATTTATTGCAGAAACTTGATAAATTAATAGAAAATCCATACTTGGTCCAAATTAATCCATTCCACTTCCTATAATTTTGTAATATTATTTTCTATCAAATAGTGCCACTGTTTTGGCATGAACGACACATTAAAATTTATCTATTACTTAATCATGTGTTAAATACATAGAACCTTGGGAAATTCATATCTTAAAATCTATAACTCCAAATTTAATGATTCTTGTTCCTAGGATTTTATTTTAAAGTGTAGATTATTATTGTGTATTTTGTTTACATGTTTGGTATGATGTTAATTTTCTCTATATACTGTGCTTGGTTGTATTGTGGCGAGTAGAAGAACCTGTGACTGAGGATCCTGGTGCCCAGCAGATAGAAGTAGCTGAACAGGAGCTCATTGAAGGCAAGTTGTGCCCTTGACCCCTTTTATACCCAATAATGTTCTTTAATGTCATTTATTCATGCATAGGTTTAATTTTGATGGGACCCGATAGGTCACCCTAGATTGTTTATCTCTTTACCTTGTTATCCCTGAATCACTTGGGTAGTTTTGCTATTGCTTCACATGGTTTGGGGATAATATTTCATTATATCCATGTTCCAGTTATTTTGTTATTCTATTTATGTTCATGTCAAGATCATTAATGTTAATTGGAACATGGAGCTTAACTTGAGAAACACGTGCCACCACAAGGGTAGTATGGGATGCCCTTGGCTGACTAATTAGGAAAGCTAGTGGAAGACTACCTTACCCGAAAGGGGCAAGGGCAGTTGGGGAGTTGCATGCAAGGAGGTTCTCGGGTTGATTTTGCATGCAAGTGCTCTTCCCATAAACTGTAGCGCGTTTTCGGAAGCTAGTGGAACTTTGTAAAGGCCTCGTAGTGTTGCCCTGCCTCGCTTCGTTGGTAGAGGTGTATGGGAGTCGCGATCCCTTGGCAGATGGGTAACATGACTTGTGGGTACAGGGTACAACCACTGCAGAGTGAAAAACTGGTATAGTAGTCAAGCTCACGGTCATAAGCAGCTCAGGACTCTCGCATGATTAATTTATGGAACTTAAATTCAATTTGTCATTTGCATTGCATGGGATTATGTATTAATTTTGTTCTATTACTTTGTTTAAGGTTTGGTATTTACTTACATTTAGTAACTGCTAATAAAATTTTGACCAATTAATTAAAAGCAATGCTCAGCTTTAACCCCTGTTGTTGATTAGCCTTACACATCACATGAACTCCCACTGGTTTCCCCACAACTTGTTGAGCTATGATCATGTGTGAGCTTACCCTTGCTGTCTCACACCCCCACACAGGAGAAGAACAAGTGGTTCAGGAGGAGTTTGATCTGATCTAGGTGGCGTTTCCCAGTTGACTTTGTGGCGCCAAGGATGATCCTTGGTTCGTTTTATATTTATAATTTATTTTGTAAGGCTTCTGCTATGTAATAAATACTCTGATGTTATTGTGACATTTATCTCTATACACTCTGTTATTATATATGTTGTCTTCTTGGTGCATGTATGAGATGCACCTGTCTTTGTTCCTTAAAGCCCGGGTGTTACATAAGGTAAATACAGACTAGTCAATCTTTAAGTTTATGTAATGTAGTGTGGGACAGTGGATTATAAAGTATGTAGGACATAATAGGCCATAGGACACTTGCCTTCACCATGTTGTTGCTTAGGGAGGTCTTCAGCAACACACTCGGGAACCTCGTACTGCTCGTTGTCTAAATAAAGCGAGCATACATTCAATACATTTGGAAAGTACAAATGAACAGCACACCAAAACATGTACAAACATTGGAGTGCATCTCAAAAGGCACAGTATTAAATAAGGAAGAATGAGATCAAAGTATAACATGAACTAACTTCATTTAGGAGTTGATTATTCTTTAAGTGTTGTCCATAATTACATAACCAAGTTTTATTTATTTTATTGTAACCTAAAAGTTAGACTAGTGATGAATTCATGTAATACAGGTTATTAGTCGCACAAAACTAAATATAACCCCTAGGGTTTTCCTTTTATTTATTTTATTAAATAAACAAACCTACACATATGCTAGTTCATAGTTAAACATAAAATTAGAATGTGTAGACAGTAAATGGAACTAATTTATTTAAACAGAGAATATTCCTATGAACATTTTGCAATTTGAATCACTAAATTTGGAGTTCATATGCAAAAGATATGAAATAAACAAGTTTGGGAATTTAAAATATGAAACTAGGTCTAATTCTATAACTATTTAAAAGTCTAGGGTTCAATCTGCAAGATTACAGGGGCGTGCGCACGAAAACCAGGCACGACGGGTTAATTCCAACTAACCCGAGGGTCTCTTAAGCAAAACTACACGCGAAAGGGTATCAGACGATCTCAACCGTTAGATTAGAAATCAATGGCCGAGATTAGATCTGCGGCCGAGGGCGAGCGCGCGCGGGCGAGCGAGCGCGCGCGGGCGAGCGAGCGCTGACAGGCAGGCCAGGGGTGTCAACGGCCGGGAAGGGGACGGGATGACAGATTGGGCCCAGCGCCAGAGGACATAGGCGCTGACAGGCGGGTCCGGACGCAGGGCGCGCGTGCGTGAAGCGGTATCCCGTGATCTGGGCCGTGCGATCAAGATCGGATGGGGGAGATCAAACTAGGAGGGGGTGAACGGCTGCGGGCGGCGCCGCTCCTGTTTGCGGCGGTGAAGTCGCCGGAGTTGGGGCAGGTGCGTGCTACGGCGGTTCCGGGGTCGCCGGAGTTGGTTAGAGATGGAGAAGACGACTCGGCGAACTCGATGGCGGGGTTCTAGCCACGAGACAGGGGTCAGAGAGGGGGAAATGGCGGGGGGGAAACTCCGGGCAGGCTGAGGTAACTCCGGTGAGGAATTCCAGCAGCCAGGAGAGGCAATCGGCCATGATAGGGCTCAGGCTAGTTTCAGTGGAGGCACTGGACGGGGTCGGGCTGGCCGGACACCGTGTGGGCGCGACGAGCAAGCGCGGCCGCACGCCGGCGAGGCCAAATTGGCTACAGGTTGGCGTGAATAGGGAAATCAAGCGCGGGGTTGGATGTCTCACCTCGGGGCGGAGCTCAGGGTCGCTTGGCGTGGCCTCTGGCGAGCTGGATGACCGGGGAGGCGGGCGCGGGTCACCAGCGAGGTCAGACGGCGTGGGCAGAGCGCTAGCGAGAGCTAGGCTGCGTGAAATGAGGCGGGGATGTGAGTGCGGGTGCAGGCGGTGCTCAAAAAGAGCTGGGATGCGTGGGCAGACAACGTGGCCAAGGTTCCTGGCGACGTGCGCGAGTGCACGCGTGCGTTGGTCCACGACAGGCACGGGGAAGGCGGAGCTGACAGCGCAGGCCCATGGCGCAGAGAGAGAGGACGGGCGCGCGGGGTTAACGGCTCGAGGACTGGCAAAGCAGGCCCGCAAAGCAGAGAGAGAAGAAGGGCACGTGGGCGTGGAAACTGGCGCCGACAGCATGGCCCCACTGGCCAGAGAGAGGGTTAGAGAGGGTGTGCGGGGGAGGGGGTTGCCACTGATAGGTGGAACCCACCTATCAGGCGACGCGGGCGCACGGGCGTGCGGCCTGGCTAGGCCGAGCTGGGTCGACTCGGCTGCTTTGCCTTTTTCATTTTTCATGAATTTCCTAATTGCTTTTCCATTTCTTTTCTCTAGGGTTTTCAATTCAAACTCAAATCATGTTTCAAATTCAAACTAATTCAAACATGTGCAACAATTCAAAGAATATTCAAACTCAGCATGATGCAACATGTCATGACCCATAGTGTTTTGACAAAAATAAATAATTAATTTGTGGCAGAACCACCCGAATTATTCCAACTTAAGTGCATAAGTCCTGTCTTAGAGGCTAGACCACACTTAAATGGGAATAACATGTCAGTCCCTCGGATCTAGTCCGACGAGGCCACTAACAGGATCAAGTACCACGTACTCACTCGATGGTGAGGCGCAGAGCAAATACAATAAATCATAAATCCACACATTAAAGAGTATTAAATTTATTACATCATCATCGGAGTTTTAGCAAAAGTAGTCATCATTGTTCGGAATGCAGCGGAAAAATAAACTAACGATAAATGAACGGAGGGATGGGGAAGCCTGTCCCATCACTCCTCATGCTCCTCCACAGCCGAGGTAGGGTCCCACTCGACTATCCAACCCGGTGGCAAGATGGACGGCCAAGTCACTCCAGCAACCATGTCCTCCAGAGAACCTGTAAAATTATGCCACAAGCAAGGCTGAGTATACTAATACTCATCTAGACTTACCCGGTGTGAGGAGTCTACTCCTCTACCTCTAGACATGCAGCTGTTTGGCTGAGGGGTTTGATTGCCAAAAGCACTAGCTGAGTCTATAAATGAAGTTTTAGCTTTGCCAAGTTTTAGTGTGACTCTCTTAAGACTAAATGTATACCTATCTAATCATACATGGTATCAAACATTTAGCAATCAACAACTTATGCCAAGTCATCACATTTCCACTTGTTACTCAATGTAGCAGCATGGATCAAGCAGTCTCATTAGCTGCGAGAAGCAGACAATTCGAATGGAGTTTTTAAACCTTGCAAGGTAAACCTAAACACACGACATGGCGAGGCACTCCGTCCCCACACACATCAACCGTCCCCATCGATTCCCCGTCAGGAGAGAGGGGCTCACCGCCTTGGCGTAGAATGCCTCACTGACCCCGACTGCTGTCGTGCAGTGACCGCACTTGTACCCACCATAACCGGAATGGGAGACCATGTCTCAGGTCGCGTGAGGAGGGCAATCTGCAGCCAGGTTCACTCAGGTACTAGGCTTACCGATTTACCATATTTCTCGGCATGTGCTTAGTACGTTCAAACGCTTGACACACGGTACCACACCTTAATCCTTATTCCAATTTCCGTCTCATAGACAACGCATCCCATGGACCGTTGTCCACAGACCACCATCCTTACGATATCAAAAATGGATACAACCAATTCCTGACCTCGCGCGAGTGCTAGAAAAATCACTCGACTTCTACCGAGATCCCTAATTAATAAAGCAGCTACTCGACCTAGCATACTAGTATCCATCACAAAAGGATTCCTGAGATCATGCAACTAGGGTTTCAAACAACTCCTACACTTAAGTGCACATTCAATCCTACAATCATTAAGTGTAGTAAAATAGCATAATAAATAGGTTATGCATAAAACCGGGGCTTGCCTTCCAAAGCTGGGGCAGGCAGATCCTTTGGGCAGGCTCTAGTGCTGGATCCGGGGCTACCTCTTGAGCAACTCCTTGCTCCGGCACGAGGATGTATTCTCCATCAGCGAGGTTGCAATCTATCGAATGCAATGAGTAAGAAACATGTATGCTATGATTATGCAGGACATAGAAATCATTATGCTAAGTGAAGAAAACTAAGTTAGTGAATAACTTAGGGTTTCCTGGTTATAAGAGGCTCTTAGTGGTTTATGCCTACCAATTTAGGTTTGAGATTTTGCCTAAGCATAATGGATTAAGACTTGGATTGCCTCGTAAATGTTTTAGTAGGAACTCAAGGGGTTTGCTGGTTTGGTTAGGGTAACATTAGTCTCCACTATTAATTTCCCTTTTCTTTTTCTATTTATGCTTTTAGGGTGGGTTTGAACTACAACAGTGATTTAAGTTTTTCCAAAAATTCTGTAAACATTACAGTGGGTTACTATTTGTCACTGTTGTCTGCCCTATAAGTTTGAGGTCCAGAAAAATTAAAATATGCCCTGGACAAAAATAACAAAAGTTGGGGCCAAGGGGTCACTTTGCACTACAACTCTTATCTAGGGGTGGGTTCTGTACTAAGAGTCATTTTTGCTGGTATCTATAGGTAATAACATGCTTATGTGCCAAAAATCACAGAAGGTTACTTAGTGGTTATTTAGTTATGATTTTCTAAATTTTAATGCTAAAAAGTCACTTATAACTAACTTGTTATTTGAAAAATGTCAAACAACAGAACTCATAATTTTTCCATGTTTATAATAACAAAACATTAGTTATCCCAAGGTTTGGGGTGTTTCCTCTTCGGGGTTATTTTTCTAGGATTTTTCTAGGTTTTCCTTGTTTTCCTAAAATAAAAGGTGTCTCATTTCTTTTGTACTAAACAGAGGTATAATAAAATTTTCTAGTGAACTACACTGAATGAGAGAGCCAACAAAAATGTGGGTGCTCCCTGGTTCTTATTTTAAACTTCCTTTTATATTTTCTTTAACCTTAAGCTGAAAATGATTAAAAGGGCAAACCCTACCTTAATTGGGTGTACATAGGGGTTTATTATATTTAAACAGGTTAGGAAGTGATTAAGTACTTCTCTAAATTTCCTTAATCCTAGTCTAATAGTGTAGCTATTTTTCCTTATTTTCTTTAGCTTTTGACCAGTTAATTAATTAAATCAAAACTTTGAAATCTTCTACAACACTTGGGGGTTTTATATTTTTCCTCAATAGTTTACATTATTTAGGATCCGACAAAATTGGTTTGACTCGATTTGGGTAAACAAAAGTGAAGTTATGAATTTTTCAAGTTCTGTTTGTATTTAAATCAAAAATAACAAAAAGGTTTTCTGGAAATCCACTTTGCACTGAAGACCCTGGGTTCTTTCTAAACTAATCCCTTCAGTTATACCCCTGCGCCACTATTTCCTTGAGTCACTGATAGTGCACAAAACCCCCTGGCCTTTTCTTCTTCTCCACCGAGGTCCCTCCCCCTATTTAAATTGTACCCGCGAAATTAAAAAGGGCGGCGCGGCTTACCGGCGGCGAGGGAGGTCCGGCGAGGGGCGGGGTTGGCTCCAGGAGGTTCAGGCGGTCATAGCGAGGTAGGGCTTGACGGTGGTGGTGGCCGGAATCAGCCGGTCCACGTGCGCAGTTGGGTGAACTCGTCGGCGGCGAGTGCTCCGGCCTAACCACGGCGGCATAGTTCAGTCCAAGGGCACGGGGAGCTTCACGGGGTGTTGATGAGTCGACTCGTGCAAGGAATTGAAGAACAACTCATCGTGGAGCTCGGTCTACGTTCACCGGCGGTCGGGGGAAGTCCGGCGACCGTGGACTGGCTTCTCCGGCGAGGCAAAGTTCGATTCCTTGCTCGAGGAGCTTCACCGAGGCATGCACGGTCTACTCCGAGGGTCGGACGTGGCTAGGAGAGGCTCTGCTGGCCGGTCTATGGTGGCGGGGGATCGGGTGGCCGCGGGCACGCCGTGCGCAGGGCAATGCCGGTGATCTGGTGCTCCGGTGAGGTCGAGCGCGTGCAGAGGAGTACGGTCGAAGTCCTTAGGGGCTTTATAGGCGCAGGCGCGGGCAACTGCGTCGGCTCGGCTTTGGCGCGACGCGGGGCACACGGGGGTGGGCGTCGGGCGTGCTCTGGCGAGCTCAGAGCGCGTCGAACACGTGGCTCTTTGCTTCTGTTCTTGTTCTACCCTCTGCTGAGCGGCCAAAACGTGCGAATCTTGCCCTAAGACATGTGAGAGATCTCTTCCCTACACCTAGGGCTACCTAGTTCATGTGAGTTCCAAGGGGAGATGTGGTCGGGTTAGAGAGATATGGGGTGGGAAGTTGTCTTTGTCCTAGCTGTCCAAACCGAGACAAATCTTGTGCCAAGTGGTGCCAAACGACTTAGGGTTGGGTTCAAACTTTTCCATGGTGTTCTAGAGGTATTTTGGCGCCACTTTGTCAATTGGGCCAAGTGGTTTTGAGTTTGGGATCAAGGTGAACATGTTTGATCTTTGGAAAAGGGGTGGTTTTGGACATAGAAGAATTCTGATTTTTATCTTATGCTCAACCCTTTGGTGAACCTTTTGTGGTTTTTTTGAAATCTTTTTGGGGTCACTTTCTTACTATCATTTGTAGGGTATCAAGTGTACTACAACTTTTATAATTGGTCCAAGTCATGATCATGTGGTTTTCATAGCCTTTTGATCATACTTACTTCTAGTGCTCCACTTGTCCAAAGGGGTTTGAATTAGGGTTTGGGCAATTCTCTCCATTATAGGTGCATGCTAAGCCAAGGTATGACATCTAAGATGGGTTGCACTTACATAGGATCTTGAGTTCCAAATTTGGTGTACTTTCCCAACTTAAGTCACATGTGATGATGGGCTTACTTGTGTAGCCTTGAGTGGAAAACTCTAAGTAACACCTGAGGTGTTACAGCCCTCCCCCCTTAAAGGAATATCGTCCCGAGATTTTAGGTAGAGTCCTTTGGAGGGGTGCCAAGAAGGCGTGCTGGTGTGTTGTTCCTTCCTTTATCCAAGTTTCTTTAGTTAACTGCTCTTCGAATGTCATTCTCTTTGCAACTTCAGAAGGAAGTCCTTTTTGAGTCATTTTCAAAGCTTACAGTACCTTTAACATCTAAGTTTTTCTTATATTTAGATTCAAAGGGCATGTGGGGGTTGGGTTTTGGATTACGTACCGACTCCTTTGGGCAGGAAATCGAGGAAGCGAGAACGTAGAAAATCCTCAGTCTCCCATGTCGCCTCTTCTACTGAATGGTGACTCGACTGAACCTTATACATTCTGATCGACCTTGCCCGCGTTGATCTCTCCTTTTGGTCCAATACCTTGAAGGGGTGCTCTTGATAAGACAAGTCTGGCTCTATCTCAATTTCTGGTTCAGGTAGCACTTCAGTGGGTAAGCGGACACATTTCCGTAGCTGGGATACATGGAACACATCATGAACTGCTGACATGTGGGGTGGCAACTTCAATTGATATGCTACGTGTCCACAAGTTTCCTTGATCTCATAGGGTCCAATGTAGCGAGGAGCTAACTTGCCCTTGATTCCAAATCTTTGGACACCTTTGGTGGGCGACACCTTAAGATAAACATGATCTCCCACTCCAAACTGTAGAGGCTTCCTTCTCTTGTCATGATAGCTCTTTTGCCTGGCCTGAGCAGCTTCTAGGTTCTTCTTAATAACTTTGACCTTTTCCTCTGCTTCAAGTACCAAGTCTGATCCAAATATTTCCCTCTCCCCAGCTTGTGACCAATTTAGTGGTGTCCTACACCTTCTCCCATACAAGGCCTCAAAAGGTGCCATCTTTAGACTGGACTGATAGCTGTTATTATAAGAGAACTCTGCCAAAGAAAGACACTTGTCCCAATCCTTTCCATAGTGTAGCACACATGCCCTCAACATGTCTTCCAAGATCTGATTCACACTTTCTGTCTGACCATATGTTTGAGGATGGCATACTGAGCTTCTTACCACATGGGTCCCAAGTGACTCCTGCAATTGCTCCCAAAATCGTGCCACGAACGGTGCTCCTCTGTCAGATACTATAGTCCTTGGTATTCCATGCAAGCGAATTATCTGGTCAATGTAAATTTCAGCATACTTTTCCGTCCTGTGGGTGGTGTGTACCGGCAAGAAATGAGCTGTCTTGGTCAATCTGTCCACAATGACCCAAATGGAATCATGGTGTCGGGAGGTATTGGGCAATCCCACGATAAAATCCATGCAAATGTCCTCCCATTTCCAAGATGGTATGGGAAGGGGTTGCAAAGTGCCTACTACCTTCAAATGACTGGCCTTGACTCTCTGGCAGGTGTCACATTCGGAGATATACTTAGCAATTTCCCTCTTCATTCTGGTCCACCAGTATAAGGATCTGAGGTCATGATACATCTTATTACTGCCGGGGTGCATGGAGAATTTTGAAAGGTGAGCTTCATCCAATATCTTCTTTTTGAGCTCAGGGTTCTTGGGAACAACCAATCGGTCTCCAAACCATAGGATTCCTTTGTTGTCCCGACGGAAACATTTGTATTTATCCACCTTTTGTTTGACCATTTCCTTAATGACTTGAACACCCTTGTCTCCAATCTGTGCCATGACTATTTGCTCTTGTAATGTGGGCTCCACTGAAATATAATTGAAAGCACCGGAGGAAATGACTTCTAGGTTCAGCTTGCACAACTCATCACATAGGGTGGTGACTCTTGCATCCATGTTCATACAATTGCACTGGGCTTTCTTGCTTAAGGCATCTGCCACAACATTGGCTTTGCCAGGATGGTAATGCACCTCCAAATCATAGTCCTTGATTAGCTCTAACCATCTTCTCTGCCTCATATTAAGATCAGCTTGGGTGAAGATATATTTGAGACTCTTATGATCAGTGTAAATGTTACAGTGAGCTCCCATCAAGTAATGTCTCCATATCTTGAGAGCATGAACCACAACTGCTAACTCCAGATCTTGTGTGGGGTAGTTATGCTCATGGGGTCTGAGTGCTCGGGAGGCATAAGCAATGACTCTGTTGTCCTGCATTAAGACACATCCCAATCCAGTACCGGAAGCATCGCAATAAACTTTAAAGGGCTTGGTGTTGTCAAGTTGAGCTAGCACTGGTGCTGTTGTCAAGTGCTGCCTCAGTGTATGAAAGGCATCCTCACACTTCTGGCTCCATTCATACTTGACTCCCTTCTTCAACAGTTCAGTCATTGTCTTGGCAATTCTGGAGAAATCCGGAATAAATCGTCGATAATACCCTGCCAATCCTAGAAAACTCCGAATCTGCCGCACTGTGGTAGGAGGTTTCCAATCCATTACTTCTTGTACCTTCTCAGGGTCAACTAATATCCCATCCTGACAAATTGTGTTACCCAAAAATTTAATTTCCCTCAGCCAGAAATCACACTTAGACAACTTAGCATAAAGACGATGATCGCGCAGTCGCTGAAGCACGATGTGTAGATGATCAGTATGCTCGTCTTCATTCTTGGAATAGACCAGAATATCATCAATGAAAACCACCACAAATTTGTCCAGCTCTGGCATGAATACTGAGTTCATCAGGTACATGAAATAAGCCGGGGCATTGGTCAGCCCAAAAGATATCACCAAAAACTCACTGGCACAGATCTTAATTTGATGGTAGCCCGAGCGAAGGTCTATCTTGGAGAACACTTTGGCTCCCACCAACTGATCAAACAAAACATCAATGCGGGGGCAGTGGGTATTTGTTCTTGATGGTCACGCATTGAGAGGGCGGTAATCGACACACATTCTCAGACTTTCATCTTTCTTCTTTACAAACAAGGCTGGGCATCCCCAAGGTGAAGTACTTGGGCGAATGAACCCCTTGTCCAACAACTCTTGTAGCTGCTTTTTTCAACTACGCTAATTCCGCGGGAGGCATCCTATAGGGTCTCTTGGATATAGGAGCAGTCCCGGGTTGCAATTCAATCGCGAACTCGATGTCTCTGTCGGGTGGCATTCCTGGCAATTCGTCAGGAAAGACATCTGGGTAGTCACAGACCACAGGGATTCTTTCAACCGGTGACTCTATCATGGTGAAAGCACAAGAACGGGTACAACCCTGATCAGGTAAATATAAAGTAGTCTCGCCATAAGTAGGGGAGTGAATCTCAATGGCCCTTGCTGCAATATCCAATACTGCCTGATGCCTGGATAACCAATCAGTTCCCAATATAATGTCCACGCTATCCAATCCTAAGATGAGAAGGGTGGTTCTAATCACAAGACTACCAAATTTTATAGGCACTTAATAGCCCTGTCGATCAAATGCTGGAAGGTAGGGAAGGTGTGGTTCATCAGCTGGTAATGGAGGGGATCAATCAATCCTCTCAAGAAGCGGTACTGCCTCTTGGCATCCATGTTGATATCTTCTAGGGCATAACGCGATAGCTGCAGAAACTTATCCCTATACTCACGAACAGATAGGGGACCTTGCTTCTAGGCAAGAAACTCCTTCTTCCTCAGGCACATGGTAGCGCCGGAAGTTGTCCCTGAATTCTTCCCAAGTGATGGCTTCAGGGTTGGCATGGGTGGCGAGGTAAGACTCCCACCAAGATAGGACTGCTCCCCTCATCGGTCGGGGACCATACAACACCTTCTCACGATCGTTGCACTGGGCAGTGTGCAACTCACGTTCCACGGTACGTAGCCAGTCTTCGGCGTCCATGGGATCAGAAGAATGGGCAAAGACTGGGGGATGGCCCCTCATGAATTCTACCCGCTTATCCCTGGGCACCTGTGGCATCTGGACTTGAACCTGAGGCTGAGGCGGTGGTGGCTGCTGCTGCACCTTCTGCATCGCTGCTAAAGTCTGTCCAATTGCTTGGACTACTTGAGTCTGCATCAAGAACATTTGCTCAATGGTCATCGGTGGTGGTGGTGGCAACTGCTGATGTTGGGCTGGATCCTCCTGGGGTGCCTGCTGTTCCGGCTGAGCACGCCTTGCATGTCTGCGCCTGTTCTCAGACATAATATATCAAATCTGACTTTGCAGCCTTTCAGCATAAGAAAAGATGTATAGAAAATCTTCATAATACTGAACAAAGGACCATCTTCACTGACAGCTTCTCAGATAAAGAGGAAAGTGGACATAAATGGATTACCCAACTAAATAACTAACTTTATTAATAACTACACTAAGTTGCAGGGGATACCCACGCCTTGGTAACAATCATTATAAAGATCCAACTTCATTACATGTCCATCATAACAAGCATCCCAACATAAGATAAGAAAATTAACTCTAACTAAGACTGACTAGACTAAGACACTGAATTAAGCATTATTACAGAATCCGACTCTGTCGATCTATGGATCCAAATCTATCCGGGTCTTGTAGTCTCGCGTACCATAGTCGAAGCAACCACGGGGCGGCGAACGGTAAGGGTGCTGAATCCCGACTGGGCGGGAGAACCACCATCCAGATAGTGGCGTGCTGCGCACTTAGCACACAATTCCGCAACCTCCGCCCGAACCTTGCCCAACTCGTCAAGGGTGTGGTCCAACTCTATGTTGAGCACGGCGGCCAGGTTGACCATGCTGTTCAGCCTAGGATTGCCCTCACCAACTGGCAAGACAATCACACCTCCAGCACTGCCGGTCGAACGGCGAGGGTAGTACTTCAGGTCGAGGACATCAGCTAACCCGCTGAACAACGAGCAATATTGAGAAAGTGTCTGTCATGCTGCATCTTGCATGGCTGCCTTGGCAGTATCCCTCTCAGTAATAGAATAGTGCTCTGAGAAGGCCTCTGCACCCCGGAGATCATTGTCCGGACGGCGCACCAAGCAAGTAGCCTGCCACTGGTCCGGGTATAACCCACAACGATGATGGTAGACTACACAACGGTACTCGATAGACCGAGTGTGTTGGTCGAAGGCCCGACACAGCAATGTGTCGAGAGCGTCATGGAAGTGACACCCGCGAGCGGCGTCACGAGTGATGGGTCTAGTGATCCATCCCTCTGGCTCTGGCTCCTCCGAGAGCTCCGTGTCGTGGCTCGAACTGCCACCGGCGTTGTCGTCATCTCCGTCTTCGTCAGGGTCTCCTCCAGCAGCCGGGATGACCTGTGGTGCAGGGGGCATCTCTGGCTGAGGTGCAGGGGAAGGCAGTCTCTCAAACTCCACCTCCTGCTGAGGCGAGGGGGAAGATTCCTGTTGCTCCTGGTCCCAGCGTCATCGCTCCGGCTCCTCGTGCTGGCGATGATGCAGTCTCTCTAGGTGACTAGACTGACCTGGCACCGTGCGACGCAGTGGATGCTCCATCAAGCGAGAAGGCAAAAAGGGGATCACAGACTTACGTGCAGTGCACCTAAGACAAGCCATCTACAAAAGACATCGTAAGCACAAGAGTAAGATTAGAACTATGAGACCAGAAAGTAAACAGAAAGACAAGTGAGACAAAACTTTTGAGATAAGTAAATAACATAAAGTCGGTCAAGATGACCAACTTTTGAAATGACTCTAAAGATCAAGGTAAGAGTAGGGGTCTTTAGTTCTTTAGGGCGACCATTCTAGTCTAGGTTAGCGATCCTACAGTCAGCAAGGCTTTGATACTACTTATGTCACACCCAGTTTTGGAAGGCAAACCGAATGCAAACCATGTACGTGCTAGGATCAGAACTCACGTACACAGCGATTACATAATTGGACATCATGACACAATGCTTAAAGTAAATAGCGGAAAGATACTTTAACTACATCAAGATGTCCGAGACATCCATAGAGTCTAATACATATCCATAGGGTTCAACAATAATATCAAAGTGCGGAGAAACAAAACGTAGAAGATAAACCTACACAGGTAGCTGACTGGGGGTTTGCCGCAAAGAAAAACTAGAACTCATCATAGTCCTGGAACTCCTCAAAGTCCTCCATGTTGCCAGCATCACCTCTTGGGCACTGAGTACAGTGGGGACAACCTGGGGTGGGGTGGTGTGTAAAGCAAGGGTGAGTACACATCAATGTACTCAGCAAATGTCCCGTTTGGCTAAAGTGGACTAGTTGTATGTGGGGTTGAGGTTAAGCAGTTGCTTTTAGTTGGTCAAGTATTTATTATTATTAGTAGAGCCAAGTTTTAGTAATAAACCTAGTTATTACCCAAAAGTACTCCCTCAAAGAGGAAATAACAGAGATCAGATTTATAACATCATTGTTAACCATCATCATAAAAGTAACCAAAGTTCTTCTAATCAAAGAGGATCCCAAGGCTGCTCTTAACCGTGAGCTTGGCTGATATACGAGTTTCTAACACTCTGCAGAGGTTGTACACTTTACCCACAAGTCATGATCCCTTTCTAGCCTGGATTTTACTGACCCGATCTTCACTACCGAGGTGAATGGCCAGGGATACACTACGTAGCCTTTACAAAGACTCCCCTGGTGCATAGCTGCTCCTTAGGTTTCACTAGTCGTACAAACGCAGTACACCTTCCCAAGGTGGGTGACTAACAAAACCAAATCGAATGAACCTCTGCACCCCCCTTAGCGGAGCGAGCACTACGCCCCGGCCCCCATTGACGGCCCTCCGGCAAAGCCAACTACACCCCCATGTTCATCTAATTATTCAGCTAAGGGCGTCCCATTCCACACTCATGGTTGCACTATTATCCCGGGTGGTCACTCCACGATCAGGTCCTTACGGAGAGGTACTCAGGAAAAAGGCCTGAGCCCCCTAGAGTATCACAATATCATCATTGAGATAACATCATCGCATCATAAATAATCACATCATGTTCATTGATTAAGTTAAGGCAATAGCAAAATGCTAACCATGATAATCAAAAGGTAAACAAGGATAAGGTAAATGCATACTATTTTAGGTTTAAGTAATGTAGTGCGGGACAGTGGATTATAAAGTACGTAGTACATAATAGGTCAGAGGACACTTGCCTTCACCAGGTTGTTGCTCAGGGAGGTCTTCAGCAACACACTCGGGAACCTCGTACTGCTCGTTGTCTAAATAAAGCGAGCATACATTCAATACATTTGGAAAGTACAAATGAATGGCACACCAAAAAATGTACAAACATTGGAGTACATCTCAAAAGGCACAGTATTGTAACCTAAAAGTTATTTATTCATGTAATACAGGTTATTAGTCTCACAAAACTAAATATTCTTTAACCCCTAGGGTTTTCCTTTTATTTATTTTATTAAATAAACAAACCTACACATATGCTAGTTCATAGTTAACCATAAAATTAGAATGTGCAGACAATAAATGGAACTAATTTATTTAAACAGAGAATATTCCTATGAACAGTTTGCAATTTGAATCACTAAATTTGAAGTTCATATGCAAAAGATATGAATAAACAAATTTGGGAATTTAAAATATGAAACTAGGTCTAATTCTATAATTATTTAAAAGTCTAGGGATCAATCTGCAAGATTACAGGGGCACGCGCAAGAAAACCAGGGATGGCGGGTTAATTCCAACTAACCCGAGAGTCTTTTAAGCAAAACTACACGCGAAAGGGTATGAGGTATCGGACGATCTCAACCGTTAGATCAGAAATCAATGGCAGAGATTAGATTTGCGACCGAGGGCAAGCGCATGCGGGCGAGCGAGCGCTGACAGGCGGGCCAGGGGTGTCAGCGGCCGGGAAGGGGACGGGCTGACCGATCAGGCCCAGCTCCAGGGAACACAGGCGCTGACAGGCGGGTCCAAAAACAGCGCGCGCGTGCGCGAAGCGGTATCCCGTGATCTGGGTCGTGCGATCAAGATCGGTCGGGGGAGATCAAATAGGGAGGGGGTGAAAGGCTGCGGGTGCCGCCGCTCCTCTTCATGGTGGTGAAGTCGCCAGAGTTGGGGCGGGTGCGTGCTACGCCGGTTCCGGGGTCGCCTGACTTGGTTAGAGAACGAGAAGATGACTCGGCGAACTCGATGGCAGGGTTGTGCCACGAGACCGGGGTCAGAGAGGGGGAAATGGCGGGGGAAAAACTCCGGGCGGGCCGGGGTAACTCCGGTGAGGAATTCTGGTCGCTAGGAGAGGCAATCGACCGCTATAGGGCTCGGGCTAGTTCCACTGGACGAGGTCAGGCTGGCTAGACACCGTGCGGGCGCAGCGAGTGTCGGTGTTTTAGGCCCGACCACGCACCTGGGGTTGCCCCTCGAGGTGCTTTTTGGAGTAGGACGGTGTTACCGACTGTAGCTCGATGGTTCGTGCTAGACGCATGAGAGAAAGTGGACAATTTTATACAGGTTCAGGCCACTTATAAAGGCGTAACACCCTACTTCCTGTTGTGGATCTTTTATGTGGTGGGTTACAAGGGAGTTCTCTAGTATGATAGATGCTAGAGAGCTGGGTAGGCGGCTAAGGAGTGAGTTGTTGTTTGATGGGGTGCCCCCTAGGTCTTATATACTCGACCGTGGGGCGTTACATGCGGATATGATAACAACGTGCGCCTAAGTAATAGTGAATCGACTGAGCTTATCTTCCTATAATCCTACCGACTTATCATCATTCAGTTCCAAAGTCTGAGGGCTCTGCGCGGGAGAATTGGATCACTGTTGTAGATAACATTCGAATTCAGTGAGTCGCACGGGCTTGAGTTGATCCGATCTTATGTCGATCCATTCTGCCAGACATTCCTCCCCTAGCCCACGAAGGGATGGCCCTGCGAAACAATGGGCCCAAGGCCTTTCGCGAGGCCTTCTTGCCTTCTAGTGGACCCAGGGGATATCTGTCCCCCACAAGCCCCCAATCTTTGAGTTGATTTTGAAGTAATCGACCCAAAGATTCTAGGTCCAGCTTGCAGTTTTTGATTTTGGTAAGGAATGCTTTGAAAACATGCCTATTGAGTTGTTGCTTCTGAACTCTGAGTAACTCGGTAAAAACGATCTTGTGTTATCCTCTCCTATCATTATTCATCGGTCTTCGCTTTATTCTTCAGAAATTGGTGCTCTGTCTCTGGCTTATGTGGCAGAACCGCCCGAATTATTCTAGCTTAAGTGCCTAAGTCACGCCTCAGGGGCCGTAACACACTTAAATCGGAATAACCCGTCAGTCCCTCAGATCTAGTCTGATAAAGCAACTTAACCAGGATCAAATACCACAATCTCACACAAAGGTGAGTCACAGAAGAAATACAATAAAATAGGAAGACCTCAAATTAAAGTACTGAATTATTACATAGATCGGAGTTTTTCAAGTAGCGGAATAAAAGTTCACAAAATGAAATGTAGCGGATAATCGATAACGTCGAAAACGAGGAATCGGGCAAGGCCTAGCCCACTACTCCTCTTGCTCCTCTCCTCAAATACTAGAAATTAAGAACAAGGCAACATAGAAAATGTTAATCGTTAAAGTCCTTCGTCCTTCGAAGCATTATTTCCCTTGGGATATAATGATTTTCGGACGAAGGTTATGAAGGGCGTACCTTCATAAATTCATTATACAATGACGAAGGATGAAATGTAAGGAATATAAAAGACAACATAAACCATTATATATTATTATCAGACATAAACAGAAATATCGTTGAGTTACAAGTGTACCTCCAACTGGAAGGAGATGATAGTACAAGCGTGACGCAAAAAGCGAATGCCAAGTCAGCGTGAACAGTACGGGGGTACTGTTCACCTATTTATAGGCACGGGACACAACCCATACAAAATTACATTCATGCCCTTTACACTTGATAATAATTCTATAGTAATCTGTCGAGGTCTAAATAGCCTTTTCATCTTTAAGTCGGTTTCACTTTTTGCTGTCACGCCGAAGCTTTCTTGCTCACACCTTCGGCGCTGCGCCAACCTTCGTGTTATTCTGGTTTACTGTGATGCCGACTTGAGTCCGAAGATACCTGTTCACACATTATACTCCAGAAATACTGTTAAATCCTGTTTTTGAGGACCTTCGGATGCCGAAGGTCCCCAACAGTAGCCCCTCGCAATATTAATTTGTTAAAATAATAAATTTAGATTGCGACATGGACGAAGGCTTTACGCCGAAGGTCCGAAAAAACACCTTCCCTTTGCTAGAATAGCAACATTCACTGACAAGCGGGGTCTTTCAATTTTCAACGCACTTGGCGTATAAATACGGCCATACCGCAAACTCATTTGACACGCTCTCTGGCCAACTGCTCCCGCTTACTCAATTTTTAGCTCTTGTGCACTAAGATTTGCTAAGCTTTTAGTTTTGAAGCTTCGGCTTTGAAAATAGTTTTTTAGTGTCTCCGAAGATGTCTGAAGATAAGAAGACTGCTGCTGAGATGAAGCTGAGCCTCGACGAAGAGAAAAACTTGGGGTTTCTTATAGCGATGTCAAAGACCAATACAGAAAAAATTACCAAGGAGATTCTGGAAGGTTTGTCCGAAGATACTGGTGACAGTGATAGCTATGATGTGGACAGTGGTGGTGAAGACTCCGAAGATCGCCCCTGGCGACCAAGCCATTCAGTTTATGGTAAATCAACTATCAAAGAGAATCATCTTGTCAACATGAGAGGAAGGTATTTCCGGGATTTGTCCATTGTGAGGACCGACGAAGGGGAAAAAACTTGCCCACACCCTGAAGAGAATGAAGTCGTAGTGTACCGAAGCTTTTTGAAAGCTGGACTGCGATTTCCCTTGAGCAGCTTCGTTGTAGAGGTGCTGAAAATATTCGAAGTCTATCTCCATCAACTTACCCCCGAGGCAATTATAAGGCTGAATATCTTCGTGTGGGCCGTGAGAAGCCAAGGTCTGAAGCCTGATGCAAAAAGCTTCTGCAATATACACGAATTATCATACGAAACAAAACCTTGGGGTAAGGAACAATATCACAATAATTTTGGCTGCTACAGTTTCGTTTCTCGGTCCGGGTCAAGCTGCCCCGTGCCAACCTTTCGGAAGAGATGGCCCGACGACTGGATGACAGAATGGTTTTATGTGAAGAATGATCTGACAGTACGAGAAGATATCAAGGGTATAATTATGCGCCCTATTTGGCAAAGCTTCGGCCTTCGGAGGCCGAAGGTTGAAATGAATGAAGCTGCCGAAGAATGCCAGAGGGCCTTCGGCGTTATCTGTTCTTTTATTGGAACGAGAGACTTAGTACAAGAACATATTGCCTTCAGGGTATGGCCGCTCGCGGAGAAATGGGAAATGCCACAAGAAACCATAAGAGAGGCCGACGAAGGTGGACTTATCAGGTTGAAGTACACTTTTAAGTTTGGAGATAAATTCGTTGAGCCAGATGATGACTGGTTAAAAAGCATTGAAAATTTAAGTGATGAGCTGCTTGGGACCTATTCGAAGGCCGAAGACACTGCAATGTCAGCAGCCTTCGGAGGCCGAAAAAAGAAGAGGCTGAATCGGGTATTTGATGCAATCGGGTTTGTCTACCCTGACTATTGCTATCCCATTCGAAGGCAGAAGAGAAAAAACACAACCTCTGCAAAAGAAGAAGCTGCAACTGCTCCTATCGAGCCAGAACCGAAAAGAAAGAAGATAAAGGTCCTCACACATCGGCCGCGCTATATTGAACCAGCTTCGGTGCCTGAGTTTACCGGAGAAACCTCTTCGGCCACCGAAGCTGAAAAACCAACCGAGCCAACCCTGCTGCCAGAAGTCGCAGAAACGGCCGAAGTGCCAACAAAGATAGTATTGGAACAATCAAAGATTTTGTTATCAGAAACGAAAGAAAAGGCCGAAGCGCCGTCCACAGAAAAAATGGAAGAAGTAAAAAGAGCAACTGAGGGATCAAAAACATCAGAAGTTTTAAGTCCTGCAGCAAATATTGAGTCAGTAAAAAACCAAAAGGTGCGAGCAGTAACTCCAAAAAGGAAGAGAATGGTCAATGTGCTAGATGTTCTGGAGACAATTAAATCTTCAAGCACACCTCCGAAGGAGACTGTTGTTATCCCCGAAGAAAAAACTGAAGTCTCTGATACTAAAGCTCCAGAGCAAGAAACTGAAGCCGAAGCTGGGTCCTCAGAACCTACGAAAATAAAATCCCTGGAATTCGAGGAAGAAAAAATTTCAGAGCCAACTTTTGTTGAAGAAATCAGTGCTGCTGCACCCGAAGCATCCCCCAAAGTCCTTGATTATATTATTCGCCATGCTTCGGGGAAACAACTATCAGAAAAAGAAAAACAAGAGGCCCAACTTTACGCCAAAAAACTGAAGTATCCAAAGGGGGCATTAATATTCAATGGCAGTGGAGAAGAAGACTTTTTGTATTGTCTCCCTGACAGCAAAGAGATTTCTGTCTGTCGGGAGATGAGCAAGAGCTTCAGATTCCCAACACTGGAAGACGGGCTCTCAGTGCTATCGAAAAATGATTTGGCCGACAGCCTGGCATATAATAGCTTGAAGGTGCAGCAAATGGATCTTTGCATTTTTTGTTAAGACAAAAAAAATTTCGTTTGTTTAAACCTATTGACACACACATATTTCTCTTTGCAGGGCCTGATACTTAGCAATGCCCTCCGGGCACAGAAAGATGCTGAAGACGAAGGGTGTACTATAGCCCTGAGCAACCTTCGTTCTGAAGTAATTGAACTGAGGAACGAAGGTCTCGAGAAAGATAAAATATTACACTCATTGATAAATAAAATAAAGGAAAACGAAGCTGCTTTTAAAGGTCAAGCTGAAGCTCATAAACGCGAACTTGAAGATCTTCGGAAACAACTGGCCAGAGCCAAGGAAGAACGTATACTTGAAGAAACAAAGCGAGAACTCAGCGACCAATGGGCAGATCACTTAGAAGGAACTGTTGAAGAGCTTCGGTCGTCCAAGAAGAGATGCTATAACAAATCTATAGAATGTGTTAAGAAGTTAAAGGCTAGCTTCGCCAAGGTCGACGCGTTCTCAAGTGAGGAAAACTTTACGAGAGGCAATCCCGAAGGTTCCATCGAGTGGATCGACCACGAAGCTGAAGCCTTCGAAGAAATTTTAAATAGCCGTGGAGATATATGTGCCTTCTCGGGTGCCAGAGGAATTGCCACCATTTTAGAGAGAAAAGGCTGTGAACATGTAAAGATTCTAGCGCAATCCGAAGGTGCTTTTTCCTTCGAAGATGCAAAGGATCCATCGGCCGAAGCTAGCATGGTTGGTGGAAAATTTTTCACCGATATCTGGGATAATGGTGGCCGAGAAATGGCCCGAGAGATTATTCAAAGAAGCGAAAAGGGCATTCACGATGCTAGAGAAGTAGCCGAAGCTGCTGAGAAGAGCGCAGAGCCCGAACGTCAATTAGGTATTATCTAATAGTTTTTATTGTGTTGTAATTTTAGATTTTAAGATTCGTTTGCAATTTGTCATAGCAATGTAGCCGTATTCTGTTCTACTTCAGATTCTGCTAAAGCCCCTTCGGACCCCCAGCCGAAAGGAGACGACGAAATAAAAAAGATGGCTGAAGCTATTATGGACGAAGTCGTCAATCGGCTCCTAAACGAGGCTGCAGAAGTCGTTTTGAGAGAGGATTAAGTATTATTATAAAAACTTCTGAAATGTAATATATTGTAACATTTTGTAACCCTGAATGTAATATACCTGTTTTTCTTGCCTAATTCTTTACGATGCATGAAACTTTACACGTACCTCTTTTGAGTCTTTGACGAAAAAACACCTTCCCTTCTTTTCATGCTTCGTGAAGAAGAATTTTTCAACAGTATCCAGTGTTCTGATGAATAATATCCAGGCTTCGTGAAAATATTTTCCGAAGCTATGCTTCCAAAGATCAATAATGTATCTCCTTGTGACATTATGATTTTTTTCCCTTTTTTCAAAGCGTTCTTCTGTAGATTAATATTGTGTCCACCTCTTGTGCCATATGCAACATGATGTATGATGCTTATGCTATGCGAAATGATGCGATGATGTTATGTTATATGAGGCGATGCTTATTCCGAAGATGCACACGCATCCCTGCAATAAAACATATAATCTTTTACAAGCCTCCCTTAGGAGCTTCTTCGCCTTTTACTTCAGCGGAATCAACGTTTATTTTTCGCTGTAAGCCTCCCTTAGGAGCTTCTTCGCCTTTTACTTTCAGCGGTATTCACGTTGACTTTTCACGCTTCGCCTTTTACTTAGGCGGTATCAGCGTTGACTTTTCGCTGTATGCTCTGCATTCCCTTTGGAACGACTTTGGAGCAGAAAACTTACACTGCGCTCCCTCTAGAGCGGCTTTTTGTGACTTCGGCAAACTTACTCAGCGTTCCTTAGAACGACTTTTTGTTACTTCGAAGAATTTTCGATAATTCGAAGGTCCTCTTTGTTGTCACAAGTCTTTCAACAATTTGAGCCTGTGAAGAAAATGTATTTTCCTTGTGGGAATCAATGAAACTATTTACATGAAACCTGAACAATGTCCTTTATTACAGAAAATAAAACTGAATGAAAAAGATTGCTATTAAGGTAGGATATTTGTCAATAGATGTGCTTTGACTCTGGCACAGTGTTGTTGACTGTGCGAGCTTCGGATTGCTCTCTGAAGTCCCTTTGGTGTGGAGCATATTGGCTCCCTTCTGGCTGCTGGCCTTGTTGCAGCGGTGGTGGAGGCGGAGGTTGTTGCCAGGAAGCCTGAGGTTGACTCGCCGAGGCAACAGAAACTGCAGGGTGATTGCCTACATACTCTGGGATGTAAGGCGAGTGATACGAAGCAGTGTGCATGACCTGCTTCGGCTGAGCCTGTTGTGCTGCCGCTTCGGCTATTTCTTTTTGCTTCTGGATGGTAACATGGCACATCCTGGTGGTATGACCTTTGTTCTCACCACAGAATAAGCAAAAGATTCTTCTCGGTTGATCACCAAATCTTCCTCCGAAGCCCCTGGCGCCTCTGCCTCTTGGAGCTGGTGGTCGGAAGGAGCCTTGCTGTTGCCCCGAAGCATGTGAGGAACATTGTGGCCTTTGCTGTTGGCTCCCTCTATCATCATTTTGTGTGGAGTTATGAATTGATCTAACGTGCCTCGGGTAGAACCTCCCTCCGAAGCCCCTGGTCATTTCAGAAAACCTGAAGGCCTCCTCCCTTCTTTGGCGAAAATCATTATCGGCCCGAATGTACTCGTCCATCTTCTGGAGCAGCTTCTCCAAAGTTTGAGGGGGCTTCCTAGCGAAGTACTGAGCTGACGGTCCTGGCCGAAGCCCCTTGATCATGGCCTCAATGACAATTTCATTGGGCACCGTTGGTGCCTGTGCCCTCAAACGCAAGAACCTTCGGACATACGCCTGAAGGTATTCTTCGTGATCCTGGGTGCACTGGAACAGAGCCTGAGCAGTGACCGGCTTCGTCTGAAACCCTTGGAAGCTAGTTAACAACAAGTCCTTCAGCTTCTGCCATGAAGTGATCGTTCCTGGTCGAAGGGAGGAATACCAGGTTTGAGCAACACTCCTGACAGCCATAACGAAAGATTTGGCCATGACTGAAGCATTGCCACCATACGAAGATACTGTTGCTTCGTAGCTCATCAAAAACTGCTTTGGGTCTAAGTGGCCATCGAATACGGGAAGCTGAGGCGGCTTGTAGGACGGAGGCCAAGGTGTAGCCTGCAGCTCAGCGGACAGAGGAGAAGCATCATCAAAAACAAAATTCCCATGATGGAAATTGTCATACCAGTCATCTTCGTTGGGAAAACCCTCCTGATGAAGGTCTTGGTGCTGAGGCCTTCGGTGCTGCTCATCCTGGGCAAGATGACGAACTTCTTCAGAGGCTTCATCGATCTGCCTCTGCAGTTCAGCTAGCCTGGCCATCTTTTCTTTCTTCCTCTGTACTTGTTGATGAAGCATCTCCATATCTCTGATTTCTTGATCTATCTCGTCCTCTGGTGGTGTCGGGCTGACAGCCTTCCTTTTCTGGCTTCGGGCCTCCCGAAGGGAGACTGTCTCCTGATTGTGGTCCAGTGGTTGCAGAGCTGCAGCCCCAGTCGCTGAAGCTTTCTTCGGCGCCATAACGAAGGTTTATGATCGCCGAAGGTGTTCAAAAAACTCAGAGTGGAAGTGAGTTCACCGGAGGTGGGCGCCAATGTTGGGGACTTGTTCTCAAATACTAGAAATTAAGAACAAGGCAACATAGAAAATGTTAATCGTTAAAGTCCTTCGTCCTTCGAAGCATTATTTCCCTTGGGATATAATGATTTTCGGACGAAGGTTATGAAGGGCGTACCTTCATAAATTCATTATACAATGACGAAGGATGAAATGTAAGGAATATAAAAGACAACATAAACAATTATATATTACTATCAGACATAAACAGAAATATCGTTGAGTTACAAGTGTACCTCCAACTGGAAGGAGATGATAGTACAAGCGTGACGCAAAAAGCGAATGCCAAGTCAGCGTGAACAGTACGGGGGTACTGTTCACCTATTTATAGGCACGGGACACAACCCATACAAAATTACATTCATGCCCTTTACACTTGATAATAATTCTATAGTAATCTGTCGAGGTCTAAATAGCCTTTTCATCTTTAAGTCGGTTTCACTTTTTGCTGTCACGCCGAAGCATTCTTGCTCACACCTTCGGCGCTGCGCCAACCTTCGTGTTATTCTGGTTTACTGTGATGCCGACTTGAGTCCGAAGATACCTGTTCACACATTATACTCCAGAAATACTGTTAAATCCTGTTTTTGAGGACCTTCGGATGCCGAAGGTCCCCAACACTGCTGGAGTAGCATCCCACTTGACCGTCCAACCCGGTGGCAGGGTGGTAGGCCAAGTCACAGTATCAACCATGTCCTGAAGCGTACCTGCAAAATTATGCCACAAGCAAGGCTGAGTATACTAATACTTAGCTAGACTTACCCAGTGTGAGGAAACTACTCCTCTACCTCTAGACCATGCAACTGTTTGGCTGAGGGGGTTTGGTTTGCCAAAAGCACTAGCTGTATCTAAAATCAAGTTATAGCTTTTCAATTTATAGTCTCATTAGATTAGCTAAGTTTGCTCTTTATAAGCATACATGGTAACAAGCACTTAGTACAATCAACAAGTTATCTCATGTAAACCTCATTTTACTTCTTACTCAATGTAGTAAAAGGGGTCAAGCAGTCTCATTAGCTGCAAGAAGCAGACGATTCGAATCGAGTTTTTATCCTTGCAAGGTAAACCTAAACACACGACATGTCAAGGCACTCCGTCCCCACACATGTCAACCGTCCCCATCGATTCCCCATTCGCGGCCAGGGCTCACCGCCTTGGCATACAATGCTCCACTGACCCCGGCTGCTGCCGTGCAGTGACCGCACTTGTACCCACCATAGCTAGCATGGGAGACCCAGTCTCAGGACAAGTGAGGGATAAAGTCTGTGTCCGGCTTCACTTAGGTACTAGGTTTACCGGTTACCATATTTCCCGACATGTGCTTAGTACGTTTAAAAGCTTGACTCAGGTATCCACACATTAATCCTTAATTCCTTTTTGCCGTCTTATGGACAAGGCATCCTCCCTGGATCCAAGTCCATAGACCAACATATATCCTGTTATCAAGATGAATACAATCAATTCCTGACCTCGCGCGAGTGCTAGAAAAATCACTCGACTTCTACCGAGATCCTGAATAGCAAAGCAGCTACTCGACCTAGCATACTAGTATCCAACTCAAAAGGAATCCTAAGTTCATGCAACTAGAGGTTTCAAGCAACTCCTACACTTAAGTGCATAATACAATCCTACAAGCATTAAGTGTAGTAAAGTAGCATATATAAATACAGTTATGCATAAAAACTGGGGCTTGCCTTCAATAGCTGGGGCTGCGGGGAGATCCTCGATGGCAGCCTCGGGAGCTTGCTCCTGGTCTTCCTCTTGGACAGTTCCTTGCTCGGGGATGAGCACGTACTCTCCGTCAGCTAGATTACAATCTAACGAATGCAATGAGTAAGATACATGCATGATATGATATGTGCTTTAGCAATTAAACTTCGATGGTGAAAGTTCCACTTAAATCAGATAGAGTTTAATCTTGCTATTAAAGATTCTTGGTGTTATACTTAGTAATTTAGATCACACTCAGTTAAGCTAAGTGGTCAGTTGATTTTGATGTTCCACTGAATTCTTTTTAAGGTCTTAGTGAGAAATTGCCCAGATTTCTAGTTGAACTTATTGGGGCGAGGTTTATCTTTCATATTCTTTCCCTCTATTCTTTTATGTTTTTAGAGTGGGTTTGAACTACAAGTTGTCTTAATAAATTTCCCAAAATTCTACAAAAATTTCAGGAGCTTCTTACTGGTGTATAATTCTCTGTCCTAATATTTGGGGCTCAAAAAGTGAATAGTTCTTTCTGGACAAAATTATCAAATATTGGGGCAGAAGGGGTGTTTTAAACTACAGCTACCTTTTAACTGTAGGTTATTCTATAAGACTTATTTTTGCTGGCATTTCGATGTTATGACATGACTTTGTACAAACTTTTAGCCATTAATACTTATTAGTTACTTTGCTATGATTTTCTAAATTTTCTAGCCAAAGGAGTGCTTTCTACTACCACTATATTTGAAAAATATCAAACAACAGATTTCTGATTTTTCCTAGCTTCTTCTTGTGCAAGGGCAATCATTCAGAAGTTTGGCATCTTTTTGCTTAAGGGTAGGAATTATTTGGATTAAATGGCCTTTTTCATGAAGTATTGGCAATGGCATTATTTTGCAGCTTCCAATTGGGTTTTGCATTTTTCTCTAGTGGCCTATCTCATTATTGATCTAGCAAAAATTTATTTGCCCATTATTGCAGCTGGGGTGTTTATCATTTTTGTAGTGGAGTTCTAGTGGTTACAAGTCCACTGGATTTTTATAATTAATTTTGAAATTGTTTTTATAATTCTAATAATTGTTTTTCTGGTTTTATTAATGCCTAATAAGGCATTTCACTTTGATTCTGTTCTGGACTAGAGGTCCCTTTATTTTTCCTAGGTTCTATGTTGCTCAAGTAGGCTAGGAAAAATAATTGCACTCATTGTTCATTATTTTTTTAATGCCATTCTGATTTTCCTAAGTTTTGGGTAAAATGGCTTTTAATAGATATCCCTACTTAAATTTTCATACTGGGGTTCTCACTATTTTTAAACAGTGCTTAAATGGGGTTTGAACATCTACATATTTTCTTAGGTTCAACATAGAAGCATAACAATTTTTCTTTCATTTAACAAGGTTTGGTTAGTTTCTGTAATTAATTTCAAACTTTAAAATTTAAAACTGAAAGCATGAGGTTTAGTATTTTTAATTGGTAGTCCATAATATTTAGAATCCAGCAAAATTAGTTTGACAATTTTTGGTTAAATATTTCTCAAGTAATGAATTTCCTAAGTTCTCTGTTCATTAAAAAGATTAAACAGAAATGATTAAATGGAAGACGACTTTGCATTGGGGTCCCTGGCGGCTGTTTTCAAAATTCCTTACAGACTAGTCCTTGGGTTACTATTCAAATGTGTCGCTGGCGGCTCAGAAAACCCCCTGGGGTTCCTCTAAACCTAACCCTAGGTCCTTCCCCCAAATTAAACAGTTCTCGTGGTGGAGGAAAGGGCGGAGGGGCTTACCGGTGGCGAGACTGCTCCGGTGAGGTGGCCGAGGGTGTAGGGGAGGTCTTGAGGGTCACGGCGATGTGCGGGTCGCCGTTGGGAATGGTCGGAGTCGTCCGGTCCACGTGCGCAGGCGGGGGAGCTCGTCGGCGGCGAGGAGTCCGGCCTATCTAGGGCACAATTGACCAATCAAACGGGTCAGAGAGCTTCACCAGGGATCAAGGAAGGTGTGCGCGCGATGAATTGAAGAACGACTCATCGGATTGCTTGGTCTACGCGCGCAGGCGGGCGGCCAAAGTACGACGAGGACGATCTTGGTTCTCCAGCGAAGTTCTGCCGGGTCCGAGAGCTTGGGAAGCTTCACAAGCTCTTGGCGAAGCTAACCGAGTGGATGGCGCAGCTTGGAAGTGACCAGAGTGAGCTGGCCACGGTGGCCGAGGCTCGGGTGGCAATGGCGGGCGGAAGAGAGCTCGCCGGAGCTAAGGAGGGGCATCAGGCCGGCGAAGGTGAGCACGGGGTGAGGTAAGGCGCGCCCGAGAAGGCTTTATAGGCGCGAGCGTGCGCGGTCGAGGGCGAGGCTCTAACAAGCGCTCGGGGTGTGTGTGGGCGAACGCCAGTGTGCGATCTGGTGCCTGGCATGGCATCGAGCACGAGGCAACGCAGAGAGAGGTCGAGTTCAAGCGTGGATTGGCTCCAAATCTTTGAGATTATGGCCATGATCCTGTTGAGAGATCTCTTCCCCTAACATTCCTTTGTCGTTTGTGTGTGGAGGCTTGCAGGTTTTGCTGAATGGATCGAGAGATAGAGAGGGGAGAAATCGGGTTTGTCTCACTGCCTCACACAGAGAGAAGATCCCGGGTTTGATGTGTCCAGAGCACGCATCCCGATGCCAACATCTGGTATGAGGTAGAGGGGTTAGTTAGGCACAATTTTGTCAATGGGGTCATTAGGATTGGAGCTAGGGATCAAGGTGAACACGCTCGGTCTTTGGCTCAAGGGCTGAAATTCAGGATTCTGAATTTCAGAAATCCCTATTGAACCCTCACTTGAGAAGCTTGATTGGATTTTTTATTTTACTATTTTGGCCAAGCTTCCATAATCTTTATTGTAGCTTATTTTGTATATTTCAATGTTTATAATTGGCCTAAGCCATGATTTTATATTTCTAATGGTCTTTTACCCCTTTTCTTTATTTCTACTTAGATAGCTTGATTAGGGTTGGTGTTAGGGTTTCAATGTGTTTCCCTTTTTGAAAATCTTATTTGTTTGGGACATGATTCTTTAGATATACACTTAGTAGATCTTTTCTTCTCAAGTTAGTTTGATGCTTCATGCTCAATTTGGCTCACATGAAATGTTGATTTCTGGGTTAGCACTAAGAGAAACCCTAGGTGACACTGGGGTGTCACAACCTTCCCCCCTTAAAGGAATATCGTCCCAAGATTCGGGTCAGAGTCCTCCCAGCGTGAAGCGAAGGGTGAGACTTACAAGAAGTGGGTGTTCTACTATTAGGGCAAACTGCTCTTCGAATGTCAATCTCTTTGCAACTTCAGAAGGAAGTCCTTTTAATTTTTGCTTCATAATTACTTCATTCTAATTTAAAATTATATTTTTGAAATTTAGATTCAAAGGGCAGGAGGAGGGGTTGGGTATGATTACGTACCAATTTCCTCAAATAGGCAATCGGGGAAGTTGGATCGCAAGAATTCCTCAGTCTCCCAAGTAGCTTCTTCCTCTGAGTGATTACTCCATTGGATCTTATACATCTTGATCGATTTAGCCCGAGTTGATCTTTCCTTGCAATCTAGAATCTTGGAAGGGTACTCTTGGTACGATAGATCTGGCTCTATTTCCAATTCTGGCTCTGCTATGATCACGGTCGGCAATCGAACACACTTCTTCAGCTGAGATACATGGAACACATTGTGGATGGTAGACATTTTTGGAGGTAACTTCAATTTATATGCCACGGGTCCACATGCTTCTATGATCTCATAAGGCCCAATGTAACGAGGGGCTAACTTGCCTTTGATTCCAAACCTCTGCACTCCCTTGGTGGGTGATACTTTCAAATACACGAAATCTCCCACCTCGAACTAGAGAGGTTTCCTTATCTTATCATGGTAACTCTTTTGCCTGGCCTGAGCAGCTTCTAGATTCTTCCTGATTAGTTTGACCTTCCTTTCGGCTTCAGTCACTAAGTCAGGTCCAAAAACTTCTCTCTCCAGGCTGAGACCAATTGAGTGGTGTTCTACACCTTCTTCCATAGAGAGCTTCAAAAGGTGCCATCCTTAGGCTGGATTGATAAATGTTGTTATAAGCAAACTCTGCCAAGGAGAGGTGCTTATCCCAGCTCTTGCCACAATCGATTGCACAAGCTCTCAGCATATCTTCAAGAATTTGATTCACCCTCTCAGTCTGACCATCAGTCTGTGGGTGGTAAGCTGAGCTTCTAATTAGCTTGGTTCCCAAAGACTCTTGCAGTTGTTCCCAAAAATCTGGCAACAAATGGGGCTCCTCGGTAAGAAACAATGGTCCAGGGCAATCCGTGCAAACACACGATCCGGTCAATGTATAACTCTGCATACATTTGAGCCTTATCAGTGGTGTGCACAGGGAGAAAATGTGCCACTTTCGTCAGTAGGTCCACAATAACCCAAATCGAGTCATCATGACGAGAGGTGTTGGGCAGACCCACAATGAAATCCATGCTGATGTCATCCCATTTCCATGAAGGTATAGACAGGGGTTGCAAAGCTTCAGCTAATTTCAAGTGGTTTGCCTTTATCCTCTGATAGGTGTCACATTCCGATACATATTGGAATATCTCCCTCTTCATTCTGGTCCACCAATACAAGGCCTTCAGATCATGGTACATTTTGGTTCTCCCTGGATGCATGGAGAATTTGGAGAGATGAGCCTCATCCAAGATTTTCTTCTTGAGATCCTTGCTTTTAGGAACCACCAATCTGCTTTCAAACCATAATATACCCTTTCCATCTTGGTGGAAACATTTATACTTCTCAGTCTTCTGATGGAGATTCTCCTTTATAATTTGCACTCCCTTGTCACTGAGCTGGGCCATGATGATCTGGTCTTGCAAAGCTGGTTCAATAGAAATGTGAGACAAAGCACCAAAAGGAATCACTTCAATCTGCATCTTGCTCAACTCATCACACAAGGTGTTAATACGAGAATCCATCATAACACAATTACATTGCAACTTCTGACTCAAGGCAACAGCTACCACATTGGCCTTCCCTGGGTGATAATGTACCTCCAGGTCATAATCCTTGATCAGCTATAGCCATCTTCTCTGTCTCATGTTAAGATCAGCCTGAGTAAAGATATACTTAAGGCTCTTATGATCAGTGAAGATGTTGAAGTGGGTTCCCATCAAATAGTGCCTCCACATTTTTAATGCATGAACCACTGCTGCCAACTCTAGGTCATGAGTGGGATAATTCTACTCATGAGGCCTGAGTGCTCTTGAGGCATAAGCAATGACTCGGTTGTCTTGCATCAAGACACAACCTAGTCTAGTGCCAGAGGCATCACAATACACATCAAAAGGCTTGTTGCTGTCGGGTTACGCTAACACCGGTGCGGTGGTCAGATGTTGCCTCAATGCATGGAAGGCATCTTCGCACTTCTGACCCCAAACAAACTTGGCTTCTTTCTTCAACAGCTCAGTTATGGGCTTCACAATTCGAGAGAAATCCAGAATGAATCTTCGGTAATAACCAGCTAATCCCAGAAAACTCCGAATCTGACGGACAGACGTTGGTGGCTTCCAGTTCATCACCTCTTGCACCTTATCAGGATCAACAACTATGCCTGCCTGAGAGATAGTGTGATCCAAGAATTTGATCTCCTTTAGCCAAAAATCACATTTTGACAACTTGGCATAAAGGTGGTGCTCTCGCAGACGTTGAAGCACTACATGCAAATGTCCGGCATGTTCTTCTTCGTTCTTTGAGTACACCAAGATATCATCGATGAAAACTACTACAAATTTGTCCAATTCAGGCATGAACACAGAATTCATTAGGTACATGAAATATGCTTGTTGGGGACCTTCGGCATCCGAAGGTCCTCAAAAACAGGTTTAATAGTGTTTCTGGAGTATAATGTGTGAACAGGTATCTTCGGACTCAAGTCAGGCATCACAGTAGACCAGAATAATACGAAGGTTGGTGAAGCGCCGAAGGTGTAAGCAGGAAAGCTTCGGTGTGACAGCAGCAGGTGAAACCGACTTAAAGATGAAAAGGCTATTTAGACCTTGACAGATTACTATAGAATTATTATCGAGTGTAAAGGGCATTAATGTAATTTTGCACGGGCTGCGTCCCGCGCCTATAAATAGGTGAACAGTACTCCCGTACTGTTCACGCTGACTTGGCATTCGCTTTTTGCGTCACGCTTGTACTGTCATCTCCTTCCAATTGAAGGTACACTTGTAATTCAATGATATTTCTGTTTATGCCTGATAATAATATACAATTGTTCATGTTGTCTTTTATATTCTTTATATTTCATCCTTCGTCATTGTTTGATGAATTTATGAAGGTACGTCCTTCATAACCTTCGTCCGTGAACCATTATATCCTAAGGGAAATAATGCTTCGGAGGACAAAGGACTTTAACGATTAACATTTTCTATGTTGCCTTGTTCTTAACTCATAGCACTTGAGAACAAGTCCCCAACATTGGCGCCCACCTCCGGTGAACTCACTTCCACTCTGAGTTTTTTGAACACCTTCGGCGATCATAAACCTTCGTTATGGCGCCGAAGAAGGCTTTAGCGACTGGGGCTGCAGCTCTGCAACCACTGGACCACAATCAGGAGACAGTCTCCCTGCGGGAGGCCCGAAGCCAGAAAAGGAAGGCTGTCTGCCCGACACCACCAGAGGACGAGATAGATCAAGAAATCAGAGATATGGAGATGCTTCATCAACAAGTACAGAGGAAGAAAGAAAAGATGGCCAGGCTAGCTGAACTGCAGAGGCAGATAGACGAAGCCTCTGAAGAAGTTCGTCATCTTGCTCAGGATGAGCAACACCGAAGGCCTCAGCACCAAGACCTTCATCAGGAGGGTTTTCCCAACGAAGATGACTGGTATGACAATTTCCATCATGGGAATTTTGTTTTTGATGATGCTTCTCCTCTGTCCGCTGAGCTGCAGGCTACACCTTGGCCTCCGTCCTACAAGCCGCCTCAGCTTCCCGTATTCGATGGCCACTCAGACCCGAAGCAGTTTTTGATGAGCTACGAAGCAACAGTATCTTCGTATGGTGGCAATGCTTCAGTCATGGCCAAATCTTTCGTTATGGCTGTCAGAAGTGTTGCTCAAACCTGGTATTCCTCCCTTCGACCAGGAACGATCACTTCATGGCAGAAGCTGAAGGACTTGTTGTTAACTAGCTTTCAAGGATTTCAGACGAAGCCGGTCACTGCTCAGGCTCTGTTCCAGTGCACCCAGGATCACGAAGAATACCTTCAGGCGTTTGTCCGAAGGTTCTTGCGTTTGAGGGCACAGGCACCAACGGTGCCCAATGAAATTGTCATCGAGGCCATGATCAAGGGGCTTCGGCCAGGACCGTCAGCTCAGTACTTCGCCAGAAAGCCTCCTCAAACTTTGGAGAAGCTGCTCCAGAAGATGGACGAGTACATTCGGGCCGATAATGATTTTCGCCAAAGAAGGGAGGAGGCTTTCAGGTTTTCTGAAATGACCAGGGGCTTCGGAGGAAAGTTCTACCCGAGGCACGTGAGATCAATTCATAACTCTACGCAAAATGATGATAGAGGAAGCCAACAGCAAAGGCCACAATGCTCCTCACAGGCTTCGGGGCAACAGCAAAGCTCCTTCCGACCACCAGCTCCAAGAGGCAGAGGCGCCAGGGGCTTTGGAGGAAGATTTGGCGATCAACCGAGAAGAATCTTTTGCTTATTCTGCGGTGAGAACAAAGGCCATACTACCAGGATGTGCCATGTTACTATTCAGAAGCAAAAGGAAATAGCTGAAGCCGCAGCACAACAAGCTCAGCCGAAGCAGGTCATGCACACAGCTTCGTATCATTCGCCCTACATCCTAGAATATGTGGGCAATCATCCTACAGTTTCTGTTGCTTCGGCGAGTCAGCCTCAAGCTTCCTGGCAACAGCCTCCGCCTCCACCTCCGTTGCAACAAGGCCAGTAGCCAGAAGGGAGCCAGTATGCTCCACACCAGAGGGACTTCAGAGAGCAGTCCGAAGGTTGCTCAGTTCAATAACTTCGGAACGAAGGTTGCTCAGGGCTATAGAACACCCTTCGTCTTCAGCATCTTTCTGTGCCCTGAGGGCATTGCTAAGTATCAGGCCCTGCAAAGAGAAATATGTGTGCGTCAATAGGTTTAAACAAACGAAAAATTTTGGACTCAACAAAAAATACAAGGATTTCATTTTTCGCACCTTTAAACTATTGTAGGCCAGGCTGTCGGCCAGATCGTTCTTCGACAGCACCGAGAGCCCGTCTTCTAAAGTTGGAAATCCGAAGCTCTTGCTCATCTCCCGACAGACAGAAATCTCCTTGCTGTCGGGAAGACAATACAAGAAGTCTTCTTCTCCACTGCCATTGAATATTAACGCCCCCTTTGGATATTTCAGTTTTTGGGCGTAGTGCTGGGCCTCTCGCTCTTCTTTTTCTGATAGTTTTTTCCCCGAAGCATGACGAACAATATAATCACGAACTTTGGGGGATGCTTCGGGGGCAATAACACCGGTTTCTTCAACAAAAGTTGGCTTTGTTATTTTTTCCGCCTCACTTTCCAAGGGTTTTATCTTTGCGGGCTCTGAGGGCCCAGCTTCGGCTTCAGTCTCTTGCTCTGGAGCTTTAGAACCAGAAATTTCAGTTGTTGTTTCAGGAATGACAGCAGCCTTCTTCGGAGGTGTGCTTGAAGATTTGATCGTTTCCAGTACATCTAGCACATTAGCCATTCTCTTTCTTTTCGGAGTCACTGCTGGCATTTTTTGATTCTTTACTGTCTCAATGTTTGCTGCAGGACTCAAAACTTCTGATGTTTTGGAGCCCTCAGTTGCTTCCTTTACCTCTTCCATTTTTTCTGTGGACGGCGCTTCGGCCTTCTTTTTCGTTTCTGATAACAAAATCTTTGATTGTTCCAATTCTATCTTTGTTGGCACTTCGGCCGTTTCTGCGACTTCTGGCAGCAAAGTTGGCTCGGTTGGTTTTTCAGCTTCGGTGGCCAAAGAAGTTTCTCCGGTAAACTCAGGCACCGAAGCTGGTTCAATATAGCGCGGCCGATGTGTGAGGACCTTTATCTTCTTTCTTTTCGGTTCTGGCTCGCTAGGAGCAATTGCAGCTTCTTCTTTTGCAGAGGTTGTGTTTTTTCTTTTCTGTCTTCGAATGGGATAGCAATAGTCAGGGTAGACAAACCCGATTGCATCAAATACCCGATTCAGCCTCTTCTTTTTTCGGCCTCCGAAGGCTGCTGACATTGCAGTGTCTTCGGCCTTCGAATAAGCCCCAAGCAGTTCACCACTTAAATTTTCAATACTTTTTAACCAGTCATCATCTGGCTCAACGAATTTATCTCCAAATTTAAAAGTGTTCTTCAACCTGATAAGTCCACCTTCGTCGGCCTCTTTTACGGTTTCTTGTGGCATTTCCCATTTCTCCGCGAGCGGCCATACCCTGAAGGCAATATGCTCTTGTACTAAGTCTCTCGTTCCAATAAAAGAACAGACTGCGCCGAAGGCCCTCTGGCATTCTTCGGCAGCTTCATTCATTTCAACCTTCGGCCTCCGAAGGCCGAAGCTTTGCCAAATAGGGCGCATAATTATACCTTTGATATCTTCTCGTATTGTCAGATCATTCTTCACATAGAACCATTCTGTCATCCAGTCTCCGGGCCATCTCTTCCGAAAGGTTGGCATGGGGCAGCTTGACCCGGACCGAGAAACGAAACTGTAGCAGCCAAAATTGTTGTGATACTGTTCCTTACCCCAAGGTTTTGTTTCATATGAAAATTCATGTATATTGCAGAAGCTTTTTGCGTCAGGCTTCAGACCTTGGCTTCTCACGGCCCACACGAAGATATTCAGCTTTATAATTGCCTCGGGGGTAAGTTGATGGAGATAGATTTCGAATATTTTCAGCACCTCCACAACGAAGCTGCTCAAAGGAAATCGCAGTCCAGCTTTCAAAAAGCTTCGGTACACTACGACTTCATTCTCTTCAGGGTGTGGGCAAGTTTTTTCCCCTTCGTCGGCCCTCACAATGGACAAATCCCGAAAATACCTTCCTCTCATGTTGATAAGATGATTCTCTTTGATAGTTGATTTACCATAAACTGAATGGCTTGGTCGCCATGGACGATCTTCGGAGTCTTCACCACCACTGTCCACATCATAGCTGTCACTGTCACCAGTATCCTCAGACAAACCTTCCAGAATCTCCTTGGTGATTTTTTCTGTGTTGGTCTTTGACATCGCTATAAGAAACCCCAAATTTTTCTCTTCGTCGAGGCTCAGCTTCGTCTCAGCAGCAGTCTTCTTATCTTCGGACATCATCGGAGACACTAAAAAATTATTTTCAAAGCCGAAGCTTCAAAACTAAAAGCTTAGCAAATCGTAGTGCACAAGAGCTAAAAATAGAGTGAGCGGGAGCAGTTGGCCAGAGAGCGTGTCAAATGCGTTTGCGGTATGGCCGTATTTATACGCCAAGTACGTTGAAAATTGAAAGACCCCGCTTGTCAGTGAATGTTGCTATTCTAGCAAAGGGAAGGTGTTTTTTCGGACCTTCGGCGTAAAGCCTTCGTCCAGGTCGCAATCTAAATTTATTATTTTGAACAAATTAATATTGCGAGGGGCTACTGTTGGGGACCTTCGGCATCCGAAGGTCCTCAAAAACAGGTTTAATAGTGTTTCTGGAGTATAATGTGTGAACAGGTATCTTCGGACTCAAGTCAGGCATCACAGTAGACCAGAATAATACGAAGGTTGGTGAAGCGCCGAAGGTGTAAGCAGGAAAGCTTCGGTGTGACAGCAGCAGGTGAAACCGACTTAAAGATGAAAAGGCTATTTAGACCTTGACAGATTACTATAGAATTATTATCGAGTGTAAAGGGCATTAATGTAATTTTGCACGGGCTGCGTCCCGCGCCTATAAATAGGTGAACAGTACTCCCGTACTGTTCACGCTGACTTGGCATTCGCTTTTTGCGTCACGCTTGTACTGTCATCTCCTTCCAATTGAAGGTACACTTGTAATTCAATGATATTTCTGTTTATGCCTGATAATAATATACAATTGTTCATGTTGTCTTTTATATTCTTTATATTTCATCCTTCGTCATTGTTTGATGAATTTATGAAGGTACGTCCTTCATAACCTTCGTCCGTGAACCATTATATCCTAAGGGAAATAATGCTTCGGAGGACGAAGGACTTTAACGATTAACATTTTCTATGTTGCCTTGTTCTTAACTCATAGCACATCAAAAGGCTTGTTGCTGTCGGGTTACGCTAACACCGGTGCGGTGGTCAGATGTTGCCTCAATGCATGGAAGGCATCTTCGCACTTCTGACCCCAAACAAACTTGGCTTCTTTCTTCAACAGCTCAGTTATGGGCTTCACAATTCGAGAGAAATCCAGAATGAATCTTCGGTAATAACCAGCTAATCCCAGAAAACTCCAAATCTAACGGACAGACGTTGGTGGCTTCCAGTTCATCACCTCTTGCACCTTATCAGGATCAACAGCTATGCCTGCCTGAGAGATAGTGTGATCCAAGAATTTGATCTCCTTTAGCCAAAAATCACATTTTGACAACTTGGCATAAAGGTGGTGCTCTCGCAGACGTTGAAGCACTACATGCAAATGTCCGACATGTTCTTCTTCGTTCTTTGAGTACACCAAGATATCATCGATGAAAACTACTACAAATTTGTCCAATTCAGGCATGAACACAGAATTCATTAGGTACATGAAATATGCTGGTGCATTAGTCAGCCCGAAGGACATCACCAAGAATTCATATAGCCTGTATCTGGTTGAGAAATCCGTCTTCGGAATATCGCTGGCTCGTATCTTGATCTGATGGTAGCCGTAGCGAAGGTCTATCTTGGAAAACAATTTGGCTCCGACCAACTGGTCAAAAAGAACATCAATACGAGGCAAAGGATACTTATTCTTCATAGTCACCGCATTAAGATGGCGGTAATCTACACACAGCCTCAAGCTTTTATCTTTCTTTTTACAAACAGGGCTGGACATCCCCAAGGCGAAGTACTTGGGCGAATGAAACCTTTGTCCAGCAACTCTTGCAATTGCTTCTTCAATTCTACCAACTCGGCGGGTGGCATCCGGTAAGGCCTCTTGGAAATCGGTGTCGTTCCCTGTTGCAACTGGATGGCGAATTCAATATCCCGGTCTGGTGGCATTCCTGGCAATTCATCAGGAAAGACATCTGCATACTCAAAGACCACTGGAATCTTCTTTAGAGGTAACTCCATCATAGAAAATGCACATGACTGAGTAGAACCTTGACTGGCCAGAATTAAGGTGAAACTCCCACAGAACGGGGAATTGATTTCCACGATGTGGCTAGCTACATCAAGCACTATTTGGTGCAGGGTCATCCAATTAGTGCCCAGAATGATATCCACATTTTCCAAACCCAAAACAAGAAGGGTGGTTTTGATAATGTGGCTTCCTAGTTGAATAGGCACACTTCGGATTAATTGGTTGGTTGCAATTTTACCCCTAGGTGTGGCTATCATAAATGACCCTTTTGTATGGCAGAAGGGCAATTGGCATTTAGCACTGAACTTCTAGCTAATGAAACTATGGGATGCACCAGAATCAAACAGAATTAAAGCAGGTTGATTAAAAACTGAAAAGGTACCAGTCATGATGGGGGCTCTCTCAGGTAACTCCTCTAGAGTAGTGAAGTTAAGCTTCCCTTGTCTGACTTGCACCTTCTGCTTCCTTCCCTTCTGTTGATTTGGTGCTGGCATCTGCCTCTGCTGATTTCTTGGGCAATTTTTGGCATAGTGGCCCACATTGCCACAAGTGAAGCACTTGTTCCCATTGCCCTTGCGGAACTGCTGCTGCTGCGGAGGCTGATTGTTCCTTGGGGCGGGAGCTGGGAAGCGGTTGGGTGCCGGCTGCTGCTGCTGCTGAGGTGGCCTGATCACCCATCTGCCTGATGCTGCTGAAATCCCCTGCTCTGATTGTGAGAAACAATCTTGAACCTCTGGGCCTGAGCGTATGGTGCTGCCATTGGTTCCTTTCTCTTCTTCTCTGCCTGGTGAGCTACATTACAATCCTCCTGGGAGATGGCCAGGTTCACCAACTCATTGAAGCTATCAGCCCGGACAGTGTTGAGTCGTTCCCGCAGCTTGGTGTTGAGACCCCTGCGGAAGCGGTCTCTCTTCTTTTCATCAGAATCAGCATGGTAACCTTCATACTGGCACAGGTCGTTGAAGGCCTGAGCATACTGCAATACCATGTGGGTTCCTTGATTAAGTGCCAGAAACTCATTCAGCTTGCGGTCAAGAATTCCAGCTAGGATGTGGTGCCCTCTGAAAGCAGTCTTGAATTCCTCCCAAGACACCTCATGATCAGCGGGGAGCATAGCACGGAAGTGGTCCCACCAAGTCGGAGCAGGGCCACGAAGCTGCTGCGCGGCGAAGCAAACCTTGGCATCATCAGGGCAGTCTCCCGTGAGGAGGGGAAACTTGGACTCAATGACGCGAAGCCACACGTCTACATCCAATGGATCCTCTACCTTGGTGAACAAGGGCGGCTGCGTACTCATGAACTCCTAGTAGGTTGCCGCTGCAGGAGGTCGCTCATGCTGGCCTCCACCATGCTGCTGGGGGTGGGGCTGGCGCTGCAAGAGCTGTCACAGAATCTCATTTTGCTGGGTCATCAGCTCCTGCACTGTGGGAGCTCGAGGAGGTGGCGGGGGTACTTGCTCGTTATGCCCGCGACGCTGCCTAGCTACCATCTGAAAACATGAATTGTTGCCAATGTTATCCCAACTCACAATTTCGAACGACATGCTATTATCTCATATGGAAGGAAAAATGCCATTATCATAATATTAGGTTCGAAATGAAGATAACGTGGTTACAAGCATCCCACAGATTTTGAAAGTTCACAAGGGTTACATCAATTAGGCGAAAGTACCCGTAAGCCTAGTCCCAAAATCTGACATTAACTAAGCTCGCACAGGTTTCTATCCACCTAAAGCGTCAAAGTGACTGATCAACCCTGAGTGGTGGAAGCGACACTTGATGCGGGTGAAGGGGGCATCACGGAGGTAGTCCCATTGGCACCAGGGGCTGGTCCTAACTCCTCGGGAGTCTCTTCTCCCTCGCTTCCAGCCTCATTAGCCTCCATCTCCAAGTGGTGCATGTCCAGGTGGTCATTTGCTTCTTCGAGTTCTCGCTGCACATCATGGAGTTGGTTCTCCAAGACATCAATAGTGTTGTCTCGGATCTCCACCTGCTGCTCCAAGGCGGTAATGTGCTGGCTCAGCCTTTCCACCTGCAAATCCTTCTCTACCAACTTGGAGGACAAGTCGACCACAAAGTCTTCTCGGCTGTCGAGGATGAGCTTGGTGGTTTGAGCGGTGTTAGCAAGGTGTGCCATAGAGTTGCTCTGCAGGGCCTGAAGGCGGTACAACGCACTCATGCACTGAACAGTGACCCTCCCAACCAAGTCAGGATACATTGCCCACACATCTTTCACGTGGCTCACGCGGTTACACCACATGGGGTCATCCTTCTTCTCAGCAGGGAAAAGTCCGAAGGGGTGCATCACCATCTCCAGGGGATGGTAGCCACATAAAGTCGTCAGAGTCTTCATGCACTACAACACTTATAGCCTTCTATGACGAATAGTTGATGACAATAGAGTAATTCGTCATTAGATCACCTTGTTTATGACGTTTTTCAGAAGATGGCTCAGTATAATGACGAAAATTTAACCTTCATCATTAAAACCGTCATAACATACTTTTAGCATCATATTTGTGACAATATTCTATGATAATATAGGAATTGTCATAAGAATCTATTGTTATAATCTTTTTACATTATAATTATGACGCTATTGCATCACACTGTGTATACGTCATAGACATATGATGTATTTTGTTTTAAAAATACTATTATCCATGTTAGTACACGTGACACACCATTAAAAATATATACTTTTTTAAAAAAATACAATTTTTAAAAACATTTTGATATGACCTTTACTACATGCAGTTGTATATGTGCGCGTGTATATTACCCTATCACTTTGTTAAAATTTGAAACAAAATATGAATTTAATTGATAAAACCTTGCTGTGAAATACTTTCAATTGTAAGATGTGATTTGGTACCATCTAAAAAATCCATCGTGTGACAACAAAAATATTGGCGCCATGAAAGCAGCCCTGTACACCACGTCCAATTAAGTTGAGTCACAACCATATGGAACTCACCATACGTAGGCTCCACTTACAATCATATACCATAAAAAATAGAATCAGGGGCAGGGGCAAATTAAGACCCGGGGCCACATGGACATAGCCCAAAAAATACGTGCCATGACATAGCCCAATTTTTTATCCATAGACGTTTTCGGCCCACAAAATCTAGATAACTGGCTCAAAAAAATCTGGCTTCAAGCCCTAGCGCTCGCCGCTCGTGTCCTCCACTCCTGACGGCTGCTCCCTCACATGAGTACACGATGTCGCAACCTAAACCTGGCTGCTCCGTGTCCGTGCTCCCTCAATCAATCCCGGCGGCTGGAGGCGCCTGGCGCGAGCCACCCCGGTTGGTGGTGGTGGTGAATCCTTCACTTGCCTGTGGCCTTCACGCTTCACGGATCCGACGTGGCGGACCGCAGTCTGCACGGATCTGCGTCGTGCCGTCGTCCACCCCTCGCCGACTTGTCGAGCGCCGACAGTTCCACTTCCACACCTCCACGGCGGCGCCACAGTGACTCCAGTGCTCGATCGCCCCTGCACGGCTGCACGTGATCAGTCGACCACGTGTCTGGCACCTTCAGCCCTCCAACGCCCATCGGCCACTGCGGCCAACAATGTCGCCTGCCGCGTCGGGTTCCTGTCTCTTCTCCCTGCTCCGAATCCGCCCCTGTTCTAGTTACCTTTTTTGCTTGTCCTTTTTCTGGCATTCTATGGTTTAGCGTGCAGTACGTGGGCGCACGGATGCCGAGTAGGCGCGCGGCCGCGGCTGTGCGTTGGTGGGACAGCTGGAGCGAGGCTGTCGACTACATTTCAGTGCTGATACAACATCAGTAGGACTGTTTGCTGCTTCTCTCTCTGTCAGTTTGTCTCAGCTAGTGTTGTTGATATTAGCATGTTTACGTCGAGATTGTTGGTGAATCAGGCTTACACTATACTAACCACATAATTAATCATAATGGATGACGAAAGCACATGAAGGAATTTAACACCGACAAAAATCCTGATGACCATAATATAGTTTACTGTTTGTAGATTACAGAAAGAGTAAACCTGCAGATAGAGATATCAGCAGAGCATTCACCAGTCATAGCATGAGCTGATTTCAGAAACCATTACTTGAGCCATGACGCATCCCACATGGGCTCAATGGACCAAATTCAGTTTGTGCAGTTCTCCCTCTATCTCATGGAAGATGCATGTTAAAACATGATACATTAGAAACTAATAATAGTGGTAGAGTTTCTGCCAAGTAGTCAATTTTCTTATGCTGGAGAAATGTGGTTAGAAGGGGCATACCATTGGAAAGAGAAATATCCAAGACCGTAGATGTTAGCTAGCTAATACCATGTGTTGATGGATAACATATAAGAATTATTAATCTGCTCATCTGGTGTAATTCTCTTTTGTATTCATGGCTTTAGAATTCTCTAGTGTAATTCTCTTTTGTTCGCACCTTAGATGTTAGCTAGCTAAGAAGCTTGTTTATCTTATCAATATTTTTTGTATCGATGGCTTCTAGTGGTTTAATACTAATATTATCTTAATACTAACGTATTGCTCTATTTTAGATATTACTATGATTGGTATATTTGCTCTTTTATAGATGAGCAACTCATCCCTCACTGTGTTGTTTCATGGTGGTTGTTCTTGCAGAAGACTGTCAAGTTTTGGATTTTCAGGGTCCCTTTCAGGTGACATCCAGTCTCTATCCGAATTGCAGACCTTGTATGAAATATTTCATCTTTTACACTTTGATTTGATTTGAGTCCCCAAACAAGCACATCGATTGTAATTTTAACATTTTTTCAGGCATGTGAGGTGATTGCCACCTATATTTGGTAGGGATTTCTCCTACAACATGGACTTGGGTGGTCCTCTTCCTGCATCCATTGGTTTATCGTAGCAGAAACTTTTGACAATCTTATCATCGATACAGTGGTCATCTCTCTGTTTACTATTTTTAGAATGACAAATACACAATTACCATGGGGCTGTTTGGTTCCTAGCCATAGTTTAGATAAGTGTGATAAGTAAAAAGGCACGTCTAGAAAACTTTTTAGAGCCATACTTTACTATATCTAAAAATATTACTTTTTACACTTTGACATATGAGAAGTGATCTTGTTTAATTTTAGTTGACAACTAAACGCTTACAACTTATTAAAATATAATATATTAAATTTAGTTGTTACTAGCTTCTTTCATCATCCAACTGTAGCACTTTCATTTTGTGTTAGTCCAATTACATCATATGGTGTATGTATATTTGGTCAATATTATTTTCTGAGTCCTAAATCTACTATCACATTTCTCATAAAAGTGTTCTTTCACCAGTTGATACTCGTATACTTATTTATGTATTCTAAAGTCATTGATAGGTAAAGCATAGGTCACATACTGTTTCTTTCTCATATCTTTTGCACTCCATTCTGTTTTAACCATTGACTTTTATGTTTACCTCATTGCAACCTTTTCAGGCACTTCCTATATTTTTTGATAGAATGTTTCATCTTGTTCTTGTTGTAATTATGTTAGTGACATTTGTTCTTGCTTTTGGAGAGGTATTCATTTGATGTACAAAATTTACTATTTGCTCATTGTTTCGTTTGACTGATAGTGATTGTGTGGTCATCTCCTTCCTCGTACTCTTCTCAGGGATCATGTTTGGGCTTACAATGGGGCTCGTGTCGCTTGGCCTCGTCGAGCTGGAGATCCTCTAATGTAGCGGCACAGGCATCTCAGGAGACCATTGATAGTATGAAGAGGTCGATGGAAGAAAATAACAACCTCCTTCATCAACTATTAAGCTTCAATCATGGCCATTGTCTCCATCTTAAGTCTGCCTGACCGCTATAGGACCTGCAGCCGTATTAGTTCTAGATGTGAAGTTATACTATCATTTTCAATTATTCTTAATGTTTAATACTTTGAGATGAAGTTATAGGATTTGCTTTGGATTTTAAGTTAAAGGATTTGTATATATATGTTTTGAAGTTATATGATTCTCTGATGGATGAAATATTTGTGTTCAACATATTCATATGATATTTTGGTTGTGATGTGTAATATTCCATGATGATATGAATTCATATGATGTGTTTCATCTGATGGTGATTATATCTGTCACAAATGTTTTGCCGCATCACTTTCCATGTCATCACATTTTATGATGCAAATATTCATCACAAATGCATTGCCACATCAGCAGCCATCGTCTCCCAATTTATGACGAATTTTTTCGTCACAACAATTTTGCCACGTTATCTGCCATATGGCTTGCCACATGATTAAATCTGATAAATGTTTTTATCATAAAGGTTTTGCCACGTCGTCAACATTAGCCACGTGGCAATGCATGGTAGTACGAACCGTAACATTTTAAGAGAGACTTATGACAAAATAGAGTGTCATAGATTTAGTGACGAATCTGATGCGCGTCATAAAATCTATGACAATTTTTTGATGATTGTCATTATAGTCTATTTAACACGCACCTTCTGTGACAATGACCTTTTCGTCACAGTGGCGTCACTAAAATACAACATGTGACAAATAAACGCTAGTTAGTGACATATTCACAATGTCATAGAAGGCCTAAAAGGTTGTAGTGATGGCTGCCGCTTTAGTGGTGTCGTCCGCCCTGAATCCTATCGTCTCGGAGTCAAGAGAACGCCAACCCGGCTGAAGGGGATGAGCCTCCAAGGTCAGCCAGACTCGGCAACGAGGTACCCGATGCTCCTCATACAACTGCACCGTGTACAAAGGGGGTGTAGGGTAACCAGCGGAGTTAAGCACTTCCCACAAGATGGAAGGAAAACCATCGTGAGAGAGGAAGTCAGAGCTGAAACGAGTGTCTCCTCCGCTAGCGGGGGTGGGTGAATTCATCTGCGGAAGGGTATCAGATGTAAAGATTATGGTGGAAGGAAGAAAAAAAATAAAAAGCCTGGATGGTTTGAGAAGAAGCGGGTTAGCTCGAATTTTTACTTCTTTAATTCTTAATCCTTCAAATTTTATAATGCATGCATGCTGAAAAGAATAACGGCTCCTCTCCGAAATAAGGGTGCTCCTAAGACATCCTTTGAAAAAAAATCTAAGTACTAGCCCACAGGGCCTACTTACTTAGCCACATATTTCTCCCTCTATCCCTAAGGCCTTTCGTCCTAGGTCTAGCGTTCTAGTCCTGACGATTCTTATCAGTTTCTAAGAAAGTTTTAGATTTTGAAAATTGGTATTCATGGTTTATTGTCCTTCTCTGTGGTGGTATTTGCTCTGATACTAACTGTGGCAGAACCGCCTAAATTATTCTAGCTTAAGTGCCTAAGTCACGCTTCAGGGGCCGTAACACACTTAAATCAGAATAACCCGTCAGTCCCTCAGATGTAGTCTGATAAAGCCACTTAACCAGGATCAAATACCACAACCTCACACGAAGGTGAGTCACAGAAGAAATACAATAAAACAGGAAGACCTCAAATTAAAGTACTGAATTATTACATAGATTAGAGTTTTCAAGTAGGAGAATAAAAGTTCACAAAATGAAATGCAACGGATAATCGATAACGTCGAAAACGAGGAATCGAGCAAGGCCTAGCCCACTACTCCTCGTGCTCCTCTCCTGCTGGAGTAGCATCCCACTCGACCGTCAAAAAAGGTGACAGGGTGGTAGGCCAATTCACACTATCAACCATGTCCTGAAGCGTACCTGCAAAATTATGCCACAAGCAAGGCTGAGTATACTAATACTCAGCTAGACTTACCCGGTGTGAGGAAACTACTCCTCTACCTCTAGACCATGCAGTTGTTTGGCTGAGTGGGTTTGGTTAGCCAAAAGCACTAGCTGTATCTAAAATCAAGTTTTAGCTTTTCAATTTCTAGTCTCATTAGGTTAGCTAAGTTTGCTCTTTCTAAGCATACATGGTAACAAGCACTTAGTACAATCAACAAGTTATCTCATGTAAACCTCATTTCACTTCTTACTCAATGTAGTACAAGGGGTCAAGCAGTCTCATTAGCTGCGAGAAGCAGACAATTCGAATCGAGTTTTTATCCTTGCAAGGTAAACCTAAACACATGACATGTCAGGGCACTCCGTCCCCACACATGTCAACCACCCCCATCGATTCCCCGTTCGCGGCCAGGGCTCACCGCCTTGGCATACAATGCTCCACTGACCCCGGCTGCGGCCGTGCAGTGACCGCACTTGTACCCACCATAGCTAGCATGGGAGACCCAGTCTCAGGACAAGTGAGGGATAAATTCCGCGCCCGGCTTCACTCAGGTACTAGATTACCGGTTACCATATTTCCTGACATGTGCTTAGTACGTTCAAAAGTTTGACTCAGGTATCCACACATTAATCCTTAATTCCTTTTTCCCGTCTTATGGACAAGACATCCTCCCTGGATCCAAGTCCATAGACCAACATATATCCCGTTATCAAGATGAATACAATCAATTCCTGACCTCGCGCGAGTGCTAGAAAAATCACTCGACTTCTACCGAGATCCTGAATAGCAAAGCAGCTACTCGACCTAGCATACTAGTATCCATCTCAAAAGGAATCCTAAGTTCATGCAACTAGAGGTTTCAAGCAACTCCTACACTTAAGTGCACAATACAATCCTACAAGCATTAAGTGTAGTAAAGTAGCATATATAAATACGGTTATGCATAAAAATTGGGGCTTGCCTTCAATAGCTGGGGCTGCGGGGAGATCCTCGATGGCAGCCTCGAGAGCTTGCTCCTGGTCTTCCTCTTGGATAGTTCCTTGCTCGAGGATGAGCACGTACTCTCCGTCAGCTAGATTACAATCTAACGAATGCAATGAGTAAGATACATGCATGATATGATATGTGCTTTAGCAATTAAACTTCGATGGTGAAAGATCCACTTAAATCAGATAGAGTTTAACCTTGCTATTAAAGATTCTTGGTGGTATACTTAGTAATTTAGATCACACTCAGTTAAGCTAAGTGGTCAGTTCATTTTGGTGTTCCACTGAATTCTTTTAAAGGTCTTAGTGAGAAATTGCCCAGATTTCTAGTTGAACTAATTGGGGCGAGGTTTATCTTTCATATTCTTTCCCTCTATTCTTTTATGTTTTTAGAGTGGGTTTGAACTACAAGTTGTCTTAATAAATTTCCAAAAATCCTGCAAAAATTACAGGGGCTTCTTACTGATGTATAATTCTCTGTCCTAACATTTGGGGCTCAAAAAGTGAATAGTTCTTTCTGGACAAAATTATCAAATATTAGGGTAGAAGACGTGTTTTAAACTACAGCTACCTTTTAACAGTAGGTTATTCTCTAAGACTTATTTTTGCTGGCATTTAGATGTTATGACATGACTTTGTACAAACTTTTAGCCATTAATACTTATTAGTTATTTTGCTATGATTTTCTAAATTTCTAGCCAAAGGGGTGCTTTCTACTACCACTATATTTGAAAATATCAAACAACAGATTTCTGATTTTTCCTAGCTTCTTCTTGTGCAAGAGAAATCATTCTGAAGTTTGGCATCTTTTTGCTTAAGGGAAAGGTGGTAGGAATTATTTGGATTAAATGACCTTTTTCATGAAGTATTGGCAATGGCATTATTTTGCAGCTTCCAATTGGGTTTTGCTTTTTTCTCTGGTGGCCTATCTCATTATTGATCTAGCAAAAAAAATTTGCCCATTATTGCACCATTTTTGGGTTGCTCATGATTAAATTGAAATATGACCCATTATCAAGTTCTATTTGTTTACCCTACCTAAAATGATGGGCTGAGGTGTTTATCATTTTTGTAGTGGAGTTCTAGTGGTTACAAGTCCACTGGATTTTTATAACTAATTTTGAAATTGTTTTTATAATTCTAATAATTGTTTTTCTGGTTTGATTAATGCCTAATAAGACATTTCACTTTGATTCTGTTCTGGACTAGAGGTCCCTTTATGTTTCCTAGGTTCTATGTGACTCAAGTAGGCTAGGAAAAATAATTGCACTCATTGTTCATTATTTTTTTAATGTCTTTCTGATTTTCCTAAGTTTTGGGCAAAAAATGGCTTTTAATAGATATCCCTACTTAAATTTTCAATACTGGGGTTCTCACTATTTTTAAACAGTGCTTAAATGGGGTTTGAACATCTACAAATTTTCTTAGGTTCATCACAGAAGCATAACAAATTTTCTTTCTTTTAACAAGGTTTGGTTAGTTTCTGTAATTAATTTCAAACTCTAAACTTTAAAACAGAAAGCATAGGGTTCAGTATTTTTAATTGGTAGTCCAAAATATTTAGAATCCAGCAAAATTGGTTTGACAATTTTTGGTTAAATAATTCTCAAGTTATGAATTTCCTAAGTTCTCTGTTCATTAAAAAGATTAAACAGAAATGATTAAATGGAAGACGACTTTGCATTGGGGTCCCTGGCGGGTGTTTTCAAAATTCCTTACAGACTAGTCCTTGGGTTACTATTCCAATGTGTCGCTGACACCTCAGAAAACCCCCTAGGGTTCCTCTAAACCTAACCCGAGGTCCTTCCCCCAAATTAAACAGTTCCCGCAGCGGAGAAAATGGCGGAGGGGCTTACCGGTGGCGAGACTGCTCCGGTGAGGTGACCGAGGGTGTAGGGGTGGTCTTGAGGGTCACGGCGATGTGCGGGTCGCCGTCGGGGATGGTCGGAGTCGGCCGGTCCACGTGCGCAGGCGGGGGAGCTCGTCGACGGCGAGGAGTCCGGCCTATCTAGGGCACAATTGACCAATCAAACGGGTCAGAGAGCTTCACCAGGGATCAAGGAAGGTGTGTGTGCGAGGAATTGAAGAACGACTCACCGAATTGCTTGGTCTACGCGCGCAGGTGGGCGGCCGAAGTCCGGCGAGGACGATCTTGGTTCTCCGGTGAAGTTCTGCCGGGTCCGAGAGCTTGGGAAGCTTCACAAGCTCTTAGCGAAGCTAACCAAGCGGATGGCGCGGCTTAAAAGTGACTAGAGTGGGCTGGTCGCGGTGGCCGAGGCTCGGGTGGCAATGGCGGGCGGAAGAGAGCTCGTCGAAGCTAAGGAGGGGCGTCTGGCCGGCGAAGGTGAGCACGGGGTAGGGTAAGGCGCGCCCGGGAAGGCTTTATAGGCGCGGGTGGGCACGACCAAGGGCGAGGCTCTGACAAGCGCTCGGGGTGTGCACGGGCGAACGCCAATGCGCGCCCTAGCGCTCTGGGTGTGCATGGTGGCGAGTGAATTCATCTCCGATGTCGGGACCTCGCCATAGATCCGCCGTGTGTCATGGGCAGCCGCGATTTTCGCCTCAAATGCTGGTAATGACCTTCTCAATCAATTCATTTTCCCATGTAGACCGTTTAGGATCGATTGGATTTAGGAACTAGGTGCTTGTGTGTCGGCATGGCCGACTCCGGCAGGGCGTCGTCGTGCGCAGTCACGACGCTGAGGGTGTTCCATATCCGAAGATTGAAGACATGCGCAAAGCGTTGATCTCGCAGCGCTCGGCTAGGATTAGATCGCTGAGTACCGCTTCAGCGTGGGATCTGTGACCGTTGGATCATTTATCGACATGTAGGATTAGATCTCGTTCAAAAGTGACCTGGACCATTGATCTATTATCCAATGGTCCTCGTTGCTCACCAGTATATAGTGCACCCAGATCCAATCTTTGTAGCTAGATCTAATCTGGACGGCTTAGAATGGGCGATGTAACACCCCAGGTGTTGCCCAAGGCCCTGGCTCAATGCATGCACCTATAGCCTATTATCACATGTGTTTAGATGGGAAGGAGGGGCACCAAAACGTTAGAAACCATGGCTTAATTAAGTAAGGATCATGAGAAAAAGGAATACCCTAGCTTTTCATGTATCTTCACCTATGAAACAGGTTCTAAAACCCTAGTTCCCCCTCTTAAGCCATTAAACCCCCAAGCCTTGGATTAGTGAGAAGGGGAAGCAAATGATCATTTCATGACTTAAAACACTTTACCAAAGTTGAAGTACATTAATATATCTACAAAATATAGTAAGTGAGGTATTACAAAAAGGTCCTACAAAAACCCCAAATCAGCCCCCAATTGGAGAGCACCCTAGAGCAATCCATTTTTTCTCTAAGTCAAAAATCAGCCTTAATCTAAAGATTAGAAGTGTTCACTTATTTGCTGGCACCAAAACCACATGGTCTAAATAACAAAAAGTAGCCAAACTACCCAAGATTCGCAAGTTTGGGTGCTCAGCAGGCGCAAGAACTTGGGCAGAATAACATGGCCACGTGTTCGACGCGCCCTGGCAACGCCAGAGCACGCCCCGACGCTCGGCCCCACGCGTGCCGCGCCGCGCTGCGCTAACCCAGCGGCTATAAAGCCAAACCCGGCCTCGACCGTACGCCCCCGCTCGCTCCCAACCCTGCCCGTGCACAAGTTCACCGCTGTCTGCCCCGCGCACGGCGTGCTAGCGGCCGCCCGAACCCCGACCATCACCGTCGATGATTCGCCCCTCGACGTGACCGCCAGGAGCTCCCAGACCTCACCCAGCCCTCCACCGGACCTCTCCTACCACTGGTAAGTCGCGCCGCCGTTTTTCCCTCTGCGGCTACTGTTCCTGCGAGGAGGGAGCTCGGTTAGGAAAGAGAAAACCCAGGGGGTTTTGGAAACGTCAGTGACTCTAGTGAATAGTTTCCATGGCGCGGATTTAAGGATTTGATTAAAAACAACCATAGGGGTCCCGGTGCAAACCTGTTTTTCATAAACCTTAAAGATTTATTCTTTTAAATAAGTAGGGAACTTGAAAAATTCATAACTTGAGTTTTATTCAACCAAATTTGGTCAAATTAATTTTTCTAGGTCCTTAATATTAGAAACTATTCAGGAAAAATAATAAACACCCTAACTTCTGCAATATTTTTAGAGTTTGGATTTAAACAAGTATACTGCCCAAACCTTAATAAACAAAGGAAAAATGGATAGACTTTTAGACTAGGGCTAAGAAAAATTGGACGGATACTTACCTAGCAGATGCATTGTTTAAAAATATTAAACTTCCTAGTATACTAGGATAAGAAGAATTAACCATTAAAACATGTATTGGCCCAAACCTTAAGAAAATGAAAAAGGGAATTTAAAATAAGAACCAGAGGGCAACCACATTTTTCCTAGCTTGCTTAGGTGATATAGTTCATAAGAAAATTATGTTGAACCCTCTGTTAGTACAAAAGAAATGCACCACATTTTATTTTATAAAAACAGTAAGAACTTAGAAAAATCATAGAAAAATAACCCTAAGGAGAAACTACCCCAATCATTGGGATAACTACTATTAGGCTACCATAAATCTAGGAAAAATACAAGTTCTGTTGTTTGATATTTTTCAAATGACAAGTTAGTTATAAGTGCCTTTTTGACATTAAACTTTAGAAAATCACAACTAAATAACCCTTAAGTCACTTTATGTGATTTTTGGCACAGAGACCTGTCATTACCCATAGATGTTGGCAAAAATAATTTTTAGTGCAGAACCGCCACCTAAATCAAAGTTGTAGTACAAAGTGACCATCCACCTTCACTTTTGTTATTTTTTCCTAGAGTGTATCCTAATTATTCTTAACCTCAAATTTGTAGAACACACTACAATGCTAAATATTAGTGGCCTTGTTGGACTCGATCCGAGGGACTGGCATTTTATTCCTATTTAAGTGTGGTTTTGCCTTCAAGGCGGGACTCGGACACTTAAGTTGGAATAATTCAGACGGTTCCGCCACAGCTGGTATCGGAGCTCGTACCACCTCAGAGAAATCAATAAACCATAATTTTTGACCTTTTTCAAAAGTAAAACTTGATTAGAAACCAAGTTAGATAGCTGTCAGGATGATACGGATAGACCTAGGATGTGAAGTCTTAGGATACTAGATGAGTAGTTAGGTGGCTAATGGAAAATGCCTTACAGGCTACTACGGTATAAATAGGGCATCCTGTACCCCATGTTTGATGTGAGGACGCTTAGGACGAGCATGCATGCATCCTTTTTCTTGTTTTGTCATCTTAGTAAAAGGTCATTATCAACGGTATGATACATAAATAAAGAAACATCATAACAAGATTTAAAAAGAAATCTATAGCGAAGATTTCAACTTAACCCTAGAAAAGCCAAGTCCGTAGAAGTTTTCTAGTCTTTTGCACTAGCTCCTTTTATTTTTGGGATTCTTTTCTTTTCGCTTACACTTGCCCTTGCACAGATGACTTCTCACGTACCCACGGACGGAGGGAACGCACAGTCCCACATAGACGGTCTTGCACGAGAGGACTTTCCCCGCATTTTGTGGGAGGTACTGCAGGGAGCAGGTTACTCTACGCCTCCCCAGTACGCGGTGCAGCTGTTCGAGGAGCACCGGGTACCTCGCTATAGGGTGAGGATGACCTGGGAACCTCATCCCCTACAGCCAGGCTGGCGTTCCTTGGACTCTGAGTCTTTCGGTTTCAGGGCCGATGATACTATTGAGTCCACGGCTCTACACGTGCTAACGACCTTCTGTGGATTTTACCCCTTGGAGCTGTCAACCCACCCCATTGGCTTGTTCCCTGCTAAAAAGGAGGACGACCCGATGTGGAAGGATCGGGTTGAGCACCCAAGGATGTGTGGGCTCTCTACCCTGGGCACACTGCTCACATGACGGTTCGTTGCATGAGTGCCCTGTATCTTCTGCAGGCCTTGCGAGGTGAGGTGATGTCCCAACTTATGGGCCTAGTGGAGTCTACCAAGATCACCCTGGATAACCGGGAGGACCTTGTTGTCAACTTGTCCACTGAACTAGTGGAGAAGGATCTCCAGGTGGAGCAAATGGCCAACCACATACAAGAGCTCAAGGATCAGGTGGAAGCCAGAGAGAATACCATTGAAGTTCTGGAAGATCAGATCCAGACCACCCAGCAACAGCTTAAGGAAGCCAACCAACATATGGATCTGCACCATCAAGAGATTGAGGACATGGAGGCAAAAGGGGCCGATGAGGATGTAGATATCGAGGGAGGCCAGGATCCGAAGCCCGCATCTAGCTTAGACACTGCTGGCTCAGGAAGACCACCTTCCTCCGAGTCTAGTGTTGCCTCGTTTTCTCATTAGATTCCAGTGTAAGGGTAGAAGTGTGCAGCAGTAGAACTCCTCGAAACTAGCTCAGCCTTTGCACCTTGGAGGTACTAGGCTAGAGAGTTGAGTATTTTGGGCACTTCTGTATCCGTTGGAAACTCGTTTGGCAAGATGAATGATGGATGGTTCTTATTTTTAAGTTTATGAATGAAATTATATGTAACACCCCAAGTGTTACTTAGAGTTTTCACTCAAGGCTACACTAATAAACCCATCATCACATGTGGTTTAATTTGGGCAAAGGACTCCAAACATGGAAATCAAGACCCTAAGTAAGTGCAACCCATCTTAAATGTCATGCCTTGGCTTATCATGCACATATAGTGGGGAGAATTGCCCAAACCCTAATGCAAACCCCTTTGGACAATTGGAGCACTATAAGTGAGTATGACCAAAAGGTTATAAAAACCACATGATCATGACTTGGGCCAAATATAACAATTGTAGTACACCTAATACCCTACTAAAAATAGTAAGAATGTGACCCCAAAAAGGTTTCAGAAAAACCCTAAAAGGGTCACCAAAGGGAGAAACCTAAGAGAAAAATCAGATTTCTTCTAAGTCCAAAACCAACCCTTTTCCAAAGATCCAACATGTTCACCCTCTTTCAAACATCAAAACCACTTGGCCTAATTGACAAAGTGGCGCCTAAAGACCTCCAAAACAACCTAGAAAAGTTTGAACCCAACCCTAAGTCGTTTGACATGACTTGGCACAAGTTTTGTCTTGGTGTGGACATCTTTGACAGAGCCGACTTCCCACCCCCATATCTCTCTAACCCGACCACATCTCCCCTTGGAACTCACATGAACTAGGTAGCCCTAGGTGCAGGGAAGAGATCTCTCAAAGGTCTTAGGGCAAGATTCACACGTTTGGCTGCTCAGCAAGGGGAAGAACAAGAGCAGAAACAAACCTACACGTGTTGTACGCGCCCTCGGCTCGCCAGAGCACGCCCGACGCCCGCCCACGCGTGCCCCACGTCGCGCCAAAGCTGAGTCGGCGCCTTTGCCCGCGCCCGCGCCTATAAAGCCCCCAGGGACTTCGATAGTACTCCCCCGCGCGCGCTCGACCTCACCGGAGCACCAGATCACCGGCGTTGCCCCGCGCACGGCGTGCCCGTGGCCACCCGAACACCCGCCACCATAGACCGGCCAGCAGAGCCTCTCCCAGCCACATCCGACCCTTGGAGTAGACCGTGCATGCCTCGGTGAAGCTCTCCGAGCGAGGAATCAAACTTTGCCTCGCCGGAGAAGCCAGTTCACGGTCGCCGGACTTCACCCGACCGCCGGTGAACGTAGACCGAGCTCCATGGTGAGTTGTTCTTCAATTCCTTGCACGAGTCGACTCATCAACACCCTGTGAAGCTCCCCGTGCCCTTGGATTGACCTATGTCGTCATGGTTAGGTCGGAGCACTCGCCGCTGATGAGTTCACCCACCTGCGCACATGGACCAGCCGATTCCGGCCACCACCACCGTCGAGCCGTACCTCGCTGTGACCGCAAGAACCTCCCGAAGCCAACCCCGCCCCTCGCCGGACCTCCCTCGCCGCTGGTAAGCCGCGCCGCCCTGTTTATTTCCGTGGTTACTGTTTAAATAAGGGGAGGGACCTCGGGGGAGAAGAAGTAAAGGCGAGGGGGTTTTGTGCATTGTCAGCGACTCAAGGGAATAGTGGCGCAGGGGTATAACTGAGGGGATTGTTTTTGAAAGAACCCAGGGTCTTCGATGCAAAGTGGTTTTCCAGAAAACCTTTTTAAATATTCTGATTTAAATACAAACAAAACTTGAAAATATCATAACTTCAGTATGGTTCATTCAAATCGAGTCAAACCAATTTTGCCAGATCCTAAATAATGTAAACTACTTAGGAAAATATAAAACCCCTAAGTGTGGCAGAAAATTTCAAAGTTTTGATTTAAATGTTTAACTGGTCAAAAGCTAAATGAAATAGGGAAAAATAGCTATACTATTAGACTGGGATTAAGAAAATTTAGAGAAGCACTTAATCACTTCCTATCCTGTTTAAAAATAATAAACCCCTCTCTACACCAAATTAAGGTAGAGTTTGCCATTTAAATCATTTCTAGCTTAAAGTTAAAGAAAATATAAAAGGTAGCTTAAATAAGAACCAGAGAGTACCCACATTTTTGTTAGCTCCCTTACTCAGTATAGTTCACTAGAAAATTTTGTTAAACCCTTGTTTAGTACAAAAGAAATGAGATACCTTTTATTTTAAGAAAACAAAGAAAACTTAGAAAAACCCTAGAAAAATAACCCTGAGAAGAAAACACCCCAAACCTTGGAATAACCAATGTTTTGTTATTATAAACATAGAAAAAGTATGACTTTTGTTGTTTGACATTTTTCAAATAACAAGTTAGTTGTAAGTGTCTTTTTAGCATTAAATTTTAGAAAATCATAACTAAATAACCACTAAGTAGCCCTTTGTGATTTTTTGCACAGAAGCATGTTATTACCTATAGATACCAGCAAAAATGACTCTTAGTGCAGAACCCACCCCTAGATAAGAGTTGTAGTGCAAGTGACTCCTTTGCCCCAACTTTTGTTATTTTTGTCCAGGGCATATTCTATTATTCTGGACCTCAAATTTATAGGACAGACTACAGTGACCAATAATAAACCACTATAAGTTTTACAGATTTTTTGGAAAGAGTTAATTCACTGTTGTAGTTCAAACCCACCCTAAAATCATAAATAAAAAATAAAAGGGGAATTAATAGTGGAGACTAATTTTACCCTAACCAAACCAGCAAAACCCCTTGAGTGCCTACTGAAACATTTAAGGGGCAATACAAGTCTTAATCCGTTATGCTTAGGAAAAAAACCCCAAACCTAAATTGATAAGCATAAACCACTAAGAACCTCTTATAACAAAGAAACCCTAAGTTATTAACTAATTAGTTTTTCTGCACTAGGCATAATTGTTACTAAATTCTACATATCATAGCATACATATATCTTATTCGTTGCATTCGATAGATTGTAACCTCGCGGACGGAGAATACATCCTCGTGCCGGAGCAAGGAGTTGCTTAGGAGGTAGCCCCGGATCGAGCACCAGAGCCTGCCCGAGAGGATCTACCTGCCCCAGCTTTGGAAGGCAAGCCCCGGTTTATGCATAACCAGTTCAATATATTATTTTACTGCACTTAATGATTGTAGGCTTGTATTGTGCACTTAAGTGTAGGAGTTTCCTGAAACCCTAGTTGCATTACCTTAGGATTTCCTTTGAAACGGATACAAGTATGCTAGGTCGAGTAGTTGCTTGCTAATTAGGGATAGTGATTTTTCTAGCACTCGCGCGAGGTCAGGAAATTGGTTGTATCCACTTTCATATCATACTGATGTTGGTTTGTGGACACGGATCCATGGGGATGCGTAGTCTAAGAGATGGAATTGGAATAAGGATTAACGTGCGGATACCTATGTCAAGCATTTGAACGTACTAAGCACATGCTGAGAAATATGGTAAATCAATAAGCCTAGTACCTGATTGAACCTAGCAGCAGACTTTACTCCTCACGCGACCTGAGACATGGTCTCCCATTCCGGTTATGGTGGGTACAAGTGCGGTCACTGCACGACGGCAGTTGGGGTCAGTGAGGCATTGTACGCCAAGGCGGTGAGCCCTGATCTGCTTACGGGGAATCGATGGGGACGGTTGATTTGTGTGGGGACAGAGTGCCTCGCCACGTCGTGTGTTTAGGTCTACCTTGCAAGGTTTAAAAACTCGATTCGAATCGTCTGCTTCTCGCAGCTAATGAGACTGCTTGATCCATTATACTGCATTGAGTAACAAGTGGAAATATGATGAGTTGGCAAAAGATGTTGATTGCTAAATTGCTTGATACCATGAATGAGTAGATAGTACACATTTAGTCTTAAGAGAGTCACACTAAAACTTGACAAAGCTAAAACTTGATTTTTAGACTCAGCTAGTGCTTTTTGGCAACCAAACCCCTCAGCCAAACAGCTGCATGTCTAGAGGTAGAGGAGTAGACTCCTCACACCGGGTAAGTCTAGCTGAGTATTAGTATACTCAGCCTTGCTTGTGGCATAATTTTATAGGTTCTTTGGAGGACATGGTTGCTGGAGTGACTTGGCCGTCCATCTTGCCACCGGGTTGGACAGTCGAGTGGGACCCTACCTCGGCAGAGGAGGAGCATGAGCAGTGATGGGACAGGCTTCTCCATCTCTCTGTCTTTTTATCGTTAGTTTTATTCTGCTGCATTCTGAACAATGATGACTACTTTTGCTAAAACTCCGATGATGATGTAATAAATTTGATACTCCTTAATGTATGGTTTTATGCTTTATTGTATTTGCTCTGCGCCTCACCATCGAGTGAGTACGTGGTACTTGATCCTGTTAGTGGCCTCGTCGGACTAGATCCGAGGGACTGACGTGTTATTCCCAATTAAGTGTGGTCTAGCCTCTAAGGCGGGACTTAGGCACTTAAGTTGGAATAATTCGGGTGGTTCCGCCACAGCTGGTATCGGAGCTCGTACCACCACAGAGGAATCAATAAACTATAAATACCATCCTTTTTCAAAGTAAAACTTGTTAGAAACAAATGTTGGATAGATCGTCAGGACGATAAGGATAGACCTAGGACGTGAAGCCTTAGGATGATAGAGGGGTAGCTAGGTGGCTATTTGAGTAAGCCCTATAGGCTACTATAAGGGATGGGAGTTCCTTCCTACTCCCTCTAAGTTGAAATGAGGTCGCTTAGGACGAGCATGCATGCATCCTTACTTAAAATACTTGATAATTGGGTAAGAACTTTAATACACTATAATATAGATTAAGTACACCCAGTGCCATTGTCGTAGTTATAGAGAGGCTGAGTTGTGATCCCTTTTTATTTTATAGTTCTTTTTCTTTTACTTACGCTTAACCGTACACAAATGACTTCTCACGGATCCTCAGACGAAGGGAATGCACAGTCCCACACGGACGGACTTGCACGAGAGGGTTTCCCACATATCTTGTGGGAGGTACTTCATGGAGCTGGTTACACGATGCCTCCCCAGTACGCGGTGCAGCTGTTCAAGAAGCACCGAGTGCCCTGCTGTAGGGTGAGGATGACCCTAGAGCCTCATCCCCTGCAGCTAGGCTGCGTTTGCTGGACTCTGAGTCTTTTGGATACAGGGCTGAGGATACTATCGAGGCGATTGCCCTTCATGGACTGACCACCTTCTGTGGATTCCACCCCTTGGAGCTGTCCACTCACCCCATTGGTTTGTTCCCCACAGAGAAGGAGGATGACCCAATGTGGAAGGACCGAGTGGAGCATGACAAGGATATATGGGCTATCTACCCAGGTTAGACCGCTCACTTGACGGTGCGGTGCATGAATGCCCTGTATCGTCTGCAAGTGATGCGAGGAGAGGCAATGTCCCATCTAATGGCATTGTTGGAGGCTACAAAGATCACCTTGGGTAACAGAGAGGAACTTGTGGTATACTTGTCCACTGAGATGGTGGAAAAAGACTTACAAGTGGAACAATTGTCAACTGAGATCCAAGAGCTTGAGGAGTTAGTTGGAACCAGGGAGAACACCATCGAGGTTCTCGAGGATCAGCTTATCAACACTCAGCAGCAGCTTGCGGAGGCTAACCAGCATCTGGATATGCACCACCCGAAGATCTAGGACATGGAAGGCAACGAGGATGTCAACATCGAGGGAGGAGAAGAGCCTGCCTCCAGCTTGGACACTGCTGGCTCAGGGAGACCACCTTCCCCCGAGTCGAGCGTTGCCTCGTTTGCTCACTAGGTCGCAGATATAGAGTTATAAGTCTGTGGCGGTAGGACTCCTCGAGGCTAGCTTAGCTTTTGCACCCTTGGGGTACTAGGCTAGATAGAGTTGAGTCTTTTGAATTACTGATGTAATCGTGACAAACTCTTTTGGAAGTATGGATGATGAATGATGTCAGCTTTAATTTAAGAAGAAAAGTTTATGCCATGTGGAATCTTTTATAAATTATGCAAGAATATAAATTGGTTTTACCCCCCTTTGACTCTTTCACCACGATTGAACATTGAACCTCAGAAATATAATATTGAGAATATCCATGATTTTTCAGATGGCAGGAAGAGCGCGTCGTGGACAGAATGAGCGCATTCCTCCACCACCGCCACCGCCTCCTACTCCGCAAGAGCTGATGGCTCAGCAGAACGAGATCTTGCGACAGTTAGCTCAGCGTCAGCCACCACCTCAGCATTATGGTGGTGGTGATCATTAGCGTCACCCAGCGGCAGCCACTTATCAGGAGTTCCTCATTACCCAGCCACCATTGTTCACCAGGGCGGAGGATCCACTTGATGCAGATGTATGGCTGAGGGTAGTGGAATCCAAATTCCCGCTACTCCATGGAGTTTGTTCAGAGGTAACTAAGGTCAGGTTCGCCACCCAGTAGCTTCGCGGACCCGCGCGGACATGGTGGGACCACTTCCTTGCTATGCAACCAGTTGACCATGAGGTGGAATGGAGAGAGTTCAAGGCAGCTTTCAAGGGGCATCATATACCAGAAGGCATTATGGACCGCAAGCTCAATGAGTTTCTGGCACTCACTCAGGGGAACCGGACAGTGTTACAGTATGCTCAGGCCTTCAATGACCTGTGCCAGTATGCCGGATATCATGCAAACACTGATGAGAAGAAGAGGGACAGGTTCAGGAGGGGCTCAGCACTAAGCTCCGCGACCGTCTCAACATAGTCAGGGCCAACAGCTATAATGAGTTAGTCAACATGGCCATTTCTTAGGAGGACTGTATCACAGCCCGTCAGGCAGAGAAGAAGAGGAAGACCCCTGTGGCAGGACCTTCAGCTCAGCCACAACGCTTCAGGATCGTATCTGACACTCAGAACAGGGGACCCCAACAGCAGCAAGGACATTGGGTGATTTGACCCCAATAGCAGCAGCAGGCACCCAACCGCTCTCAGCCCCCAGTGCAGAGGAACAATCAGCAGCAGCAGTACCGTCAAGCCAATGACAACAGGTGTTTCACTTGTGGTAACACCAGACATTATGCTAAGAATTGCCCCAGAAACCAACAGAGGCAGGGACAGAATTCCAACCAGAATCAAAGCAAGAGGCAGAAGGTGCAAGTGAGACAAGGCAGGCTGAACTTCACCACCACGGCTGACATTCCGAAAGGAGCACCCGTCATGACTGGTACCTTTTCAGTTTTGAAATATCCTACAATTATTCTTTTTGATTTTGCTGCATCACATAGTTTTATCAGTACAAAATTTAGTGCCAAATGTCAGTTACCTTTCAATCACACAAATGGGGGTATTACAATTTCAACACCAGGAGGCAGGGTTGCCACCTATTAAATCAACAAGAATGTGCCTGTAAAGTTTGGTAGTCTGATAATCAAAACCAACCTCCTCATTTTGGGTTTGGATAGTGTGGATATCATATTGGGAACTGACTGGTTAACAAGACATCAGGCAGTAATTGATATTGCAGCAAGGGCCATTGAGGTGCACTCGCCTACTTGTGGTGAGACCACATTATATCTGCCCGATTAGGGTTGTACCCGTTCATGTGCCTTCGTTATGGTAGAGTCCCTGGTTGAGAGAATCCCAGTGGTCTGCGACTACCCAGATGTCTTTCCTGATGAATTGCCAGGAATGCCACCCGATAGAGACATAGAGTTTGCAATTGAATTGCAACCCAGGACTGCTCCTATATCCAAGAGACCATATAGGATGCCTCCAGCAGAGTTAGCAGAGTTGAAAAAGCAGTTACAAGAATTATTGGACAAGGGGTTTATTCGCCCGAGTACTTCACCATGGGGATGCCCAGCCTTGTTTGTAAAGAAGAAGGATGAAAGTCTAAGAATGTGTGTCGATTACCGCCCTCTCAACGCGGTGACCATCAAGAACAAATACCCACTGCCCCGCATTGATGTTTTGTTTGATCAGTTGGTTGGAGCCAAAGTGTTCTCCAAGATAGACCTTCGCTCGGGCTACCATCAGACCAAGATCCGTGTCAGCGATATTCCCAAGACAGCCTTCTCTACCAGATATGGGCTTTATGAGTTTTTGGTGATGTCTTTTGGGCTGACCAATGCCCCGGCTTATTTCATGTACCTGATGAACTTAGTATTCATGCCAGAGCTGGACAAATTTGTGGTGGTTTTCATCGATGATATTCTGGTCTATTCCAAGAATGAAGACGAGCATACTGAGCATCTGCACATCATGCTTCAGCGACTGCGTGATCATCGTCTATATGCTAAGTTGTCTAAATGTGATTTCTGGCTGAGGGAAATTAAATTTTTGGGTCACACAATTTCTCAGGATGGGATATCAGTTGATCCTGAGAAGGTACAAGAAGTGATGGATTGGAAACCTCCTACCATAGTACGGCAGATCCGTAGTTTTCTGGGATTGGCAGGGTATTATCGACGATTTATTCCGGATTTCTCCAGAATTGCCAAGCCAATGACTGAACTGTTGAAGAAGGGAGTCAAGTATGATTGGCGCCAGAAGTGTGAGGATGCCTTTCATACACTAAGGCAGCATTTGACAACCGCACCAGTGCTAGCTCAACCTGACAACACCAAACTTTTGAGGTTTATTGTGATGCTTCCGGTACGGGATTGGGGTGTGTCTTAATGCAAGACAACAGAGTCATTGCTTATGCCTCCCGAGCACTCAGGCCCCATGAGAAGAACTACCCCACACATGATCTGGAGTTAGCAGCTGTGGTTCATGCTCTCAAGATTTGGAAACATTACTTGATGGGAGCTCATTGTAACATTTACACTGATCATAAAAGTCTCAAATATATCTTCACACAGGCTGATCTTAATATGAGGCAAATAAGATGGTTAGAACTAATCAAGGACTATGATTTGGAGGTGCATTACCATCCTGGCAAGGCCAATGTTGTGGCAGATGCCTTAAGCAGGAAGGCCCAGTGCAATTGTATGAGTATAGATGCAAGGATCACCACCCTATGTGATGAGTTGTGCAAGCTAAAAATAGAAGTCATTTCCTCCGGTGCTTTAAGTTATATTTCAGTGGAGCCCACATTACAAGAGCAAATCGTCATGGCACAGATTGGTGACAAGGGTGTTCAAGTTATTAAGGAAATGATCGAACAAAAGGCAGAAAAATATAAATGCTTCCGTCAGGACAGCAAAGGGATTCTATGGTTTGGGGACCGATTGGTTGTTCCCAAGAACCTAGAGCTCAGAAAGAAAATATTGAATGAAGCTCACCTTTCAAAATTTTCCCTGCACCCCGGCAGTAACAAGATGTATCATGACCTCAGATCCTTGTACTGGTGGACCAGAATGAAGAGGGAAATTGCTAAGTATGTATCTAAATGCGACACCTGCCCGAGAGTCAAGGCCAGCCATCTAAAGGTAGCAGGCACCTTACAGCCCCTTCCCATACCATCTTGGAAATGGGAGGATATTTGCATGGTTTTATCGTGGGATTGCCCAATACCTCCCGACACCATGATTCTATTTGGGTCATCATGGATAGGTTGACCAAAATAGCGCATTTCTTGCCAGTGCATACCACCCATAAGACAAAGAAGTATGCAGAAATCTATATTGATCAAATAGTGTGTTTGCATGGAATTTCGAAGACCATTGTGTCTGACAGGGGAGCACTGTTTGTGGCACGCTTTTGGGAGCAGCTCCAAGAATTACTTGGGACCCGTGCAATAAGAAGCTCAGCATACCATCCGCAGACAGATGGTCAAACAGAAAGGGTGAACCAAATCCTCGAAGACATGTTGCGAGCCTGTGTGCTACACTATGGTAAAAATTGGGACAAGTGCGTTTCCTTGGCAGAATTTTCTTATAATAACATCTACCAGTCCAGTCTGCAGATGGCACCTTTTGAGGCCTTGTATGGAAGAAGGTGTAGGACACCTCTAAATTGGTCTCAAGCAGGAGAGAGGGAAATATTTGGACCAGACTTGGTAATTGAAGCAGAGGAAAAGGTCAGAGTTATTAAGAGGAACCTAGAAGCTGCTCAGGCCAGGCAAAAGAGCTATCATGACAAGAGGAGGAAGCCTCTACAGTTTGAAGTGGGAGATCATGTTTATCTTAAGGTGTCACCCACCAAAGGTGTTCAGAGATTTGGACTCAAGGGCAAGTTAGCTCCTCGCTACATTGGGCCCTATGAGATCAAAGCATATTGTGGACCCGTAGCATATCAATTGGAGTTGCCACCACACATGTCAGCAGTTCATGATGTGTTCCATGTATCTCAGCTACGGAAATGTGTCCGCTTACCCACTGAAGTACTACCGGAACCAGAAATTGAGATAGAACCAGACTTGTCCTATCAAGAGCACCCCGTCAAAGTATTGGATCAAAAGGAAAGATCAACGCGGGCAAAGTCGATCAGAATGTATAAGGTTTAGTGGAGTCACCATTCAGTAGAAGAAGCTACCTGGGAGATTGAGGATTTTTTACGTTCTCGCTTCCCCGACTTTCTGCCCAAAGGAGTCGGTACGTAATCCAAAACCTCACCCCACCTGCCCTTTTGAATCCAAATATAAGAAAAACCTAGATGTTAAAGGTATTGTAAGCTTTAAAAATAACTCAAAAAGGACTTCCTTCTGAAGTCGCAAAGAGAATGACATTCGAAGAGCAGTTAACTAAAGAAACTTGGATAAAGGAAGGGACAACACACCAGCACACCTTCATGGCACCCCTCCAAAGGACTCTACCTAAAATCTCGGGACGAGATTCCTTTAAGGGGGGAGGGCTGTAACACCCCAAGTGTTACTTAGAGTTTTCACTCAAGGCTACACTAATAAACCCATCATCACATGTGGTTTATTTTGGGAAAAGGACTCCAAACTTGGAAATCAAGACCCTAAGTAAGTGCAACCCATCTTAAATGTCATGCCTTGGCTTATCATGCACATATAGTGGGGAGATTTGCCCAAACCCTAATGCAAACCCCTTTGGACAATTGGAGCACTATAAGTGAGTATGACCAAAAGGCTATAAAAACCACATGATCATGACTTGGGCCAATTATAACAATTATAGTAAACCTAATACCCTACTAAAAATAGTAAGAATGTGACCCCAAAAAGGTTTCAAAAAAACCCTAAAAGGGTCACCAAAGGGAGAAACTTAAGAGAAAAATGAGATTTCTTCTAAGTCCAAAACCAACCCTTTTCCAAAGATCAAACATGTTCACCCTCTTTCAAACTTCAAAACCACTTGGCCCAATTGACAAAGTGGCGCCTAAAGACCTCCAAAACACCCTGGAAAAGTTCGAACCCAACCCTAAGTCGTTTGACATGACTTGGCACAAGTTTTGTCTCGGTGTGGACAGCTCTAACAGAGCCGACTTCCCACCCCCATATCTCTCTAACCCGACCACATCTCCCCTTGGAACTCACATGAACTAGGTAGCCCTAGGTGCAGGGAAGAGATCTCTCAAAGGTCTTAGGGCAAGATTCGCACGTTTGGCTGCTCAGCAAGGGGAAGAACAAGAGCAGAAACAAACCTACACGTGTTCGACGCGCCCTGGGCTCGCTAGAGCATGCCCGACGCCCGCCCCCGCGTGCCCCGCGTCGTGCCAAAGCCGAGTCGACGCCATTGCCCGTGCCCGCTCCTATAAAGCCCCCCGAGACTTCAACCGTACTCCCCCACGCGCGCTCGACCTCACCGGAGCACCAGATCACCGGCGTTGCCCCACGCACGGCTTGCCCGCGGCCACCTGCACACCCGCCATCGTAGACCGGCCAGCAGAGCCTCTCCCAGCCGCGTCCGACCCTCGGAGTAGACCGTGCATGCCTCGGTGAAGCTCCCCGAGCGAGGAATCGAACTTTGCCTCGCCGGAGAAGCCAGTTCATGGTCGCCGGACTTCACCCGACCGCCGGTGAACGTAGACCGAGCTCCACGGTGAGTTGTTCTTCAATTCCTTGCACGAGTCGACTCATCAACACCCCGTGAAGCTCCCCGTGCCCTTGGATTGACCTATGTCGCCGTGGTTAGGCCGGAGCACTCGCCGCCGACGAGTTCACCCGCCTGCGCACGTGGACCGGCCGATTTCGGTCACCACCGCCGTCAAGTCGTACCTCACTGTGACCGCAAGAACCTCCCAGAGCCAACCCTGCCCCTCGCCGGACCTCCTTCGCCGCCGGTCAGCCGCGCCGCCCTGTTTATTTCCGTGGTTACAGTTTAAATAAGGGGAGGGACCTCGGGGGAGAAGAAGTAAAGGCCAGGGGGTTTTGTGCATTGTCAGCGACTCAAGGGAATAGTGGTGCAGGGTTATAACTGAGGGGATTGTTTTAGAAAGAACCCAGGGTCTTCGATGCAAAGTGGTTTTCCAGAAAACCTTTTTAAATATTCTGATTTAAATACAAACAGAACTTGAAAAATCCATAACTTCAGTTTGGTTCATCCAAATCGAGTCAATCAATTTTGCCAGATCCTAAATAATGTAAACTACTTAGGAAAAATATAAAACCCCTAAGTGTGGCAGAAAATTTCAAAGTTTTGATTTAAATGTTTAACAGGTCAAAAGCTAAATGAAATAGGGAAAAATAGCTATACTATTATACTAGGATTAAGAAAATTCAGAGAAGCACTTAATCACTTCCTAACCTGTTTAAAAATATTAAACCCCTCTGTGCACCAAATTAAGGTAGAGTTGCCATTTAAATCATTTCTAGCTTAAAGTTAAAGAAAATATAAAAGGTAGCTTAAAATAAGAACCAGGGAGTACCCACATTTTTGTTAGCTCCCTTACTCAGTATAGTTCACTAAAAAATTTTGTTAAACCCTTGTTTAGTACAAAAGAAATGAGATACCTTTTATTTTAAGAAAACAAGGAAAACTTAGAAAAACCCTAGAAAAATAACCCTGAGGAGAAAACACCCCAAACCTTGGGATAACTAATGTTTTGTTATTATAAACATAGAAAAATTATGAGTTCTGTTGTTTGACATTTTTCAATTAACAAGTTAGTTGTAAGTGTCTTTTTAGCATTAAACTTTAGAAAATCATAACTAAATAACCACTAAGTAGCCCTCTGTAATTTTTTGCACAGAAGCATGTTATTACCTATAGATACCAGCAAAAATGACTCTTAGTCCAGAACCCACCCCTAGATAAGAGTTGTAGCGCAAGTGACCCCTTTGCACCAACTTTTGTCATTTTTGTCTAGGGCATATTCTAATTATTCTGGACCTCAAGTTTATTGGACAGACTACAGTGACCAATAATAAACCACTGTAATATTTACAGAATTTTTGGAAAGAGTTAATTCACTATTGTAGTTCAAACCCACCCTAAAATCATAAATAGAAAATAAAAAGGGGAATTAATAGTGGAGAATAATGTTACCCTGACCAAACCAGCAAAACCCCTTGAGTGCCTACTGAAATATTTAAGGGGCAATCCAAGTCTTAATCCGTTATGCTTAGGAAAAAAACCCCAAACCTAAATTGATAAGCATAAACCACTAAGAACCTCTTATAACAAAGAAACCCTAAGTTATTAACTAACTTAGTTTTTCTGCACTAGGCATAATTGTTACTAAATTCTACATATCATAGCATACATATATCTTTTTCGTTGCATTCGATAGATTGTAACCTCGCGGATGGAGAATACATCCTCGTGTCGGAGCAAGGAGTTGCTCAGGAGGTAGCCCCGGATCCAGCACTAGAGCCTGCCCTAGAGGATCTACCTGCCCCAGCTTTGGATGGCAAGCCCCGGTTTATGCATAACCAGTTCTATATATTATTTTACTGCACTTAATGATTGTAGGCTTGTATTGTGCACTTAAGTGTAGGAGTTGTCTGAAACCCTAGATGCATTACCTCAGGATTTCCTTTGAAACGGATACTAGTATGCTAGGTCGAGTAGTTGCTTGCTAATTAGGGATCTCGGTAGAAGTCGAGTGATTTTTCTAGCACTCGCGCAAGGTCAGGAAATTGGTTGTATCCACTTTCATATCATATTGATGTTGGTTTGTGGACACGGATCCATGGGGATGCGTAGTCTACGAGATGGAATTGGAATAAGGATTAACGTGCGGATACCTATGTCAAGCGTTTGAACGTACTAAGCACATGCCGAGAAATATGGTAAATCGGTAAGCCTAGTACCTGATTGAACCTGGCAGCAGACTTTACTCCTCACGCGACCTGAGACGTGGTCTCCCATTTCGGTTATGGTGGGTACAAGTGCGGTCACTGCACGACGGCAATTGGAGTCAGTGAGGCATTGTACGCCAAGGCGGTGAACCCTAATCTACTGACGGGGAATCGATGGGGACGGTTGATGTGTGTGGGGACGGAGTGCCTCGCCATGTCGTGTGTTTAGGTCTACCTTGCAAGGTTTAAAAACTCGATTCGAATCGTCTGCTTCTCGCAGCTAATGAGACTGCTTGATCCATTGTACTGCATTGAGTAACAAGTGGAAATATGATGAGTTGGCAAAAGATGTTGATTGCTAAATTGCTTGATACCATGAATGAGTAGATAGTACACATTTAGTCTTAAGAGAGTCACACTAAAACTTGACAATGCTAAAACTTGATTTTTAGACTCAGCTAGTGCTTTTGGCAACCAAACCCCTCAGCCAAATAGCTGCATGTCTAGAGGTAGAGGAGTAGACTCCTCACACCGGGTAAGTGTAGCTGAGTATTAGTATACTCAGCCTTGCTTGTGGCATAATTTTACAGGTTCTCTGGAGGACATGGTTGCTGGAGTGACTTGGTCGTCCATCTTGCCACCGGGTTGGTAATCGAGTGGGACCCTACCTCGGCAGAGGAGGAGCATGAGGGGTGATGGGACAGGCTTCCCCATCTCTCTGTCTTTTTATCGTTAGTTTTATTCCGCTGCATTCCGAACAATGATGACTACTTTTGCTAAAACTCTGATGATGATGTAATAAATTTGATACTCCTTAATGTATGGTTTTATGCTTTATTCTATTTGCTCTATGCCTCACCATCGAGTGAGTACGTGGTACTTGATCCAGTTAGTGGCCTCGTCGGACTAGATCCGAGGGACTGACGTGTTATTCCCATTTAAGTGTGGTCTAGCCTCTAAGGCGGGACTTAGGCACTTAAGTTGGAATAATTCGAGCAGTTCCGCCACATTATATCCTGTTGGTACCAGTTGTGAAAGGATAGGCAAACTTGGGTCTTTGTAAACCTCGCTGTTTAAGTTCCTTTATCGTATGCAATCATGGATTTTAAGTATAACAATAGAACCTGCTAAATTTTAGATGGCAGGAAGAGCGTGTCGTGGACAAAATGAGTGCATTCCTCCACCACCGCCGCAACCTCCCACCATGTAGGAGCTGATGGCTTAGCAGAATGAGAATCTGTGGCAGCTCGCTCAGCGTCAGCCACCGCCTCAGCACTATGAGGGTGGTGATCACCACAAGCGTGCCCTGGCAGCAGCTACCTACCATGAGTTTCTCAGTACTCAGCCGCTGATGTTTACCAGGGCGAAAGATCCACTTGATGCTGATGTTTGGCTCAGGGTGGTGGAATCCAAATACCCACTACTTAATGGAGATTGTTCAGATGCGGCCAAGGTCCATTTCGCCGCCCAGCAGCTTCGTGGGCCCGCTCGGACATGGTGGGACCATTTCCTCGCTATGCAGCTGGCTGACCACGTGGTTGAATGGGGAGAGTTCAATGCAGCATTCCGAGGGCATCACATACCTACAGGCATCATGGATCGCAAGCTCAATGAGCTTCTGGCACTCACTTAGGGAAGTCGTACCGTGTTGCAGTACGCCCAAGCTTTCAATGACCTGTGTCAGTACGCAGGCTACCATGCTGACACTGATGTGAAGAAGAGAGACATATTCAGGAGGGGCCTCAGCACTAAGCTCCGTGACTGTCTCAACATAGTCAGGACCAACAGCTATAATGAGTTGGTCAACATGGCCATCTCTTAGGAGGATTTCATCACAGCCCGCCAGGCAGAGAAGAAGAGAAAGAGCCCTATGGCAGGACCATCAGCACAGCCTCAGCGCTTCAGGATTGTGTCCGACACTCAGAGCAGAGGACCTCAGCAGCAGCAGGGGCGATGGGTTATCCGACCACAGCAGCAGCAACAACAGGCACCCAACCGCTCCCAGTTTCCTGCTCAGAGGAACAACAACCAGCCACACCAGCAGTACCGTCAGAGCAATGATAACAAGTGTTTCACTTGTGGCAGCACCGGACACTATGCCAAAAAATTGTCCTAGAAACCAGCAGAAGCAGGGTCAGAATGTAAATCAGAACCAAGGCAAGAGGCAGAAGTTGCAAGTGAAGCAGGGCAGGCTGAACTTCACCACATTGGTTGACATTCCGGAGGGAGCACCCGTCATGACTGGTATCTTTCCTGTTTTGAATTACCCTACAATCATTCTTTTTTATTCTGGTGCATCACACAGCTTCATCAGCGCAAAATTTAGTGCCAAATGTCAGCTAACCTTTTACCACACAAATGGGGGTTGTTGGGGGCCTTCGGCTTCCGAAGGTCCTCAAAAACAAGATTTAACAGTATTTCTGGAGTATAATGTGTGAACAGGTATCTTCGGACTCGAATCGGTACCACAGTGAGAGAAGCACAAAGAATACAAAGGTCGACACAGCACCGAAGCTGTGAGCAGGAAAGCTTCGGCGTAATAGCAGAGAAAGAAACCGACTTAAAGATGAAAAGGCTATTCAGACCTCGGTGGATTACTATAGAATTACTACCAAATGTAAAGGGCATGAATGTAATTTTATATGGGCTGTGTCCCGTGCCTATAAATAGGTGAACAGTACCCCCGTACTGTGGACGTTGACTTGGCATTTGCTTTTGCGTCACACTTGTATTTTCATCTCTTTCCAAGCCGAAGGTACATTTGTAATTTGATGTCATTTCTATTTCTTCATAATAATAATGCAGAAATAAGTTGATAATAACATATAATTGTCTATGTTATTCTTTATATCTCATATGATTCATTCTTCATCATCGTATGTTGTGCTTATGAAGGTGCGCCCTTCATAACCTTCGTCCGAAAATCATTATATCCTAAGGGAAATAATGCTTCGAAGGACGAAGGACTTTATCGTTTAACATTTTCTGTGTTGCCTTGTTCTTAACTCATAGCATTTGAGAACAAGTCCCCAACATTGGCGCCCACCTCCGGTGAACTCACTTCCACTCTTTGAGTTTTTGAACACCTTCGGCGATCATAAACCTTCGCTATGGCGCCGAAGAAAGCTTCAGCAACTGGGGCTGCAGCTCTGCAACCGCTGGACCACAATCAGGAGACTGTCTCCCTTCGGGAGGCCCGAAGCCAGAAAAGGAAGGCTGTCAGCCCGACACCGCCAGAGGATGAGATAGACCAAGAAATCAGAGACATGGAGATGCTTCATCAACAGGTGCAGAGGAAGAAGGAAAAGATAGCCAGGCTAGCTGAACTGCAAAGGCAGATAGATGAAGCCTCTGAAGAAGTTCGTCATCTTACTCAGGATGAGCAACACCGAAGGCCTCAGCACCAAGACCTTCATCAGGAGGGTTTCCCCAACGAAGATGACTGGTATGACAATTTCCATCATGGGAATTTTGTTTTTGATGATGCTTCTCCTCTGTCCACTGAGCTGCAGGCTACACCTTGGCCTCCGTTCTACAAGCCGCCTCAGCTTCCCATATTCGACGGCCACTTAGACCCGAAGCAGTTTTTGATGAGCTATGAAGCAACAGTATCTTCGTATGGTGGCAATGCTGCAGTCATGGCCAAATCTTTTGTTATGGCTGTCAGGAGTGTTGCTCAAACCTGGTATTCCTCCCTTCGACCAGGAACGATCACTTCATGGCAAAAGCTGAAGGACTTGTTGTTAACCAGCTTCCAAGGGTTTCAGACGAAGCCAGTCACTGCTCAAGCTCTATTCCAGTGCACCCAGGATCACGAAGAATACCTTCAGGCGTATGTCCGAAGGTTCTTGCGTTTGAGGGCACAGGCACCAACAGTGCCCAACGAAATTGTCATTGAGGCCATGATCAAAGGGCTTCGGCCAGGACCTTCAGCTCAGTACTTTGCTAGGAAGCCTCCTCAAACTTTGGAGAAGCTGCTCCAGAAGATGGACGAGTATATTCGGGCCGATAATGATTTTCGTCAAAGAAGGGAGGAGGCTTTCAGGTTTTCTGAAATGACCAGGGGCTTCGGAGGGAGGTTCTATCCGAGGCACGTTAGGTCAATTCACAACTCTACTCAAAATGATGATAGGGGGAGCCAGCAGCAAAGGCCACAGTGCTCCTCACAGGCTTCGGGGCAACAGCAAGGCTCCTTCCGACCACCAGCTCCAAGAGGCAGAGGCGCCAGGGGCTTCGGCGGAAGATTTGGAGATCAACCAAGAAGAATTTTTTTGCTTGTTCTATGGTGAGAACAAAGGCCATACCACCAGGATGTGCCATGTTACCATCCAGAAGCAAAAGGAAATAGCCGAAGCTGCAACACAACAGGCTAAGCCGAAGCAGGTCATGCACACTGCTTCGTATCATTCGCCTTACATCCCAGAATATGTAGGCAACCACCCTGCAGTTTCTGTTGCTTCGGCGAGTCAACCTCAAGCTTCCTGGCAACAGCCTCCGCCTCCACCACCGCTGCAACAAGGCCAACAGCCAGAAGGGAGCCAATATGCTCCACACCAAAGGGACTTCAGTGAACAGTCCGAAGCTCGCACAGTCAACAACACTGTGCCATAGTCGAAGCACATCTATTGACAAATATCCTACCTTGATAGCAGTCTTTTTCATTCAGTTTTATTTTCTGTGTAATAAAGGACATTTTTTAGATTTCATGTAATAGTTTTGTTGTTTGCCACAAGGAAAATATATTTTCTCCACAGGCTTAAGTTGTTGAAGCTTAAAGATTTGCGATAACAAGGAGGACCTTCGAATTATCAAAAATTCTTCGAAGCAACAAAAAGTCGTTCTAAGGAACGCAGAGTAAGTTTGCTGAAGTCACAAAAAGCCGTTCCAAAGGGAGCGCAGTGTAAGTTTTCTGCTCCAAAGTCGTTCCAAAGGGAATGCAGAGCTTACAGCGAAAAGTCAACGCTGATACCACCTAAGTAAAAGGCGAAGCGCGAAAAGTCAACGCGAATACCGCTGAAAGTAAAAGGCGAAGAAGCTCCTAAGGGAGGCTTATAGCAAAAAGTCAACGCTGATTCAAAAAGATTATGTGTTTTATCGCAGGGATGTGCGTGTATCTTCGGAATAAATACCATCTTACATAGCATAACATCATCACATCATTTCGCATAGCATAAGCATCATACATCATGCTGCATATGGCACAAGAAGGGGACACAATATCGATCTTCAGAAGAATGTTTTGAAAAAGGAGAAAATCATGCTAAGTTGTAAGGAGATACACTATTGATCTTCGGAAGTGTAGCTTCGGAAAATATCTTCACGAAGCTTGGATATTATTCATCAGAACACTACGGATATTGTTGTGATAAATAAAAATTCTTCTTCACGAAGCATGAAAAGAAGGGAAGGTGTTTTTTCGTCAAAGACTCAAAAATGGTACGTATGTAAAATTTCATGCATCGTAAAGAATTGAACAATAAAAACAGGTATATTATATTCAGGGTTACAAGATGTTACACATGTTACATTTCAGAAGTTTTTACAATAGTACTTAATCTTCTCTCAGAACAACTTCCGCAGCCTCGTTCAGGAGCCGATTAACAACTTCATCCATGATAGCTTCAGCCATCTTTTTAATTTCGTCGTCTCCTTTCGGGTGAGGGCCCGGAGACGCTTTAGTAGGATCTGAAGGAGGACAGGATACGGCTACATTGCTATTACAAATTGCGAACGAAGTTCAAAACCAAAAATTACAACACAATAAAAACCATTAGTTAATACCTATTTGCCCTTCGGGCTCTGCGCTTTTTTCAGCAGCCTCAGCTACTTCTCTAGCATCGTGAATGCCCTTTTCGCTTTTTTGGATAATTTCTCGGGCCATTTCTCGGCCACCATTATCCCAGACATCGGTGAAAAATTTTCCACCAACCATGCTAGCTTCGGCTGAAGGATCTCTCGCATCTTCGAAGGACAAGGTAGCTTCGGATTGCGCTAAAAGCTTTACATGCTCGCAGCCCTTTTTCTCCAAAATGGTGGCAATCCCCCTGGCACCCGAGAAAGCACATATGTCTCCGCGGCTATTTAAAATTTCCTCGAAGGCCTCAGCTTCGTGATTAATCCATTCGATGGGACCTTCGGGGTTGCCTCTTGTAAAGTTTTCTTCGCTCGAGAATGCGCCGACGCTGGCGAAGCTAGCTTTCAACTTCTTGACGCACTCCATAGATTTGTTATAGCATCTTTTCTTGAACGAACGAAGCTCTTCAACAGTTCCCTCTAAATGATTTGCCCATTGGTCGCTAAGTTCTCGCTTCGTTTCTTCAAGTATGCGTTCCTCTTTGGTTCTGGCCAGTTGTTTTCGAAGATCTTCAATTTCACGCTTCTGAGCCTCAGTTTGACCTTTAAAAGTAGCTTCGTCTTCTTTTATTCTATTTATCAATGAATGTAATATTTTATCTTTTTCGAGACCTTCGTTCCTTAGTTCAATTACTTCGGAACGAAGGTTGCTCAGGGCTATAGCGCACCCTTCGTCTTCAGCATCTTTTTGGGCCCTGAGGGCATTGCTAAGTATAAGGCCCTGCAAATAAAAATGTGTGTGCGTCAATAGATTTAAGCAAACGAAAAATTTTGGTATCAAGAAAAAATACAAAGATCTCATTTTTTGCACCTTTAAGCTATTATATGACAGGCTGTCGGCCAGATCGTTTTTCGACAGCACCGAGAGCCCGTCTTCTAGTGTTGGGAATCCGAAGCTCTTGCTCATCTCCCGACAGACAGAAATCTCCTTGCTGTCAGGGAGACAATACAAAAAGTCTTCTTCTCCACTGCCGTTGAATATTAACGCCCCCTTTGGATACTTCAGTTTTTGGGCGTAAAGCTGGGCCTCTTGCTTTTCTTTTTCTGATATTTTTTTCCCCGAAGCATGACGAACAATATAATCAAAAACTTTGGGGGATGCTTCGGGGGCAACAGCACTGATTTCTTCAACAAGAATTGGCTCTGTCATTTTTTCTTCCTCGGTTTCCAAGGATTTTACCTTCGTGGGCTCTGAGGGCCCAGCTTCAGCTTCGGTTTCTTGCTCTGGAGCCTTAGTATCAAAAATCTCAGTTTTCGCTTCGGAAGTTTCAACAGTCTTTTTTGGAGTTGTGTTTGAGGACTTAATTGTTTCCAGAACATCTAGCACGTTGACCATTCTTTTTCTTTTCGGAGTCACCGCTGGCCCCTTTTGGATTTTTGTTGTCTCAACATTTGCTGAAGGACTTAAAACTTCTGATATTTTTGATCCTTCAGCTGATCCTTTTGCTTCTTCCATTTTTTCTGTCGATGGCGCTTCGGCCATCTCTTTGGTTTCTGATAACAAAATCTTTGGTTCTTCCAATTCTGTTCTTATTGGCGCTTCGGCCATTTCTGCGATTTCTGGCAGCAAGGTTGGCTGTTCAGCCTCGGTGGCCGAAGAGGTTTCTCCGGTGAACTCAGGCACCGAGGCTGGTTCAATATAGCGTGGCCGATGTGTGAGGACCTTTATCCTTTTTCTTTTCGGTGCTGGCTCACTAGGAGCAGCTGTAGCTTCTTCTTTCGCAGAGGTCGTGCCTTTTCTTTTCTTCCCTCGAATGGGATAACGATAGTCAGGGTAGACGAACCCGATTGCGTCAAACACTCGGTTCAATCTTTTCTTTTTCCGGCCTCCGAAGGCTGCTGACAATGCAGTATCTTCGGCCTTCGAGTAAGCCCCAAGCAGTTCATCACTTAAATTTTCAATGCTTTTTAGCCAGTCATCATCTGGCTCAACGAATTTATCTCCGAACTTGAAAGTATACTTCAGCCTGATAAGACCACCTTCGTCAGCCTCCTTTATGGTCTCTTGCGGCATTTCCCATTTTTCCGCGAGCGGCCATACTCTGAAGGTAATATGCTCTTGGACCAAATCTCTTGTTCCAATAAAAGAACAAATAACTCCGAAGGCTCTCTGGCATTCTTCGGCAGCTTCATTCATTTCAACCTTCGGCCTCCGCAGGCCGAAGCTTTGCCAAATAGGGCGCATAATTATACCTTTAATATCTTCTCGTGCTTTCAGGTCATTCTTCACATAAAACCATTCTGTCATCCAGTCGCCGGGCCATCTCTTCCGAAAGGTTGGCACGGGACAGCTCGACCCAGACCGAGAAACGAAACTGTAGCAGCCAAAATTATTGTGATATTGTTCCTTACCCCAAGGTTTTGTCTCGTATGATAATTCGTGTATGTTGCAGAAACTTTTCGCATCAGGTTCCAGACCTTGGCTTCTCACGGCCCACACGAAGATATTCAGCCTTATAATTGCTTCGGGAGTAAGTTGATGAAGATAGACTTCAAACATTTTCAGCACCTCTACGACAAAGCTGCTCAGGGGAAATCGTAGTCCAGCTTTCAAAAAGCTTCGGAACACTACGACTTCATTTTCCTCAGGGGTCGGGCAAGTTTTCTCTCCTTCGTCGACCCTCACAATGGATAAATCCCGGAAGTATCTTCCCCTCATGTTGACAAGATGATTTTCTTTGATACCTGATTTGCCAAAAACTGAATGGCTTGGTTGCCAGGGGCGATCTTCGGAGTCTTCACCACCACTATCCACATCATAACTGTCGCTGTCATCAGTATCTTCAGATAAACCTTCTAAAATCTCTTTGGTGATTTTTTCTGTGTTGGTCTTCGACATTGCTATAAGAAACCCCAGGTTCTTCTCTTCAGAGAGACTCAGCTTCATCTCGGGAGCAGCCTTCTTATCTTCAGACATCTTCGGAAACACTAAAAAAATGTTTTCAATGACGAAGCTTAAAAACTTAAAAAGCTAAGCAAATCTTGGAGCACAAGAGCTAAAAATTGAGTGAGCGAGAGCAGATGGCAAGAGAGCGTGTCAAATGAGCTCGCGGTATGCTCTTATTTATACGCCCAGTGCGTCAAAAATTGAAAGACCCCGCTTGTCAGTGAATGTTGCTATTCTAGCAAAGGGAAGGTGTTTTTTTCGGACCTTCGGCTTAAGGCCTTCGTCCATGTCGCAATTTAAATTTATTATTCTAACAAATTAATATTGCGAGGGGCTACTGTTGGGGGCCTTCGGCTTCCGAAGGTCCTCAAAAACAAGATTTAACAGTATTTCTGGAGTATAATGTGTGAACAGGTATCTTCGGACTCGAATCGGTACCACAGTGAGAGAAGCCCAAAGAATACAAAGGTCGACACAGCACCGAAGCTGTGAGCAGGAAAGCTTCGGCGTAATAGCAGAGAAAGAAACCGACTTAAAGATGAAAAGGCTATTCAGACCTCGGTGGATTACTATAGAATTACTACCAAATGTAAAGGGCATGAATGTAATTTTATATGGGCTGTGTCCCGTGCCTATAAATAGGTGAACAGTACCCCCGTACTGTGGACGTTGACTTGGCATTTGCTTTTGCGTCACACTTGTATTTTCATCTCTTTCCAAGCCGAAGGTACATTTGTAATTTGATGTCATTTCTATTTCTTCATAATAATAATGCAGAAATAAGTTGATAATAACATATAATTGTCTATGTTATTCTTTATATCTCATATGATTCATTCTTCATCATCGTATGTTGTGCTTATGAAGGTGCGCCCTTCATAACCTTCGTCCGAAAATCATTATATCCTAAGGGAAATAATGCTTCGAAGGACGAAGGACTTTATCGTTTAACATTTTCTGTGTTGCCTTGTTCTTAACTCATAGCATTTGAGAACAAGTCCCCAACAGGGGTATTACGATTTCAACCCCAGGAGGCAGGGTTGCCACCTATCAACTCAACCGGCGTGTGCCAATAAAATTGGGTAGTCTTGTATTTAAAACCACCCTCCTTATCATGGGATTGGAGGGCGTGGATATCATCTTTGGAACTGACTGGTTATCACGACATCATGCATTGATTGATGTCGCAGCAAGAGCCATTGAAATACATTCACCTTTTTGTGGAGAAATCACATTGTACTTGCCTAACCAGGGTTGTACCCATTCTTGTGCACTCACCATGATAGAGTCACCCGCAGAGAAGATTCCAGTGGTCTGTGAGTACCCTGATGTTTTCCGAGATGAATTGCTAGGGATGCCACCCGACAGAGATATAGAATTTGCCATCGAATTGCAACCATGGACTGCACCTATTTCTAAAAGGCCATATAGGATGCCTCCAGCAGAGTTGGCAGAACTAAAGAAGCAGTTACAAGAGTTGTTTATTCAAGGGGTTCATTCGCCCAAGTATTTACCATGGGGATGTCCAACATTGTTCGTAAAGAGGAAGGATGAGAGTCTGAGACTGTGTGTTGATTACCGCCCTCTCAATGCGGTGACTATTAAAAACAAGTATCCTTTGCTCCGCATCGATGTCTTGTTTGATCAAATGGTCGGAGCCAAGGTGTTTTCCAAAATAGACCTTCGCTCTGGATATCACCAGATCATGATCAGGGCTAGTGATATTCCAAAGACGGCTTTCTCCACCAGATACGGACTTTATGAGTATTTGGTGATGTCATTCGGGCTCACAAATGACCCGGTATATTTCATGTATTTGATGAATTCAGTATGCCAGAACTGGACAAATTTGTGGTGGTCTTCATTGATGATATCCTGGTATTTTCAAAAAGTGAAGACGAGCATACAAAGCATTTGCACACAGTACATCAGTGGCTACACGATCATCGCTTGTATGCCAAACTCTCTAAATGTGATTTCTGGCTAAGGGAGATCAAGTTCTTAGGTCACACCATCTCTCAGGATGGGATAGCAGTTGACCTTGAGAAAGTACAAGAAGTGACAGATTGGAAGCCTCCTACCACCGTTCGGCAGATTCGGAGTTTCCTGGGTTTGGCAGGATACTATCGGCGATTCATTCCGGATTTCTCCAGAATTGCTAAACCGATGACTGAGTTATTGAAGAAAGGAGTGAAATTTGATTGGGATCAGAAATGTGAAGATGCCTTTCATGCCTTGAGGCGACATTTGACAACAGCACCCATGCTCGCACAGCCTGACAACACCAAATCATTTGATGTATATTTGCGATGCTTCGGGCACTGGACTAGGTTGTGTTTTGATGCAAGACAACCGAGTTATTGCCTACGCATCTAGAGCACTTAGGCCTCATGAACAGAATTATCCCACACATGATCTGGAATTAGCAGCGGTAGTCCATGCTCTAAAGATCTGGAGACATTATAATATTTTCACTGGATTGCTAAAATTTATACTGACCACAAGAGCCTCAAGTATATTTTCACTCAGGCTAATCTTAATATGAGGCAGAGGAGATGGTTAGAATTGATCAAGGATTATGATCTAGAAGTAGATTACCATCCTGGCAAGGCAAATGTTGTGGCAGATGCCTTGAGTCACAAAGCCTAGTGCAACTGTATATCCATTGATTCTAAGGTCGCCACTTTGTGTGACGAATTGCGCAAGCTGAACATGGAAGTTGTTTCCCCAGGAACCTTGGATTATATCTCAGTTGAGCTGACCTTACAAGAGCAGATAATCATGGCACAGATTGCTGACAAGGGTGTTCAAGTCATTAAGGAAATGCTTAATCAAAAAGTGGATAAGTATAAATGCTTTCGTCAGGACAACAAGGGTGTTCTATGGTTTGAAGACCGACTAGTTGTTCCAGAGAATCCAGAAATCAGGAAGAAAATTTTGGACGAAGCTCATCTTTCCAAGTTTTCCATGCACCCCGGGAGTAACAAGATGTATCATGATCTCAGATCCTTTTATTGGTGGACCAGGATGAAGAGAGAAATTGCTAAGTATGTATTTGAGTGCGACACTTGCCAAAGGATCAAACCAAGCCATTTGAAGGTAGCAGGTACCTTGCAGCCACTCCCTATACCATCTTGGAAATGTGAGGACCTCAGCATGGACTTTATCGTGGGATTTCCCAACACCTCCCGACACCACGATTCTATTTGGGTCATTGTGTATAGGCTAACCAAGATAGCTCATTTCTTGCCAGTGCATACCACCCACAGGGCAGAAAAAATATGCAGAAATCTATATTGACCAAATAGTGCTTGCATGGAATACCAAGGACTATCGTGTCAGATAGGGGGGCACCTTTTGTCACACGTTTCTGGGAACAACTACAGAAGTCACTTCGAACCAATGTGATAAGAAGCTCAACATACCATCCTCGAACTGACAGCCAAACGAAAAGAGTAAATCAGATTCTTGAGGACATGTTGAGAGCGTGTGTGTTACACTATGGCAAGAATTGGGATAAGTGTTTTTCTCTGGCAGAATTCTCTTACAATAATAGCTACCAATCCAGCCTAAAGATGGCACCTTTTGAGGCCTTGTATGGGAGAAGGTGTAGAACACCACTAAATTGGTCACAAGTTGGAGAAAGGGAAATATTTGGACCTGACCTAGTGCTTGAAGCCGAGGATAAAGTCAGAGTCATTAAGAAGAACTTGGAAGCTGCTCAGGCCAAGCAAAAGAGCTATCATGATAAAAGAAGGAAGCCTCTACAATAGTAGGGGATCATGTGTATCTCAAAGTGTCACCCACTAAAGGTGTTCAGAGATTTGGGATCAAGGGCAAATTAGCTCGTCGCTATATTGGGCCCTATGAAATCAAGGAGACTTGTGGACTTGTAGCCTACCAGTTGAAGTTGCCACCTCACGTGTCTGCAATTCATGATGTGTTCCATGTGTCTCAGCTGAAGAAGTGTGTCCGCTTACCAACGAAAGTGCTATCCGAACCTGAATTGGAGATAGAACCAGACTTGTCATATCAAGAGCACCCCGTCAAAGTTTTGGACCAAAAGGAGAGATCAACTCGAGCAAAGGCAATTAAAATTTATATCCCGAATTTCTGTCCAAAAATATCGGTATGTAAATCGGATCCCAAAACACCCCCACCTACCCTTTGAATCTAAGTATAAGAGAAATATAGTTAATAAAGACTGAGTAAGTTGTGAAACTAAGTCTAGAAGGACTTCCTTCTGAAGTTACAAAGAGGATGGCATTCGAAGAGCAGTCTACTAGAGAACCTTGACAAAAGAAACCACACCTCGCAAGCACGCACCTTCTTAGCACCCCTCTCAAGGATCCCTACCCAATCTCGGGACGAGATTTCCTTTAAGGGGGAGGGATGTAACACCCCAGGTGTTGCCCAAGGCCCTGGCTCAATGCATGCACCTATAGCCTATTATCACATGTGTTTAGATGGGAAGGAGGGGCACCAAAACCTTAGAAACCATGGCTTAATTTAGTAAGGATCATGAGAAAAAGGAATACCATAGCTTTTCATGTATTTTCACCTATGAAACAGGTTCTAAAACCCTAGTTCCCCCTCTTAAGCCATTAAACCCCCAAGCCTTGGATTAGTGAGAAGGGGAAGCAAATGATCATTTCATGACTTAAACACTTTACCAAAGTTAATTGGAGAGCACCCTAGAGCAATCCATTTTTTCTCTAAGTCAAAAATCAGCCCCAATCTAAAGATCAGAAGTGTTCACTTATTTTCTTGCGCCAAAACCACATGGTCCAAATAACAAAAAGTAGCCAAACTACCCAAGGCACACCCCTGAAAAGCTTGAAACCAAACCAGGGTCGTTTGACACAGTTTGGCATATGTTTTGTCGCGAGATGAACAGTGTAGACAGACAAGACTTGGCGCCACCATATCTTCCAAGCAAGACCCGATCTCCCCTTGGAACTCACATGAACTAGATAGCTCTAGGTGCAGGGAAGAAATCTTACACAAGTCATATCGCAAGATTCGCACATTTGGGTGCTCAGCACGCGCAAGAACTTGGGCAGAATAACACGACCACGTGTTCGACGCGCCATGGCAACGCTAGAACACGCCCCGACGCTCGGCCCCGCGCGCGCCGTGCCGCGCTGTGTAACACCCCTGGTGTTTATATTCTGCTCGACAACGAGTATAGATTTAAGCACGTAATATCAGTGGATAAAACGATGCTAAATTTTAATCATCTTCGCCTATCGCGATTTTAATATCGCATATGTTTCTGTCTATTTAAACTCTTCCTAAGTCTTCGCGAAATTTGGAACGTAATTATTCCAAAAATTTGCGAGTCCTGTGCCTAAATAAAATCTATCGAGTTTGGTGCCGTTTTAATTTCGATAATCTAAACAGCTAAAAAGGGTTCATGAAGCTTTTGGATTATTGAATCTTCGTCGCTGGTGAATTTTGAACTGTTTGAATCACGCGTGTAAGTGAATACGAAAATCAGAAGACTTCTGATTTTAGAACAATTTGGAGCCCGCGCTGTCCAAACAGAACGATGCACCAGCTGATTAAGTGAATCGTTCCTCTCAGCATATGATCGTTGGCGTCAGATCAAATGATCGATCACTGGTGAGGAACGTAAAAATTAGATGGAACTAAATAACAGTCTCTCTGTCTTAATCTATTTCGTCTGTCGCGAGTTCGACGTCGTTTTTATTTATTTGGGCTCTTTCTAAATTTTCATGATGTTCGGAACATAGTTGTTCCGAAAATCGTTGTGTCCGGTGATTATTTAAAATTTATCGCTCGCGCGAATACGAATTCAGAAGCTCGACCTACTCTTAGGATTTTATCCCCAAACAAATTTATTTAGAACTCGACAAATAAAGTTTTCGGAACAAATTATCAGAACCGGATTCAGTTTAATCCTATTTGTCTCATTTATCGTCACCAATAAAATTTTGGTCTGACTAAATTAGACCACTCCCAAATCCCAATACCAAAAGTCGGATTTCTGAAATTTGTTTCGCCAAAAATAAATAAGATTCAGATAAATCCTATTTGGTTTCGATTAAATCAAACGGTGTCACAAGTACCATCGACCCGTATTATTGTGATCTGACCCACTTATACCCTGTCCAAACCTTAATTTTAGAGCTCGGATTTATGTTCTTTTGTGGAAAAGAAAAAGAAAATATCTTCTATCTTTTACCACCACCGTCACGTATTTTCCCCTTTCATCTTATACACGCCAAGCCTGGGAAAAAATATCTTTTTCTCAGATTTTCCTCTACCGTCTTGGAATGCTCTCGGCGTTGATTTTTCCTCCGTTTGATCTTATCTCTGCGCCGCTCAGCTCTAACAAAAAAATCCTGCCGCCCCTCCTTCAGATTTTTCACGCCGCGCGCTGCTTCTTCCTTATCTTCTTCCCCTCTGCTGGCACTCCTTCCACACGCGCGTAGCTTCTTGGCGCTTTCTCCATCACGCTCTCTCCAGCGCCCATCTCCCTCCTCTACTCGGTCCTCCTCTCTGCGCGCAGGAGCTTCTCCCATGGCCACGGCGCCCTGGCTCCTGCTCTCCACGTCGTGCGCGCCTGGGCACTTCCCCAGGTGGCCGTCTGCCCTCCTGCATCGCGCCCAGCCGAGCCTGCTCCCTGAGCTCCTTCCCTGCCGCACCGGAGCTCCCTCCATGGCGCCCGAGCGCCCTGCCCTCGGCTTCCTGCTTGCATCGCGCGCCCTCGTCTTCAGCCCGGTGCTCATCTCTCTGCTCGTCTTCTTCAATCGTCGAGCGCTCTCCCTGACGCGCTCGCCCATGCTGCGGTGCCCCTCCTCGGACAGCGCCCGGCCGGATCTCCCTTGTGCCGCGCCCCTGCTCCTCCCTGTTCCAGCTCGGTGCCCAGAGCCCCAGCGCCGGTCGCCCGTCTACTCTTCGCCATGGCACGCCTCAAGCTTCACCCTGCGCGCGCGAAGCTCTCAGCTCGCCCAGTCTGCGCGCCGCGGTTTCTCTCCCCATGGTGCTCCTCCTTGCCCCTGCTCCGATTTCCCTTCCGTGCTGCAGCCCCTCAGCTCACTCCCTCAACCTCGCTGACTCGCCAAGCTTCCTGCTCGCCTCTGCGCAGCGCCCCGCTCCCTATGTCCGTTCCCAGCCGTGATGCTCCCTTGCACTCGGCCTGCTCTGGATCCGAGGCTGGTCGCTATGTGTGCTCAACTTTGTCTTGTCGCAAAACCCTGATGCCGTAGTCCCCTACCGTGCCCTGGATGTCGTGCTTGTTGTGGCCGGCTCTGGTGGTCGGCATCATCGACCGTTGATTCTATCATTAGCCACGCTCATTCATTATTATTCCGTACGCCGCAAGAAAGAGATCTAGAGAATCTGGATAAAGAAAAAGCGAACCCCTCCGTCGCTTCCATGTTGTGCTGAGGAATGCTCCCACCGGACATTGTCGTCAATCTCACGGATTCAAATTGGGTTTAGATAATGATAAGCCAATTTATTGTTCCAGATAATGTTTGATTGAGGGTTTGGATATATTAATTACATTTGTCCTCTGGCTCATAGTATATGTGTTGTGGTTGTAGATATAATATTTATTAGGATACTCGAATCGCTTGCAGCGATTTGGTCAAGGTCGTGTAGTGAATCGCCAGTTTGAGATGTAGATTATGGGAATAGAGTTTCGGTGGGTATACTTGTCGATTATGTTTAAACTAGTTAAGTTAGTTTTAAGAATGGTTATGGCCGATTGTGGTTAGCACCATCGACCTATATCTTATGCATCCTAATTTAAAACGTGGAAACATATGTCTAGTGTGATTGGATTGATCTGATGTTGTGGTGTGCTTGTATTCAATGGTGAATTAATCACATTGTATAATGATCGTCGATGGGTAGGTTATGTGAGTAGTACCTCGATGGGTGTATATGTTAAATATAATTAAATAGGTTCTACGTATGTGATGAGCAGTGGTCTTAAATACTAGTAAAATGTTCTGTTCATACGGTAATAGGATGAAGTTAGTATTTTGTAGAGTGCTCGAGTTCTATTTATGTTATGTCTGATTATGTTGGTATATACATAAGAATTTGGTTGTCGTAATTATGATGATGACTTAATCATAATATTATCTTGCGATACCCGTCTTGATATGCATTCATATGCATAATGCATTTCATTTAGGTACGATAATTAATCACATGATGTGGAGGACCAAAGCTGAGTCGACCACAAGAGGATGGAAAGCGTGAGCCACTCGCAAGGTGATGCTGATGGACGAAACTGAAGATTGGCAGACGAAGCAAGTATCAGAATAAAGGCTGATCGTCAAGTGATCGACGTGTAACAAATACTAACCTAGTGTTATCCAGGCAAGCACTGGTGCATTTGCCACCTCCTTGCTATTTTAAAATATTTATCACCTTGTTTGATGCATTAGGTGATAGGAGTTGTGTGCTAAACAATTGATGCATTGCCTTCCTTGGAAAATTGATTACCCTTCCTTGATACCCTTTTATGAAAAGGATTTTTGATGCTTAGCCTTGCTTTAGAAAAACAAAATGTTTTGTTTTAAAAATAAAAGGTGATGCTTCATAGTGGATGAGAATTTTTACAAAAATAAAACTTGATGGTGGATCCACCATAGCCATGATGGGTTCAACATCGGAAAAGATGTACCTCTGCCAGGTACCAGACATTGGGTTGAAAATAATAAAGCTGAGACCGGGCGGTTGACTTGCACGAGAAGGGAGTCTCGGTGTAGTGTCTCTGTCTGAGTCGATTAAGGACTGTCTCGATGTAGGCTTGCTGATTGAGGACCTTTTAACTGGTCACATGCCTCATCATGGGTAAGCTTTGCCTCGGGCAGACTAATATCAGAAAGGCCAACACGCAATGGGAGTGTAGAGATGGCGAGAGTAGCGTGTATCCTCCGTGGCAAGAGGATGGACGATGGTGTATATGTGCTCTCGGTTGGCGTGAACCCGGTCTGGTCTTAAGAAACCCAGTAGCGAGTTGACATATGCAAGGGTTAAGTGCTACATATGTCGTGTGATTGGAGATCACCAGCTTGGTATTAATGGATTCGGATCACCGTTACTTCTCAGACATGAAGACTTGGTCACTGCCCTACGCGTAGCAATCCAGTGAACTGATGGGATGATAAAAAGATGGCTAGTATATCCAAGTGCTTGAACTAGGGTAGAAAGAACTCTAGCTGCAGGTAACTTTACTTAACCTAACAAGTAAAAATGGATTTTTAAGAATCCACTCATAGTAATCTTTTCTGCAAACAGAGTCCTTGATTCTTGATACGCCTTACCTTGAATCCCTTTTAAAACCAGTATACACTTGAGAGTCTTTTCTTTAGTCGGGTAAGTCTTGCTGAGTACTTGCGTACTTAGGGTTTTATTCCCATTGTTGCTGCAGGTTACAAGTCACTTGATTGTAATTGGTGTTAAGCGCCGGTGGGCATGGCCTTCTTATAAGTCTAAGTACTTCTTCTATATTTTTTATTGAGGATGGTCACTTAAGCTAGCATATATTTCAAACTTATAAATAATTAATAACATTTCAAAGTTTATTTCTTTGAACCACTTTTATAATCACTCTGATAAACAATGTAAATTTGTTGTAACTTGTAACTTTGTAATAAAGAGTTTATTTCCGCTGCAAAATGTTGTTGTGTGATTTGTGTTTACTTAATCCTGCGGTCCAGGTTGTAAGTGGTTTATCCGGGGTCCTTGGGACACTCGGACGGATCCTGTTAAGTTATCTGGTGCACATGCATAGCCGTCTGAGGTCTTTGAGACAAGGACAGGTGCATGTGGGCCCAATAACTTGGGAGGTTCTGGCACGCGGTGCGCCAACCCCTCGCCCACGCCCTCGCCCGTGGCTTTAAAGCCAACCCTGGCCTCGACCGTACGCCCCCGCTCGCTCCCAACCCTGCCCGAGCACAAGTTCACCGGCGTTTGCCCCGCGCACGGCGTGCCAGCGGCCGCCCGAACCCCGGCCACCGTAGACCGGCCGCTCCAGCACTCCTCCACCCCGTCTGACCCCTCAGCTAGCTTCCTCAGAGTTCAGTGAAGCTCCCCGAGCCCGAAGACCAAACACCACCTCACCGAAGACGCCGGATTGACGCCACCGGACTTCAACCGGCCGCCGTCGCACGTAGACCGAGCTCGGAGCTACACGGTAAGCCATTCGTCGATTCCTTGTTCGTACGACATCCTTGACCTCCAGTGAAGCTCCCTGTGCTATTTAATTGAACTCTACCGCCGTGATCAAGCCGGAGCACGCGTCGCTGATGAGCCCGACCGCTTGCGCACGCGGCCAACCCTACTCCGGCCATCACCGTTGGCGATCTGCCCCTCGACGTGACCGCCAGGAGCTCCCAGACCTCATCCAGCCTTCCACCGGACCTCTCCTACCACCGGTAAGCCGCGCCGCCGTTTTTCCCCTCTGCGGCTACTGTTCCGGCGAGGAGAGAGCTCGGGTTAAGAAAGAGAAAAGACAGGGGGTTTTTGGAAATGTCAGTGACTCTAGTGAATAGTTTCCAGGGGCGCGGATTTAAGGATTTGATTAAAAACAACCCCGGGGTCCCGGTGCAAAATTGTTTTTCATAAACCTTTAAGATTTATTCTTTTAAATAAGTACGAAATTTGAAAATTTCATAACTTGAATTTTATTCAACCAAATTTGGTGAAACTAATTTTGCTAAGTTCTAAATATTATAAACTATTCAGGAAAAATAATAAACACCCTAATTTCTGCAATATTTTTAGAGTTTGGATTTAAACAAGTATATTGCCCAAACCTTTATATACAAAGGAAAAATTGATAGACTTTTAGACTAGGGCTAAGAAAAACTGGAGGGATACTTACCTAACAGATGCACTGTTTAAAAATATTAAACTTCCTAGTATACTAGGATAAGAAGAAATTAACCATTAAAACATGTATTGGCCCAAACCTTAAGAAAATAAAAAAGGGAATTTAAAACAAGAACCAAAGGGCAACCACATTTTTCCTAGCTTGCTTAGGTGATATAGTTCATAAGAAAATTATGTTGAACCCTATGTTAGTACAAAAGAAATGCACCACATTTTATTTTATAAAAATAGTAAGAACTTAGAAAAATCATAGAAAATAACCCTAAGGAGAAACCACCCCAATCCTTGGGATAACTACTATTTGGCTAGTATGAATCTAGGAAAAATACAAGTTCTGTTGTTTGATGTTTTTCAAATGACAAGTTAGTTATAAGTGCCTTTTTGACATTAAACTTTAGAAAATCACAACTAAATAACCCTTAAGTCACTTTATGTGATTTTTGGCACAGAGACCTCTCATTACCCATAGATGTTGGCAAAAATAATTTTTAGTGCAGAACCCTGACCTAAATCAAAGTTGTAGTACAAAGTGACCATCCACCCTCACTTTTGTTATTTTTGCGTAGAGTGTATCCTAATTATTCTTAACCTCAAATCTGTAGAACAGACTACAATGCTAAATATTAGCCCAATGTAATGTTTGCAACATTTTTGGAAAATTCTAAATCACTATGGTAGTTCAAGCCTACCATAAAAACATAAGTAGAAAAATGAAAAGGAGAATTAGTAGAGATGAAGAATGTTACCCCCATCCCTGCAACCAAACCTCCCTAAGTACCTACTAAAACCATGAAGGATGTCCAAACATCTTGATTCCAACCAAAACCTACTAGGCAAATATAAAACACTTAGAGCATCATAAGATAAAGAAACCCTAGTACCACTGCCTTATATTATCTCACCCTACATCATGTTTACTAAATTTTGGCATCTCATTAACATACATTTCTCTTATTCATTGCATTCGATAGATTGTAATCTCTCTGGTAGAGAGTATGTCCTCATTCCGGAGCCAGGAGTTGCTCAGGAGGTAGTCCCTGAGGCAGCACCAGAGCCTGCTACTGAGGACTTGCCTGCCCCAGCTGTTGAAGGCAAGCCCCAGTTTTATGCATAACCATTATATATGCTATTTTACTGCACTTAATGTCTGTAGGCTTGCACTATGCACTTAAGTGTAGGAGTTGACTGAAACCCTAGTTGCATGAACTCAGGATTCCTTTTGAGATGGATACTAGTATGCTAGGTCGAGTAGCTGCTTTACAAATTAGGGATCTCGGTAGAAGTCGAGTGATTTTTCTAGCACTCGCGCGAGGTCAGGAATTGGTTGTATCCATTTTTATATTGGAATGATGATGGTCTGTGGACAATGATCCATGGGGATGCGTTGTCTATGAGACAGAAATTGGAATAAGGATTAAGGTGTGGTACCGTGTGTCAAGCGTTTGGACGTACTAAACACATGCCGAGAAATATGGTAAATTGGTAAGCGTAGTACCTGAGTGAACCTGCCCGCAGACTTTATCCCTCACGCGACCTGAGAAGTTGTCTCCCATTCCGGTTATGGTGGGTACAAGTGCGGTCATTGCACGACGGCAGTCGGGGTTAGTGAGGCATTGTACGCCAAGGCGGTCAGCCCTATTATGTTGCCAGGGAATCAATGGGGACGGTTGATGTGTGTGGGGACGGAGTGCCTCGCCACGTCATGTGTTTAGGTTTACCTTGCAAGGTTAAAACTCAATTCGAATCGTCTGCTTCTCGCAGCTAATGAGACTACTTGGTCCATGCTGCTGCATTGAGTAATAAGTGGAAATGAGATGACTGGCAAAAGATGTTGATTGATATAATGTTTGATACCATTTATGAATAGCTAGGTACTCATCTAGTTAAAAGGATCATACTAAAACTGGAAAAGCTAAAACTTGATTTTAGACTCAGCTAGTGCATTTGGCAAACCAAACCCCTCAGCCAAACAACTGCATGTCTAGAGGTAGAGGAGTAGACTCCTCACACCGGGTAAGTCTAGCTGAGTATTAGTATACTCAGCCTTGCTTGTGGCATAATTTTTACAGGTTCTCTGGAGGATATGGTTGCTGGAGTGACTTGGCCGTCCACCTTGCCACCGGGTTGGATAGTCGAGTGGGACCCTACCTCAGCAGGAGAGGAGCAGGAAGAGTGATGGGCGAGGCTTCCCCATCCTCCCTTTCATTTACCGTTAGTTGATTTCCGCTGCATCGAGGACAATGGTTACCACTTTTGCAAAACTCCGATGATGTTGTAATAACATAAGTACTTCTTTAATTTATGGTTTTATGCTTTATTGTAATTCCTTTGTGCCTCACCTTCGAGTGAGTATGTGGTACTTGATCCTGTTAGTGGCCTTGTCGGACTCGATCCGAGGGACTGACGTTTTATTCCTATTTAAGTGTGGTTTTGCCTTCAAGGCGGGACTCGGGCACTTAAGTTGGAATAATTCGGATGGTTCCGCCATAGGTGATACCCTTTCGGCTGATAGATTTAACAAAAGAGCCCCTCAGTTTTTACTGAATCAACCCGCGGTCCGTTCTAGTGACCGTCTGAGTCTATAGAAATTTTATATTTTCACCCCGGAACTCTCTGGTAATTGGCACTCAGTCCAAATATTTGATATAACAGAGAAACTAATTGAGAAATTGATATTTAATGTAAAAATAATTACTAGAATTTGTTTAACCCCTAGAAAATTCATATTAAGTCCAAATGAATCCATTCTAGTTTCTAAATTTTGTAATGTTATTTTGTATCACCTAGTGTCTTTGTTTTGGCATGAAAACAGTAATAAAATTTATTTCTTAATGAATCTTATGCGAGGCACATATAACCTTCAGAAATTCATAACTCACAATCCATAACTCCGATTTGATCCATTCAAGTAGTGTTAGTCTCGTATAAATATTTACTATGCAATAACAACATTTATTATACCATGTATCATTATTTTATGATTAGATCTTTATTTAACTTGTGTTGGTTAGTCTTGTTAATCTGCTCATCATTATCTACTAAAATGTGATCTATGGTCAATTTATAATATAGATTAAAGTTGAACTAATTACTACTATAGGTTATCTTTTCTCTGGGATTATAAAATAAACATAGAACTTAGTTTTAACCATTAAATCACATCATAATTTGATGACCGTAACTCCGATTTTAGTGGTTCTCGATTCCACGATCTCGTAGCAACGCGTAGATTATTATTATTAAGTTTGTACCTATGTCTGGTGTGATGTTAATTTTTTCTATACCATGTTTGTTTGTATTTCTACGACTAGTAGTAAGGTCATGAGGATCTGAAGAATCATCCTGGTACTTGGAATCTCAAGTGCCAGGCAAGTTGTGCCCTTGATAACTTTTATTACCCAATAATGTTCTTTATAATCATTTAATTTGGATGGGACCCAATAGGTTACCCTAGACTGGTTATCCTTTTACCTTGTTTATCCCTGAATCATTTGGGTAGTTCTGCCATTGCTTTACATGGTTTTGGGTTAATATTTCATTATATCCATGTTCCAGTTATTCTGTTATTTTATTTATGTTTATGTCAAGATCATTATCTTTAATTGGAACATGGAGCTTAACTTGCGAAACACGTGCCACCACAAGGGTGGAATGGGACACCCTTGGCTGACTAATTAGGAAAGCTAGTGGAAGACTACCTTACCCAAAAGGGGCAAGGGCAGTAGGGGAGTTGCATACAGGGAGGTTCTCGGGTTGATTTTGCAGCGATGGTGGTCAGACGAGGGATTCTTGGAAGTGCTCTTCCCATAAACTGTAGCGGGTTTTCGAAAGCTAGTGGAACTTTGAAAAGGCCTCGTAGTGGATCCCTAGCCATTCACCTCGGTAGTGTCTAAGGGCCTTGCAAACCCTGGCGACATGGGATACATGACTTGTTGGTACAGGGAACAACCTCTGCAGAGTGTAAAACTGGTATACTAGTCGAGCTCACAGTTAAGAGCAGCTCAGGACTCTCGCATGATTAATTTATGGAACTTAAATTCAATTTGTCATTTGCATTGCATGGGATTATTTATTAATTTTGTTCTATTATTCTTATTATGGTTTAGTATTCACTTACATTTAGTAACTGCTAATAAAATTTGGCCAACTTATTAAAAGCAATGCTCAGTTTAACCCTTATTGTTGATCAGCTTTACACATCACATGAACTCCCACCTTTGGTGAGTTCATACCACATTATTGCTGTGGCGGAACTGCCCGAATTATTCCAACTTAAGTGCCTAAGTCCCGCCTTAGAGGCTAGACCACACTTAAATGGGAAACCCACCATAACCGGAATGGGAGACCACGTCTCAGGTCGCGTGAGGGGTAAAGTCTGCGGGCAGGTTCACTCAGGTACTAGGCTTACCGATTTACCATATTTCTCGGTATGTGTTTTGTACGTTCAAACGCTTGACACAGGTATCCGCACGTTAATCCTTATTCCAATTTTCATCTCGTAGACCACGCATCCCCATGGATCCGTGTCCACAGACCAACATCCGTATGATATGAAAGTGGGTAAAATCAATGTCCTGACCTCGCGCGAGTGCTAGAAAAATCACTCGACTTCTACTCGACCTAGCAGACTAGTATTCATCTCAATAGGATTCCTGAGATCATGCAACTAGGGTTTCAATCGACTCCTACACTTAAGTGCACAATACAAGCCTACAAACATTAAGTGTAGTAAAATATCATATAGAACAGGTTATGCATAAAACCGAGGCTTGCCTTCCAAAGCGGGGGCAGGCAGATCCTCTGGTGCAGGCTCTGGTGCTGGATCCGGGGCTACCTCCTAAGCAACACCTTGCTCCGGCACAAGGACGTACTCTTCGTCAGCGAACTTGCAATCTATCGAATGCAATGAGTAAGAATATGTATGCCATGATTATGAAGGATTTAGTAAACATTATGCTAAGTGAAGGAAAACTATGTCAGTTAGTAACTTAGGGTTTCTTGGTCATGCGTGGCTCTTAGTGGTGTATGCTTATCAATTTAGGTTTGGGTTTTGCCCAGGGATAAGCATAGTGAATTGAACTTGGATTTCCCTTAGATGTTTTAGTAGACAATGAGGGGCTTTGCTGGTTGGGTTAAAATGATATTACTCTCCATTATTAATTTCCTTTTTCATTTTCTATTTATGAATTTTAGGTGGGTTTGAACTACAACAGTGATTTCACCTATTCCAAAAATTCTAGAAAATTTACAGTAGGTTACTATTGGTCATTGTAGTTTGTCCTATGAAGTTGAGGTCCAGAATAAATAGAGTATGCCCTGGACAAAATAACAAAAGTTGGGGCAAAGGGGGTCACTTTGCACTACAACTCTTAACTAGGTGTGGGTTCTGTCCGAAGGGTCATTTTTGCTGGTATCTCACAGTAATAACATGCTTCTGTGCCAAAAATCACAGAAAGTTATTTGGTGGTTATTTAGTTGTGATTTTCTAAAGTTTAATGTCAAAAAGGCACTTACTACTATCTTGTTATTTGAAAAATGTCAAACAACAGATTTCATATTTTTCCTATGGTCTTAACAACAAAACATTAGTTATCCCAAGGTTTGGGGTGTTTTCTTTTTTGGGGTTATTTTTCTAAGGTTTTTCTAAGTTTTCCTTGTTTTCTTAAAATAAAATGTATCCTATTTATTTTATACTAAACCAGGATATAATAAATTTTTCTAGTGAACTATACTGAATAAGTAAACTAACAAAATGTGGGTGCTCCCTGGTTCTTTATTTAAATTACCTTTTCTATTTTCTTTAACTTTAAGCACAAGGTGACTTAAATGACAAACTCTACCTTAATGGGGTATAGAGAGGGGTTTATCATTTTTAAACAGGTTAGTAGGTGATTAAGTACTTCTCTAAATTTTCTTAACCTCAGTCAAATAGTGTAGCTATTTTTCCCTATTTCTTTTAGCTTTTGACCAGTTAGTTATTTAAATCAAAACTTTAAAGTTTTCTGTAACACTTAGGGGTTTTATATTTTCTTAAGTAGTTTACATTATTTAAGATCTGGCAAAATTGGTTTGACTCGATTTGGGTGAACAAAACAGAAGTTACGAATTTTTCAAGTTCTGTTTGAATTTAAATCAGATTATTAAAAGGATTCCTGGAAAAACAGTTTACACCGAGGACCCTGGGTTTAATCCAAATCAACCCACTCAAATCTACCCCCTGCGCCACTATTCCCCTGAGTCACTAACAGTTCAAAAATCCCCCCGACCTTTCCTTCTTCTTCCCCGTTGTCCTTCCCCTAATGCAAATAGTACCCGCGGGAAAGAAAAGGGCGAAGCGGCTTACCGGCGGCAAGAGAGGTCCGGCGAGGGGCGGGGTTGGCTCCGGAAGGTCCTGGCGGTCACAACGGTGTATGGCTCGACGGCGGTGGTGGCCGAAATCGTCCGGTCCACATGCGCAGGCGGGTGATCTCGTCGGCGGCGGGTGTTCCGGCTAAACCGCAGCGATCTAGTTCAATCAAATGGCACGATGAGCTCCATGGGGTGACGTAGAGGCTATTTGCATAAGGAATCGAGAATGGGGCAGGGATTTACCCGGTCTACGTTCACCGACGGTCGGGCGAAGTCCGGCGACCGTGGACTGGATTCTCCAGCGAAGCAAGGTCCGATTCCTTGCTCGGGGAGCTTCACCGAGGCATGCACGGTCTCTTCCAAGGGTCGGGCGTGGCTGGGAAGGGCTCTGTTGGCCGGTCTACGGTGGCTGGGGCTCGGGTGGCCACAGGCACGCCATGCACGGGGCAAACGCCGGTGGTTTCGGGCTCCGGTGAGGTCGAGCGTGCGCGGAGGAGTACGGTCGACGCCTGAGGGGACTTTATAGACGTGGGCGCGAGCAGGGGACACGGGCGCGGCTCAGCGCGGCGCGGAGCACGCGAGGTCGGGCGCGGGCGTGCTCTGGCGCGGTCAGAGTGCGTCGAACACGTGGAAGTGTTCATCTGCCCGTGTTCAACAGCTCGCCAAGATCGCTAGCGTGCGAATCTTGGCAAAAATCCAGCGCATGTCTCTTCCTGGCACCTATGGCTATCTCTTGTATGTGAGTTCCAAGGGAAGATAAGCTCTAGGTTAGAAGATATGAGGACGCCAAATCTGGCTTGTCTCCCTGCCCACTTCGCGACAAAAATGATGCCAAGACATGTCAAATGAGTTTGACTTGGGTTCAAATTTTTCCAGGGGGTGCCTTAGGTGGTTTGGTACATTTTTGGTATTCAGACTAAGTGGTTTTGGTGCCATTTGCTAAGTGAACACGTCTGATCTTTGGATTAGGGTTAAAATTTGACTTAGAGAGAATTAGAGAGCTCTAGCTCTCTCTCTATTTAAGGAATGGATTTGGGGTTTCTTAAGGGGTCTTTTTGCAATGTTTCCTCTCTATATTTGTAGATTAATATGTTACTTAACTTTGGCCAAAGGTTAGGTCATGATTTGCACATTTGCTTAATCTTTCCCCCCTTTCAATCCATGGTTTTAGGAGTTAAGGAGTCAAGAGGGGTCTAGGGTTTAATCCTCCTTTGCCCAAGGTGATATTGGTACAAGGCTTGGGTAATGCTTTTGGTCATTAACATTCTTGGCTAATACATGGTCCCTAGGGTTTTATGCTCTTCTTCTAAAGTTTCTTCCACATGTGACCACATTCATTAGTGCATGAAGGTGCCATGGCCATGGTAACACCTGGGGTGTTACAATTCCCCACAACTTGTTGAGCGATGAACATGTGTGAGCTCACCCTTGCTGTCTCACACCCCCATAGGAGAAGAACAGGTGGTTCAAGAGGAGCCACACAACGAGGAGTTCGATTTGATCTAGGTGGCGTCTCCTAGTTGACTTTATGGCGCCAAGGATGAGCTTTAGTTTGATCTATATTTATCTTTTATTTTGTAAGACTTCCGCTATGTAATAAGTACTATGATTATATTGTGACATTTATCTCTATACATTCTGTTATTATATGTGTTGTTTGCTTTGGCACATATATGAGATGCACCCGGCTTTGTCCCTTAAATCCGGGTGTGACATCAGCCCACTTCATACCTATCATGACTATCTACAGCAGTATAGTATTAGCAGAGCTGTACATGTCCTGGATTGTTTGTCTTCATGGTGTGCCAAAGAAGATAGTGTCAGACCGAGGAACATAGGTCACCTCTCATTTTTGGCAGCGGTTGCATGAAGCCTTGGGTACACATTTGAATTTTAGCTCAGCTTAGCACCCGCAGACAGACGGTCAGACTGAAAGGACTAATCAAATCCTAGAAGATATGTTGAGAGCCTGTGTGTTGCAAGAAAAGTACAGATGGGATAAGAGGCTACCTTTTGCAGAATTTTCCTATAACAACAGTTAGCAGGCCAGTTTGAAGATGTCACCATTTCAGGCGCTTTATGGGAGGAGTTGTAGAACTCTGTTGCATTGGGATCAACCTGGAGAAAAGCAAGTGTTTGGGCTCGACATTTTTCCTGAAGCTGAAGAGAACATCAAAATGGTTCAGGAGAATTTGAAGATAGCACAATCAAGGCAGCGAAGTTATGTAGAAACAAGAAGAAGAAAGTTGAGTTTTGAAGTGGGAGATTTTGTCTACCTGAAGGTATCGCCTATCAGAGGAGTCAGAAGGTTCAGAGTCAAAGGCAAGCTAGCACCCCGATATGTTGGTCTGTATCAGATTCTCGCGAAGCGTGGAGAAGTGGCCTATCAGCTCAGTTTGCCAGAAGATTTGTTAGCGGTGCATGATATCTTTCATGTGTCTCAGTTGAAGAAGTGTCTACATGCGCCAGAGGAGCAGTTGCCTATGGAAGGTCTGAAAGTCCAAGAAGACTTGACCTACATAGAGAAGCCAATGTAGATTCTTGAGACTATAGACAGGGTCACCAGGAGAAACACTATCAGGATGTGCAAAGTCAGATGGGGTCACCACTCTGAGGAGGAAGCAACTTGGGAGCGTGAAGATGATTTGGTGGCCAATTATCTGAACTCTTTGCTAGCCAACCTTGAATCTTGAAGGCAAGATTCTTTTAAGGGGATAGGTTTGTAACGCCCTAAATTTAGGGGTATAAATTTTCTTCTCCAATATTCACCAAATACATGCGCTACTCTCTTTTTCTCTTCCTGTTTTGCTCCTTCCTCCTATTTTCAAAACAATATAGAGACTGGTGTTCGTATAGCGTGTAAACAAAACCTAAGTTGATATTGTTGTTGCATCATGCCGAAACATATTTATTTTGTCTGATGTTGTGCCTAATCGTGTGTTTGTCTAGTTTTGGTTTTCGATTCGTGATTTAATCTCGATTAGAAGCAGGCGAGAGCGAGTAGTGGGTAGTCGGCCCGGCCTGGCCCATGGCGTGGCCCACCCCTGCCTAGGCGCACGCGCGCTGGCGCCCCTCCCCTAGGCACGCCCCACCCTCTCCCCTCATTCTTTCTTTCCCGCGCAATAACCTCCCTCTCCCTCTCTTCCACCTCTCCTTGCCATAGGTTGGATCCTGGTGAGCAGTTGCCGTTGTTTGTCGAGCCCCGAGGTGAGCTTCCCCTCTCCACTCTTCTCTCCTTCTCCCTCCCTCTCCCCTATCCGAGCCCTTCCCCCAGCGAGCCCCTGCCCCTGCGCGGCCCGCCCTTGCGCGGCTGTCCGGCCATGGCGTGGCGTGGCTGGCCCGGCGCAGGCACGCGCGTTTGTCCTGGCGTAGGCGCACGATAGTTTGCCATGTGCGCAACCCCGCCCCCGCACGCGCTGCCCTAACCCCATGCGCGCAGCCCTAGCGCGCGTAGTAACGTTTAAATTCAGTTTTGAATTCAGTTGAATTCATGTACTGCGTCGCGCGCTTCGTTGCGCGACGGTTCATTTTAAATTCAGCTTAGGTAATGTGTTGCGTCGCGTGTTTTGTCGAGCGATGTTTCGTTTTAAATTCAGTTTAATTAGCTTCTGCCGTCGCGCGCTTCATCGCACGTCGATTTATTTAAATTTAGATTAATTCCCGTGTAGCGTCTCGCGCGACGATTCGTTTTAATTTAAGTTTAGTTTAAGTGTTGCATCGCGCGCTTCGTTGCGGGATGATTTGTTTTAATTTTAGTTTAATCCTTGTGTGCTATCGCGCGCTTCATCGCGCGACAATACATTTTAATTTCAGTTTGGGTCATGTTGCGTCGCGCGCTTCATCGCGCGACGATCAGTATTAGTTCCGTTTAAATTATACATTGTGTTTTGCGCTTTGTCGCGCGACGATCTTTTAAATTTACCTAGAGTTGTTTATAATAATTAAGTATGTAGCATAATTTTTTTTATGCATAGCGTGATTGTTAAATTAATATGATTATGTTTATACAAATATTTTAATCCATAGCTGCTTAACGTAATGACATTTCGAGCGTAGCCTCGACCATTGTAATTTCTTTCTCGCATAGCCGTAGATGCGAGCCCTGTGCCATGCGACTGTTTATTTGTTGTATTTTATTGTGTGGTGTATTGTTTATTTCTATATTCAGTTTGTAGAGCCGGGATATTTTCGTGGGCCGGGATATTTTCGTCGGCCGGCCCACGAAAATTAATACGGAAGTTACTTTCGTCGGCCTCGTGACCGACGAAAATGTGGAGTATTTTCGTGGGCCGGGGAATATTTTCGTCGGCAGGCCCACGAAAATACGGAAGCTATTTTCGTCGGCCTCTTGATCGACGAAAATGTGGCGTATTTTCGTGGGCCGGGGCCATGCCGACGAAAATAAGTCATTGACCGACCACTATTTTCGTCGGCCGCAGTGAAGCCGACAAAAATAAAGGCCCTAAATCATTCCCCGGTCTCGCGCCCGCAGCTTCTCTCCCGCGCGTTTCGCTCGTTTGAATCACCGCGCTGCCCGCACGCCCGCGCCGCGCCACCCGCACGCACGCACGCCCGCCGCGCCGCCCGCAAGCCCGCACGCCCGCACTCACGCCCGCCGCGCCGCCCGCACGCACGCACGCCGCACCGCCGCCCGACCGCCGAGGCGGCCCGCCCGCCCCGCCGCCCGCCCCACGCCGCGCCGCTGCCCGCACGCCTGCCGAGGCGCCCCGCCCTCCCTCGCCCCTCGCCGCGCCGCCCGCTCCACGCCTCGCCACCGCCCGCACGCCCACCTTCCGAGGCGCCCCTCGCCGCGCCGCCGCTCCGCCCGAGGCGCCCTGCGCCACGTCGCGACGGCCTCCCTGCGCCGTGCCGCCTCCCACACGCCCGCCGTCGAGGCGCGCCGCACCGTCATCGGCCGCCCTGCCCTCCTCGCCCTGCTCGCCCGCTCCGTCGCGAAGGCCTCCCTGCGCCGTCGCCTGCCTCGCCCCGCCCGCATTTTCTCCATCAGGCAAGTATAATCGCCGAGGCCCCGAGGTCATTAATTTATATTAGTCATCTTGTCGTGTTGTGATTAGTTTAACTGTTGATTGCTTTAATTCAAATTCATATTTGTCTCCGAGTTATTTTTTAATGTTTAGAGTTTAGTTTTAATCGTTAACCGTAGCAAACCGTATGCATCACCCGTTCGGGAACGGCGAACGTCACATTGGCTTGTGAGGTTCGCTGTTCCGAAATTGTCCACGTATTTTGGATAGCCTGAGAGTGTAGGCCGATGCTTGTGATTTGTGACATGTGCCTTTCAATTGACGCGGAATTTCGGTTGTGTAACCTAGTTGTTCTCCAACACACCATGTTCAGGCGTGTGCTTGGAGAGCAGCGGGGTTATGCTGCCAAAATTTCGCGGCAATCGTAGGCTACATGTCACAAATCACAAGCATTAGCCTACACTCTTGGGTGGGTTTAGGGCCTTTACCTAATAGGGAGTTCACCTAAGCCACGGACGATCGTTGATGTTCTTTGTCTTTTGTTTAATTAGCCTTTGAAATGGACGATGATCGGAGGGTGATGTATGACAGGTGGAGAAAGGATGGGGCACATTCGAATGAATAGATGGTTGTAACAAAGGCTTTTCTTGAGCACGCTTTCAAAGATGCAACTGTTCGTCTAGTGAAGTGTCCTTGCAATCGCTGCGAGAACAAGTGGCCTCAGAAGAAGGAAGAAATGGAGAAACACCTTTGCAAAAGTGGGTTTATGCCAAACTACCTTGTATGGTAGCGGCATGGAGAGTTTATTAGACACGTTGACGCGGAGGTGGAACTTGATGACGATCATGATAGGATGGACGACATGTTGCATGATCTTGGTAGGGAGGTTGAAATGAACGCTGAGGAGCCGGGGCAGCTTCCACGCGATGCTCAGGAATTCTTCATGCTACTCGGCGCGGGAGAAGAGAGACTGCACGAGCACACTCAGATGTCAATCCTTGGGACTCTCACAAGAATAATGGCGATAAAGTCGAAGCACAACATTTCAAATAGTGCTTACAACGACATCGTCCAACTGATGGGCAAGGTTCTCCCGGAGAACCATAAGTTGCCAAAGAATATGTACTTCGCAAAGAAGATGTTGGCTGGTCTTGGGATGACATATGAGAAGATCGACGTGTGTCCCAACAGTTGCATGCTATTCTTTAAGGAGGATGACAAGCTGGACCGTTGTAATCATTGCGAAGCTTCTAGATATGTCGAGGTGACAAATGATGAGGGTGAATTGGTAGTTACGAAGGTCGCAGCTAAGCAACTTCTTTGGTTGCCCATCATTCCTCGGCTTTCAAGGTTGTTCCTTAACAAGGAAATAGCTCTGCATATGACGTGGCCAAAGAATGGTGTATGTCTCGTCACTGATCCAGACATAATGGTCAATCCATCGGACGGTGATGCGTGGAAGGCATTTGACGAGTTTGATCCCAAATTTGCAAACGACCCTAGGAGTGTACGGCTTGGTCTATCGACGGACGGATTCACACCTTTCAATAGCAGTGCAAGCCCTTACTCGTGTTGGCCTGTCTTCATTGTGCCATATAATCTTCTTCCTGAGTTGGTCAATAAAGAAGAGTTCATGTTCCTTGCACTAGTCATCCCAGGCCCCAAGCATCCAGGGCCAAAGCTGAATATGTTTGTTCGCCCTTTATATGAAGAGCTGAAACAATTGTGGAGAGGTGTGAAGGCTTATGACAGCCATACTGAAAAGGAGTTTACCATGCGCTGCTTATTTGTGGTCAGTGCATGATCTGCTGGCGTATGGAGATTGGTCTGGATGGTGTGTTCATGGTTGGTTGTGATGTCCCATATGTATGAATGATACAGATGCATTCAGATTGAAGCATGGTGGGAAAGTGTCATTCTTTGATGCTCATCGACATTGGACTCCATTCAAGCATGATTTAAGGAGTTCGCTTACTGCATTCAGAAGTGGAGCCAAAATCAGAAATGGGCCACTAAAGAGGCAAACTGCACCGCAGATAATGGCATGGCATGCTTGTCTGAAACAAGGAGAAAATGATAGGTTCCAAGGCTACGGGGAGGACCACAACTGGACCCATATTTCATCAATATGGGAGCTTCCGTATGCAAAAGCCTTGATCATACCGCACAACATAGACTTGATGCACCAAGAGCGTAACATTGCCGAATGAGATCGAGGAGGATCAGACTCAGTGGGCACGTGTGAAGAGGCACTTTCGGAAGTGCGCTGATAAGGTCATCAAGGATGCCATGTACAATGCTCGCATCGCGGCCTTCAACTACTACTACAAGAAGATAAAGGGGCAGAACATGAGCAAATCAAAAGGGGCCAATGAGATCTACCTCACAGAGGAGCAGTACCTGGAGAGCGTTGTGGATTGGCTTGCAAGACATGGAAGCCTGGAGGTGGTTGGCTAAGAGATGGGCGTCGCCTGAGTGGATTGCAGAGTCCCAGAAGCACCGTGCCAACCGTGACACTGAAGGACCGGGGCACAGGTATGGCGCCGATGGACACCTTGGTACCGCACGCCGCATGGTAAGCATATAAATCAAACTTGTATGTTACATCTATGAAAATTCTATGGTTTAACTCTTCTTTTTCATGCAGGAAGCTAAAAGTGGAGTTGCTCCAAGTTTTATGGAGGTTTACGTCCGTGGTCACCGTGGCCCTGATCCGACGAACCCTGATGTGCTATGCAACGAGGTGGCAAGGGAGAAAATGGTAAACAAGTTTGTATTTATGAATTAAATTGCATGTTTTGTGTCTAACTCCAACTCTAACTTTCTTTGCAGAATGCATATGGGGAGGAAATGACTCAACGCCATGGGCCTGACTTCGATTGGATGCATTCAGACTAAGATGCCTCGGTGTTGTACCATAGTGGTGGGGGTAGAAAGCATGGCAGGTGAGGTGTTTGTGTTTGATTCGACAATTTCATTAACAAGAATGTGTCCCCTTAATGGCTCAACTATGTGTATCATGCAGGTTTGCCTTTGGCACCGGCGTTGTGGAGTATAACAGGACAATAGGTCAAGGGAAGGCATCGTCTTCGGCAGTGAGTTCTTGCTCCTCCAGGTCTGCTCGAGAGGCTCAGCTGGAGGAGGAGACTCGGGCAGCACAGGAGCAGGCTCGAGCAGCACAGCAGCAGGCTCGAGCAGCAGAGGAGCAGGTCGGACAGCTGACGCAGTATATGGCTTCCTATTTTCAGGCAATTCGTCTATCTCATCACATGTCATTGAATTCAAAGTATAATGTTGCGATTCTAACGTTTCATCCATTTGCAGGAAATGAGTACTCGACTCGGCCCTGATATGAACTTGCCCGCTTTTCGCCCTCCCCAGGTAACACTATCTGAACACTTCAATTCCATAGCAACTCTTTTTTATTATCAAAAATGGCTCGCAGGCACAAGGATGGGAACAGTGGCCAGGACAAGCTCCAGCGTCGCAGCCACTGTGGACCGGTGTTGGGTGGACGCAGGCACCTCCAGGCACAAGGACGGCTCCATCACCCCAAGGATCACAACCAGCCCCAGGATGGGTGCCACCGGTCTCCCAGCCACTGCCAGGCTCTCAGCCATTTCAAGCGTTGATGGCACCGCCACCGACGGGGTGGGTGCCAACACCTCAGGGGTGGCCAGCACAACACTACCCATGGATGCATACACAGCCTCCTCATCACAATGGATCATAGGTGACATTCCATGTTTAGTTTTATGCAAATAGTGACCAAACATAGCAATGTATATGTATAGGGATAGCAAAACACAGCCTTATTTGAATGATTGATGAATTGCAGGGTTCAGTGTCACATGCTCAGGGATCGGAGGGTGCTGTCAACGTCCAAGACTACCTCGTCCATGGTTCCGGAGGGAGTGGCCACCTTCCTGGTGGCGGAGGAGGGAGTGGCCAAAACTCCCACAGCCCGCAGGAGCCGTCAGTAATTTTGTTTATGGACTATGTATGGACTATATTATGGATGTGATTGTGGTATTGAAACTATGTTTGAAACAGTTATGGACTATGTATGGACTATGTTTGAAACAATTATGGTATTGCTTGTGGATGTGGTTTGTGAATTCTGTATTGAAACTGTTTATTGTATATGTGATTGTGGATTATGTGTATTTTGCTGTGAATTAAAAGGTACAGAAAAATCTGTTTTGGGGGGTACCATGAATTTTCGTCGGCCTGCACGGAGGCCGACAAAAATACATGCAGGCCGAGCCAGCTATTTTCGTGGGCCACCGGGGCCGACGAAAATAAAGTTCCCTATTTTTGTCGGCCACCGTGGCCGACGAAAATACCCAGCCTATTTTCGTCGTCCTTGGGGAAGCCGACGAAAGTAGGTCATTTTCGTCAGTACCGACGAAAATAGTTGCACATTTTCGTCGCTTATATTTTTGGCGGCTATTTTCGTCGGCATGCCTGTTTTCGTCGGTTTATGCTTATTTTCATGGGTTTTTGGCCATCGAAAATTTATGTGTTTCCTGTAGTGACAATTTATACCTAAGGATTGACTAGCATTCTGTTTATCCTGTCCTTGTTCACCTATTTGGGTTGGATCATTTTGGTTTAGCTCTATGCTAGCGCTTTACTTTAATCAATGAACATGATGAAATTATTTATGATACGAGCTTTACTTTTGATTATGATGATGGTATTGTGACATTTAAGGGGGCTCGAGCAGTTTCTCGAGTGCCTCTCCCGGGAAAATAGTACAACAATGAGGGTGGTATGGGACGCCCTAAGCTAAATAATTAGAGGAACTGAGGTGTAGTTTGCTTCGTTGTTGTGCCGTCAATGGGGCTCGGTGTATGCGGCTCACTCTGCCGAGGGTCATTTGCCCCTAGGGGAGGAGTGTGGTACATTTAGGAACCTAACGGGTGGCTACAACCTCAGGGAATCTTTGTAAAGGCTACATAGTGAAACCTTGCCTATTAATCTTGGTAGTGTTTAAGAGTTTGATCGGCCTGAGTCAAAAAGGAATCACAATTCGTGGGTAAAGTGTGCAACCTCTACAGAGTGTTATGAAACTGATATATTAGTTGTGCTCACGGTTATGAGTGGCCTTGGGAGCTCCATTGATTAGAGACACACTGATTAGAGATACTATGGTTACAAATGATGATGAGGATAATTATGGTTTTGATGATTATGATTATGATTATGGTTTCTGGTATTATTTCCATTTGGAAGGAGTACTTTTGGGCTAATAACTTGGGTTTAATGCTAAAATCTGGCTCTCTACTAGTAATAATTACCTGACCAACTAAAAGCAACTGCTTGATCTTAACCCCACATAAAGCTAGTCCACTACGGCCAAATGGAACAACTACTGAGTATGTTGATGTGTACTCACCCTTGCTTTTCACACCAAACCCCCCTAGGTTGTCGACATTGCAGTCACTCCTCAAGAGAAGAAGACGAAGACATGGTGGAGGATTTCCAGGAGTTCCAAGAGTATGATGAGTTCTAGGCTTGTGTTAGCGGCAAACCCCCAGTTGGCTGCCTGTGAAGGCCGTGTTTAGCTATGTTTCGTTTTCGCACTTGGATCTATGTTAATGTCACAGAACCTCCCAAGGTATTAGGCCCACCCATAGATGTCCTTGTCCTGAGGACCTCAGACAGTCATGCATGTGCGCTCAATGGCTCGGCAGGTCCGATTACCTGTATCTCCATCATATCTCCCAAGAGCGCTTAACCCATAACACAAACATTACACGCCATCGGAGTAAGCAGAAAGGATTACAATAACATAATTCACATTCATAAGTAAAATATAGAAAGAGTTGATTATTACATAACCGGATATTGAGTGCATAAACTTATTATTACATCATAGGAAGGCCAAACACCTTCCCCAGGTAGGTCTTAGTTTTCCTCCTCCTGTTTTGGAACCAACTTGGAACAAAAACAACATAACTTAGTAGTTTCATCACCTACAACAATATGAGTTAGAAAACCTTGAGTACAGAGTGTACTTTTGCAAGTCTTACCCGTCAAAGGAAAAAGACTCTTAAGGATATGCTGGCCTTTGGGAATCAAGGTAAAGCTTATCATAATTCAAAAACTCTTTTTGCAAAAAAACTTACTATGAGTGGATCCTTAAGAATTTATTTTACTTATCAAGTTAAGTAATTACCTGCATCTAGATTGCTTTCTATTCTTAAATCAAGCACGTGGCCTATACTAGCCATCTTTTTATCACCCCTTCAGTTCACTTGTTGCTACGTGTAGGGCAGTGACCAAGTCTTCATGTCCGAGAAGTAACGGTGATCCGAATCGATTAATACCTAGATGGGGATCTCCAACCACACGATATATGTAGCACTTAACCCTTGCATATGTCAACTCGTACCCGGGTTTCTCAAGACCAGAATGGGTTCATGCCAACCGAGAGTACAGATACTCCACCGTCCAGCCTCTTGCCACGGAGGGTACACACTACTCTCGCCATCTCTCCACTCCCATTGTGTGGTGGCCTTTCTGGTATTGGTCTGACCGAGGCAAAACTTACCCATGATGAGTCATGTGGCCAGTTAAAAGGTCCTCGATCATCAAGCCTACATTGGCTCAATCCTTAATCGACTCAGACGGAGACACTACACCGAGACACCCCTCTCGTGCAAGTCACCCACCCGGTCTCGTCTTTATCATTTAAAACCCAAAGTTTGGTACCTGACAGAGCTACTTCTTTTCAGATGTTGAACCCATCACCGCTGTGATGGATCCACCATCATTAGTCTTTTCTTTGTAAAAATTCCCATCCCATGTGAAGCATCACCTTTTCAAAACAAAACCTTTTGTTTTCTATAGCAAGACTAAGCATTAGAAAACTTGTTTAAATAAAACAGGCAAACAAGGAATGGTAACCAATTTTCCATGGAAGGAAATGCATCAACTATTTATCACACAATTCCTATCACCTAATGCATCATATAAGGTGATAAAGATTTTAAAACAACAAGGAAAAGGGATGATGCATCTTGGCTTGCCTTGTGTTGCAGGAGGTTCTGTTTCCACACCACAGATGTCGAAGTAAAAGTTGTTTTCCACTGGAGGATTCTTGGTCTGGGAGACAACTTCTTCCTCTACTACGGTTTCTTCCTCGTGTTCTATACATGATAATACATGTACTTGAATGCTTATGCTATGTCATGAATATGCAGTTACACAATAGAAATATAGTAAGTTGCGTCTTGAATACAACTTTCCTTCACGGTACTAGCCAATCACTAAGATTTCCTAGTTAGGTATTCCTTTAGGATTAGTGGTAAAGGATTAATCTTATGAATCTAGTTATTTGGTTTTCTAGTATGGGATAAACCTGCGGTAATAACCAGCTAGTCCATGGAAGCTTCTAACCTGATGTACTGTGGTAGGTGGTTTCCATTCCAAAATATCCTTAATGTGACACCCCAGATGTCTATTTCATGCTATGTCGGGAGATTTGTCCTAAGCTCGGACACTTAGTGAAAATTTCTATCTCTTGATCACGTCTATCTCCATTTATCAAGTTACTCATGAATGTTTCACCAAATTTGGAGTTATTCGATCTCGAGAAATGCCAAATTTGGAGCATGTTAAAACTTTTGTTTCTCGAAAGTCAATCTCGTCTCGCAAATCCTGTCCAACTCGAACTCTCGATGACTGTTATTTGATCTATGCCCGAGTCCAATTCCTCAGACTTCGATCGATGTCCAAATATTTTATACGGATCCATACTCTCAAATGGAATGCTCCCTTGTGTCGGTCTCTAATAAATTCTTATCCGACACAGATTAATATCTTTGTGTCCAATTTAAATTCGAAAAACCAACCTTGACAACGATTTTTATTAATCCGACTCGCTTTATCTCGATGAAGAATCCGAAGCCAATCGGTCTCAATTCATTTTACTCCTCTTTGGGCGCAAGGAATTATTTCCGAGCGACAGAGAAATCAAAATCTTGGTCCGACTAATTCTTTGATCTTTCGTTCGACCGAACACCAGCTCGCTTTATTTCTCCACATCGATCTTTTCGTGGGGGCATTTTATTTTCTCGTCTGGTCGAAGAAATTCTTTGCTTAGCTTTGAAGCAACTCTCTTGCTTCCATCCTAAGCAACCTATACAACCCTAACCAGATTTTTCTCCTATAAATAGAAGTGCTTCTCCCTTGCACTTGGATTTTATTCACTCCCACCCCTATCATTTTTCAGCCACCACTCCCCAAGCCATCCTCCTTCCTACTCACGCACGCTAGCGCAGGCTCTTCCCATGGCGCCCCCTTCTTCTATCTCCAGCAGCAAGGGTGGAATCCCATGGCCGGATCTCGCGCCCCCCTGCTCCATCTGCTCGGCGCCTTTTCTCTGCCCCTCATCCATGGTGGCTCGACTGGCCATGGCGCCCGGGTTCCCTGCAACCTCCTCTCCTCTGCGACAACAAGGTGTAGGTGTGCCCCTCCCCCATGGCTGCGCCCCCATCAGGTCCCATTTCGATCCATGGACGAGGCCCCCATCTAGGCCGCCCCTGCCTCTATCCAAGACGCCAGCAGCAGCTCCACCTCCCTGCTCCTCTCTCCAGCTGAGCGCCCCTATTTCCCCTGGGCGACCTGTAGTTCCACTCGACGCTCTCTACTCCATCCATGGACGCAGCTTCCTCTACCTCTCCTCTCGGATCCATGGCCACTGCTCCTCAGGTGCCATGGCCAAGCTCTCCCCTACGACAACAGTCGCTGCCTACCTCGCCCAGGAGCACGGTCCTCAGCGCCCGCGCCTCTCAGGGCTCTAGCAGTCGTGGCTCCCTCATGACGTTTAGGTTGCTATTGTACATCGTGTGAATGATGCTCATGTGATTGAAGGGTGGTATAGTGGCAAAGCGAGAAGTAAGTTTAGTGTTTCAAGCAGTTAGTTAATAGTAGCTATTGGTGTTATCATGATTTTTGTTGAATGGCAGATCGAGGCTTCTCTTTATCAATCATTACATTCCATGCCCATTGGATAAATAAATGACTTGTTGATCGATAAGAGGTCTTATATGAGCGTTATCGCAGCACAATAATTATTGGAAGCGAGTAGCATTCATAAGTCGGTCCTTGTTGAAATCAAAGAACAATCCGATGAGATATGCACATAAGTGCTTTAGGTCCTTCAGTAGCAAAATGTAGTCTTATGGAGTTTTATGCCATGTGTTGATGCTCTTCATGTTAGATCTCCCAAAATATGGTGTTTTATGTGACTCGTGTGTTGTCCGGTTTAAGTTGAGAAATGGTTAAGAAAAGCTAATTAATCTGCTCCCACCCATGTTTTGAGTCGCAATATCTAAAATGGTTTGCTAAGTTTTATATTGTGTTAGCCAACTCCTGTTAAGTAGGAGTCAATTGCGTTAAGATTGTTATATATATGTTGTGTCTCGGATTGCGACAATAATATGCAAGCCGATGAGTATGCTGTATAGCGGGCTATGTCGTTGCTCTGGTTAGCCGTCTTGTTAGATGGCTTGGGTTAAGCTCGTAGTCACGATGATTTGCTTGTTGTAGTCTAAATGCGCATGGCTATGGTCATGGATGAAAAGTAGTAGTGTTCATTTGATGTCCAAGTTAAAATGCAAATTATTGGATAAAGAGCGCATCGATATACATATATATATACCGGGTATGATTATTGTGGTGAATGTGTTTGTTAATTGTGTGTGGAAATTCTAGCGCACGAAATGACTTGGATAAAATTTGTAAGTCAACTTATGGGTCCTCCTTTGATTGTTTAAACTCTAACAAATGGTAAAGTGTTAGAGTAATTCAAGTCTCTAGAACATGGCAATTCTTGAAGTAAATAGCAGCTAAAATTTATTAGTTGCTGTTTTGGGTTGCACGCACTGTTTTCGCCGTGCTGTTTGTTTAATGAACTAAATTATGTTTTCTGTAGAAAAGTCATTTAGAAAAGTTGTAGATAACCTTATTATTTTGCTTGTGTTAAAATTGGACAGCGATAAGTCTGATCGTTTAGAAGCTATGCTTTTCATAAGTTCCATAACTAAATCTGTCCAATTTCTGTACAGATTTTAGAGATCGCATTGTTTGCTTAAGTTCAGTTTAGAATCAGTCCTTGTCAATTATAAGAAAGTTGTAGATAATTTCCTTATCTTACGTTTTTAAAATTTTCATGACAATAAACCTGATAGTTTGAGAGTTATGAATTTTATAAAATGGTTGATGTATTCTGTCCACTCTCTGAACAGATTTCGAATACTGTGTTATTTGCAATGATTAAACTTGGAACCACTTCTGGGGGATTATAGAAGTTAGATAGTGCTTTTGCTAAGATTTCCAAAAAGTCTTGGATCACTCTTTTTGTGGTATGAAGGTTAAGTTATAGGCGTTTGAAGTGTGAAGTCTGAAGTCTGAATCTGTCCAAATCTATACAACAAAGCCTCCTAGTGTCTTTTATCCTTAATTGCGTATTGAATCACATTGAGATGTCTATAAATGTTTTTTTGGCAATTTTATTATCCTTCTAAAAAATCTGGGGGCACCTGATTTGGGTGCATGAATCCCTAGTTATGAAATTTTGAATTCAGAGTTTTGAATCTGTCCAAATCTGGATAGCATTGTCGTGTTAGCATTTTTTGACCTTGCTAAGTGTTGAATCATGTTGAGATAAAAATACCAAAGTTGTAGAGCACCTTTTAAGATTTCCATAAAGTCCTAATTTTCTATTTTTGGATGAATATCTTGTGAGTTATGACTGAAACAAGTAAATATTGTGCTGCTGTACTAATCTTGTTGATTGTGGTTGATTGCTCTACTCTCTTGTCTTGCTTGAGCATGATTGATAGTGTTATCTCATGATCCCTATATTAGTAGATTATATGATTGGAGATATATAAGTAACTAGTGTCGTAGTAAATTAAATTATTGAAGTCTAGTAAGTGAATTAGCTTCGATCAACGTTAATACTGTAAAGTAGTTAATACTTGCGCTCCTAATCTAATATTACTAAATAACCAATCGCATTAGACTAGTATGATAAGTAGTATAATTAGCCTATCACTTCTTGTGTGTTTTCTTGGATGTGTGCTTGCATTAGAATATTATGATTGATTGTAGAATCGAATTAAGTGATCATTCTTTTTTAACTAAGTTGCCTATATAGACGCCATAGCCAAATTATGTGTACTTAACTAGTTTAATTATAAAGTAACCAATGAATGATTAAAGTGAACACGGTTAATACTTGTACTTATGACGTCGTGTTTGCAATGGATAATTATAGGGAGTGTTCATTATTTTCCAGTGATGATTGATTACGCATGCCCAATGAAATGTAGATAGCTAGCGCTAGTGTGTGTGGTTGTTCACGATGTCTCGCTATTTAGTGTTTAGTTCTCTACCGTTTATTTTGGGATTGTCTTGTGATATATTTCATCACATTCATACATATACATCCTGCATCTCATTTAGGACCGAGAGATGTTGATCGTGTGAAATGAAGGATGTAAAATGGAGCCGACCACAAGGCAAAGTCGGTCGACAACACGAAGAAGGACAGATGAGACAAGCACCAAGATAGGAGATGCTCGCCAAGCGAGTGTCTAGAAAACACTACTTGTGTTGGATTCTAGGCAAGCACCGGTTTTATGCATAACTGTTATCTATATGCTATTTTACTGCACTTAATGTTCATAGGCCTGTATCGTGCACTTAAGTGTAGGAGTTTCTTGAAACCCTAGTTGCATGAACTCAGGATTCCTTTTGAGATGGATACTAGTATGTTAGGTCGAGTAGCTGCTATGCTAAATCAGGATCTCGGTAGAAGTCGAGTGATTTTTCTAGCACTCACGCGATGTCAGGAATTGGTTGTATCCATTTTGATAACAGAATGATGATGTTATGTGGACACAGATCCATGGGGATGCGTTGTCTACAAGATAAAATTGGAATAAGGATTAACGTGCGAATACCTATGTCAAGCGTTTGAACGTACTAAACACATGCCGAGAAATATGGTAATCGGTAAGCCTAGTACCTGATTGAACCTGGCCGCAGACTTTCCCCCTCACTGGATCTGAGATGGAGTCTCCCATGCCGGATTATGGTGGGTACAAGTGTGGACATTGCACGGTGGCGGCTAGGGTCAATGGAGCATTGTATGCCAAGGCCGTGAGCCCTGATCTGTTGATGGGGGATCGATGGGGATGGTTGATATGTGTGGGGACGGAGTGCTCCTACATGTCGTGTGTTCAGGTTTACCTTGCAAGGTTAAAACTTGATTCGAATCGTCTTCTTCTCGCAGCTAATGAGACTACTTGATCCATTCTACTGCATTGGGTAATAAGTGGAAATGAGGTTACTTACAAAAGATGTTGGTTGACTAAATTTCTTGCTACCATGAATGGATAGTTAGGTGCTCATCTAGTCTAAATTATTATTCTAGAACTTGAAAAGCTAAAACTTGTTTTAGACCTAGTTAGCTAGTGCTTTTGGCAAACCAAACCCCTCAGCCGAACAGCTTTGAAAGTCGCCTAGAGGGGGGGGGGGGGGGGTGAATAGGCGTAATCTGAAATTTACATCTTTAAACACACACTACAAGCCGGGGTTAGCGTTAGAACTAAAATCAAGTCTGGGAGAGAGGGCGAAAACAAATCAAAGGAGAATCAACCGGATGAACATGGTGATTTGTTTTACCAAGGTGCGGTACCAAAGAACCTAGCCCCTGTTGAGGAGGTCACAAAGACCGGGTCTATTCCAACCCTTTCCCTCTCTCAAACGGTCACTTAGATCGAGTGAGCCTTTCCCTTAATCAATCGGGTCACTAAGACCCTGCAAGGACCACCACACTCTTAGGTGTCTCTTTGCTTTGATTACAAGTCACTTGAGAACAAGAATGAGAAAGAAGAAAGACAATCCAAGAAGCAAGAGCTCAAATGAGCATGAAATCACTCTCTCACAAGTCACTAAGTATTTGAGGTGAATTTGGGACTTGGAGAGGCTTTGATCTTTTAAATTGTGTCTAGGAGTGAATGCTGGAGCTCTTGTATTGAATGTGACGTTCAGAAATCTTGGATGCTTGGAGTTGTGGTGGTTGGGGGTATTTACAGCCCTCAACCACCAAAGTAGCCGTTGGGGAGGCTGTTGTCGATGGGCGCACCAGACAGTCTGGTGCGCCAACAGACAGGCACTGTAGGCTATCCGGTGCACCGCCACGTCACCCAACCGTTAGGGTTCTGGAGCAGTTGACCATTGGCGCCTTTGTCTTCTTGTGGCACCGGACAGTCTGGTAGTGCACCGGATAGTCCGGTGCCCCTTTGACTTGCTGCTCTAACTTCTGCCGCGACACTGTAGCACTGTCAGAGTCGATCGTTGCGCGCAGGTAGCCGTTACCCACTGGCTCACCGGACAGTCTGATGGCACACCGGATAGTCCGGTGAATTATAGCGGAGCGCGCCTCCGTTTCCCCGAGAGTGGCTGGATCAACCCTGTTCGGGCCTAGTGCACCGGACACTGTCCGGTGGCACACCGGACAGTCCGATGCGCCAGTCCACAGCACACTCAAGTCCTTTTGCTCCATTTAAATTTTGTCCCTAACTTGAATCTTTTATTGGTTTGTGTTGAACCTTATGCACCTGTAGAACATGTATTCTAGAGCAAATTAGTTAGTCCATATATTTGTGTTGGGCATTCAACCACCAAAATTAATTGTAGGAAAATGTTAACCCTATTTCCCTTTCAATCTCCCCCTTTTTGGTTATTGATGCCAACACAAACGAAAGCAAATATATAAAGTGCATAAATGAACTAGTTTTCATATGGTAAGTGCATATGTTACTTGGGATTAAACCAATTGAATATTTCTCTAGATATGAATGGATTGCTTTTCTTTTCTTTAACATTTTGGACCACATTTGCACCACTTGTTTTGTTTTTGCAAATCCTTTTGGAAAATCTTTTCAAAGTCTTTTGCAAGTAGTCAAAGGTATATGAATAAGATTGCAAGAAGCATTTTCAAGATTTGAAATTTCTCCCCCTGGTTCAAATGCTTTTCCTTTGACTAAATAAAACTCCCCGGAATGAAATTCTCCTCTTAGCTTTCAAGAGGGTTTTGAAATAGATACTAATTTGAAAATTGATCTTTAAAGATACCGATTGAAGATATTCCCATTATTTAGATATTAATTGAAATTTTGCTTTCTCAAGACAAGTAAAGCATGAATACCAATTGAGAAATTGCCAAATATCAATTAAAGCTTTATTTCTATTTTTTTTGAAATTATATGGTGGTGCGGTCCTTTTGCTTTGGGCTTAATATTTTGTCCCCCTTTGGCATTAATCGCCAAAAACGAAGACTTTGAGAGCCCTTGTAATACTTTCTCTCCATTGGTACAAGTAAATAAGAGTGAAGGATTATACCAATTGAGAGTGTGTGGAGTAACGACAAAGGGTAAATGATACCGTTAGAGTGGAGTGGAAGCCTTGCTTTCGCCGAATACTCCATTTCCCTTTCAATCTACGACTTAGTATAGAAATGCACTTGGAAACACATTAGTCGTAGCCTTGGTACAAGAATAATAAGAAATATGCATTTGTACCAAATGAAAGAGATATGATCAAAAGTATATAAATGAGCTATGTGTGCAATGTTTCAATCAAAATTCCGAGAATCACGAATATTTAGCTCATTCCTAAGTTTGCTAAAGGTTTTCTCATCTAATGGCTTCGTAAAGATATCGGCATAAGCTATTTCGATATCCCCCTTTGTTGGTGATCTCTCAAAAAGTGATACCGATGTCTATGAGCTTAGTGCGACTGTGTTCAACGGGAATATCCGACATGCGGATAGCACTCTCATTGTCACATAGGAGAGGGACTTTGCTCAATTTGTAGCCATAGTCCCTGAGGGTTTGCCTCATCCAAAGTAATTGCGCACAACAATGGCCTGCGGCAATGTACTCAGCTTCGACGGTGGAAAGAGCTACTGAGTTTTGTTTCTTTAAAGCCCATGACACCAGGGATCTCCCCAAAAATTGACAAGTCCCTGATGTGCTTTTCCTATCAATTTTACACCCTACCTAATCGCCATCAGAATATCCTATTAAATCAAAAGTGGATCCCTTGGGGTACCAAAGGCCAACTTAGGAGTGTAAACTAAGTATCTCATGATTCTCTTCACGGCCCTAAGGTGAACTTCCTTAGAATCGGCTTGGATCCTTGCACACATGCATACAGAAAGCATAATATCCGGTCGAGATGCACATAAATAGAGTAAAGAACCTATCATCGACCGATATACCTTTTGATCTACGGATTTAACTCTCGTGTCGAGGTCGAGATGCCCATTGGTTCCCATGGGTGTTTTGATGGGTTTGCCATCCTTCATCCCAAACTTGTTAAGTATGTCTTGAATGTACCTTGTTTGGCTGATGAAAGTGCCCTCTTGGAGTTGCTTGATTTGGAATCCAAGAAAATACTTCAACTCCCCCATCATCGACATCTCGAATTTCTGTATCATGATCCTACTAAACTCTTCACAAGTTGATTTGTTAGTAGACCCAAATATGATATCATCAACATAAATTTGGCATACAAACAAATCTTTTGCAACAGTTTTAGTAAAGAGTGTAGGCGGCTTTACCGACTTTGAAGCCATTAGTGATAAGAAAATCTCGCAGGCATTCATACACATGGTTAGGGTACTCACTATCTTCAAAGCCGGGAGGTTGCTCAACGTAGACCTCTTCCTTGATGGGTCCATTGAGGAAGGCACTTTTCACATCCATTTGATAAAGCTTAAAGTCATGGTAAGTAGCATAGGCAAGTTATATACGAATTCACTCAAGCCTAGCTACGAGTGCATAAGTTTCATCAAAGTCCAAACCTTCGACTTGTGAATAACCTTTGGCCACAAATCGGGCTTTGTTCCTTGTCACCACACCATGCTCATCTTGCTTGTTACGGAATACCCATTTGGTACCTGCAATATTTTGATTAGGACATGGAACTAAATGCCATACCTCATTCCTCGTGAAGTTGTTGAGCTCCTCTTGCATTGCCAGCACCCAATCCGGATCTCTTAGTGCATCCTCTACCCTGTATGGCTCAATAGAGGAAACAAAAGAGTAATGTTCATAGAAATGAGCAACTCAAGATCTAGTAGTTACCCCCTTATGTATGTCACCAAGGATGGAGTTGACGGGGTGATCTCATTGAATTGCTTGGTGGACTCTTGGGTGTGGCGGTCTTTGACCCTGTATTTCTTGATCATCTTCCTTGTCTTCATTGTCTTTATCTCCCCCTTGATCATTGTCCTCCTCTTGAGGTGGCTCATCCTCTTGATCTTCATCTTCATCATTTTGAGCATGATCCTCGTCTTGAGTTGGTGGAGATGCTTGGTTGGAAGATGAAGGTTGATCATTGTGGAGGCTCTTCGGATTCCTTAGGACACACATCTCCAATAGACATGTTCCTTAGCGCGACGCACAGAGCCCCTTCATCATCTAGTTCATCAAGGTCAACTTGCTCTAGTTGAGAGCCATTAGTCTCATCAAACACAATGTCACAAGAAACCTCAACTAATCCAGTGGATTTGTTGAAGACTCTATGTGCCCTTGTGTTTGAGTCATAACCAAGTAAAAAGCCTTCTACAGCCTTAGGAGCAAATTTAGATTTTCTACCTCTTTTAATAAGAATAAAACATATGCTTCCAAAGACTCTAAAATATGAAACATTGGGATTTTACCAGTGAGGAGTTCATATGACGTCTTCTTGAGGATTCAATGAAGATATAACCGGTTGATGTAGTAGCAGGCGGTGTTAATCGCCTCGGCCCAAAACTGGTCCGGTGTCTTGTACTCATCAAGCATGGTCCTTGCCATGTCCAGTAGAGTTCTATTGTTCCTCTCCACTACACCATTTTGTTGAGGCGTGTAGGGAGAAGAGAACTCATGCTTGATGCCCTCTTCCTCAAGAAAACCTTCAATTTGAGAATTTTTGAACTCCGTCCCATTATCGCTTCTTATCTTTTTGATCCTTAATCCAAACTCGTTTTGAGCTTGTCTCAAGAATCCTTTTAAGGTCTCTTGGGTTTGTGATTTTTCCTGCAAAAAGAATACTCAAGTGAAGCAAGAATAATCATCCACAATTACTAGACAGTACTTACTCCCACCGATGCTTATGTAAACGATCGGCCCGAATAGATCCATGTGGAGTAGCTCGAGCGGCCTGTCTGTCATCATTATATTCTTGTGTAAATGATGAGCGCCAACTTGCTTTCCTGCTTGGCATGCGCTACAAACCTGTCTTTCTCAAAATGAACATTTGTTAGTCCCAAAATGTGCTCTCCCTTTAGAAGTTTGTGAAGATTCTTCATTCCAACATGGGCAAGTCGGCGATGCCAGAGCCAACCCATGTTAGTCTTAGCAATTAAGCAAGTGTCAAGTTCAGCTTGATTGAAATCAACTAAGTATAGCTGACCCTCTAGCACTCCCTTAAAAGCTATTGAATCATCACTTCTTCTAAAGACAGTAACACCTACATCTGTAAATAGACAGTTGTAGCCCATTTTGCATAATTGAGAAACAGAAAGCAAATTGTAGTCTAATGAATCTACAAGAAAAACATTGGAAATAGAATGGTCAGGTGATATTGCAATTTTACCCAATCCTTTGATCAAACCTTGATTTCCATCCTCGAATGAGATGGCTCGTTGGGGTTCTTCATTTTTCTCATAGGAGGAGAACATTCTTTTCTCCCCTGTCATGTGGTTTGTGCACCCGCTATCGATTATCCAACTTGAACCACCGGATGCATAAACCTACAAAACAATTTTAGGCCTTGTTCTTAGGTACCCAAACAGTCTTGGTTCCTTTGACGTTAGAAACAAGCACCTTGGGTACCCAAACACAAGTCTTGGAGCTCTTGTGTTTGCCCCCTACATATTTGGCAACTACTTTGCCTGATTTGTTAGTTAAAACATATGAAGCATCAAAAGTCTTAAATGAAATGTTATGCTCATTTGATGCATCAGGAGTTTTCTTTTTAGGTAATTTAACATGAGTTGATTGCCTCGAACTAGAAGCCTCATTTTTATACATAAATGCATGATGAGAAACACTGTGAGGTTTTCTAGCATGAATTCTCTTAATTTTGTGCTCAGGATAGTTAGCAGGATATAAAATGCAACCCTCACTATCCTGAACCATGGGAGCCTTACCCTTAACAAAATTAGACAATCTTTTAGGGGCATTAAGCTTGACATTACTTCCCTGTTGGAAACCAATGCCATCCTTAATGCCAGGGCGTCTCCCATTATAGAGCATGCTTCTAGCAAACCTAAATTTTTCATTTTCAAGTTCATGCTCATTAATTTTAGCAGTCAATTTAGCTATGTGATCATTTTGTTGTTTAATCATGGCAATGTGATCATCAATAGCTTCAACATTAATATCTCTACATCTAGTGCAAATGGAAACATGCTCAACAGTAGATGTAGAGGGTTTGCATGTATTTAATTCCTCAATCTTAGCATTTAAAACAACATTCTCATCTCTAAGACTGGAACTAGAATCATTGCAAACATTTAAATCTTTAACCATAGAAACTAAGCTAGCATTTTCATTTCTAAGGCTAGAAATAGAATCATGACAAATGCTAAGCTCCTTGGTTAAGTTTTCACATTTTTCTACTTCCTGAGCATAAGCATTTTTTCAATTTAACATGTTTTTTGTTTTCTTTAATAAGAAAGTCCTCTTGACTATCCAAGAGTACATCCTTCTCATGAATGGCTTCTATTAATTCATTTAATTTTTTATTTTGTTCCATGCTGAGGTTGGCAAAAAGAGTAAGTAAATCATCTTCATTTTCACTAGAGCTACCCTCATCATTAGATGTTGTATATTTGGGGGTGACTCTTGAGTGTACCTTCTTTTTCTTGCCGTCCTTATCCATGAAACATTTGTGGCCGACGTTGGGGAAGAGGAGGCCCTTGTTGACGGCAATGTTGATGGCGTCCTCGTCGGAGGAGTCGGTGGAGCCCTCATTAGAGTCCCATTCTCGACATATGTGGGCATCGCCGCCTTTCTTCTTGTAGTACCTCTTATTTTCTTTCTTCTTCCCCTTATTGTCATTGTCCCGGTCACTTTCACTAGACATTGGACATTTAGCAATGAAATGACCGGGCTTACCACATTTGTAGCACACCCTTTTGGAGTGGGGTTTGTAGTCCTTCCCCCTCCTTTGCTTGAGGATTTGGCGGAAGCTCTTGATGATGAGCGCCATTTCCTCGTTGTCGAGCTTGGAGGCGTTGATTGGAAGCCTACTTGGTGTAGACTCCCTCTTTTCTTCTTCCGTCGCTTTGAATGCGACGAATTGCACCTCGGGTGTGGAGGTGGCGCCTTGCTTCAAGTTGACAATATGTTTGAGTCTTTGATCATAAGTTCAAAGCTCACAAACTTGCCGATCACTTCATCGGGAGACATTAGTTTATATCTAGGATCTCCACGTATTAATTGAACTTGAGTAGGATTACGAAAAACGAGGGATCTTAAATAACCTTGACCATTTCATGGTCATCCCATTTGGTGCTCCCGAGGTTGCACACATGGTTCTCCATGATTTTTAGCCGGTTGTAGATTGCTTGCGGCTCTTCTCCTTTGTTGAGGACGAATCGACCGAGCTCCCCCTCGATCGTCTCCCGCTTGGTGATTTTGGTCACCTCGTCCCCTTCGTGCGCGGTATTGAGGACATCCCAAATTTCTTTGGCGCTCTTTAACCCTTGCACCTTGTTATACTCCTCTCGACATAGAGAAGCGAGGAGTATAGAAGTTGCTTAGGAGTTAAAGTGCCTAATTTGGGCGGCCTCGTCTGAGTCGTAGTCCTTGTCCCCCACTTGTGGTACCTGTGCTCCAAATTCAACTATGTCCCATATGCTTTCGTGGAGTGAGGTTAGATGATGCCTTATTTTATCACTCCACATACAATAATCTTCACCATCAAAATATGGTGGTTTGCCTAAGGGAACAGAGAGTAATGGAGCGCGCTTTGAAATACGGGGATAGCGAAGGGCATCTTACTATACTTCTTGTGCTCATGGCGCTTAGAAGCGACGGATGACTCAGAGCTTGATGTGGAGGGTGACGAAGAGTTGGTCTCGTAGTAGACGACCTTCTTCATCTTCTTCTTCTTGTCACCTCTCCCATGCAACTTGGTGGAGGAAGATGATTCCTCCTTATGCTTGTTGCCGCACTCCCTCGAAAGGGTTCTCCCCGAGCTTGTGGGCTTGTCGCCGGTCATGATCTCCCTCTTGGCGTGATCTACCGACATCACTTTCAGTTGTTAGACTCTAATGAAGCACCGGGTTCTGATACCAATTGAAAGTCTCCTACAGGGGGTGAATAGGCATAATCTGAAATTTACAAATTTAAACACACAATACAAGCCAGGGTTAGTGTTAGAACTAAAATCAAGTCCGGGAGAGAGGTCGAAAACAAATCAAATGAGAATCAAGCGAATGAACACGGTGATTTGTTTTACCGAGGTTCGGTTCCAAAGAACCTAGTCCCCGTTGAGGAGGTCACAAAGACCGGGTCTATTCCAACCCTTTCCCTCTCTCAAACGGTCAATTAGATCGAGTGAGCCTTTCCCTTAATCAATCGGGTCACTAAGACCCCGCAAGGACCACCACACTCTTATGTGTCTCTTTGCTTTGATTACAAGTCACTTGAGAACAATAATGAGAAAGAAGAAAGGCAATCCAAGAAGCAAGAGCTCAAATGAACACGAAATCACTCTCTCACAAGTCACTAAGTATTTGAGGTAAATTTAGGACTTGGAGAGGCTTTGATCTTTTGAATTGTGTCTAGGAGTGAATGCTAGAGCTCTTGTATTGAATGTGATGTTAAGAAATCTTGGATGTTGGAGTTGTGGTGGTTGGGGTTATTTATAGCCCTCAACCACCAAAGTAGCCGTTGGGGAGGCTGATGTCGATGGGCGCACCGGACAGTCCAGTGCGCCACCGGACAGGCACTGTAGGCTGTCCGGTGCGCTACCACGTCACCCAACCGTTAGGGTTCTGGAGCAGTTGACCGTTGGCGCCTTTATCTTCTTGTGGCACCGGACAGTCTGGTGGTGCACCAGACAGTCCGGTGCCCCTCTGCCTTGCTGCTCTGACTTCTGCGGTGACACTGTAGCGCTGTCAGAGTCAACCGTTGCGCGTAGGTAGCCGTTACCCGTTGGCTCACCGGACAGTCTGGTGGCACACCGGACAGTTCGGTGAATTATAGCAGAGCACGCCTCTGTTTTCCTGAGAGTGTCTGGTTCAACCCTGTACGGGCCTGGTGCATCGGACACTGTCCGGTGCACCAGTCCACAATACACTCAAGTCCTTTTGCTCCATTTAAATTGTGTCCCTTACTTCAATCTTTTATTGGTTTGTGTTGAACCTTATGCACCTGTAGAACATGTATTCTAGAGCAAATTTGTTAGTCCATATATTTGTGTTGGGCATTCAACCACCAAAATTAATTGTAGAAAAAGGTTAACCCTATTTCCCTTTCAAGCTTCATGGTCTAGAGGTAGAGGAGTACACTCCTCACATCGGGTAAGTCTAGCTGAGTATTAGTATACTCAGCCTTTCTTGTGGCATAATTTTTACAGGTACTTCCTTGGATGATTGGTTGATGGTGTGACTTGGCCTCCATCCCTGCCACCGGGATAGACGGTCGAGTGGGTTGCTGCTTCCGCAGGAGAGGACCAGGAGTAGCGTGGCCAGGCTTCACCATGTTATTCAATTTTCTCCGTTAGTTATTTCCGCTGAATTAAAAATTATGGTTACTATTTCTGAAACTCCGATAATGTAATCACTTCTGATACTTTTTAATTTATGCTATTATGCTTTATTGTATTTCTCTGTGCCTCACCATCAAGTGAGCTAGTGGTACTCGATCCTTAGTAAGTGCCTTTATCGGACTAGATCTGAGGAATTGACAGTTTATTCAGATTTAAGTGTGTCGTTGCCTTCAAGGCGAGACTTGGGCACTTAAGCTGGAATAATCTGGGCGGTTCTGCCACACTTAACCTCGCTGGGATCAACCGCAATACCTTTAGCTGATAAAATATGGCCTAAAAATTGGATTTCCTCCAACCAAATCTCGCATTTGCTAAATTTAGCATAAAGTTGATGTTCTCTTAAGCGTGTTAAAACAATCAGCAAATGTTTTGCATGCTCCTCCTCGTTCTTGGAATAAATCAGAATATCATTAATAAAGACCACCACAAACATGTCTCATTTGGGCATGAATACCGAATTCATTAAGTATGCGAAATGGGCTGGATCGTTTGTCAATCCAAAGGACATAACCAGATACTTGAATAAACCATATGGAGTTGTGAAAGTCATCATGGGTATATCCTCGGGTCGAATTCTTATCTAATGATACCCCAATATGAGATCAATTTTAGAAAATACCTAGGCTCCAGTAAATTGATCGAATAAAAGATCGATCCGGGGAAGGCGATACTTTTTTTAATGGCGACTTCATTAAGGGGTCGGTAGTACACATATATTCGTAGGGTTTGATCCTTCTTCTTGATGAAGATGGCAGGACATTCCCATGGCGATGAACTCGGTCTAATAAATCCCTTCTCCAACAAGTCTTGTAATTGCGTCTTTAGTTCTGCCAACTCATTAGGGGCATACAGTACGATCTTCTAGAAATAGGAGCCGTGTGACAGAACCTCCCAAGTCATTAGGCCCACCTACAGTTGTCCTTGTCCAACGGACCTCAGACAACCCTGCAGGTGCCCCTAATCACTTGATAAGTTCGGTATCTGTATTCTTTACCTTGCCCAAGAGCGTTTCACCCGTACGCAGATATTACAACACATCGGAGGAACAAGAATGCGGAAGCAGTTACAATAACTTACTTTATTTTAAAGTAAGAAAGATTAGTATTATTACAGACCAGAGCAAATATAAGAGTGCTGGAGTAATATTATTACATAACTTGGGAGGCAAAAACCCCTCCCGATAAACAGTAAAAAGTTTTTCTTAAAGGAGGACACTTCCTCTCGAGGCTTCAGTCTTGATTTTCTTCTTTCAGCACCACCTTGGAACAAAAGCAACAAAAATTTGCTCCTTCTTCACCTAAACCAACATGGGACAAAGCCCTGAGTACGAAGTGTACTTTCGCAAGTATTACCCGTCAAAATAAAAGACTCTCAAGGATATGCTGGCTTTAAGGGAGTCAAGGTAAGGCTTATCGAGAATCAAAGACTCTGTTTGCAGAAATGCTTACTAGTAGTGGATCCTTAATAATCTAGTTTTAATTGTCAGGTTAAGTAAAGTTACCTGTATCTAGAGTTCTTTCTACCCTAGTTCAAGCACTTGACCTATACTAGCCAATTTCTTATCAACCCTTCTTATTCACTGGAATGCTACGTGTAGGTCAGTGACTAAGTCTTCATGTCCATGAAGTTACGGCGATCCGAATCGATTAATACTCAGCTGAGGATCTCCAATCACACGACATATGTAGCACTTAACCCTTGCATATGTCAACTTGCCACCGGGGTTTTTAAGACTAGATCAGGTTCAAGCCAACCGAGAGCATAGATACACCACCGTCCAGCCTCTTGCCACGGAGGGTACACGCTACTCTCGCCATCTCTCCACTCCCATTGCATGTTATCTTATTCTGGTATTAGTCTGCTCGAGGCAAAGCTTACCCATGATGAGGCATGTGACCAGTTAAAGGGTCCTCGATCATCAAGCCTACATCTAGACGGTCCTTAATCGACTCAGACGGAGACACTACACCGAGACTCTCTTCTCGTGCAAGTCAACTGCCCGGTCTCAACTTTATCATTTCAAACCCAAAGTTTGGTACCTGGCAGAGGTACATCTTTTTCGATGTTGAACCCATCACGGCCATGATGGATCCACCATCAAGTTTTATTTTTGAAAACATCCCACCCACTTGAGGCATCATCTTTTGTCAAAACAAAACATTTTGTTTTTCTAGAGCAAAGCTAAGCATAAGAAAAACCTTTTTGTAAAACAAGGGATTAAGGAGAAGTAATAAATTCAAGGAAGGAAATGTAGCAACTGGTTTAGCACACAACTCCTATCACCTAATGCATCAAGCAAGTGAGAAAGATTTCAAAATAGCAAGGAGGTGGCAAATGCACCGGGGCTTGCCTTGTGTTACAGGTGAGTCAGGCTCTGCTCCACAGATGTCAAAGTAAAAGCAGTTTCCAGCCTGGGGTTCTTTAGGTGGTGGTGGTGGTGTAGCCCTTACTTCTTCAACTTCTATCTCTTCTTCGTTTTCTATATATAGCCATATATAATCATGAATGCTAATGTAATGCTCATGAAAGTGCAAAGATAACAAAAGTATATTATCTTAGGTCATGAATATAATTTTCCTTCGCGGATCTCCGGGAAACTAGGTTTTTTGGAGTCTATAGTGAAGTTCATAGGGCAGGAGACTAGGGTTTTGGGTTCTAGGTACCAAACAAAGTTCAAATCATGTCAAACTTTACCCAAGACTTCTAAATATTATTTAAATCTTATTTAAAAAGTTTGGCGATTTTTGGGATTATTAATTAATTTCTAAAATTCCAGAGGTATGGGTTTTGGCTATTTTAAATACTCCATAATTCCTTATTTGGAGAAAAAATGCTAAAACTATTTTTATTAAATACTATAGAAAATTAGGAGCCTAGCCAAATTGGTCTGGTATTTTTAGCATTTTTCTATAGATTTCTAGGAATTTTCTAAGTCCTGAAGAAAAAGAAAAAGAGAAAACATGAACAGCGCTGGGCCGAATCTGGTCTAAGTCGGCCCAGAAACGGGGAGAACACGCGCCCGCGCGTGCTGCGGTGTCCATTTTGCGCAGGGAACCCTGGAGGTTTGAAATATCTATAAAGAGCCCTCCCCACTGTTCCCTTGTCTCGCTGACATTTGCTCCGAGGTCCGTTGATTTCTGTTTCTTCTCTAAATCGATCCCTTGGCCACGACGCGCTCACCGCCGACCACCCAGTGGCTCGGACCGGCCAAGAACAACGGCGGCTGCCCAAATTAGCTACTGGGCAAGCATTACTGACCCGAGGCGACCATAGAACAGGTTCTAATTGGATTAATCGGGCCTAGGATTTTCCTGACCATGGTGATGGCGAACACCGTACACCGATCAAGATGTTCCGGTTGATTAAGTGAGGTCAAGCTCAATGGGTTGAGCAGACGACGATCACAAGCACGTGTGGGTGCTAAAACACGGACAAAAAGAGCGAGGGCGGACCTAGAAGCAGCTAGCCGCGATGAGGTGATTCACGGCGGCGCAGTCGACCAATTTGGGGGAAGAAGGAAATTCTTCGGCTATGGTGGATAATCGAGGGCAGGGATGGGTGCTTTGGCTTGGAGATAACTTAGCGCAGCAGACCGTGCCGTCAATTTATAAGGGCGCTAAGCGGTGGCCAGTGAATTTGGTCTTGCACGGTGGCGGCCGGAGAAAGAGGAGATCACTGGTGCAAGTGATTGGTGGCATCTACCGTGGCGGCTCTCCGGCTATCACCAGATACAGATGACCCGAGCTATTGCGACGTGGTTAAGGGCCTAAGGCATGGCGCAATCGCGGTGAACAACACAGATTCCGGTGACGGCCGTAAGGCCACGTCGTCGGTGCAAATGACAGAGGGATAGCGCGGCCACAATGTCCCGGACCTATCCGCAGCGTCATCTTTTCACCGGCGAGCTCAATCCACAGACCTGAAGCACGAATCATGGCGATCAGCACCAATCACGGTGAAGGGTCACCGGCCGTGAGATTGATAGAATCTATAGATTTTTTTGCCACTGTACCATCAGAGGCTTCATTAGATGGTCTGACAGAGCTCGTTTGGGGCGAATTTTCTCTAAATTTTGTGTGGTGACTAACCCAGTACTCTGCATCAAAGTTGTAGCTTATCAATCCAGCTTGAACTTTGTCATAGGGGTTTTTGCCGAACATCCATTAACCCGAGCTCCCCATGGACCCAATGTTGATCTTGCACACTATTAATCAATCTTAAGACTTTAGGCTGACTGACAGCCCAACTTTGGGCTCATTTTTCTCCAATTTCTATTCAGCACTAGTGCTCAGTTACTTAATCAAACTTGTTCTCCTATGATGGCTCTACAACTTTGCTATGTTGACCCTAGGCAAATTCTTTGAATTTCTAGATCTACAGAGTTCTAAAGTCAACCCTGTCCAACTGTTTTCAGACTTAACCATTGGAGCACTAGGGTGGCCTTTTTGCAAATAAGCCCAAACTCATGGTTTCTTTTGCAAATCTTAAAACATGTGAACTATATGACTTAAGGTACCTAAATCCATGGTTTTTGCACTTAGGTCCAAAAGTATGCACATTTTTACAGATAACCCCCTAGGGTTTCAGCCTAGGGATTTCTAGGGTTCTATTTAGGGTTTCTGGCACTTCTAGAGTTTGGATGCCACTTAAGTTCATCAATGGTGACATTTTATGATCATTACTAATAAGTTTTGAAGTTTTCTCTTATTTAGACATTGTTTACTCTTTTAAGCCCAGTTTAGGGTTAAGTACTCTACCCTAGGGTTTCACTCATGACATGTCACATCAATACAATTTTGTTTGAAATTTTTGCCTAGTGAATGCATTCTAGGTGTTGTTGGGTTTATGCTTCGTCGCCGAAGGTCTTATAAGAAGAAGTGGTCCTCGGCTGAAGCTGTTTGTATAAGATAGCCGAAGGTTCTTCTTCGTGAAGCTTCGGCATTATAAACCGACTTAAAGATAGAATGACCTTTTAGTCCATAAAGGTCTGAGTCAATGTTGTAAGTTTTTATAAGGGGCATACTTGTAATTCCTCACAGGCTACGTCCTGTGCCTATAAATAGTGAACAATATTCCATTACTGTTCACGCATTCTGACGATTGCAATCGCATCTCTCGGAATTCGACCTTTGCCAAGGCATAGGTATTATGGTATTTGATGATTCAATATAGTAAATAAATGTAATATAATTAGTATATGATTTATTTACACATATTATACCTTTTTGTATTATCTTATAAATGCCTATTGAAATATGATTATGAAGGTTCAACTTCGTAATCATACTCTTATTAACCTTCGTCCAAGATTCATTATCCCGAAGGGAATAATGTTTTAAGGACGAAGGGCGTTATTATTTAACATTTTATGTTGTCTTGCTCTTGATTTATAGCATTTGAGAGCAAGTCTCCAACAGGTGTGACAAACACATGATATGCCAATGCTTATCATGTTATGCTCAAGTTTTAGTGACAGTAACACCAGGGGTGTTACATCCTTCCCCCCATAAAAGAATCTCGTCCCAAGATTAAAAGTCCTAGGGCAAGTAATGGAAAAGGAAACATGCCATATTTTTATTTCCTTATTTTTGGTACAAGGCAGGGGTGGTATGGGGTTCATTCCTCTATTACACAAGTGTACATATCTTAGAATTTACACAAAGCTAAAAAGCCTGGGAAATTCTTGTCTAAAAAGTCTTGAGTTTTCTAAGTAGCTTCGTCTTCCGTGTGTTGGTTCCATTGTATCTTATAAAACTTGAGAGTTCTCCTTCGGGTAATTATGTCCTTTGGATCCAAGACTCGAATAGGATGTTCGGAATATGTCAAGTCTGGTTCTAAGGCAGCATCTGTTACTTCAACAGTTCGATTTGGAACCCGAAGACACTTCTTTAACTGAGATACGTGGAACACATTATGCACCATAGACAATGTTTCGGGTAATTGGAGTCGGTAGGCCACTAGTCCATATCTTTCAAGGATAGGAAAAGGACCAATGTACCAGGGTGCAAGCTTCCCTTTTACCCCGAAACGAGATACACCCTTCATTGGTGAGACTTTCAGGTAGACATAGTCTTCAACTTGAAAGTACAAGGGTTTGCGTCGCTTGTCTGCATAACTCTTCTGTTGAGCTTGGGCTTATTTCAAATTATGTATTATTTGTCAAACTTTTTCTTCTGTTTCCTTTACCATATCAGGCTTGAAGAAACATCTTTCACCTGGTTCAGACCAGTTTAACGGAGTACGACACCGTCGTCCATACAAAGCTTGAAAGGGTGCCATTTTGATGCTCTCTTGATAGTTGTTATTGTATAAGAACTCCACTAAGGGTAAACAGTCATCCCATTTCTGTGGGAATTCCAGAACACATGCTCGCAACATATCTTCAAGTATTTGATTTACTCTCTTAGTTTGCCCACTAGTTTGAGGATGATAGGCCGAACTGTGGAGCAACTTAGTACCCAAGGATTTATGAAGTTCTTCCTAGAATTTGGATACAAATTGAGATCCACGATCCGACACTATTGTCTTTGGAACATCGTGCAAACTGAGGATGCGAGAAATATACATCTGGGCATAAGTGATGACCGGGTAATATGTCTTCACTGGCAGAAAATGAGCGATTTTTGTATGCCGATCAATTATAACCCAAATAGAATCATATCCTTTTGTTGTCCTAGGCAATCCCATAATAAAGTCCATGCTTATATCCTCCCATTTCCAAGTTGGGATAGGTAACGATTGTAATTGACCAGCAGTTTTCATATGTATGGCTTTGACACGTCTACAAGTGTTGCATCTCTCCACATAGCGTGCAATTTCAATCTTCATCTTCATCCACAAATAATGCTGCTTTAGATCATGATACATCTTAGTGCTTCCGGGATGAATAGAATAGCGACTAAGATGCGCTTCATCTAAAATTTGCTGGCAAATCTCATCATTCTTGGGCACAACTATGCAGTTGTTGAACCATACAACGCCTTGATCGTCTTCTCTAAAACAGTTTGTCTTACCGGCCTTCATTTTCTCATGAATGTGTTTCATACCCTCATCGTTCCTTTGTGCATAAATTATTCTTTGTAGAAGAACTAACTCAAGCTTCAAATGATTTGAAGTTCCATGTTGAATCATTCCTAGGTTCAACTTTTCCATTTCTTGGCATAGTGTAATGTCAAAAGTCTTCATCGTAAGACAGTGACAGGAAGCCTTGCGACTTAGTGCATCTGCCACTACATTAGCTTTGCCTGGGTGATAGTGAATCTCCAATTCATAATCCTTAATCAGCTCGAGCCATCTCCTCTGCCTCATATTAAGCTCTGACTGGGTAAATATGTACTTCAAGCTTTTATGATCTGTGTAGATATGACGGATATTCCCCAACAGATAATGACGCCATATTTTCAGGGCATGAACCACAGCAGCTAATTCCAGGTCATGAGTTGGATAATGTTCCTCATGCCGGCGCAACTGTCTTGAAGCGTATGCTACAACTCGGCCTTCTTGCATCAATACACAACCTAAACCACTGCCTGATGCGTCACAATACACATCAAATGGCTTTTGAATGTCCAATTGAGCTAATACTAGAGCAGTGGTCAATAACACCTTCAGCTGCTCGAAGGCTTCATTGCATCTTGAAGACCAACTAAATTTGGTATCGTTCTTCAATAAACTTGTGATTGGCTTCACAAGCTTGGAAAAATCTACAATAAATCGGCGGTAATAGCCAGCCATTCCAAGGAAACTTCGGACTTGATGTACATGGTTGGTGGTTTCCACTCCAAAATATCCTTGACTTTGCTGGGATCAACCGCAATCCCTTTAGTAGACAATACGTGTCCTAAAAATTGGATCTCCTGCAGCCAGAACGCGCATTTACTGAATTTAGCATATAACTGATGCTCCCTTAGGCACGTTAACATGATCCGCAAATGCCGAGCTTGCTCCTCTTCATTCTTGGAATATATCAAGATATCATCAATGAAGACTACCACGAATTTATCCAACTCGGGCATGAATACCGAGTTCATAAGATATGTGAAGTGGACAGGAGCATTTGTTAGTCCGAAAGACATAACCAGATATTCAAATAATCCATACCGCGTAGTGAATGCGGACTTGGGTATATCTTTGGGTCGGATATAGATCTGATGGTAACCTGACCTGAGGTCAATCTTGAAAAATACCCGAGCTCCGGTAAGCTGATCAAATAAGATATCAATCCGGGGAAGAGGGTACTTATTTTTGATTGTGACCTCATTAAGGGGTCTATAATCCACGCACATCCGAAGCGTTTGATCCGTCTTCTTGACAAAGATGGCTGGACAACCCCAAGGTGATGAGCTTGGTCGGATCAATCCCTTTTCTAGCAGATCTTGTAATTGTGTCTTGAGCTCTGCCAATTCATTCAGAAAAATTCGATACGACCTTCTAGAAAAAGGAGTCGTACCGGGCTTCAATTCAATCACAAATTCTACATCTCTCTCTTGAGGCAATCCAGGCAGATCTTCCGGAAAGACGTCTAGGAATTCACATACTACTGGAATATCTTGGATCTCCGGTATGATGGCTTCATACACTCTGCCAAATGGTTTAGTTGTAGTAGCTACGGGAATGGACAAGAGAACCTCTTCCTGGCCATAGCTCAACCTGATGGTTCTCAGATCAGTGTTGAGGACAGCTTTATGCTGGGCTAACCAATTCATGCCTAGAATTACATCTATATCTTGGCCTTTTAGAACAATCATATTTGTGGGAAAGTCTCGTTCGGCCAATGTTACAGACACATGGAAAGCCACTTCTTTAGTGAATATTTGTCCCCCAGGCGAATGAATTATAAACCCTTCCCTTGATTCATTATATGGAATGCAATGTTTCTCCACAAACTTCTTGCTTATGAATGTATGTGAAGCACCAGAATCAAAAAGAATGACTGCAGGGTGATTGGCCACGAGAAACGTACCCATCATGACCGGCTCTCCCTCCGGCGTTGTGGCCACTTGTGTATAATAGATTCACCCAGTTTTCTTCATATTCTTGCCCGCTGCATTATTTACAATGTTTCCCTTGCCTTGACTGGAACTTCCCGGGTTCTGCTGATTATTGGAGTTGTTCCGCTTCGGATATGGGCAGTCTTTGATGAAATGTCCAGACTTCCCACAATTAAAGCAACCAGGAGATGAACTTGGGAGTGCAGAAAAATGAGTACCAGGGGCACTTGGCTGAGTTGTTGAAGTGAGGGCAGTGGCAGGGCGGATGAATACAGGCTGTTTAAAAGGGTAGGAGGGTGGACATGGTGAAGAACGGTTTTGATTGAAAGGTCGGATCACCAACCTTTGTAGCTTTTCAGGCCCTTGGTTGGACCTGTCACCTCCATAGCCCTTCGACTTTCCTGGTCCTGCATACTTGGCTTCAACTGCCGGCGCCGTGCTGACACCCCTGCTATAGGAGAGGTCGAGGCAGGTGGCCATCTTCCATTGTAGCCGGTCATTGAGGCCTCTCATAAAACAATTTCTCTTCTTTAGGTCAGTGTTGACTTGGTCAATGGCGTACTGGGACAAATGATTGAACTTGTTGAGATACTGTGTAACAATATCTCCACCTTGCTTAAGCTTCATAAATTCTTCTTGCTTCATATGGAGCACTCCTTCAGGAATGTAGTGCTCCCGAAATGCCAACTTAAATTCGTCTCGGGTAACTTGATGGCCGGCAGGCTAAATAGCCACATAATTTCCCCACCAGGTACTGGTAGGGCCTCTTAACTCCTGCGCCGCAAATAAGGGCTTCTGAGTCTCCGTGCATCGCAGAAGTCCAAACTTCTGCTCAATAACCTGGATCCATTCGTCAACTTCGAGGGGATCTTCGGCCTTGACGAATAGTGGGGGACGAGTTTCCGAGAAATCCAAATATGAAGTTTCGCGAGGTCCTTGCGGATAAGCTCTCCCGCCTTGCTGCTGCTGTTGCTGTCCCGCCATTTCGCGAAGGAAGCAGGTGTTGTCAGCGGTCGCGGTGACCAAGGCGGAGATAGCCTCGGCCAGCGTGGGCGGAACCGACGGTGGATTTGGTGCATCATCTTGGCCACGGGATGTTCCCGCACCGTCATGTGAACGAGTTCGGAATGGCATCTAAAGCAAAGAAATATTTGGAAAATATCACATGCTTATACATTCCATCATTTTACATTACATAAAAAGTAATGTAACAAACTCGTAGTACTACATGACTACATTACCTATTCTACATTAACACTATTTCTATACTATACTACTACTAGCATTAATTATCCTTAGCAGCTTCGTTGTCGGGTGTAGGAGTCCATTCATCAGCCAGGTTCATTGAAGGAGGGGGCTTGAAAAGATCCAGTTCCCCACCAAAAGCTTCACCTGCTGTTCCAGAAGGTCCAGCTCCCATTTTGACAGGATCTGCAGGTACGTCAGGGTGTAGTGGCGAATACAAGTCATGAACTTCCTCATGCAATGTATTGCAGTACACCTGCAAATTATCAACGGCCGTGCTAAGCTCCTCCCCACGGGCTCGAGCTTTAGCCTCTCGGTCCCAAGCAATGGAACGCGAGTTGACGGCCCAATCGAGTGCCAAATCTCATTCGGCAAGCTCGTCTTGAAGATGCCGGATGTCAGTCCTTAACTCATTTATGCGCTTACCATCCTCGACCCACACACTATTCTGTGACGGAGCTTCGTTCGAAGCTGCTCCACCTGAGCTTCTAGATCTCCAATGGGATCATTGCTGCCGCTGCTACTATCCTCATGCCTTTGAGCCAGTTGATGGCGAGGCACGCTAATCGGTCCAGTAGACTTGCGCGCGGTTTTCCTTATGTGCGGCGGCATATCTCCATAAGGGGGAAATCTTATTAGTATACTTTTTAACATGATGCATGCATAATTACAGAATCAACCTTAGTTGATTCACAACCTTCTATACATTGCACTCTACTATCTGGTCTTAATATAAGTATTTCAGAAGGTAGTTAGATAAGAAGGAAAGAATTTTTCTAAGGTAAGTCTTTAAAAATTCTTTTTGAAAATGCCTCATAACATCTACAGAGATGGGCTTCGCTCCGATACCAGCTGTGACGGAACCTCCCAAGTCATTAGGCCCACTACAGTTGTCCTTGTCCAACGGACCTCAGACAACCCTGCAGGTGCCCCTGATCACTTGACAAGATCGGTATCTGTATTCTTTACCTTGCCCAAGAGCGTTTCACCCGTCACGAAGTTATTACAACACATCGGAGGAACGAGAATGCGGAAGCAGTTACAATAACTTATTTATTTTAAATTAAGAAAGATTAGTATTATTACAGACTAGAGCAAATATAAGAGTGCTGGAGTAATATTATTACATAACTTGGGAGGCAAAAACCCCTCCTGATAAACAGTAAAAAGTTTTTCTTAAAGGAGGACACTTCCTCCTGAGGCTTCAGTCTTGATTTTCTTCTTTCGGCACCACATTGGAACAAAAGCAACAAAAATTTGCTGATGCTTCACCTAAAACAACATGGGACAAAGCCCTGAGTACGAAGTGTACTTTTGCAAGTCTTACCCGTCAAAATAAAAGACACTCAAGGATATGCTGGATTTAAGTGAGTCAAGGTAAGGCTTATCGAGAATCAAAGACTCTGTTTGCAGAAATGCTTACTAGTAGTGGATCCTTAAAAATCCAGTTTTAATTGTCAGGTTAAGTAAAGTTACCGGTATCTAGAGTTCTTTCTACCCTAGTTCAAGCACTTGACCTATACTGGCCAATTTCTTATCAACCCTTCTTATTCACTGGAATGCTACGTGTAGGTCAGTGACCAAGTCTTCATGTCCGCGAAGTTACGGCGATCCGAATCGATTCATTCTCAGCTGAGGATCTCCAATCACACGACATATGTAGCACTTAACCCTTTCATATGTCAACTCGCCACTGAGGTTCTTAAGACTAGATCAGGTCCACGCCAACCAAGAGCACAGATACACCACCGTCTAGCCTCTTGCCACGGAGGGTACACGCTACTCTCGCCATCTCTCCACTCCCATTGCGTGTTATCTTATTCTGGTATTAGTCTGCCTAAGGCAAAGCTTACCCATGATGAGGCATGTGACCAGTTAAAGGGTCCTCGATCATCAAGCCTACATCGAGACGGTCCTTAATCGACTTAGACGGAGACACTACACTGAGACTCTCTTCTCGTGCAAGTCAACCGCCCGGACTCAGCTTTATCATTTCAGAACCAAAGTTTGGTACCTGGCAGAGGTACATCTTTTCCGATGTTGAACCCATCACAGCCATGATGGATCCACCATCAAGTTTTATTTTTGAAAACATCCCACCCACTTGAAGCATCATCTTTTGTCAAAACAAAATATTTTGTTTTTCTAGAGCAAAGCTAAGCATAAGAAAAACCTTTTTGTAAAATAGGGGATTAAGGAGAAGTAATCAAATCCAAGGAAGGAAATGCAACAACTGGTTTAGCACACAACTCCTATCACCTAATGCATCAAGCAAGTGGGTCAGGGGCTTGCCTTGTGTTACAGGTGAGTCAGGCTCTACTCCATAGATGTCAAAGTAAAAGCAGTTTCCAGCCTGGGGTTCTTCAGGTGGTGGTGGTGGTTTAGCCCTTGCTTCTTCAACTTCTATCTCTTCTTCGTTTTCTATATATAGCCATATATAATCATGAATGCTCATGTAATGCTCATGGAAGTGCAAAGATAACAAAAGTATATTATCTTATGTCTTGAATATAATTTTCCTTCACGGATCTCCGGCAAACTAGGGTTTTTCGAGTCTATAGTGAAGTTCATAGGGCAGGAGACGAGGGTTTTGGGTTCTAGGTACCAAACAAGGTCCAAATCATGTCAAACTTTACCCAAGGCTTCTAAATATTATTTAAATCTTATTTAAAAAGTTTGGCGATTTTTGGGATTCTTAATTAATTTCTAAAATTCTAGAGGTATGGGTTTTGGCTATTTTAAATACTCCACATATCCTTATTTGGAATAGAAATCCTAAAACTATTTTTATTAAATACTATAGAAAATCAGGAGCCTAGCAAAATTGGTCTAGTATTTTTAGCATTTTTCTATAATTTTCTAGGAATTCTCTAAGTCCAGAAGAAAAAGAAAAAGAGAAAATATGAATAGCACTGGGCCGAATCTGGTTTAAGTCGGCCTAGAAACTTGGAGAACGCGCACCCGCGCGTGCTGCAGTGTCCATTTTGCGCAGGGAACCCTGGCGGTTTGAAATATCTACAAAGAGCCCTCCCCACTGTTCCCTTGTCTCGGTGACATTTGCTCTGAGGTCCCTTGATTTCTGTTTCTTCTCTATATCGATCCCTTGGCCACAGCGCGCTCACCGCCGACCACCCAGTGGCTCGGACCGGCCAAGAACAACGGCGGCTGCCCAAATTAGCTACTGGGCAAGCATTACTGACTTGAGGCGACCCTAGAACAGGTTCTAATTGGATTAATCTGGCCCAAGATTTGCCTGACCACGGTGATGGCAAACACCGTACACCGATCAAGATGTTTCGATTGATTAAGTGAGGTCAAGCTCAATGGGTCGAGCAGACGACAATCACAAGCACGTGTGGGTGCTAAAACACGGACAAAATGAGCGAGGGCGGACCTAGAAGCAGCTAGCAGCGATGAGGTGATTCATGGCGGCGCAGTCGACCAATTTGGGGGAAGAAGGAAATTCTCCGGTTATGGTGGCTAATCGAGGGCAGGGATGGGTGCTTTGGCTTGGTGATAACTTAGTGCAGCAGACCGTGCCGTCAATTTATAAGGGTGCTAAGCGGTGGCTAGTGAATTTGGTCTCGCACGGTGGCAGCTGGAGAAAGAGGAGATCACTAGTGCAAGTGATTGGTGGCATCTACCATGGCGGCTCTCTGGCGATCACCAGATACAGATGACCCGAGCTATTGCGATGTGGTTAAGGGCCTGAGGCGTGGCACAATCGCGATGAACAACACAGATTCCGGTGATGGCCATAAGGCCACGTCGTGGCGCAAATGACCGAGGGACAGCGCGGCCACAGTGTCCCGGACCTATCCGCGGCGTGATCTTTTCACCGGCGAGCCCAATCCAGAGACCTGAAGCACGAATCGTGGCGATCAGAACCAATCACCGCGAAGGGTCACCAGCGGCGAGATTCATAGAATCTGTAGATTTTTTTTGCCACTGTACCATCATAGGCTTCATCAGATGGTCTGACAGAGCTTGTTTGGGGTGAATTTTCTCTAAATTTTGTGTGGAGACTAACCCAGTACTCTGCATCAAAGTTGTAGCTTATCAATCCAGCTTGAACTTTGTAACAGGGGTTTTTGCCAAACATCCATTAACCCAAGCTCCCCATGGTCCCAAAGTTGATCCTGCACACTATTAATCAATCTTCAGACTTTAGGCTGACAGACAGCCCAACTTTGGGCTCATTTTTCTCCAATTTCTATTCAGCACCAGTGCTCAGTTACTTAATCAGACTTGTTCTCCTATGATGGCTATACAACTTTGTTATGTTGACCCTAGGCAAATTCTTTGAATTTCTAGATCTATAGAGTTCTAAAGTCAACCCTGTCCAACTGTTTTCAGACTTAACCATTGGAGCACTAGGGTGGCCTTTTTGCAAATAAGCCCAAACTCATGGTTTCTTTTGAAAATCTTCAAACATGTGAACTATATGACTTAAAGTACCCTAACTCCATGGTTTTTGCACTTAGGTCCAAAAGTGTGCACATTTTTACAGATAACCCCTTTGGGTTTCAGCCCAGGGTTTTCCAGGGTTCTATTTAGGGTTTCTGGCACTTCTAGGGTTTGGATGCCACTTAAGTTCATCAATGGTGACATTTTATGATCATTACTAATAAGTTTTGAAGTTTTCTCTTATTTAGACTTTGTTTACTCTTTTAAGCCCAGTTTAGGGTTAAGTACTCTACCCTAGGGTTTCACTCATGACATGTCATATCAATACAATTTTGTTTGAATTTTTTTCCTAGTGAATGCATTCTAGGTGTGACAAACACATGATATGCCAATGCTTATGATGTTATGCTCAAGTTTTAGTGACAGTAACACCAGGGGTGTTACAAGCCATACTAGGTTTGAACTCAATCACAAACTCTACATCCCTCTGTGGAGGTAATCTGGGTTAGTATTTAGGGAATACATCCAGAAATTCACACACAACCGGGATGTCTTGTATCTCTAGCACTACGGCTTCAAAAACTTGTCCAGATACTTTGACTGGAACAGATACAAGGATAGACAACTTGACTTCTTCTTGTCCATGACTTAGCTAAATAGTCCTTTGATCGGCATTGATAATAGTCTTATTCTGGGCTAACCAATTCATACCCAGAATCACATCTACATCTTGCCCTTTTATAACTATCATATTGGTGGGGAAATCGTATCCGGCTAAATTCACGGGTACGTGGAAGACTACTTCCTTATTAAAAAATTGACCCGCCATGTGATTGAATAACAAGACCCTTCTTTGATTCAACACTAGTTATGCTATGCTTCTCAACAAAAGCCTTGTTCATGAAAGTATGTTGTTGGGGGCCTTCCTCTTCCAAAGGTCCTCAAAAACACAGCTAACATGTTTCCAGTATAGTATACTGTCACAGGAAGCTTCGGTTTTGAGATGGAGTGCATGGTATGAAAGGCACGATCTGTAAGAAGGATGAACCAGCTCCGAAGCTGTGGATGGAGAAGCTTCGGCTCAGCACAAGGACGGTGGCGGAGAATGGAACCGACCTAAAAAGGAAAAAGACTGCTTAGTCCTCGACAACTTACCTTTTGGATAATAGTAAATGTCAGGGACATGAATGTAATTTTGCCCAGGCTGCGTCCTGTACCTATAAATAGATGAAAAGTAACACCGTACTGTTCACGCTGACTTGTAATCATTCGTGTGTCACTCTTGCTTGTTCACCTTCTATCAAGCCGAAGGTACGAGTAAAATTCAAATATCGTTGATGTTTACTGATGATTATACAATAGATATATGATCAATTTAATGATTCGAAATGATTATTTACATTCCCTCTGTGTTTTATATGTCTTTGTTTACAACTGTGTTTATTGAAATGATGAAGGTATGTCCTTCATGACCTTCATCTGAAGATCATTATATCCTGAGGGAGATAATGCTTCGAAGGACGAAGGTCTTTAACCATTAATACTTGTGTTGCCTTGTTCTTAGTTCATAGCATTTGAGAACAAGTGGCCAACATATGTGATGCACCAGAATCAAAAGAATGACGGTATGATGATTAGCAATGGAAAACGAACCCATCATCACAGGCTCTCCTTCTAGGGTGGTAGCCAATTGAGTATAGTAGACTCGTCAAGTTTTCCTTTGATCTTTGCCTGCCTGAGTGATTGCCACATTTCCCTTGCCTTGAGATATGCTTCCAAAAGCCTTATGGAAATTGGATTTATTTTGTTTTGGATAGGGATAGTCCTTGATGAAATGTCCGGACTTCCCATAGTTGAAGCAGCTGTTAGATGAACTGGGTAAGGCGAGGAAATGAGTACCAGGGGCACTTGGCTGATTTTTTGAGTAGGGGCAGGAGTGGGACGGATGAAAACTGGTTGCTTGAAAGGATAGGCGGGTGGACGAGGAAAAGAGCGATTTGGGTTAAAAGGACGAATTACCAACCTCGACCACTTGTCGGATCCTTGGGAGGATCCTTCACCCCTTCACGCCCAAATCTTTTTGTCTTTCCCTACCCTGAATTCTTGGCTTCCACCAAAAGCGTTGTGCTCATGCCCCTGCTGTAAGTGAGATCTAGGCAAGTGGCCATCTTCTGTTGCAGTCGATCATTCAGACCTCTCATGAAGCAATTCTTCTTTTTAGGTCCATGTCAACTTGCTCTATAGCACACTGGGAGAGATGGTTGAATTTGGCGAGGTATTGCATCACCGAGTCTCCTCCTTGCTTTATGCGAACAAACTCTTCCAATTTCATCTGTAGAGCACCATCTGGAATGTAGTGTTCCGTGAACGCTTGCTTGAACTCTGCCCACGTGACAAGACAACCTTCAGGTTGAACAACTACAAAGTTTGCCCACCAGGTATTGGCGGAACCCCTCAGTTGCTGAGTAGCAAACAGGGGCTTCTGGGTCTCTATGCACCGAATCAGTCCAAACTTCTACTCCATGACCCGAATCCATTTGTCCGCCTCCAAAGGTTCTTCCGCCTTAACGAAAATAGGTGGACGAGTTTCTGAAAACTCCATGTACATAGTGTTTCTCGGGACTTGGTATTGACCTCTTCCTCCTTGCCGATGAATTTGATTCCCAACCATTTCTCAAAGAAAACGGGTGTTATCAGCAGTGGCATTGATTAAGGCAGCGATAGCCTCTGCCAGTGTGGGAGGTACAGGCGGCGGGTCGGAGTTTCCTCCCCACCACGGGAAGTTCTAGCCCCATCCTGAGCACGGGTTCTGGACGGCATCTGAAGAAGAAAACTTACTTGATTATTACATGCCACGATTACATAACCTCTGTTACATTATTCCAAACTTGTTTTAATTATACATACTCAACTTATACAACTCACTTTTCCTTATTAATATTACACAAGGAAACCACGTACTACTACACTAATCTAGTGATCCGTGTCCTTGGCTGCTCCCGCTCCACTGCTAGCTTCAGGAGAATGATCATCCACGATGTTCATGGAAGGAGGGGCTCCAAAGAGATCCATCTCCCCATAAGGTCCTCCACCAGCTGCTCCTAATGCACTAGCTCCCATTGTTGCAACCTCCAGTGGCACGTTTGGATGTAATTGGTCATACAACACGTGCACTTCCTCGTGCAAAGTATTATTATACGCTTGCAGATTTTCCAGGGCTACGCTTAGCTCTTCCACCCGGGCTCGGACAGTCGCCTCGCAATCCCAGGCTATAGATCATGAATTTACCGCCCAGTCAAAAGCCCTATCCCGCTCCATAATCTCCTGTTGCAAACGGTCAACCTCTGCTGACAACTCAGTGATGCGACGGCTATCACGAGCATGCTCCCTGTTTCCATGGCATAGTTCCATCGTTAGACGTTCAACTCTGACCTCTAGATCCCCTATGGGATCATTACTGCCACTACTGCTCCCCTCATGTCGAGGAGCCAACTGGTGCCGAGGTACGCCCTGAGGTCCGATCGCCTTCTGCTGGGTAGTCTTGGTGCGTGCCATGTCTCTATAAGAGGGGAAGACTACTTATTATTGTTTAAATATGATGCATGCATGACCTACGATTAGGGAATCAACCACTTGTTGATCCCATACCTCCTATGTATAAACTATTATTTAGCACTCTTTTACTCGACTTCAAAAGATAAGTTGCTATAAGAAAGGATCAAGGTAAGAATAAAAGAATGTTCAAAGGTAAGTATTTTAAAATCTTTTGAAGCATTAAGTAATGTCCGAAGAAATGGGCTTCGCTCCAATACCAGCTGTCACGAAACCTCCCAAGGTATTAGGCCCACCCATAGATGTCATTATCCTAAGGACCTTAGACAGTCATGCAGGTGCGCTTAATGGCTCGGCAGGTCCGATTACATGTATCTCTATCATATCTCCCTAGAGCGTTTAACCCATAACACAGACATTACACATCATCGGAGTAAGCAGAAAGGATTACAATAACATAATTCACATTCATTAGTAAAATATAGAAAGAGTTGATCATTAAATAATCGGATACTGAGTGCTTAAACTTATTATTACATCATAGGTAGGCCAAACACCTTCCCCAGGTTGGTCTTAGTTTTCCTCCTCATGTTTTGAAACCACCTTGGAACAGAAACAGCAGAACTCAGCAGTTTCATCACCTACAACAACATGGGTTTGAAAACCCTGAGTACGGAGTGTACTTTCACAAGTCTTACCCATCAAAGGAAAAAGACTCTCAAGGATATGCTGTCCTTTGGGAATCAAGGTAAAGCTTATCATAATTCAAAGACTCTTTTTGAAGAAAAGCTTATTATGAGTGGATCCTTAAAAATTCATTTTACTTATCAAGTTAAGTAATTACATGCATCTAGATTCCTTTCTATTCTTAGATCAAGCACTTGGCCTATACTAGCCATCTTCTTATCACACCTTCAGTTCACTTGTTGCTACATGTAGGGCAGTGACCAAGTCTTCATGTCCGAGAAGTAACAGCGATCTGAATCGATTAATACCCAGATGGGGATCTCCAACCACACGATATATGTAGCAATTAACCCTTGTATATGTCAACTCGCACCCGGGTTTCTCAAGACCAGAATGGGTTCACACCAACCGAGAGTACATATACTCCACCGTCTAGCCTCTTGCCACGTATGGTACACGCTACTCTCGCTATCTCTCCACTCCCATTGCATGGTGGCCTTTCTGGTATTGGTTCGACCGAGGCAAAGTTTACCCATGATGAGGCATGTGGCCAGTTAAAAGGTCCTCAATCATCAAGCCTACATTGGCTTGGTCTATAATCGACTCAGACAGAGACACTACACCGAGACTCCCCTCTCGTGCAAGTCACCCGCCCGATCTTGTCTTTATCATTTAAAACCCAAAGTTTGGTACCTGACAGAGGTATTTCTTTTTAGATGTTGAACCCATCATGGCCATGATGGATCCACCATCATTTTTTTGTAAAAATTCCCATCCCATGTGAAGCATCACCAAAACAAAACCTTTTGTTTTCTATAGCAAGACTAAGCATTAGAAAACTTGTTTAAGTAAAATAGGCAAACAAGGAATGGTAACCAATTTTCCAAGGAACAAAATGCATCAACTGTTTATCACACAATTCCTATCACCTAATGCATCATATAAGGTGATAAAGATTTTAAAACAAGGAAAAGGGATAATGCATTAGGGCTTGTTTTGTGTTGCAGGAGGTTCTGTTTCCACACTTCAGATGTCGAAGTAAAAGTTGTTCTCCACTGGAGGATTCTCGGTCTGGGAGACAACTTCTTCCTCTACTACGGTTTCTTCCTCGTGTTCTGTACATGATAATACATGTACATGAATGCTTGTGCTATGTCATGAATATGAAGTTACACAATAGAAATATAGTAAGTTGCATCTTGAATACAACTTTCCTTCATGGTACTAGCCAATCACTAAGATTTCCTGGTTAGGTATTCCTTTAGGATTAGTGGTAAAGCATTAATCTTATTAAGCTAGTTATTGGGTTTTCTAGTCCAACAGTGTCCACATCATTTCAAACTTCACTCAGTGTTTTTGACCATCATATTAAGTCTACCCAAAAAGTTGTATGATTTTTGGAATTACTGAATTATTTCTAAAATTCTAAAGGTCTTTATTTAAGCACCTTTAAATGTTACATAATTCTCGGTTTGAACTAAAAATGTTGGGATGGTTTTTATTAAATACTACTTGATTTTAGATGTCTAGTAAAATTGGTCTCATAATTTTACCCAAAATTGGTCTAGTAAAATTGGTCTCATAATGTTACATAATTCCCATTTTGAACTAAAAATCTTGGGATGGTTTTTTACAGATTTCCCTATTTGTTAGTAAAAAGAAAAGGATAAAAGCATGAATAGAATCGGGCCGTATTCAGCCCGATCGGCCCAAACCCCACGCGGATACCGGCGTGCCCGCGCCTACTCTCGCAAATTTGCATCGGGACCCGTAGGCATTTGAATAACCAGTAAAGAATCCCTGAATATTATTCCTATGTCTCACTGACAATTACACAAATGTCCTCCCATTTCTTTTTCTTAACGGTTTTGGTCCTTGACTTAGTATCGATAGAATACCTAGCCGGAGACATGAATTCTCGTCGGCGATAACCTATTCCGGTAATGCCGAGTACATGAACACCATCACGGATGCTACCCGAACACACCCACGGGCATAAATCAACCAGTTCGTCATTAAATTGTAGCTGTCTGAGACAACGACGGAGCAAGATCACCAGCGTGCCCGTTCCGGTTTACCCGAGCCGGTCGCATTCAATTCAAAGACTCGGAACAAATCAGTGACCGACTACTACTACAGTGCTCGCGCAAACTTGGATGGAGACAACCAAGAACGGCCGGTCGACATGAGCCATGTCCACGACGGTGTTCTCGGGCGACGACGCGGCGTTCCCTAAACTACTGTGCTGTAGCGTTCAATTGGTCGAGACCGAGAGTTTCTGATAGTAGACGCGGCCCGATCTTCTGTGAGATACGATAACTTGATTGAGTGGAGATCTCTACGTTGATGATCCAAGGCTCCGAGCGACTGGTTCCTCGCAATCACTACACCACGGCTCCATTGGTTATCACCCATGACACACGAATGACCTCACCACGAAGGCTTATCCCTGCAAGCGCAATCAAGAACACAAGCAAGAACAGGAAAGAAACGCAACCAAAATTGTATTGATTATGGGATGGGGTCTCACAAACCGATGACGGCGACACTGTTCGATCATAGAATTGATCTAAGCAAAACCCAAAACCTAATGTGGCGGCGGCTGCTGAATAAATAGAGTATTAGGGCGCGCGTGACCCCTGGACTCGCCCCTAATGGGCTTCGACGCGATACACAGCCCAACGGCCCAACAGACGGTGTCGCAGCACCAAAATAGAATCTGAACGCTGAATTGTTTCGACGATTCCCGTTGACTCTGGATGAATTTTTAGGTGGAATTAGTTGGGTTGGTTAGATAATTTCCTTATCTTTCCAACCATATCTAGTCCGTCGCAATCGGAGTCCGGATGCATCATAGGCGTCCATTTTAGTGCAGACTGGTCCTGAAACCCGAGATGGAGTCGCAGCCAAGTCGGACTTGATCTCCTTCCTGTTGTAGCTGCCCTTGCTGCTCCTGCTCAACACCTTGGCCTTTCCCAAGTCCTTGCTGGTCCTCTCCAAGGTACCTAATCATCAAAACATCCATGGCCCCAAGCGTAAGATCTGAAACACAATTGACTAGGATAGAACGTACCTGGAGATTTAGCTGTCGTGCACGAGATCGTGTTATCGGTCCATTCATTGTATGTATAGAAGTGATGTCCTCATCATCCTCCTCCTCTTGAATTGGAGTTGTCCTCGGCTCGATCTCATCTTCGTCACCCATATATGGCTTCAAATCTGAAATGTTAATGGTAGAACTAACCCAAAAATCTGGAGGCAACTCAGGTGGTAATCCAGGGGGTATCTCAGAGGGAAACACATCCATATATTCTTGCAAAAGGTTAGCAATAGATGGTGGCAAAGCAATAGACGTATCATCAATGGAATAGAAAACTTTTTTGCACACTAAGGCATAGCAAAGTCCAACAGAGGCATGTAACTCATCAAGATCAGATTTAGTGTCTAGCAAAGTAAGAGTTTTTAACTTAATAGGTTGCTGATTTTCAGAGTTCAAAACACCTTTTTGCTTAGCATTAGTCTTTTTCTCATGTTCAAAGTGGACAATTTCAATGAGAGTCATAGGAAGCAACACAATTTTCTTTCTCTTATGCATGAAAGTATATTTATTAGATCTACCATGGTGAATAGCATCAGTATCAAACTCCCAAAGATGTCTTAGTAAAAGAGAGCAAGCATCTTTTATCACCACATCGAAATCAGCAAAGTCATGGTAAGAGCCAATAGAAAAATGCACCCTTGCTGTTTTTGTTACCTTGAACTTACCGCTGTTGTTAAACCATTGAATGTGATAAGGGTGGGGATGCTCTCGTGTGGTCAAGCCAAGCTTCTTGACCAACTCAACGTTCACCAAGTTGTTGCAGCTACCACCGTCAATGATGGTATGTACACGACAGTCCTTGACGATGAGGAACATGTTGAAGAGGTTGTGGCGCTGTCTGTTGTCGTCGTCACTAGCCATGACACTCAAAGCTAGTTGCACAATCAAGGCCTTATAGGTCTCGGTCGCTGTTGTACCAAGAACCTCTTCATCACCATCATAAGTCTCTGCAATGTTAGCTCCAACATTATCTTCATCTTCAACATCAGAAGCACTAACATACCCACCAACCACCATCACCAGTAGCAATGTATGCCCGTTTGCTGGGGCAATCTCGCTGAATATGGCCAAGTCCCTGGCAGCTGTGGCACTTGATGTTAGAGGAGCGGCATGTGGAAGAGGTGGTCGTAGCAGGTTTTGCTGCAACGCCCGAAGACACAGCGGAAGATGTGGACGTTCGTACGCCCGAAGATGATGACGCCTTGGCTGGCGCCGGTGGCTGGCGTGGAGCGAAAGTGCTGCTCCTCCGCTGTTGACGACTCTGTAATTCTTTTTGTGCCAACATAGAAAGGTGGAACAAGCGTTGTATAGAATGATATTCTTTATAATCAACAATATCCTGAATATCCCACCTCAATCCCTCATAAAACCTAACCATTTGATCCTCCGGATCCTCAACTACCCCACATCGTAGCATACCTTTCTGAAGCTCTTGGTAGTATTCCTGTACCGACATGTCTCCCTGATCTAAGCGTTCTAATTTTTTTCGAAGATCATGTCTATAAGAAGGGGGAACAAAGCGAGCTCGCATCTCCTCTTTTAATGCATTCCATGTTTGTGGTGCAGCACGTGTGTTAACAAGTTCATTCCACCAAATGATAGCAAAATCTCTAAATTCACTAGTGGCTTGCCTAACCCTATGCTGCTCAGGAACAAGATGGGAATTAAATTTTTGTTCTACCATCATCTCCCAGTCTAAGTAAGCTTCAGCATCATAAGAACCCATGAATGGTGGAATAGAGAACTTAATCTTAGCAAATGGATCATGGTCTGGTTCAGGATTATGATGACGTCTACCATTACCTCCCATACCTTGTCGATTACTTGCGAGGCATTGTCGCAGCGGTGCATAAACATCGTCGTCATCGTCGTCGTCGTCCACAGGAGAGTGAGTTGGGGCTAGAGTTGGTGGTGGGGGACGATCCTCCAGTACGTCCATGCGTGTAACAAGTTCTGCAACTCGTCGATCAAGCTGCTCATAGGATGTCGCCGCAGAGTCCTGGTATTTTTTAAAAGCTTCAGTCATCGCGCGCATCATCTCCTTCAATTCCAGATGAGAGACACACTCATCGTCGTTAAGCTTAAGCCCCTTGTCCTTGTCCATTTGATTCTTTGGTCCTGTCATTGTTAGCAAAAAACAGAGACAAAAAGGCAACAAACAATGTGAACCCTACAACTATCTCTCAGGGTGGTGGTGGTGGTGGAATACAAATTATGAAGCGTCTTACCCCGCTCTTACAAGGTTCTTACCAGCACTGCAGGTGGCAAACAGTGACCGGTGTGACTGTCCAACGAGCGTGGGTGTGATTGCAAAGGAGTACCTGTCCTGCTCAAGAGAAAGTTGGAGTTCTAGGAAGGCTAACTATATATATATATACACACACAAGTTAGTAACAGATAGCAATGCTGAATAATTGTTTCAAGTACTCGTCCTAGTTGCTGGCCTAGAAAATGTAATAGAACAGTTGGACCAAGGCACAAGAAAGGAGGTACAAGTATATGGGTGCAGCCAAAAAACAGGCTTGGGGCAAAATAATCACAGAGGTGCACAGAACACTGGCGTTTCTGGTTATGTGCTACCCTTTTTTTGCGAATTTTTTTTCAAATATTTTTTTATATTTTTCTATTTTGCAGCAGCACATAAGAAGATAACACACCAAGTTTCAGATTTTTTTTGTGCAATGATGCGTTCTCTGGAATTTCTGCAAGTTTGCCCTAAAATCAGAATAAATGTTTGGAAAATGAGAAGTCCTATTTCCAAGCCGAATTTGGGAATTTTAAAAACAGCGAATCCTGCAAAGCCGGAAAGAATCGGATGCAAAATTTAATTCTGTGCAATTTGAAAAAATGTGCCCGATTCGAGTTCCGAGGCGAAAGTTACGACTATTTTAAGTTTGGACTCCGAATCAGGGTTTCTGGCGAGGTGTTGGAAGAGTGGGGGGTTCGGTTTTGTGGATAGGGTCGGTTTTAGAGATAGGATATATTTTGTGGATAGGGTCGGTTGTAGAGATAGGATCTATTTTGTGGATAGGGTCGGTTTTAGAGATAGGATCTGTTTTGTGGATAGGGTCGGTTTTAGAGATAGGATCTGTTTTGTGGATAGGGTCGGTTTTAGAGATATGATCTGTTTTGTAGATAGGGTCGGTTTTGTAGGATAGAAGCGGATGGACAGAATCAAACTGAACCAAAACAAATTTAAACCAGCAAACAAACTCAACCTAGAACACGAACTCAGAACTGCGGACTCTAAAACTGAATTGTGTAAAGGCTAAGGCGATGGTTTTAGGTCGGAATAAACTACACGTAATTATATTTTTTTTGGCTTTTTGTGGACTATGGGACAAAACAAAACTAATATAACGGTAGGATTATACCTCACGGGCAACCTGGAAATCTGATACCAATTGATAGTAGACGCGACCCGATCTTTCGTGAGATACGATAACTTGATCGAGTGGAGATCTCGTTGTTGATGACCAAGGCTCCGAGCGAACGGTTCCTCGCAATCACTACACCACGGCTCCGTTGGTTATCACCCGTGACACACGAATGACCTCGCCACGAAGGCTTATCCCTGCAAGCGCAATCAAGAACACAAGCAAGAACAGGAAAGAAACGCAACCAAAATTGTATTGATTACGGGATGGGGTCTCACAAATCGATGACGGCGACACTGTTCGATGACAGAATTGATCTAAGCAAAACCCAAAACCTAATATAGTGGTGGCTGCTGAATAAATAGAGTATTAGGGCATGCGTGACCCCTAGACTCGCCCCTAATGGGCTTCGACGCGATACACGGCCCAACGGCCCAACAGACGGTGTCGCAGCACCAAAAAAGAATCTGAACGCTGAATTGTTTCGAAGATTCCCGTTGACTCCAGATGAATTTTAAGGTGGAATTAGTTGGGTTGGTTAGATAGTCTCCTTATCTTTCCAACCATATCAAGTCCGTCGCAATCGGAGTCCAGATGCATCCTAGGCGTCCATTTTAGTGCAGACTGGTCCTGAAACCCGAGATGGAGTCGCAGCCAAGTCGGACTTGATCTCCTTCCTGTTGTGGCTGCCCTTGCTGCTCCTCCTCAACACCTTGGCCTTTCCCAAGTCCTTGCTGGTCCTCGCCAAAGTACCTAATCATCAAAACATCCATGGCCCCAAGTGTAAGATCTGAAACACAATTGACTAGGATAGAACGTACCTGGAGATTTAGATGTCGTGCACGAGATCGTGTTATCGGTCCATTCATTGTATGTATAGAAGTGATGTCCTCATTAGTTTCACTAGCACGAGAGGATGTTAAAACATGGATTAGAGGGACGTGAACGGACCTGAGAACGGCTGGCCACGGTGCGATGCCTCACGGCGGTGTTCCGGCCGATTTGGGGGAAATCTAGAATTCGCGAGCTACGGTGGATGATCGGGTGTGAGGAGTGGTGCGTTGGGTTCGTAACAGAGAGACGGAGCAAGGGGAACGCTCAATTTATAGAGAGCGACCACGAGTGCAATGAATTTGGGTGAAGATGAGCTCGCGGCGGTGAGGAGATGAGTCACCATAGCTCGTCTACCGTGGTGCTCAATGGGGTAAAAACTCGGGGCAGTAAATGGGTTGTCCACTACGACCTACGGCGACGTGGTAACCTAGTCTACGACGTGGCATGATTGAGATAATCGGTAGCCACCATGGCGACGGCCGCATGGCCACGTCGTTGGGAAAGTGTGTACGTCAGGCTTGCTTCAAGGCCCAAATTCACCCCTTGGCGATCTTTTCACCCACCCGGTAATATCCACATTGAGCCATGCACGAATCTTCAAGGCAAGCTCGAATCATCGCGACCGATCACTGGCGGTGAGGTGCTCTGCATCTCTGATATTTTGTGGTTACTATACCATGCCAACTCCATTTAGTGCCTTGATAGAGCAACTTGAGGGGCCTTTTCCTTCAATTTTCATTTAGCAAACTACCAAGTCGACTATAGCAAAGTTGTTCCCCCTATATACCAGCTTCAACTTTTTTATAAGGATCTTGAGTAGTTACCCACTAGATCAAGCATAATCTGGCTCCAAAGTCAATCAGAAACCATAATCAGTCTGCTTTCAGTTTAAGACTTGACTGACAACCCGACATCTAGAGCATTTTACTCCAATTCCTGTACCATTCTTGGGCTTGGTCACCTAATCAAACTTGGACTACTATAGTAGCTCTACAACTTTGTTGTGGTGACTCATGACAAAATCCTCATAGATCAAGAGATATAAAGGCTTAAAGTTGGCTTGTTAACACTATTTTCAGGGTTTAAGCACAAGGGTGGACTTTGACCTTTTTGCAATTTACTCCAATTTTGACCACAAAACATGGAAAACCCCAAACATGAAAGTTGCTTAACTTTGGTTATTCTATCACTTGGATGCATACACCTTTGACTAAAAGTGCATAGAATTTGAAATCACCCAATAGGGCACTAATTAGGGTTTTAGGGCTCCAAATTGGGTTTTTGAGTGTTCTAGGGTACATGTGGTAATTAAGTTCTATATGCTTAACCTTTCTTGAACATTTCTACCAACTTGTTGAGATCATCCCTTAGTGCTCATCTCACAAGGTCATAGGTCTCTAATCCTTAAGTATACATACTCTAATCTAGGGTCAAGGGCCTCCTTGACCAAGTCAGATCATCACACATGATTGTTTTGAAATTTTATCATAGTGGATGCATACTAGGTGTATCATACATAACGAAATGCCAATGCATATGATGTCATGCCAAAGTTTTAGTTCTCGTAACACCAGGGGTGTTATAGTTAATGACTATGTCGATGTCTCGGGCATCATGATGTAATCAGATTATTACTCTTTTATGTTATTATTTGAGCACTGTGTGATGATGTCCGGTTATGTAACTGCTATGTACATGAATTGCTGATCCTAGCATGTACATGGTTCACATTCTATTTGCCTTCTAAAACCGAGTGTGACAATGGTAGTTTAAAGGTTAAATTTGAGACCGGGCGGAGTCTTATGGGGATAATGTAGGCCATAGTGATCCCACATGTGTCGATTAAGGACTGTACCATTGTGGTCCCTCGAGTTATGTTGAATTTATGCCTAAACACTTAGCTGGCTAGATAATTCATTCTGACCGTGAAGCCAGAATACTATTCCAGCTGGATTCGACCCCGCGGTGCACTTATTGGTGTTGGTGAGGAGTGACGGGGACACGACGAGATGACCCATGGTGTATGGTATGCCCTAACCCTCTGGTAGTCGGGTGGTCTCTGGGTATGCACTACACCATGACACAATCTTAGCGTCAAACATCTGACGATAAAAATAGAAGTTTGGCGACAGCGAGTATGTCACTAAATAATACCATCACACTATCTGTCGGTAATTATTGCGTTGGCGTCAACAAATCTGTCGGCAATAATGTCGAGCTATTGTGGCGGTTTATCCGTCGGTATAAATGATTATGTGTGGCACACCGACTGTTGGGAAAACATAGCATCCGATCATCTGTCGGTACATGAATGTCTTGAGTAATTAATAAATTTCAACTAATATATTTATATAAGTCTATATGCTGTCCCAATTAATTAAGCTCCCGTCCACGCCCCTTGTGGCCCTGCCCACGCACGCTGCAAGCCTAAAGGCAACAAAAATGTCTTGAGTAATTAATAAATTTCAACTAATATATTTATATAAGTGTATATGTTGTCCCAATTAATTAAGCTCATGTCCACGCCCCTGTGGCCCTGCCCACGCACACTGCAAGCCTTTGCAAGCCTAAAGGCAACAAAAAAATAAAGCAACCCTAGGATTCAAACGCAACACCACTTGCTCCAAAGCAACAACTCAAACCAGCTAAGCTAGAGTTCATTTGTGTTATATGGCGGAGAAATATTCTTAAGAAGTAAGATCTATAGGAATAAATTAATGAATCGTTTTTCCCTGGCCGAAGCGCTCTCTCTTATTCCTGTACGCGCATCTTCTCCAATTCGTGTTCTTCATATCCGCCGCTGCCAAAAACCTAGACCACCGAGCCGCCGTAAACCACCACGCCGCCGCCCCTGACGCCGTCTTACTTCGCCCTGTTCTTGCCCCTTGAAACTCGCACCTCCAGCCGCCTGTCTTGTGGTGCGCAGACGTGTTCTTGCTCCTGTAGGATCTTTGATCTCTTATTGGTCGGCTAATTGAAACGGAAGCGCCGCCATCTCTGGGCTTCAACCACAGGCAACGGCGGACGCCTTGCGCCGACGCGTCCTCCTCCGGTCCCTCCCCCATCGACCACCGCAGCACTGCCCAACGCTGTGCCCTTTGACCGTGCGGTGGTGTAGTTGCTACTGGTGCCCAAGATTGAAGAAAGGTAGTTCAGCAGAATATTTATAAGTGCCATTGTAAATTTGTGATAAAAAATTTATGGTGAAGAACTGAAGATATTTATTTGTGTTTGGCATAAGTCTGTTGCTGCTGCTAGCGAGGACGAGGGCGGGCGCCGGACCACCAGAAGGAGAAGTGCGTGAACAACGCTTAGACGACATCCATTGATCAATGGTAATCTTTACTTGTTACTATTCCATCTCCTGTTGATTTGCATCGGAAAAACTAATTAATTCAGCTTTTATCTTTGATACTTGTAATGATTCCCCCTTTTCCACCCTTCTTGCACTTACATTATGAAGCTGTGAAGGGTACATTTCATCTTATTATTTGTTAAGGTACAACATGGATAAAAGGTGGATGAATGAACCTAGGTATATTTCTAACAATATACTATAAACCATTGTTTTGTAGTAATCACCTTTGACCAACATATAGTTTTTGTACCTAATATTTATAGGCACACGAAGGTCTACATAGATGGGGTAGCTAGATTTATTGAGTTTGCGTTTAGCAATTCTATAGGTGGAAACAAAATTCTATGTCCATGTAGAAAATGTGTTAATTCTCTATGGAAAGATGAAAATGAAGTTCGTGCGCACTTGATATGTGATGGCTTTCAAGAGGGATACAAAAGGTGGACTTATCATGGAGAAAGAGACTCTGTGCCTATTAATAGTCATGACTACATTGATATAGAGGTTGTAAACAATTCAGATGAAGATGACATAGCCAATTTGGTTCATGACTTAGCTGGTGGTCTAGATGATAAAGGGGATTTTGAAGTATCTGATGGTTCAGATGAAACTAACGTAGATTTAGAAGCATCAATCAATTAGCGATAGATAATACCCAAGAGCTATACCCAGGGTATAAGAAGTTCTCAAAGTTGCATGTCTTAATAAGAATTCTTCACTTGAAATTGCTTGGAGGGTGGACAGATAAAAGTTTTGATATGCTACTAGATCTACTAATGGAGGCTTTCCCTGATGGCTTGGCATTGCCAAAAAAATTCAATAAAGCAAAGAAAGTAATTAAGTGTCTAGGACTTGGGTATATCAAAATTGATGCATGTGAAAATGATTGCATTTTGTTTAGTAAGGAGTATGCTAAGTGTGATGCATGTCCCACATGTGGAAGGTCACGTTGGAAATCAAAAAGGACAAGTTTAAATGGAAAACGTGTAGACAAGGTTCCATGCAAAGTTGTTCGTTATTTTCCAATAAAAAGAAGGCTTCAGAGGTTATTTGTGTCATCTAAGACAGCAAGTGACACAAGGTGGCATGATGAGGAGCGTATATAATATGGATTACTAAGGCATCCTGTAGATTCACCTCTCTGGAAGGATTTTGACCAAAAGCACTCAGTGTTTGCTTCTGACAGTCGCAACATTAGACTTGCTTTAGCTACAGTTGGTTTAATCCGTTTAGGTCCATGAATGTTAGCTGTAGCATTTGGCATGTTATTCTCATCCCATATAACTTTGCACCATGGTTATGTATGAAGCAAACGAATTTCATTATCTCATTGTTGATTCCAGGCCGTAGATCTCCTAGTAGTGATATAGATGATTATTTTGAGCCACTAATTGATGATCTGCTAGATATGTTTGTTGAAGGCGTGAGAACATATGATTCTTCAAAGCATGAGTATTTTCAATTACGTGCTGCAATAATATGGACCATATCTGATTATCCAGGCCTAGGTTACATTGCAGCATGTACTACATCACGTGAAGTAGCATGTATTGAATGCCACTCATATACATGTTCTCTACGATTGAAACAAGGTACAAAAATTTGTTATATGGGACACCGTAGATTCCTGGACCCAAACCATCCATATAGATTTGATACAGATTCATTTGATCGTAAAGTTTAGGACAAGCCAGTGCCTAGACCACTTTCTGGAGAGAAAGTATTATCGCAAACAGAGAATATGCACACAGTGCATGGGAAAGGTTGCCAACATAAAAATAAAGCAAAAAAGAAGGAAGGGGAGCCTACTATCATTTGGAAAAGGAGGTCTATTTTTTAGGCTTCCATATTGGAAGGATTTATTGTTATGACATAATTTAGATGTCATGCATATCGAGAAGAATGTGTGTGATAACATTGTCAACACCCTCCTTGGCATCCAACGGAAGTCCAAGGATAACTTGAAATATCGTTTGGATCTTCAGTCCCTAGGCATTCGAACTGAGCTTCATCCTATTCCAGTGGGTGACAAGTTATATTTACCACCAGCATCATATACAATGAGTGCGTCTGAGAAGACATTATTTTGTGAAGTACTGAAAGGAGTAAAATTTCCTGATGGTTATGCATCAGATATAAGAAACAATGTGGATGTGAAGGAGAAGAAGCTTGTTGGGCTAAAGAGCCATGATAACCATGTTCTGTTACAATATTTACTCCCACTTGCTGTGAGAAGGATATTACCAGAAATAGTTAGTGCTGCACTGATTCGTGTGAGCAATTTTTTCAAGCAAATCTATTCACCAGTTATTCGTATAAGCGATATGCATAAGCTAGAGTCAGAAATAGCTGAGACTCTAAGCATTCTTGAGACTATATTCTTACCATCCTTTTTTGATATTATGGTACACTTAATGGTTCATCTCCCTACTCAAGTCAGAATTGCTGGCCCTGTTCAATTTCGTAATATGTACCCAGTGGAGAGGTAAATTTTAATATATTTTAGCAATAAATTAAACTTAGTTTTACTAAAAGGAAGGTTTAACATATATGTCATTTCTCCTTTATAGGTTTTTAATGAGATGTAAGGGCCATGTTCGCACTAGGAGTCACCCAGAGGGGTCAATTGCAGAAAGTTATCTATTTGATGAGAGTCTCACATTCTGTTCTCGTTATTTACCTGGTGAAGCTAGATTTAACCGAAAAAAAGAAATGATGATGGCTTGGATGTTAATTTAATCAATACCACCCCTTTCTTCCATAACATAGGTCGAGGATTGGTTGGTAAGCGTAGTGTCACATTAGACCACAAAACATGGCTTCAAGCACATAGATATGTCTTGTTCAACTATGACCATATAGAGCCTTACTTGAAGTAAGTTAAACATTATATTTTATAATCAATATCATCCATTTATTTCATGATTACTAAAGTATAATGTATGTTCAGTAAACATATAGAATACCTTTACTCTGCTGGTCATCAAAATCAAAGAGCAATCAGTCGTTTACACTATGACACTTTTCACGAGTGGTTTAAGTCACACGTAAGTATTTAGGAAAATGTTTATACATAATATAGTTCCACATTAATTTTTAGTGTAATAACAATCTTCAATATCATCAGGTGGAAACAACGAGTGAGGAAGTACCTGAGGAGATAACAATATTAGCTAAGGAGACTAACATGGTTGCACATTCTTATGATAGTTATTCTATAAATGGGATAAATTTCTATACACATTCTTATGATGTGGGTAGGTCAGTGCAGTGTAGTGGTGTAGCCCTAGTTGCACATGCCACAAGTTTTGATGGGACAAACAATAATAACCCAGTATCAATGAGCAAAACTTATTATGGTGTTATAAAAGACATTCTTGAGCTGAACTACCATCACCAAGGAAAAATAGTATTGTTCAAATGTGATTGGATTGATAACCGAGTACGAGGCAAATGGGTCAAAATAGACAAGTTTGGGGTGACAATGGTCAACTTCAAGCATTTATTCAATACTGGTGACAAGGAATTAAATGAGCCATTTATTTTTGCATCTCAGGCAACTCAAGTTTACTATGTTCAAGATCCTATTGATGCAGATTGGTTTGCTGTTTTAAAGTCAAAACAACGTGACATGTATGATATGGATGAAAGGCTAGACAGTACTACAGAAATAGGTTCTTTCTTGCCTGATTTGGATGCAAACACACAAGTTAATGTATCTATTGGTGGTAGTTGTTGTGTTAGGACTTGTCGGGGACCATAATTAGGGGTACCCCCAAGACTCCTAAATCTCAGCTGGTAACCCCCATCAGCACAAAGCTGCAAAGGCCTGATGGGCGCGATTCCGGTCAAGGCTCCGTCCACCTTAGAGACACGATCTCGTCATGCCCGAGCCCAGCCTCAGGCATGAACAGTAGACCAAGGCAGATTTACGCCTCGCCCGAGGGTCTCCTCAAGCAGTGGCCGCACCCTCGACTTACCCGAGGCCTAGCTCGGGCAGGCTTCGCGGAGAAGCAACCTTGGCCGGATCGCTACACCAACCGACCGTATCGCAGGAGCATTTAATGCAAGGATCGCCTGACACCTTATCCTGACGCGCGCTCCTCAGTCGACAGAGCCGAAGTGACCGCAGTCACTTTACCGCTCCACTGACCGACCAGACAGGAAAACAGTGTCGTCTGCCCTGCTCCGAATGCTGTGCCACTCGACAGAGTGAGGCTGACAGCAGCTAAGTCCAGCCTCGGGTGCCATAGGAAGCTCCGCCTCGCCCGACCCCAGGGCTCGGACTCAACCTCGACGCCGGACGACAAACTCCGCCTCGCCCGACCCCAGGGCTCGGACTCAGCCTCGACCTCGTAAGACGGACTCCGCCTCGCCTGACCCCAGGGCTCGGACTCAGCCTCGACCTCGGAAGATGGACTCCGCCTCGCCCGACCCCAGGGCTCGGACTCAGCCTCGACCTCGGAAGACGGTCTCCGCCTCGCCCGACCCCCAGGCTCGGACTCAACCTCGACCTCGGAGGAGTCACCGCCTCGCCCAACCTCGGGCTTGGACCGACCACGTCACAGGAGGGCCATCATTACCCTACCCCTAGCTAGCTCAGGCTACGGGGAACAAGACCGGCGTCCCATCTGGCTCGCCCCGGTAAACAAGTAATGATGGCACCCCGCGTGCTCCATGACGATGGCGGCTCTCAGCCCCTTACGGAAGCAAGGAGACGTCAACAAGGATCCGACAGCCCTGGTAGTTGTACTTCCACGGGGCTCAAGCACTCCTCCGACGGCCACGACATCACATGAACAGGGCGCCAAAACCTCTATGACAGCCACGATGGCATGTACTTAGGGCTCTGGCTCCTCTCTGCTAGACACGTTAGCACATTGCTACACCCCCCATTGTACACCTGGGCCCTCTCCTTACGTCTATAAAAGGAAGGTCCAAGGCTCTCGTACGAGAGGGTTGGCCGCGCGGGAGAATGGGCTGGCGCACAAGGCTCTCTCTCTCCCACGCGAACGCTTGTAACCCCCTACTGCAAGCGCACCCGACCTGGGCGTAGGACAACACAGAGGCCACGGGTTCCCCTTTGCTGTTTCTCCCCCATTTGTGCTCTGTCTCGTGCCGACCCATCTGGGCTAGGACACGCGGCGACAATTTACTCGTCGGTCCAGGGACCCCCCGGGGTCGAAACGCCGACAGTTGGCGCGCCAGGTAGGGGCCTGCTGTGTGTTGACGAATAGCTTTCCGTCAAGCTCCAGATGGGTAGTCTCCAGCAACCTCTTCAACCCGGGACGATGCTCCGTTTCGGGAGTCTTGAGTTCATGTCCCTCGACGGCAGCTACGACATGATACTCCTTCCTCCGCCGTGCGACAACGACAATGGCGGCCGTCAGCTCGCCCGCCGGCGGCGGAATCGACGACGTCTTCCCCACCGATGAAGGAGGAGACGGGGCAGGCATGGCCAAGCAGGAGGCGGCACCTCGTCGACTGTCGAGCGAGTCGAAGGCGCCGGCGCCCCAATGGGGGATACATCGGGCGTTGACCTCGCGTCTGAGACAAAGACGAGCGTCATTTCCCCGCAACACGCCAACCCCAAGCAGACGGACGACGCCAGCACGCTCGCGAAGGACTTGCTGGGCGTTAGCCTCGTACATGAGACAACGGTGCAGTCTGTCCCTGACGCGACTTCGTCACCACCCGTCGATCAAGAGGTACCGTCCGTTTCCCATCCCATGCCTTTTAGATTCAGCTGCGACCCACCAAGCGACCCCGCTTCGGTGGACGCTTTCATAAAGGCACATCCAAACCCTGCGGGGTATCATATGCGGTCAACCTGGGACCAACTGACGGTCGTCTCGACCTACGGGCCCCTGGGTTCCGAGGAAGATGACGAGCCCGACTCTGGTTGGGATTTCTCCGGGCTCGATAACCCAGTGCAATGCGAGACTTCATGACCGCATGTGACTACTGCCTCTCCGATTGCTCCGATAGCAGCCACAGCCTCGGCGACGAGGACTATGGCCCAAGTCGCGAATGCTTCCACGTCGATCTAGGGGGTCTCAACGAAGGCAACCATCTTGGTATGCCGGAGGACGGTGATCCCCCTAGGCCTGCGCCTCGTGTTGACATCCTTCGGGAGCTAGCTGTGGTCCCAGTCCCTGCGGGGGGTCAGGACGCACAGCTCAAGCAAATCCGTGAGGTACAGGCCTCGCTCGACGAGGAAGCAGGACAACTTGTGCAGCTTCGGCAAAATATCGGGCAGGAGTGGGTAGGCCGAGCACCGGCCGGAGAAGCGCGTCATCTGGCCCAGGACGTCCAGCACCGCATCGCCGACGATGCCAGGGCAAGGCTGCCCCTGGCTTCCAGTGGGGTCGGCCAGAACCTGGCTGCAGCAGCGATACTACTCCGAGCGATGTCGGAACCATCCACCACCGAGGGGCGGCGTATCCAGGGAGAGCTCAAGAATCTCCTGGAAGATGCTGCGGTCCGACGGGCCGAGAGCTCTGCCTCCCGAAGGCAGGGGTACCCCCGGAGCATCGCGCCACGACTTCCCGATTCACGCGGGAAGCCTCGATCCACACCGGGCGCACGCGGAACACGACACCTGCGGCCCCGGGTCGCCTCGGCAACGAGCACCAAAGCCGTGACCGTCGAGCCCACCTCGACGAGAAGGTGCGCCAAGGCTACCACCCCAGGCGTGGGGGATGCTACGACAGCGGGGAGGATCGGAGCCCCTCGCCGGCAACTTCTAGGGCACATACGTGCGCCCTGGGAACTCCTAGGATCTCCGAAGCTGCCGCCAGCAGCCGGGAAAATCCCTCTAGGACTAGATCCGGCGACTTTCGAAGCAGCGCACCGAGCTGCCCAACATCACCGACTCGGATGTCATCGGCGCGTTCCTCGCCGGCACCACTTGCCGCGACCTGGTGAGCAAGCTGGGTCGCAAGACTCCCACCAGGGCGAGCGAGCTGATGGACATCGCCACCAAGTTCGCCTCTGGTCAGGAGGCGGTCGAGGCCATCTTCCGAAAGGACAAGCAGCCTCAGGGCGCTAGTCAGAAGACGTCTCCGAGGCGTCCGCTCAGCGCGGCACGAGGAAGAAGGGCAAGAAGAAGTCGCAAGCGAAACGCGACGCCGCCGATGCAGACCTTGTCGCCGCCGCTGAGCACAAGAACCCTCGGAAGCCTCCTGGAGGCGCCAACCTGTTCGACGAGATGCTCAAGGAGTCGTGCCCCTATCATCAGGGTCCCGTCAAGCACACCCTTGAGGAGTGCGTCATGCTTCGGTGCTACTTCCACAAGGCCGGGCCACCGGCAGAAGGTGGCAGAGCCCACAACAACGACAAGAAGGAGGATCACAAGGCAGAGGAGTTCTCGGAGGTCCACAATTGCTTCATGATCTACGGTGGGCAAGTGGCGAACGCCTCGGCTCGGCACAGCAAGCAAGAGCGCCGGGAGGTCTGCTCGGTAAAGGTGGCGGCGCCAGTCTACCTAGACTGGTCCGACAAGCCCATCACCTTCGACCAGGGCGACCACCCCGACCGCGTGCGGAGCCCAGGAAAGTACCCGCTCGTTGTCGATCCCGTCATCGGCAACATCAGGCTCACCAAGGTCCTCATGGACGGAGGCAGCAGCCTCAACATCATCTACGCAGAGACCCTCAAGCTCCTGCAGATCGATCTGTCCTCGATCCGGGCCGGCGCGGCGCCCTTTCACGGGATCATCCCCGGGAAACGCGTCCAACCCCTCGGGCAACTCGATCTGCCCGTCTGCTTCGGGACTCCCTCCAACTTTCGAAAGGAAACCCTCACGTTCGAGGTGGTCGGGTTCCGAGGAACCAACCACGCAGTGTTGGGGAGACCATGCTACGCTAAGTTCATGGTCGTCCCCAACTATACCTACCTCAAGCTCAAGATGTCGGGCCCCAACGGGGTCATCACCGTCGGCCCCACGTACCAACACTGTAACACCTCAGGTGTTACCATGGCTAGAGCACACCTTGGCACTAAGGACTGTGATCACATGTGGTAGAGACTTAAGGAAGCACATAAGAACTTTGGAGATCATGTGTTAATCAAGGTTTGTTAATGACCTAAGAAGTATTATTCAAACCTTTGTACACTTACTACCTTGGTTAAGAGGGGGGAAAAACCCTAGGCCTCTCTTAAACTCTATCTCCCAAAGGCATGAATAAGGGGGGGAAATGAGTGAGAAAATGTGCAAAACATGAGTAATCCTTAACCAAACCTTAAGTAACCTAATAACCAGCAATTAGGGGAAGGAAATATTGCAAAAACACCCCTGGAGAAACCCCAAATCAAATCTCCAAGTGGAGACAGAGATAGAGCTCTCTATTTCTCTCTAAGTTAAAAACTACACCTACACTAAAGATCAGTCGTGTTCACCTCGAAGCTGGCACCAAATCCACCTATGTTCTATACCAAAAATGTGGCATACCACCTAAGGCACCCACTGGAAAAAGCTGAGCCCGAGACTTGGACGTTTGACATGCCTTGGCATGGTTTTTGTCGCGAGGTGGGCAGTGTGACACACCCGATTTGGCGACCGAAGATCTCCCTACCTAGGCCATATCTGCCATGGCAACTCACGAATGAGAGACAACCCTATGTGCCAGGAAAAGACTCGCGCCGGATTTTTGCCAAGATTCGCACGTTTGCGACTTGGGTGAGCTGTGGAACACGGGCAGAAGAAAAGCTCCACGTGTTCGACGCTCTCTGTGTGCGCCAGAGCACGCCCGCGCGCGCCCCGCGTCGCGCCAATGGCCAGCCGACGCCATGGCCCGCGCCCGCGCCTATAAAGCCCACTCGAGCGTCGACTGCACTCTTCCACGCACACTCAAGCCTCACCGGAGCTCAGCTCACCGCCGTTTGCCCATGCGCGGCGTGTCCGCGGCCACCCGAGCCACTACCGCCGTAGACCGGCCAGCCCAGCTTTCCCCAATCCCGTCCAACCCTCGGAGATGAGTGTGCACAACTCAGTGAAGCTCCCCGAGCGAGGAATCGAAGCCTGCTTCGCCGGAGAGGCCAGTCCACGGTCGCCGGAGTTCACAACCCCGCCGGAGTATGTGGACCGGGTAATCCGCTCAACCATTTTCCGATTCCTTGTACACACAGTCACTATGTTACCCCGTGAAGCTCACCGTGCCCTTGGATTGAACCAGATCGCCGTGGTTTGGCCGGTACACTCGCCGCCGACGAGAACACCCGCCTGCGCGCGTGGACCGAGCGATTCCGGCCATCCCCGCCGTCGAGCCGCACCTCGCTGTGACCGCCAGAGCCTCCCCGAGCCAACCCTGCCCTTCACCGGACCTATCTCGCCGCCGGTAAGCCGCGCCGCCCTTTTCTTTCCCGCGGGTACTGTTTACATTGGGGGAAGGACCGCGGGTGAGAGGAAGAGAAAGTCAGGGGGCTTTTTGAACTGTCAGCGACCCAGGGGAATAGTGGCGCAGGGGTAGATTTGAGTGGGTTGATTTAGTTTTAACCCATGGTCCTCGGTGTAAACTGTTTTTCCAGGAAACTCTTATTAAATCTGTTTTTAAATTGAACAGAAACTTTAAAAATTCATAACTTATGTTTAGTTCATCCAAATTTGGTCAAACCAATTTTGCCAGACTTTAAATAATGTAAACTACTTAAGAAAAATATAAAAACCCCTATGTACTACAGAAAACTTTAGGGTTCTAATTTAATTATTGTTTTGGCCATAAGCTAAATAATAGGGCAAAAATTAGTTGCACTATTTGACTAGGGTTAGAAAAATTTTGGAGAAGTTTATATCTACCTACTGACCTGTTTAAAAATGTTAAACCTCTTTGTCCACCCCATTAAGTTAGTTTTTACCACTTATTTTACAATATGCTTAAGTTTAAGAAAAATAGAAAATGTGATTTAAATAATGAACCAGAGGGCACCCCTATTTTTGTTAGGGTACTTATTCAATGTAGTTCACTAGAAAAATCTATTATACCCTGGTTTAGTATAAAATAAGTAGGATACCTTTTATTTTAATAAAACAAGGAAAACTTAGAAAAACCCTACAAAAATAACCCCAAGGTGAAAACAACCCAACCCTTGGGATAACTAATGTTTTGTTAATAAGAACTTAGGAAAAATATGAAATCTGTTGTTTGACATTTTTCAAATAATAATGTAGTAGAAAGTGCCTTTTTGACATTTAACTTTAGAAAAACATAGCTAAATGACCATCCCCTAGCTTTCTGTGATTTTTAGCACAGAAGCCTATTATTGCTATTAGATGCCAGCAAAAATAACCTTTAGGACAGAACCCACCTCTAATTAAGAGTTGTAGTACAAAGTGGCCCCTTTACCCAACTTTTATTATTTTTGTCTAAAGCATAGCCTTTTATTTTGAACCTCAACTTCCTAAAAGGGGCTATAGTGACCAATGTCAACCCACTGTAATTTTTACAAAATTTTTAGAGAAAGTTAAGCTACTGTTGTAGTTCAAACCCCCACTAGATTTCATAAATAGAAATTAAAGAAAGAAAAATGAATAATGGAAGTTAGAGTCATCCTAAAACCCTTGTAAATTGTCCACTGAAATATATAAAGGCAATACAAATCCACTATGTTTATCCTCAACAAAAATCTAAACCTAGGAGTGATAAGCATAAACCACTAAAGGCCACGTATGACCAAGCAAACCCTAAGTTACTCCTTAACTTAGTTTTTCTTCTCTCAACATAATTTTATTAAATCCTGCATAATCATGACATACATGTTCATTGCATTTCGATAGACTGTAACCTTGCTGACGGAGAGTATGTCCTCGTGCCGGAGCAAGGAGCTGCTCAGGAGGTAGCCCCGGATCCAGCCCCAGAGTCTGCATCAGAGGATCTGCATGCCACTGCTTTGGAAGGCAAGCCCTGGTTTTATGCATAACCTGTTATTTATGCTATTTTACTACACTTATTGATTGTAGGATTGAATGTGCACTTATGTGTAGGAGTTGTTTGAAACCCTAGTTGCATGATCTCAGGAATCCCATTGAGATGAATACTAGTATGCTAAGTCGAGTAGCTGCTTACTAATTAGGGATCTCGGTAGAAGTCGAGTGATTTTTCTAGCACTCGCGCGAGGTCAGGACATTGATTGTACCCACTTTCATATCGTACTGATGTTGGTTTGTGGGCAACAATCCATGAGGATTGGTTGTTCACGGGATAAAAATTTGAATAAGGATTAAGGTGTGGTACCGTGAGTCAAGCGTTTGAATGTACTAAACACATACCGAGAAATATGGTAAATCGGTAAACCTAGTACCTGATTGAACCTGGCAGTAGACTTTGCCCCTCACGCGACCTGAGACGTGGTCTCCCATTCCAGTTATGGTAGGTACAAGTGCGGTCACTGCACGACGGCAGTCGGGGTTAGTGAGGCATTGTACGCCAAGGCGGTGAGCCCTGATCTGCTAATGGGGAATCGATGGGGACGGTTGATGTGTGTGGGGACGGAGTGCCCCTGCATGTTGTGTGTTTAGGTTTACCTTGCAAGGATAAAAACTCGATTCGAATCGTCTGCTTCTCGCAGCTAATGAGACTGCTTGATCCATGCTGCTACATTGAGTAACAAGTGGAATTGTGAAGAGATGATACAATATGTTGATTGCTAAAAATGTTTGCTACGATGTATGAGTAGATAGTACATCTTTAGCCTTAAGAGAGTCACACTTAATTTGACAAAGTTAAAACTTGATTAGAAACTCAGCTAGTGCTTTTGGCAACCAAACCCCACAGCCAAACAGTTGCATGTCTAGAGGTAGAGGAGTAGACTCCTCACACCGGGTAAGTCTAGCTGAGTATTAGTATACTCAGCCTTGCTTGTGGCAAAATTTTATAGGTTCTCTGGAGGACATGGTTGCTGGAGTGACTTGGCCGTCCATCTTGCCACCGGGTTGGACTGTCGAGTGGGACCCTACCTCGACTGAGGAGGAGCATGAGGAGTGATGGGACAGGCTTCCCCATCTCTCTGTTTATTTACCGTTAGTTTTATTCCACTGCACTTCGAACAATGATGACTACTTTTGCAAAACTCCGATGATGATGTAATAATTTAATACTCTTTAATGCATGGTTTTATGCTTTATTGTATTTGCTCTGTGACTCACCATCGAGTGAGATTGTGGTACTTGATCCTGTCAGTGGCCGTATCGGACTAGATCCGAGGGATTGACGGGTTATTCCCATTTAAGTGTGGTCTAGCCTCTAAGGCGGGACTTAGGCACTTAAGTTGGAATAATTCGGGCAGTTCCGCCACAGCTGGTATCAGAGCTTGTACCACCACAGAGGGATCAATAAAATGTGAATACCATCATTTTTTCAAAATAAAACTTGATAGAAACCATGTTGGATAGATAGTAGGACGAGCAGGATCGACCTAGGACGTGAAGCCTTAGGGTGATAGAAGGGTAGCTAGGTGGCTACGTAATTAGGCCCTATAGGCCCTCTTAAGGGATGGGAGTCCTTCCCTATTCCCTTTACATTGATGTGAGGTCGTTTAGGACGAGCATGCATGCATTCTTAAAATTAAACTAATGGATAATTAACCAACCAAGTCCCCAGTACCATTTTATTTAACTAGAGAAAGGCTGAGTTTTATTTTTCTTGTTCTTTTTATAATTCTTTTTCTTTTACTTACGCTTAACCGTGCACAGATGACTTCCCACGGATCCTCAGACGACGGAAATGCACTGTCCCACACTGACGGGCTTGCACGAGAGGGCTTTCCCCGCATTTTGTGGGAGGTACTTCAGGGGGCCGGATACACGACACCCCCTCAGTACGCGGTGCAGCAGTTCGAGAAGCACCGAGTGCCCCGCTGTAGGGTGAGGATGACCTTGGAGCCTCATCCCCTGCAGCCAGGATGTCGCTCTTTGGACTCTGAGTCTTTTGGATACCGGGCAGAGGACACGATCGAGGCGATCGCTCTGCACGGGTTGACCACTTTCTGCGGATTCCATCCTTTGGAGCTGGCTACCCACCCCATTGGCTTGTTCCTCGCTGAAAGGGAGGACGACACAATGTGGAAGGATCGGGTGGAGCATGCCAAGGATATCTGGGCCATCTACCCAGGACAGACTGCGCACTTGACCGTACGGTGCATGAATGCTCTGTACCGTCTGCAAGTGATGCGCGGTGAGGCGATGTCCCATCTGATGGCACTGTTGGAGGCCACAAAGATCACCCTGGATAACAGAGAGGAGCTCGTGGTTGATTTGTCCACTGAAATGGTGGAAAAGGACTTGCAGGTGGAGCAGCTATCCACTAATATTCAAGAGTTGGAGGAACTAGTGGGCACCAGGGAGAACACCATCGAGGTTCTCGAGGATCAGCTCATTAACACTCAGCAGCAGCTTGCTGAGGCTAACGAGCACCTGGATATGCATCACCAGGAGATCCAGGACATGGAGGCCAACGAGGACGTCAACATTGAGGGAGGAGAGGAGCCTGCCTCCAGCGTGGACACTGCTGGCTCAGGGAGACCACCTTCCCCCGAGTCGAGTGTTGCCTCGTTCGCTCACTAGGTGTCCGGGATAGAGTTAGACGTCAGTGATGGTAGGACTCCTCGCAGCTAGCTTAGCTTTTGCACCCTTGGGGTACTAGGCTAGATAGAGTTGAGTCTTTTTGGGACAAATGATGTAACTGTGATAAACTCTCTTGGAAGCATGATGGATGGATGCTGTTATCAGTTTTAAATTTGGAAGGAAAAATTTATGCCTTTTTAAAATCCTTTTGTTTAAGTTGGAATCTATCATTTTGCTTTTGACTCTTTTCGCCGCGATTAAACCTTGAACTTGGAGATATGGTGTTAAGTATATATGTGGTTTTTCAGATGGCCGGGAGGCAGCGTCGTGGCCAGAATGAGCGCGTTCCTCCACCGCCGCCACCGCCTCCCACTCTGCAGGAGCTAATGGCTCAGCAGAATGAGATCTTGAGGCAGCTAGCTCAGCGTCAGCCACCACCTCAGCATTATGGTGGTGGAGACCATCAGCGTCACCCCGCGGCAGCTACCTACCAGGAGTTCCTCAGTACCTAGCCACCATTGTTCACAAGGGCAGAGGACCCACTTGATGCAGATGTGTGGTTGTGAGTGGTGGAATCCAAATTCCCGCTACTCCATGGAGCTTGCTCAGAAGTCACTAAAGTCAGGTTCGCCACCCAGCAGCTTCGCGGACCCGCAAGGACTTGGTGGGATCATTTTCTTGCTATGCAGCCAGAGGACCGAGAGGTGGAGTGGAGAGAGTTCAAGACAGCTTTCAGGGGACACCACATACCAGCCGGGATTATGGACCGAAAGCTCAACGAGTTTCTGGCACTCACTCAGGGCAACAGGACAGTGTTGCAATATGCCCAGGCTTTTAATGACTTGTGCCAGTATGCTGGATATCACGCAGATACGGATGAGAAGAAGAGAGACAGGTTCAGGAGGGGGCTCAGCACTAAGCTCCGTGATCGTCTCAACACCGTCAGGGCCAACAGCTACAATGAGTTGGTCAACATGGCTACCTCCCAGGAGGACTGCATTACAGCTCGACAAGCAGAAAAGAAGAGGAAGATCCCTGTGGCAGGACCTTCAGCTCAGCCACAACGCTTCAGGATTGTGTCCGACACTTAGAGCAGGGGACCCCAGCAGCAGCAAGGGAGATGGGTGATCCGACCACAGCAGCAGCAGCAGGCACCCAACCGCGCCCAGTTTCCAGCTCAGAGGAACAATCAATAGCAGCAGCAGTACCGCCAGGCAAATGACAACAGGTGTTTCACGGGTGGCAACACCGGACATTATGCCAAGAATTGCCCTAGGAACCAGCAGAGGCAGTGGCAGAATGTTAACCAGAATCAAGGCAAGAGACAGAAGGTGCAAGTGAGACAGGGCAGACTAAACTTCACCACCATGGCTGATATTCCAGAGGGAGCACCCGTCTTGACTGGTATCTTTACAGTTTTGAATTATCCTGCTATTGTTCTTTTTGATTCTGGTGCATCACACAGTTTTATCAGTACCAAATTTAGTGCCAAGTGCCAATTGCCTTTTCACCACACCAATGGGGGTATTACAATCTCAACACTAGGAGGCAGGGTTGCCACCTATCAGATCAATAGGCACGTACCAATTAAGCTGGGTAGTTTCATTTTCAAAACCACTCTATTGATAATGGGATTGGATAGTGTGGATATCATTTTAGGGACTGATTGGTTATCACGACACCACGCGGTGATTGATGTCGCAGCCAGAGCCATAGAGATCCACTCCCCTTTGGATGGCGAGATCACCTTATATCTACCCGACCAGGGATGCACCCGTTCCTATGGCTTCATTATGATAGAGTCACCAGTGGAAAAGATCCCAGTGGTCTGTGACTACCCGGATGTGTTTCCGGATGAATTGCTAGGGATGCCACCTGACCGAGATATTGAGTTTGCCATCGAATTGCAACCCGAGACTGCCCCTATCTCCAAGAGACCCTATAGGATGCCTCCCGCGGAATTGGCAGAACTGAAAAAGCAATTGCAAGAGTTGTTAGACAAGGGGTTTATTCGCCCAAGTACTTCACCATGGGGATGTCCAACATTATTTGTGAAGAAAAGGGATGAGAGTTTTAGGATGTGTGTTGACTACCGCCCTCTCAATGCGGTGACCATCAAGAACAAATACCCACTACCCCGTATTGATGTTCTGTTTGATCAGTTAGTAGGAGCCAAAGTGTTCTCCAAGATAGATCTTCCCTCAGGCTACCACCAGATTAAGATCCGTGCAAGTGATATTCCCAAGACGGCTTTCTCTACCAAATATGGGCTGTATGAGTTTTTGGTGATGTCTTTTGGGCTGACCAATGCCCCGGCTTATTTTATGTACCTAATGAACTCAGTGTTTATGCCAGAATTGGACAAGTTCGTGGTCGTTTTCATTGATGATATTCTAGTCTATTCCAAGAATGAAGACGAACATACTGAGCACCTGCACATCGTGCTTCAGCGACTGCGCGATCATCGTCTTTATGCTAAGTTGTCTAAATGTGAGTTCTGGCTGAAGGAGATTAAATTCTTGGGTCACACAATTTCCCAGGATGGGATATCAGTTGATCCTGAGAAGGTACAAGAGGTGATGGATTGGAAACCCCCGACTACAGTGAAGCAAATTCGAAGTTTTCTGGGATTGGCAGGGTATTATCGATGATTTATTCCTGATTTCTCTAGAATTGCCAAACCAATGACTGAACTGTTGAAAAAGGGAGTCAAGTATGATTGGAGCCAAAAGTGCGAAGATGCCTTTCATACTTTGAGGCAGCATTTGACAACAGCCCCAGTGCTGGCTCAACCTGACAACACCAAGCCATTTGAAGTTTATTGTGATGCTTCTGGTACTGGATTGGGATGTGTCTTGATGCAAGATAACAGAGTCATTGCCTATGCTTCCCGAGCACTCAGACCCCATGAGCAGAACTACCCTACACATGACCTGGAGTTGGCAGCTGTGGTTCATGCTCTTAAGATATGGAGACACTACTTGATGGGAGCTCACTGTAACATCTACACTGATCATAAGAGCCTCAAATACATCTTCACTCAGGCAGATCTAAACATGAGGCAGAGGAGATGGTTGGAGTTAATCAAGGACTATGATTTGGAGGTGCACTACCATCCGGTCAAAGCAAATGTTGTGGCAGATGCCTTGAGCAGAAAGGCCCAGTGCAATTGCATGAGCATGGATGCGAGAGTTACCACCCTGTGTGATGAGCTGTGCAAGCTGAACCTGGAAGTTGTTTCTTCAGGTGACTTAAGTTATATCTCGGTGGAGCCCACATTGCAAGAGCAAATAGCCAGGGCACAGATCGAGGATAAGGGTGTTCAAATGATTAAGGAAATGATCAAGCAAAAGGCAGAAAAATACAAGTGTTTCCGTCAGGACAGCAAGGGAATTTTATGGTTTGGGGATCGATTGGTTGTTCCCAAGGACCCTGAGCTAAGAAAGAAGATACTGGATGAAGCTCACCTTTCCAAATTCTCCATGCACCCTGGTAGCAACAAGATGTACCATGATCTCAGAATTTTTTATTTGTGGACCAGAATGAAGAGGGAAATTGCCAAGTACGTATCTGAGTGTGACACTTGCCAGAGGATAAAAGCTAGTCACTTGAAGACAGCAGGCCCTTTGCAACCCCTTCCCATACCATCTTGGAAATGGGAGGACATTTGCATGGACTTTATAGTGGGATTGCCCAATACATCCACGCACCATGATTCTATTTGGGTTATTGTGGACAGATTAACTAAGGCTGCTCATTTCTTGCCAGTACACACCACCCACAGGACAGAGAAGTATGCAGAGATCTACATTGACCAGATAGTTCGTCTGCATGGGATACCAAGGACTATAGTCTCGGACAGAGGAGCACCATTCGTGGCACGATTTTGGGAACAATTGCAGGAATCACTTGGGACCCAGGTCATACGAAGCTCAGCCTATCATCCCCAAACCGATGGCCAGACAGAAAGGGTGAATCAGATTTTGGAAGACATGTTGCGAGCATGTGCACTACACTACGGAAAGGATTGGGAGAAGTGTCTTTCCTTGGCAGAGTTTTCTTACAATAACAGCTATCAGTCTAGTCTGAAGATGGCACCTTTTGAAGCCTTATATGGGAGAAGGTGTAGGACCCCACTGAATTGGTCTCAAGCGGGAGAGAGGGAAATTTTGGGGCCAGATTTGGTACTTGGAGCAGAGGCAAAGGTCAGAATCATCAAGAAGAACCTAGAAGCTGCTCAGGCCAGGCAAAAGAGCTATCATGATAAGAGGCGGAAGCCTCTACAGTTTGAGGTGGAAGATCATGTTTATCTTAAGGTGTCACCCACCAAGGGTGTCCAGAGATTCGGGATCAAGGGCAAGTTAGCTCCTCGCTACATTGGACCCTACGAGATCAAGGAAGCTTGTGGACCCGTAGCCTATCAATTGGAATTGCCACCTCACATGTCAGCAGTTCATAATGTGTTCCATGTATCTCAATTGCGGAAATGTGTTCGCCTACCCACTGAAGTGCTGCCAGAACCAGACATTGAGATAGAACCGGACTTGTCCTACCAAGAGTACCCCGTCAAGGTATTAGATCAGAAGGAGAGATCAACTCGGGCAAGGTCGGTCAGAATGTATAAGGTTCAGTGGTGTCACCATTCGGCAGAAGAAGCTACATGGGAGACTGAGGATTTTCTACGCTCTCGCTTCCCCGACTTTCTACCCAAAGGAGTCGGTACGTAACCCCAAAAACCCCACCTGCCCTTTGAATTCAATTATAAGAAAAACTTAGATAACAAGGATAGTCTAAGTTGTGGATTTAGCTTAAAAGGGGCTTCCTTCTGAAGTTGCAAAGAGAATGACATTCGAAGAGCAGTTAACTAGAGAAACTGGAGTATAAGGAAGAGTAACACACCATCGTACCTTAGTAGCACCCTCTAGAGGACTCTGCCTAAAATCTCGGGGCGAGATTCCTTTAAGGGGGGAGGGTTGTAACACCTCAGGTGTTACCATGGCTAGAGCACACCTTGGCACTAAGGACTGTGATCACATGTGGTAGAGACTTAAGGAAGCACATAAGAACTTTGGAGATCATGTGTTAATCAAGGTTTGTTAATGACCTAAGAAGTATTACTCAAACCTTTGTACACTTACTACCTTGGTTAAGAGGGGGGAAAAACCCTAGGCCTCTCTTAAACTCTATCTCCCAAAGCCATGAATAAGGGGGGGAAAATGAGTGAGCAAATGTGCAAAACATGAGTAATCCTTAACCAAACCTTAAGTAACCTTATAACCAGCAATTAGGGGAAGGAAATATTGCAAAAAGACCCCTGGAGAAACCCCAAATCAAATCTCCAAGTGGAGAGAGAGCTAGAGCTCTCTATTTCTCTCTAAGTTAAAAACTACACCTACACTAAAGATTAGTCGTGTTCACCTCGAAGTTGGCACCAAATCCACCTATGTTCTATACCAAAAATGTGGCATACCACCTAAGGCACCCACTGGAAAAAGCTGAGCCCGAGACTTGGACGTTTGACATGCCTTGGCATGGTTTTTGTCGCGAGGTGGGAAGTGTGACACACCCGATTTGGCGACCGAAGATCTCCCTACCTAGGCCATATCTGCCATGGCAACTCACGGATGAGAGACAGCCCTAGGTGCCAGGAAAAGACTCGCGCCGGATTTTTGCCAAGATTCGCAAGTTTGCGACTTGGGTGAGCTGTGGAACACGGGCAGAAGAAAAGCTCCACGTGTTCGACGCGCTCTGTGTGCGCCAGAGCACGCCCGCGCGCTTCCCGCGTCGCGCCAACGGCCAGCCGACGCCATGGCCCGCGCCCGCGCCCGCGCCTATAAAGCCCACTCGGGCGTCGACTGCACTCTTCCACACACACTCAAGCCTCACCGGAACTCAGCTCACCGCCGTTTGCCCGTGCGCGGCGTGTCCGCGGCCACCCGAGCCACTGCCGCCGTAGACCGGCCAGCCCAGCTTTCCCCAACCCCGTCCAACCCTCGGAGACGAGTGTGCACAACTCACTGAAGCTCCCCGAGCGAGGAATCGAAGCCTACTTCGCCGGAGAGGCCAGTCCACGGTCGCCGGAGTTCACAACCCCGCCGGAGTACGTGGACCAGGTAATCCGCTCAACCATTTTCCGATTCCTTGTACACACAGTCACTACGTTACCCCGTGAACCTCACCGTGCCCTTGGATTGAACCAGATCGTCGTGGTTTGGCCGGTACACTCGCCACCGACGAGAACACCCGCCTGCGTGCGTGGACCGAGCGATTCCGACCATCCCCGCCGTCGAGCCGCACCTCGCTGTGACCGCCAGAGCCTCCCCGAGCCAACCCTGCCCTTCGCCGGACCTATCTCGCCGCCGGTAAGCCGCGCCGCCCTTTTCTTTCCCGCGGGTATTGTTTACATTGGGGGAAGGACCGCGGGTGAGAGGAAGAGAAAGTCAGGGGGCTTTTTGAACTGTCAGCGACCAGGGGAATAGTGGCGCAGGGGTAGATTTGAGTGGGTTAATTTAGTTTTAACCCAGGGTCCTCGGTGTAAACTGTTTTTCCAGGAAACTCTTATTAAATCTGTTTTTAAATTGAACAGAAACTTTAAAAATTCATAACTTCTGTTTAGTTCATCCAAATTTGGTCAAACCAATTTTGCCAGACTTTAAATAATGTAAACTACTTAAGAAAAATATAAAAACCCCTATGTACTACAGAAAACTTTAGGGTTCTAATTTAATTATTGTTTTGGCCATAAGCTAAATAATAGGGCAAAAATTAGTTGCACTATTTGACTAGGGTTAGAAAATTTTGGAGACGTTTATATCTACCTACTGACCTGTTTAAAAATGTTAAACCTCTCTGTCCACCCCATTAAGTTAGTTTTTACCACTTATTTTACAATATGCTTAAGGTTAAGAAAAATAGAAAATGTGATTTAATTAATGAACCAGAGGGCACCTCTATTTTTGTTAGGGTACTTATTCAATGTAGTTCACTAAAAAAATCTATCATACCCTGGTTTAGTATAAAATAAGTAGGATACCTTTTATTTTAATAAAACAAGGAAAACTTAGAAAAACCCTACAAAAATAACCCCAAGGTGAAAACACCCCAACCCTTGGGATAACTAATGTTTTGTTAATAAGAACTTAGGAAAAATATGAAATCTGCTGTTTGACATTTTTCAAATAATAATGTAGTAGAAAGTGCCTTTTTGACATTTAACTTTAGAAAATCATAGCTAAATGACCATCCCCTAGCTTTCTTTGATTTTTAGCATAGAAGCCTATTATTGCTATTAGATGCCAACAAAAATAACCTTTAGGACAGAACCCACCTCTAATTAAGAGTTGTAGTACAAAGTGGCCCCTTTACCCAACTTTTATTATTTTTGTCTAAAGCATAGCCTTTTTATTTTGAACCTCAACTTCCTAAAAGGGGCTATAGTGACCAATGGCAACCCACTGTAATTTTTACAGAATTTTTGGAGAAAGTTAAGCTACTGTTGTAGTTCAAACCCCCACTAGATTTCATAAATAGAAATTAAAGAAAGAAAAATGAATAATGGAAGTTAGAGTCATCCTAAAACCCTTGTAAATTGTCCACTGAAATATATAAAGGCAATACAAATCCACTATGTTTATCCTCAACAAAAATCTAAACCTAGGAGTGATAAGCATAAACCACTAAAGGCCCCGTATGACCAAGCAAACCCTAAGTTACTCCTTAACTTAGTTTTTCTTCTCTCAACATAATGTTATTAAATCCTGCATAATCATGACATACATGTTCATTGCATTTCGATAGACTGTAACCTTGCTGACGGAAAGTACGTCCTCGTGCCGGAGCAAGGAGCTACTCAGGAGGTAGCCCCGGATCCAGCCCCAGAGTCTGCATCAGAGGATCTGCCTGCCACTGCTTTGGAAGGCAAGCCCCGGTTTTATGCATAACCTGTTATTTATGCTATTTTACTACACTTATTGATTGTAGGATTGAATGTGCACTTAAGTGTAGGAGTTGTTTGAAACCCTAGTTGCATGATCTCAGGAATCAAATTGAGATGAATACTAGTATGCTAAGTCGAGTAGCTGCTTACTAATTAGGGATCTCGGTAGAAGTCGAGTGATTTTTCTAGCACTCGCGCGAGGTCAGGACATTGATTGTACCCACTTTCATATCGTACTGATGTTGGTTTGTGGGCAACAATCCATGGGGATTGGTTGTTCACGGGATAAAAAATTGAATAAGGATTAAGGTGTGGTACCTTGAGTCAAGCGTTTGAACGTACTAAACACATACCGAGAAATATGGTAAATCGGTAAACCTAGTACCTGATTGAACCTGGCAGTAGACTTTGCCCCTCACATGACCTGAGACGTGGTCTCCCATTCCGGTTATGGTGGGTACAAGTGCGGTCACTGCACGACGGCAGTCGGGGTCAGTGAGGCATTGTACGCCAAGGTGGTGAGCCCTGATCTGCTGACGGGGAATCGATGGGGACGGTTGATGTGTGTGGGGATGGAGTGCCCCTGCATGTCGTGTGTTTAGGTTTACCTTGCAAGGATAAAAACTCGATTCGAATCGTCTTCTTCTCGCAGCTAATGAGACTGCTTGATCCATGCTGCTACATTGAGTAACAAGTGGAATTGTGAAGAGATGATACAAGATGTTGATTGCTAAAAATGTTTGCTACTATGTATGAGTAGATAGTACATCTTTAGCCTTAAGAGAGTCACACTTAATTTGACAAAGTTAAAAACTTGATTAGAAACTCAGCTAGTGCTTTTGGCAACCAAACCCCACAGCCAAACAGCTGCATGTCTAGAGGTAGAGGAGTAGACTCCTCACACCGGGTAAGTCTAGCTGAGTATTAGTATACTTAGCCTTGCTTGTGGCACAATTTTATAGGTTCTCTGGAGGACATGGTTGCTGGAGTGACTTGGCTGTCCATCTTGCCACCGGGTTGGACTGTCGAGTGGGACCCTACCTCGGCTGAGGAGGAGCATGAGGAGTGATGGGACAGGCTTCCCCATCTCTCTGTTTATTTACCGTTAGTTTTATTCCGCTGCACTTCGAATAATGATGACTACTTTTGCAAAACTCCGATGATGATGTAATAATTTAATACTCTTTAATGCATGGTTTTATGCTTTATTGTATTTGCTCTGTGACTCACCATCGAGTGAGATTGTGGTACTTGATCCTGTCAGTGGCCGTGTCGGACTAGATCCGAGGGATTGACGGGTTATTCCCATTTAAGTGTGGTCTAGCCTCTAAGGCGGGACTTAGGCACTTAAGTTGGAATAATTCGGGCAGTTCCGCCACAAACACGCATACGAATGCGACGTGGAGTGAGTGGAGCATGCCGAGGCCCTCGCCGAATCCGAGGCCCTCATCGCCGACCTGGAGAGCCTCTCCAAGGAGGCGCTAGATGCGAAGCGCCATGCCGGCAACTTCGAGCCAGCTGAGACGGTTAAGTCCGTCCCTCTCGACCCCAGCAACGACGCCTCCAAGCAGATCCGGATCGGCTCCAAGCTCGACCCCAAATAGGAAGCAGTCCTCGTCGACTTTCTCCGCGCGAACACCGAAGTTTTTGCGTGGAGTCCCTCGGACATGCCTGGCATACCGAGGGATGTCGCCGAGCACTCGCTGGACATCTGAGTTGGAGCCCGACCCATGAAGCAACCTCTGCGCCGATTCGACGAAGAAATGCGCAGAGCCATAGGCGAGGAGATCCACAAGCTGATGGCTGCCGGGTTCATCAAAGAGGTATTCCATCCCGAATGGCTTGCCAACCTTGTGCTTGTGAGAAAGAAAGGAGGGAAATGGCGGATGTGTGTAGACTACACTGGTCTAAACAAAGCATGTCTTAAGGTTCCCTACCCTCTGCCTCGCATCGATCAAATCATGGATTCCACTGCTGGGTGTGAAACCCTATCTTTCCTCGATGCCTACTCAGGGTATCACCAAATCAGGATGAAAGAGTCCGACCAGCTCGCGACTTCTTTCATCACACCCTTTGGCATGTACTGCTATGTTACTATGCCATTTGGTTTGAGGAATGCGGGTGCGACATACCAAAGGTGCATGAACCACGTGTTCGGAGAACACATTGGTCGAACGGTCGAGGCTTACGTCGATGACATCTTAGTCAAGACGAGGAAAGCCTCCGACCTCCTCTCCGACCTTGAAACGACATTCCGGTGTCTCAAGGCGAAAGGCGTAAAACTCAATCCCGAGAAGTGTGTCTTCGGAGTCCCCCGAGGCATGCTCCTGGGGTTCATCGTTTCCGAGCGGGGTATCGAGGCCAACCCGGAGAAAATCGCGGCCATCACCAACATGGGCCCCATCAAGGACTTAAAAGGAGTACAGAGGGTCATGGGATGCCTTGTGGCTCTAAGCCGTTTCATCTCACACCTCGGCGAAAGAGGCCTACCTCTGTACCGCCTCTTAAGGAAGACAGAGCGCTTCACTTGGACCCCCGAGGCCGAGGAAGCCCTCGAAAACCTAAAGGCGCTCCTCACAAGCGCGCCCATCTTGGTGCCCCCGCTGTCGGAGAATCCCTCTTGGTCTATGTCGTCGCTACCACTCAGGTGGTCAGCGCCGCGATCGTGGTCGAGAGACGAGAAGAGGGGCACGCATTGCCCGTCCAGAGGCTGGTCTACTTCATCAGTGAAGTACTATCCGAGACCAAAATCCGCTACCCGCAAATTCAGAAGCTACTATACGCGGTAATTCTGACGCGGCGAAAGTTGCGACACTACTTCGAGTCTCATCCGGTGACTGTGGTGTCATTCTTCTCCCTGGGAGAGATCATCCAGTGCCGAGAGGCCTCGGGTAGGATTGCAAAGTAGGCGGTGGAGATCATGGGTGAGACAATCTCGTTCGCCCCTCGGAAGGCCATCAAGTCCCAAGTCTTGGCGGACTTTGTGGCTGAATGGGTCGACACCCAGCTTCCAGCAGCTCCGATCCAACCGGAACTCTGGACCATGTTTTTCGACGGGTCGTTGATGAAAATAGGAGCGGGCGCGGGCCTGCTCTTCATCTCACCCCTCGGGAAGCACCTCCGCTACGTGTTGCGCCTCCATTTCCTGGCGTCCAACAACGTGGCCGAGTACGAGGCTCTGGTTAACGGGTTGCGTATCGCGATCAAGCTAGGGGTCCGACGCCTTGACACTCGTGGCGACTCGCAGCTTGTCATCGACCAAGTCATAAATAACTCCCACTGCCGCGACCCGAAGATGGAAGCCTACTACGATGAGGTTCGACGCCTGGAGGACAAGTTCTACGGGCTCGAGCTCAACCACATCGCTCGACGATACAATCAGACTGCGGACGAGCTGGCTAAGATAGCCTCGGGGCGGACAACGGTCCCTCCAGACGTCTTCTCCCGAGACCTACATCAACCCTTAGTCAAGACAGACGACACGCCCGAGCTCGAGGCGCCCTCGGCTCAGCCCGAGGCATCCTCGGCTGAGCCCGAGGCACCCTCGGCCCCCGAGGGTGAGGCACTGCGCGTCGAGGAAGAGCGGAATGGGGTCACGCCTAATCGAAACTGGCAGACCCCGTACCTGCAATATCTCCACCGAGGAGAGCTGCCCCTCGACAGAGCCGAAGCTCGGCGACTGGCGCGGCGCGCCAAGTCGTTCGTCTTGATGGGTGACGGAAAGGAGCTCTACCACCGCAGCCCCTTAGGCATCCTGCAGCGATGCATATCCATCGCCGAAGGTCAGAAGTTATTACAAGAAATACACTCGGGGGCTTGCAGCACCTCGAGCCCTTGTTTGAAACGCCTTCCGACAGGGTTTCTACTGGCCAACCGCGGTGGCCGATGCCACTAGGATTGTACGCACCTGCCAAGGGTGTCAATTCTATGCAAAGCAGACCCACCTGCCCGCTCAGGCTCTGCAAACGATACCCATCACCTGGCCGTTTGCTGTGTGGGGTCTAGACCTCGTCGGTCCCTTGCAGAAGGCACCCGGGGGCTACACGCACCTGTTGGTCGCCATCGACTAATTCTCCAAGTGGATCGAGGTCAGACCCCTAAACAGCATCAGGTCCGAACAAGCGGTGGCATTCTTCACCAACATCATCCATCGCTTCGGGGTCCCGAACTCCACCATCACCGACAACGGAACCCAGTTCACCGGTAGAAAGTTCCTGGACTTCTGCGAGGATCACCACATCCGGGTGGACTGGGCCGCTGTAGCTCACCCCATGACGAATGGGCAGGTAGAGCGTGCCAACGGCATGATTCTGCAAGGACTCAAGCCGCGGATCTACAACGACCTCAACAAGTTCGGCAGGCGATGGATGAAAGAACTCCCCTCGGTGGTCTGGAGTCTGAGAACGACGCCAAGCCGAGCCACGGGCTTCACGCCGTTCTTTCTAGTCTATGGAGCCGAGGTTATCCTGCCCACAGACTTAGAATACGGTTCACCAAGGACGAGGGCGTACGACGACCAAAGCAATCGAACCAACCGAGAAGACTCACTGGATTAGCTGGAAGAGGCTCGGGACATGGCCCTACTACACTCGACACGGTATCAGCAGTCCCTGCGACGCTACCACGCCCGAGGGGTTCGGTCCCGAGACCTCCAGGAGGGCGACTTGGTGCTTCGGCTACAACAAGACGCCCGAGGGCATCACAAGCTCATGCCTCCCTGGGAAGGGCCGTTCATCATCACCAAGATTTTGAAGCCCGGAACGTACAAGCTGGCCAACAGTCAAGGCGAGGTCTACAACAATGCTTGGAACATCCGACAATAAACTGTTCCTGTAGGATTAGACATTAGTGGGGGAGCAGCAGCACCCTCGGCGTCGACCCCACCTTCGGTAGAATCCGACCCGGCCTCGGACGGCAACACGGTCGAAGGATCTCCACCTCGAAGGAACCAGTCGGCACCACGCCTGGGCTGTCGCCGCTAGGGTCTCCTCCGGGAACCCGGCCCGAGTAGACGGCTCGACCGGCCGATCCGTAGCCTCAGCCAGCTGTCCCCCGAGGACATCAGCCCGGCTCATGGCCTCGGCAACCTGACTCTGGCGCTGGTCCAGCCAGTGGACAGCTCGGCCAGGCTCTGGCCGACGAAGCTTCTTTTCGAGCCAACTCTGCCTCTGTCCGTGCTGGCACCGCTGCCTCTGGCTCCGGCTCATCGCAGAGCGGCCGAGGGTTCCTTTAACTAAGCGAAGCCTCGGGCGGCAAGGCCGACCGAGCCGAGGGACTCCTACGCCTCTGGGATACGGATACCTCACTCGTCACCTTCCGCATGAGGCAACTCACACTTGGTTAAGCGGTTCAGCTAGCCGACAGGCGAGTCCTAGTGCTTGAAATGAGGAAAAAACATGGCTTCACGCCAAAATACATAGATGTTGAAGCCCCGACAGCCACAATGAACAAACACCGGCACTCAAGGTGCCATTACAAACGGAACTCCGGTTCCGCCCCTGCGGGTATGAACAACCTCCACATCGGAGAGCCTGCGGGGCGACAAACTCCGGGCGACTCACCAGCGACCTCTGCAGCAGCAGCGATGGTCCCAGGACGGACGCTGCCGCCGAAAGGCTCTCGTTCGCGTCCCCACTCAAGGGACGAGAACCAAACATTAAAGCCAAAGAGCCGGAGGTTGGCCCGCAGGTGGCGCTGACGGTCCCGACGGTGGAGAAGCTTTCTCCAGCTGCCACCACTTCAGCACTGACGGCGGCGTCCACCTGTCCACCGAGACCGCACCAGCGAGCGCCGGCCGCCCCAAAGCGCACCGGCAGGTCCTCACTCCCGTCCTCGCCACGAAAGCGAGGACAGAGGACGGAATGTTGCACCCTGGCTGGGCAGCAACAGTTCGCCTTCCCCTGCATGGCTGGAGGGCGCCTCCTCCACAGATCTGGAGGATGGTTCCCACCCCTAGAAGCTGGAAGAAGAGGTGGCCCGCCGACCCGTGCGGGAGGTGGAGCTCCGGCTCAGCCCGGCCTCCGCCCCAGCCAGGATGATGAACATCCTTGAAGCTAAGGGCGGGGCAGAGGTCGCAGCCCGGCTTGCTTCTCCCCACCTTCAAACTGGTGGTCACCATCTTGGGTGACCACCGGCGAGGGGATGCAGCCGGGCTGCCTGATGAAAATCCTTGAAGCTGAGCGATGGCTGAAAGGTACCAACTTCCGCGAAGTTGTGTTCCTCCAACAACGACAAGACGAAAGCGACGCGAGCGCTCCCCATCCGGGGGCTCGGAAGGTGGAAGGGCGCGATGCATGAGGAGAATACGAAGACATGGTTGCCATCCAAGGGGGTCACCCTCCTTTTAAAGGCGACTCTCCCCACTTGCGTCCTCAGCCGTCGTGGACTAAGTCTTCACCAACACGCTCCAAGGTCTTCCCCCTACGACACGGGGGATGGGTCCCACGCGCCATGCAAGCCGGCCCAGGACAGAATAGGCCAAACCGCCGCGCGCGGTGCGCGTAACTCCCTAGCGGTTACAATCGCTCCTCCACTTTCGCCCAAACTAGCGGGTGAAAGGGCGGACCGCCATGCAGGCGGCATGCAACCGCATCAAGGGGGCGCACCCTTTCGACTTCGACGCGCCCAGCACTGAGGCCCAGTCCCACACGTCATGTAACTGGCGCGCCGGTTACTACGTGCGAGAAACTACACCGCCACTTGCGCTAGTACCGCGCCTTCTCGACTGCAGAACCGGTGCCGCGACTCGAGGCAACCCTGCGCATGGCCCAACAGTGCCAACCGAGCACATCGGTCACGGGTCAGTCAGCCGTGGGAGAAGGCGCGATGGTCGATACAACCAGAAATGGGCCGACAGTAATGGCGGCGGCAGGCGGGCGGAAGCAGCAGTCAAGTCGTCTGCAAGCTCACGTCTCCTCCTGGGACAGCGAGAGAGCCCTCTCCCACGGCGTGAAGACGACACACCCGTGTTCCGTTCCTCGAACGGCTCGCGCACGCACAACGGCTGCCCCGTGAACCACTCGTCCCATCGCATTAACTTTGCGGCACGACAGGCGGCACCTTTGGCAGGCGAAGCAGGCGATGCTTCACCTCCGCCTTAATGATCGCGTCAAAAAAGGTGCGCCACGTCGTTCGATTTCGTATCCTTTTCCTCTTCCTCTTTCTCTCTCTTACTACAGGGACCAGGAAAGGGGGATACTCCGAAAGGGATCCTTCTCCGCGAAGGAAGCGGGCCCCGAGCCCCCCTACTGATCAGAGGTTCGAAGGCTAGCCCCTCGGAAGGGTTCGACAGTCGCCTCAGAGCACTCGGGCTCCGAGCCCTCCTACTGATCAGAAGTTCGAAGGCTGGCCCCTCAGAAGGGTTCGACAGCCGCCTCAGAGCACTCAGGCTCTGCGCCCCCTACTGGTCAGAGGTTCGAAGGTTGGCCCCTCGGAGGGGTTCGACAGCCGCCTCAAGCCACTCGGGCTCTGCGCCCACTACTGATCAGGGGTTCGTAGGCTGGCCCCCGAAGGGTTTGACAGCCGCCTCAGAGCACGCAGAGCGAGGGATGACTCTGGGTACGTTCGATACATGGCCGAGGCTCGGGCTACGCTCTCTAGGTACCCTAGGACATTTCTGAGACCAGCAGGAGCGATTCTGTAACGGAATCCCATCAGAGGAAGGCATCGAGCCCTCGGACCCTATCAAATGGGACCGGGTCCGGCAAATCACCTGCAGGTACTTTTGGAGTGCGCCTCTGGGCCACTAGCCGACCCTTATCGAACGGGGCACGGGCGTCCACTCGGATCACCCGTTAGCAACTCACTCGAGACACCATGTTCGGCGCCCTCCGAGGGCAACATGGCGCTTTCCCCCCTCCTCCTTGAGGAAAAGCAACGCAGGGGCGTATGAAAAAAGCCAAGTCAGTCCTTGACCGTCCTCTCGCTCTTTGCGGAGGCTCGGGGGCTGCTCTCGGAAACCCGGCTCCGGCCAAACCGTTGGCAGCGTCAACATACCAGCCCGAGAACTTGGAACCTGACTATGCACTCGGGCTACGACCAGTTCGCATGAGGGAACAACTAGACCGGCCGAAGCATCATGAAAGGTATTAAGACCTCGAAGGAGTCAAACACTCCTCCGAGGCCTCGGGGGCTACACCCAGCGGGTGCGCTCGCGCGCACCCACCGGAACGAAATGCAACCGAGAAAGGCCGGTCCCCTTGCAAAAAAGTGCGACAAAAGCCTCCAAGCGAGTACTAACACTCCCTTCGAGGCTCGGGGGCTACTGTCGGGGACCATAATTAGGGGTACCCCCAAGACTCCTAAATCTCAGCTGGTAACCCCCATCAGCACAAAGCTGCAAAGGCCTGATGGGCGCGATTCCGGTCAAGTCTCCGTCCACCTGAGAGACACGATCTCGTCACGCCCGAGCCCAGCCTCGGGCAGGAACAATAGACCAAGGCAGATTTACGCCTCGCCCGAGGGTCTCCTCAAGCAGTGGGCGCACCCTCGACTCGCCCGAGGCCCAGCTCGGGCAGGCTTCGCGGAGAAGCAACCTTGGCCGGATCGCTACGCCAACCGACCGTATCGCAGGAGCATTTAATGCAAGGATCGCCTGACACCTTATCCTGACGCACGCTCCTCAGTCGACAGAGCCGAAGTGACCGCAGTCACTTCGCCGCTCCACTGACCAACCTGACAGGAAAACAGCGCCGCCTGCCCTGCTCCGACTGCTGTGCCACTCGACAGAGTGAGGCTGATAGCAGCTATGTCCAGCCTCGGGCGCCATAGGAAGCTCCGCCTCGCCCGACCCCAGGGCTCGGACTCAACCTCGACGCCGGACGACAAACTCCGCCTCGCTCGACCCCAGGGCTCAGACTCAGCCTCGACCTCGGAAGACGGACTCCGCCTCGCCCGACCCCAGGGCTCGGACTCAGCCTCGACCTCAGAAGATGGACTCCGCCTCGCTCGACCCCATGGCTCAGACTCAGCCTCGACCTCGGAAGACGGTCTCCGCCTCGCCCGACCCCCGGGCTCGGACTCAACCTCGACCTCGGAGGAGTCACCGCCTCGCCCGACCTCGGGCTCGGACCGACCACGTCACAGGGGGGCCATCATTACCCTACCCCTAGCTAGCTCAGGCTACGGGGAACAAGACCGACGTCCCATCTGGCTCGCCCCGGTAAACAAGTAATGATGGCACCCCGCGTGCTCCATGACGACGGCGGCTCAAGCGCTCCTCCGACGACCACGACATCACATGAACAGGGCGCCAAAACCTCTCCGACAGCCACGATGGCATGTACTTAGGGCTCTGGCTCCTCTCTGCTAGACACGTTAGCACATTGCTACACCCCCCATTGTACACCTGGGCCCTCTCCTTACGTCTATAAAAGGAAGGTCCAGGGCTCTCGTACGAGAGGGTTGGCCACACGGGAGAACGGGCTGGCGCACAAGGCTCTCTCTCTCTCTCTCCCATGCGAACGCTTGTAACCCCCTACTGCAAGTGCACCCGACCTGGGCGCAGGACAACACGGAGGCCGCGGGTTCCCCTTTGCTGTTTCTCCCCCTTTGTGCTCTGTCTCGCGCCAACCCATCTGGGCTGAGACACGCGGCGACAATTTACTCGTCGGTCCAGGGACCCCCCCGGGGTCGAAACGCCGACAGTACTGATATAGATGGAATAATGATTGACGAAAACCAACCTAGCAAGTAAGATATGTTTATATTTGTGTACACAAAAATGTTTCATTTATGTTGTAACGTGCGATTGTAATATCTTTATGTCTTGATTCAGGAGGAAAGTTTGTAAGAGGAAGAGGAATGGGTAAAGAAACAAAGGTCAATGAATATGAACTACAAAGGGTTGCCAACATAAAAGAAAATGTGAAGAGGGTGAGATCTCTTAATCTCCATGTACCTAGTACTATGGTTAATGAAGCAAATGGATCAGATCGAGCCAATAAGAAACACAAGGATATTTATTCCCCTATTTAATAAGTTCATGTTTTGAACATGCATGTTGAATGCTTTTACTTCTTTGAGTGTAGGCAATGACATTAGCACCTTCAACTAATGGTCCTACTTTGCGATCAAGGACTGAAAGAGATATTGTTGATGATAACCATGAGGATATTACTTCTGAAAATAGTTATGAAGAATTCGAATATCCCATCAACGATGAAGGTAACAATCAAACAAACTTTAAATTCATTGTACCACTTTTGAAAATAGTTATCAAGAAATGTTTTCATCTGTTTTATCTCCTGCAATAAGTAGAGCCACCTGTTGGGCATCAAAATATAAGAAAAGGAAGGGGCCCAACCTTGAAGAAGAACATATATTCAAATAGTGGTGGGCCTAAAATCTGCATTACCCTTAATGAATATGGTCAACCTGTTGGTCGGAACATCAAAGAGTTTGGTAATTTTATAGGAACTTTGGTGAGGAAAAATATCCCAGTTTCTTATGAGGATTGGAGACTAGTTGATTCTAAAAAGAAGTTCGAGTTATGGACAAAGGTGAAGGTAATCTGATTCTGTGAGTTAATTTAGCTTGGCCTATTATCAGTAGATTTGGTAATCAACTGCATTTTGTTGAAACAAGAATACTATGAGGTGGATGAATCTACAGCAAAAAAGTGGAGAGAGTTTAAGGCTGGCCTAAAGAACAAATGTTTTGATGAAACATTGAGTTTTGAAGAGCTTATTGCTAAAAGGGATGAAAGGGTGAAAGAATCTGATTGGGAGTGGTTGATAACTTATTGGATGTCTCCAGAAGCCGAAGTACATGCCAATTTGTTTTGAATCACTTTTTTGAGATGTAAACCTTCATTAAATTGTTGTATGGATGAATTTGTATTATAGTTTTGATAGATTGGTATTTATGTTGTAGGTTCGTACAAACAGAGGTAAAGATAACCATTCAAAGCTGACCATGTCACATGCAGCTGACAGCAAGAGTTATGCTCGTGTGGGGCATGAATTGGTAAAAATTATAATAACTAGTTTATATAATCATTAGTTTCATTTATGAAAAATCTAGTCAATTATTGGAACAAGTCATTTTTTTGTAGGCCGAGCAACAAGGACGCCCTGCGAGAAGAGATGAAATATATGTTAGAACACACACGCGTAAGAACAAAGAAGGGTATTGTACCTCTACCTGGAGCAGAAATATTCATTGTGAGTATATACTTATTTTTTATTTCTGTAATAACTAAAGTATAGGTGAACACAAGATAATATATATGTGGTCTTCTTGACAATAAATTTGAAGAAGTTGTTGCTGAGAAGCCAGAATTGAAGGACAGAAGTATTGAAGATGGTGATTTATATGCACATGTTTTTGGAGAGAAAGAACCAAGAGGTCGTATTCGTGGTTTAGGTTTAGGACCAACTCCACAAGATGTAGGCACCCCTGGAACTCAAATGAAAATATCAACAAAGCTTCAAATGGCATTGCAAGCTCGTAGTTTGTCTGAGCAAGAGGTTAGAGCCTTAAGACAGGATATGAATCAGACGAAAGAAAAAATGGATCAAATTTATCAAATGATGGTAGCAGCACAAGGGGTGCAACATATAGAAAGCCCTTCACAACATGGGTCTAATTCTCGACAGGTGATATAATATTGCATATGTTTAGTCGTTTATCTCACAATATGGGTCTAATTCTGGACATGGCCTGTATCTCACTAACACTTTTTTTGCTTTAGAACTCAATGGTGCACCGGTCAGATGAGGTGGCACATGAGAACAATGGCAATGACCGTTCACAAAATGTGGTCGAAGATGACTTGCAGCTTATTAGGCGTGTGGCAAGCACTATTGGTTATTCAAGGAATCATGGAGACATTAATACTATTGAAGAGCAAAGTCGTAGGCGAGACATCGCAACAGTGGTACCTCAAAGAAATCATGGATCATCCGAAAATGCAGATGATAATCTTGTAAGTTTCTCATCTATCACTTCATATTTTTGTTTAATTATTTGAGCTTTGCAATCTTACTTCGCATATTTTATTAGGTTGGCAAAGAAGTCATATTATATTCTATGATGAGATCAGAAGTTCCTGTTGCAATAGCAAATATTATCTCAACCGACCCAACCACCAAGGTGGGAGATGTTCCTCTTGGAAGGGAGTTTGCACAAGTTTCTGTGACTCGCGTGCTAAAAAGGGAAACTACTCTACCACGACCATACATAGGTGTAGAGACTATGGTGGATGCCCTTTTATGCTCGTTGCATGGCCAACGAACAAGGTAATTCTACAACATTGTATTTTATTTATGTAATTAATGGAACTAGCTTCTAATGTTTTATATTTTTAGATGAGTCGTAACAAAAAATCAACATTGACTAAAGGTTCTGCAACAGCCGTTAAATATTTTCTCCCCCCCATATATAGTTGTGTATAAGTGTGGAGAATTATTTCTTTGCAAACTACGCAACACTTTTCTCTTCATTTTCAGTCCTTTTCCCTTCAGTTTCCCTTCATTTTCCCTTCATTTTCAGCTAGCAGTTTCTGATATTTGAAACTTTGAATTCATATGAACACTCCATAAATTTTCAGCCAGCATTTTCCCTATAGAAATTGAAGCATACATGGGCACATGGCATACATATCATATATTCCCTTCATGAAACCGAAGCTGTCATACAAAAATTTAAGCATTTTCCGTACAGATATTTTCAGTCGACATTGTCCCTTCATTTTCAGCCAACAGTTCAGATTACTCAATGTTCAAATTAGTAATGGAGGATTGTGACCTCCATTAGCTCATAACCTGTATAGATATTACTCAAAGTTCAGATTACTCAAAGCACTAACAGCAAATTCATGTAGACCTCTGAACGTATAGTTTTTGTTTCATGTGGCCAATCATCTAGACATCTGAACGTGTAGACCCATGTATGTGATTTGGTCATACTGACCATTTGGTCATACTAATCCCCATGTTTGAACGTGTAGTTTTTGCTTCATGTGACCATTTGGTCATACTAATCCCCAAATACTCATGTTAGTGTTCTCTATATTGTCTCCTAGAATAGTGGGTGCAATGCTTTTATGTACACTAGGAGCACGAATAAAGGGTACTATCCCTGGTGCCAAGTTCCCTTCCGTGATCATCTTTAGCTTCATCCCTATTGGCCTTATATGCAGGAAGCTCATCATTCTCATTGTGGTAAATTTGAGAGAGGATAGGTTTAATTAAGAGTATCATTATCAACATACATTGCAGCACACTTTGTGTCAGGGGCAGTTCCTAAGTCAGTTCTGATGTTAGATGATTTTTTGCTCGCATTGTGTGCTTTCATAAACTGCTCTGGAGTGCTCAAGTGTTTTCCAGTAGCACCCACTACATTGCTAGCAGAGACGGTTTGTGTCAGGGGCAGTTCCTAAGTCAGTTCTGATGTTAGATGATTTTTTGCTCGCATTGTGTGCTTTCATAAACTGCTCTGGGGTGCTCAAGTGTTTTCCAGTAGCACCCACTACATTGCTAGCAGAGACAGTAGGACCTCCACTGGGTGCATGGACAGCAGAGTCAACATGAGATTTCGTTCTGATCTCTCTAATGTATGTGTTGAGTAGTTTGAGCATTTGCAGGAACGAATTATATATATATATATAATAAATCCAGGCATCACATACTGATTGTTTTGATTGTGCATTCATTTTTGAAATCCTGGATTCGAAATTGAAAAGTAAGAAAAACAGAAGAAAAGGGAGAAGAAAACTAGAAATAGGAGGAATACAGGAACAAGCCGAACATGGGCTGAAAATTCATGCGACCACAACAGGAATGTGTTCACGTGTGCATGCCATTGATCGGTGGGCCACGTTTACCTGCTCAATCTCCTTTGTGGGGACTCTATTGGAACAAAATGTCGGATTGTCGTGCATTGAATAGGGATCCTTCTATCAATACGTCTGCTACTTAATGAGCCTGTACCAGCATCTTCTGTTTCATCTACAAAGTCCTTAGCTTGAGCTCCCATTATATCTACTTCCCAACCACTGAATGAAATAAATTACAAGAGTTAGATTACAATGCATATACTATATAAGTTTGCCTATTAGCTTGTGTCCAAATCACATACAAAGAAATAAGGTGTCCATATCAGGTTGCCAAGATGAACTTAGGAATTATAGTTTGATGCAGAGTACAATCATTTGAAACCTGAACCAGAATGATATAAGTTTGCCTATTTTCTCTATAAGAATCGCTATCTTCTAGAACATAGCTATTAACTGAAAAGTGAATTAAGTTAAATATTATCATTTAAACTATGTATGAAACAAATTGTACCAATTAACCCGTCAATAGGACTTAAGACTAGAACAAAGTTACACATGAATTCAGATTTACAGTTTATAAAAGTTCAGATTTACCTACTGTGTCACTTTATATGTCATCTTTTTTTTCTTAGCTCTGAAAACTTTGTTCACATCTGCTTCAGGAAAAGGTGCTGGAAGCACAAATGATCGGAGTTGATTCTTGAAGTGCGTGAGAAAATATTATTCACATGCATGGTGGCTGTTGGTAACACCCAACTGTTGGAGAGATTTTAGTTTGTTAGATAAATCTAGAGACCTTTGCATGTAATAGAACTGAAAGGTCACTTCAAAATTTAAAAAACATGTATACTACTTATATTTATATGTTCATCAGGCAAATTGTGTTCCAAACAAATATATGCGGGGATCCAATGTCATGGATCTATCTCTTTTAGTAATCAAATTTCTTATATTCTGAGCTACATATTATTCAAGTTGCCTCGAAGTGTGTATTGTAACCAGTTTATTAATTGTTTCATTCGAATATATTTGTATGCATGTATTATTTTTTTACCGGACACAAAGAACAACGTCAAACAATTTGTCGCCATATAGACTTTTAGCGACAGACTTGTTGTCGATACAATAATTACGTCGCCCAGAATATGTGCGACGGCAAAGACATGTCTGTCGGCAATAACAAACACATTACCGACATATAGGTAGTCGGTATTCCTATGTCTGTCGGTAAACATTATTGCCGACATGACTTTTAGCGACACACATTGTCTGTCGGAAAAACACTTTGCCAACAGACTGTGTGACGCTATTCAGGTGTATCACCATCAGATAGTCTGCGGGCAATAATGTGTCACGGTGTAGTGATGGTGACCCATGTGGAATCCATGATGTGAAGCTAGGCTGCTACTGGAATGAGTGTGGTGGTGATCGTATCTCACGAAGTATTATGGGTATGATTTGTGTTAGTAGTACCTGCCAGCTGGTCCGTAAATGATTTGAATCGCCATCGCTCCTGGATAGTGAGCACTTGAGCTATCTCATCATAGTAAGAACTATGATTTTTATGATAATGATGATAGGGATTAAGAATGATGATACTTATGATTTAAAATCAAGGGTTGGGTGAATCTTGTTTGGTTAATCTTAAACAGTCTTTCTTAACTTGATTCTTCACTAAAGTTACAATTAGACTTATAGTAAATTTGGCAATGAACAGCTAGAGAATCAGGTGCAAACCTAGTTTTGTAGCAGAATAGGTATTATACTAAACTACAAAAAGTGGATTAATGAACTTGATAACATTTTAAGCTATTAATACCTTCATTAACTCCTATTACTCTTACAAAGCAAAGAGCCAACCCCACATATAGCTTTGCATAATCCTTGGAGTCTTTTACTTTCTTTTTTCCTTGTTTTGGACGGGTCAGTCTAGCTGAGTACATTCTAGTACTCAGGGTTCATTTCCCAATGTTGTTGCAGATGGCCAGATGTTCCATGGATACTGTGAGCACTGCTTATACACGACTACGAGACATGACTAAGCCATGGGCACAACTTCTCCATTCTTCTCTCATGCTTTTGGTGGGTTGACAACTGTAAGTTGGCACTGTATTTTGAAAACCCCACACGTGTTGTAGGCGCTACTTGAATAAGTGCTTCCTCTAAAACTAATCACTACGGTGATGCTACTTCTTATGTCACATTTGGTCCTTCGTGACGACTAAGTTGTAATAACTCTATTTACTCCGATCTACTTTAATTTATGTGAAATGTTGTACCACATGATGCTGTGAATGTTAATTTATTACATTCTTGGCTGCTAAGGAAAAGTTTGAGATCCTTCATGATTTCATTAGACCCCTGTGTTTATATGGGTTCAAGTGTGGGAAATCACAGTCGGGCAGATGGTTTTCATACATGACCTCTTATAAAATTGGTCGAGTCGCCGCAGCCGTTATCGGAGCAAAATTAGCATGTTACTGTTCATGTGGGCATTTCAAATAATTTGAATTTGGTTTTTCAAAATTTAGTATGTGCCAACTGTCAACCCTAAAGCCCATATAAGGTCTCTAAGTGGCTTAGTAAGTACTAACTCTGGCGGGATTCATGCATCATGTTTTTATTCTGGTAATTTTTTAAATGGTTAGTATAATATGTCATCATCTCGCCATCAAGGTAAGAAAGGTAAGAGTAGGACCATGCAGACCAGGACTAGTCGGCTGCCATCGTGTGTGGGCCACCACACATGTTATATAAGGACCGGTAGAATTAACTCCAACAATATATGAAGGATAGTTGATAGCTTGTTTTACTTTTCAAATATAATTGTTGCATCATGGGGATGGGCTAGAATAAAGTTTTCTGTAGGTACACTAACTACAAAACGAATTGTTCGTGTAGTTGCGCGCCTCTGAGTGAACGGGTATGCCACCACTTATGACGTTAGTAGGAATAGGTTGTGAGGTCATAAGTTACACTCATGCATCATGGCATTAAAAATCATTCTAATCATTCATTTCATTATTTCCCCCTTGAAAGTATGCATAAAAGCTTGATTTACTAAATTAGGTAATTAAAATTCTCTTCCAAATTCTCACGAGAGTATGACCTTGTAACTAATGGCCCGCCACAAGCTCACCGCCCGTAAGTCCACGTGAGGACATGTTCCTCGTCACCAGCTTGCAGCGAGCGTTTCCCATCGTCGTATGTAACATCCAAAAGTTGATAGTTTAAATATATATAAATATATACACACGAGATACCTTAAAGCTAGAATTTGAATGAAACTAAATAAAAATATAAACAAAAAGATCATTGATTATTTACTTAGGAAACAAATTATTTTATGAATTATATGAACCCGCCAAAAAAAAGTTAAACCATATATTATCAAGGATTGTGTATTAGAAATTACTTTCTAAAATTATTAAATCTGGCGCATAAATATATTAGGAGAAATTTACTTGAATGCGTAGATTAATATATATATATATATATATATATATATTGCATTCATGCTGTACTTTTAGATCGTGCATTTTTTGTTGATTTGAAAGCCCAACAAAAAATGAATTGAAATCCAAATTTGAATGGAGAAATTGAAATAGAAAAGAAAATAAAAGGAATATGGAAAAAACAAAACCACGATCAGCCCACCTCCTTTTCTCCTTCCCACAGCCCACATGCACATGCTATACGGGGTTTTAATCTTTTTTTATTCATTTGGTCGGAGCTTACCTCACCATGACCTAAGCAGTGACATAAGCATGCAAGCCTCTCACGCACTGTTTCTCTTCATCCTTCCCCCGTGCAACAACCTGCCGCGACAAGCCCGGATCCGGCTGGCTGACTCAATCATCTTCTATCCGCTTGGTCGCCACCCTCGCTGCATCCGCGACAAATCTAGAACAGCCCCGCCTCAAGGCCAGATGGGAGCGTACAGATCGGATCGTCGGATGTCGTGGGTCATATAAAAAAAATTGTTGTCCCTGCAGCCTGTCTCTCACCATTGCCGCAAGAAACTCGGACCAAAGACGAGCCAGGCTGTTCGTCCTTTGTGTTATTGGGGAGAGGACTGCGTCTAACGAAGAATTTAGCGCGGTATCGGCATTCGACGTGGGATCTCCCTCTCCACTGGTGATTATCGCGGACGCCGCAACCTAAGTCCAGTACCTCGGCGGGATCGCGCGCTCCATCGTCGATCAGCCTCCTCCATCGGAGGTGAGTATCTCTCCCTCTCCCAGGCCGCCAGTGCCAGCGCTGCCTCCCAACACCGGCGTCGTTGATAAATGTGGGCAGCTGCGTGAGGTAGAAGACAATGTTGTGGCCGTTGGATGGCCATCGTACGACGGTGATTCGAGCGTGTGTACCAGTTTGCGCAATTAATTCCGACCATTGGATCGTGATCGGATGGGCTGCATCAGAACGAGCGTAACCAAATACATATTGTAGATCTTGAATCCGCCGGTAGTAAACGCGTACTGGTTCGCGGGGGTTTAACATGGCTAGATCTAATCGCGGTTGTCCACGCTTGATCGGATAGCTAAGATCAGTCGATACCCCTTCGGCCAACCATTATTACATATAAGACCCTCATACTTTGTGAAATAAACCCCCAGTCCACTGCGCAGGGTGATCTGTGTCTTAAGAAACCTTACCGAGAGACCCTATATTTTCTAGAAATTGACGCGTAGTCCAGGAGATTAGAAAACCCAGGAAAAATAAATAGAAAATAATTTTTAGTGTTAAAATAATTCTAGGAACTTATTTAATTCATTGAAAATTCATTCTAGCCCCAAATTAATTCATTCTAATTCCTATAATTTTGTAATATTATTGTTTATCATCTAGCACAACTGTTTTGACGTGAAAGTCACATTAAAATTAATATCCTATTTAATCTTGTACAAAACACATAGAATCTTTAGAAATTCATAACTTAAAATCTATAATTCCGATTTGATCCGTTCCAGTTGTGTTAGCTTCGTATAAATATTTACTACGTAGTAACAACATTGATTATACCATGTCTCATACTTTTATAATTGTATATTTATTTATCCTATGTTAATTGGATTAATCTATGTCTATTGGATTAAGTTCTGATCTTATGGTTATAATTTGACTAGATGATCTTTGATCAAATAATGACATAGATTGAAGTTGAGATAATTATTTATGGAATAACCTCTCATATGATTTATACTAACCAAGTTATAATTTATAATATAGTTTAATATTTTAATCACATAGATATTCTATAAAATAATAACTCTTTATTAATAGTAACTCCGATTTTAGTGGTTCTCATTCCCACGATCTTATAGCGACGCGTAGATCATTATTATTCAGTTTGTACTTTTGTTTGGTGTGATGTTAATTTTGTCTATACCATGTTTGTTTGTATTGCTACGACTAGCACTACGGTCACGAGGATCTGAAGAATCACCCTGGTAACTGGAATCTCAAGTGCCAGGCAAGTTGTGCCCTTGATCCACTTTTGTTACCCAATAATATTCTTTATTATCACTTATTCATGCATAGGTTTAATTTTGATGGGACCCAATAGGTCACCCTAGACTGTTTATCTTTTTACCTTGTTTACCCCTGAATCATTGGGTAGTTCTGCTATTGCTTTACAAGGTTTTTTGGGTTAATATTTCATTATATCCATGTTCCTATTATTCTGTTATGTTATTTATGTTCATGATAAGATCATTATGTTAATGGGAACATGGAGCGACCACTCGAGAAAACAGTGCTACCACAAGGGTTTAATGGGACGCCCTTGGCTGATTAATTAGGAAAGATAGTGGATTACTACCTTACCCGAAAGGGGCAAGGGAAGTAGGGGAGAGGTCAGTGTAGGGAGGTCCTTGGGTTGATTTTGCTGCGATGGCGGTCAGGCGAGGGATTCCTGCACTGGATATTCCTATAAACTGTGGAACTTTGTAAAGGCCTCGTAGTGTTACCCTGCCTCGCCTCCTTGGTAGAGGTGTATGGGATTCATGACCCCTTGGCAGATGGGTAACATGACTTGTGGGTAAAGATGCACAACCTCTACAGAGTGTAAAACTGGTATACTAGCCGTGCTCACGGTCATGAGCAGCTCGGACCCTCACATGATTAATCTATGAAATTAAAACTCAATTTGTCATTTGCATTTGCATGCAATTATTTATTAATTTTGTTCTATTATTTATTATGGTTTGGTATTTACTTACATTTAGTAATTGCTAATAAAATTTTGACCAACTTATAAAAGCAATGCTCAGCTTCAACCTTTATTTTGTTGATCGGCCTTAAAGTTCACATGAACTCCCACCTTTGGTGAGTTCATGCACATTATTTCCCACAACTTGTTGAGCTATGAATGTAAGTGAGCTCACTCTTGCTGTCTCACACCCCCCACAGGAGAACAATAGGTGGTTCAAGAGGAGTCACACGTCGAGGAGTTCGATTTAATCTAGGTGGCGTCTCCCAGTTGACTTTCTAGCGTCAAGGATGGATTGTAGATCCTGTTATATTTATCTTTTATTTTGTAAGACTTCCGCTATGTAATAAATACTCTGATTATATTGTGACATTTATCTCTATACACTATGTTATTATATATGTTGTCTTCTTTGGCGCATGTATGAGATGCACCCTGCTTTGTCCCTTAAAACCGGGTGTGACAGAAGTGGTATCAGAGCAATTGTTGACTGTAGGACGAAACCTAGATAGAAATGGACAAAACCCTTACCTACTTACCTTACTCTGATTCTTTATTTAAACTTTTTTTAATCATTTCTCACCTATTTCCGCTTTACTCTAATTATTCTTACCTTTTCCTTCTAAAGACAAATGGGGATTTCACACTTTGAAATCCTATGCCTAAAGTGACTTTAGGAATAGGAGACTTACTCTTAGGAACAAAAATAAAACTATTTTTATAGGTAACTATATGCTTGAGTGTTTGTTCTTATGATACCGTCTAATTTGGATTTTTGATTGAGTGTGATGTGTTGTGGAGTAATGTCCACGATTACATCTGCATATACGTATGGGCATAAATATAAATAAATAAAATTCATGAGATAACTAAACAACATAGATTATCCTCCAGTAATTTGTATCTATTTTAAATAAATCCTTCTTATCCTAAAAGATTCTCTCCTATCTTAATAAATCCATCTTATCTTAAAAGATTCTCTCTTATCTTGATAGATCCATTTTATCTTAAAATATTCTCTCTGATCCTTAAAGATTCTTTCTTATCTTAATAGACCCATCTTATCTCGAAAAGATTTTATCCTATCCTAATAGATCTAACTAATCTCAAAAGATTTTATATTATTCTTAGTGACTCATCTTGTCCTAATGAGCATACTTATCCTCACCACTTTGCTTATCTCATAATAGTGTAACAAACATGATTTTTTTCCAAAATAAAAATAAGTAGATCTTATCTAGTCTAATCTGGTTACACCAGTTTAATTCTGATCCCATCTAATTTGATCGGATCTAACCTAATGGACAAACATGTTAGATAATACTAGTAAAATAAGATTGGACCCTACTCTTATAAATATGTTTTAAACTAAATTGGAGCCTTAGTCCAACCTGGCCATATGCAACTAACTTAACCACCCGATAGTTGCATAACCCCTCTGTTTTAACCTAACAGAGATTCTGATCTACCTGCACTATATAATTCATTCTATCTCAAAGGAGTCTAACACATATTAATAATACATATTCTAACCTGGTAGATCTATCTAACTTAAACTAAGTTTAATCCAGTTATATCCAATCTAATCTAGACCCTACCTAATCTAATATGGTCTAATCTATGTTACAAGTATTAACTAAACCATATTCTTATAAATGGGTCTTAAACCTTAATTGGTGTCTTAAACCTACTCGTTCATGAAGCCACGACATAAACTATGTTTTATAGGTTGCCCAACCCATTTATCCCAAAACCAAAGTAAAACTCTGTTTAACCTGCCTACCCTGTGTACCGCAATTGTTATCCTAACTTGGATAATGACATCTAACACCACGACCTACGGTCCCTAATTCAAACCACCAAAGGAAGCTCGATTATGCCATATTACACTCATTCTATGCCTACAGTCACCTAATAGCTAAATATGATGTACCCTTGTTTCTATACCACACCTGTTAATGGCATAACAAGAATTTTTGGTGTATATAAAAAATATATACTGGAATTTCATAAAGATAAGGTCAGCTCGATATGCTTAACTAAATGATATTCTTAAATAGGATTATAGAATCTAATGTGATCTGAACTAATGTGGTCTACTTAGACAGATTAATGGTATTTGAACCCTACTAGCTAGGTATTAACTTAACTTAGCACATTAGACCAACTCAACCATGAGTAGAAGATCTAACTCAACTAGTAGGGAAGGTGTTTTTCACTTTCGGCTCAAAAGAGAAGTTTTGTCCACACAAAGCAGACTGAATGCGGATAAGGGAGACAGAATATATTACAAGGTATGTACAAATTTACATGAGTTGTTCCATAGCTATATTACAAGAGTTTCTCCAAGAATTTTTGCAGGAAAGCGTATTGTAAGTAACTTTAAGCTTCAGCCTAGGTTTCATCTTCGGCTTCGTCATTCTTCAGCTTCGTCATCCTGTGTATGCCAAACAGCAGGATAAGAAAGGTGCAAATTTCAAAGGAGAAGGTAAAAGTAACAAACATAAGTTTCTTACTGTCTTAAGATGGCTTCGAGCTTCGTCACCTGCCATTTTTCGCCCGCCACTTACCCAAATCTGGGTCATGAATCTATTTCCAATGCTTCGGGCTAGGCTTGGGATATCTATCAGATCTGATGCTAACAAGCTGAAGTTTGGTCTGTTCACAATGTTTCCATGCGTGCAGCCAGCCTTCAAAAAAGCAGTAGCTGTACCTCGAGAAGCTACTAGGGCGCAGAAGTCGGCGTGCCCACCAATAACTTCGTCAAGGGCATCAACTTCACCTTCAATATATTCTAATGTTCTGGGCAGATTTTCAGCTGAAGGTGTAAATTTCGCAGAGCTAGCTCCAACAGAGTGAAACACATCCTTCAGTCGCTGCACGCATCGGCTGCCGAAGCTTAAGCATTTCTCCTGAAGTTCTTTAAAGGATTTCTGCAAATTTGAATTTTTATCCACTTCAGTTTTCAGGCTTGCTTCAAGATATTTCTTTTCTTGCTCGAATTTTTCTGACTGTCGGAGCAATTCATTCTTTAACTTGTTATTCTCAGTTTGGACCTCAGCCAAAGAACCCAACATGGTCTGAATAACAAAATCTTTCTTTTCTAATGCACCTTCGTGCTCTTTGACCATGATTTCAAGGTCCTGGATTGTGAAGTCTTTCTTTTTCAGATTAGCTTCGTAATTCTCAACTTTTTCAGCCAAATCTTGAATAACGGCTTTGTTTTTCTCTTCTTCCAGATCTTGTTGCATTTTTAGAACCTTGCTTAATAATATGCTCTGTCGAAACGATCTTCGTTAGAACACGACCTAAAAGATAATAATAATAGTAATAAAATAACAAAAATATTTGTTACCTTGAAGTTGGCATAAAGCAAGCTTCCGGCGATATGGTGTCGTTGATAACGGCACAGGTCCGCTTCTAGCTTCGGCAAGCCAATGCTTTTGGAGAGGGTTCTAACAATTTTGGCCTCGGTGCGGTTCCGAAGGCATCTTAATTTCCCTTCGTTGACCCCACCAAATAGCATAGCCCCTGATTTATATCCGCAAGATATGGCATATTTTTCAACTCTTCTTTTTCGGCGTCTGTTAACTCTTGTCCAAGCAAATCTTGAAAGTTAAAATCTCCTTCTTCCGAAATTTCATCAATCTGCTCTTTCCCCTTTTCAGTTGTCGTGTTCACCGCAGCCACAGCGGCTTCTTCTTCAGCCATTTTCAGGAGTATATTGTCAATAACCTCAAGTGTGGTTTCCAGGTTCGACTCTTCGGCGGTCCCGGCTTCGGCCCCGGTAGCTTCGGCTTCGCCGGTTTCAGCTTCAGTAGTTTCCACTCCGGTAGCTTCGGCTGCGGCGCCTTCGGCTTCGGCAGTCTCGGCAAAGACAATTTTTGACACCGTCGCCGGTGGCGGTGTCTGATGGATCACATCTGTCACTTGAATAATTCTCCGTTTTCTCGGCTTCGCAGGACTTTCTGCTGCCGAAGCTGCCTTGTCCTTCTGAAAAAACTTCGTCAGTTCCAGTGCCAGCGGACTTAGCCTGATAGGCAAGGGTTCAGTCATTACCTTCATAATCTCTTCTACTTCAATAGCAGAAGGAGTAGCAGGAGTATCTTCTTCTCGAACCAGCGTTTCCGGCTCTGGAGAGGCACTTTTTCTCTTTCTTGTAGTGGCCACCTTCGGCTCAGGGTTTAACTCTTCAGGACTAAGTTTTTCAGAATCTTTCTTTTTCTTTTTGGCTACCTTGCCGACCTCTTCGTCAATAGCGCTGGCAATTCTTTTTTGCTTCGGGCCTCCAGCATCCCCGCCCACTCGACCATAGTCAGCATATTCAAATCCTTGAGTGAAGCACCCTGTTCAGCCTTCGCTTCGGCCGAGTGCCGAAGGCTGCTGTCATCAGCTGGTCCTCTTTTTTGGAGTAATTTCCAAGAATTTCATTACTCATTGTTTCAATTGTATCGAGCCATTCTTGGCAGGGTGCTTTAAAATATTTTTTAAACTTATAATAATAAGGCAGTCTGACAAGCTCCCCTTCTTTCTTTTCTCCTTTAAGCTTCGGCATAGTCCACTCCTTCATAGTTGGAAATACTCTGAAGGACAGAAGTTCCTGCACTAAATCTCTAGTGCCAATATGTTCTGCAATAATTTTGAATTCAGCCAATGCAGCCCAAGTTGGACCTTCTACTGCCATTTTGCATCGGGGCCTTGTTTCTCCGAAGATCAGTTCAAGAGGGCTCTGTACCAGCTTCTCTTTGTCTTCGTCAACTTTGACATAAAACCATTATGACTTCCAGCCTGCCGGCCATTTGCTTCGGTAGCTGATTACAGGAAACTTTGTGGTTTTCTGATAGGCAAAGTTATAGCAACCAAAATTTTCATGCAATCCATCTTTTCTGGCCTTAGTCTGGTAATGCAGCTCATGAACTCGACAAAAGCTGTCGGCAAACGGCTCTACCGCCTGGCTTCGGAGAGCCCAGATATAAACGCTAAGCCTGACAATGGCGTTAGGAGTCAGCTGATGAAAATAGATCCCAAACCATTGCAGCACTTCAGAAATCATCCTATTCAAAGGAAATCTCAACCCAGCTTTCAAAAACTCTTGAAAATAACTATTTCATCCTTTTCTGGCTTCGGGGTAGTTTCCTCCCCCTCGAAGCGAAGCAGCTTCTTCTCATTGTCACTGAAATAGCCCGACTTCACCATTTTGGAGAAATCAGCCTTGGAGACAGTCGATTTTCCGAAGTCCAAATGGCTGGGCTTGCTCGGTACGGCGATATGGTAATCATCATCGGAATTAGCTTCCTCAATATCTCCTTCCTCCGCTTCGGCAGCAACTTGTTCTGTATCGGCAACAGTCTGTTCTGTCTCGGCAGCGGGGATTCCTTCCGAGGTCACCAGTCCGGATCGTCGCATTGCTTCGGAGATAGGAACAGTCTCCGCTCCTTCGGCTTCGCCTCCCTCACGCTCAACTCTAGCGGTAGAGCGCACTCTGGCCATTTAATTCTGAATTTCTTTGAAAGATTTCTTGGGAACTAAATAACTTCTTCTCCCGAAGCTTTTTCTTCTGATGAAGTAGGCTCTAAACTGGAGCTTCGTCTGATTGCGAGAGTCAAGCTTCGGCTATGGTTAAAAATTTTGGCAGCAAAACAGTGCAATAGCAATGGATGCTGTGGTAACTTCACACCTACCCGTCTGTTTATATAGTACTGCAGGTAAGAAGGTGAATCGTCAGGATTTTTACACCAGGCAAACAGCTGCTCACACCCGCTGCGTGGTGGGCCGCAGAGACCAAATAGTAAACCTGCAGGGTGGGACCGCTACGCGCTCGGAAACTGTATCGTTTCTCGACAACGAGCTCAGGGAAGGTGTTTTTCGGACCTTCGGCTTCCTGAAGCCTAAGAGACTTTTTTCACGGATCAAGCTCGTTACGAAAAACGATCTAGCACCGCGAAGGGGCTACTGTTGGGACCATGCTTCGTCGCCGAAGGTCCTGCAGAAAGAGACAGCTTCGACTGAAGCTGCTCGTACGTGACGTCGAAGGTACCATTCATGAAGCTTCGGCATTACAACATATCCGAAGATGAAGGGTCGAACCGACTTAAAGATAGAATGACCTTTTAGTCCATAAAGGTCTGAGTCAATGTTGTAAACTTTTATGAGGGGCATGATTGTAATTCCTCACAGGCTGTGTCCTGTGCCTATAAATAGTGAATAGTATTCCTTTACTGTTAACGCATTCCTGTAATTGCAATCACATCACTCGGAAATTATTCTTTGCCAAGGCAGAGGTATAAATGTATCTAATATTTGAATACATCAAGTTTATTTAATATATAAAAATGATGTTGTTTACTTATAATTTACTTGTCTTTAATGCTTTATATCTCGCATTACTTTATATAATCTTTGAGAATTTAATTACGAAGATTCAACCTTCGTAATTGTCCCGTCATAACCTTCGTCCGAAGTTCATTAAATCCTCAAGGAAATAATGCTTCAGCGGACGAAGGACATTAACATTTAACATTTTATGTTGCCTTGTTCTTAATTCATAGCACTTGAGAACAAGTCCCCAACACTATCAACCCCCACCTAGCATCAAACAAACTTTTGACCTACATCATGTAGTCCATCTCACCCATATCTGTCTTAACCATATTCCCTGTTGGGGACTTGTTCTCAAATACTATGAATTAAGAACAAGACAACACAAGATGTTAAATATTAATGCCCTTCGTCCTTCGAAGCATTATTTCCCTTAGAATATAAAGATCTTTAAACGAAGGTAATGAAGTACGTACCTTCATCATTGCAGTATATATTAATAAAAGAAGAAACATATAAAATATAAGAGACAACATAAACAATCATACAACATTGTTAATTCATTCTTATTATATTATCATGAAAAGACAGAAACAATATTGAATTACAAAAGTACCTTCGGCTTGACAGAAGACAAAAGGTACAAGCGTGACGCAAAAGCCAGTACAAGTCAGCGTGAACAGTACGAGGGTACTGTTCATCTATTTATAGGCATAGGATGCAACCTGTGAGAATTTACACTCATGCCCTTTACATTTGCTATTAGCTTATAGAAAAATCTATGAGGACTGAATAGCCTTTTCCTCTTTAAGTCGGTTCCTTTTCTCGTGATCGAGCTGAAGCTGCTTTGTGCATAGCTTCGGAGCGGCGACAACCTTCGTCACGATCACGTCCCTATCATGTATGCCTTTTAGTCCTGAATCCGAAGGAACCTGTTTATAAATCAGACTTGACAAACACTGTTAAACTACGTTTTTGAGGACCTTCGGAGAACGAAGGCCCCCAATAGTAGCCCCTCGCAGTATTAATTTGTTTAAGATAACTGTTGGGGACTTGTTCTCAAATGCTATGAATTAAGAACAAGGCAACACAAAATGTTAAATGTTAAAGCCCTTCGTTCATCGAAGCATTATCTCCCCAAAGGTATAATAATCTTCGGATGAAGGTCTTGGACGAAGGTCATGAAGGGTATACCTTCATGACCAGGGTTATCAAATAGTGAAGGATAAGATATATAAGACATGAAAGAATAATATATTAAAGCACTTAAATTTATTCATATATTTCATTATACAAACTTAAATATTAAAACATAATATTTAATCACATTTATACCTTCGACTTGATAGAAGGCAATAATCCAAGTGTCGCGTGCAAGCGATTACAAGATAGCGTGAACAGTACGGGGGTACTGTTCACCTATTTATAGGCACAGGGCACAGCCTGTGTGAAATTACATTCATGCCCTTTACAATCGATTACAATCATGACACAAACTTTCATGGGTCTATTGGTCATTTCATCTTTAAGTCGGTTCACTCCTTCGTCTTGAGACATGTCACTATGCCGAAGCTTTATGGGTGATAGCTTCGGCACTGCTTTTGAGAGGATCTGCCGAAGGTGTTTCTTTCTTCAGGATCTTCGGTTACGAAGCATACCCCCAACAGTAGCTCCTTCGCGGTGCTAGATCGTTTTTCGTAATGAGCTTGATCCGTGAAAAAGTCTCCTAGGCTTCGGGATGCCGAAGATCCGAAAAACACCTTCCCTGAGCTTGTTGCCGAGAAACGATTAAAATAATCTCAGCGCGAGGTGGCCCCACCATGCAGCAGTTACGCGCGTCTTGGCGATTCACCTCCTCGGGCTCTGTGGCCCACCGTTCAGTGGGTGCGGGCGGCTGTTCATCCGGTGCGGAAGACTTGACGATTTACCTTCCCACCTACGACACTATATAAACAGACGGGTAGGTGTGAAGTTACCAGAACATTCATTGCTATTGCACTGTTTTGCTGCCAAAAATTCGACCATAGCCGAAGCTTGCTTACTGCATCCTCAACCGAAGCTATTCACTTTGCTCAAGCTTCGTAACAAGAAAGAGCTTCGACTAAGTTAAAAAAAATTCAACTTCAACAAAAAACAAGAAATTCAATCATCAGATGGCTAGGGTACGCTCAACAGCTAGGGTTACTCGCGATGGAGAGTAAGCAGAAGGTGCCGAAACCGCTCCATTCTCTGAAGTGATGTGGCGGTCGGGGTTGGTTGTGACTGAAGGCGCCGCTGACGAAGAATCACCCGCTGTTGAAACCGAGCAGGCAGATATTGAAGAGGGTGATGCTAATGAAGGAGAGGTTGACTATGATGTTATTATGCCATCGAAACCCAGCCATCTGGATTTTGGGAAATCAACTGTGTCTAAAGCTGATATGACCATGATGACGAAGCTAGGCTACTTCAAGGAAGCCGATAAGGGGTTGGTTCGCTTTGGCGGGGAAGAGACTATCCCGAAGCCAAAAATTGATGAAGTTGTAGTTTTTAAGAGCTTCTTCAAAGCAGGGTTGAGATTTCCACTACATGGAAAAATTCGGGATTTATCTTCATTAGCTGACCCCCAACGCCATTGTTAGGCTCAGCGTGTACATCTGGGCTCTCCAAAGTCAAGGAGTAGAGCCGCTCGCCGATGCATTCTGCCGAGTACATGAACTTCATTACCAGACGAAGGCTAGAGAAGACGGACTGCATGAGAACTTCGGTTGTTATAATTTTGCTTATCGGAAGGATATGAAGACACCAGTGGTCAGCTATCGCACTAAATGGCCGACCGGTTGGAAATCTGAATGGTTTTATGTTAAAATTGATGAAGAAAAGGAGAAGCTAGTTCAAAGCCCGCTGAAGCTAATCTTCGGGCTGACTAGACCTCAATGCAACATGACACCGGGGGATCCATGCCAAGATGCTGTGTATGAGTTTAGAATTGTGTCTGAACACATTGGGTCTAGGGACTTAGTCCAGGAATACCTAGCCAATAGAGTGTTCCCAACACTAAGGAAGTGGGGTATGCCGAAGCTTTTAGAAGAGAATAATGAGGGTGAACTCATTCGACTGCTTTATCAGTTTAAATTCAAAAAACAATTCAAGGAACCCTGCCAAGAATGGCTGGACACGATCGAAGTTATGTGTAACGAGATTTTAGGGAACTATACGAAAAAAGAAGATCAGTTGATGACTGCAGCCTTCGGCTCCGGACCAAAGCGAAGATTGAATTGAGTAATGGATGCTCTACATTTTGAATATCCTGATTCTGAGCGGTTGAACAAGGGCGCCGAAGGGCAGAAAAGAAAAAGAGTCGTCAGTGTTGTGGGCAGACAGGCCGCTAGAATGGTAAAAGAAGATGAAGAAAAACTGAAGAAGAGGAAATTGAGCCCTGAGCCGACGACAGTTGCTCCGAAGTAGAGAAAAGCTGCAGCTCTGAAGCTGAAGGCGACTGATATTGAAGAAGAAACTCCTGTATCACCTTCTGCTACCGATGTGGCAGAAATTCTAAAGGTAATGACTGAATCCTTGCCTATCAAGCTAAGTCCAGTGGCGCCACATCTGACGAAGCTTTTTCAGAAGAAGAAGGAGCCTTCGATAGCGAAGAAGGCAACTAGGCCGAAAAAGCGAAGAATTATTACTGTGACAGAAGCTATCGAAAGGACACCGCGACCAGCTTCGGCTTCAAAAGCACCAGCTGTTGAGAGCGCTCCAGCTATCGAAGCTGCACCGGCCGAAGCTGCAACTGCCGAAGCTACCACGGCCGAAGATGTACATTTAGAAAGCACACTTTCTAATATTGATAAAATACTTCTAGACATGGCCGCAGAAGAAGCTGCTGCAGCCACCAAAGAAACCAAGGCCATAGAGCCTGAGAAGGAGAAGAAAATAGCCGAAGACGCTTCGGAAGAGGAAATTTTCAACTTTCAAAACTTAGTTGGACAAGAGTTGACGAAGGCTAAGAAAGAAGAGTTAAAAGAATATGCCATATCCTGCGGATATCAACCAGGGGCACTACTCTTCGGTGGTGTTGACGATGAAAAGTTAGGCTGCGTCCGAGATCAAACCGGAGCGAATGTTATTGGTACTCTATCAAAGAGTATTGGTTTCCCGAAGCTTGAGACAGACATAAGCCGCTACCGACGACAGCATCTTGTCGGTAGTTTATTCTATTCCAATTTCAAGGTAAGAAACTTTTCTTCAACTTTTTACTGTTTTTAACGACGAAGGTGTTTTCTAACGAAGGTTGCTTGTGCACAGAGTATGCTGTTGAGTAAAGCTTTGATGATGCAACAAGATCTTGAAGATAAAAAACATGAAGTTATAATTGAGGGTTTAGAAAGCAAAATAAAAGATCAAGCAGCTTCTCTTGAAAAGAAGGATTTCGAGCTTCAGACAACAGAAGGTTTATTGGCAGAAGCTGAAGCTAAAATTGCAAAGTTAAATACGGAGCTTCTCTCAAAGTCAGAAAGCTTCGAACAGGAAAAGAAGAAGTTTAATGCAAAATTTGAGACTGAGGTCGAGAAAAGATTAAATTTGCAAAAATCATTGACAGAGCTTCAAAACAAATGTCTGGAGTTTAGTAGCCGATGTGTACAACGGCTGAAGCAGATCTTCAATTCGGTTGGAGCCAGCTGTGAAGAATTTAGTCCTTCGACTGAAAACCTGCCAGGGGCCTTCGAACATATCGAGGGTGAAGTTGATGACCTTGACGAAATTATAGCCGGACATGGTGATTTCTGTGCCCTGGTAGCTTCTCGGGGCACAGCTGTCGCCTTCCTGAAATCTGGTTGCACACATGGAAAGATTGTCAATAGACCCAACTTTGGTTTATCACCAGCAGATCTGGTTGATATTCCCAGTCTTGCCCAAAGCATAGGAAACAAATTTATAAATCTAGTATGGACGAAGGGTGGACGAAGCATAGCTGGTGACGAAGCTCGAAGTCATCTTAAGCCGGTAACAAAATCGTACCTTGTGCTTACCTTTCCCTTTAAACTTGAATTTTCCTTACAATACTTTAATATGTACAGGATGACGAAGCTAAGGAGCAAGTTGACGAAGCTGAAGAGCACGAAGCCGAAGCTTAATAGATAATGATGAAGCTTGAATAGATAGTTGTGGAAAAAAACTCTAAAAACTCTTGTAATAACCTTTGTAAAGAATATTGTAATTTGAGAATTAGATTTTACTCTGTAAACTTTGTCCATACCTTGTAATATATTTTTACCTTTCCATCAATGTATGAAGTGCTTTGATGTGAACGAAACTAGCATTTTTTTGAGCCAAAGGCGAAAAACACCTTCCCTTTTTTCGTATACAACGAAGCATGAAACTGCTTCTTTTCTTTTTGCCGAAGCCTTATCTTTAGAGCCGAAGCATCCGCCTGTGTCTGTATGCTATGATGATGATCCTACGTATGTCTAAATGAATGTTTATGAATGCAAATGTATGATGTAATGTGTCGTGCAAATGAATGTCCGAACACACACATACGAAGCCACAACCATAGCCTTCATTCCCTTGGGAATGACCGAAGTCTTTTTGCCGTTTATTTTTTGGCTTCACCGCTTATTTTTCGGTGTATCAGCACTGACTTTTCGCTGTAAGTTCTGCATCCCCTTAGGAACGTCTTTTGAACTTCTTTGCCTTCTATTTCGGCGGTATCGCGTTGACTTTTCGCGCTTCGCCTTATATTTCGGCGGTATAAGCGTTGACTTTTCGCTGTAAGCTCTGCATTCCCTTGAGAATGACTTTTGAGCAGAAAACTTACGATGCGCTCCCTTAGGAACAACTTTTTTGTAGCTTTGTCATGCTCTGCATCCCCTTAGGGACGACTTTCGAGCTTCTCCCTGTTTTTTCCTTTTTCCCCGCACTCGATGGTGCATGCTCAGTTTTTACATTTACATATTTGGGGGATTTTGCTCTCGTAGAGCTAAATAAGAAAAAGAGAAATTACATGCTAAGGCCCCATTAAAAACCTTTCTCCCCCTTTAGAAAGGAAAAGGGTGCCATAGAAAAAACAAAAAGATTACATCAAGCTTGACATAATATCGCTGAAGCTCATCCGCATTCCAAGATCTAGGAATGTCGTTGCCGTCCATATCCTTCAATCTGTAAGAACCGGGTCTTGACGAAGACACTACCAGAAAAGGTCCTTCCCACTTGAGCTGTAACTTGCCTACTGTATCTGGGTTGGCCACTCTCCGAAGTACCAAATGCCCTGGCTTAATGTTCTTTAGCCGAACTTTTCTGTCACGCCATTTTATTGTTTCGGCTTGGTATTTATTGATATTCTCTACGGCCTGAAGCCTGATCCCTTCTATAACATCTTTTTCCACAGAATAATCAGCTTCGTCTTCTGCCGAAGCCACTGTTCTTATTGATCCTGCCTTAGCTTCTTCTGGGGTTATTGCTTCGTCACCAAACAATAGTTTGAATGGTGTAAAACCTGTTGACCTTGATATTGTTGTATTGTGGCTCCACACCACTTTGATCAATTCATCTGGCCGCTTTCCTTTGGGCTGATTGAAGATTAACTTCATTATTCCCGGCATTGTAATGCCATTAGCTATTTCAACAAGTCCATTTGACTCTGGATGTCTGACCGATGCAAAATGAATCTTTGTACCAATTTGTTCACAGAATTCTTTGAAAGCTTCGGCATCGAACTGTGTTCCATTGTCTACAGTAATAACCTTTGGCACTCCGAAGTGACAAACAATGTTTTGCCAGAAGAACTTCTGAATGGTGACCGAAGTTATTGTAGCTAAAGGCTTCGCCTCAATCCACTTGGAAAAATACTCTACCGCCACCACCACATATTTTAGATTTCCTTGTGCTGGTGGAAGTGGGCCTAGCAAATCAAGACCCCACCTTTGCAACGGCCAAGTGGGCTGTATTAATTGAGTGAGAGATGAAGGTTGCTTCTGGTCTCTTGCACATTTTTGACAGCCTTCGCATTTTTGGACTAATTCTGCTGCATCTGAAGCTGCCTTCGGCCAATAAAATCCTTGTCGAAAAACTTTTCCCAATAAGGGCCTAGATCCAATGTGAGATCGACACAGACCTGCATGTATCTCTTTCATTAATTCCATACCTTCAGTTCTTGATAAACACCTAAGGAGTGGTGAACAAACTCCATGTTTATACAACTCCCCTTCTATTAACACATATGGTCTTGTTCTTGCCTCCATTCTCTTGTTATAAACTTCGTCACTTGAAAGACAATTGCCTTGGAGGAAGGATATTATTTCAGTTCTCCAGTCTTCACTGTGTACTGGAGAAATAGTAAGCACTGCTCTCTCCATGAGCTCAACTGAAGGTGCTTTTATTGTTTCAAAAAATACTTCGGAGGGTAGGGGGAGCCCCTGAGCCGCTGATTTAGCTAGCAAATCTGCATGCTCATTTTCACCTCTTGGAATATTCTTGACAGAAAAACCTTCGAAGGAAGCTTCCAACCTTCGAACTGCATCCAGATATTTTTCAAGCTTCGGATCTCGTGCCTTACTGCTTTTATCCACATGGCCAGCAATAACTTGAGAATCAGTCTTTAGGATGGCCCTTCTTATTCTCATTGCCCTTAGTTTCCGAAGCCCCAATAGAAGTGCTTCGTACTCAGCAATATTATTTGTGCAACTGAAATCCAGTTTGACTGCATAACATGTTTTGACTCTTGAAGGCGCCACTAGAATCGCAGCTGCTCCTGCACCAAAGGCTCCCCAAGAACCATCGCAAAACACTATCCAAGCTTCGGCATCTTTGCTTGTCCCCTCTTTGTGAGCCCCTGGCGTCCAATCAGCGACGAAATCTGCTAGAGCTTGAGATTGAATTGAATATCTGTGCACGTAGTCAATAGTGAATTCATTAAGCTCTGCGGCCCATTTTCCAATCCTTCCAGTAGCTTCTCTATTCCTCATGATATCCTTCAGGGGTTGTGATGAAGGAACAATTATGTGATATGCTTGGAAATAATGCCGAAGCTTCCTGGACACCATTAACACAGCATACAACACCTTCTCCAATTATGTATAGTTTTTCTTTGATAAACTCAAAACTTCAGAGACAAAGTATACTGGGACTTGCTTTTTAGCTTGTCCTTCAAGCTTCTCTTGTACAAGCGCCACGCTCACTGCAGAGTGCGAAGCTGCCACATACAATAGCAATGGAGCCCCTAGCACGGGTGGAGTTAATGTTGTTAAATCAATCAGGTATTGCTTCAACTCTTCGAAAGCTTTCTATTGAGTTGGGCCCCATTGAAAGACTTCAGCTGACTTTAGTACTTCAAAGAATGGTAAATTTCTTTCTGCTGATCTAGATATAAATCAATTCAAAGATGCCAGTCTTCCTGTCAGCCGTTGAGCCCCCTTCTTTGTGCTTGGCGGCTCCATTCGAAGGATAGCTTCGATCTTGCTTGGGTTAGCTTCGATCCCCTTTGTTGAAACTAGACAGTAAGGAACTTGCCCTTCTTTACTCCGAAGACACATTTTTCTGGATTTAATTTTAGGCCAGCTTGCCTAAAATTAGCAAATGTTTCCTGAAGATTAGTAATGTGGTTTTCCTGCTTCGTGCTCTTCACTATAATGTCATCAACATATGTTAGCACATTTCTGCCTATCTGAGAATGAAGAACCTTGGCTATCATCCTGCTGAAGCTTCCAGCGTTCTTGAGCGTTCTTGAGCAATCTCAGGCATCCGAAGATAACAATATGTACCACTAGGGGTTATGAAGCTGGTCTTTGGCTCATCTTCCTTCTTCATCCAAATTTGGTGATAGCCTGAATAATAATCTAGCAGACTCATGAGCTCTAACGAAGCTGCTGCATCTACTAGAGAATCTATTCTTGGTAATGGGAACTCATCCCTTTGGACAAGCCTTGTTCAGATCAGTAAAATCAATGCACATTCTCCATTTACCATTGGCCTTCTTCACCATAACAGTATTGGCTAGCCATTCTGGCTATTTCACTTCTCTAATGACACCAGCACTGAGAAGTCTTTTTACTTCGTTCCGAGCACCTTTGACTTTATCGTCAGACATCTTCCGAAGCTTTTGTTTCCTGGGTCGGAAGGATGGATCGACATTGAGTGAATGTTCAATGACGTCCCTATTGACACCATAGAGATCGTTGGCTGACCATGCAAAACCATCTTTGTTGTTGAATAAAAACCTTATCAAGGTTTTCTCCTGTTCTTCAGATAATTGGGATCCCAGCAATACCTTCTGCTCTGCTATGTCTTCACATAGAAGCATGGGCTTCGGCTGATCAGCCGAAGCAGCCTTCTCTCTTCTGTACTTATATTGTTCACAAGCTTCGGCTCCATCTATATTATGGATTGCTTTTGAGACTGTCCAATTTCCTTCAGCCTTTCTGGCAGCTTCCTGACTTCCATGAATAGCAATGGGCCCTTGATCCGAAGGTATCTTCATGCATAAATATGCTGGATGAAGAATTGCTTCGAATGCATTGAGTGTTCCACGACCAATAATTGCATTGTAGGGGTATTCCATGTCAATGATATCAAATACAACCTGTTTAGTTCTTGTATTGTGGACATATCCGAAGGTCACTGGCATTGTGATTTTGCCAAGCGCTACAATCTGCCTTCCTCCGAAACCACAGAGAGGGTGTGTAGCATCATGGATCTTATCCTCTGGCTCTTGCATCTGTCTGAAGGCCTTAGTAAATATGATATCCGCTGCACTGCCTGTATCAACCAAAACATTGTGGACTAGAAATCCCTTGATGACACAAGATATGACCATATCATCATTGTGAGGGTAATCCTTGAGCTGAAGGTCCTCTTGGAAGAAGGTAATTGGGATGTGAGACCATTTTGACTTGATGAAGGGTCCCTGCACCCCAACATGTTGTACCCTTCTCTGAGCCTCCTTCTTCTGCTTCTTGTTGGCCGGCTCTGAGCATGAACCGCCTGTTATCGGGAGCACCAGCTTCGTAGCCGAAGCAGCTTCAGCTTGGTTGTTGAACGAAGCCATCAGCTCAAAAAGTGGAAGTGAGTTCACCGGAGGTGGGCGCTAATGTTGGGGACTTGTTCTCAAATGCTATGAATTAAGAACAAGGCAACACAAGATGTTAAATGTTAAAGCCCTTCGTCCATCGAAGCATTATCTCCCCAAAGGTATAATGATCTTCGGACGAAGGTCTTGGACGAAGGTCATGAAGGGTATACCTTCATGACCAGGGTTATGAAATAGTGAATGATAAGATATATAAGACATGAAAGAATAATATATTAAAGAACTTAAATTTATTCATATATTTCATTATACAAACTTAAATATTAAAACATAACATTTAATCACATTTATACCTTCGACTTGACAAAAGGCAACAATCCAAGTGTCGCGTGCAAGCGATTACAAGATAGCGTGAACAGTACGGGGGTACTGTTCATCTATTTATAGGCACAGGGCGCAGCCTGTGTGAAATTACATTCATGCCCTTTACAATCGATTACAATCATGACACAAACTTTCATGGGTCTATTGGTCATTTCATCTTTAAGTCGGTTCACTCCTTCGTCTTAAGACATGTCACTATGCCGAAGCATTATGGGTGATAGCTTCGGCACTGCTTTTGAGAGGATCTGCCGAAGGTGTTTCTTTCTTCAGGATCTTTGGCTACGAAGCATACCCCCAACAATAACGAATTCAGACTGCGACATGGATGAAGGCCTTAAGCCGAAGGTCCGAAAAAACACCTTCCCTTTGCTAGAATAGCAACAGTCAATGACAAATGGGACCCTCCAATTTGGAGCGCGTCGATTGTATAAATAAGAACTCACCCTGAGCATATTTGGTACGCTACTTGCCGCTTGCTTTGTTTGCTCAATTTTTTAGCTCTTGCTTACCAACGCTTGCTTAGTTTTTTAGACTTCCTAAGCTTCGGTTTAAGGACACATTTTCGCCATTTTCGAAGAAAAGATGTCTCAAGACAAAAAAGTTTCTGCTGAGATGAAGCTGAGCGAAGAGGAGAAGCTCCTTGAGAAGAAGATTGCTGGATTTGTTGAGTCAATAGCAAAAAAAAATACAGATAAGATTACTAAAGAGATACTAGAAGGCTTGTCTGAAGATACTGATGATAGCGACAGCTATGATGTGGAAAGTGGAGACGAAGACTCTGAAGATCGGCCCTGGCGACCAAGTCATGCAGTCTTCGGGAAATCGACTATCAAACAGAGTCATCTTGATAATATGAGAGGAAGGTATTTTCGAGATATGTCTATTGTGAGGGCTTACGTAGACAAAGCCGTTCCTGCTCCCAAAGAAAACGAAGTTGTAATCTGCAGAAGCTTCTTCAAAGCTGGACTTCGGTTCCCGTTGAGCAGATTTGTTATTGAAGTTTTAAAGACATACCAGATTTTCCTTCACCAGATCACTCCCGAAGCAGTTATTAGAATGGGGATCTTCGTCTGGGCTATAAGGAGTCAAGGCCTAGAGCCAAGTGCAAGATGTTTTTGTAGCATGCATGAACTTTCGTACGAGACGAAGCCCTAGGGTAAAGAACAATATCATAACAATTTCGGTTGCTATAGCTTCGTTGCTCACTCTGGCGCAAGCTACCTAGTGCCAACGTTTCGGAAGAGGTGGCCCGGGGCCTGGATGGAAGAGTGGTTTTACGTGAAAAATGATTTGAAGGCAAGAGAAGACATTAAAGAAATCATCATGCGCCCCATCTGGTCCCGCTTCGGTCTCCAAAAGCCGAAGGTAGAAATAGGTGAGGCAGCCAAAGCATGCCGAAGGGCCTTCAGCACAGTTTGCCCTTTTATTGGGACAAGACACTTAGTTCAAGAACATGTAGCCTACAGGATATGGCCACTGATAGACAGCTGGGAAATGCCGAAAGAAGCCATCACTAACCCTAGCGAAGGCGGTCTGGTTCGATTGAAATACACCTTCAGGTTTGGAGATCAGTTTGTCGAACCAGATGATGACTGGCTGAAGTGTGTTGAAAATACTAGCGATGAGTTACTTGGAGCATATTCCAAGTCCGAAGATAATGTACTATCTGCGGCCTTCGGGGGCCAAAAAAAGAAAAGATTAAATAGGGTTTTTGATGCTATTGGATTTGTGTACCCTGACTATCGCTACCCGCCATGGGGCAGAAAAGAAAAGGTGCAACCTCAAGAAAGGTTGCCGCTTCGGCTGCTCCAAGTGAGCCTGCGCCGAAGAGGAAAAAGCTGAAGGTCCTTACACATCGACCACGCTACATTGAACCGGCCATAGTGCCTGAGTTTGGCGGGGAAACTTCTTCGGCTGCTGCTCCAAAGGAGCCAATTCCTTCTACGCAGAAGGATGAAGAACCGGCCACCATGCCGAAAACACCCTCAGCCGAGCAAGCTGAGGCAGAGTCTGGTAAAGATAAGGCCGAAGAGCCAAAGACAAAAGGATAAAAAATATTAGAAGTTTTAAACCCTTCGACGGAAATAACAGTGCCAAAGATACAAAAAGGTCTTGCGGCCACTCCTAAAAGAAAAAGGATGGAAAGTGTACTAGATGTGTTAGAGTCAGTAAAGGCTTCAAGATCTATTTCTTCAGTGAAAATTGTCGAGGCTTCGAAAACACAAATCGAAGCAAAAACAAAACTGACCGAAGCCAAAGCTGCAATGAGCCAGGCTAGTGCCAAAGCTGGGCCTTCAGAGCCTGCTAAGGAGAAACCCTTGGAAATTGGAGAGAAGATAGAAGAGGAAGAGGCTATAGAACAGACTTTGCCTGAAAACGCTGCCGCTCCTACTCCCGAAGCAACTTCTGAAGACCTTGATTATGTCATTCGACATGCTTCGGGAAAAAGATTATTTGAGGAAGAAATTTTTGAAGCTAAACACTATGCCCGAGAACTGAAGTATCCGAAAGGGTACTTAGTGTTTAATGGCACGGATGAAGATGATTTCTTGTATTGTCTCCCAGACAACAAAGAATTATCTGTTTGCCGAGAGATGGCCAGAAGTATGGGTTTTCCGAAGCACAAAGCTGGCCTCTGTGCCATGACGAAGGACGATCTTGCGGATAGCCTTGCATACAACAGTCTGAAGGTACAAAAGATGTGAATTTTAAAGTTTATGGATCCTGCATTAGAGTCTTTTGTTCTCATGTTAATCCATTCATTCTTTCTTGTAGGGCTTAATACTCAGCAACGCCTTAAGGGCGCAAAAGAATGCTGAAGACGAGAGCTGCACTATTGCTCTCAACAACCTTCGAACAGAGGTTATCAAGCTGAGAAACGAAGCCATGGAAAAAGACAAAATTCTACTTACATTGGTGGACAAAGTGAAGGGGGATGAAGCTAACTTCAAGGCTCAATCTGAAATTCAAAAGAATGAGATTGAAGACCTTCAAAAACAACTGGCTGAATCTAAATTAAAATATGCTGTTGCCGAAGCTGACCGAGATGCCAGTGAGTACTGGAAAAATTATTTTGAAAAAATAGTTGCAGAGCTTCGTGCATCAAAATAAAGTTGTTTTGAAAAATCTGTAGAATGTGTAAAAAAGATAAAAACTAGCTTCGCCAACGTGGGCGCCTACTCAAATGAAGACAACTTCATATGGGGCGACCCTGAGGGCGTAATTGAGTGGATCAGCGGTGAAGCCGAAGCTTTTGAAGAGATTTTGAGTGACCGCGGGGACGTCTGTGCATTTTCTGGTGCAAGGGGAGTTGCAGCCATTCTGGAGAAGGTAGGTTGCGAACATGTTAAAAACTTGGCCCAGGCCGAAGCTGTCTTTTCCATCGACGATAAGAAGGACTCCTCGGCCGAAGCAAGCTCAATAGGCGGAAAATTTTTCATTGATATCTGGGAAAATGGTGGCTAAGGGATGGCCCATGAAATAATAAAGAAAAACAAAAAAGATATTCATGACGCTCGAGAAACAATGAAAGAAGCTGAAAGAGCTGCGGAACTCGAAAGACGAATAGGTATCACTTAATGGCTTTTAGCTTTGTTGTTTATTTTTGTGACTTCGAACTAATTTATGTATTCTACCGCAGCTGAACTATCTCCTCCCCCAGAGCCATTCGACCCACTGGCCGACCCAGAGACAAAGAAAACAATAGAAATTATTAACATAGCCGAAGCTATTGTAGATGAAGTTGTTACCAAGCTGCTAACCGAAGCTGCAGAAAAGGTTCTGAAGGTAGAGGAGTAGCTATTGTAAAAACATTTTTCTAGAATATTAATGTAACATTTGCTGAACTATATTTGTAATATTCAGTGCTTATAGATTTGAATGTAATATATGAGTGGTTTGTAATTCAGTTCTTTGAGATGCATGAAACTTTTTTGTACATACAGTTTTTGAGCCTTCGGCGAAAAAACACCTTCCCTTCTTTTCATGCTTCGTAAAGAAGAACTTTTATGCTTCGTAAGAATCATCCATACTTTGTAAAACATCAATGCTTCGTACACAATAAATCCCTTTCTCCGCATCAGAACTAATGAAGCTGTGATTCTCAGCTTACGTTGTGCCTTGGCATCTTTTCATTTTTTGTAAAGCATTGCCCGAAGATCGGCCTTGTTTTCAATTGATGTCATTGATGTGGTATGATGTATGATGTGATGGTATGCAATATGATGCGATGATATGATGCGAAGAATGATGCTAATGTATCGTGCAAATGAACGCCCAAACACACACATCCGAAGCTTCATCCACAACCTTCATTCCCTAAGGAATGACTGAAATCTCTTTGTCGTTTATTTTTCGGCTGCACCGTTTATTTTTCGATGTAAGTTCTGCATTCCCTAAGGAACGTCTTTTGAACTTCTTCGCCTTCTATTTCGGCGGTATTCGCGTTGACTTTTCGCACTTTGCCTTATATTTCGGTGGTATTTGGCTCTGCATTCCCTAAGGAACGACTTTTGAGCAGAAAACTTACACTGCGCTCCCTTGAGAACAGCTTTTTGAAGCTTCGACAACTTATGCTGCGCTCTTTAAGAACGACTTTTTGTAGCTTCGGTGAAACTTTCACTGCGATTTTTAGCTCTTCATTCCTAAAGGAATATCTCTTTGTAGCTTCGGCATTCTCGTAAGTCTGAGACAAAGGTATATTTCATTTTGATATAAATGAAGCTAGTACCGGAAATTAAAAAACAACTGGAAAACTAAGTTTACATTGATTGTTCCTTATTAAAAAGAAAACGACAGTGAATGTAAAACTGTGCCAAAGGTAGGATATCTCTCAATATATGTGTTTTGATTCTGGCACAGTACTGTTAACTGTGTGAGCTTCAGACCCCTCCCTAAAATCTCGCTACTGATGGGTCTGTTGACTCCCTTCTGGCTGCTGACCTCGTGAATAGGCAGGTTGTAGTGGCGGTGGAGGTGGAAGCTGAGGCCAACAAACTTGCGGCTGACTAGCCAAAGCAACAGAAGCTGCAGGATGATTACCCACATATTCTGGTATGTAAGGTGAATGACACGAAGCAGTGTGCAGGACCTGCTTCGATTGACTTTGTCGGGCTTCGGCTTCTGCAATCTCTTTTTGCTTTTGTATGGTGATTTGACATGTTCTTGTATTGTGGCCCTTGTCTTCACCACAAAATAGACAATAAATCTTCCTGGGCTAATCCCCATATCTTCCTCCGAAGCCCCTGGCGCCTCTGCCTCTTGGAGCTCGCGGCCAGAAAGAGCTTTGTTGCTGTCCCGAAGCTTGCGAAGAATACTGCGGCCTCTGTTGTTGACCTCCTCTATCATCACTCTGGGTGGAGTTGTGAATTGACCTGACGTGCCTCGGATAGATTATTCCTCCGAAGCCCCTAGTCATTTCAGAGAACCTGTATGCTTCCTCCCTTCTTTGGCGGAAATCATTGTCAGCACGGATGTATTCATCCATCTTCTGAAGCAGCTTCTCTAGAGTTTGTGGGGGCTTTCTAGAGAAATACTGAGTAGTAGGTCCTGGACGAAGCCCCTTAATCATGGCCTCAATGACAATTTCATTGGATACTGTAGGCGCTTGTGCTCTAAGACGCAAGAACCTTCGGACATATGCCTGGAGGTACTCCTCATGATCTTGCGTGCATTGAAACAAGGCCTGAGCTGTGATTGGCTTCATCTGGAAGCCTTGGAAACTTGTCACCAACATATCCTTGAGCTTCTACCACGAAGTAATGGTTCCTCGCCGAAGAGAAGAATACCATGTTTGAGCCACATTCTGAACTGCCATGACGAAGGACTTGGCCATGACAGCTGCATTGCCTCCATATGAAGATATAGTTGCTTCATAACTCATCAAAAACTGCTTCGGGTCTTAATGCCCATCATACATGGGAAGCTGAGGTGGCTTGTATGATGGGGGCCATGGGATAGCCTGCAGTTCTACTGCCAAGGGAGAAGCATCATCAAAAGTAAAGGTATCATGATTAAAATCATCATACCATCCATCATCGTTGAACAATCCCTCTTGATGAAGCTCCCTGTGTTGGGGCCTTCGATTTTGCTCGTCTTGAGCAAGATGGCGTACTTCTTCAGTGGCTTCGTCAATTTTCCTTTGAAGATCAGCCAGTCAAGCCATCTTCTCCTTCTTCCTTTGTACTTGTTGATGGATTATCTCCATGTTTCTGATTTCTTGGTCCAACTCCTCCTCCTGGAGTGTTGGACTAGTGGCTTTCCTCTTCTGGCTTCGGGCCTCTCGAAGAGAAAGGGTCTCCTGATTTGGGTCTAGTGGCTGTAGTGCGGCAGCCCCTGGCGCTGAAACTTTCTTCGGTGGCATGACGAAGGTCAGTGCTTGCCGAAGGTGGTCGAAAAGGGTTCACCGGAGGTGGGCGCCAATGTTGGGGACTTGTTCTCAAATACTACGAATTAAGAACAAGACAACACAAGCTGTTAAATGTTAATGCCCTTCGACCTTCGAAGCATTATTTCCCTTAGGATATAATGATCTTCAGACGAAGGTCATGAAGGACGTACCTTCATCATTGTAGTATATATTAATAAAAGAAGAAGCATATAAAATATAAGAGACAACATAAACAATCATACGACATTGTTAATTCATTCTTATTGTATTATCATGAAAAGACAGAAACAATATTGAATTACAAAAGTACATTCGGCTTAACAGAAGACAAAAGGTACAAGCGTGACGCAAAAGCCAGTATAAGTCGGCGTGAACAGTACGGGGGTACTGTTCATCTATTTATAAGCTCATGATGCAACCTATGAGAAATTACACTCATGCCCTTTACATTTGCTATTAGCTTATAGAAAAATCTATGAGGACTGAATAGCCTTATCCCCTTTAAGTCGGTTCCTTTTCTCGTGATTGAGCTGAAGCTCATTTGTGCATAGCTTCGGAGCGGCGACAACCTACGTCACGATCACGTCCCTATCTTGTATGCCTTTTAGTCCTGAATCCGAAGGTACCTGTTTATAAATCAGACTTGACAAACACTGCTAAACTACGTTTTTGAGGACCTTCAGAGAACGAAGGCCCCCAACATTCCCCAACCCCGATGATATACACTACCCTCAAATCAATGAGACCAAGACCGGAGAAGAGAAGGTCAACCTCACCAAGGAAGGATAAGCACCAACTCAAGTCCGCAAAGACCAAGCTAGATCATCAGATGAATCAAGACCCACTACCCATGATGGAGTCCTTCCTTTCCCTAATCTTTCACACCCCAACTTTCTTTACTTCTACCTAATAGGTAAAACATAAGTAGGATGCACACATGCTATCTTAATAACCTACTAGGAAAAAAAACCTTTGCTTCTTGAACTGATAGGAAACTAAAGGCTAAACTGCAAATTAAGACTTGTTGCATCCTTTTCTACTAATCTCGAGGACGAGATTAATTTTAAGGGGGTAGAATTTGTAACACCCAAAAATCTATTTTGGATTTAGTAAGATTCTCCAAGACGATTGAGGATTAAATTATTTCCTTTGACCTAATTGGGCTTCCTAAAATAAATAATGATAACACTAAAACGTTGATAGTTTAAATATATATAAATATATACACACGAGATACCATAAAGCTAGAATTTGAATAAAACTAAATAAAAATATAAACAAAAAGATCATTTATTATTTACTTAGGAGACTAATTATTTTATGAATTATATGAACCCGCCAAATAAAAAGTTAAACCATATATTATCAAGGATTATGTATTAGAAATTACTTTCTAAAATTATTAAATCTCGCGCATGAATTGAAGCATCCGCATAAATATGTAGGAGAAATTTACTTGAATGCGTAGATTAATATATATATATATATTACATTCATGCTTGACTTTTTGATCGTGCATTTTTTTTGTTGATTTGAAAGCCCAACAAAAAATGAATTGAAATCCAAATCTGAATGGAGAAATTGAAATAGAAAAGAAAATAAAAGGAATATGGAAAAAAAACAAAACCACGACCAGCCCATCACCTTTTCTCCTTCCCACAGCCCACATGCACATGCTATACGGGGTTTTAATCTTTTTTTATTCATTTGGCCAGAGCTTACCTCAGCATGATCTAAGAAGTGACATAAGCATGCAAGCCTCTCACGCACTGTTTCTCTTCTTTCTTACCCCGTGCAACAATGTGCCGCGACAAACCCTGATCCGGCTGGCTGACTCAGGCCCTGTTCGGTTGTTGCGGATTGGAGCACCAAATTAATTCCTAGCTGGAATACTTCTCTAATTTATATAGATTTTGATGAGCTGGAATGAATCATGTCTTATTCCGGTACAACCGAACGGGCCCTCAATCATCTTCTATCCGCTTGGTCGCCACCCTCGCTGCATCCGCGACAAATCCGGAACAGCCCTGCCTCAAGGACAGATGGGCGTGTACAGATCGGATCGTCGGGTGCCGTGGGCCATATAAAAAAATTGTCGTCCCTTGCAGCCAGTCTCTCACCATTGCCTCCAGAAACTCGGACCAAAGACGAGCCAGGCTGTTCGTCCTCTGTGTGATTGGGGAGAGGACTAAGTCTAACGAAGACTTTAGCGCGGTTTCGGCATCCGACGTGGGATCTCCCTCTCCATTGGTGATTATTGCGGACGCCGCAACCTAAGGCCAGTACCTCGGCGGGATCGCGCGCTCCATCGTCGGTCGGCCTCCTCCATCGGCGGTGAGTATCTCTCCTTCTCCCAGGCCGCCAGTGTCGGCGCTGCCTCCCAACACCGGCGTCATAGATAGATGTGGGCAGCTGCGTGAGGTAGAAGACAATGTTGTGGCCGTTGGATGGCTATCGTATGGCGGTGATTCGAGCGCGTGTACCAGTTTGCGCAATTGATTCCGACCATTGGATCGTGATTGGATGGGCTGCATCAGAACGAGCGTAACCAAATACAGATCGTAGATCTTGAATCCGACGGTAGTAAACGCGTACCGGTTCGCGGGGGTTTAACATGGCTCGATCTAATCGCGGCCGTCGGCGCTTGATCGGATAGCTGAGATCAGTCGACACCCCTTCGGCCAACCATTATTATATATAAGACCCTCATGCTTTGTGAAATAAACCCCCAGTCTACTGCGCAGGGTGATCTGTGTCTTTGGAAATCTTACCCAGAGACCCTATATTTTCAGAAATTGACGCACAGTCCAGGAGATTAGAAAACCCAGGAACAATAAATGGAAAATAATTTTCAGTGTTAAAATAATTCCAGGAACTTATTTAATTCATAGAAATCCATTCTAGCTCCAAATTAATTTATTCTAATTCCTATAATTTAGTAATATTATTGTTTATCATCTAGTACAACTGTTTTGACGTGAAAGTCACATTAAAATTAATATCCTATTTAATCTTGTACAAAACACATAGAATCTTTAGAAATTCATAACTTAAAATTTATAATTCCGATTTGACCCGTTCCGGTTGTGTTAGCTTCGTATAAATATTTACTGTGCAGTAACAACGTTAATTATACCATATCTCATACTTTTATAATTGGATATTTATTTATCCTATGTTAATTGGATTAATCTATGTCTATTGGATTAAGTTCTGATCTTATGGTTATAATTTGACTAGATGATCTTTGATCAAATAATGACCTAGATTGAAGTTGAGATAATTATTTATGGAATAACCTCTCTTATGATTTATACTAACCAATTTATAATTTATAATATAGTTTAATATTTTAATCACATAGATCTTCTATAAAATAATAACTCCTTATTAATAGTAACTACGATTTTAGTGGTTCTCGTTCCCACGATCTTGTAGCGATGCGTAGATCATTATTATTCAGTTTGTACTTTTGTTTGGTGTGATGTTAATTTTGTCTATACCATATATGTTTGTATTGCTACGACTAGCAGTGCGGTCACGAGGATCTGAAGAATCACCCTGGTAATTGGAATCTCAAGTGCCAGTCAAGTTATGCCCTTGATCCACTTTTGTTACCTAATAATATTCTTTATTATCACTTATTCATGTATAGGTTTAATTTTGATGGGACCCAATAGGTCAACCTAGACTGTTTATCTTTTTACCTTGTTTACCTCTAAATCATTGGGTAGTTCTGCTATTGCTTTACATGGTTTTTTAGTTTAATATTTCATTATATCCATGTTCCTATTATTCTGTTATGTTATTTATGTTCATGATAAGATGATTATGTTAATGGGAACATGGAGCGACCACCCGGGAAAACAGTGCCACCACAAGGGTTTAATCGGACGCCCTTGGCTGATTAATTAGGAAAGCTAGTGGATGACTACATTACCCGAAAGGGGCAAGGGCAGTAGGGGAGTGGTCAGTGTAGGGAGGTCCTTGGGTTGATTTTGCTGTGATGGCGGTCAGGCGAGGGATTCCTGCACTGGAGCTTTCTATAAATTGTAGCGGGTTTTCTGAAGCTAGTGGAACTTTGTAAAGGCCTCGTAGTGTTACCCTGCCTCACCTCCTTGGTAGAGGTGTATGGGATTCATGACCCCTTAGCAGATGGGTAACATGACTTGTAGGTAAAGATGGGCAACCTCTGCAGAGTGTAAAACTGGTATACTAGCCGTGCTCACGGTCATGAGTAGCTCGGACCCTCACATGATTAATCTATGGAAATAAAACTCAATTTGTCATTTGCATTTGCATGGGATTATTTATTAATTTTGTTCTATTATTTATTATGGTTTGGTATTTACTTACATTTAGTAATTGCTAATAAAATTTTGACCAACTTATAAAAGCAATGCTCAGCTTCAACTTTTATTTTGTTGATCAGCCTTACACTTCACATGAACTCCCACCTTTGGTGAGTTCATGCACATTATTCCCCACAACTTGTTGAGCTATGAACGTATGTGAGCTCACTCTTGCTGTCTCACACCCCCACAGGAGAAGAACAGGTGGTTCAAGAGGAGTCACACGTCGAGGAGTTCGATTTAATCTAGGTGGCGTCTCCCAGTTGACTTTCTGACACCAAGGATGGATTTTAGATCCTGTTATATTTATCTTTTATTTTGTAAGACTTCCACTATGTAATAAATACTCTGATTATATTGTGACATTTATCTCTATACACTCTGTTATTATATACGTTGTCTTCTTTGGCGCATGTATGAGATGCACCCGACTTTGACCCTTAAAACCGGGTGTGACACCATATCAGTTTTCTTTCAGAGTATAGTTTGCCCACCCTGTTTTGAAACGTTCTCTTTGCTTTGAGGTATCCCGAGAGGAAGGGATCATGTTACTTCTGGGAGAGAAGACGACGCTCTAATGGGGAAGGCATCTAGGTGACAGCAGTGGTGAAGCCAAAGGTGAAGATTCAGCTATGGGTGGCTGGCACTTTGGATCGTCAGGTCGCACACCTAAGGAAGGGGTAGGCAGAGCAGCATACAAGATACTTCAAGAGTTGCTGGACCATTTTCCTAGAGAAATTGCTACCACCATGTCTGGGATCTTTCCTAGGGGTGATCCTTTCAAACCTAAGTGGGACTAGCCTGATGGTAGTGCTCTAACTGGAGGTGACCTTGATCAGCAGCATAGTGACACTAGAGCCTCCAATGCTATGTTTGTAGTTATGCAACTATATAACAACTCTGAGCACAACTTGGGGATGGTCAACAGCTCTCTTGTTGTGGCTCAGAACGAGTTACACTAGACTCGAGAGGCACATGGTGTAGAATGGGCTCGAGTCTAGGCAGAGCTAGCCCAGGTCACCTTAGAGAAGGATGAGGCTATTCAGGTCAGGGAGTGTGGCTGTGCTTGACAATGTGATATGGATTGGCGAATGCCAGGACTACCAGGCAATGGTAATAGAGATCATCAAGGGGAAAAATGTTGTCTGGTCCTAGATAACTCAGCTTAGGGCAACCCAGGTCAACCTAATGCAGTAGCTGAACAATGCAGAGGCTTGGAATCCTAATCTGCATGAAGAGGTTCATCAGTTGCACGCCTAGCTAAACCCAGTTAACCTGCCAGAACCTGAGAAGCAGATGCCGCAGCAGTAGACAACGGTGGGGTAGTCTCTGAGGTTGGTAGTGAGCAAAATTAGTCAGTTAGCCCATCGTTAGGTGCTAGACCAATTTCTTTTGGTTAGTGTTCCTAGGAGTAGGAACGGGACATATGTTGTAGGGCCTGTGATGTGATGGCTTCTGATGTGTGTGTAGATAACACTCTTTTGGTTGGTATGTGTATGCTGGAAAAAACAATTGGCTTATAAGCACATTTTATTTTATGAAGTATGTGATGAAAATGTCGTGTGTGCTTAGAATGCGATTCTTGCCTTTATGATTTTCACATGAAGTTTTCTTCTATGAGATCTTACGTGGCATAGTTTCCTTCTTTCACATAAGGTTACGACGTGTCTCGCCACCTACCCAAAATAAAATGTGTAGATAGTGACCACTCGCCGTATCAAACCAGGAGCCGCTGGGACTTCTAGTGGTCGTAACCAGGATGGTAATCAAGAAGTACCTCTTCCTCCATCTCCACCTTACACACCCGAGCAGTTTTTTGCACAATTTCTGGGAGCTCAAAGAAATATGGAAAACTTCAGAAAAACATGGAAGCAGAGCTTCACAACATTGCTGACAACACTCTCCATGGGCAACCTCATGGCACACATGAAGTCAATCAGTATAGAAGTTTCAAGGATTTCATGGACACTAGACCACCTATATTCAATGAGGCAGCAGAACCCTTAGAGGTAGATGAGTGGATTAACACTATGGGCAGAAGTTTCATTTTATGAGACATATAGAAGATCTTAAGACCGAGTATGCAGCACATCAATTGCAGGGACCCGCATGATGTGGAGGTCTCATTACCGCACCACCTACTCAGAAAATGCTCCAATCGCTTGGCAAAAGTTCATTGTAGCTTTTAGAGAGAGCTATATTCTGCCTGCTATAATGGCAATTAAGGTGTCAGAATTCATGAGATTAACTCAGGGCACCCAGTCAGTGATGGAGTATCTGCATTTTTTCCACAGCTTGTCTTGCTACGCGCCTCACTATGTGGACACGGAAGCCAAAAAGATTACTTGTTTCAAGAGAGGTCTGAGCCCAAAGAAGATAAAGAGTATGTTAATCTCCTATCGTCTCTCTTTCAATGATTTCGTAAGTGTTTGTTTAACTCAGGAGAACAACAACAATCTCTACGTTGTATCAAAGGGGCATAAGAGAACCTTGGAGTCTGGAATGTCGTAGCCCAGAACCACAGGGATGGCTTGACCAAATTTTAGGCTAGCGTTACTAGGAGCGAGATTTCACCCTCCTCAAAACAAGACCCAATAACAAGGATTCAGGTGTCAGAAAGCTTTTAAGGTGGCTCTACCTCGTGCAAAGACTATACAAGGAAGCTCTACTTGAAGTACTAACTGTTGGGGGCATTTGTCTTTTGAAGGTCCTCAATAGAACACCTAAATATTGGTTGTCAGCCTATTCCCATGTGTTGCAGGAACTTCAGTATCAAATACCTTTCGAACAGGATGAGGACAAAGACGAAGTTGTTAAGCTTCGTCATAATAACACATAGAGACGAAGGAGAACAGTGCTGGGAGAGGGCGTCCACGATTTCGTGTCCAAGATGTTAAAGGCAGGAGTCAATATTGCCCCCGCATTGTTTTGTAAATCATATGTACAAGTCTTGTGGGAATATTTGTAATTGCATACAAAGCTGTACGTGTAACACCCTAGGTGTTACTTAGGGTTTCTACTCTAGAGCCACACCCTAATCTGTTATCACATGTGGAATAGAGTCTTTGATGAACATAATTTAGCAACAAGGGGGTTAGCTAGTATCTAAGATCATATGGTGTTGCTTTGACCATATGGTGCTTATGACAAGAGGAAAATTTCAGAAAATCCTAAGTCTAAACCACTCGGGCTATGTAAACCAAAACATAAACATGAAAACAAATGATGAATCAGACCTTATCATCTGTTGGGCTAATTATTATGGCGGAACCACCCGAATTATTCTAGCTTAAGTGCCTAAGTCACGCCTCAGGGGCCGTAACAGACTTAAATCGGAACAACTCGTCAGTCCCTCAGATCTAGTCTGATAGAGCCACTTAACCAGGATCAAATTCCACAATCTCACTCGAAGGTGAGTCATAGAAGAAATACAATAAAACAGGAAACCTCACATTAAGTGCTGAATTATTACATAGATCGGAGTTTTTGAGTAGCAAATAAGAGTTCACGAAATAAAATGCAGCGGATAATCGATGTCGTCGGTATCGAGGAAATGGGCAAGGTCTAGCCCACTACTCCTCGTGCTCCTCTCCTGCCGGAGCAACATCCCACTCGACCGTCCAACCCGGTGGCAGGGTGGTAGGCCAAGTCACACCATCAACCATTTCCTGAATGGTACCTGCAAAAATTATGCCACAAGCAAGGCTGAGTATACTAATACTCAGCTAGACTTAACCGGTGTGAGGAGTCTACTCCTCTACCTCTAGACTATGCAGCTGTTTGGCTGAGGGGTTTGGTTTGCCAAAAGCACTAGTTGTTTCTAAAAACAATTTTTAGCTTTTCAAATTCTATCCTCATTAACTTAGCTAGATTTGCTCCTTCTAAGCATACATGGTAACAAGCATTTAGTTCAATCAACAAATTATCTCATGTAACCTCATTTCACTTCTTACTCGATGCAGTACAAGGGGTCAAGCAGTCTCATTAGCTGCGAGAAGCAGACGATTCGAATCGAGTTTTAACCTTGCAAGGTAACCTAAACACACGGCATGTCAGGGTACTCCGACCCCACGCATGACAACCGTCCCCATCGATTCCCCGTTCGCGTCCAGGCCTCACCGCCTTGGCATACAATGCTCCACTGACCCCGGCTGCCGCCGTGCAGTGACCGCACTTGTACCCACCATAGCTAGCATGGGAGACCCAGTCTCAGGTCGCATGAGGGATAAAGTCCGTGCCCGGCTTCACTCAGGTACTAGGTTTACCGGTTACCATTTTTCCCGGCATGTGCTTAGTACGTTCAAAAGCTTGACTCAGGTATCCACACATTAATCCTTAATTCTTTTTCCCGTCTCATGGTCAAGGCATCCTCCCTGGATCCAAGTCCATAGACTAACATAGATCCCGTTATCAAGATGAATACAATCAATTCCTGACCTCGCGCGAGTGCTAGAAAAATCACTCGACTTCTACCGAGATCCTGATTAGCAAGCAGCTACTCGACCTAGCATACTAGTATTCATCTCAAAAAGGAATCCTAAGTTCATGCAACTAGAGGTTTCAAGCAACTCCTACACTTAAGTGCACATTACAATCCTACAAGCATTAAGTGTAGTAAAGTAGAATATAATAATACGGTTATGCATATAAACCGGGGCTTGCCTTCAATTGCTGGGGCTGCGGGGAGATCCTCGATAGCAGCCTCGGAAGCTTGCTCCTGGTCCTCCTCCTGGACAGATCCTTGCTCGGGGATGAGCACGTACTCTCCGTCGGCAAGATTACAATCTAATGAATGCAATGCGTAAGATATATGCATGATATGATATGTGCTTTAGAAATTACAACTTTTGACGGTGTATGATCTACTTGAGTTAGACAAGGTTAACTTTACTTATGTAAGACTTCTGGGTGGTATACTTGGTAAATTGGATCAAACTTAGCTAAGGTAAGTGGTAGGTTTATTTTTGGGGTTCCACTGAATTCTTTTTAAAGCTTTAGTGAGTTTGACAAGAATTCAAGTTGGACTCATTGGAGTGAGGTTTATTTCTTCTTTCTTTTTCTTTATTCTCCTTAAGTTTTTGGAGTGGGTTTGAACTACAAGTTGTTTTAATAAAATTCCAAAAATTCTACAAAAATTACAGTGGCTTATTACTGGTGTATAATTGTTTGTCTCAAAATTTGGAGATCAGAAAGGGAGTAGTTTTCTCTGGACAAAATTACCAAATTCTAGGGCAGAAGGGGTGTTTTGAACTACAACTATTACTTAGCAGTAGGTAATTCTCTAAAACTTATTTTTGCTGGCTTTTAGGTGCTATAACATGACTTGGCACAAAAGTTTAGCCATTAATACCTATTAGTTATTTTACTAGGGTTTTCTCAAGTTTCTAGCAAAAGAGGTGCTTTCTACTACCACTATATTTGAAAAATATCAAACAACAGATTTCTGATTTTTCTTAGCTTTTATTTTGCGCAAGAGCAATCATTTTGAAGTTTGGCATCTTTTTGCTTAAGGGAAGGGGTAGTATGTATTAATTGGATTAAATGGCCTTTCTTATAAGATATTAGCAATAGGTATTATTTTGCATCTTTTCAATGGGTTTGCATTTTTCTCTGGTGGTTTATCTTATTATTTTCTTAGCAAAATTTTAGTTGCCCATTATTGCATTATTATTGGTTACTTCATGATTTATTTGGAAAATGCCTTATTATCATGTTAGATTTATTGCCCCTACTTATAATGATGGGCTGAGGGGTTCATTATTTTTGCAGTGGGGCTCTAGTGGTTATAAGTCCACTGGATTTTTACTATCAATTTTGGGTCTGGTTTTGTATTTCTAACAATTGATTTCTAGTTGGAATAATGCTAAACAAAACATTTTATTTTAAAACTTATCTAGACTAAAGGTCTCTTTATTTTTCCTAGGTTCTCTGTTACTTAAGCAAACTAGGAAAAATAATTGTACTCACTGTTCATTAATTTCTAATGCCTTTCTGATTTTTCCTAAGTTTTGGGCAAAACAGCTTTAAATGGATATCTACACTATATTTTCAATACTGGGGTTCCTACTATTTTTAAACAATGTCTAAAAGAGGTTTGAATATCTACAAATTTTCTTAGGTTCAGCACAGAAGAAAAATTAATTTCTTAATTAAACAAGGTTTGGTCAGTTTCTGTTTTTAATTTTAAACTCTAAAAATTAGAACAGAAAGCATAGGGTTTATTATTTTTAAATGATAGTTCAAAATATTTAGGATCTAGAAAAATTAGTTTGACAACTTTTGATTAAGAATTCATCAAGTTATGGATTTTCTAAGTTCTCTGGTTATTTAAAAAGATTAACAGAATTGATTAAATGGAAAACTACTTTGCACTGGGGTCCTGGCAGGTGTTTTAGGTTTTTCTCACGGATCAGTCCCTGGGCTACTATTCACATGAGTCACTGACATTGCAGAAACCCCCCCGGGTTCTTCTAATCCTAACCCGAGGTCCTTCTCCTAACTTAAACAGTAACCGCGGCGGAAGAAAGGGTGGAAGGGCTTACCGGCGGCGAGATTGCTCCGGTGAGGTGGTCGAGGACGTAGGGGAGGTCTCGGGGATCACAACGATGTGCGGGTCGCCGTCGGGGATGGTCGGAGTCGGCCGGTCCACGTGCGCAGGTGGGGATGCTCGGCGGCGGCGAGGAGTCCGGCCTGCTCACGGCGCGATAGTTCAATTGAACGGGTCAGAGAGCTTCACGGGATGCCAGAGAAGATGTGGGTGTAAGGAATTGGACGAAGACTCACTGGTTAGCTCGGTCCACTCGTGGCGGCGGAAGACCGGCGAGGGTGAAATCACTTCTCCGGTGAGGCAATGCCTCGGCTCAAGCTTGGAGAAGCTTCACGGCTTCACTGGGAAGCGATCCAAGGGCTAGGGCGAGGCTGGAGTTCAACAGAAAGGGGGTGGCCACGATGGCCGAGCCTGGGCAGGGATGGCGGGCGACGGTGCTCGCTTTTCACGGCGAACTCCGGTGATCTTTGGCTCGGGCGATGCTCGGGGTGTGTGGTGCCAACGGCTAAGGCCTCTTGGACGCATTTATAGGCGAGGGCACGGCAGAGGCGCGTGGGGCGGGGCGACCACGCGCAGGGCGCGCGCTGCTGCGGCCAGTCCGCGCTCGGCCGGTCAGGCAAGCGATCGAACACGTGGCTTTTCGCTTCTGCCCGAGTTCAAGCGCCCATAGGTTGAAGATCTTAGCGAATTTGGGCATGATCGCTGCACAAGATTTGCTCTCCCGACAGAGCTTTGTCGTTTGTGTGTGGAAGTCGAGCGGTTTGGGGCAGTGTACAGAGAGTTGTCGTGTCACAAAGGTGGCAGTGTCACAAGGTGAGTCCCAAGGTAAAACTACGCCAAAACCGTGTCAAATGAAATTGGTTTGAGTTCAAACGTTTCCACGTCGTGTTCAAGGGAATTTGGCACAACTTTGATGTTTGGACTTGTTTGATTTGAGTTCTGAAAAAGAGAGAACAAGACTGATCTTTGAGAGGGGGCTGAAATTCAGATTTCTAAATTTCTGAATTTCCCCAAGTGCATTAGTTTAGGGGCTGTTTTGGGGATTTTAAAAAGTTCAAAAGGCAAAACTTCCTTACTATGTTTTGTTAGTTAATCAGTGAATTAAAACTTTGTAATTTGGTTTTCTCCAAAATTTATATTTTTCTCCCAAGGGTTTCTCCCATTTACCCTTTATGCATAAATAGTTCACTTAGGGTTAACTAGGGTTTAAGGGTTTTTCTCCCTTTTTTTGAACTCATGAAGAGTTTAAGTAGACTTCAACTTAATTCTTTGTTCTCATTTTCAATGTTCACCCTTTATTGAGATTACATGTGATCATGGGTTGGGGCTAGCTTAAGGAAGAACCCTAAGTGACACTGGGGTGTCACAGCCTTCCCCCCTTAAAGGAATCTCGTCCCGAGATTCGGGCCAGAGTCCTCCCGGGGTGAAGCGAAGGGTGAGACTTATAGGAAGTGGGTGCTTAATGTTATTATTAGAGCAAACTGCTCTTCGAATGTCATTCTCTTTGCAACTTCAGAAGGAAGTCCTTTTTAAGTTTTGTTTCATGATTACTTCATTCTGATTTAAGATCATATTTTTGAAAATTAGATTCGAAGGGCAGGAGGAGGGGTTGGGGGTGTGATTACGTACCAGCTTCCTTAGGTAGGTAATCGGGGAAGTTGGATCTCAAGAATTCCTCGGTTTCCCAAGTAGCTTCTTCCTCTGAGTGATTACTCCACTGGACCTTGTACATCTTGATCGATTTAGTCCGAGTTGATCTTTCCTTGCAATCCAGAATCTTGGAGGGGTACTCTTGGTATGATAGATCTGACTCTATCTCCAATTCTGGCTCTGCTATGATCTTAGTCGGCAATCGAACACACTTCTTCAACTGAGATACATGGAAAACACTGTGAATGGCAGACATCTTTGAAGGTAACTTTAGCTTATATGCCACGGGTCCACATGCTTCTATGATCTCATAAGGTCCAATGTATCGAGGGGCTAGCTTGCCTTTGATCCCAAACCTCTGCACTCCCTTGGTGGGTGATACCTTGAGGTATACAAAACTTCCCACCTCGAACTAGAGAGGTTTCCTTCTTCTATCATGGTAACTCTTCTGCCTGGCCTGAGCAGCTTCTAGATTCTTCCTGATTAGTTTGACCTTCCTTTCGGTTTCAGTCACTAAGTCAGGTCCAAAAACTCCTCTTTCTCCAGGTTGAGACCAATTGAGTGGTGTCCTGCACCTTCTTCCATAGAGAGCTTCGAAAGGTGCCATCCTTAGGCTAGATTGATAACTGTTGTTATAAGCAAACTATGCCAAGGAGAGGTGCTTATCCCAGTTCTTGCCACAATCGACTGCACAAGCTCTCAGCATATCCTCCAGAATTTGGTTTACCCTTTCCGTCTGACCGTCAGTCTGTGGGTGATAAGCTGAACTTCTTATTAGCTTGGTTCCCAAAGACTCCTGTAGTTGTTCCCAAAATCTAGCAACAAATTGGGCTCCTCGGTCAGAAACAATGGTCCGAGGTAATCCGTGCAAACACACGATCCGGTCAATATACAATTCTGCATACTTCTGAGCCTTATCAGTGGTGTGCACAGGAAGAAAATGTGCCACTTTCGTCAGTCGGTCCACAATAACCCAAATCGAATCATGATGACGAGAGGTGTTGGGCAGACCCACGATGAAATCCATGCTGATGTCATCCCATTTCCACGAAGGTATAGATAGGGGTTGCAAAGGTCCAGCTGATTTCAAGTGGCTTGCCTTTATCCTCTGACAGGTGTCACATTCTGATACATGCTGGGCTATCTCCCTCTTCATTCTGGTCCACCAATACAAAGGCTTCAGATCATGGTACATTTTGGTGCTTCCCAGATGCATAGAGAATTTGGAGAGATGAGCCTCATCCAAGATTTTCCTCTTGAGGTCCTGGTTTTTAGGAATCACCAATTTGCTTTTGAACCATAACACACCCTTTTCATCTTGGCGGAAACAACTATACTTCTCAATCTTCTGATGGAGATTCTTCTTGATAATCTGCACTCCTTTGTCACTGAGCTGGGCCATGATGATCTGGTCTTGCAAAGCTGGCTCAACAGAAATGTGAGACAAAGAACCAGAAGGAATCACTTCTATTTGCATCTTGCTCAACTCATCGCACAAGGTGTTAATGCGAGAATCCATCAGAATACAATTGCATTGCAACTTCCGACTCAAGGCATCTGCTACCACATTGGCCTTTCCTGGGTGATAATGTACCTCTAGGTCATAATCCTTGATCAGCTCTAGCCATCTTCTCTGCCTCATGTTTAGATCAGCCTGAGTAAAGATGTACTTAAGGCTCTTATGATCAGTGAAGATGTTGCAGTGGGTTCCCATTAAATAGTGCCTCTACATTTTTAATGCATGAACCACTGCTGCCAACTCGAGGTCATGAGTGGGATAATTTTGATCATGAGGCCTGAGTGCTCTTGAGGCATAAGCGATGACTCGGTTGTCTTGCATCAAAACACAACCTAGTCCAGTGCCAGAGGCATCACAATATACATCAAAAGGCTTGCTCTTGTCGGGTTGCGCCAATACTGGTGCTGTGGTCAGATGCTGCCTTAATGCATGGAAGGCATCTTCGCACTTCTGACTCCAAACAAACTTGGCTTCTTTCTTCTGCAACTCAGTTATAGGCTTCGCAATTCGAGAGAAATTCGGAATAAATCTTCCGTAATAACCAGCTAATCCCAAAAAATTCCGAATTTGGCGGACAGTCGTTGGTGGCTTACGGTTCATCACCTCCTACACTTTATGAGGATCAACAGCTATTCCTGCTTGAGAGATAGTGTGACACAAGAATTTGATTTCCTTTAGCCAAAAATCACACTTGGACAACTTGGCATAAAGGTGGTGCTCTCGCAGACGTTGAAGCACTACATGCAAATGCCCGGCATGTTCTTCTTCGTTCCTTGAGTACACCAAGATATCATCGATGAAAACCACTACGAATTTGTCCAATTCAGGCATGAAAACAGAATTCATCAGATACATGAAATATGCTGGTGCATTTGTCAGCCCGAATCACTTCACCAAAAATTCATATAACCCATATCTGGTTGAGAATGCCGTCTTCGGAATATCGCTTGCTCGTATCTTGATCTGATGGTAGCCAGAGCGAAGGTCGATCTTGGAAAACACCTTGGCCCCGACCAACTGGTCAAAAAGAACATCAATACGAGGCAAAGGATACTTGTTCTTGATAGTTACCGCATTAAGAGGGCAGTAATCTATACACAGCCTCAAGCTTTCATCATTCTTCTTCACAAATAGTGCTGGACATCCCCAAGGCGAAGTACTTGGGCGAATAAATCCCTTATCCAGCAACTCTTGCAATTGCTTCTTCAATTCTGCCAACTTAGCGGGTGGCATTTGGTAGGGGCCGTTCCCGGTTGCAACTCGATGGCAAATTCAATATCCCGGTCTGGTGGCATTCCTGGCAATTCATCAGGAAATACATCTGCATACTCGCAGACCACTGGGATCTTCTTTAGAGGTAACTCCGTCATAGAGAAAGCACATGACTGAGTAGAACCTTGACTAGGCAGAATTAAGGTAAAGTTCTCGCAGAACGGAGAATTAACTTCCACGCTACGGCTGGCTACATCAAGCACAACTTGGTGCAAGGTCATCCAATTAGCTCCCAGAATAATGTCCACATTTTCCAATCCCAACACAAGAAGAGTGGTTTTGACAATGTGGCTCCCTAGTTGAATAGGCACACTTTTGTTTAATTGATTAGTTGAAATTTTACCCCCAGGTGTGACTCTAATAAATGACCCTTTTGAGTGAGAGAATGGCAGTTCACATTTAGCACTAAACTTCTGGCTAATGAAACTATGAGATGCACCAGAATCAAACAGAATTAAAGCAGGTTGATTATAAACTGAAAAGATACCAGTCATGATAGGAGCTCCCTCAGGTACTTCCTCTAGAGTAGTGAAGTTGAGCTTCCCTTGCCTGACTTGTACCTTCTGCTTTCTTCCCTTTTCTTGATTTGGTGCTGGCATCTGCCTCTGCTGGTTCCTGGGACAATTCTTGGCATAGTGGCCCGCATTGCCACAAGTGAAACACTTGTTCCCATTGCCCTGGCGGAACTGCTGCTGCTACGGAGGCTGATTGTTCCTTGGAGCGGAGCTGGAAAGCGGTTGGGTGCCGGCTGCTGCTGCCGAGGTGGCCTGATCACCCATCTGCCTGCCTGCTGCTAGAAACCCCTGCTCTGATTGTGAGAAACAATCCTGAACCTCTGAGCCTGAGCGGATGGTGCTGCCATTGGTGCCTTTCTCTTCTTCTCTGCCCGGTGAGCTACAATGCAGTCCTCCTGGGAGATGGCCATGTTGACCAAATCATTGAAGCTATCAGCCCGGACAGTGTTGAGTCATTCCCGCAGCTTGGTATTGAGACCCCTGCGGAAGCGGTCTCTCTTCTTTTCGTTAGAATCAGCATGGTACCCTGCATACTGGCATAAGTTGTTGAAGGCTTGCACATACTACAGTACCGTGCGGGTTCCTTGATTAAGGGCCAAAAATTCATTCAGCTTCCGATCAAGAATGCCAGCTGGGATGTGGTGTCCTCTGAAAGCAGTCTTGAATTTCTCCCAAGACACTTCACGATCAGCAGGGAGCATGGCACGGAAGTGGTCCCACCAAGTCCGAGCAGGGCCGCGAAGCTACTGTGCGGCGAAGCAAGCCTTGGCTTCATCAGGGCAGTCTCCCGTGAGGAGGGGAAACTTGGACTCGACGACGCGAAGCCATACGTCGGCGTCCAACGGATCCTCTACCTTGGTGAACAAGGGTGGCTGCGTGCTCAGAAACTCCTGGTAGGTTGCCATTGCCGGAGGTCGCTGATGCTGGCCTCCACCATGCTGCTGAGGGTGGGGCTGGCGCTGCAAGAGCAGCCGTAGAATCTCATTCTGCTGGGCCATCAGCTCCTGCACTGTGAGAGCTGGAGGAGGTGGCGGGGGAACCTGCTCGTTATGCCCGCGACGCTGCATAGCTGCCATCTGAAAACAGAGATTGCCGCCATTGTTATCCCAACTCACAGTTTCGAACGACAAGATATCGTCTCATATGGAAGGAAAAATGCCATAATCATAATATTAGGTTCGAAATGAAGGTAACATGGTGACAAACATCCCACAGATTTCAAAAGTTCACAGGGTTACATCAATCAGGGGAAAGTACCCGTAAGCCTAGTCCAAAATCTAACATTAACTAAGCTCGCATAGGTCTCTATCCGCCTAAAAGTGTCGAAGTGACTGCTTAACCCTGAGCGGTGGAAGCGACACTGGATACGGGTGAAGGAGGCATCGCGGAGGTAGTCCCATTGGCACCAGGGGCTGGTCCTAGCTCCTCGGGAGCCTCTTCTGCCTCGCATCCGGCTTCATTGGCCTCCATCTCCAGGTGGTGCATGTCCAAGTAGTCATTCGCTTCTTCGAGTTCCCTCTGCACATCGTGGAGCTGGTTCTCCAAGACATCAATGGTGTTGTCTCGGATCTCCACCTGCTGCTCCAAGGTGGTAATGCGCTGGCTCAGCCTTTCCACCTGCAGATCCTTCTCTACCAACTCGGTGAATAGATCGACCACAAAATCTTCTCTACTGTCGAGAGTGAGCTTGGCGGTTTGAGCGATGTTAGCAAGGAGTGCCATAGCGTCGCTCTGAAGGGCCTGAAGGCGGTACAGCGCACTCATGCACTGAACAGTGACCCTCCCAACCAAGTAAGGATACATTGCCCACACATCCTTCACATGGCTCACGCGGTTACACAACATGGGATCATCCTTCTTCTCAGCAGGGAAGAGTCCCAAGGGGTGCATCACCATCTCCAGGGGATGGTAGCCACAAAAAGTCATCAGAGTCTTCATGGCTGCTGCTTCAACGGTGTCGTCTGTCCTGAGTCCAATCGTCTCAGAATCAAGAGAACGCCAACCTGGCTGAAGGGGATGAGCCTCCAAAGTTAGCCAGACCCGACAACGAGGTACCCGATGCTCCTCATACAACTGCACCGTGTACAAAGGGGGCGTAGGGTAACCAGCGAAGTTAAGCACTTCCGACAAGATGGAAGGAAAGCCATCGCGAGAAAGGAAGTCAGAACTGAAACGAGTCTCTCCTCCACTGGCGGGGATGGGTGAATTCATCTGCGGAAGGGAATCAAAGGTAAAGATTATGGTGGAAGGAAAAAGAAAAAGAGAGCCCGGATGGTTTTAAAGAAAGTGGGTTAGCTCAAGTTTTTAATTCCTCTTTGTGTTTACAATGCATGCATGCTGAAAGTAACGTTGCCTCTCCAAAAATAGGGTGCTCTTAGGGCGTCCTTAGAAATATAAGTACGGGCCCACGGGGCCTAATTAATTAGCCACCTATTTCTCCCTCTATGCCTAAGGCCTTTCGTCCTAGGTCTAGCGATCTAATCCTGACGATCCGTAGCAGTTTCTAGGCAAGTTTTAGGTTTTGAAAATTGGTATTCATGGTTTATTGTCCTTCTCTGTGGTGGAATTTGCTCCGATTCCATCTGTGGTGGAACCACCCGAATTATTCCAGCTTAAGTGCCTAAGTCACGCCTCAGGGGTCGTAACACACTTAAATCGGAACAACCCGTCAGTCCCTCAGATCTAGTCTGATAGAGCCACTTAACCAGGATCAAATTCCACAATCTCACTCGAAGGTGAGTCACAGAAGAAATACAATAAAACAGGAAACCTCACATTAAGTGCTGAGTTATTACATAGATCGGAGTTTTTGAGTAGCAAATAAGAGTTCACGAAATAAAATGCAGCGGATAATCGATGTCGTCGGTATCGAGGAAATGGGCAAGGTCTAGCCCACTACTCCTCGTGCTCCTCTCCTGCCGGAGCAACATCCCAATCGACCGTCCAACTCGGTGGCAGGGTGGTAGGCCAAGTCACACCATCAACCATTTCCTGAATGGTACCTGCAAAATTATGCCACAAGCAAGGCTGAGTATACTAATACTCAACTAGACTTAACCGGTGTGAGGAATCTACTCCTCTACCTCTAGACTATGCAGCTGTTTGGCTGAGGGGTTTGGTTTGCCAAAAGCACTAGATGTTTCTAAAATCAATTTTTAGCTTTTCAAATTCTATCCTCATTTACTTAGCTAGATTTGCTCCTTCTAAGCATACATGATAACAAGCATTTAGTTCAATCAACAAATTATCTCATGTAACCTCATTTCACTTCTTACTCGATGCAGTACAAGGGGTCAAGCAGTCTCATTAGCTGCGAGAAGCAGACGATTCGAATCGAGTTTTAACCTTGCAAGGTAAACCTAAACACACGACATGTCAGGGTACTCCGACCCCACACATGACAACCATCCCCATCGATTCCCCATTCGCGTCTAGGCCTCACCGCCTTGGCATACAATGCTCCACTGGCCCCGGCTGTCGCCGTGCAGTGACCGCACTTGTACCCACCATAGCTAGCATGGGAGACCCAGTCTCAGGTCGCATGAGGGATAAAGTCCGCGCCCAGCTTCACTCAGGTACTAGGTTTACCGGTTACCATTTTTCCCGGCATGTGCTTAGTACGTTCAAAAGCTTGACTCAGGTATCCACACATTAATCCTTAATTCTTTTTCCCGTCTCATGGTCAAGGCGTCCTCCCTGGATCCAAGTCCATAGACTAACATAGATCCCGTTATCAAGATGAATACAATCAATTCCTGACCTCGCGCGAGTGCTAGAAAAATCACTCGACTTCTACCGAGATCCTGATTAGCAAGCAGCTACTCGACCTAGCATACTAGTATTCATCTCAAAAAGGAATCCTAAGTTCATGCAACTAGAGATTTCAAGCAACTCCTACACTTAAGTGCACATTACAATCCTACAAGCATTAAGTGTAGTAAAGTAGCATATAATAATACGGTTATGCATATAAACCGGGGCTTGCCTTCAATTGCTGGGGCTGCGGGGAGATCCTCGATAGCAGCCTCGGAAGCTTGCTCCTGGTCCTCCTCTTGGACATATCCTTGCTCGGGGATGAGCACGTACTCTCCGTCGGCAAGATTACAATCTAATGAATGCAATGCGTAAGATATATGCATGATATGATATGTGCTTTAGAAATTACAACTTTTGACGGTGTATGATCTACTTGAGTTAGACAAGGTTAACTTTACTTATGTAAGACTTCTGGGTGGTATACTTGGTAAATTGGATCAAACTTAGCTAAGGTAAGTGGTAGGTTTATTTTTGGGGTTCCACTGAATTCTTTTTAAAGCTTTAGTGAGTTTGACAAGAATTCAAGTTGGACTCATTGGAGTGAGGTTTATTTCTTCTTTCTTTTTCTTTATTCTCCTTAAGTTTTTGGAGTGGGTTTGAACTACAAGTTGTTTTAATAAAATTCCAAACAATTTGCAAAAATTACAATGGCTTATTACTGATGTATAATTTTCTGTCTCAAAATTTGGAAATCAGAAAGTGAGTAGTTTTTTCTGGACAAAATTACCAAATTCTAGGGCAGAAGGGGTGTTTTGAACTACAACTATTACTTAACAGTAGGTAATTCTCTAAAACCTAATTTTGCTGGCTTTTAGGTGCTATAACATGACTTGGCACAAAAGTTTAGCCATTAATACCTATTAGTTATTTTACTAGGGTTTTCTCAAGTTTCTAGCCAAAGAGGTGCTTTCTACTACCACTATATTTGAAAAATATCAAACAACATATTTCTGATTTTTCTTAGCTTTTATTTTGCGCAAGAGCAATCATTCTGAAGTTTGGCATCTTTTTGCTTAAGGGAAGGGGTGGTATGTATTAAATGGATTAAATGGCCTTTCTTATAAGATATTAGCAATAGGTATTATTTTGCATCTTTTCAATGGGTTTGCATTTTTCTCTGGTGGTTTATCTTATTATTTTCTTAGCAAAATTTTGGTTGCCCATTATTGCATTATTATTGGTTACTTCATGATTTATTTGGAAAATGCCTTATTATCATGTTAGATTTATTTCCCCTACTTATAATGATGGGCTGAGGGGTTCATTATTTTTGCATTGGGGTTCTGGTGGTTATAAGTCCACTGGATTTTTACTATCAATTTTGGGTCTGGTTTTGTATTTCTAACAATTGATTTCTAGTTGGAATAATGCTAAACAAAACATTTTATTTTAAAACTGATCTAGACTAAAGATCTCTTTATTTTTCCTAGGTTCTCTGTTACTTAAGCAAACTAGGAAAAATAATTTTACTCAATGTTCATTAATTTCTAATGCCTTTCTAATTTTTTCTAAGTTTTGGACAAAACAGCTTTAAATGGATATCTACACTATATTTTTCAATACTGGGGTTCCTACTATTTTTAAACAGTGTCTAAAAGAGGTTTGAATATCTACAAATTTTCTTAGGTTCAGCACAGAAGAAAAACTATTTTTCCTTAATTAAACAAGGTTTGATCAGTTTATGTTTTTAATTTTAAACCCTAAAAATTAGAACAGAAAGCATAGGGTTTATTATTTTTAAATGATAGTTCATAATATTTAGGATCTAGCAAAATTAGTTTGACAACTTTTGATTAAGAATTCATCAAGTTATGGATTTTCTAAGTTATCTGGTTATTTAAAAAGATTAACAGAATTGATTAAATGGAAAACTAATTTGCACTGGGGTCCCTGGCGGGTGTTTAAAGTTTTTCTCACGGATCAGTCCCCGGGCTACTATTCACATGAGTCACTGACATTGCAGAAAACCCCTCGGTTCTTCTAATCCTAACCCGATGTCCTTCTCCTAACTTAAACAGTAACCGCGGCGGAAGAAAGGGCAGAGGGGCTTACCGGCGGCGAGATTGCTCCGGTGAGGTGGTCGAGGACATAGGGGAGGTCTCGGGGATCACAACGATGTGCGGGTCGCCGTCGGGGATGGTCGGAGTCGGCCGGTCCACGTGCGCAGGCGGGGATGCTCGTCGGCGGCGAGGAGTCCGGCCTGCTCACGGCGCGATAGTTCAATTGAACGGGTCAGAGAGCTTTACGGGATGCCAGAGAAGATGTGGGTGTAAGGAATTGGACGAAGACTCACTGGTTAGCTCGGTCCACGCGCGACGGCGGAAGACCGAAATCCGGCGAGGGTGAAATCACTTCTCCGGTGAGGCAATGCCTCGGCTCAAGCTTGGAGAAGCTTCACGGCTTCAGTGGGAAGCGATCCAGGGGCTAGGGCGAGGCTGGAGTTCAACAGAAAGGGGGTGGCCACGATGGTCGAGCCTGGGCAGGGATGGCGGGCGACGGTGCTCGCTTTTCATGGCGAACTCCGGTGATCTTTGGCTCGGGCGAGGCTCGGGGTGTGCGGTGCCAACGGCTAAGGCCTCTTGGACGCATTTATAGGCGAGGGCACGACAGAGGCGCGCGGGGCGCGCGCTGCCGCGGCCAGTCCGCGCTCGGCCGGTCAGGCAAGCGATCGAACATGTGGCTTTTCGCTTCTGCCCGAGTTCAAGCGCCCATATGTTGAAAATCTTTGCGAATTTGGGCATGATCGCTGCACAAGATTTGCTCCCCCGACAAAGCTTTGTCGTTTGTGTGCGGAAGTCGAGCGGTTTGGGGCAGTGTACAGAGAGTTGTCGTGTCACAAAGGTGGCAGTGTCACAAGGTGAGTCCCGAGGTAAAACTGCACCAAAACCGTGTCAAATGAAATTGGTTTGAGTTCAAACTTTTCCAGGGCGTGTTCAAGGGAATTTGGCACAACTTTGATGTTTGGACTTGTTTGATTTGAGTTCTGAAAAAGAGAGAACAAGACTGATCTTTGAGAGGGGGCTGAAATTCAGATTTCTGAATTTTCCCCAAGTGCATTAGTTTAGGGGCTATTTTGGGGATTTTAAAAAGTTCAAAAAGGCATAACTTCCTTACTATGTTTTGTTAGTTAATCAGTGAATTAAAACTTTGTAATTTGGTTTTCTCCAAAATTTGTATTTTTCTCCCAAGGGTTTCTCCCATTTACCCTTTATGCATAAATAGTTCACTTAGGGTTAACTAGGGTTTAAGAGTTTTTCTCCCTTTTTTTGAACTCATGAAGAGTTTAAGTATACTTCAACTTAATTCTTTGTTCTCATTTTCAATGTTCACCCTTTATTGAGATTGCATGTGATCATGGGTTGGGGCTAGCTTAAGAAAGAACCCTAAGTGACACTGGGGTGTCACAATTATACAAGTTAAAGATCATCAAAATATCTATTAGAGATAGTAAGGAAGTGTTGGTCACTTGTTCTCAAATGCTGTGAATCAAGAACAAGCCAACACAATTGTTAAAGCTCAAGGACCTTCGTCCTCCGATGTATTATCTCCTTTCAGATGTAATAATCTTCAGACAAAGATCATGAAGAACATGCCTTCATGATTCATAATAATTTAGTTTTGAACTATTGGTTCGTATTGTGGCGGAACCGCTCGATTTATTCCAGCTTAAGTGCCCAAGTCACGCCTTAAAGGCCACAATGCACTTAAATTGGAATAACCCGTCAGTCCCTCAGATCTAGTCTGATAAAGCCACTCATCCAGGATCAAATACCACAAGCTCACTCGAAGGTGAGTCACAGAAGAAATACAATAAAACAGGAAAACTCAAATTAAATTACTGGAGTTATTACATAAATCGGAGTTTTTTCAAGTAACTAAAGTAAGTTCATAAGATAAATTGCAGAGGATAATCGATATCGTCGGAAGCGAGGATTAGGGCAAGGCCTAGCCTACTACTCCTCCTGCTCCTCTCCTGCTGGAGCAGCATCCCATTCGACCGTCCAACCCGGTGGCAGGGTGGTAGGCCAAGTCACACCGTCAACCATATCCTGAAGTGTACCTGCAAAAATTTTGCCACAAGCAAGGCTAAGTATACTAATACTCAGCTAGACTTACCCGGTGTGAGGAATCTACTCCTCTACCTCTAGACTATGCAGTTGTTTGGCTGAGGGGTTTGGTTTGCCAAAGCACTAGCTGAGTCTAAGTTTAATTTTAGCTTTTCCAATTCTAATATCATTACTTTTAGCTAAGTTTGCTCCTTCTAAGCATACATGGTAGAAATCGTTTAATACAATCAACATGTTACCTTAAGTAAAACCTCATTCCACTTCTTACTCAATGTAGTACGAGGGGTCAAGCAGACTTGTTGGGGGCCTTCGTCTTCCGAAGGTCCTCAAAAACATGATTTAACAATGTTTCCCAAGTGTAATATATGAACAGGTACCTTCGGACTCGGGTTAAAACAATACACGATGTCCAAAGCATGGTCGAGACGAAGGCTGATGTTGCTCCGAAGCTACGCGCAGGGGAGCTTCGGTCCAATGGCGGAAAAAGGAACCGACTTAAAGGGGAAAAGGCTATCTTGTCCTCGTTGGATTGTCCATAAGTCAATAGTAAATATGAAGGCCATGAATGTAAAATTACACAGGATATGCCCTGTGCATATAAATAGATGAACTGGACCCCCGTACGGTTCACGCTGAATTGTAGTCGCTTGTGCGTCACGCTTGTACTTTTACATTCTGTCAAGACGAAGGTACAAATGTAATCCTGTGTAGTTTCTATTCATTCATGATTATATAACAAAAAGATATAGTATGATGTCATATGATTATCCATGTTGTTTCCCATGTTTCATATGCTTCGTCTTTCATTGATTTATGCTGTGATGATGAAGGTAAGTCCTTCACAACCTTCGTCCGAAGATCATTATATCCTTAGGGAAATAATGCTTCGAAGGACGAATGGCATTAATCATTAACCTATTTTTGTGTTGCATTGTTCTTAATTCATAGTATTTGAGAACAAGTCCCCAACAAGTCTCATTAGCTGCGAGAAGCAGACGATTCGAATCGATTTTTAACCTTGCAAGGTAAACCTAAACACACGACATGTAGGGGTACTCCGTCCCCACACATATCAACTGTCCCCATCGATTCCTCGTTCGTGGCCAGGACTCACCGCCTTGGCATACAATGCTCCACTGACCCCGGTTGCCGCCGTGCAGTGACTGCACTTGTACCCACCATAGCTAGCATGGGAGACCTAGTCTCAGGACGCGTGAGGGGTAAAGTCCATGCTCGGCTTCACTCGGGTACTAGGTTTGCCGGTTACCATATTTCCCGACATGTGTTTAATACATTCAAACGCTTGACTCAGGTATCCACACATTAATCCTTAATTCCTTTTCCCATCTCATGGACAAGGCATCCACCCTGGATCCAAGTCCATAGACCATCATAGATCCCGTTATCAAGATGAATACAATCAATTCCTGACCTCGCGCGAGTGCTAGAAAAATCACTCGACTTCTACCGAGATCCTAATTAGCAAAGCAGCTACTCGATCTAGCATACTAGTATCCATCTCAAAAAGGAATCCTGAATTCATGCAACTAAGGGTTTCAAGCAACTCCTACACTTAAGTGCACATTACAAGCCTACAAACATTAAGTGTAGTAAAATAGCATATATAAACGGTTATGCATAAAACAGGGCTTGCCTTCAATTTCTAGGGCTGCTGGGAGATCCTCGATGGCAGGCTCGGGAGCTGGTTCCTGATCTTCCTCGTGGACAGCTCCTTGCTCAGGGATGAGCATGTACTCTCCGTCAGCGAGGTTGCAATCTAATTAATGCAAGGGATAAGATATATGTATGGTATGATATGCAATTTTAGCAATTAAAATTGTATGGTGAAATATTAATTGAAAGAAAATAGAGCTAAATCTTGCTACTAGAGATTTCTGTGGTATACTTAGTAAATTAGGGTCAAGTTGATTACTGAATGGTTAGACTATTTTTAGTGTTCCACTGATTTTTCCTTTTTATGTCTTAGTGACAATTTTAACAAGATTCTTAGCTGCATTTATTGGGGTGAGACTTATTAATCTTTCTAATCTATCTCTTATTTTCCATTTTCTTTTAGGTCCTTCAGGTGGGTTTGAACTACAAGCCAGTGTTATAAATTTCCCAAAATTCTGAAACAATTACAGTGGCTCCTCACTGGTGTGTAACTTTCTGTCTCAAAATTTGGGGCTTAAAAAGTGAGGGGTTCTCTCTATACAAAATTATCAAATATTAAGGCAGAGGGGGTGCTTTAAACTACAACTCCCTTTTAACAGTAGGTTATTCTCTAAGGCTTATTTTTGCTGGCTTCTAGGTGTAATAACATGACTTTGTACCAAATCTCAGCCACTAATACTTATTAGTTATTTTACTATGATTTTCTAAAGTTTCTAGCCAATGGGGTGCTTTCTACTATCACTATACTTGAAAAATATCAAACAACAGATTTCTAAATTTTCCTATCTTCTTCTTTGTGCAAGAGCAATCATTATAGAATTTGGCAACTTTTTGCTTAAGGGAAAGGGTGGTAGGAATTTCTTGAATTAAATGGTCTTTTTCATGAGGTAGGGGCAATGGGTGTTGTTAGGGGTATGCTTCGTAGCCGAAGATCCTGAAGAAAGAAACACCTTCAGCGGATCCTCTCAAAAGCAATGCCGAAGCTATCACCTATAAAGCTTCGGCATAGTGACATGTCTCAAGACGAAGGAGTGAACCGACCAAAATATGAAATGACCAATAAACCCATGATAGTTTGTGTCATGATTGTAATCGATTATGAAGGGCATAAATGTAATTTCGCACAGGTTGCGCCCTGTGCCTATAAATAGATGAACAGTGCCCCTGTATTATTCACGCTATCTTGTAATCGCTCGCGCGCAACACTTGGATTTTTGCCTTCTATCAAGCCGAAGGTATAAATGCAATTAAATATCATATTTAAATATCCAAGTTTGTATAATGATAATATATAAATGATATTATTATGTGATTATTTGTGTTTATCTTTCATGTTTTATATGTTTCATCTTTCATTATCCTATAACCGTAATCATGAAGGTACGTCCTTCATGACCTTCGTTCGAAGATCGTTATATCCTAAGGGAAATAATGCCTCGGAGGATGAAGGACATTAACATTTAATACTTCGTGTTGCCTTGTTCTTGACTCTTAGCATTTGAGAACAAGTCCCCAACATTGGCGCCCACCTTCGGTGAACTCACTTCCACTTTCTGAGCTGATGGCTTCGTTCAACAACCAAGCTGAAGCTGCTTCGGCTATGAAGCTGGTGCTCCCAATAACAGGCGGTTCATGCTCAGAGCCAGCCAACAAGAAGCAGAAGAAGGAGGCTCCAAGAAGGGTACAACATGTTGGGGTGCAGGGACCCTTCATCAAGTCAAAATGGTCCCACATCCGAATCACCTTCTCCCAGGAGGACCTTCGGCTCAAGGATTATCCTAACAATGATGCTATGGTCATTTCTTGCGTCATCAAGGGATTTCTGGTCCACAATGTTCTAGTTGATACAGGAAGTGTAACGGATATTATATTTGCCAAGGCCTTCAAACAGATGCAAGAGCCAGAGGATACGATTCATGACGCTACACACCCTCTTTGTGGCTTCGGAGGAAGGCAGATCGTAGCACTTGGCAAGATCACGATGCCAGTGACCTTCAGATTTGTCAACAATACAAGGACTGAGCAAGTTGTGTTTGATATTGTCGACATGGAGTATCCTTACAATGCAATCATTGGTCGTGGGACACTCAATGCTTTTGAAGCAATTCTTCATCCAGCATATCTATGCATGAAGATACCTTCAGATCAAGGGCCTATCGCTATTCACGGAAGTCAGGAAGCTGCCAGAAAGGCTGAAGGAAACTAGACAGATTCAAAAGCAATCCATAGTATAGATGGAGCCGAAGTTTGTGAACAGTATAAGTACAGAAGGGAGAAGGCTGCTTCGGCTGATCAGCCAAGCCCATGCTTCTATGTGAAGACATAGCGAAGCAGAAGGTATTGCTAGGATCTCAACTATCTGAAGAGCAGGAGAAAACCTTGTTAAAGTTTTTATTCAACAACAAAGATGTTTTTGCATGGTCAGCCAATGATCTCTGTGGTGTCAATAGGAACGTCATTGAACATACGCTCAATGTCGATCCATCCTTCAGACCCAGAAAACAGAGGCTTCGGAAAATGTCTGATGACAAGGACGAAGGTGCTCAGAATGAAGTGAAAAGACTTCTTAGTGCTGGAGTCATCAGAGAAGTAAAATACCCGGAATGGCTAGCTAACACTGTTATGGTGAAGAAGGCCAATGGTAAATGGAGAATGTGCATTGATTTTACTGATCTCAATAAGACTTGTCCAAAGGATGAGTTCCCATTACCAAGAATAGATTCTCTAGTGGATGCAGTAGCTTTGTCAGAGCTCATGAGTCTACTAGATTGTTATTCAGGCTACCATCAAATCTGGATGAAGAAGGAAGATGAGCCAAAAACCAGCTTCATAACCCCCAGTGGTACATATTGTTACCTTCGGATGCCTGAGGGGCTCATGAATGCTGGAGGAAGCTTCAGTAGAATGACAGCCAAAGTCCTTCATTCTCAGATAGGCAGAAATGTACTAACATATGTTGATGATATCATAGTAAAGAGCACGAAGCAGGAAAATCACATTGCTGATCTACAGGAAACATTTGCTAATTTTAGGCAAGCTGGCCTTAAATTAAATCTAGAAAAATGTCTCTTCGGAGTAAAGAAAGGAAAATTCCTCGGTTGTCTAGTTTCAACAATGGGGATCGAAGCTAATCCGAACAAAATTGAAGTTATTCTTCGGATGGAGCCGCCAAGCACAAAGAAGGGGGCTCAACGGCTGACAGGAAGATTGGCATCTTTGAATCGATTCATATCTAGATCAGCAGAGAGAAATTTACCATTCTGTGAAGTGCTGAAGTCAGCCGAAGTCTTTCAATGGGGATCATCTTAGCAGAAAGCCTTCGAAGAGCTGAAGCAATACCTTATAGATCTAACAACGTTAACTCCACCCACGCCAGGGGCTCCTCTGCTATTGTATGTAGCAGCTTCGCACTCTGCAGTAAGTGCGGCGCTTGTACAGGAGAAGCTTGAAGGACAAACTAAAAAGCAAGTCCCAGTATATTTTGTCTCCAAAGTATTAAGCTTATTAAAGAAAAATTACACAGAATTGGAGAAAGTGTTGTATGCTGTGTTAATGGTATCCAGGAAGCTTCAGCATTATTTTCAAGCTTACCATATAATTGTTCCCTCGTCACAACCTCTGAAGGATATTATGAGGAAAAGAGAAGCTACTGGAAGGGTTGGAAAGTGGGCCATGGAGCTCAATGAATTCACCATCGACTACGTACACAGATCTTCAATTCAATCTCAGGCGCTAGCAGACTTCATAGCTGACTGGACGCCAGGGGCTCACGAAGAAGGGACAAGCAATGATGCCGAAACTTGGATGGTGTTCTGCGATGGTTCTTGGGGAACCTTCGGTGCAGGAGCAGCTGCAGTCCTAGTGGCACCTTCAAAAGTCAAAACATGTTTTGCAGTCAAACTTGATTTCAGTTGCACAAATAATATTGCTGAGTATGAAGCACTTCTTTTGGGGCTTCGTAAACTAAGGGCAATGGGAATAAGAAGGGCCATCCTAAAGACTGATTCTCAAGTCATTGCTGGCCATGTGGATAAGAGCAGCTAGGCACGAGATCCGAAGCTTGAAAAGTATCTGGATGCAGTCCGAAGGTTGGAAGCTTCCTTCGAAGGTTTTTCCATAAAAAATATTCCAAGAGGTGAAAATGAGCATGTAGATTTGCTAGCCAAGTCAGTGGCTCAGGGGCTCCCCCTACCCTCTGAAGTATTTTTTGAAGCAATACAAGCACCTTCGGTTGAGCTTATGGAGAGAGCAGTGCTTACTATTTCTCCAGTACACAGTGAAGACTGGAGAACTGAAATAATATCTTTCCTTCAAGGCAATTGTCTTTCAAGTGACGAAGCTTATAACAAAAGAATGGAGGCAAGAACAAGACCATATGTGATAATAGAAGTGGAATTGTATAAACATGGAGTTTGTTCACCACTCCTCAAATGTTTATCAAGAACCGAAGGTATGGAATTGATGAAAGAGATACATGCAGGTCTGTGTGGATCACACATTAGATCTAGGCCCTTGTTGGGAAAAGTTTTTCGACAAGGATTTTATTGGCCGAAGGCAGCTTCGAATGCGGCAAAATTAGTCCAAAAGTGCGAAGGCTGTCAAAAATATGCAAGAGATCAGAAGCAACCTTCGTCTCTCACTCAATTAATATAACCCACTTGGCCGCTGCAAAGGTGGGGCCTCGATTTACTAGGCCCACTTCCACCAGCACAAGGAAACCTAAAATATGTTGTGGTGGCGGTAGAGTATTTTTCCAAGTGGATTGAGGCGAAGCCTTTAGCCACAATAACTTCGGTCACTGTCCAGAAATTTTTTTGGCAAAATATTGTTTGTCGCTTCGGAGTGCTGAAGGCTATTACTGTGGACAACGGGACACAATTCGATGCTGAAGCTTTCAAAGAATTATGTGAACAAATTGGCACGAAGATTCATTTTGCATCGGTCAGACATTCGGAGTCAAATGGACTTGTTGAAAGAGCTAATGGCATTATTGTGATACCCCAATTTTCTTAAAAGAAGTTAAACTTATTTTTCTCTTTTCTTTGTTGTTCTGTGGCATTGGGGTTTAGAGTTTTAGGAGGCATTCCTCAGAAAACAGTAGATCTTTTGGCATTTTTTCCGCTGGGGTTGGGAGCTCAAAGGGGGAGAGCGAGTTTGGGCCATTGATCTCGATCCGGTGGATGGGAGCCCCCCTCTCCTCCCCAACCCTAGCCGCCCCTCTCCCTCTCCCCAATTGGGTTGCAGCTGCCCCCTCCCTCTCTTGCTCTCCTCCCCATTGGCAGCCGCCCCCTACCCTCTCCATGGCTCCCTCCTCCCTCTAGATCCCCCCCCACGCAGCAAGGATCGAGAAGAGGAGGGGCACGTTGAATTGAAGAGGAAGAGAGGATCAAGGAGATGTTCTTCCCCATCTCTTCTTGAAGATTTTCTTGGGGAAAACCCTAGGTATGTTGAAATCCTTGTTCCTCCCTGTAATTATGTGCTTTTGGAGGTTGTGGATCATGGGGATTAAAGGATTAGAGATTGGATTAGATGTGGGGTTAGGTTTTGATCTCGAATTTAGTTTTCTGCGGAATGGCAGATTCGACCGTTTCTGTTCATGCCTGTTTTCCGTAGTCTTAGTGGCCTCAAAAAAATGAAAAGTCTATATATGAGTCGTAGATAATTTGTAGATCTTTCCGTGGCCGCGAAGAACACCTCAATCGGACATTAGATCAGAAAGTTATTGCAGTTTTATTATAGCAGTTTTTCTGTGTCATAATTCTGTGCAGAATCTGTTCTCTTAAGATTTAGGGAATTTTATCAACAGAATTCAACCTTGGGTTTGTAAGAAAAGTTGTAGATAATTTCATAAGCTTTCCAGATTGTTAAAAAGTGCATTCATATGAATTAAGAAACTCCAGTTATGTTTGTTTTACTGTGGCTGTTTCTGTTTGCCTGACCAAAACGAGCGGGTCTATTCACTGGTAGGTTTCATCAGGTAAATGGCCGAATTGACTCTTCCAACTATGGAGACTTCTGTAGAGGGATAAAAGTTCTTACTTCCAGTATAATTTCATGATTTTTGGTTCAGTGGTTTGTGAGATATCGAATTTTCAAGTTAACTACGCTGCTGTCTGAAGCAGATTCAGTCAGTTATCTTGTCAGATGTTTTAGAACTTATAGATGGCAGAATTTAATTATCCATTGAATACCAAAGTTGTAGGGTATTTTGTGTAGATACTCCTAGATTATTTGTTTGATATCACCACTGTTATAATTTTAAAGATACAAAATTAACAAACAGCGCTACTGCTGTATGGCATGTGGTTCAGGGTGGGAGGCTTACCACCAGGTCTTGGTTTCAAGTGTATGAGCGATTTATTGATTGTTGGCAAATGTTTGTGAAATATTTGTACTAAGTTTTATGCCCGCTAGCAGGTGGCTACACTCCAGATCATGCCTAGTACATTTCTTCTTCTTCGTTGAAGGCAAGTGAATGTAGCGGTGGTTGCTTCCGTTTTGACCTGTTATTTCTATTGTCTACAATCTAATATTCAGAAGTATTGGATTCTTTCATAATTGGACTCTATGGTGATGCTTTACTTGCTTGCATTGTACTGATGCTCAATCATATATTGATGATGATTATGATTCGAGTATGACTCATGAGATTAATTCACACCCCTGAAGGTAAATGAAGTATTATTTGAGGTTGGTATTGTATCTGAAGGTAAATGAAGTATTATTTGAGGTTTGTGTTGTATCTGAAGGAAGTGAAGTTTATTGATAAATGTAGCATGCCATATACATTGCATGACTCATTTGCATCTGAAGTTTTGTCGTGACCTATGGTCCGACCGTACCGGTACAATTTAGCATCGTACGTTGCCCGAGGAGGGGTACGATGCAGCTTCATACCCTTAGAGGTATGAAGGCAGAGGACATATGCATTGCATTCATATGCATTCATTGAAGTGATATTTGCAGATGATGTGGTTTTATACCCTCAGAGGTATAAAGACAGAGTACCTACACATTGCATTCCTATGCATACAGTGAAGTGATATTTGCAGGTATTGTTGACGCAGGGACGTGTTATAGAACCTATTGTGGTTGTTCGAGGAAATGAGATGGTATTGGTTATATTGGGACTACTAAGTTCTATATCTACAAGTATTTCTGATCTTAATTGTGATTCTTTTAAAATGTTGATTAATTCAATTTGTGGTTTAAATATCTTGTCAAAACAATTCGCTTGCTGAGATGTTTCATCTCACTCTTGCATTACTCAATGCAGGTGCTTGTTGCTCGTCAAGGGAAGTGGGAAGTAGCAGCACATCCACCTTCACTCTCATAATAACGCTGCTTAGGCGCAGTCATGATTTAATTAGAAGCTTTTTGACAAAGGATGTTTGTTTCTAACTAGTTGTGCGCACTGGTTAATTTAGTTCATGCGGTTATGGTTGTCTTCCCATTGCTAGCAGATTATTAATGTCGATTATGTTTTCTTATCATGATATCTATTTATACTTTGTTGCTTCCCAGTTTATACAATTTTCAAAGGAGATGCTGTCAAAATTTTATATACGAATGTTAGAGGTGTAGTTTAGTAGCATTCTGGGGTGTTTGTGGATCCCGGGGTGTTACAATTATAATGACTGGAATAATGAAGTTAATCTTCAATCAACCCAAAGGAGAGTGGCCAGATGAATTGATCAAAGTGGTGTGGAGCCACAACACAACAATATCAAGGTCAACAGGCTTTACACCTTTCAAATTACTGTTTGGTGACGAAGCAATAACCCCAGAAGAAGCTAAGGCAGGATTAATAAGAACAATGGCTTCGGCAGAGGACGAAGCTGATTGTTCTGTGGCAAAAGATGCTATAGAAGGGATCAGGCTTTAGGCAGTGGAAAACATCAATAAATATCAAGCCGAAACAATAAAATGGCGTGACAGAAAAGTTCGGCTAAAGAACATTAAGCCAGGGCACTTGGTACTTCAAAGAGTGGCCAACCCAGATACAGTAGGCAAGCTACAACTGAAGTGGGAAGGTCCTTTTTTGGTAATATCTTCATCAAGACCCGGCTCTTACAGATTGAAGGATATGAACGGCAACGACATTCCTAGATCTTGGAATGTGGATGAGCTTCGGCGATATTATGTTTAGCTGATGTAACCTTTTTATTTTTCCTATGGGACCCTTTTCCTTTCCGAAGGGGAGAAAGGTTTTTAATGGGGCCATAGCATGTAATTTCCCTTTTTTCTTATTCATCTCTACGAGAGCAAAATCCCCCAAAAATGTAAATGTAAAAGCTCAGCATGCACCATCGAGTGCAGGAAAAAAGGAAAAAACAGGGAGAAGCTCGAAAATCGTCCCTAAGGGGATGGAGAGCACGACGAAGCTACAAAAAGCCGTTCCTAAGGGAGCGCAGCGTAAGTTTTCTGCTCAAAAGTCGTTCCAAAGGGAATGCAGAGCTTACAGCGAAAAGTCAATGCTGATTCCGCCGAAATATAAGGCGAAGCGCGAAAAGTCAACGCGATACCGCCGAAATAGAAGGCGAAGAAGTTCAAAAGACGTTCCTAAGGGGATGCAGAACTTACAGCGAAAAGTCAGCGCTGATACACCGAAAAATAAGCGGTGAAGCCGAAAAATAAGCGGCAAAGAGACTTCGATCATTCCCAAGGGAATGAAGGCTATGGTTGTGGCTTCTTATGTGTGTTTGGACATTCATTTGCACGACACATTACATCATACATTTGCATTCATAAACATTCATTTAGATATACATAGGATCATCATCATCATAACATACAGATACAGGCGGATGCTTCAGCTCTAAAAATAAGGCTTTGGCAAAAAAGAGAAAAAGAAGCAGTTTTATGCTTCGTTGTGTACGAAAAGAAGGGAAGGTGTTTTTCGCTTTCGGCTCAAAAAATGCTAGTTTCGTCCACAGCAAAGCAAATCAATGCAAGTACAAGTGTTGTTCACATCGAAGCACTTCATACGTTGATGGAAAGGTAAAAATATATTACAAGGTATGGACAAAGTTTGCAGAGTAAAATCTAATTCTAAAGTTACAATATTCTTTACAAAGGTTAATACAAGAATTCTTAGAGTCTTTTCCACAGCTATCTATTCAAGCTTCATCATTGTCTATTAAGCTTCAGCTTCGCGCTCTTCAGCTTCGTCAACTTGCTCCTCAGCTTCGTCATCCTGTACATATTTAAGTATTGTAAGAATTATTCAAGTTTAAAGGGAAAGGTAAGCACAAGGTATGATTTTGTTACCGGCTTAAGATGACTGCGAGCTTCATCACCGGCTATGCTTCGTCCACCCTTCATCCATATTAGTTTGATAAACCTGTTTCCTATGCTTCGGGCGAGATTGGGAATATCAACCAGATCTGCTGGTGATAAACTAAAGTTGGGCCTATTAACAATATTTCCATGTGTACAACCAGATTTCAGGAAGGCGACAGCTGTGCCTCGAGAAGCTACCAGGGCACAGAAATCACCATGTCTGGCTATAATTTCATCAAGGTCATCAATTTCACCGTCGATATATTCGAAGGCCCCTGGCAAGTCTTTAGTCAAAATACTAAATTTTTCACAGCTGGCTCCAACCGAATTGAAGATCTGCTTCAGCCGTTGTACACATCAGCTACTGAACTCCATACATCTGTTTTGAAGCTCTGTCAATGATTGCAGATTCGAACTTTTCTCGACCTCAGTCTTAAATTTGGCATTTAACTTCTGCTTCTCCTGTTCGAAGCTTTCTGACTTCGAGAGAAGCTCCGTATTTAACTTTGCAATTTTAGCTTCAGCTTCTGCCAATAAACCTTCTGTTGTCTGAAGCTCAAAATCCTTCTTTTCAAGAGCAGCTGCTTGATCTTTTATTTTACTTTCTAAACCCTCAATTATAACTTCATGTTTTTTATCTTCAAGATCTTGTTGCATTCTCAAAGCTTTACTCAACAGCATACTCTGTGCACAAGCAACCTTCGTTAGAAAACACCTTCGTTGTTCAAAACAATAAAAAGTCGAAGAAAAGTTTTTACCTTGAAATTAGAATAGAATAAGCTACCGACAAGATGCTGTCGTCGGTAGCGGCTTATGTCGGTCTCAAGCTTCAGGAAACCAATACTCTTTGATAGAGTATCGATAACCTTTGCTCCGGTTTGATCTCAAACGCAGCCTAACTTTTCATCGTCAACACCACCGAAGAGTAGTGCCCCTGGTTGATATCCACAGGATATGGCATATTCTTTTAATTCTTCTTTCTCAGCCTTCATCAAAACTCTTGTCCAATTAAGTTTTGAAAGTTGAAAATTTCCTCTTCTGAAGCATCTTCAGCTATTTTCTTCCCCTTCTCAGGTACTGTAGCCATGGCTTCTTCAGTGGCTGCGACAGCTTCTTCTGTGGCCATGCTAGAAGTATCTTATCAATATTAGAAATTGTGCTTTTTAAATGTACATCTTCGGTCGTGGCAGCTTCGGCAGCTGCAGCTTCAGCAGGTGCAGTTTCGGTCGCTGTTGTGCTCTCAACAACTAGTGCCTTCGGAGCCCAAGCTTGCGGTGGTGTCCCTTCAATAACTTCTGTCACAGTAACAATTCTTTGTTTTTTCGGCCCAGCTGCCTTCTTCGTTATCGAGGGCTCCTTTTCCTTTTGAAAAAGCTTCGTCAGATGCGGCCCCAGTGGACTTAGCTTAATAGGCAAAGATTCAGTCATTACCTTTAAGATTTCCTCCACGTCGGTGGCAGAAGGTTTTGCAGCAGTTTCTTCTTCTATATCAGTTGCCTTCTACTTCGGAGCCGCAACCTTTCTTTTCTTCGAAGCATCTGTCTTCGGCTCAGGCCTCAGCTTTCTCTTTTTCAGCTTTTCTTCATCATCTTTCACCAATTTAGCATCTTCTTTATTCAGGACGCTGGCAACTCTGTTTCTCTTCTGTCCTTCGGCACCTCGGTCCAGTCTTTCATAGTCAGGATACTCAAAGTTCAGAGCATCCATTACCCGGTTTAACCTTCGCTTCGGACGAGTGCCGAAGGCTGCAGTCATCAGTTGGTCTTCTTTTTTAGAATAATTGCCAAGAATGTCGTTGCACATAACTTCAATTGTGTTTAACCATTCTTGGCAAGGCACTTTGAAATGTTTCTTGAATTTATAATAGTAGGGCAGCCGAACAAGTTCCCCCTTTTCCTTTTCTCCCTTGAGCTTCGGCATGTCCCACTCTTTCAAAGTTGAGAACACTCTAAAAGCCAAGAATTCTTGCACCAGATCCCTAGTGCCAATATGCTCCGCAATAACTCGAAATTCGCCCAGTGCAATTTGGCTTGGACTCTTCGGTGTCATGTTGCACTGGGGCCTGGTTTCTCTGAAGATTAATTCTAGTGGACTTTGGACCAGCTTCTCCTTTTCTTCATCAACTTTGACGTAAAACCATTTGGTCTTCCAGCCAGCTGGCCACTTGGTACGATAGCTGATAACTGGAAACATTGTATTTTTGAGATAAGCAAAATTGTAGCAGCCGAAGTTTTCATGCAGCCCATCTTCTCTAGCTTTTGTTTGATAATGAAGCTCATGTACTCAGCAGAAGCCTTCAGCAAATGGTTCTACCCCCTGGCTTCGGAGGGCCCAGATGTAAACACTAAGCCTAACGATGGCGTTAGGCGTTAGTTGATGAAGATAAATCCCAAACTTCTTCAAAACATCAGCAATCATCCCATTCAAAGGAAATCTTAATCCTGCTTTAAAGAAGCTTTTGAACACTACCACCTCATCTTTTTCCGGCTTCAGAGTAATTTCGTCTCCGCCAAAGCGAACCAGCTCCTTTTCTGCTTCACTGAAATAGCCCAGCTTCATCAGCTTAGACATATCACCTTCGGTAACGGTGGATTTCCCAAACTCCAAGTGGCTGGATTTAGATGGCACGGTGTTGTAACCATCTTCAGATTCAGTTTCCTCAGCATCAACCTGCTCAGCTTCAGCGATAGGTGCATCCTCTGATACTACCAGCCTCGACCGCTGCATCACTTCAGAGATTGGAGCGGTTTCGGCACCTTCGGCTTCCTCTCCGTCGCGAGTAATCCTAGCTGTTGAGCGTACCCTAGCCTTCTGATGATTAAGTTTCTTGTTTTTTGTTGAAGTTGAAATTTTTTTAACTTTGCCGAAGCTCTTTCTTGTTACGAAGCTTGAGCAAAATGAATAGCTTCGGTTGACGATGTAGTAAGCAAGCTTCGGCTATGGTCAAATTTTTGGCAGCAAAACAGTGCAATAGCAATGAATGCTGTGGTAACTTCACACCTACCCGTCTATTTATATAGTGCCGCAGGTGGGAAGGTAAATCGTCAAGTCTTCCGCACCGGACAAACAGTCGCCCTGCACCCACTGAACGGTGGGCCACAGAGCCCGAGAAGGTGAATCGCCAGGACGCGCATAACTGCTGCATGGCGGGGCCACCTCGCGCTCGGATTATTTTAATCGTTTCTCGGCAACAAGCTCAGGGAAGGTGTTTTTTGGATCTTCGCCATCTTGAAGCCTAAAAGACTTTTCACGGATCAAGCTCGTTATGAAAAACGATCTAGCACCGCGAAGGGGCTAATGTTGGGGGTATGCTTCGTAGCCGAAGATCCTGAAGAAAGAAACACCTTCAGCGGATCCTCTCAAAAGCAATGCCGAAGCTATCACCTATAAAGCTTCGGCATAGTGACATGTCTCAAGACGAAGGAGTGAACCGACCTAAAGATGAAATGACCAATAAACCCATGATAGTTTGTGTCATGATTGTAATCGATTGTGAAGGGCATAAATGTAATTTCACACAGGCTGCGCCCTGTGCCTATAAATAGATGAACAGTGCCCCTGTACTATTCACGCTATCTTGTAATCGCTCGCGCGCAACACTTGGATTTTTGCCTTCTATCAAGCCGAAGGTATAAATGTAATTAAATATCGTATTTAAATATCCAAGTTTGTATAATGATAATATATAAATGATATTATTATGTGATTATTTGTGTTTATCTTTTATGTTTTATATGTTTCATCTTTCATTATCCTATAACCGTAATCATGAAGGTACGTCCTTCATGACCTTCGTTCGAAGATCATTATATCCTAAGGGAAATAATGCCTCGAAGGACGAAGGACATTAACATTTAATACTTCGTGTTGCCTTGTTCTTGACTCTTAGCATTTGAGAACAAGTCCCCAACATTGGCGCCCACCTCCGGTGAACTCACTTCCACTTTCTGAGCTGATGGCTTCGTTCACCAACAAAGCTAAAGCTGATGGCTTCGTTCAACCCAGTTATGATGATGGGCTGGGGTGTTTATTATTTTTGTAGGGGTGCTCTAGTAATTAGGAGTCTACTGAATTTTTCTTACCAATTTTGAAATGGTCCTTATATTTTTAATTATGGCCTTTCTGGATTTATTTGTGCCTAATAAAATAATTAACCTTGGATTTGCTCTGGACTAGGGTTCTTTGTATTTTTCTTAGGTTTTTCATTACTTAAGTGGACTAAAAAAATATGTTCATCCACTGTTCATTAATTTCTATTGTCTTTTTTATTTTCCTAAGTTTTGGACAGATATAGTTTTTAATAGCAAAACTTGAGTTAACCTTGTATACTAGGGTGCATAATATTTTCAAACAGTGCCTAAGTTGCGTTTGGACTTCTACATTTTTTCTTAAGTCCAGCACAGAAGCATAACTATTTTTCCTTTTTTTAATAAGGTTTGGGCAGTTTTTTATTTAATTCGAAACTCGAAAAATCACTAAAGAAACCAGAGTTCAACATTTTTATTTGATAGTGCATAATATTCTAAATCCAGTAAAATTGGTTTGACTAAATTTGGTTAAAAATTTCTCAAGATATGAATTTCCTAAGTTCTCTGCTCATTTAAAAGAATAAACAGAAATGGTTAAAGGAAAAAGGTTTTGCATTGGGGTCCCTGGCGAAAGTTTCTAAGTTTCCTTGCAGACGGGTCGTCGGGTTACTATTCACATGAGTCTCTGACTATGCAAAAAAACCCCTAGGGTTCCGCTTAATCAAACTCGTGGTCCTTCCCCTAATGAAACAGTAGTCGCGGTGGAGGAAAGGGCGAAGGAGCTTATCAGTGGCGAGATTTCTCTGGTGAAGTGGTCGAGGGTGTAGGGGAGGTCTTGACGGTCACGCCGATGTGCGGATCGTCTCCGGGGATGGTCGGAGTAGGCCGGTCTACGTGCGCAGGCGGGTGAGCTGGTCGGCGGCGAGTAATCCGTTCTGCTCACGGCTCGATAGTCCAATTGGTTAGCTCGGGAGGCTCGACCAGGTGATGTGGAGGCGGTATGCGAAAGGAATTTGAGAATGGCGCAGAGAATTACCTGGTCCATGTTCGCCCGTGAGCGGAAGAAGTCCGGCGAGGGTGATTCGGGGTCTCCGGTGAGGCTCTGCCGGGTCCGAGGACTTGAGGAGCTTCATGGGCCTCTAGCGAAGCTAACCGAACAGCCGGCGCGGACTGGAAGTGGCTGGAGTGAGCTGGCCACGGTGGCCGAGGCTCGGGTGGCTGGGCACGCGGTGGCGCGTCGTGCTCAAGGCGAAGTCCGACGAACTCTGGCTTGGGCAGGACCAAGAGCGTGCTGGGGAGTACGGCCAAGGACTTGCGGCTGTTTTATAAGCACGACGCGGGCGAGGGCGCACGACGGACTAGACCGGGCACTCGGACGAGCGCGCGCATGGGTTGGGCGAACGCCGGCGTGCCGACCAGGGTCGAACACATGTGCACGTTCTTTCTGCCCGAGTTCTAGCGCGTGTTGTCAATCATTTGAGCCTGCTCTTGCCTTGGTCAGTGCACAAAACCTCTTCTCCTCCCTATAAGCTACCGATCTTGTGTGGGGATCATAGGATTTGGCCTATTGGTTCCAAAGATATGGAGCTCTCAAGTCGGGTCTGTCTGCCCGAGGCAAATCTTTGGTTTTGTTGTGTCTAGGTTCCGAATCCCAGTGCTATCTTCAGATATGTGGTAGAGGGGTTAGTTTAGCACATTTCGTTAATGGGAGCTCAGGGTTTTGAGATAGGGATTAAGGTGAACGCGCTCGATTTTGAGTTAGAGGCTAAAATTCAGAAATCTGAATTTTTGATTTCTCTAGGAAGCCTCCAATTGAATGGCTTGTTTGAGGTTTTTAACAAACTATTTTGGCCAAACTTTTATAACCTTTATTGTAGCTTAGTTAGTGTGTTTCAACTTTTATAATTGGCCTAAGCCATGATTCCATGTTTTTCATGGTCTTTTTACCCCTTTTCTTCCTTTCTACTTAAGTAGCTCAATTAGGGTTGTTCTAGGGTTTCAATATGATTTAGGCATGATCTTTAAGATAAAACACTTAGTGGGACTTTTATTCTCAAGTTGATTGGTGTCTTTTGCCCAATTTGGTTCACATGAAATAATGGTTCTTGAGTTAGCACTGAGAGGGACTTTGAGAATTACAGGGGTGTTACAGCCTTCCCCCCTTAAAAGAATCTCGTCCCGACATTCGGGTCGGAGTCCTCCGGGGTGAAGCGAAGGTTAAGGCTTGCTTGAATTTGGTGGTTTGTTTATCAAGGTTCTTTTTAGTAAAGTGCTCTTCGAATGTCATCTTCTTTGCAACTTCAGAAGGAAGACCTCTTAGTTTTAGTCTTACAATCAACTCCTTTTATGTTAAGGCCATTTTCCTTATATTTAGATTTATAGGGCAGGGGAGGGGTTGGGCATGGTTACGTACCGATTCCCTCAGGTAGACAATCGGGGAAGTTCGAACGTAGAAATTCCTTAGTCTCCCAAGTAGCCTCTTCCTCTGAGTGATTACTCCATTGGATCTTATACATTTTGATCGATTTAGCCCGAGTTGATCTCTCTTTGAAATCTAGAATCTTGGAAGGGTACTCTTGGTACGATAGATCTGGCTCTATCTCCACTTCGGGTTCTGCTATGACCTCGGTCGGCAATCGAACACATCTCTTTAGTTGGGATACATAGAATACATTGTGGATGGCAGACATTTTCGAAGGTAACTTCAATTTGTATGCCACGGGTCCACATGTCTCCACGATCACATAAGGTCCAATGTAGTGAGGGGCTAGCTTGCCTTTGATCCCAAACCTCTGCACTTCTTTGGTGGGTGATACCTTCAAATAGAAGAAATCTCCCACTTCAAACTGGAGAGGTTTTCTCCTTTTATCATGGTAACTCTTCTGCCTGACCTGAGTAGCTTCTAGATTCTTCCTGATTAGCTTGACTTTCCTTTTGGCTTCAGTCACTAAGTCAGGTCCAAAAATTTCTCTTTCTCCAAGCTGAGACCAATTGAGGGGTGTTCGACACCTTCTTCCATATAGCGCTTCGAAAGGTGCCATCTTTAGGCTGGATTGATAACTGTTGTTATAAGCAAACTCTACCAAAGAGAGGTACTTATCCCAGTTCTTGCAAAAATCGATTGCACAAGCCCTTAACATATCTTCAAGAATTTGATTTACCCTTTCGGTCTGACCATCAGTCTGTGGGTGGTAAGTTGAACTTCTTATTAGCTTGGTTCCCAAAGACTCTTGCAGTTGTTCCCAAAATCTGGCAACAAATTGGGCTCCTCGGTCAGAGACAATGGTTCGGGGTAATCCATGCAAACACATGATTCGGTCAATGTACAGTTCTGCGTACTTCTGAGCCTTATCAGTGGTGTGCACTGGAAGAAAATGTGCCACTTTTGTCAGTCGGTCCACAATGACCCTAATCGAATCATGATGACGAGAGGTGTTGGGCAGACCCACAATAAAATCCATGCTGATGTTGTCGGCGTTTCGAGACCGGGGGGTCCCTCGGACCGACGAGTGAGTATCGCCGCGTGCCCCAGCCCAAATGGGTCGAGCGCGTGGGCGAGCGCGAAGGGGGGAAGGAGCGAGGCGGCCGGAGGCCGGCGTGAGAGAGGTGGGAATCCCGCGGCCTTCGTGTTCGTCCCGTGCCCAGGTCGGGTGCGCTTGCAGTAGGGGGTTACAAGCGTCCACGCGGGAGAGGGAAGCGAGCGGCCCCAAGAGAGCGCCTGTCCCGTCCTCGTCCCCGCGCGGCCAACCCTCTCTAAGAGGGCCCTGGTTCTTCCTTTTACAGACGTAAGGAGAGGATCCAGGTGTACAACGGGGGGTGTAGCAGAGTGCTACGTGTCTAGCGGGGGAGAGCTAGCGCCCTAAGTACATGCCGATGTGGCAGCCGGAGAGATTTTGGCACCCAGCTGGTGTGATGTCGTGGCCGTCGGAGGAGCGATGGAGCCTGGCGGAGGGACAGCTGTCGGAGCGGTTGAGTCCTTGCTGACGTCCTCCTGCTTCTGTAAGAGATCTGAGAGCCGCCGTCGTCACAGAGCATGCAAGGCGCCATCATTGCCTATCTGGCGGAGCTAGCCAGATGGGACACCGGTCTTGTTCTCTGCGGCTCGAGTCAGCTCGGGGTAGGGTGATGATGGCGCTTCCTGTTGACGTGGCTGGCCTGCGCCCTAGGTTGGGCGATGTGGAGGCTCCTCCGAAGCTGAGGTCGAGTCTGTCTTCCATGGCCGAGGCCGAGTCCGAGCCCCTGGGTCAGGCGAGGCGGAGGTCGTTCGGCAGAGGCCAGGGCGGAGTCCGAGCCCTGGGGTCGGGCGAAGCGGAGTTCGTCGTCTTCTGGGGCTGAGCCCGAGTTCGAGCCCTGGGGTCGGGCGGAGCGGAGTTCGTCGTCTTCTGGGGCTGAGCCCGAGTCCGAGCCCTAGGGTCGGGCGGAGCGGAATTCGCCGTCTTCGGGGACTTAGCCCGAGTCCGAGCCCTGGGTCGGGCGGAGCGGAGTTCGCCGTCTTCCGGGACTTAGCCCGAGTCCGAGCCCTGGGTCGGGCGGAGCGGAGTTCACCGTCTTCCGGGACCTAGCCCGAGTCCGAGCCCTGGGTCGGGTGGAGCGGAGCTTCCTATGGTGCCTTTGGCAGGGTCTGACTGCCTGTCAGTCTCACTCTGTCAAGTGGCACTGCAGTCGGAGTGGCGCAGGCGGCGCTGTCCTTCTGTCAGGCCGGTCAGTGGAGCGGTGAAGTGACGGCGGTCACTTCGGCTCTGCCGGCGTGCGTCAGGATAAAGGTGTCAGGCCACCTTTGCGTTAAATGCTCTTGCGATTTGGTCCGTCGGTGCGGCGATTTAGTCAGGGTTGCTTCTTAGCGAAGGCAGGGCCTCGGGCGAGCCGGAGATGTGTCCGCCGTTGGAGGGGGGCCTCGGGCGAGACGGAAATCCTCCGGGGTCGGCTGCCCTTGTCCGAGGCTAGGCTCGGGGGAGGCATGATCTAGTCGCTCGAATGGACTGATCCCTGACTTAATCGCACCCATCAGGCCTTTGCAGTTTTATGCTGATGGGGGTTACCGGCTGAGAATTAGGAGTCTTGAGGGTACCCCTAATTATGGTCCCCGACAGTAGCCCCCGAGCCTCGAAGGGAGTGTTAGCACTCGCTTGGAGGCTTTCGTCGCACTTTTTTTGCAAGGGGACCAGCCTTTCTCGGTTGCATTTTGTTCCGGTGGGTGCGCGCGAGCGCACCCGCCGGGTGTAGCCCCCGAGGCCTCGGAGGAGTGGTTTCACTCCTCCGAGGTCTTAATGCCTTGCGTAATGCTTCGGCTGGTCTGGTTGTTCCCTCATGCGAACTGGCCGTAGCCCGGGTGTACGGTCGGGGCCCAAGTTCTCGGGCTAGTATGTTGACGCTGTCAACGGTTCGGCCGGAGCCGGGTTTGCGAGAGCAGCCCCGAGCCTCCGCACAGGGCGAGAGGGCGATCAGGGACAGACTCGACTTTTTTACATACGCCCCTGCGTCGCCTTTCCGCAAGGAGGAGGGGGGGGGAAAGCGCCATGTTACCCTCGATGGGCGCCGAACATGGTGTCTCCGGTGAGCTGCAAGCGGGTAATCCGAGTGGACGTCCGTGCCCCGTTCGTTAGGGGTCGGCTAGGGGCCCAGAGGCACGCCCAAAAGTACCTGCGCGTGATCTGCCGGACCCGGTCCCCTGGCAACGGGATCCGAGGGCTCGATGCCTCCCTCTGATGGGATTCCGTTACAAGATCACTCCCGCTGGTCTCGGAAATGTCCTAGGGTACCTCGGGAGCGCGGCCCGAGCCTTGGTTATGTATCGAACATACCCCTGGTCATCCCTCGCTCGGCGTCTGAGGCGGCTGTGAACCCTTCGGGGGCCAGCCTTCGAACCCCTGATCAGTAATGGGCGCGGAGCCCGAGTAGCCTGAGGCGGCCGTGGAACCCTTCGGGGGGCCGGCCTTCGAACCTCTGACCAGTAGTGGGTGTAGGGCCCACGCGATCTGAGGCGGCTGTTGAAACCCTTCGGGGGGCCAGCCTTCGAACCTCTGATCAGTAAGGAGGCTCGGAGCCTGGTTCCTTCACGGGGAAGGATCTTTTTCGGGGTATCCCCCTTTCCCGGTCCCTGTTGCAAGAGATAGAGAAAGAGGAAAAAAGAAAAGGATACGAAATCGAACGACGCGGCGTACCTTTTTTGGCGCGGTTATTACGGCGAAGGCGAAGCGTCGCCCGCTTCTCCTGCCAGAAGCGCCGCCTGTCCCGCCGCGGAGTTAATGCGACGGGGCGAGTGGTTGGCGGGGCGGTCGTCGCACGTGCGCGAGCCGTTCGAGGAACGGATCACGGGCGCGTTGTTTTCACGCCGTGAGAGGGGGGTCTCTCGCTGCCCCCGGATGGGACGTGAGCTTGGCTGACGACGTGACCGCTGCTCCCGCCCGCCTGCCACCGTCATTACTGCCGGCCCACTTTTGGCTGCATTGACCGCCGCGCCAGGCTGGCGCTGCTGGGTCGTGCGCTGGGTCGCCTCGAGTCGCGGTATTGGTTCCGCAATCGAGGAGGCGCGGTGGTGGCGCAAGTGGCGGTGTAGTTGCTTGCATGATGCATCCGGCGCGCCGGTTGCGTGACGCGTGGGCTTGGGCCTCCATGTTGGGCGTGTCGGGAGTCGGAGAAGCGCGTCTACTTGGCGCGGTTGCATGCCGCTTGCATGGCTGCCCGCCTCTTTCGCCTGTTGGTCTGGGCAAAAGTGGAGGGTCACTTGTAACCGTTGGGCGGTTGTGTGCACCACGCGCGGCGGTTTGGCTTCTTCTGCTCTGAGCCGGTTTGCATGACATGCGGGACCCAGCCCCCGCGCTGCAGGGGAGGGCCTTGGAGCGTGTTGGAGAAGACTCAGCCCGTGACGGTTGGGGGCGCAAGTAGGGAGAGTTGCCTTTAAAAGGAGGGCGACCCCTTTCGGAAGGCGACCATGTCTTCTCGCTCCCTTATGCATCGCGTCTTTCCACCTTCCAAGCCCCCGGATGGGGGATACCCGCCGTCTTTTCGCCTCATCGTTGGAGGAACGCAACTCCGTGGGAGTTGGTACCTTTCAGCCATCGTTCGGCTTCAAGGATTTTCATCATGCAGCCCGGCTGCACCCCTCCACCGGCGGTCACCCAAGATGGTGACCTCCAGCTTGATGGTGGGGGAAAGCGAGCCAGGCTGCGGCCTCTGCCCCTCCCTCAGCCTCAAGGATTTTCATCACCAGGGCTGGGGAGGGGAGTGTGCCGAGTTGGGGTCGGCCCCTGCGTGGGCGGTGGCCCGCTCCTTCACTCAGTGATTGGAGGGAAGGGCGGTCGTCGTCCGTGGCGCCGGCAGCTGCACCGTGCCTGACTCTCGGACGCGAGTGGCTTCGGAGCCGCTCGAGGCGCCGGCGTCTGCCACGGCAGCTGGAAGAGGTTCTTCCACCGGCGAGATAGCCAGGGCCGGCCACGGACCGACCTCCAACTCTACGGCCTTCTGCCCGTCCTTGCCTCACGAGTTTGGGCATGGGCGGGGGCCTCCTGGCAGCAGCATCCGCCTTGAGGTCAGTGCTGCCGCTGTTCGGACCCCTGGAGCAGAAGTCATCGTCGTCGCTGCTGCTGGAGCGGGTGACGGCGCGCCGCTCGTCGGTCTTCTGTTGCTCCGCAGGCCCACCCCTATCGAGTGGGGTTGTTCGTACCTGCGGAGGGGGAACCGGAGTTCCGTTTGTAATGGCACTTTGAATGCCAGTGTTTTTGTTCATTATGGCTGTCCAGGCCTGAACATGTATGTAATTTTGGCACGGAGCCGTGTTTTTTCCTCATTTTCGAGCACTAAGACTCGCCTGTTGATTATCTGAACCGCTTCACCAAGCATGAGTCGCCCCGTGTCAAGGTGACGAGTGAGGTATCCGTATCCCGGAGGCGTAGGAGTCCCTCGGCTCGATCGGCCTTGTTGTCTGAGGCTCCTCTAGCTTAGTTAAAGGGACCCCATGGCCGCTCTTCGATGAGCCGAGGCCAGGGGTAGCGATATCAGCATGAACAGAGGCGGAGTTGGCTCGAAAATGAAACCTGGTTGGCCGGAGCCTAGCCGGGTTGTCCGTTAGCGGGACCGACGCCGGAGTTGATCAGCCGAGGCCTCGGGTCGGGCTGGTGCCCTTGGAAGATGGTTGGCCGAGGCCCCAGGGGTAACCGGCCGAGCCGCCTGCTCGGGCCGGATTCCCGGAGAAGTCCCTGGCAGCGATTGTCCGGGCGTGGCGATGACATCGTCCTCCAGAGTGGGGATCCCTGGACCACGTCGCCGTCCGAGGCTAGGTCGGACCTCGCTGAAGGTGTCGTCGATGCCGAGGGTGCTACTGCCCCTTCCAGCGTCAAGACCCGAGCCTGCAGGATCAGAGTGTCTTGTAGCGTGTGCCTTCTGCGGCCGCCGAGGCCAGAATACACACCCTCGCTGTGTTGTAAAGCTGCGTCTCCTTTCCTCTTGTTTCGAGTATCTGGACTTTTTTGTCGGTAACAGGGATGTTTGTGCGAGCAAGAGTTGCTTCTCGCGGAAGGTGATGAGTGAGGTATCCGTATCCCGGAGGCGTGGGAGTCCCTCGGCTCGGTCGGCCTTGCCGCTTACGCGCACTTTCACCCGTCCATGAGGCCCTGTCACCGACTCAGTCGAGAAGACTCGAAGGATCGCTTCGGCAGAGGAGCTTCCGAACGTGAAGACTTGTTCGGTCCGCGAAATCACTTTATCCGAACGCGAGTTACTTATCGCAGAAGGTGATGAGTGAGGTATCCGTATCCCGGAGGCGTAGGAGTCCCTCGGCTCGGTCAGCCTTGGCTGCTTACGTGTACTCCATCGTTTTCAGGATCCACTTTTAGAAGTAGTCAGAAAGCACGAAAGATATTCTGACAGAAGAGATCTTTTTTCGAGGAAAATTTCAACGCAGAGTGGGTTCCCCCCTTTTAGCCCCCGAGGGAGGGTCGGGCTTTGCCGAGGCGAGGCTGACCCTTCCTTGATGACTAAACTTTGCGTGGGTGCGAGGTATATGAACAACTTGAAAACATCTTAAGGGTAGAAGCGACGTAGCTGTTGGATGTTCCAAGCGTTGCCGTAGACCTCGCCTTGACTGTTGGCCAGCTTGTACGTTCCGGGCTTCAGAACTTTGGCGATGACGAATGGCCCCTCCCAGGGGGGCGTGAGCTTGTGCCTCCCTCGGGCATCTTGCCGCAGCCGAAGCACCAGGTCGCCCACCTGGAGGTCTCGGGGCCGGACCCCTCGGGCGTGGTAGCGTCGCAGGGATTGCTGGTACCGCGCCGAGTGTAGTAAGGCCTTGTCCCGAGCCTCTTCCAGCTGGTCCAGCGAGTCTTCTCGGCTAGCTTGGTTGCTTTGATCGCTGTAGGCCCTCGTCCTCGGGGAGCCGTATTCCAGGTCAGTGGGCAAGACGGCCTCGGCCCCGTAGACCAGGAAGAACGGCGTGAAACCCGTGGCTCGGCTCGGCGTTGTCCTCAGGCTCCAGACCACCGAGGGGAGTTCCTTCATCCATCGCTTGCCGAACTTGTTGAGGTCGTTGTAAATCCGAGGCTTGAGCCCTTGTAGAATCATGCTGTTGGCACGCTCTACTTGCCCATTCGACATGGGATGAGCCACGGCGGCCCAGTCCACCCGGATGTGGTGATCCTCGCAGAAGTCCAAGAATTTTCTGCCGGTGAACTGGGTACCATTGTCGGTGATGATGGAGTTCGGGACCCCGAAGCGATGGATAATGTTGGTGAAGAACGTCACCGCCTGCTCGGACCTGATGCTGTTCAGAGGTCGGACCTCGACCCACTTGGAGAATTTGTCGATGGCGACCAGCAGGTGCGTGTAGCCCCCGGGCGCCTTCTGCAAGGGGCCGACGAGGTCCAGACCCCACACAGCAAAGGGCCAGGTGATGGGTATCGTCTGTAGAGCCTGAGCGGGCATGTGGGTCTGCTTCGCATAGAATTGACACCCTTCGCAGGTGCGGACAATTCTAGTGGCGTTAGCCACCGCCGTTGGCCAGTAGAAGCCTTGCCGGAAAGCATTCCCGACATGGGCTCGAGGCGCTGCGTGATGGCCGCAAGCCCCCGAGTGTATCTCTCGCAGGAGTTCATGACCTTCGGTGACGGAGATGCATCGCTGGAGGATGCCCGAGGGGCTGCGGTGGTAGAGCTCCTTCTCATCGCCCAGCAAGACGAACGACTTGGCGCGTTGCGCTACCCGCCGAGCCTCGGCTCGGTCGAGGGGTAGCTCTCCTTGGCGGAGATATTGCAGGTACGGGGTCTGCCAATTTCGATCAGGCGTGGCCTCGCTCCGCTCCTCCTCGATGCGCAGTGCCTCGCCCTCGGAGGCCGAGGGTACCTCGGGCTAAACCGAGGTCGCCTCGGGCCGAGCTGAGGGTGCCTCGGGCTGTGCCGAGGGTACCTCGGGCTGGACCGAGGGCTCCTCAGGCTCGGGCGTGTCGTCGATCTTGACGGATGGCTGATGCAGATCCCGGGAGAAGACGTCTGGGGGAACCGTTGTTCGCCCCGAGGCTATTTTTGCCAGCTCGTCCGCAGTCTCGTTGTAGCGCCGAGCGATGTGGTTAAGCTCGAGCCCGTAGAACTTGTCTTCTTGGCGCCGGACCTCATCGCAGTAGGCCTCCATCTTCGGGTCGCGGCAGTGGGAGTTCTTCATGACTTGGTCGATGACGAGCTGCGAGTCACCGCGAGCGTCGAGGCGCCTGACCCCTAGCTCGATGGCGATCCGCAACCCGTTGACCAGAGCCTCGTACTCAGCCACATTGTTGGACGCCGGGAAATGGAGGCGTAGCACATAGCGTAGGTGTTTCCCGAGGGGCGAGATGAAGAGTAGGCCCGCGTCGGCTCCCGTCTTCATCAGCGACCCGTCGAAAAACATGGTCCAGAGCTCCGGTTGGATCGGAGCCGTCGGTAGCTGGGTGTCGACCCATTCGGCTACGAAGTCCGCCAAGACCTGGGACTTGATGGCCTTCCGAGGGGCGAACGAGATTGTCTCGCCCATGATTTCCACCGCCCACTTTGCAATCCTGCTCGAGGCCTCTCGGCACTGGATGATCTCCCCCAGGGGGAAGGATGACACCACAGTTACCGGATGAGACTCGAAGTAGTGTCGCAACTTCCGCCTCGTCAGGATCACTGCATACAGCAGCTTCTGAACTTGTGGGTAGCGGATCTTGGTTTCGGACAGTACCTCGCTGACGAAGTAAACTGGCCTCTGAACGGGCAATGCATGCCCCTCTTCTTGCCTCTCGACCACAATCGCGGCGCTAAACACCTGAGTGGTCGCGGCGACGTAGACCAAGAGGGCTTCTCCGTCAGCTGGAGGCACCAAGATAGGTGCCTTTGTGAGGAGCGCCTTCAGGTTCCCGAGAGCTTCCTCGGCCTCAGGGGTCCAAGCGAAGCACTCGGCCTTCCTTAAGAGGCGGTACAGAGGCAGGCCTCTTTCGCCGAGGCGTGAGATGAAGCGGCTCAGGGCCGCGAGACATCCCATGACCCTCTGTACGCCTTTTAAGTCCTTGATGGGCCCCATGTTGGTGATGGCTGCGATCTTGTCCGGGTTGGCTTCGATGCCCTGCTCGGAGACGATGAACCCCAAGAGCATGCCCCGGGGCACATCGAAGACACACTTCTCAGGATTGAGCTTGACGCCTTTCGCTTTGAGACATCGGAATGTCACTTCAAGGTCGGAGACGAGGTCGGAAGCTTTCCTCGTCTTGACTACGATGTCATCGACGTAGGCCTCGACCGTGCGACCGATGTGTTCGCCGAACACATGGTTCATGCACCGCTGATACGTCGCGCCCGCATTCCTCAAACCGAACGGCATGGTGACATAGCAGTACATGCCGAAGGGCGTGATGAAAGAAGTCGCGAGCTGGTTAGACTCTTTCATCCTGATTTGGTGATACCCTGAGTAGGCGTCGAGGAAAGACAGGGTTTCGCACCCAGCAGTGGAAGCCACGATTTGATCGATGCGAGGCAGAGGGTAGGGAACCTTCGGACATGCTTGGTTGAGACCAGTGTAGTCTACACACATCCGCCATTTCCCCCCTTTCTTTCTCACAAGCACAGGGTTGGCAAGCCATTCGGGATGGAATACCTCTTTGACGAACCCGGCTGCCGTTAGCTTGTGGATCTGCTCGCCTATCACTCTGCGCTTCTCCTCGTCGAATCGGCGCAGAGGCTGCTTGACAGGTCGGGCTCCGACCCAAATATCCAGAGAGTGCTTGGCGACATCCCTTGGTATGCCGGGCATGTTCGAGGGACTCCACGCGAAGACGTCGGCGTTCGCGCGGAGAAAGTCGACGAGCACTGCTTCCTATTTGGGGTCGAGCCCGGAACCGATCCGGATCTGCTTGGAGGCGTCGCCACTGGGGTCGAGGGGGACGGCCTTAACCGTCTCCACTGGCTCGAAGTTGCCGGCATGACGCTTCACGTCTGGCACCTCTTTGGAGAGGCTTTCCAGGTCGGCGATGAGGGCCTCGGACTCGGCGAGGGCCTCAGCGTACTCCACGCACTCCACGTCGCATTCGAACGCGTGTTTGTACGTGGGGCCGACGGTGATGACCCCGTTGGGGCCCGACATCTTGAGCTTCAGGTAGGTGTAGTTGGGGACGGCCATAAACTTCGCATAGCATGGCCTCCCCAGTACCGCGTGGTAGGTTCCTCGGAACCCGACCACCTCGAACGTCAGAGTCTCCCTTCGGAAGTTGGAGGGCGTTCCAAAGTAGACGGGAAGGTCGAGTCGTCCGAGGGGCTGGACGCGCTTCCCGGGAATGATCCCGTGGAAGGGCGCAGCGCCTGCTCGGACGGAGGACAGATCGACATGCAGGAGCCTGAGGGTCTCGGCGTAGATGATGTTGAGGCTGCTGCCCCCGTCCATAAGGACCTTGGTGAGCCTGACGTCGCCGACGACGGGGTCGACGACGAGCGGGTATTTCCCCGGGCTCGGCACGTGGTCGGGGTGGTCAGCTTGGTCGAAGGTGATGGGCTTGTCGGACCAGTCTAGGTAGACTGGCGCCGCCACCTTCACCGAGCAGACCTCCCGGCGCTCTTGCTTGCGATGCCGAGCCGAGGCATTCGCCGCATGCCCACCGTAGATCATGAAGCAGTCGCGGACCTCGGGGAACTCTCCTGCTTGGTGATCTTCCTTCTTGTCATCGTCGCGGGCCCTGCCACCCTCCGCGGGTGGCCCGGCCCTGTGGAAGTGGCGCCGAAGCATGACGCACTCCTCAAGGGTGTGCTTGACGGGCCCCTGATGATAGGGGCACGGCTCCTTGAGCATCTTGTCGAAGAGGTTGGCACCTCCGGGGGGCTTCCGAGGGTTCTTGTACTCGGCGGCGGCGACAAGGTCCGCGTCGGCGGCGTCGCGTTTCGCTTGCGACTTCTTCTTGCCTTTCTTCTTGGCGCCGCGCGGAGTAGACGCCTCGGGAGCATCTTCCGATGGGTGGCCCTGGGGCTGCTTGTCCTTTCGGAAGATAGCCTCGACCGCCTCCTGGCCAGAGGCGAACTTGGTGGCGATGTCCATCAGCTCGCTCACCCTGGTGGGGGTCTTGCGACCCAACTTACTCACCAGGTCGCGGCAGGTGGTGCCGGCAAGGAACGCGCCGATGACATCTGAGTCGGTGATGTTGGGCAGCTCGGTGCGCTGCTTCGAGAATCGCCGGATGTAGTCCCGGAGAGACTCTCCCGTCTGCTGCCGGCAGCTTCGGAGGTCCCAGGAATTCCCGGGGCGCACGTACGTGCCCTGGAAATTGCCGGCGAAGGCTTGGACCAGGTCATCCCAGTTGGAGATCTGCCCCGGAGGCAGGTGCTCCAACCAGGCGCGAGCGGTGTCGGAGAGGAACATGGGGAGGTTGCGGATGATGAGGTTGTCGTCGTCCATTCCACCCAGTTGGCAGGCCAGGCGGTAGTCCGCGAGCCACAGTTCCGGTCTCGATTCCCCCGAGTACTTTGTGATAGTAGTCGGGGGTCGGAACCGGGTCGGGAACGGTGCCCGTCGGATGGCCCGGCTGAAGGCCTGCGGACCGGGTGGTTCGGGCGAGGGACTCCGATCCTCCCCGCTGTCGTAGCGTCCCCCACGCCTGGGGTGGTAACCTCGGCGCACCCTCTCATCGAGGTGGGCCCGACGGTCGCGATGATGGTGCTCGTTGCCGAGGTGGCCCAGGGCCGCAGGCGCGGTGTTGCGCGTGCGCCCGGTGTAGACCGAGGCTTCCCGCATGAATCGGGAAGTCGCGACATGAGGTTCCGAGGGGTATCCCTGCCTTCGGGAGGCAGAGCTCTCGGCCCGTCGGACCACAGCGCCTTCCAGGAGATTCTTGAGCTCTCCCTGGATTCGCCGACCCTCGGTGGTTGATGGCTCCGGCATCGCGCGGAGAAGCATCGCTGCTGCAGCCAGGTTCTGACCGACCCCACTGGATGCTGGTGGCGGCCTGACCCTGACGTCGTCGGTGACGCGGTGCTGGAGACCCTAGGGCAGGTGACGTATTTCTCCGGCCGGGGGTTGGCCCGCCCATGCCTGCCCGACGTCCCGGCGGATCGGCTCAAGCGCTCCTGCTCCCTCGTCGAGCCTGGCCTGCGCCCCGCGGACTTGCTCGAGCTGTGGGTCGTGACCCCCCGCCGGAACAGGGACCACAGCTAGCTCCCGTGGGATGTCAGCGCGAGGCACCGGCCTAAAGAGATCACCGTCCTCCGGCATGCCGAGATGATTTCCTTCGGAGGGACCCCCTAGATCGACGTGGAAACATTCGCGGCTTGGGCCACAGTCCTCGTCGTCGAGGCTGCGGCTACCGTCGGAACAGTCGGAGAGGCAGTAATCACATGCGGTCATGAAGTCCCGCATGGCACTGGGGTTGCCAAATCCAGAGAAATCCCAACATATGTTGGGGTCGTCATCTTCCTCGGACCCAGAGGGCCCGTAGGTCAAGACGTCCGTCAGCCGGTCCCAAGGCGAAACCCTAGAGGGTTTGAACTCGCCTCTACGAGAGCGCCCGCCAAAGCAAGGTCGCTAGGCGGGTTGAGGGTGAGTCCAAATGACGTAGGATGGGAATCGGTCGGTACCTTTCGGTCGACGAGCAGCGACATAGTCACGTCGGGGACTGATTGCACCGTCGTCTCAGGTACGAGGGCGACATCCTGCAAGCTCTCAGCGAGCGCACTGGCGTCGTCCGCTTGCTCGGGATTGGCGTGTCGTGGGGAGACGGCGCTCGCCTTCGTCTCAAACGTGAGGTCGACGCCCGACGCGCCCCCCGTTGGGGCGCTGAGGACGTCGACTCGCTCGACAGCCGACGAGGCGCGGCCTCCCACTTGGCCTTGGTTGCCCCGCCTCCTCCTCCGTTGGCGGGGGAGAGGACGGGGCGAGCTCGAATGTTGTTCTTCCACCACGCGGGGAAGACGTCGTCGATTCCGCCACCGGCGGGCGGGCTGTCGGCCGCCATTGTCGTTGTCGCGCGGCGGTGGAAGGAGTATCATGTCGTAGCTGCCGTCGAAGGACATGAACTCAAGACTCCCGAAACGGAGCACCGTCCTGGGTCGGAGAGGTTGCTGGAGACTGCCCATCTGGAGCTTGACGGGAAGCTGTTTGTCAACACGCAGCAGCCCCCTACCTGGCGCGCCAACTGTCTCCACGATCACATAAGGTCCAATGTAGTGAGGGGCTAGCTTGCCTTTGATCCCAAACCTCTGCACTTCTTTGGTGGGTGATACCTTCAAATAGACGAAATCTCCCACTTCAAACTGGAGAGGTTTTCTCCTTTTATCATGGTAACTCTTCTGCCTGGCCTGAGTAGCTTCTAGATTCTTCCTGATTAGCTTGACTTTCCTTTCGGCTTCAGTAACTAAGTCAGGTCCAAAATTTTCTCTTTCTCCAAGCTGAGACCAATTGAGGGGTGTTCGACACCTTCTTCCATATAGGGCTTCGAAAGGTGCCATCTTTAGGCTGGATTGATAACTGTTGTTATAAGCAAACTCTACCAAAGAGAGGTACTTATCCCAGTTCTTGCCACAATCGATTGCACAAGCCCTTAACATATCTTCAAGAATTTGATTTACCCTTTCGGTCTGACCATCAGTCTGTGGGTGGTAAGTTGAACTTCTTATTAGCTTGGTTCCCAAAGACTCTTGCAGTTGTTCCCAAAATCTGGCAACAAATTGGGCTCCTCAGTCAGAGACAATGGTTCGGGGTAATCCATGCAAACACATGATTCGGTCAATGTACAGTTCTGCGTACTTCTGAGCCTTATCAGTGGTGTGCACTGGAAGAAAATGTGCCACTTTTGTCAGTCGGTCCACAATGACCCTAATCGAATCATGATGACGAGAGGTGTTGGGCAGACCCACAATAAAATCCATGCCGATGTTGTCGGCGTTTCGAGACCGGGGGGTCCCTCGGGCCGACGAGTGAGTGTCGCCGCGTGCCCCAGCCCAGATGGGTCGAGCGCGTGGGCGAGCGCGAAGGGGGGAAGGAGCGAGGCGGCCGGAGGCCGGCGTGAGAGAGGTGGGAATCCCGCGGCCTTCATGTTCGTCCCGCGCCCAGGTCGGGTGCGCTTGCAGTAGGGGGTTACAAGCGTCCACGCGGGAGAGGGAAGCGAGCGGCCCCAAGAGAGCGTCTGTCCCGTCCTCGTCCCCGCGCGGCCAACCCTCTCTAAGAGGGCCCTGGTTCTTCCTTTTATAGGCGTAAGGAGAGGATCCAGGTGTACAACGGGGGGTGTAGCAGAGTGCTACGTGTCTAGCGGGGGAGAGCTAGCGCCCTAAGTACATGCCGATGTGGCAGCCGGATAGATTTTGCACCCAGCTGGTGTGATGTCGTGGCCGTCGGAGGAGCGATGGAGCCTGGCGGAGGGACAGCTGTCGGAGCAATTGAGTCCTTGCTGACGTCCTCCTGCTTCCGTAAGAGAGCTGAGAGCCGCCATCGTCACAGAGCATGCGGGGCGCCATCATTGCCTATCTGGCGGAGCTAGCCAGATGGGACACCGGTCTTGTTCTCTGCGGCTCGAGTCAGCTCGGGGTAGGGTGATGATGGCGCTTCCTGTTGACGTGGCTGGCCTGCGCCCTAGGTTGGGCGATGTGGAGGCTCCTCCGAAGCCGAGGTCGAGTCTGTCTTCCATGGCCGAGGCCGAGTCCGAGCCCCTGGGTCGGGCGAGGCGGAGGTCGTTCGGCAGAGGCCAGGGCGGAGTCCGAGCCCTGGGGTCGGGCGAAGCGGAGTTCGTCGTCTTCTGGGTTTGAGCCCGAGTCTGAGCCCTGGGGTCGGGCGGAGCGGAGTTCGTCGTCTTCTAGGGCTGAGCCCGAGTCCGAGCCCTAGGGTCGGGCGGAGCGGAGTTCGCCGTCTTCCGGGACTTAGCCCGAGTCCGAGCCCTGGGTTGGGCGGAGCGGAGTTCGCTGTCTTCCGGGACTTAGCCCGAGTCCGAGCCCTAGGTCGGGCGGAGCGGAGTTCGCCGTCTTCCGGGACCTAGCCCGAGTCCGAGCCCTGGGTCGGGCGGAGCGGAGCTTCCTATGGTGCCTTTGGTAGGGCCTGACTGCCTGTCAGTCTCACTCTGTCAAGTGGCACTGCAGTTGGAGTGGCGCAGGCGGCGCTGTCCTTCTGTCAGGCCGGTCAGTGGAGCGGTGAAGTGACGGCGGTCACTTTGGCTCTGCCGGCGTGCGTCAGGATAAAGGTGTCAGGCCACCTTTGCGTTAAATGCTCTTGCGATTTGGTCGGTCGGTGCGGCGATTTAGTCAGGGTTGCTTCTTAGCGAAGGCAGGGCCTCGGGCGAGCCGGAGATGTGTCCGCCGTTGGAGGGGGGCCTCGGGCGAGACGGAAATCCTCCGGGGTCGGCTGCCCTTGTCCGAGGCTAGGCTCGGGCGAGGCATGATCGAGTCGCTCGAATGGACTGATCCCTGACTTAATCGCACCCATCAGGCCTTTGCAGCTTTATGCTGATGGGGGTTATCAGCTGAGAATTAGGAGTCTTGAGGATACCCCTAATTATGGTCCCCGACAGATGTCATCCCATTTCCATGAAGGTATTGGTAGGGGTTGCAAGGCACCAGCTGATTTCAAGTGGCTTGCCGTTATCCTCTGACATGTGTCGCATTCTGATACATATTGGGCTATCTCCCTCTTCATTCTGGTCCACCAATACAAGGGCTTTAGATCATGGTACATTTTGGTGCTTCCTGGATGCATGGAGAATTTGGAGAGATGAGCTTCATCCAAGATTTTCTTCTTGAGATCCTTATTTTTAGAAACCACCAATCTGCTTTCAAACCACAATATACCCTTCCCATCTTGGCGAAAACACTTATACTTCTCTGTCTTCTGATGGAGGTTCTCTTTAATGATTTGCACTCCCTTATCACTGAGTTGGGCCATGATTATCTAGTCTCGCAAAGTTGGCTCAATGGAAATGTGAGACAAAGCACCAGAAGGAATCACTTCAATCTTCATTTTGTTCAACTCATCGCACAGGGTGTTGATGTGAGAATCCATCATAACACAGTTGCATTGCGATTTCCGACTCAAGGCATCAGCTACCACATTGGCTTTCCCTGGGTGATAATGTACCTCCAGGTCATAGTCCTTGATCAGCTCTAGCCATCTTCTCTTCCTCATGTTGATATCAGCCTGAGTAAAAATATACTTGAGGCTCTTATGATCGGTGAAGATGTTGTAGTGGGTTCCCAGTAAATAGTGCCTCCACATCTTCAATGCATGAACCACGGCTGCTAACTCCAAGTCATGGGTGGGTTTTGCTCATGAGGCCTGAGTGCTCTTGATGCGTAAGCAATGACTCAGTTGTCTTGCAACAAAACACAACCCAGTCCAGTGCCAGAGGCATCACAGTACACATCAAATGGCTTGCCGCTGTCGGGTTGCTCTAACACCGATGCTGTGGTCAGATGTTGCCTCAACGTATGGAAGGCATCTTCGCACTTCTGACCCCAAACAAACTTAGCTCCTTTCTTCAATGATTCAGTCATGGGCTTCGCAATTCGAGAGAAATCCAGAATGAATCTTTGATAATAACCAGCCAATCCCAGAAAACTTCGAATCTAACAGACAGTTGTCAGTGGCTTCCAGTTCATCACCTCTTGCACCTTATCAGGATCAACATCTATGCCTGCCTGAGAGATAGTGTGAACCAAGAATTTGATTTCCTTTAGCCAAAAATCACATTTTGACAATTTGGCATAAAGACGGTGCTCTCGCAGATGTTGAAGCACTACATGCAAATGACCGGCATGCTCTTCTTCGTTCTTTGAGTACACCAAGATATCATCGATGAAAACCAAGAATTTGATTTCCAATTCAGGCATGAAGACAGAGTTCATCAGATACATGAAGTATGCTGGTGCATTAGTCAGCCCAAATGACATCACCAAATATTCATATAGCCCATATCTGGTTGAGAAGGCAGTCTTCGGAATATCACTTGCTCGTATCTTGATCTGATGATAGCCGGAGCGAAGGTCTATCTTGGAAAACACTTTGGCTTCGACCAATTGATCGAAAAGAACATCAATACGAGGAAAATGATACTTGTTCTTGATAGTCATCGCATTAAGTGGGCGGTAATCTATGCACAACCTCAAGCTTTCATCTTTCTTCTTCACAAACAAGGCTAGACATCCCCAAGGCGAAGTACTTGGGCGGATGAAACCCTTGTCTAACAATTCTTGCAGTTGCTTCTTCAATTCTGCCAATTCCGCGGGTGGCATCCAGTAAGTCCTCTTGGAAATATGTGTCGTTCCAGGTTACAACTTGATGGCGAATTCAATATCTCGGTCTGGTGGCATTCCTGGCAATTCATCAGGAAAAACATCTGCATACTCACAGACCACTGGAATCTTCTTCAAGGGTAACTCTTGTTGGGGGGCCTTTGTCTTCCGAAGGTTTTCGGGACTTGTTCTCAAATACTATGAGTTAAGAACAAGGCAACATAGAAAATGTTAATCGGTAAAGTCCTTCGTCTTTCGAAGCATTATTCCCCTCAGGAAATAATGTCTCTCGGACGAAGGTTATGAAGAGCGTACCTTCGTAAATTCATTACATAATAACGAAGGATGAATTATAAAGAATATAAGGAATAACATAGACAATTGTATATTATTATTATGTATAAACAGAAATAACATCGAATTACAAATGTACCTTCAACTTGAAGGAGATGAAAGTACAAGCGTGACGCAAGAGCGAGTGCCTTAATCAGCGTGAACAGTACGGGGGTACTGTTCACCTATTTATAGACACGGGACACAGCCTATGCAAAATTACATTTATGCCCTTTACATTTGATAATAATTCTATAGTAATCTATCGAGGTCTGAATAGCCTTTTCATCTTTAAGTCGGTTCCATTTTTTGCCACCACGCCGAAGCTTTCATGCTCACACCTTCGGCGCTGTACCAACCTTCGTATTATTCTGGTCTGCTGTGATACCGACTTGAGTCCGAAGATACCTGTTCACATATTATACTCCAGAAATACTGTTAAATCCTGTTTTTGAGGACCTTCGTAAGCCGAAGGCCCCCAACAGTAGCCCCTCGCAATATTAATTTGTTTTAAAATAATAAATTTAGATTGCGACATGGACGAAGGCTTTACGCCGAAGGTCCGAAAAAACACCTTCCCTTTGCTAGAATAGCAACATTCACTGACAAGCGGGGTCTTTCAAATTTCAACGCACTGGGCGTATAAATACGGTCATACCGCAAACTCATTTGGCACGCTCTCTTGCCATCTGCTCCCGCTCACTCAATTTTTAGCTCTTGTGCACTAAGATTTGCTGAGTTTTTAGTTTTGAAGCTTCGGCCTTGAAAACAGTTTTTTAGTGTTTCCGAAGATGTCTGAAGATAAGAAGGTTGCTGCTGAGATGAAGCTGAGCCTCGACGAAGAGAAAAACTTGGGGTTTCTTATAGCGATATCGAAGACCAACACAGAAAAAATCACCAAGGAGATTCTAGAAGGTTTGTCTGAGGATACTGGTGACAACGACAGTTATGATGTGGACAGCGGTGGTGAAGACTCCGAAGATCGTCCCTGGCGACCAAGCCATTCAGTTTATGGTAAATCAACTATCAAAGAGAATCATCTTGTCAACATGAGAGGAAGGTATTTCCGGGATTTGTCCGTTGTGAGGGCCGACGAAGGGAAGAAGACTTGTCCACACCCTGAAGAGAATGAAGTCGTAGTGTTCCGAAGCTTTTTGAAAGCTGGGCTGCGATTTCCCTTGAGCAGCTTCGTCGTGGAGGTGCTGAAAATCTTCGAAGTCTATCTTCACCAACTTACCCCCGAGGCAATCATAAGGCTGAATATCTTCGTGTGGGCCGTGAGAAGCCAAGGTCTGAAGCCTGATGCAAAAAGCTTCTGCAATATACACGAATTATCATACGAGACAAAACCTTGGGGTAAGGAACAGTATCACAATAACTTTGGCTGCTACAATTTCGTTTCTCGGTCTGGGTCAAGCTGTCCCGTGCCAACTTTTCGGAAGAGATGGCCCGGCGACTGGATGTCAGAATGGTTTTATGTGAAAAATGACCTGAAAGCACGAGAAGATATCAAAGGTATAATTATGCGCCCTATTTGGCAAAGCTTCGGCCTTCGGAGGCCGAAGGTTGAAATGAATGAAGCTGCTGAAGAATGCCAGAGAGCCTTCGGCATTATCTTTTCTTTTATTGGAACGAGAGATTTGGTACAAGAGCACAATGCCTTCAGGGTATGGCCACTTGCGGAGGAATGGGAAATGCCGCAAGAAGCCATAAAAGAGGACGACGAAGGTGGACTTATCAGGTTGAAGTACACTTTTAAGTTTGGAGATAAATTCGTTGAGCCAGATGATGACTGGTTAAAAAGCATTGAAAATTTAAGTGATGAACTGCTTGGGGCTTATTCGAAGGCCGAAGATACTGCACTGTCAGCAGCCTTCGGAGGCCGAAAAAAGAAGAGGCTGAATCGAGTGTTTGATGCAATCGGGTTCGTCTACCCTGACTATCGTTATCCCATTCGAGGGCAAAAAAGAAAAAACACAACCTCTGCGAAAGAAGAAGCTGCAACTGCTCCTAGCGAGCCAGAACCGAAAAGAAAGAGGATAAAGGTCCTCACACATCGGCCGCGCTATATTGAACCAGCTTCGGTGCCTGAGTTTAACGGGGAAACCTCTTCGGCCACCGAAGCTGAAAAACCAACCGAGCCAACCTTGCTGTCAGAAGTCGCAGAAACGGCCGAAGCGCCAACAAGGATAGAATTGGAAGAACCGAAGATTTTGTTACCAGAAACGAAAGAGAAGGCCGAAGCGCCATCCACAGGAAAAATGGAAGAAGTAAAAGAAACAACTGAGGGATCAAAAACATCAGAAGTTTTGAGTCCTGCAACAAATATTGTGACAGTAAAAAACCAAAAGGTGCCAGCAGTGACTCCGAAGAGGAAGAGAATGGTCAATGTGCTAGATGTTCTGGAGACAATTAAATCTTCAAGCACACCTCCGAAGAAGACTGTTGTCATCCCCGAAGAAAAAACTGAAGTGTCTGATACTAAAGCTCCAGAGCAGGAAACTGAAGCCGAAGCTGGGTCCTCAGAACCCACGAAGATAAAATCCCTGGAAATCGAGGAAGAAAAAATAACAGAGCCAACTTTTGTTGAAGAAATCAGTGCTGCTGCCCCCGAAGCATCCCCCAAAGTCCTTGATTATATTATTCGCCATGCTTCGGGGAAACAATTATCAGAAAAAGAAAAACAAGAGGCCCAACTTTACGCCCAAAAACTGAAGTATCCAAAGGGGGCATTAATATTCAATGGCAGTGGAGAAGAAGACTTTTTGTATTGTCTCCCTGACAGCAAGGAGATTTCTGTCTGTCGGGAGATGAGCAAGAGCTTCGGATTCCCAACACTGGAAGACGGGCTCTCAGTGCTATCGAAAAATGATTTGGCCGACAGCCTGGCATATAATAGCTTAAAGGTACAACAAATGGGATCTTAAATCTATAGATACTAAAATTTTTGTTGAGAATAAAATTTTCGTTTACTTAAATCTATTGATATTTTTCTTTGCAGGGTCTGATACTTAGCAATGCCCTCAGGGCACAAAAAGATGCTGAAGACGAAGGGTGCACTATAGCTCTGAGCAACCTTCGTTCCGAAGTAATTGAACTGAGGAACGAAGGTCTCGAAAAAGATAAAATATTACATTCATTAATAAATAGAATAAAAGAAGACGAAGCTACTTTTAAAAGTCAAGCTGAGGCTCAGAAGCATGAAATTGAAAATCTTCGGAAACAACTGGCCAGAGCCAAAGAAGAACGCATACTTGAAGAAACGAAGCGAGAACTCAGCGACCAATGGGCAAATCATTTAGAGGGAACTGTTGAAGAGCTTCGTTCGTCCAAGAAAAGATGCTATATCAAATCTATAGAATGTGTTAAGAAGTTAAAAGCTAGCTTTGCCAGTGTCGGCGCATTCTCGAGCGAGGAAAACTTTACAAGAGGCAATCCCGAAGGTCCCATCGAATGGATCGATCACGAAGCTGAGGCCTTCGAAGAAATTTTAAATAGCCGCGGAGACATATGTGCTTTCTCGGGTGCCAGGGGGATTGCCACCATTTTAGAGAAAAAGGGCTGCGAGCATATAAAGATTTTAGCGCAATCCGAAGCTGCCTTGTCCTTTGAAGATGCAAGCGATCCTTCGGCCGAAGCTAGCATGGTTGGTGGAAAATTTTTCACCGATATCTGGGATAATGGTGGCCGAGAAATGGCCCGAGAAATTATTCGAAGAAGCGAAAAGGGCATTCACGATGCTAGAGAAGTAGCTGAGGCTGCTGAGAAGAGCGCAGAGCCCGAAGGTCAATTAGGTATTAACTAATAGTTTTTATTGTGTTGTAATTTTAGGTTTTAAGATTCGTTTGCAATTTGTAATAGCAATGTAGCCGTATCCTGTCCTACTTCAGATCCTGCTAAAGCGTCTTCGGGCCCTCAGCCGAAAGGAGACGACGAAATTAAAAAGATGGCTGAAGCTATTATGGACGAAGTCGTCAATCGGCTCCTGAACGAGGCTGCAGAAGTCGTTTTGAGAGAAGATTAAGTATTATTGTAAAACTTCTGAAATGTAATATATTATAACATTTTGTAACCCTGAATGTAATATACCTGTTTTTATTGCTCAATTCTTTACAATGCATGAAACTTTACACGTACCGCTTTTGAGTCTTTGACGAAAAAACACCTTCCCTTCTTTTCATGCTTCGTGAAGAAGAATTTTTCTTTGTCACAACAATATCCAGTGTTCTGATAAATAATATCCAGGCTTCGTGAAGATATTTTCCGAAGCTACACTTCCGAAGATCAGTAATGTATCTCTTTGTGACATTATGGTTTTTCCCTTTTTTCAAAACTTTCTTCTGTAGATTGATATCGTGTCCACCTCTTGTGCCATATGCAACATGATGTATGATGCTTATGCTATGCGAAATGATGTGATGATGTTATGTTATGTGAGGTGATGTTTATTCCGAAGATGCACACGCATCCCTGCAATAAAACACATAATCTTTTATAAGCCTCCCTTAGGAGCTTCTTCGCCTTTTACTTCAGCGGAATCAGCGTTTATTTTTCGCTGTAAGCCTCCCTTAGGAGCTTCTTCGCCTTTTACTTTCAGCGGTATTCGCGTTGACTTTTCGCGCTTCGCCTTTTACTTAGGCGGTATCAGCGTTGACTTTTCGCTGTAGGCTCTGCATTCCCTTTGGAACGACTTTTCGCTGTAGGCGGTATCAGAAAACTTACACTGCGCTCCCTCTGGAGCGGCTTTTTATGACTTCGGCAAACTTACTCTGCGTTCCTCAGAACGACTTTTTGTTGCTTCGAAGAATTTTTGATAATCCGAAGGTCCTCTTTGTTATCACAAGTTTTAAACTTCAACAACTTAGGCCTGTGAAGAAAATATATTTTCCTTGTGGCAAACAACGAAACTATTTATATGAAATCAAAACAATGTTCTTTATTACACAGAAAAGAAGACTGAATAAGAAAGACTGCTATTAAGGTAGGATATTTGTCAATAGATGTGCTTTGACTCTGGCACAGTGCTGTTGACTGTACGAGCTTCGGACTGCTCTCTGAAGTCCCTTTGGTGTGGAGCATACTGGCTCCCTTCTGGCTGCTGGCCTTGTTGCAGCGGAGGTGGAGGCGGAGGCTGTTGCCAGGAAGCTTGAGGTTGACTCGCCGAAGCAACAGAAACTGCAGGGTGGTTGCCCACATATTCTGGGATGTAAGGTGAATGATACGAAGCAGTATGCATGACCTGCTTTGGCTGAGCTTGCTGTGCTGCGGCTTCGGCTATTTCCTTCTGCTTCTGGATGGTAACATGGCACATCCTGGTGGTATGGCCTTTGTTCTCACCACAAAACAAGCAAAAGATTCTTCTTGGTTGATCTCCGAATCTTCCGCCGAAGCCCCTGGCGCCTCTGCCTCTTGGGGCTGGTGGTCGGAAGGGGCCTTGCTGTTGCCCCGAAGCCTGTGAGGAACACTTTGGCCTTTGCTGTTGGCTCCCTCGATCATCATTTGGGGTAGAGTTGTGAATTGATCTAACGTGCCTCGGATAGAACCTTCCTCCGAAGCCCCTGGTCATTTCAGAAAACCTGAAAGCCTCCTCCCTTCTTTGGCGAAAATCATTATCGGCCCGAATGTACTCGTCCATCTTCTGGAGCAGCTTCTCCAAAGTTTGAGGGGACTTCCTAGCGAAGTACTGAGCTGACGGTCCTGGCCGAAGCCCCTTGATCATGGCCTCAATGACAATTTCATTGGGCACCGTTGGTGCCTGTGCCCTCAAACGCAAGAACCTCCGGACGTACGCCTGTAGGTATTCTTCGTGATCCTGGGTGCACTGGAATAGAGCTTGAGCAGTGACCGGCTTCGTCTGAAACCCTTGGAAGCTAGTTAACAACAAATCCTTCAGCTTCTGCCATGAAGTGATCGTTCCTGGTCGAAGGGAGGAATACCAGGTTTGAGCAACACTCCTGATAGCCATAACAAAAGATTTGGCCATGACTGCAGCAATGCCACCATACGAAGACACTGTTGCTTCGTAGCTCATCAAAAACTGCTTCGGGTCTGAGTGGCCATCGAATACGGGAAGCTGAGGCGGTTTGTAGGACGGGGGCCAAGGTGTAGCCTGCAGCTCAGCGGACAGAGGGGAAGCATCATCGAAAACAAAATTCCCATGATGGAAATTATCATACGAGTCATCTTCGTTGAGGAAACCCTCCTGATGAAGGTCTTGGTGCTGAGGCCTTCGGTGCTGCTCATCCTGAGCAAGATGACGAACTTCTTTAGAGGCTTCGTCTATCTGCCTTTGCAGTTCAGCTAGCCTGGCCATCTTTTCTTTCTTCCTCTGCACCTGTTGATGAAGCATCTCCATGTCTCTGATTTCTTGATCTATCTCGTCCTCTGGTGGTGTCGGGCTGACAGCCTTCCTTTTCTGGCTTCGGGCCTCCCGAAGAGAGACAGTCTCCTGATTGTGGCCCAACGGTTGAAGAGCTGCAGTGCCAGTTGCTGAAGCTTTCTTCGGCGCCATAACGAAGGTTTATGATCGCCGAAGGTGTTCAGAAAACTCAGAGTGTGGAAGTGAGTTCACCGGAGGTGGGCGCCAATGTTGGGGACTTGTTCTCAAATACTATGAGTTAAGAACAAGGCAACATAGAAAATGTTAATCGGTAAAGTCCTTCGTCTTTCGAAGCATTATTCCCCTCAGGAAATAATGTCTCTCGGACGAAGGTTATGAAGAGCGTACCTTCGTAAATTCATTACATAATAACGAAGGATGAATTATAAAGAATATAAGGAATAACATAGACAATTGTATATTATTATTATGTATAAACAGAAATAACGTCGAATTACAAATGTACCTTCAACTTGAAGGAGATGAAAGTACAAGCGTGACGCAAGAGCGAGTGCCTTAATCAGCGTGAACAGTACGGGGGTACTGTTCACCTATTTATAGACATGGGACACAGCCTATGCAAAATTACATTTATGCCCTTTACATTTGATAATAATTCTATAGTAATCTATCGAGGTCTGAATAGCCTTTTCATCTTTAAGTCGGTTCCATTTTTTGCCACCACGCCGAAGCTTTCATGCTCACACCTTCGGCGCTGTACCAACCTTCGTATTATTCTGGTCTGATGTGATACCGACTTGAGTCCGAAGGTACCTGTTCACATATTATACTCCAGAAATACTGTTAAATCCTGTTTTTGAGGACCTTCGTAAGCCGAAGGCCCCCAACAGAAGGTCCTCAAAAACACAACTAACATGTTTTCCAAGTATAATATATGTACAGGAACCTTCGGACACAGGATGAAGTCGTACATGATATGAAAAGCACGGTTCGGGAGAAGGATGAACCAGTTCCGAAGTTACCCGTGGAAAAGCTTCGGCTTAGTGATGGAAAATGAAACCGGCTTAAAGGGGAAAAGGCTATCTAGTCCTTGATAGATTATTCCTAAGTCAATAGTAAATGTCAAGGGCATGGATGTAATTTTACGCAGGCTGCGTCCTATGCCTATAAATAGATAAACAATAGCACTGTACTGTTCACGCTGACTTGTATTCACTCGCACGTCATTCCAGGATTTTTACCTTCTATCAAGCCAAAGGTATAAATGTAACACAATATTGTTCATGTTTATTCAAGATAATATAATAGAAATGTTATAATGATGTTATATGATCATTCATGTTATTTTACATGTTTCATATGCTTCTACTTTCATTATTATATACTGAGATGATGAAGGTACGTCCTTCATAACCTTCGTGTAAGGACCATTATATCCTAAGGGAGATAATGCTTCGAAGGACGAAGGTCTTTAACCATTAATATTTTGTGTTGCCTTGTTCTTAACTCATAGCATTTGAGAACAAGTCTCCAACATTGTTGCCCACCTCCGGTGAACTCATTCAACCACATTCAACCACCTTCGGCAAGACGTAACCTTCGTTATGCCGCCGAAGAAAGCTTCTTCAGGACTAGGGGCTGCACTGCAGCCACTGGACGTCAACCAGGAAACACTGCGTGAAGCCAGAACTCAAAAAAGGAAGGCTACAAGTCCAACGCCTCAGGAGGAGGAGCTGAACCAAGAAATAAGGGACCTCGAAGCCATCCATCAACAGGTCCAGAGAAAGAAGGAGCAGATGCTTTGCCTCTCCGATCTATAGAAGAAGATCGACGAAGCTGCTGAGGAAATGCGTCATCTCACTCAGGATGACCAGGACCAACGACCTCAACGCAGAGAGCTTCGTCAGGACAATTCCTATGATGATGATGAGTGGTATGATGATTTCCATCATGGAAATTTCGCTTTTGATGATGCTTCTCCTCTGTCAGCAGAACTGTAGGCTACCCCATGGCCCCCATAATACAAGCCACCACAGCTCCCCATGTATGATGGGAACTTTGATCCAAAGCAGTTCCTGACGAGCTACAAAGCAACCATATCTTCGTATGGCGGCAATACCGCAATCATGGCGAAATCCTTCGTCATGGTGGTCAAGAATGTTGCCCAAACTTGGTACTCCTCTCTTTGGCCAGGAACAATCACTTGATGGCAGAAGCTGAAGGACATGCTGATCACCAGTTTCCAAGGGTTTCAGACGAAGCCGGTTACTGCACAAGCATTGTTCTAGTGTATGCAAGACCACGAAGAATACCTCCAGGCGTATGTCCTAAGGTTCTTGTGACTGAGAGCACAAGCGCCTATAGTGCCCAATGAAATCGTTATTGAGGCCATGATCAAGGGTCTCTGGCTAGGACCTACGGCTCAATACTTCACCTGGAAACCCCCTTAGACTCTGGAGAAGCTGCTTTAGAAAATGGATGAGTACATCTGGGTCGACAATGATTTCCGCCAAAGAAGGGAGGAAGCTTATAGGTTTTTTGAGATGACTAGGGGCTTCGGAGGGCGAATCCACCCTAGGCATGTCAGATCAATCCACAACTCTAGTCAGAGTGAGGACAGAGGAAGCTAGTTTCAGAGGCCACATCATAGCTCACAATCTTCAGGACAGCAGCAGAGCTCTTTTAGGCCACCAGCTCCAAGGGGCAGGGGTGGCAGGGGCTTCGGAGGAAGATATGGGGATCAGCCCAGGAAACTCTACTACTTATTCTGTGGTGAGGACAAGGGCCACACTACAAGAACATGCTAGGTCACCATTCAGAAGCAAAAAGAAATTTCTAAAGCCGAAGCGCCTCAGAATTAGTCGAAGCAGGTTTTACATACTTCTTGTGCTATTCTCCCTATATACCAGAATACGTGGGCAATCAATCTACAGTTTCTGTTGCTTCGGCAAGCCATTCATACCCGAAGCCAGCAGCTAGAAGGGCACCAGCACTCCCAATAGCTGCGCGACTTCAGGGAGGAGTCTGAAGCTCGTACAGTCAACATCACTGTACCAGAATCGAAGCATATATACTGAGTTATCCTACTTTTTATGTACCTTTATCTTTTATGCCGTTTTACTTTCTGTATGAGAAACAAGTAATGAAAAACTTAGTTTCAATTTCTTGTAATAATTCTGCATGCACTAGAATGAAATATATCTTCTTCATAGATTTACGAAGCTCGAAAGATGACTCTTAATCGAACGAAGTAGATTTCAAAGCTCAAAAGTTGTTCCTAAGGGAATACAGAGCCGAAAATTGATGAAGTTACAAAAAGTGGTTCCTAAGGGAGCGCAGCGTAAGTTTTCTGCTCAAAAGTCGTTCCTAAGGGAATGCAGAGCCAAAATTGACGAAGCTACAAAAAGTCGTTCCTAAGGGAGCGTAGTGTAAGTTCTCTGCTCAAAAGTCGTTCCAAAGGGAATGCAGAGCCAAATACCGCCGAAATATAAGGCGAAGAAGTTCAAAAGTTGTTCCTGAGGGATGCAGAACTTATACCACCGAAATAGAAGTTGAAGAAGCTCAAAAGTCGTTCCTAAGGGGATGCAGAGCTTAGACTCAAAAGACGTTCCTAAGGGGACGCAGAGTCTTCCGTGTACCAGTGCCGGCGTATGTGTGGGTGTCAAAGCATCATCATATTGCATCATATCATTGCATCATTTAGCATAGCATCACATCATACATCATATCGCATCCACAGAAAGACTGAATACGAAGCAAATCTTTGGAAATACTTCGATTGAATGAAAATGTGCTAAGGCACGAAGCAAGCTTCGGGTGAAAATTCTATCAGATCTGCCCTAGAAGGGGCTTCCTTCTTTACGAAGCATGAAAAGAAGGGAAGGTGTTTTATTTTGTCGAAGGCTCAAAAAGCGGTATGTGTGTATGTTTCATGCATCGCAAAGAAATAAATTACAACATCTTACATATTCGATTCGATGTTACATACATCAAATGTTACATAGTTTTGTTACAATAGACGCCTAATCTTCCTTCAATTGTTCCATACATCAAGTATTTCGAAATATTATTACAATTAAATCTATTCTTCTCTAAGGACTTTTTCTACGACTTCGTTCAATAGTTTATCGATGACTTTGTCGATAATGGAGTTCGCCATGCTTATAATATCCAGTGCTTCCTTCATCTCTGGATCAGCTAGGGGATTGTACGGCTCCGGTGGCAGGGATAGTTCAGCTGTAGTAGGTAAACTGTTAATTCAAAGCCACAAAGCAAGTATTGAAGCCAAAAAATGAAAAACAATACCTCTGCGCCTTTCGTGTTCAGCAGCCTCTTCAGCTCGCTTTGCTTCTTCCCAGGCATCGTGGGTGTCTTTTTCATTCTTTTTTATAATTTCGTTGGCCAGCTCTCGGCCACCGTTCACCTAGACATCAGAATAAAACTTCCCTCCCACTAAAGTTGCTTCGGCTAAAGGATCCTTCGTATCGTCTATGGAGAAGGCAGCTTCGGCCTGGGCTATAGCCTTAACGTGATCACATCCGTCCTTTTCCAGAATAGTTGCGATTCCCTGAGCGCCGGAAAAATCACAAATATCCCCGTGATCATTCAAGATTTCCTCAAAGGCTTCGGCTTCTCCACTTATCCATTCAATAACGCACTCAGGGTCGCCTCGGATAAAATTTTCTTCAGAAGAGTAGGCGCCCACTTTGGTGAAGCTAGTTTTTAATTTCTTCATGCAATCCAAGGATTTTTCAAAACACTTTTCCTTGGATTCGCGAAGTTCTTCAACATTTTTCTCTAGCTTATTCTTCCAATATTCACTAATCTCTTGGTTAGCCTGTGCGAGCGCGCAGTTCTCATTAGCTTCGGCCAGTTGTCTCCGAAGGTCTTCAACCTCAGCTTTTTGGGCTTCGGCCTGAGCATTGTACTTAGCTTCGTCTTCTTTTATTTTACTCACCAATCAAATAAAAATTTTGTCTTTCTCTAGACCTTCGTTTCTTAGTTCAATCACCTCTAAGCGAAGGTTGCTGAGAGCTATTGTACAGCCTTCGTCTTCGGCGCTCTTTTGTGCCCTCAAGGCATTACTAAGAATCAAGCCCTGCAAAAAAGAAGAAAGAATTGAGCATGACAATAAGATACTTCATTTCCAACTTCAAAGTTAACTTCTATACCTTTATACTATTGTACGCGAGGCTATCAGCAAGATCATCCTTCGACATAACCGTAAGGCCTTCCTCAAGCTTCGGAAATCCCATACTTTTAGCTATCTTCCGGCAAACGGATATTTCTTTGTTGTCTGGGAGACAGTATCGGAAATCATCTTCGTTAGTGCCATTAAACACTAAGGCCCCTTTCGGATATTTTAGTTTTTAGGCATAGTGTCTGGCTTCCAGGATTTCTTCTTCGGATAATTTTTTCCCCGAAGCATGTCGAAAAATGTAATCAACATCTTCGACTGAAGCTTCGAGGGCAGGGGATTTTGCTTTTTCTGCCATACCCTGCCCTGCTGCCATGCCGGTATGTGTAGTTTGTTGATCAGCTTTGTCTTTAGGCACGACAGCCTTCGTCTCAATGGGCACTACAGGCCTAGCTTCGGCTTTGGCTTGGACCTTAGAAACTTCTGCAACTTTCTTAATAGGAGCAGGGGTCAAGGCCTTTGTGGTCTCCATAACAGCGTCTAGCACGCTGGCCATCCTCCTCCTCTTGGGAGTTGAGGCAGGACATTTTTGCATCTTTGGCAAATTTGCCACTGCCGGTGGGCTTAGAATTTCTGGCATTTTTACTGTTTCTTCCACCTTTGGCTCTTCGACCGTATCATCCTTAGCTTCGGCTGGCCCGACTGTAGGCACCTTGGCATTACAATAGACTCTTTAGCGCTCTGCACGATGGAAGCTGCTTGTTTTGCTTCGGCGGTTGAAGAGGCCCCTTCGCCAAATTCAGGTACTACGGCCGGTTCAATATATCGTGGCCGGTGGGTAAGAACCTTCATTTTCTTGCCCTTCGGCACAGCAGTGGTGGCCGAAGCAACAATTTTTCTCTTCTTCCCTTTCCTTCGCAGCGGGTAGTGATAATCAGGGTAAACGAAGCCGATTGCATCAAATACCATGTTCAATCTTTTCTTCCCTGGGCCCCCGAAGGCTACGGACAAGGCATCATCTTCGGCCTTGGAATATGTCCCGAGTAGATCGTCGCTGGTAGCTTCAATGCATTTCAACTAGTCATCATTTGGTTCATCAAACTTCTCTCTAAATCTGAAGTTATACTTCAATCGAACTAAGTGAAGCGTCCCCAATCCTCTGGGACTCAAATGTGATACAATTACTAGTCCCAGGAGGCTAGTAAACACATTTATACATCAGATGATTACAGATCTGCTTAAACGACAAACCTATAAAGGTGGCGAACAACTTTAAGAGTTGGTCCACAACTCGGGACATATCATCAGAGTGGGGCTGAAGCAGCCCGATATACGCAGCGAAGCAATTCAGCGGTCCAACAGCCACAGGCAAGGTTGGGAATAAACGTAACTCTTACCCGATCTATTTTTCTGAAAAACAACAAATAAGCAAGGGTGAGTACAAACGTACTCAGCAGCCCACCTTCACCTGCGGAATGGGGAAATCAGATATAATGCATGGAATATGTGGAGCTCAGGATATTTTGCAGAAACAGCAATATTTTATGCAGAGTTGTTTTGAAAAACATTTTGTATTTTTGCAAAGCGCATCCTCTCCAAAAGGAGCAGGAAGTTTTTCAGTATTATAACAAAATCCCCTGGACTAAACCATCGAGGTATCTCAGCAGTTTCCCACTGGTTTTCCTTTTCAAAAACAGCTACTAGACTTCCCGTCCACCATAGCTCACGGCTCAACCGCCGGACCTTTTAAAAACCACTTTTCCAAAAGCATCTCTTTTTTGGAAAACAAAACACTAATTGCCATACCAGACCAGACTCGTCCATTCCTGTGGACACAGACTATTCGAATAGGTTTCAACTCTGCGTAGAGCGGTACACTTTACCCACTAGTCCGGCTCTGCGATCCCATAGCTAGTGAGAACCAAATCCGAATCTCTTTCTTTCCTGGCACGTCCTAACCTTAACGGTTATTCCGGAAGGAGTCAGGCCACCGCCATGTCCAAACCGGACAAAACATTCCCCCTCCTTATCCTCCCGGTGCTCCCCAGCTTTCATAACCCTGGGGTTGGACCGTACGAGTTCAGATTGAGTGACTGCCCACACAGTCTCGAGTGGTTGTACTTATCAGGAGTACAGGTAGTGAAGGATGACAAATCGGTCCTTATGTGAGGGGACAATCCTTCTGCTCACACCTAAACCAGCTGAGCCATCACCTTAGGCCCTCCCCTAAACCAGGGAGTCCCTGATTATCCCACTCACAAGGTGATAAGGGTGAAAACCCTTCATCATACACATTTTGAAAAGCATTTTCTTTTGAAAACTCACACCTTTTCTCAAATCATTTGGAACATATATATCAGTGATTGATTGCGGCATGCGGCTGGGTTGCCATAATAACTTGTCTCAAAATCATATCATGCATAAAATAATAGGCTGAGGGTTGTGGTTGAAAAACATAGGTAATTTATGCATCAAAGGGATCTAGTGAGCTTGCCGTGCTTATTCGGCGAAGGGGGAAGGAGAGCTCGTGGAACTGGCTTCTGGCTCCACCTCCTAGCGTAGACTTGCAGATCTGGCCTCCACGAGACGGCACGAATGCTCCGATAACAATGCAACATGAATAAGCAAACATACAAACAAGCAAGTATACCAACAAATATTTAGTATAGTGGTCAGAATAGCGATATATGGATGGGTAGAGTCTTGAGTAGAATCTATGTCATGTGGTGTTGAGATACTACTAGTGGTGGAGCGGAGGTGCTTACCAGGAGGGTAGACTGGAGGCGAAGCGACACTATGCGTGTAGCCGGCAGAGCGGAGTAACTGAGTGGGTGGGGTGTTTGCCTTGGCTGAGGGTGTTGAGTTTGTGTGGAGAGGGAGAGGGTAGCTAGGTGTATTTATAGCTGAGTGTATGTGGTGTAGCACAGTGAAGTTCACTGTTGGTGAGAATAGTGACGAATGAATCGTCTGACTTAGTATGAACAAGAGAGTTATAGGCAGAATATGGGACAAGAGTATTTTGGGAGTTTTCTGGAATATGGACCATGCTTAATGGATGACATGGTTGGATATGGAATAGTTTGATAAGAATTTAGAAACGAGAATTATTGGAATCTGAGTTTGGGAGCCTGGTTCGAAGGAATCTCAAAGTTAAGCGTGCTCAACTTGGAGAAACCTGGGATGGGTGACCAGATGGGAAGTTCCCACTGGAAGGAAAATCACAGTCACCGGAGTTCGTATGACTGGAATATGGGTCTGGCTGGTTTTAGGTGGACTGGACAGCATGATGGAAGAGTAGTTGAAATTTGGGGTTATCGGATGATCGATGAATAGTAACGGTAAATTGTAACGGTAAATAGTGACGGTAAATAGTGATGGTAAATAGTGACGGTAAATAGTAACGGTAAATAGTGACGGTAAATAGTGATGGTAAATAGTGACGGTAAATAGTGATGGTAAATAGTAACGGTGAATAGTAACGGTAAATAGTGATGGTGAATAGTCGTATGAACGAACGATGAACGATGAATAGGAACTTTGAACGAACGATGAACGATCGAATGATCGAACGAACGAACGATCGGAATTTTGGCAGCATAACGGCAGGAAAAAGGATTATTTGGACGAACGAACGGACGAACGATCGAACGATCGGACGAACGGACGAACGAACCATGAACGATCGGACGAACGATCAAACAATCGGACGAACGAACGATCGGAATTTCGGCAGCATAACGGCAGGAAAAAGATTATTTGGACGAACGAACGGACGAACGATCGAACGATCGGACGAACGGACGAACAAACCATGAACGATCGGACGAACGATCAAATGATCGGACGAACGAACGATCGGAAATTTGGCAGCATAACGGCAGGAAAAAGATTATTTGGACGAACGAACGGACGAACGATCGAACGATCGGACGAACGGACGATCGGACGATTGAACGATCGGACGAACGAACGAACAAACTAAGAACAGGGGGACGAACGATCGAAGAACGACCGAACGATCCTTGTGCTAGTGTGTGCTTGTGTGGAACATGGAGTGGGTGTGTGTGTGGGGGGGGAGAGAGTTGCCATGAAATGGCTTGGGTGGGATGAGAGGATGCCCTTGCCCCTCTATTTATAGCCATGGTGGGGGGATTAGGGGGAGGGATGAGAGGATTAGTGGGAGGATGAGAGGATTAGTGGGAGATTAGCATGGATTTGTCTTATATGAGTGTAATTAGCTTGTAGAGCTCACCGTATGACACCGGAGGTATACGTATACGTATGAGCATGAGAAAAGTTATGAAGAAAATATTTGTAGGGACTTGAAAAATGATTATGAAGGTATTTCTTAGGAAGAAAATACTTGGAGATATATTGGTGGAATATTTGGGCAATATTTCTGGAAAGAATTTGAGGGGGATCACTGGGGAAATATCTGGCCAGTATTTCTGAAAAGAAATTGAGGGTGATCATTGGGGAAATATTTGTAGAATATTTTGAGGAGGATTTTGGAGAGAATATAGACCACTATAATTTATTTGTTGATACCTACTTGCAAACAAACATTTTGAAACGAAATTTGAAATTCATTTTGAATTTAGAGGGAGTTTGAGAAAATTTCAGGATTTGAAATTTTGGGATGCTACAAATCTACCCCACTTAAAATGAATCTCGTCCTCGAGATTTGGCTTAGAAGGGTTATGGGTATAGCTTTACTTCAGCTACATATCTTCACTTTGCATACTCTTCGAGGAGATGGAACTTCAATAAAATCTGGCCTTTGCGGAGCATCTGGTTGCCGATTGCAAACGCTGATTCTGGCTACTCAAAGATCATCTTCAGGCTTCAGCTTTCGCTTGGCAGCTAGCTTATTGAGGAAGCATCGATGCCAACACGCAAACCTTTCTCTTGCGAACTCCCACATGGATTCCTTTCTTGATTGGTCTTCTAGTGCTTCATCAACAAAACTTGGGTGACCACTTTTCATCCAGAAACTTATATGCTTTGATGATCTGGTCCTCCACAAGCTTGCTACATGCCTTCATCTTTTTCTCCATAGCAGGAACCTTGCTGGAACACTACCCCACTTAAAAAGAATGAGGGTAGAACTCTTGAATCTTGAGGATTTGAATTCCTTGAAGTACCACATAACAAGGGTGTTACGGGACCTTCTTCTGTTGTTGCTGCTTGAGCTGGCTGCGGAGAGATGACTGACACAGGGTTGATTCTGGGAGAACCTTCTTCTCATCTTCTCTTCGCTATTTTCTTTTCACTGACCCTTTCTTTCTCTTTGCTCTTCCCACAAGGGATTCTATCAAAGACTATTACCATCATACAGAGGAGGAAACCAAAGATGTTGAACCATATACAACAGTCTTCAACCCAAGAATCACCAAGCATTGTGATCTCAGGGGCGAGGGAGTGGAAAATGGAGTTGCTTGCGATTTGGCAGAGGGGGTTTTATCTGGAGTGTTTTGCTTGGGATGGGAACTGAGGGAGCTGGTGGGGGGGTTTATAGGCGAGCGGGGGTGTTCGGTTGCGGAGTAGTGGTGATGGAGTAGGTGCTACGCAGCAGCGGGTGCGACAAGGGGAGGGGGGATGGTGTTGCTGGCGGTAATGGCGGTGGGTGCGCTGCAAAGGGGGTGTGGGTGGTGGTAGTGCGCATGGAGGCGGGCACGAGTGTGGGGGGCACGAGTGAGTGGTGGGGTCAATGACCCTGATGTTTGTGGTCTCGGGTTCCAAGAATCTTTTCCTCCCTGTATGGTAATAACTCCTTCTGTCCTCTTTTCTTGCTCACTTTGACTCAGGGGCAGTACTTTAATTCTTACGGTCGGTCCTTTTGACTGAGCGGCTGGACAGGTTTCTTCTGTAGCTTATTCCAGGCTTCAAGGGTAAGCTTCCCGGTATCTTCTTGGGTAAGGCACTTTTCTCTTGAGATGGGTTAAGATGAGAATGGAAGCATAAGGTGAGGATTAGATCTAATTTGTGATTTATGTTTTTAGAGAAAATCTTTCTTAGAAACAAAGAAAACACATAAGTTCAGCAATGATAAGCACAAACAAATCAAATGTTTTGAATAAGGGAAGAATAGAGTTTTTCCAAATCACGAACTACTTGGATTCGGGGGCTAAGCATAACTACTATTGCTCGGCTCCTGAACTGAGAACTATGCTGAAATGCGACTTATGAGCACTAACGTTAAAGCATCACATATGCATTCAAAAGGGAAGAAAACATCAAGGGAAATTCATTTTGAAATGCCCTAGGGGGCCACACAATTAGAGTTTTTCAAAACACGCGGCTACACGGTTACCTCTCATACATGCAGGGCTCTACCAAAGTGAAGAAAAACTTCACTACCCAATGCACGCAGAGGACTAGGTATAACTAACTCAGATCTGGTAGCTTCTCTTCTTGCAAGGCTGGCGCACAACTTCAATCTGAGATATCTCCTAGATGGGTCAAGAGGGAGCTAATGTTGATGACTTCTTCCGGCGGCCACTGAGATGGCAAGACGGGGCCGAACTCTTCTTCAAGCGCGACTGGCTCTTGTAGCTCCTCAAAGGGTGGCGGTGCTGGTGAGGTGCTTGCAGCTTCTTCTTTGACCTCAAGGGAGGGTGCTGGAATCTTCTTCATGGTGAGGGGTTCAAACATCTCTAGCGGGGGATCTTGGGAGGACTCGGGGTGCTCTTGCTTATCCATAGCCTTAAGGGAGACTGGAATTCCTTCCAAGACTATGGCTCCTTCCGGGAGTTCCCAAGCCTTCTTCTCTCCTCTGATAGAGACCAGGTGACCTTCAAGAATCTGGGGGTCTTCAGCTTTGATGGGTTGAACAGGGTTGGATGAAGCGGGCTCTTGGATCCGCAGGGCTCTACGTTGGTTATGGGTTACCAAGTAGGCCTCCATCAACTTCTGGACATGCTCATCCTTGGCTTGCTTCAGGGCTTCAACAGCAATGACTTCACGACTTTCCAAGGCAGTTGCACGGGCTTGAGTTGAGGTGAGATCCACATGGAGCTTACGGTTGCGCTTCTCTGCATCTTTTGCTCGGGCAATCATCTGACGGTGGTGCCGAGCCAAGAAATCATACTGTGCATCCAGGGTGAGCAGGTATGCAGTGAGGTACACGACTGAGGGGTCGTCCTCAAGCAGCTGCTGACCTTCCAATGCACGCATCCTGGCCATCCAAACTGGACGGTCTCTCTGAAACAGCGGAAAGAATCTGAGCGGTGTGTCGGCCACTTCTTCTTCATAGATCTGACACAGGGCCCTCAATGCCTTGCGAGCGACGACTTGACAGGTGTCTTTGAATCTATGCCCAGCAGCAGTGACACTCCATTCCACATGGTGCGGACTGGATCCAATGTATACAGTCACGACACACTTCTTTGTGCCATGCTCGACGAATTCACGACCATCATACTCTGGTTGGCTCCTGATTCCGAGGCGAACTGTGCATGCTCTCAGTAACTTGGGGAAACCATCTTCATTTTGGCAAAAGCTGGTTTGGCAACGGAACTCCATCTGACTTCTGAGAGAAGGAAAGGGGGAAAGCATTTTTGAAATGGAGGGATGAGAGCAAGAATTTTTTTAAGAAAATAGTTTTGACTCAAAAACTTTTTGGATCAGGCTAAGGGTTACGTCCTGCGGCCAACCTAACAGCTCTGATACCACCTGAAGCGTCCCCAATCCTCTGGGACTCAAATGTGATACAATTACTAGTCCCAGGAGGCTAGTAAACACATTTATACATCAGATGATTACAGATCTGCTTAAACGACAAACCTATAAAGGTGGCGAACAACTTTAAGAGTTGGTCCACAACTCGGGACATATCATCAGAGTGGGGCTGAAGCAGCCCGATATACGCAGCGAAGCAATTCAGCGGTCCAACAGCCACAAGCAAGGTTGGGAACAGTCGTAACTCTTACCCGATCTCCTTTTTCTGAAAAACAACAAATAAGCAAGGGTGAGTACAAACGTACTCAGCAGCCCACCTTCACCCGCGGAATGGGGAAATCAGATATAATGCATGGAATATGTGGAGCTCAGGATATTTTGCAGAAACAACAATATTTTATGCAGAGTTGTTTTGAAAAATATTTTGTATTTCTGCAAAGCGCATCCTCTCCAAAAGGAGCAGGAAGTTTTTCAGTATTATAACAAAATCCCCTGGACTAAACCATCCAGGTATCTCAGCAGTTTCCCACTGGTTTTCCTTTTCAAAAACAGCTACTGGACTTCCCGTCCACCATAGCTCGGCTCAACCGCCGGACCTTTTAAAAACCACTTTTCCAAAAGCATCTCTTTTTTGGAAAACAAAACACTAATTGCCATACCATACCAGACTCGTCCATTCCTGTGGACACAGACTATTCGAATAGGTTTGAACTCTGCGCAGAGGGGTACACTTTACCCACTAGTCTGGCTCTGCGATCCCATAGCTAGTGAGACCCGAATCCGAATCTCTTTCTTTCCTCGCACGTCCTAACCTTAACGGTTATTCTGGAAGGAGTCAGGCTACCGCCATGTCCAAACCAGACAAAACATTCCCCCTCCTTATCCTCCCGGTGCTCCCCAGCCTTTATAACCCTGGGGTTGGACCGTACGAGTTCAGATTGAGTGACTGCCCACACAGTCTCGAGTGGTTGTACTTATCATGAGTACAGGTAGTGAAGGATGACAAACCGGTCCTTATGTGAGGGGACAATCCTTCTGCTCACACCTAAACCAGCTGAGCCATCACCTTAGGCCCTCCCCTAAACCAGGGAGTCCCGGATTATCCCACTCACAAGGTGATAAGGGTGAAAACCCTTCATCATACACATTTTGAAAAGCATTTTCTTTTGAAAACTCACACCTTTTATCAAATCATTTGGAACATATATATCAGAGATTGATTGCGGCATGCGGCTGGGTTGCCATAATAACTTGTCTCAAAATCATATCATGCATAAAATAACAGGCTGAGGGTTGTGGTTGAAAAACATAGGTAATTTATGCATCAAAGGGATCAGTGAGCTTGCCGTGCTTATTCGGCGAAGGGGGAAGGAGAGCTCGCGGAACTGGCTTCTGGCTCCACCGCCTAGCGTAGACTTGCAGATCTGGCCTCCACGAGACGGCACGAACGCTCCGATAACTATGCAACATGAATAAGCAAACATACAAACAAGCAAGTATACCAACAAATATTTAGTATAGTGGTCAGAATAGCGATATATGGATGGGTAGAGTCTTGAGTAGAATCTGTGTCATGTGGTGTTGAGATACTACTAGTGGTGGAGCGGAGGTGCTTACCAGGAGGGTAGACTAGAGGCGAAGCGACACTATGCGTGTAGCCGGCAGAGCGGAGTAACTGAGTGGGTGGGGTGTTTCCCTTGGCTGAGGGTGATGAGTGTGTGTGGAGAGGGAGAGGGTAGCTAGGTGTATTTATAGCTGAGTGTATGTGGTGTAGCACAGTGAAGTTCACTGTTGGTGAGAATAGTGACGAATGAATCGTCTGACTTAGTTTGAACAAGAGAGTTATAGGCAGAATATGGGACAAGAGTATTTTGGGAGTTTTCTGGAATATGGACCATGCTTAAGGGATGACATGGTTGGATAGGGAATAGTTTGATAAGAATTTAGAAACGAGAATTATTGGAATCTGAGTTTGGGAGCCTGGTTCGAAGGAATCTCAAAGTTAAGCGTGCTCAACATGGAGAAACCTGGGATGAGTGACCAGATGGGAATTTCCCACTGGAAGGAAAATCACAGTCACCGGAGTTCGTATGACTGGAATATGGGTCTGGCTGGTTTTAGGTGGACTGGACAACATGATAGATGAGTAGTTGAAATTTGGGGTGATCGGATGATCGATGAATAGTAACGGTAAATAGTAACGGTAAATAGTGACGGTAAATAGTGACGGTAAATAGTGATGGTAAATAGTAACGGTGAATAGTAACGATAAATAGTGATGGTGAATAGTCGTATGAACGAACGATGAACGATGAATAGGAACTCTGAACGAATGATGAACGATCGAATGATCGAACGAACGAACGATCGGAATTTTGGCAGCATAACGGCAGGAAAAAGGATTATTTGGACGAACGAACGGACGAACGAACGGACGAACGAACCATGAACGATCGGACGAACGATCAAACGATCGGACGAACGAACGATCGGAATTTCGGCAGCATAATGGCAGGAAAAAGATTATTTGGACGAACGAACGGACGAACGATCGAACGATCAAACGAACGGACGAACGAACCATGAACGATCGGGCGAACGATCAAATGATCGGACGAACGAACGATCGGAATTTTGGCAGCATAACGGCAGGAAAAAGATTATTTGGACGAACGAACGGACGAATGATCGAACGATCGGACGAACGAACGAACGAACGATTGAACGATCGGACGAACGAACGAACAAACTAAGAACAGGGGGACGAACGATCGAAGAACGACCGAACGATCCTTGTGCTAGTGTGTGCTTGTGTGGAACATGGAGTGGGTGTGTGTGGGGGCGGGAAAGAGTTGCCATGAAATGGCTTGGGGTGGGATGAGAGGAGGCCCTTGCCCCTCTATTTATAGCCATGGTGGGGGGATTAGGGGGAGGGATGAGAGGATTAGTGGGAGGATGAGAGGATTAGTGGGAGATTAGCATGGATTTGTCTTATATGAGTGTAATTAGCTTGTAGAGCTCACTGTATGACACCGGAGGTATACGTATACGTATGAGCATGAGAAAAGTTATGAAGAAAATATTTGTAGGGACTTGAAAAATGATTATGAAGGTATTTCTTAGGAAGAAAATACTTGGAGATATATTGGTGGAATATTTGGGCAATATTTCTGGAAAGAATTTGAGGGGGATCACTGGGGAATATCTGGGCAGTATTTCTGAAAAGAAATTGAGGGTGATCACTGGGGAAATATTTGTAGAATATTTTGAGGAGGATTTTGGAGAGAATATAGACCACTATAATTTATTTGTTGATACCAACTTGCAAACAAATATTTTGAAACGAAATTTGAAATTCATTTTGAATTTAGATGGAGTTTGAGAAAATTTCAGGATTTGAATTTTTGGGATGCTACACTAAGCCATTTTCACTGGATTCAGTAGTAGTCTCCTTCGGCATATCCCAGCTCTCCACAAGTGGCCACATCCTATAGGCTATGTGCTCTTGGACTATATCTCTTGTGCCAATGAAGGCGCAAACGTTACTAAATGCCTTCTGGCATGCTTCGACATCACTTTCATTAGTTACCTTCGGCCTTCGTAGGCCGAAGCGAGACCAGATGTGGCGCTGGATAATCTCCTTGATGTCTTCCCTTTTAATCAGATCATTTTTTACATAAAACCACTCCTCCATCCAGGCCCCGGGCCACCTTTTCCGATACGTCGGCACCGGGTAACTTGCATTTGAGCGGGCAATGTACCCGTAACAACCGAAGTTGTTGTGGTATTGTTCTTTGCCGGTAGCCTTCGTCTCGTATAAAAGCTCGTGCATATTGCAGAAGCACTTTGCGCTTGGCTCTCGCCCCTGGCTTCTTACATCCCAGACAAACATCCCCATCCTAATTATAGCTTCGGGGGTAATCTGATGAAGAAAGATCTGGAATATCTTCAATACCTCAACCACAAATTTGCTCAGCGGGAACCGAAGGCCTACCTTTAGGAAGCTTTGGTAAACAACAACTTCATTTTCCTCAGGAGCAGGGGCAGTGCTGTCTCCTCCAACCCTGACAATAGACATGTCGTGAAAATATCTCCCCCTCATGGCGTCAATATGACTTTGTTTGATGGTCGATTTTCCAAAGATAGTATGGCTTGGCCGCCAGGGCCGATCCTCAGAATCTTCATCTCCACTCTCTGCATCATAACTATCACTGTCATCAGAATCTTCAGACAAACCCTCCATTATCTCTTAAGTAATTTTCTCTGTATTCGTTTTTGCCATAGACTCATAAAACCCAGCGATGAAAGGATCCGCAACTTTCTTCTCTTCATATAGCTTCTTCTACTCAGTAAACTTCTTCTCCTCAATCATCTTTTCCTCGGTCATCTTCTTCTCCTCAGACATGGAATAAGCACGTCCTTAAACCGAAGCTCGAAAATCAAGCAAGAGCTCGTAAGCAAGAGCAAAAAAATTGAGAAAATAAGGCAAACAACAGAAATGCTGCCGTTGTGGGTTCTTATTTATACGCCTAGCGCTTTGCAACTTGGCAGGCCTCGTTTGTCATTGACTTTCACTATTCTAGCGAAGGGAAGGTGTTTTTTCGGACCTTCGGCTTAAGGCCTTCGTTCACATCGTATTCTGAATTTATTATTATAACAAATTAATACTGCGAGGGGCTACTGTTGGGACCATCGTCTTCCGAAGGTCCTCAAAAACACAACTAACATGTTTTCCAAGTATAATATATACAGGAACCATCGGATACGGGATGAAGTCGTACATGATATGAAAAGCGTGGTTCGGGAGAAGGATAAACTAGTTCCGAAGCTACCCGTGGAAAAGCTTCGGCTTAGTGATAGAAAATGAAACCGACTTAAAGGGGAAAAGGCTATCTAGTCCTTAATAGATTATTCCTAAGTCAATAGTAAATGTCAAGGGCATGGATGAAATTTTACGCAGGCTGTGTCATGTGCCTATAAATAGATGAACAGTAGCACCGTACTGTTCACGCTGACTTGTATTCACTCGCACGTCATTCCAAGATTTTTACCTTCTGTCAAGCCGAAGGTATAAATGTAACACAATATTGTTCATGTTTATTCAGGATAATATAATAGAAATGTTCTCATGATGTTATATGATCATTCATGTTATTTTACATGTTTCATATGCTTCTACTTTCATTATTATATACTGAGATGATGAAGGTACGTCCTTCATAACCTTCATCTAAGGACCATTATATCCTAAGGGAGATAATGCTTCAAAGAACGAAGGTCTTTAACCATTAATATTTTGTGTTGCCTTGTTATTAACTCATAGCATTTGAGAACAAGTCCCCAACAACTCTATCATAGCAAAAACACATGATCGAGTAGAATCTTGGCTGCGCAGAAATAAGGTGAAACTTCCACAGATTGGGGATTTAATGTGGCGGAACTGCCCGAATTATTCCAACTTAAGTGCCTAAGTCCCGCCTTAGAGGCTAGACAACACTTAAATGGAAATAACCCGTCAATCCCTCGGATCTAGTCCGACGAGGCCACTGACAGGATCAAGTACCACAGTCTCACTCGATGGTGAGTCACAGAGCAAATACAATAAAGCATAAAACCATACATTAAAGAGTAGTAAACTTATTACATCATCATTGGAGTTTTAACAAAAGTAGTCATCATTGTTCGAAGTGCAGCGGAATAAAACTAACGGTAAATAAACAGAGAGATGGGGAAGCCTGTCCCATCACTCTTCATGCTCTTCCTCAGCCGAGGCAGGATCCCACTCGACTGTCCAACCCGGTGGCAAGATGGGCGGCCAAGTCACTCCAGCAACCATGTCCTCCAGATAACCTGTAAAATGATGCCACAAGCAAGGCTAAGTATACTAATACTCATCTAGACTTACCCGGTGTGAGGAGTCTACTCCTCTACCTCTAGACATGCAGCTGTTTGGCTGAGGGGTTTGGTTGCCAAAAGCACTAGCTGAGTTTATAAATCAAGTTTTAGCTTTGTCAAGTTTTAGTGTGACTCTCTTAAGTCTAAATGTATACCTATCTAATCATACAAGGTATCAAACATTTAGCAATCAACAAATTTTGCCAAGTCATCTCATTTCCACTTATTACTCAATGTAGCAGCATGGATCAAGCAGTCTCATTAGCTGCGAGAAGCGGACGATTCGAATCGAGTTTTTATCCTTGCAAGGTAAACCTAAACACACGACGTGGCGAGGCACTCCGTCCCCACACACATCAACTGTCCCCATCGATTCCCCGTCAGCAAATCAGGGCTCACCGCCTTGGCGTACAATGCCTCACTGACCCCGATTGCCGTCGTGCAGTGACCGCACTTGTACCCACCATAACTGGAATGGGAGACCATGTCTCAGGTCGCGTGAGGGGATATGTCCACTGCCAGGTTCACTCAGGTACTAGGCTTACCGATTTACCATATTTCTCGGCATGTGCTTAGTACATTCAAAAGCTTGACACACGGTACCACACCTTAATCCTTATTCCAATTCCCGTCTCATAGACAACGCATCCCCATGGACCGTTGTCCACAGACTATCATCATTACGATATCAAAATGGATACAACCAATTCCTGACCTCGCGCGAGTGCTAGAAAAATCACTCGACTTCTACCGAGATCCCTAATTTATAAAGCAGCTACTCGACCTAGCATACTAGTATTCATTACAAAAAGGATTCCTGAGTTCATGCAACTAGGGTTTCAACCAACTCCTACACTTAAGTGTACAATACAAGCCTACAAACATTAACTGTAGTAAAATAGCATATAAAACAGGTTATGCATAAAACCGGTGCTTGCCTTCCAAAGTTGGGGCAGGCTCTGGTGCTGGATCCGGGGGTACCTCCTGAGCAACACCTTGCTCCGACACGAGGACGTACTCTCCGTCAGCGAGGTTGCAATCTATCGAATGCAATTAATAAGAATATGTATGCTATGATTATGCAGGATCTAATAATCATTATGCTAAGTGAAAGAAAACTAAGTTAGTCAGTAACTTAGGGTTTCCTGGTTATACGTGGCTCTTAGTGGTTTATGCTTATCAACTTTAGGTTTGGGTTTTGCCTAGGGATAAGCATAGTGGATTGAAACTTGGATTTCCCTTAGATGTTTTAGTAGACATTTAAGAGGTTTTGCTGGTTGGGTTAGAATGACATTAATCTCCATTATTAATTTCCCCTTTTTCATTTTCTATTTATGAATTCTAGTGTGGGTTTGAACTACAATAGTGGTTTAACTTTTTCCAAAAATTCTATAAAAATTACAGTGGTTTACTATTTGTTATTGTAGTCTGCCCTATAAATTTGAGGTCCAGAATAAATAGAGTATGCCCTGGACAAAAATAACAAAAGTTGGGGCAAAGGGGTCACTTTGCACTACAACTCTTAACTAGGGGTGGGTTCTGTCATAAGGGTCATTTTTGCTGGTATCTAAAAGTAATAACATGCTTCTGTGCCCAAAATCACAGAAGGATATTTGGTGGTTATTTAGTTGTGATTTTCTAACGTTTAATGTTAAAAAGGCACTTACTACTATCTTGTTATTTTAAAAATGTCAAACAACAGATTTCATATTTTTCCTATGTTCTTAATAACAAAACATTAGTTACCTCAAGGTTTGGGGTGTTTTCTTCTTGGGGTTATTTTTTCTAGGGTTTTTCTAAGTTTTCATTGTTTTCCTAAAATAAAAGGTATCTCATTTATTATGTGCTAAACAAGGGTATAATAGATTTTTCTAGTGAACTACACTGAATAAGTAAACTAACAAAAATGTGGGTGTTCCCTGGTTCTTTACTTAAACTACCTTTAATATTTTCTCTAACTTTAAGCAAAAAGTGTTTTAAATGGCAAATTCTATCTTAATTGGGTGTACAGAAGGGTTTATTATTTTTAAACAGGTTAGGAAATGATAAAGTACCTCTCTAGATTTTCTTAACCCCAGTCAAATAGTGTAACTATTTTTCCTTATTTCTTTTAGCTTTTGACCAGTTAATCATTTAAATCAAAACTTTAAAGTTTTCTGTAACACTTAGGGGTTTTATATTTTTCCTAAGTAGTTTACATTATTTAGGATCTGGCAAAATTGGTTTGACTTGATTTGGGTAAACCAAACTAAAGTTATGAATTTTTCAAGTTCTGTTTGGATTTAAATCAGAATATTTTAAAAGGTTTCCTGGAAAACTACTTTGCACCGAAGACCCTGGGTTCTTTCTAAATCAATCCATTCATTTCTACCCCTGCGCTACTATTCCCCTGAGTCTCTGACAGCGCACAAAACCCCCTGGCCTTTCCTTCTTCTTCCCCGAGGTCTCTCCCCTTACGTAAACTGTACCGCGGAAAGGAAAAGGGCGACGCGGCTTACCGGCGGTGAGAGAGGTCCGGCGAGGGGCGGGGTTGGCTTCGGGAGGTCCTGGCGGTCACAGCGAGGTATGACTTGACGGCGGTGGTGGCCGAAATCGACCGGTCCACGTGCGCAGGCGGGTAAACTCGTCGGCGGCGGGTGCTCCAGCTTAACCACAACGATCTAGTTCAATTAAACGGCACGATGAGCTCCACGGGATGACGTAGAGGCTATGTGCGCAAGGAATCGAAAAATGGGGCAGAGGCTTACCCGGTCTACGTTCACCGGCGGTTGGGTGAAGTCTGGCGACCGTGGACTGGCTTCTCCGGCGAGGCAAAGTCTGATTCCTTGCTCGGGGAGCTTCACCAAGGCATGCACAGTCTCTTCCGAGGGTCGGGCGTGGCTGGGAAGGGCTGTACAGGCTGGTCTACGGTGGTGGGGGATCGGGTGGCCGCGGGCACGCCGTTTGCAAGGCAAACACCGGTGATCTCTGGCTCTGGTGAGGTCGAGCGTGCGCGGAGGATTACGGTCGACGTCTAAGGGGGCTTTATAGGCGCGGGCACGAGCAGGAGACACGAGCACGGCTCGGCGCGGCGCGGGGCGCGTGGGGTCGGGCGCTGGGCGTGCTCTGGCGCGCTCAGAGCGCGTCGAACACGTGGAAGTGTTCTTCTGCCTTTGTTCAACAGCTCGCCGAGATCGCAAGCGTGAGAATCTTGGCAAAAATCCGGCGCAGGCCTCCTCCTAGCACCTAGGGCTGTCTCTTGTATGTGAGTCCCCATGGCAGATATGCCCTAGGTAGGGAGACTTGCGGACACCAAATCTGGCTCGTCCCTCTGTCCACCTCGCGACAAAAACCATGCCAAATCTTGTCAATCGTCTTGGGCTCGGTTTCAAACTTTTCCAGTGGGCGCCTTAGGTGGTATGACACATTTTTGGTATACAACTCAAGTGGTTTTGGTGCCATCTACCAAGTGAACACGGTGGATCTTTAGATTAGGTTCAAAATTTAACTTAGAAAGAAATAGAGAGCTCTATTGTGCTCTCTCCTTAAGGGGGAAATTTGGGGTCTTCAAGGGGTCTTTTTGCAATGTTCCCACCCTGCATTTGCTAGGTTACTAAAACTTGTTTAAGAACTAAGATCATGCTTTGGCAATTTGGTTGACTTAACCACTAATCCCTGACTTGGAAGTCTAGTGCTCATAGGTGCCCTTTTTAGGGTTTAATCTTCTTGGCTCCAAATGACCATTGTTCCACTGGTGTGGTTGAAACCCTTGCCATTCACTTCTCTTAGTTAACCCATGATTCCAAGGTTTTATGCTCTTCTCCTCAATTCTCTTCCACATGTGATCACAGTCATTAGTGCATAATTGTGTCATGACCATGGTAACACCTGGGGTGTTACAGCCCTCCCCCCTTAAAGGAATCTTGTCCCGAGATTTTAGGTAGAGTCCTCTGGAGGGGTGCCATGAAGGCGTGTTGGTGTGTTGCTCCTTTTTTTATCCAAGTTTCTCTAGTTAACTGCTCTTCGAATGTCATTCTCTTTGCGACTTCAGAAGGAAGTCCTTTTTGAGTCATTTCCAAAACTTACACTACCCTTAACATCTAAGTTTTTCTTATATTTGAATTCAAAGGGCAGGTGGGGGTGGTGTTTTGGGTTACGTACCGACTCCTTTGGGAAGAAAGTTAGGGAAGCGAGAGCGTAGAAAATCCTCAGTCTCCCATGTAGCTTCTTGTACTGAATGGTAACTCCACTGAACCTTATACATTCTGATTGACCTTGCCCGCGTTGATCTCTCTTTCTGATCCAATACCTTGATGGGATGCTCTTGATAATATAAGTCTGGTTCTATCTCAATTTCCGGTTCAGGTAGCACTTCAGCGGGTAAGCGGATGCATTTCCGTAGCTGGGATACATGGAACACATCATGAACTGCTGACATGTGGGGTGGCAACTTCAATTGATATGCTACAGGTCCACAAGTTTCCTTGATCTCGTAGGGCCTAATGTAGCGAGGAGCTAACTTGCCCTTGATTCCAAATCTCTGGATACCTTTGGTGGGTGACACCTTAAGACAAACATGATCTCCCACTTCAAACTGTAGAGGCTTCCTTCTCTTGTCATGATAGCTCTTTTGCCTAGCCTGGGCAGCTTCTAGGTTATTCTTAATAACTCTGACCTTTTCCTCTGCTTCAAGTACCAAGTCTGGTCCAAATATTTCTCTCTCTCCAGCTTGTGACCAATTTAGTGGTGTTCTACACCTTCTCCCATACAAGGCCTCAAAAGGTGCCATCTTCAAACTGGACTAGTAGATGTTATTATAGGAGAATTCTGCCAAAGAAAGACACTTGTCCCAATCCTTTCCATAGTGTAGCACACATGCCCTCAACATGTCTTCCAAAATCTGATTTACCCTTTCTGTCTGGCCATCTGTTTGAGGATGGTATGCAGAGCTTCTTATTACATGGGTCCCAAGTGATTACTGTAATTGCTCCCAAAATCATGCCACGAATGGTGCTCCTCTGACCGATACAATAGTCCTTGGTATTCCATGCAAGCGAACTATCTGGTCAATGTAGATTTCTGCATACTTCTCCGTCCTGTGGGTGGTGTGTACCGGCAAGAAATGAGCTGTCTTGGTTAATCTGTCCACAATGACCCAAATGGAATCATGGTGCTGGGAGGTATTGGGCAATCCCACGATAAAATCCATGCAAATGTCCTCCCATTTCCAAGATGGTATGGGAAGGGGTTGTAAAGGGCCTGCTACCTTCAAATGACTGGCCTTGATTCTCTGGCAGGTGTCACATTTGGATATATAATTGGCTATTTCCCTCTTCATTCTGGTCCACCAGTATAAGGATCTGAGATCATGATACATCTTTTTACTGCCGGGGTGCATGGAGAATTTTGAAAGGTGAGCTTCATCCAATATCTTCTTTCTGAGCTCAGGGTTCTTGGGAACAACCAATCGGTCTCCAAACCATAGGATTCCTTTGCTGTCCTGACAGAAGCATTTGTATTTTTCAGCTTTCTGCTTGATCATTTCCTTGATAACCTGAACACCCTTGTCTTCAATTTGTGCCCTGACTATTTGCTCTTGTAATGTGGGCTCCACTGAGATATAATTTAAAGCACCCAAGGAAAAAACTTCTAGGTTTAGTTTGCACAACTCATCACATAGGGTGGTGACTCTTGCATCCATGTTCATACAATTGCACTGGGCCTTCCTGCTTAAGGCATCTGCCACAACATTGGCCTTGCCAGGATGGTAATGCACCTCCAAATCATAGTCCTTGATTAGCTCTAACCATCTCCTCTGCCTCATGTTAAGATCCACTTGAGTGAAAATGTATTTGAGGCTCTTATGGTTAGTGTAAATGTTACAGTGAGCTCCCATCAGGTAATGTCTCCATATCTTGAGAGCATGAACCATAGCTGCTAATTCCAGATCATGTGTGGGGTAGTTCTGCTCATGGGGTCTAAGTGCTCGGGAGGTGTAAGCAATCACTCCGTTGTCTTGCATTAAGACACATCCCAATCCCGTATCGGAAGCATCGCAATACACTTCAAAGGGATTGCTGTTATCAGGTTGAGCTAGCACTGGTGCTGTTGTCAAATGCTGCCTCAGTGTATGAAAGGCATCATCACACTTCTGGCTCCAATCATATTTGACTCGTTTCTTCAACAGTCCAGTCATTGGCTTGGCAATTCTAGAGAAATCCGGAATAAATCGTCGATAATACCCTGCCAATCCTAGAAAACTCTGAATTTGTCTCACTGTGGTAGGAGGTTTCCAATCCATTACTTCTTGTACCTTCTCAGGATCAACTGATATCCCATCCTGAGAAATCAAGTGACCCAAGAATTTAATTTCCCTTAGCCAGAAATCACACTTAGACAACTTAGCATAAAGACGATGATCGCGCAGTCGCTGAAGCACGATGTGTAGATGCTCAGTATGCTCGTCTTCATTCTTGGAATAGACTAGAATATCATCAATGAAAACGACCACGAATTTGTCCAGCTCTGGCATGAATACTGAGTTCATTAGGTACATGAAATAAGTCGGGGCATTGGTCAGCCCAAAAGACATCACCAAGAATTCATAGAGCCCATATCTGGTAGAGAAAGCCGTCTTTGGAATATCACTGGCATGGATCTTGATCTGATGGAAGCCCGAGCGAAGGTCTATCTTGGAGAACACTTTGGCTCCCACCAACTGATCAAACAAAACATCAATGCGGGGTAGTGGGTATTTGTTCTTGATGGTCACCGCATTGAGAGGGCGGTAATCAACACACATTCTCAAACTCTCATCCTTTTTCTTCACAAATATGGCCGGACATCCCCATGGTGAAGTGTTTGGGCGAATGAACCCCTTGCAGTTGCTTTTTCAATTGAGCCAATTCCGCTGGAGGCATCCTATAAGGCCTCTTGGATATGGGAGCAGTCCCAGGCTGCAATTCAATCGTGAACTCTATATCTCTATCAGGTGGCATCCCTGGCAATTCATCTGGAAAAACATCTGGGTAGTCACAGACCACTGGGATCCTCTCAACTGGGGACTCTATCATAACAAAGGCACAAGAACGGGTACAACCCTGGTCGAGCAAATATAATGTGGTTTCACCACAAGTGGGCGAGTGCACCTCAATGGCCCTTGCCGCAATATCCATCATGGCCCGATGTTTGGCTAACCAGTCAGTTCCCAATATGATATCCACACTATCCAAACCCAAAATGAGGAGGTTGGTTTTGATTATCAAACTACCAAACTTTATAGGCACATTCTTGTTGATTTGGTAGGTGGCAACCCTTCCTCTTGGTGTTGAAATTGTAATACCCCCATTGGTGTGATGGAAAGGTAGCTGACATTTGGCACTAAACTTTGCACTGATAAAACTATGTGATGCACCAGAATAAAAAAGAATAATTGCAGGATAATTCAAAACTGAAAAGATACCAGTCATGACGGGTGCTCCCTCTGGAATATCAGCCATGGTGGTGAAGTTCAGCCTGCCTTGCCTCACTTGCACCTTCTGCCTCTTGCCTTGGTTCTGGTTGGCATTCTGCCCTTGCCTCTGCTGGTTTCTGGGGCAATTCTTGGCATAATGTCCGGTGTTACCACAAGTGAAACACCTGTTGTCATTGGCCTGACGGTACTGCTGCTGCTGTTGATTGTTCCTCTGCACCGGAAACTGGGTGCGGTTGGGTGCCTGCTGCTGCTGCTGTGGTCGGATCACCCAACATCCTTGCTGCTGCTGAGGTCCTCTGTTCTGAGTGTCAGACATGATCCTGAAGCGCTATGGCTGAGCTAAAGGTCCTGCCACAGGGGTCTTCCTCTTCTTCTCTTCCTGACGAGCTGTGATACAATCCTCCTGAGAAATGGCCATGTTGACTAGCTTATTATAGCTGTTGGCCCTGACTGTGTTGAGACGGTCACGGAGCTTAGTGCTGAGCCCCCTCCTGAACCTATCCCTCTTCTTCTCGTCGATGTCTGCATAATATCCGGTATACTGGCATATGTCATTAAAGGCCTGAGCATACTGTAACATTGTCCGGTTTCCCTAAGTGAGTGCCAGAAACTCGTTAAGCTTGCGGTCCATAATGCTTGCTGGTATATGGTGCCCCCTGAAATCTGCCTTGAACTCTCTCCATTCCACCTCTCGGTCATCTTGCTGCATAGCAAGAAAGTGGTCCCACCATGTCCGCGCGGGTCCGCGAAGCTGCAGGGTGGCAAACCTGACCTTAGTCACCTCTGAACAAACTCCATGGAGTAGCGGGAATTTGGATTCCACTACTCTCAGCCATACATCAGTATCAAGTGGGTCCTCTGCCCTGGTGAACAACGGTGGCTAGGTACTAAGGAACTCCTGATAAGTGGCTGCTGCGGGGTGACACAGATGATCACCACCACCATAATGCTGAGGTGGCGGCTGACGCTGCGCCAACTGTCGCAAAATCTCGTTCTGCTGAGCCATCAACTCTTGCAGAGTAGGAGGCGGTGGCGGTGGTGGAGGAACGCGCTCATTCTGACCACGATGCGCTCTTCCTGCCATCTGAAAAATCATGTATATTCTCAATATCACATTTCTGAGGTTCAAGGTTCAATCGTGGGGAAGGAGTAAAAAGGGTAAAACCAATATATTTTTGCATAATTATAAAAGATCTCACATGGCATAAACTTTTCTTCTTAAAATTAAAAACTGGCATCAATCATCATCCATGCTTCCAAAAGAGTTTGCCATGATTACATCAGTAACTCAAAAGACTCAACTCTATCTAGCCTAGTACCCCAAGGGTGCAAAAGCTAAGCTAGTTTCGAGGAGTTCTACCGTCACAGACTTCTAACTCTATCTCGACGATCTAGTGAGCAAACGAGGCAACGCTCGACTCGGGGGAAGGTGGTCTCCCTGAGCCAGCAGTGTCCAAACTGGAGGCAGGCTCCTCTCCTCCCTCGATGTCGACATCCTCGTTGGCCTCCATGTCCTGGATCTCCTGGTGGTGCTGGTTAGCCTCTGCAAGCTGCTTCTGGGTGTTGATCAGCTGATCCTCGAGAACCTCGATGGTGTTATCCCTGGTTCCCACTAACTCCTCAAGCTCTTGGATCTCGTTCGATAGTTGCTCCACTTGTAAGTCCTTTTCCACCATCTCAGTGGACAAGTCTACCACAAGTTCCTCTCTGTCATCCAAAGTGATCTTGGTTGCCTCCAACAATGCCATTAGATGGGACATTGCCTCTCCACGCATCACTTGCAGACGATACAGGGCATTCATGATCGCACCGTTAACTGAGCAATCTGGGCTGGGTAGATAGCACAGATATCCTTAGCATGCTCCACTCGGTCCTTGAAGAGAAATTGCCTCCATAGTGTCCTCAGCCCTGTATCCAAAAGACTCAGAGTCCAGCGAATGCCAGCCTGGCTGTAGGGGATGAGGCTCCAGGGTCATCCTCACCCTACAGCGGGGCACTCGGTGCTTCTCGAACAGCTGCACCGCATACTGGGGAGGCGTCATGTAACCAGCTCCCTGAAGTACCTCCCACAAAATATGGGGAAAACCCTCTCGTGCAAGCCCATCAGTGTGGGACTGTGCATTCCCTTCGTCCGAGGATCCGTGAGAAGTCATCTGTGTACGGTTAAGCGTAAGTAAAAGAAAAAGAATTATAAAAAGAAAAAGGAACACAACTCAGCCTCTCCCTAACTATGACAATGGTACTGGGGTACTGAGTTTGTCATCATTTTGTATTAAAATTTTTACCCAATTATCAATTAGTTTAATTAAGGATCCATGCATGCTCGTCCTGAACGACCTCACATCAACTTAGAGGGAATAGGGAAGAACTCCCATCCCTTATAGTTGCCGGTAGGGCTTACTCAAATAGCCACCTAGCTACCCCCCTATTATCCTAAGGCTTCACGTCCTAGGTCTATCCTTATCGTCCTGACGATCTATCCAACATTTGTTTCTAACCAATTTTACTTTGAAAAAGGGTGGTATTTATAGTTTATTGATTCCTCTGTGGTGGTACAAGCTCCGATACTAGCTGTGGCGGAACTGCCCGAATTATTCCAACTTAAGTGCTTAAGTCCCGCCTTAGAGGCTAGACCACACTTAAATGGGAATAACCCATCAATCCCTCGGATCTAGTCCGACGAGGCCACTCGCAGGAACAAGTACCACAGTCTCACTTGATGGTGAGTCACAGAGCAAATACAATAAAGCATAAAACCATACATTAAAGAGTATTAAACTTATTACATCATCATTAGAGTTTTAACAAAAGTAGTCATCATTGTTCGAAGTGCAGCGGAATAAAACTAACGGTAAATAAACAGAGAGATGGGGAAGCCTGTCCCATCACTCTTCATGCTCTTCCTTAGCCGAGGCAGGATCCCACTCGATTGTCCAACCCGGTGGCAAGATGGACGGCCAAGTCACTCCAGCAACCATGTCCTCCAGAGAACCTATAAAATTATGCCACAAGCAAGGTTGAGTATACTAATACTCAGCTAGACTTACCCGGTGTGAGGAGTCTACTCCTCTACCTCTAGACATGCAGCTGTTTGACTCAGGGGTTTGGTTGCCAAAAGCACTAGCTGAGTTTATAAATCAAGTTTTAGCTTTGTCAAGTTTTAGTGTGACTCTTTTGAGTCTAAATGTGTACATATCTAATCATACATGGTATCAAACATTTAGCAATCAACAACTTTTGCCAAGTCATCTCATTTTCACTTATTACTCAATGTAGCAGCATGGATCAAGCAGTCTCATTAGCTGCGAGAAGCAGACGATTCGAATTGAGTTTTTATCCTTGCAAGGTAAACCTAAACACACGACGTGGTGAGGCACTCCATCCCCACACACATCAACCGTCCCCATCGATTCCCCGTCAGCAGATCAGGGCTCACCGCCTTGGCGTACAATGCCTCACTTACCCCGACTGCCGTCGTGCAGTGACCACACTTGTACCCACCATAACCAGAATGGGAGACCACGTCTCAGGTCGCGTGAGGGGATATGTCCACTGCCAGGTTCACTTAGGTACTAGGCTTACCGATTTACCATATTTCTCGGCATGTGCTTAGTACATTCAAACGCTTGACACACGGTACCACACCTTAATCCTTATTCCAATTCCTGTCTCGTAGACAACGCATCCCCATGGACCGTTGTCCACAGACTATCATCATTACGATATCAAAATGGATACAACCAATTCCTGACCTCGTGCGAGTGCTAGAAAAATCACTCGACTTCTACCGAGATCCCTAATTTATAAAGCAGCTACTCGACCTAGCATACTAGTATTCATTACAAAAAGGATACCTGAGTTCATGCAACTAGGGTTTCAACCAACTCCTACACTTAAGTGCACAATACAAGCCTACAAACATTAAGTGTAGTAAAATAGCATATAAAACAGGTTATGCATAAAACCGGTGTAACACCCAAGGTGTTACCATGGCCATGGCACCTCTATACACTAATGACTGTGATCACATGTGGAAGAAACTTGAAGAGAAGAGCATAAAACCTTGGGGATCATGTATTAACCAAGAATGTTAATGACCAAAAGCCTTACCCAAGCATTTATGCAATTATCACCTTGGGCAAGAAAAGAATAAGCCCTAGAACCTTCTTGAGTCCTTAACTCCCAAAACCATGGTTTAAGGGGGGAAAGGTTAAGCAAATGTGCACATCATGAGTTAACCTTTAGCCAAAGTTTAAGTAACATTATAATCTACAAATACAGAGAGGAAACATTGCAAAAAGACCCCTTGAAGAACCCCAAATCCATTCCTTAAGTGGAGAGAGAGCTAGAGCTCTCTAATTCTCTCTAAGTCAAATTTTACACCTAATCTAAAGATCCACCGTGTTCACTTAGTAGATGGCACCAAAACCACTTGAGTTGTATACTAAAAATGTGTCATACCACCTAAGGCACCCACTGGAAAAAGTTGAAACCGAACCCAAGAAGTTTGACATGATTTGGCATGGCTTTTGTCACGAGGTGGGCAAAGGGACAAGCCAGATTTGGCGTCCGCATATCTCCCTACCTAGGGCAAATCTGCCATGGGGACTCACATACAAGAGACAGCCCTAGGTGCAGGAAGAGGCCTACGCCGGATTTTTGCCAAGATTCGCAAGCTAGCAATCTCGGCGAGCTGTTGAACACGGGCAGAAGAACACTTCCACGTGTTCGACGCGCTCTGAGCGCGCCAGAGCACGCCCGCGCCCGACCCTGCGCGCCCCACGTCGCGTCGAGCCATGCCCGTGTCCCCTGCTCGCGCCCGCGCCTATAAAGCCCCCTCAGGAGTCGACCGTACCCCTCCGCGCACGCTCGACATCACCGGAGCCAGAAACCACCGGTGTTGCCCTGCAACCGGCGTGCCCGCGGCCACCCGATCCCCCACCACCGTAGACCGGCCAGCAGAGCCCTTCCCAGCCACGCCCGACCCTCGGAACAGACCGTGCATGCCTCGGTGAAGCTCCCCGAGCAAGGAATCGGACTTTGCTTCGCCGGAGAAGCCAGTCCACGGTCGCTGGACTTCACCCGACCGTCGGTGAACGTAGACCGGGTAAATCTCTGCCCCATTCTTCGATTCCTTGCGCACATAGCCTCTACATCACCCCGTGGAGCTCATCGTGCCGTTTAATTGGACTAGATCGCCGTGGTTAAGCCGGAGTACTCGCCGCCGATGAGATCACCCGCCTGCGCACGTGGACCGGTCGATTCCGGCCACCACCGCCATCAAGCCATACATCGCTGTGACCGCCAGGACCTCCCGAAGCCAACCCCGCCCCTCGCCAGACCTCTCTCACCACCGGTAAGCCGCGCCGCCCTTTTCTTTCCCGTGGGTACTGTTTGCATAAGGGGAAGGACCTCGGGGAAGAAGAAGGAAAGGTCAGGGGGTTTTGTGCGCTATCAGTGACTCAGGAGAATAGTAGCACAGGGGTAGAAATGAGTGGGTCGATTTAAAAGGAACCTAGGGTCTTCGGTGCAAAGTAGTTTTCCAGGAAACCTTTTAAATTATTCTGAATTAAATCCAAATAGAACTTGGAAAATTCATAACTTCAGTATGGTTTACCCAAATTGAGTCAAACCAATTTTGCCAGATCCTAAATAATGTAAACTACTTAGGAAAAATATAAAACCCCTAAGTGTTGCAGAAAATTTTAGAGTTTTGATTTAAATTATTAACTGGTCAAAAGCTAAAAGAAATAAGGAAAAGTAGTTACACTATTTGACTGGGGTTAAGAAAATTTAGAGAAGTACTTGATCACTTCCTAACATGTACAAAAAAAATAAACCCCTCTGTACACCAAGTTAAGGTAGAGTTTACCATTTAAATCATTTTTAGCCAAAAGTTAGAGAAAATATTAAAGGTGGTTTAAATAAAGAACCAGGGAACACCCACACTTTTGTTAGTTCACTTATTCAGTATAGTTCGCTAAAAAATTTATTATACCCTTGTTTAGTACAGAATAAAGGGAATACCTTTTATTTTAGGGAAACAAGGAAAACTTAGAAAAACCCTAGAAAAATAACCCCAAGGAGAAAACACCCCAAACCTTGGGATAACTAATTTTTTGTTATAATGAACATAGGAAAAATATGAAATCTGTTGTTTGATATTTTTCAAATAACAAGTTAGTTATAAGCACCTTTTTGGCATAAAACTTTAGAAATTCACAACTAAATATCCAGGATGCCTTTTTCTGTGATTTTTAACACAAAGGCCTAATATTATCTATGTATCTGGACAAAAATAAAATTTGGTACAGAAACCTCAATTAAATCATAGCTATAGTGTAAAGTGCACCTTTAAGACTTATCCTTGTTAATTTTGCCCAAGTAGTATCTGAATCAGTAACCACCTCAAATTTATAGGACAAAATACGGTAACAACTAGTAACCCACTGTAATTTTTACAGAATTTTTGGAATGAGTTAAACTACTGTTGTAGTTCAAACCCACACTAGAATTCATAAATAGAAAATGAAAAAAGGGAAATTAATAATGGAGATTAATGTCACCCTAACCCAACCAGCAAAACCCTCTTAATTGCCCACTAAAATACCTAAGGGAAATACCATCCACTATGCTTATCCCTAGGCAAAACCCAAACCTAAAATGGATAAGCATAAACCACTAAGAGCCACGTATAACCAGGAAACCCTAAGTTACTAACTAACTTAGTTTTCTTTCACTTAGCATAGTGATTATTAAATCCTGCATAATCATAGCATACATATTCTTATTCATTGCATTCGATAGATTGCAACCTCACGGACGGAGAGTACATCCTCGTGCCGGAGCAAGGAGTTACTCAGGAGGTAGCCCCGGATCCAGCACCAGAGCCTGCACCAGAGGATCTGCCTACCCCAGCTTTGGAATGCAAGCCCCGGTTTATGCATAACCTATTCTATATGATATTTTACTACACTTAATGTTTGTAGGTTTGTATTGTGCACTTAAGTGTAGGAGTTGATTGAAACCCTAGTTGCATAAACTCAGGAATCCTTGTTGAGATGGATACTAGTATGATAGGTCGAGTAGCTGCTTTGCTAAATAGGGATCTCGGTAAAAGTCGAGTGACTTTTCTAGCACTCGCGCGAGGTTAGGAATTGGTTGTATCCATTTTAATATCATAATGATGGTGGTCTGTGGACAATGGTCCATGGGGATGCGTTGTCTACAAGACGGAAATTGGAATAAGGATTAAGGTGTGGTACCGTGTGTTAAGCGTTTGAACGTACTAAACACATGCCGAGAAATATGGTAAATCGGTAAGCCTAGTACTTGAGTGAACCTGCCCGCAGACATATCCCCTCACACGACCTAAGACGTGGTCTCCCATTCTGGTTATGGTGGGTACAAGTGCGGTCACTGCACGACGGCAGTCGGGGTCAGTGAGGCATTCTACGCCAAGGCGGTGAGCCCTGATCTGTTGCTAGGGAATCGATGGGGACGGTTGATGTGTGTGGGGACGGAGTGCCTCACCACGTCGTGTGTTTAGGTTTACCTTGCAAGGATAAAAACTCGATTCGAATCGTCTGCTTCTCTCAGCTAATGAGACTGCTTGATCCATGCTGCTACATTGAGTAACAAGTGGAAATGTGATGATGTGACAAAAGATGTTGATTGCTAAATTTGCTGCTACCATGAATGAGTAGATAGTACACATCTAGTCTTAAGAGAGTCACACTAAAACTTGACAAAGCTAAAACTTGATTTATAAACTCAGCTAGTGCTTCTGGCAACCAAACCCCACAGTCAAACAACTGCATGTCTAGAGGTAGAGGAGTAGATTCCTCACACCGGGTAAGTCTAGCTGAGTAGTAGTATACTCAGCATTGCTTGTGGCATAATTTTACAGGTTCTCTGGAGGACATGGTTGCTGGAGTGACTTGGCCGTCCATCTTGCCACCGGGTTGGACTGTCGAGTGGGATCCTGCCTCGGCTGAGGAGGAGCATGAGGAGTGATGGGACATGCTTCCCCATCTCTCTGTTTATTTATCGTTAGTTTTATTCCGCTGCACTACGAACAATGATGACTACTTTTGCTAAAACTCCGATGATGATGTAATAAGTTTAATACTCCTTAATGTATGGTTTTATGCTTTATTGTATTTGCTCTGTGACTCACCATCGAGTGAGATTGTGGTACTTGATCCTATTAGTGGCCTCGTCGGACTAGATCCGAGGGATTGAAGGGTTATTCCCATTTAAGTGTGGTCTAGCCTCTAAGGCGGGACTTAGGCACTTAAGTTGGAAAAATTCGGGCAGTTCCGCCACAGCTGGTATCGGAGCTCGTACCACCACAGAGGGATCAATAAACTATAAATACCATTCCTTTCTAAAGTAAAACTTGGTAGAAACAAATGTTGGATAGATCGTTAGACGATCAGGATAGACCTAGGACGTGAAGCCTGGGGATGATAAAGGGTATCTAGGTGGCTAATATAGTAAGCCCTACCGGCGGCTATAAGGGATGGGAGTTTCTTCCTATTCCCTCTAAGTTAATGTGAGGTCGTTCAGGACGAGCATGCATGCATCCTTAATTAAACTAATGGATAAATTGGGTAAGAACTTTAGTACAAAATGATGACAAACTAAGTACCCCAATACCATTGTCGTAATCATAGAGAGGCTGAGTTGTGATCCCTTTTTCTTTTTTTATTTCATTTTCTTTTACTTACGCTTAACCGTACACAGATGACTTCACATGGATCCTCGGACGAAGGGAATGCACAGTCCCACACTGATGGGCTTGCACGAGAGGGTTTCCCCCGTATCTTGTGGGAGGTACTTCAGGGAGATGGTTACATGACGCCTCCCCAGTACACGGTGCAGCAGTTCGAGAAGCACCGAGTGCCCCGCTATAGGGTGAGGATGACCCTGGAGCCTCATCCCCTGCAGCTAGGCTGGCACTCGCTGGACTCTAAGTCTTTTGGATACCGGGCTGAGGATACTATCGAGGCAATTGCTCTTCACGGGCTGACCACCTTCTGCGGATTCCACCCCTTGGAGCTGTCCACTCACCCCATTGGCTTGTTCCCCGCTGAGAAGGAGGACGACCCAATGTGGAAGAACCGAGTGGAGCATGCCAAGGATATCTGGGCTATCTACCCAGGTCAGACTGCTCACTTAACGGTGCGGTGCATGAATGCCCTGTATCGTCTGCAAGTGATGCGTGATTAGGCAATGTCCCATCTGATGGCATTGTTGGAGGCTACCAAGATCACTTTGGATAACAGAGAGGAACTTGTGGTTGACTTGTCCACTGAGATGGTGGAAAAGGACTTACAAGTGGAGCAACTGTCAAATGAGATCCAAGAGCTTGAGGAGTTAGTAGGAACGAGGGAGAACACCATCGAGGTTCTCGTGGATCAGTTGATCAACACCCAGCAGCAGCTTGCAGAGGCTAACCAGCACCTGGATATGCACCACCAGGAGATACAGGACATGGAGACCAACGAGGATGTCGACATCGAGGGAGTAGAGGAGCCCGCCTCCAGTTTGGACACTGCTGGCTCAGGGAGACCACCTTCCCCCGAGTCGAGTGTTGCCTCGTTTGCTCACTAGGTCGCAAGGATCGAGTTAGAAGTCTGTGATGGTAGGACTCCTCGAAGCTAGCTTAGCTTTTGCACCCTTGGGGTACTAGGCTAGATAGAGTTGAGTCTTTTTGGGCTATTGATGTAATCGTGATAAACTCTTTTGGAAGCATGGTTGGTGAATGCTGTCTGTTTTAATTTAAGAGAAAAGATTGGACAATGTGGAATCTTTTATAATTATGCACTATATATTGGTTTCGCCCTTTTGACTCTTTCACCACGATTGAACCTTGAACCTCAAAAATGTGATATTGAGAATATATATATGATTTTTCAGATGGCTGGGAGAGCGCGTCGTGGTCAGAATGAGAGCGTTACTCCACCACCGCCACCACCTCCTACTCTGCAGGAGCTGATGGCTCAGCAGAACGAGATCTTGAGACAGCTAGCTCAGCGTCAGCCACCACCTCAACACTATGGTGGTGGTGATCATCAGCGTCACCCCGCGGCAGCCACTTATCAGGAGTTCCTCAGTACCTAGCCACCATTGTTCACCAGGGCAGAGGATCCCCTTGATGCTGATGTATGGTTGAGAGTAGTGGAATCCAAATTCCCGCTACTCCATGGAGTTTGTTCAGAGGTGACTAAGGTCAGGTTCGCCACCCAGCAAGCTTTGCGGACCCGCGCGGACATGGTGGGACCATTTTCTTGCTATGCAGCCAGATGACCGAGAGGTGGAATGGACAGAGTTCAAGGCAGCTTTCAGGGGGCACCATATACCAGCGGGCATTATGGACCGCAAGCTCAACGAGTTTTTGGCACTCACTCAAGGGAACCGGACAGTGTTACAGTATGCTCAGGCCTTCAATGACCTGTGCCAGTATGCCGGGTATCATGCAGACACCGATGAGAAGAAGAGGGACAGGTTCAGGAGGGGGCTCAGCACTAAGCTCCGTGACCGTCTGAACACAGTCAGGGCCAACAGCTATAATGAGTTAGTCAACACGGCCATTTCTCAGGAGGACTGTATCACAGCTCGTCAGGCAGAAAAGAAGAGGAAGACCCCTGTGGCAGGACCCTCAGCTCAGCCACAGCGCTTCAGGATCGTGTCTAACACTCAGAACAGAGGACCCCAGCAGCAACAAGGACGTTGAGTGATCCGGCCACAGCAGCAGCAGCAGGCACCCAACCGCACCCAGTTTCCAGCTCAAAGGAACAATCAACCACAGCAGCAGTATCGTCAGGCCAATGACAACAGGTGTTTCACTTGTGGTAACACCGGACATTATGCCAAGAATTGCCCCAGAAACCAGCAGGGGCAGAATGCCAACCAGAACCAAGGTAAGAGGCAGAAGGTGCAAGTGAGGCAGGGCAGGCAGAACTTCACCACCATGGCTGATATTCCAGAGGGAGCACCCGTCATGACTGGTATCTTTTCAGTTTTGAATTATCCTGCAATTATTCTTTTTGATTCTGGTGCATCACATAGTTTTATCAGTGCCAAATTTAGTGCCAAGTGCCAATTATCTTTTGTCACACCCGGTTTTGAAGGTAAACTGAATGCGAACCATGTATGTGCCAGAATCAGTAATTCACGTACACAGCGATTACATAAATGACTCATCATAGCACAATGCTTCGAATTACAATAAAGAGTAAGTAATAATATTACATACTAGAGCCATTTACATAATATAAATCAAAGTACACAGAATCGAAACGTAGCCAACGTAAACAACCCACCACAGGCAGCTGACTGGGGGAGGTCGCTAGCCTAATCCTCGAACTCGTCGAAGTCTTGGAACTCCTGGAGATCCGCCTCGATACCTTCTTCTTTACCTATGCATAGATTGCAGCAAAGGCAACCTGGTGTTTTGTGAAAGCAAGGGTGAGTACACATCAACATACTCAACAAATGTCCCGTTTGGCTGTAGTGGACTAGCTTTATGTGGAGTTAAGTCAAGCAGTTGCTTTTAGTTGGTCAGATTATTATTACTAGTAAAGAGAGCCAGATTTTAGTATTAACCCAAGTTGTTAACCCCAAAGTACCCTTTCCAAACGGAAAGAATACCACTTACCATTACCATAGTCAATACCAAAACCATCATTCTCATCACCACCTGTAATCCGAACATCTCTGATCAAGTATCTCTAATCAATGGAGCTCCCTTGGCCGCTCATAACCGCGAGCACGGCTGATATATCAGTTTTGTTACCCTCTGCAGAGGTCCCACACTTTACCCATGAGTCGTGATTCCCATTTTGCCCGGGGATCATGACTTCCCATTGATCACTTCCTAGGTGGTCCGGCAGGGTATCACTACGTAGCTTTTACGAAGATTCCCTAGAGGTCATAGCCGCCCGTTAGGTTTCTCCAGTTTGATAAACACAGTACCCCTCCCCGCAGGGGGTGACTAACAAAAGCAAAACGAAAGAACCTCGGCACCCAGCCTCGGCAGAGCAAGCACTGTGCCTGGACCTCATTGACGGCACGACGACGAAGCAACTACACCTCTAGTTCCTCTGATTAATTAGCTAAGGGCGCCCCATTTCACCCTCATGGTTGCACTGTTATCCCGGGTGGTCTCTCAACGAACAGGTCCTTACGGAGAGGTACTCGGGAAACAGCCTGAGTCCCCTAAAATATCACAAGATCATCGGGACAACATCATCGTATCATAAATATTCACATCATGTTCGTTGATTAAGTTAAAGCAATAGCATAAAGCTAACCATAGTAACCCAATAGGTAATCAAGTATAAGGTAAATACAAAGCTAGTCAATCCTTAGGTTTCAATTAAGTAATGCGGGCCAGTGTATTATAAGTGAAAGGGACATAATGGGTCAGAGGACACTTGCCTTCACCAAACAGATGCTCAGGGTCTTCGATCTCGTAGAACCCGAAGAACTGAATCATTTGGTCACCGATGTTTGACCGTCGATTCCTCAAAGCTCAGAAACGAACCGCGATCTAATCGCAACGCGAAGCGAAGACGACGAGGCACAAGAAAACAAACAAATACATATGCATAAGAACATTACACCATACAAGATAAAATGTTATAAAAACATGCAGCCTAAAATAGAGCTCGCTTTTACTGTTACGCGAGGAAAAGAAACGTCGAAATCGAAGCTACGGTCAAGGAGGTATCGCGTTTACGCTAAATCAATATTAATTATAACATTTAATTCGACATTATCAACTATAAATAAAATCTACCATCTAGTTTTTGATTAACCTGTTACCCTAGCATCTATCAGTTAAACCAGTAATTTAATTAAAACGAGAGGTTTTAAGCGAGACTAATTTATGACGCGCAAAACAACGCGACAGCGTGCAAACGACGCGCGGACACGCGCGACATAGCACGCTAACGACACACGAAACAGTGCGCGTGACCAGCACGAACGACGTGCGAACCAGCACGCCACCACATACGAAACATCACGCACGATAGGCGAGAGAACTAAATAGGAGACGTGTTTATACTAAACAAAGATTAAATAGATAAGGATATTTAAGTTAATATTAGTCATGTTAATGTTTATTATAAAAGCGCAAGTTGAACACTACACATTTAATCTAACTGGAATATTAATCTAATTAATATTAGACGAGCAAGCCTTAAGTTAATTATCTGAAATATCCGACCCGACGAATTAACGTTATTAACATGAGTGTTTATAGGCAAAAACAATTTATTATCACGCGTAAACGCCGCGTGACACACGCAAACGACGTGTGACACAGCGTACGAACAGCACACACGACACGCGCGAACAGCACCGCAGCACGCGACCACAAGCACATCACGCGCGAACAACACGTAGACAATGCGACGACGCTTGATAATCGCTAATAGATAACACGATTATACTAAAAAAGTATTAACTGAGAAACGTTTAAGTTGGTATTCATCGAGTTAACATTTATATTTATAAAAGTGCGAGTTAAATCTATAAACTAATTTTAATTAGAAGGTCATTTTATTTAATAAGTGTCGAATGAACAACTAATTAAATAATTAAAACTTGTGACATGATAAAGTACGCTACTAATATAAAATCGGTGTTGCTACAAAGTTGACACGACTGAAACAAATAGAAACAGGTTTATGGCGCATTATATATTGAATAGTTACCAATCCGTGATGAATAAACAATTTTATTCAAGCGCGTGAATCGTGACTCGCGTGAAAGACGACACGTGAACAACACGCGCGAACGTCGGGCGGATCGAACACACGATACTCATAGAACAGAGCACAGCACGCGACATGTGTGGAATGGGCGGTGACAGCGTACGCGAATAGTACAGTCGGGTAGGCGCGGACAACGCGCGACATACGTGAGCGACGTGCGAGAAAAGCTAAACAGACGTCGCGTTTATGTTAAACGGATATTAGTTAAAAACATCTAAGTCGGAACTAACCACATTAATTTGCATCTATAAAATCACCATTTTAAATTATACCTTTATTAAAATGACGTTCAAATAAACCTCAGATTAACTACCCAATTAACGAAAACATGTGTTGTGACTGAATAATATTACTAACACGTAGTCGAGGTTATTACTAAGTCGCTTCGACTGAAACGAGTCGAGACGTACTCGCAACGCAACATATATATTGAATAATTAGCGTTTCTCGGATTTAAACTACGTGGCGTGATTCTATTGGTCGAAGCTAACAATACGATGGACCACACATAGGGCTGGCTACATGGGGCAAAGAGATCATGGTCATAGAGGATCCTAGGATAATGCATGCAAGGGGACGTCGTGCACAGCAAGCGAATCCTGCATGCAAGGTGGGGCCAGCGATTTTTAAGGACGTAGTGGAGTTTTGGTAAGTGCATGCAAGCAGGTGGAGCATAGACGGTGTTTTCCCACTTTTGAGCGCCATCCGCATGCAGGCAGGTGAGTAGGTGGGGCCCACTTCCTTTTGATTGCATGCAGAGCACACACGTTGGGGAGAACACGCTGAGTCGTGCGCCTCGTGCACCATAAGCGCTCAGGATTAGCATGCATACCGGATCCCGGTTTCTATCTTCTACATTGAAACTTGAAAACGCACGCAGGGGAACTCCTAGAATCGCAATGGCTGGGCATGAAGAAGGGTCTCACGCGGTGGGGTAGCCGAGCTAGGGGCGGCGCTGCTGGGCCAGCATGGAAGCCACGACGCGCTGGGCTACGCGGAGCGCGGGGCGCGACGCTCGGCCGGCCATGCGGGGCGTGGGCAACCCGAGGAGAGGGGCGCGACGCTGGGCTAGCCATGCGGCTAGGGAGTAGGACGTGCTTGTGTTTCTTTTCTTTTTTTTATTTATACATATATATTCTAAAATTGTAGTAAATCGTAAATAATAAATTATCCAAATTCAAAAGAATAATTAGGGTAAGTCGTATTTATTTAAATAGACTGGGTTTCAAAAAAAATAGATCGAATACAAATAACCTTTGAACTTAGAAACACTATGCAACGACATGAATGTAACAACCAACCTATAACAAAATAATTCTCCACTATTTAGGAAAAAAGAAAAGAAACGTAACGAAAGGAGAGGGTAACACCTGAATTTGGTGGATATTAGAAAAAAAAATTTATACCCCCAAATTCAGGGTGTTACAAATCTAACCCCCTTAACACGAATCTCGCCCTCGAGATTCAAGGAGAGGCTAGCAAGAAAAAGATATTGGTTCATTGGTTATTCACAGCTTCTTCGATTCAACTTTGACTCTGCCAGCTTAACTTGTGGACTAATTATTTTGACCTTCAGATGCTCGAGACCAACTGATGCAATTCTTGAGGATCTCCTGGACCAGTGGGTTAGGACCCACACACGCTTCCACTGTGCCACTCTGATCATTTTGGTTGATGTTGATCAATTGTCTTCATTGGGGTTAGCGGCTAACCCCCTTAACAGGAGCATTGATATGCACTTGGTGAAGATGCAGCCAACTCTGATCTTGATTGATTAAGAGAGGTTGGAGGTTGCCAAACGGACAGGTGCAAGAGGAAAGGGTATAGATAGAAAAGGTAAGCCTAGATGGATTAAAGAGAGAAAAGGGAGGGCACCCAACTTCCTAACTCTATGGCACTCACCTAGTAAATTGTTGCCATTGTGGACCAAGGGCCACAACATATCAACACTCATAACAAAGAAGCAAGTCATTTATAACACAAAGACAAACATCACAAGCATTCAACAACAAACATCTCTTTGTTATACGTTCCTTTTAATTACATGGTGCTATTTCTTGAAAAGGGAATAACTACTCTCTAAGGTTGTTGAAGGACAAGGAGAAGAACAAGACATGCAGGATAGGAGCACGAGCACAATAAAGGATGGAGTTAAAGCAAGCATTGTAAGCGACCAGGAAAAGGATACGATCGAGGGCATAATGGGTAGAACACCACTCTCGAGTTGAGATGGAAAAGGGGACATTCCAAAAAGCAGACTTAAGATAAGCATCAAGGCAAGATCTAGTGATTACAAAGGTAAAAGTGATATCAAACAAAAGCTAGGACTTGCAATGTGATAGAGGAAAAGAGAACAAACAGGAGCGGGATGGGTAAGATAACACTCTTGAACTGAAATGGGAGAGGAGGCTTTAAAATGAAGGGACAAGATAAACATCCAGGTAGAAATCGAGGGATGACAAGGGTTAAGGTGATAACATACAAACACACAACAAAGGATGTATTTAGATAAGACTTGCAAGGCATCAAGGAAGGTAAGCAACCAATGGTGAAGTAGGTGAGGCATTATCCTCAAACCGGGATGGAGAAGAGGAGGCTTTAAAGGGTAGGTTCAAATTAAGCAGGAAGACAAGGGCATAGATATCACGAGGGTTTTAAAGGTAATAACGGACAAGGATGTAGGGATGATGTAAATAGGCATAATACAAAGGATATAAGTACCATAAAGGATGGAGTTAAGACAGGACCTGCAAATGGAAAAGGAGAGGGTACGCCCAAGGGCCAAATAGGTAAGCAGCCACTCTCTAATTGAGGTGGAAGAGAGGAGATTTTAAAGAGCCAGAATAAAGATGAGTATCAAGGCAAGATCGATGGATGACAAGGAGATGGTGATAACAAATAAAACACATAGCAAAGGATGGAATTAAGACAAAACTTGTAAGGCGACAAGAGGTGAAAAGAAATCAAGGGAGAGATAGGTAACCCGCAACTCCCAAACTGGGTTGAAAGAAATGGAAGGCTTTTAAAGGATAAGTTCAAGGTAAGCATTCAAGTAGAAGATATCAATATTGCAAGGGTCAAAGGCGATAACAGACAAGGGTATGAGAGAAAAGACGAAGGCATTGAAGAGCCAGCGGTACAAGTACAACCAAGAATGGGGTCACGACAAGACTTGCACATGGCAAAGATGAGGTTACGAACAAGGGCAGAATAAGTAAAACACCACTCTCGAACTGAGATGGGAGATTAGAGATTTTAGATAATAGACATAATGTAATCACAAGGTAGGATAGAGTGATGAGAAGGGTAAAGGAGATGACAAACAAAACACAACAAAGGATAGAGTTAAAAAAAAACTTGTAGGTGACAAAGAAGAGGATACGACCAAGGAAAAATAGGTACAATACAATGCTCAAATTGAGATGGAAAATAGGATATTTTAAAGGATGGTATAAGATAAACATCAAGGTAAGATATAGAGGTGATAAGGGTAAAGGTGGTAATGATGAAAAGCATAACCATGGACAGAGTTAAGGCAGGACTGACAAAGTGGAGAAAACAAGCAAGGGTAAGATAGGTAAGGTTCCAACAAAATGGTTGAAGTAAAGAAAATTAATTACCAAGTGGAGTTACAAGGAGACAACGAGATTACCAAGGACATGCAAAATAAAATGACCGCTCATGGATCATTAAGAAACAAGAGTGGTCAAGGGCACGTTAACTGAAATGTCTTAAACAGATATTGAGATATAAAGGTAAGCACATATAAAAATAAGAGTATGCAAGATTCCAATGGTACAAGCATACCAAGATGAAGCGAGTACAAATTGCCAAATTATAGTGACTTAACAATAGAATAGGAAAGGGTCTCAAAAGACAAGAAGGTCATGGACATATAAACTGAAATGTTTAAGTAGGCAATAGAGTTTTTAGGCTTAAGTATTTGAAGGATAAGGGTATGGAAGAATCCAAAAGATACAACATGTCAATACCAATGGAATAGATATGGTCAAATGGTAGCAATTTAATAATGGAAGAGAAAAGAATCCCAAAAGACAAGAAGGTTATGGCCAGGGGGCATCTACAAAGATGTCGCAAGCACAAAAGTGAGATCAGATCTAATAGATTGAGAAGAGTATAGACAACACTAGAATAAAATACTTTTGGCAAGGGGGCATATAGGAGCACAACATAGAATTAGTTGAGGTGACCAATATTTTGATGCAGCATCAAGGATGAGGTGAAGTAATAATCAATAAGTACTTAAAATGGCCAATGCTACTCTAGGTTAGCGGTCCTACAGTCAGCACGGCTTTGATACCACTTATGTCACACCCGGTTTTGAAGGTAAACCGAATGCGAACCATGTACGTGCCAGGATCAGTAATTCACGTACACAGCGATTACATAAATGACTCATCATAGCACAATGCTTCGAATTACAATAAAGAGTAAGTAATAATATTACATACTAGAGCCATTTACATAATATAAATCAAAGTACACAGAATCGAAACGTAGCCAACGTAAACAACCCACCACAGGCAGCTGACTGGGGGAGGTCGCTAGCCTAATCCTCGAAATCGCCGAAGTCTTGGAACTCTTGGAGATCCGCCTCGACACCTTCTTCTTTACCTAAGCATAGATTGCACCAAAGGAAACCTGGTGTTTTGTGAAAGCAAGGGTGAGTACACATCAACGTACTCAGCAAATGTCCCGTTTGGCTGTAGTGGACTAGCTTTATGTGGAGTTAAGTCAAGCAGTTGCTTTTCGTTGGTCAGATTATTATTACTAGTAAAGAGAGCCAGATTTTAGTATTAACCCAAGTTGTTAACCCCAAAGTACCCTTTCCAAACGGAAAGAATACCACTTACCATTACCATAGTCAATACCAAAACCATCATTCTCATCACCACCTGTAATCCGAACATCTCTGATCAAGTATCTCTAATAAATGGAGCTCCCTTGGCCGCTCATAACCGCGAGCACGGCTGATATATCAGTTTCGTTACCCTCTGCAGAGGTCGCACACTTTTCCCATGAGTCGTGATTCCCATTTTGCCCGGGGATCATGACTCCAGATTGATCACTTCCTAGGTGGTCCGGCAGGGTATCACTACGTAGCTTTTACGAAGATTCCCTAGAGGTCATAGTCGCCCGTTAGGTTTCTCCAGTTTGATAAACACAGTACCCCTCCCCGCAGGGGGGTGACTAACAAAAGCAAAACGAAAGAACCTCGGCACCCAACCTCGGTAGAGCAAGCACTGTGCCTGGACCCCATTGACGGCACGACGGCGAAGCAACTACACCTCTAGTTCCTCTAATTAATTAGCTAAGGGCGCCCCATTTCGCCCTCATGGTTGCACTGTTATCCCGGGTGGTCTCTCAACGAACAGGTCCTTACGGAGAGGTACTCGGGAAACAGCCCGAGTCCCCTAAAATATCACAAGATCATCGGGACAACATCATCGTATCCTAAATATTCACATCATGTTCGTTGATTAAGTTAAAGCAATAGCATAAAGCTAACCATAGTAACCCAATAGGTAATCAAGTATAAGGTAAATACAAAGCTAGTCAATCCTTAGGTTTCAATTAAGTAATGCGGGCCAGTGTATTATAAGTGAAAGGGACATAATGGGTCAGAGGACACTTGCCTTCACCAAACAGATGCTCAGGGTCTTCGATCTCGTAGAACCCGAAAAACTGAATTATTTGGTCACCGAAGCTTGACCGTCGATTCCTCGAAGCTCGGAAACGAATCGCGATCTAATCGCAACACGAAGCGAAGACGAAGAGGCACAAGAAAACAAACATATACATATGCATAAGAACATTACACCATACAAGATAGAATGTTATAAAAACATGCAGCCTAAAATAGAGCTCGCTTCTACTGTTACACGAGGAAAAGAAACGTCGAAATCGAAGCTACGGTCAAGGGGGTTTCGCGTTTACGCTAAATCAATATTAATTATAACATTTAATTCGACATTATCAACTATAAATAAAATCTACCGTCTAGTTTTTGATTAACCTGTTACCCTAGCATCTATCAGTTAAACCAGTAATTTAATTAAAACGAGAGGTTTTAAGCGAGACTAATTTATGACGCGCAAAACAACACGACAGCGTGCAAACGACGCGCGGACACGCGTGACATAGCACGCTAACGACACACGAAACAGTGCGCGTGACCAGCACGAACGACGTGCGAACCAGCACGCCACCACATGCGAAACAGCACGCACGATAGGCGAGAGAACTACATAGGAGACGTGTTTATACTAAACAAAGATTAAATAGATAAGGATATTTAAGTTAATATTAGTCATGTTAATGTTTATTATAAAAGCGCAAGTTGAACACTACACATTTAATCTAACTGGAATATTAATCTAATAAATATTAATTGAGCAAGCCTTAAGTTAATTATCTGAAATATCCGACCCGACGAATTAACGTTATTAACATGAGTGTTTATAGGCAAAAACAATTTATTATCACGCGTAGACGCCGCGCGACACACGCAAACGACGTGTGACACAGCGTACGAACAGCACGCACGACACGCGCGAACAGCACCACAGCACGCGACCACCAGCACATCACGCGCGAACAACGCGTAGACAATGCGACGACGCTTGATAATCGCTAATAGATAACACAATTATACTAAACAAGTATTAACTGAGAAACGTTTAAGTTGGTATTCATCGAGTTAACATTTATATTTATAAAAGTGCGAGTTAAATCTATAAACTAATTTTAATTAGAAGGTCATTTTATTTAATAAGTGTCGAATGAACAACTAATTAAATAATTAAAACTTGTGACATGATAAAGTACGCTACTAATATGAAATCGGTGTTGCTACAAAGTTGACACGACTGAAACAAATAGAAACAGGTTTATGGCGCATTATATATTGAATAGTTACTAATTCGTGACGAATAAACAATTTTATTCAAGCGCGCGAATCACGACTCGCGTGAACGACGACACGTGAACAACACGCGCGAACGTCGGGCGGATCGAACACACGATACTCGTAGAACAGAGCACAGCACGCGACACGCGTGGAATGAGCGGTGACAGCGTACGAGAATAGTACAGGCGGGTAGGCGCGGACAACGCGCGACATATGTGAGCGACACGCGAGAAAAGTTAAACAGAAGTCACGTTTATGTTAAACGAATATTAGTTAAAAACATCTAAGTCGGAACTAACCACATTAATTTGCATCTATAAAATCACCATTTTAAATTACACCTTAATTAAAATGACGTTCAAATAAACCTCAGATTAACTACCCAATTAACGAAAACATGTGTTGCGACCGAATAATATTACTAACACGTAGTCGAGGTTATTACTAAGTCGCTATGACTGAAACGAGTCGAGACGTACTCGCAACGCAGCATATATATTGAATAATTAGCGTTTCTCGGATTTAAATTACGTGGCACGATTCTATTGGTCGAAGCTAACAATACGATGGACCACACATAGGGCTGGCTACATGGGGCAAAGAGATCATGGTCATAGAGGATCCTAGGATAATGCATGCAAGGGGACGTCGTGCACAGCAAGCGAATCCTGCATGCAAGGTGGGGCCAACGATTTTTAAGGAGGTAGTGGAGTTTTGGTAAGTGCATGCAAGCATGTGGAGCATAGACGGTGCTTTCCCACTTTTGAGCGCCATCCGCATGCAGGCAGGTGAGTAGGTGGGGCCCACTTCCTTTTGATTGCATGCAGAGCACGCACGTTGGGGAGAACACGCTGAGTCGTGCGCCTCGTGCACCATAAGCGCTCAGGATTAGCATGCATACCGGATCCCGGTTTCTATCTTCTACATTGAAACTTGAAACCGCACGCAGGGGAACTCTTAGAATCGCCATGGCTAGGGCATGAAGAAGGGTCTCACGCGGTGGGGTAGCCGAGCAAGGGGCGGCGCTGCTGGGCCTGCATGGAAGCCACGACGCGCTAGGCTACGCGGAGCGCGGGGAGCGACGCTCGACCGACCATGTGGGGCGCGGGCAACCCGAGGAGAGGGGCGCAGCGCTGGGCTGGCCATGCGGCTAGGGAGTAGGACGTGCTTGTGTTTCTTTTCTTTTTTTTATTTATACATATATATTCTAAAATTGTAGTAAATCATAAATAATAAATTATCCAAATCCAAAAGAATAATTAGGGTAAGTCGTATTTATTTAAATAGACTGGGTTTCAAAAAAAATAGATCGAATACAAATAACCTTTGAACTTAGAAACACTATGCAACGACATGAATGTAACAACCAACCTATAACAAAATAATTCTCCACTATTTAGGAAAAAAGAAAAGAAACGTAACGAAAGGAGAGGGTAACACCTGAATTTGGTGGATATTAGAAAAGAAATTTTATACCCCCAAATTCAGGGTGTTACACCTTTCCATCATACCAATGGGGGTATTACAATTTCAACACCAGGAGGCAGGGTTGCCACCTACCAAATCAACAAGAATGTGCCTATAAAGTTTGGTAGTTTGATAATCAAAACCAACCTCCTCATTTTGGGTTTGGATAGTGTGGATATCATATTGGGAACCGACTGGTTAACCAAACATCAGGCCATGATGGATATTGCAGCAAGGGCCATTGAGGTGTACTCGCCCACTTGTGGTGAAACCACATTATATTTGCCCGACCTGGGTTGTACCCGTTCTTGCGCCTTCGTTATGATAGAGTCCCCGGTTGACAGGATCCCAGTGGTCTGTGACTACCCAGATGTTTTTCTAGATGAATTGCCAGGGATGCCACCTGATAGAGATGTAGAGTTCGCGATTGAATTGCAGCCTGGGACTGCTCCTATATCCAAGAGGCCTTATAGGATGCCTCCAGCGGAATTGGCAGAATTGAAAAAGCAACTGCAAGAGTTGTTGGACAAGGGGTTCATTTGCCCATGTACTTCACCATGCGGATGTCCGGCCTTATTTGTGAAGAAAAAGGATGAGAGTTTGAGAATGTGTGTTGATTACCGCCCTCTTAATGCGGTAACCATCAAGAACAAATACCCATTGCCCCGCATTGATGTTTTGTTTGATCAATTGGTGGGAGCCAAGGTATTCTCCAAGATAGACCTTCGCTCGGGCTACCATCAGATCAAGATCCGTGCCAGTGATATTCCGAAGACGGCTTTTTCTACCAGATATGGGCTCTATGAGTTTTTGGTGATGTCTTTTGGGCTGACCAATGCCCCAGCTTATTTCATGTATCTGATGAACTCAGTGTTCATGCAAGAGCCGGACAAATTCGTGGTGGTTTTCATTGATGATATTCTGGTCTATTTCAAGAATGAAGCAGAGCATACTAAACATCTGCATATCGTACTTCAGAGACTGCGTGACCATCAGTTGTATGCTAAGTTGTCTAAATATGATTTATGGCTGAGGGAAATTAAATTTTTGGGTCACACCATTTCTCAGGATGGGATATCAGTTGATCCTGAGAAGGTACAAGAAGTAATGAATTGGAAACCTCCTACCACAGTGAGACAGATTCAGAGTTCTCTGGGATTGGCAGGGTATTATCGATGATTCATTCTGGATTTCTCCAGAATTGCCAAACCAATGACTAAGCTGTTGAAGAAGGGAGTCAAGTATGAATGGAGCCAGAAGTGTGAGGATGCCTTTCATGAACTAAGGCAGCAATTGACAATAGCACCAGTGCTAGCTCAACCTGATAACACCAAACCCTTTGAAGTTTATTGTGATGCTTCCGGTACTGAATTGGGATGTATCTTAATGCAAGACAACAGGGTAATTGCTTATGCCTCCCGAGCACTCAGACCCCATGAGCAAAACTACCCCACACATGATCTGGAATTAGCAGCTGTGGTTCATGCTCTCAAGATATGGAGACATTACTTGATGGGAGCTCACTGTAACATTTACACTGACCATAAGAGCCTCAAATACATTTTCACTCAAGCGGATCTTAATATGAGGCAGAGGAGATGGTTAGAGCTAATCAAGGACTATGATTTGGAGGTGCATTACCATCCTGGCAAAGCCAATGTTGTGGCAAATGCCTTGAGTAGAAAGGCCCAGTGCAATTGTATGAGCATGGATGCAAGAGTCACCACCCTTTGTGATGAGTTGTGCAAGCTGAACCTAGAAGTTGTTTCTTCAGGTGCTTTAAATTATATCTCGGTGGAGCCCACATTACAAGAGCAAATAGTCAGGGCACAGATTGAAGATAAGGGTGTTCAGGTCATTAAGGAAATGATCAAGCAGAAAGCAGAAAAATACAAATGCTTCCGGCAGGACAGCAAAGGAATCCTATGGTTTGGAGATCAATTGGTTGTTCCCAAGGACCCTGAGCTCAGAAAGAAGATATTAGATGAAGCTCACCTTTCAAAATTCTCCATGCACCCCGGCAGTAATAAGATGTATCATGACCTCAGATCCTTATACTGGTGGACCAGAATGAAGAGGGAAATTGCCAAGTACATATCCGAATGTGACACCTGCCAGAGAATCAAGGCCAGTCATTTGAAGGTAGCAGGCCCTTTGCAACCCTTTCCCATACCATCTTGGAAATGGGAGGACATCTGTATGGATTTTATCGTGGGATTGCCCAATACCTCCCAGCACCATGATTCCATTTGGGTCATTGTGGACAGATTGACCAAGACAGCTCATTTCTTGCCGGTACACACCACCCACAAGACGGAGAAGTATGCATAAATTTACATTGACTAGATAATTCGTTTGCATGGAATACCAAGGACTATAGTATCGGACAGAGGAGCACCATTCGTGGCACGATTTTGGGAGCAATTGCAGGAATCGCTTAGGACCCATGTAATAAGAAGCTCATCGTACCATCCTCAAACAGATGGCCAGACAGAAAGGGTAAATCAGATTTTGGAAGACACGTTGAGAGCCTGTGTGTTACACTATGGAAAGGATTGGGACAAGTGTCTTTCAATGGCAGAATTCTCCTATAATAACAGCTACCAGTCCAGTTTGAAGATGGCACATTTTGAAGCCTTGTATGGGAGAAGGTGTAGAACACCACTAAATTGGTCACAAGCTGGAGAGAGAGAAATATTTGGACCAGACTTGGTACTTGAAGCAGAGGAAAAGGTCAGAGTTATTAAGAATAACCTAGAAGGTACCCAGGCTAGGCAAAAGAGCTATCATGACAAGAGAAGAAAGCCCCTGCAATTTGAAGTGGTAGATCATGTTTATCTTAAGGTGTCACCCACTAAAGGTGTCCAGAGATTTGGAATCAAGGGCAACTTAGCTCCCCGCTACATTGGACCCTACGAGATCAAGGAAACTTGTGGACCTGTAGCATATCAATTGAAGTTGCCACCCCACATGTCAGCCGTTCATGATGTGTTCCATGTATCCCAGCTACGGAAATGCGTCCGCTTACCCACTAAAGTGCTACCTGAACCAGAAATTGAGATAGAACCAGATTTATCTTATCAAGAGCACCACGTCAAGGTATTGGATCAGAAGGAGAGATCAACGCGGGCAAGGTCGATCAGAATGTATATGGTTCAGTGGAGTCACCATTCAGTAGAAGAAGCTACATGGGAGACTGAGGATTTTCTACGCTCTCGCTTCCCCGACTTTCTGCCCAAGGGAGTCGGTACGTAACCCAAAACCCCACCCCCACCAGCCCTTTGAATTCAAATATAAGAAAAACTTAGATGCTAAAGGTAGCATAAGTTTGGGAAATGACTTAAAAAGGACTTCCTTCTGAACTCGCAAAGAGAATGACATTCGAAGAGCAGTTAACTAGAGAAACATGGATAAAAGAAGAAGCAACGCACCAACACGCCTTCATGGCACCCCTCCAAAGGACTCTACCCAAAATCTCGGGACGAGATTCCTTTAAGAGGGGAGGGCTGTAACACCCCAGGTGTTACCATGGCCATGGCACCTCTATACACTAATGACTGTGATCACATGTGGAAGAAACTTGAAGAGAAGAGCATAAAACCTTGGGGACCATGTATTAACCAAGAATGTTAATGACCAAAAGCCTTACCCAAGCATTTATGCAATTATCACCTTGGGCAAGAAAAGAATAAGCCCTAGACCCTTCTTGAGCCCTTAACTCCCAAAACCACGGTTTAAGGGGGGAAAGGTTAAGCAAATGTGCACATCATGAGTTAACCTTTAGCCAAAGTTTAAGTAACTTTATAATCTACAAATACAGAGAGGAAACATTGCAAAAAGACCCCTTGAAGAACCCCAAATCCATTCCTTAAGTGGAGAGAGAGCTAGAGCTCTCTAATTCTCTCTAAGTGAAATTTTACACCAAATCTAAAGATCCACCGTGTTCACTTAGTAGATGGCACCAAAACCACTTGAGTTGTATACCAAAAATGTGTCATACCACCGAAGGCACCCACTGGAAAAAGTTAAAACCGAGCCCAAGACGTTTGACATGATTTGGCATGGCTTTTGTTGCGAGGTGGGCAGAGGGACAAGCCAGATTTGGTGTCCGCATATCTCCCTACCTAGGGCATATCTGCCATGGGGACTCACATACAAGAGACAACCCTAGGTGCAAGGAAGAGGCCTGCGCCAGATTTTTGCCAAGATTCGCACGCTAGCAATCTTGGCGAGCTGTTGAACACGGGTAGAAGAACACTTCCACGTGTTCGACGCGCTCTGAGCGCGCCAGAGCACGCCCGCGCCCAACCCCGCGCGCCCCGCGCCGCGCCGAGCCGTGCCCGTGTCCCCTGCTCTTGCCCGCGCCTATAAAGCCCCCTCAGGCGTCGACCGTACCCCTCCACGCACGCTCGACCTCACCGGAGCCACAAACCACCGGCGTTGCCCTGCAACCGGCGTGCCCGCGGCCACCCGATCCCCCGCCACCGTAGACCGGCCAGCAGAGCCCTTCCCAGCCACGCCCGACCCTCGGAAGAGACCGTGCATGCCTCGGTGAAGCTCCCCGAGCAAGGAATCGGACTTTGCTTCGCCGGAGAAGCCAGTCCACGGTCGCCGGACTTCACCCGACCGCCGGTGAACGTAGACCGGGTAAATCTCTGCCCCGTTCTTCGATTCCTTGCGCACATAGCCTCTACGTCACCCTGTGGAGCTCATCGTGCCGTTTAATTGGACTAGATCGCCGTGGTTAAGCCGGAGTACTCGCCGCCGACGAGATCACCCGCCTGCGCACGTGGACCGGCCGATTCCGGCCACCACCGCCGTCAAGCCATACCTCGCTGTGACCGCCAGGACCTTCCGAAGCCAACCCCGCCCCTCGCCAGACCTCTCTCACCGCCGGTAAGCCGCGCCGCCCTTTCCTTTCCCGCGGGTACTGTTTGCATAAGGGGAAGGACCTCGGGGAAGAAGAAGGAAAGGTCAGGGGGTTTTGTGCGCTGTCATTGACTCAGGAGAATAGTAGCACAGGGGTAGAAAGAGTGGGTTGATTTAAAAGGAACCTAGGGTCTTCGGTGCAAAGTAGTTTTCCAGGAAACCTTTTAAATTATTCTGAATTAAATCCAAATAGAACTTGGAAAATTCATAACTTCAGTATGGTTTACCCAAATTGAGTCAAACCAATTTTTCCAGATCCTAAATAATGTAAACTACTTAGGAAAAATATAAAACCCCTAAGTGTTGCAGAAAATTTTAGAGTTTTGATTTAAATGATTAACTGGTCAAAAGCTAAAAGAAATAAGGAAAAGTAGTTACACTATTTGACTGGGGTTAAGAAAATTTAGAGAAGTACTTGATCACTTCCTAACATGTACAAAAAAATAAACCCCTCTGTACACCAAGTTAAGGTAGAGTTTACCATTTAAATCATTTTTAGCCAAAAGTTAGAGAAAATATTAAAGGTGGTTTAAATAAAGAACCAGAGAACACCCACACTTTTGTTAGTTCACTTATTCAGTATAGTTCAATAGAAAAATTTATTATACCCTTGTTTAGTACAGAATAAAGGGGATACCTTTTATTTTAGGGAAACAAGGAAAACTTAGAAAAACCCTAGAAAAATAACCCCAAGGAGAAAACACCCCAAACCTTGGGATAACTAATGTTTTCTTATAATGAACATAGGAAAAATATGAAATCTGTTGTTTGATATTTTTCAAATAACAAGTTAGTTATAAGCACCTTTTTGGCATAAACTTTAGAAATTCACAACTAAATATCGAGGATGCCTTTTTCTGTGATTTTTAACACAAAGGCCTAATATTACCTATGTATCTGGACAAAAATAAAATTTGGTACAGAAACCTCAATTAAATCATAGCTATAGTGTAAAGTGCCCTTTTAAGACTTATCCTTGTTAATTTTACCCAAGTAGTATCTGAATTAGTAACCACCTCAAATTTATAGGACAAATTACAGTAACAACTAGTAACCCACTGTAATGTTTACAAAATTTTTGGAAAGAGTTAAACCACAGTTGTAGTTCAAACCCACACTAGAATTCATAAATAGAAAATGAAAAAAGGAAAATTAATAAGGGAGATTAATGTCACCCTAACCCAACCAGCAAAACCCCTTAATTGCCCACTAAAATACCTAAGGGAAATACCATCCACTATGCTTATCCCTAGGCAAAACCCAAACCTAAAATGGATAAGCATAAACCACTAAGAGCCATGTATAACCAGGAAACCCTAAGTTACTAACTAACTTAGTTTTCTTTCACTTAGCATAGTGATTATTAAATCCTGCATAATCATATCATACATATTCTTATTCATTGCATTCGATAGATTGCAACCTCACGGACGGAGAGTACATCCTCGTGCCGGAGCAAGGAGTTACTCAGGAGGTAGCCCCGGATCCAGCACCAGAGCCTGCACAAGAGGATTTGCTTGTCCCAGCTTTGGAAGGCAAGCCCCGGTTTATGCATAACCTATTCTATATGATATTTTACTACACTTAATGTTTGTAGGTTTGTATTGTGCACTTAAGTGTAGGAGTTGATTGAAACCCTAGTTGCATAAACTCTGGAATCCTTGTTGAGATGGATACTAGTCTGCTAGGTCGAGTAGCTGCTTTGCTAAATAGGGATCTCGGTAGAATTCGAGTGACTTTTCTAGCACTCGCGCGAGGTTAGGAATTGGTTGTATCCATTTTAATATCATAATGATGGTGGTCTGTGGGCAACGGTCCATGGGGATGCGTTGTCTACAAGACGGAAATTGGAATAAGGATTAAGGTGTGGTACCATGTGTTAAACGTTTGAACGTACTAAACACATACCGAGAAATATGGTAAATCGGTAAGCCTAGTACCTGAGTGAACCTGCCCGCAGACTTTACCCCTCACGCGACCTGAGACGTGGTCTCCCATTCCGGTTATGGTGGGTACAAGTGCGGTCACTACACGACGGCAGTCGGGGTCAGTGAGGCATTGTACGCCAAGGCGGTGAGCCCTGATCTGTTGCCAGGGAATCGATGGGGACGGTTGATGTGTGTGGGGACAGAGTGCCTCACCATGTCGTGTGTTTAGGTTTACCTTGCAAGGATAAAAACTCGATTCGAATCGTCTGCTTCTCGCAGCTAATGAGACTGCTTGATCCATGCTGCTACATTGAGTAACAAGTGGAAATGTGATGATGTGACAAAAGATGTTGATTGCTAAATTTGCTGCTACCATGAATGAGTAGATAGTACACATCTAGTCTTAAGAGAGTCACACTAAAACTTGACAAAGCTAAAACTTGATTTATAAACTCAGCTAGTGCTTTTGGCAACCAAACCCCACAGCCAAACAACTGCATGTCTAGAGGTAGAGGAGTAGATTCCTCACACCGGGTAAGTCTAGCTGAGTATTAGTATACTCAGCCTTGCTTGTGGCATAATTTTACAGGTTCTCTGGAGGACATGGTTGCTGGTGTGACTTGGCCATCCATCTTGCCACCGGGTTGGACTGTCGAGTGGGATCCTGCCTCGGCTGTGGAGGAGCATGAGGAGTGATGGGACAGGCTTCCCCATCTCTCTGTTTATTTATCGTTAGTTTTATTCCGCTGCACTTCGAACAATGATGACTACTTTTGCTAAAACTCCAATGATGATGTAATAAGTTTAATACTCCTTAATGTATGGTTTTATGCTTTATTGTATTTGCTCTGTGACTCACCATCGAGTGAGATTGTGGTGCTTGATCCTGTCAGTGGCCTCGTCGGACTAGATCCGTGGGATTGACGGGTTATTCCCATTTAAGTGTGGTCTAGCCTCTAAGGCGGGACTTCGGCACTTAAGTTGGAATAATTCGGGCAGTTCCGCCACAACCGGGGCTTGCCTTCCAAAGCTGGGGCAGGCAGATCCTCTTGGGCAGGCTCTGGTGCTGGATCCCGGGCTACCTTCTGAGCAACACCTTGCTCCGGCACGAGGACGTACTCTCCGTCAGCGAGGTTGCAATCTATCGAATGCAATGAATAAGAATATGTATGCTATGATTATGCAGGATCTAATAATCATTATGCTAAGTGCAAGAAAGCTAAGTTAGTCAGTAACTTAGGGTTTCCTGGTTATACGTGGCTCTTAGTGGTTTATGCTTGTCAAATTTAGGTTTGGGTTTTGCCTAGGGATAAGCATAGTGGATTGAAACTTGGATTTCCCTTAGATGTTTTAGTAGACATTTAAGAGGTTTTGCTGGTTGGGTTAGAATGACATTAATCTCCATTATTAATTTCCCCTTTTTTTCATTTTCTATTTATGAATTCTAGTGTGGGTTTGAACTACAACAGTGGTTCAACTTTTTACAAAAATTTTATAAAAATTACAGTGGTTTACTATTTGTTATTGTAGTCTGCCCTATAAATTTGAGGTCCAGAATAAATAGAATATGCCCTGGACAAAAATAACAAAAGTTGGAGCAAAGGGGTCACTTTGCACTACAACTCTTAACTAGGGGTGGGTTCTGTCCTAAGGGTCATTTTTGCTGGTATCTAAAAGTAGTAACATGCTTCGGTGCCAAAAATCACAGAAGGATATTTGGTGGTTATTTAGTTGTGATTTTCTAATGTTTAAAGTTAAAAAGGCACTTACTACTATCTTGTTATTTGAAAAATGTCAAACAACAGATTTCATATTTTTCCTATGTTCTTAATAACAAAACATTAGTTACCTCAAGGTTTGGGGTGTTTTATTTTTGGGGTTATTTTTTCTAGGGTTTTTCTAAGTTTTCCTTGTTTTCCTAAAATAAAAGGTATCTCATTTATTCTGTACTAAACAAGGGTATAATAAATTTTTCTAGTGAACTACACTGAATAAGTAAACTAACAAAAATGTGGGTGTTCCCTGGTTCTTTACTTAAACTACCTTTAATATTTTCTCTAACTTTAAGCAAAAAGTGTTTTAAATGGCAAATTCTATCTTAATAGGGTGTACAGAAGGGTTTATTATTTTTAAACAGGGTAGGAAATGATAAAGTACCTCTCTAAATTTTCTTAACCCCAGTCAAATAGTGTAACTATTTTTCCTTATTTCTTTTAGCTTTTGACTAGTTAATCATTTAAATCAAAACTTTAAAGTTTTCTGTAACACTTAGGGGTTCTATATTTTTCCTAAGTAGTTTACATTATTTAGGATCTGGCAAAATTGGTTTGACGCGATTTGGGTAAACCAAACTGAAGTTATGAATTTTTCAAGTTCTGTTTGGATTTAAATCAGAATATTTTAAAAGGTTTCCTGGAAAACTACTTTGCACCGAAGACCCTGGGTTCTTTCTAAATCAATCCATTCATTTCTACCCCTGCGCTACTATTCCCCTGAGTCACTGACAGCGCACAAAACCCCCTGGCCTTTCCTTCTTCTTCCCCGAGGTCCCTCCCCTTATGTAAACAGTACCCGTAGAAAGGAAAAGGGCGGTGCGGCTTACCGGCGGTGAGAGAGGTCCGGCGAGGGGCGGGGTTGGCTTCGGGAGGTCCTAGCGATCATAGCAAGGTACGGCTTGACGGCGGCGGGTGCTCCGGCTTAACCACGGCGATCTAGTTCAGTTAAACGGCACGATGAGCTCCACGGGATGACGTAGAGGCTATGTGCACAAGGAATCGAAAAGTGGGGCAGAGGCCTACCCGGTCTACATTCACGGCGGTCGGGTGAAGTCCGGCGACCGTGGACTGGCTTCTCCTGCGAGGCAAAGTCTGATTCCTAGCTCGGGGAGCTTCACCGAGGCATGCATGGTCTCTTCCGAGGGTCGGGCGTGGCTGGGAAGGGCTCTGCAGGCCGGTCTACGGTGGCGGGGGATCGGGTGGCCGCGGGCACGCCGTTTGCAAGGCAAACGCCGGTGATCTCTGGCTCCGGTGATGTCAAGCGTGCGCGGAAGAGTACGGTCGACGTCTAAGGGGGCTTTATAGGCGCAGGCGCGAGCAGGAGACACGGGCACGGCTCGGCGCGGCGCGGGGCGCGCGGGGTTGGGTGCTGGGCGTGCTCAGAGCGCGTCGAACACGTGGAAGTGTTCTTCTGCCCTTGTTCAACAGCTCCCCGAGATCGCAAGTGTGCGAATCTTGGCAAAAATCCGGCGCAGGCCTCCTCCTAGCACCTAGGGCTATGTCTTGTATGTGAGTCCCCATGGCAGATATGCCCTAGGTAGGGAGATTTGCGGACGCCAAATCTGGCTTGTCCCTCTGTCCACCTCGCGACAAAAACCATGCCAAATCTTGTCAAACGTCTTGGGCTCGGTTTCAAAGTTTTCCAGTGGGTGCCTTAGGTGGTATGACACATTTTTGGTATACAACTCAAGTGGTTTTGGTGCCATCTACCCAGTGAACACGGTGGATCTTTAGATTAGGTTCAAAATTTAACTTAGAAAGAAATAGAGATCTCTAGTGTGCTCTCTCCTTAAGGGGGAATTTTGGGGTCTTCAAGGGGTCTTTTTGCAATGTTCCCACCCTGTATTTGCTAGGTTACAAGGTTACTAAAACTTGTTTAAGAACTAAGATCATGCTTTGGCAATTTGGTTGACTTAACCACTAATCCCTGACTTGGAAGTCTAGTGCTCATAGGTGCCCTTTTTAGGGTTTAATCTTCTTGGCTCCAAATGACCATTGTTCCACTGGTGTGGTTGAAACCCTTGCCATTCACTTCTCTTAGTTAACCCATGATTCCAAGGTTTTATGCTCTTCTCCTCAATTCTCTTCCACATGTGATCACAGTCATTAGTGCATAATTGTGTCATGGCCATGGTAACACCTGGGGTGTTACATTTAATTTCAACGATGCAGTTGGCTATATCTAGCACCACTTGGTGCCGGGTCATCCAATTAGCTCCCAAAATAATGTCCACATTTTCCAACCATAGAATAAGGAGGGTGGTTTTGACAATGTGGCTTTCGAGCCGAATAGGCACGCTTTGATTTAATTTGTTTGTCGCAACCTTGCCTCCTAGCGTTGCAATCATAAAAGTCCCTCGAGTATGGCGGAAAGGAAATTGACACTTAGCACTGAACTTCTGGCTAATGAAGCTATGAGATGCACCAGAATCAAACAGAATTAATGCAAACTGATTAAAAACTGAAAAGATACCAGTCATGATGGGAGCTCCCTCAGGTAACTCCTCTAGAGTAGTGAAGTTGAGCTTGCCTTGCCTGACTTGCACCTTCTGCTTTCTTCCCCTGTCTTGATTCGGTGCTGGCATCTGCCTCTGCTGATTCCTTGGGCAATTCTTGGCATAATGGCCCACATTGCCACAAGTGAAGGACTTGTTCCCATTTCCCTGGTAGAACTGTTGCTGATGCGGAGGTTGATTGTTCCTTGGAGCAGGAGCTGGAAAATGGTTGGGTGCTGGCTGCTGCTGTTGAGATGGCATGATCACCCATCTGCCTGCTTGCTCCTAAAATCCTCTGCTCTGATTGTGGGAAACAATCCTGAACCTCTAGGGTTGAGCGCAGGGTACTGACATTGGGGCCTTTCTCTTCTTCTCTGCCCGGTGAGCTATAATACAGTCTTCCTGTAAGATGGCCAGGTTAACCAATTCATTGAAGCTATCAACCCAAACAGTGTTGAGACGCTCACGCAACTTGGTGTTGAGACCCCTACGAAAACAGTCTCTCTTCTTCTCATCAGAATCAGCATGATACCCTGCGTACTGGCACAGGTCGTTGAAGGCCTGAGCATACTGCAATACCGTGCGGGTTCCTTGATTGAGTGCCAGGAATTCATTTAGCTTGTGGTCAAGAATTCTAGCTGGGATGTGGTGTCCTCTGAAGGCAGTCTTGCATTCCTCCCAAGAAACTTCATGACCAGCAGGTAGCATGGCGCGGAAATGGTCCCACCATGTCCGAGCAGGTCCATGAAGCTACTGCGTGGCAAAGTGAGCCTTGGTGTCCTCAGGGCAGTCTCCCATGAGGAGGAGAAACTTGGACTCCACGACGTGTAACCACACGTCAGCGTCCAATGGATCCTCTGCCTTTGTGAACAAGGGCGGCTGCGTACTCAGGAACTCATGGTAGGTCGCCGCGGCTGGAGGTTGCTGTGGCTGGCCTCCACCGTGCTGATGAGGGTGGGGCTGGCGCTACAAGAGCTGTCACAGAATTTTGTTCTGTTGAGCCATCAGCTCCTACACCGTGGGAGCTGGAGGAGGTGGCGGGTGAACTTGCTCGTTCTACCCGCGACGCTGCCTAGCTGCCATCTGAAAACAGAGATTGTCGCCATTGTTATCCCAATTCACAATTTCGAACAACATGCTTTTATCTCATACGGAAAGAAATTGTCATGTCATAACATTAATTTCAAACTGGGATAAGATGGTTACAAACATTGCACTAATCCTAAAAAGTTCTCATAGGTTACATCAATTAGGGGAAAATACCCGTAAGCCTAGTCCAAAATCTGTCATTAACTAAGCTCGTGTGGGTTTCTATCCTCCTAAAGTGTGACGGAACCTCCCAAGTCATTAGGCCCACCTACAGTTGTCCTTGTCCAACGGACCTCAGACAACCCTGCAGGTGCCACTGATCACTTGACAAGTTCGGTATCTGTATTCTTTACCTTGCCCAAGAGCGTTTCACCTGTCACGCAGATATTACAACACATTGGAGGAACAAGAATGCGGAAGCAGTTACAATAACTTACTTTATTTTAAAATAAGAAAGATTAGTATTATTACAGACCAGAGCAAATATAAGAGTGCTGGAGTAATATTATTACATAACTTGGGAGGAAAAAACCCCTTCCGATAAACAGTAAAAAGATTTTTCTTAAAGGAGGACACTTCCTCCCGAGGCTTCAGTCTTGATTTTCTTCTTTGGGCACCACCTTGGAACAAAAGCAACAAAAATTTGCTGCTTCTTCACCTAAAACAACATGGGACAAAGCCCTGAGTACGAAGTGTACTTTCGCAAGTCTTACCCGTCAAAATAAAAAGACTCTCAAGGATACGCTAGCTTTAAGGGAGTCAAGGTAAGGCTTATCGAGAATCAAAGACTCTGTTTGCAGAAATGCTTACTAGTAGTGGATCCTTAAAAATCCAGTTTTAATTGTCAGGTTAAGTAAAGTTACCTGTATCTAGAGTTCTTTCTACCCTAGTTCAAGCACTTGACCTATACTGGCCAATTTCTTATCAACCCTTCTTATTCACTGGAATGCTACGTGTAGGTCAGTGACCAAGTCTTCATGTCCGCGAAGTTACGACGATCCGAATCGATTAATACTCAGCTGAGGATCTCCAATCACACGACATATGTAGCACTTAACCCTTGCATATGTCAACTCGCCACGGGGGTTCTTAAGACCAGATCAGGTTCACACCAACCAAGAGCACAGATACACCACCGTCCAGTTTGTTGCCACGGAAGGTACACACTACTCTCGCCATCTCTCCACTCCCATTGCGTGTTATCTTATTCTGGTATTAGTCTGCCTGACGCAAAGCTTACCAATGATGAGGCATTTGACCAGTTAAAGGGTCCTCGATCATCAAGCCTACATCGAGACGGTCCTTAATCGACTCAGACTGAGACACTACACCGAGACTCTCTTCTCGTGCAAGTCAACCGCCCGGACTCAACTTTATCATTTCAGACCCAAAGTTTGGTACCTGGCAGAGGTACATCTTTTCTGATGTTGAACCCATCACGGCTATGATGGATCCACCATCAAGTTTTATTTTTGAAAACATCCCACCCACTTGAAGCATCATCTTTTGTCAAAACAAAACATTTTGTTTTTCTAGAGCAAAGCTAAGCATAAGAAAAACCTTTTTGTAAAATAGGGGATTAAGGAGAAGTAATCAAATCCAAGGAAGGAAATGCAGCAACTGGTTTAGCACACAACTTCTATCACCTAATGCATCAAGCAAGTGAGAAAGGTTTCAAAATAGCAAGGAGGTGGCAAATGCACCGGGGCTTGCCTTGTGTTATAGGTGAGTCAGGCTCTGCTCCACAGATGTCAAAGTAAAAGTAGTGTCCAGCCTGGGGTTCTTCAGGTGGTGGTGGTGGTGTAGCCCTTGCTTCTTCAACTTCTATCTCTTCTTCGTTTTCTATATATAGCCATATATAATCATGAATGCTCATGTAATGCTCATGAAAGTGCAAAGATAACAAAAATATATTATCTTAGGTCTTGAAAATAATTTTCCTTCACGGATCTTCGGGAAACTAGGGTTTTTAGAGTCTATAGTGAAGTTCATAGGGCAGGAGACTAGGGTTTTGGGTTTTAGGTACCAAACAAGGTCCAAATCATGTCAAACTTTACCCAAGGCTTCTAAATATTTTTTAAATCTTATTTAAAAAGTTTGGCGATTTTTTGGATTATTAGTTAATTTCTAAAAGGTATGGGTTTTGGCTATTTTAAATACTCCATAATTCCTTATTTGGAATAAAAATCCTAAAACTATTTTATTAAATACTATAGAAAATCAGGAGCCTAGCAAAATTGGTCTGGTATTTTTAGCATTTTTCTATAATTTTCTAGGAATTCTCTAAGTCCAGAAGAAAAAGAAAAAGAGAAAATATGAACAGCACTGGGCTGAATCTGGTCTAAGTCGGCCCAGAAATGGGGAGACCGCGCGCCCGCGCTTGCTGCGGTGTCCATTTTGCGCAGGGAACCCTAGCGGTTTGAAATATCTATAAAGAGCCCTCCCCACTGTTCCCTTGGCCACGGCACGCTCACCGCCGACCACCCAGTGGCTCGGACCGGCCAAGAACAACGGCGGCTGCCCAAATTAGCTAATGGGCAAGCATTACTGACCCGAGGCGACCCTAGAATAGGTTCTAATTGGATTAATCCGGCCTAGGATTTGCCTGACCACGGTGATGGCGAACACCGTACACCGATCAAGATGTTCCGGTACGTTGATTAAGTCAGGTCAAGCTCAATGGGTCGAGCAGACGACGATCACAAGCACGATGTGGGTGCTAAAACACAGACAAAAAGAGCGAGGGCGGACCTGGAAGTAGCTACCTACAATGAGGTGATTCACGGTGGCGCAGTCGACCAATTTGGGGGAAGAAGGAAATTCTCCGGCTATGGTGGCTAATCGAGGGCAGGGATGGGTGCTTTGGCTTGCTGATAACTTAGCGTAGCAGACCATGCCGTCAATTTATAAGGGCGCTAAGCGGTGGCCAGTGAATTTGGTCTCGCACGGTGGTGGCCGGAGAAAGAGGAGATCACTGGTGCAAGTGATTGGTGGCATCTACCGTGGCGGCTCTCCGACGATCACCGGATACAGATGACCCGAGCTATTGCAACATGGTTAATGGCCTGAGGCGTGGCGCAATCGCGGTGAACAACGCAGATTCCAGTTACGGCCGTAAAGCCACATCATCGGCGGAAATGATCGAGGGACAGCGCGGCCACAGTGTCCCGGACCTATCCGCGGCGTGATCTTTTCATAGGCGACCTCAATCCACAGACCTGAAGCACGAATCGTGGCGATCAGCACCAATCACGGCGAAGGGTAACCAGCGACAAGATTCATAGAATCTATGGCGGAACCACCCTAATTATTCCAACTTAAGTGCCTAAGTCCAGCCTTGGAGGCTAGACCACACTTAAATAAGAATAAAACGTCAGTCCCTCGGATCTAGTCCGACGAGGCCACTAATAGGATCAAGTACCACATACTCACTCGAAGGTGAGGCACAAAGCAAATACAATAAAGCATAAAACCAGACATTAAGGATTACATAATTTATTACAACATTATCAGAGTTTATCTGTAACACCCTAAAAAAATAAACCATTTTTATAATCCAAATATGGTGTGTCCTATGGATGATCGGAGGTCTTAGATGTATAGATCTCATCAAGATGATTCCGATCAATCACTAGTTTGCCTTGTTTGGAGTCCGGATGAGTCTTTTTGAGTGCCGGTTGATCTGAGCCATTGGATATTAGGATTGTGGAAGTTTTCTTCTATTTATACCTCCCTAACCCTAGTCCGGATGAGTCTTTTTGAGTGCCTTGTGGAGTTTTGTTTCAATAGAACTACTTGTTTTTTGGTGCTGTGAGGTGAGGTGTTTGATCTTCATATACGTTCATCTGGTGTGGATGTTTTACCATTGAATTAAAATGAATTGTTGAAGTTGGTAAGGGTTTTGCTTAGTGCATATTACCCCTTCATAAAAGAGTGTCGTTTTAAGACATTGATGATGATGTATGGCTGCATCCAAATTCGATGTTGTGAAATCGTAGTGTTGATCGCATCTATGACTTGCTTTGAGCTTCATTGTAGGTTGTTTCATGCTTGTTGTCAGGTTGTGTAGCTTCCTTAGACCATTAGTCCGAGGTAGAAGTTCTTGTGTTGATTAATACCAATAATGGACTCATGTTTTGAATGGTGGTGCTATTTGGGGTACCTTGGATGTTTTGCTTGGAGTGGTCGAATTCGAGGACGAATTCTTTTTAAGGGGGGTAGAATGTAACACCCTAAAAAATAAACCATTTTTATAATCCAATATGGTGTGTCCTATGGATGATCGGAGGTCGTAGATGTATAGATCTCATCAAGATGATTCCGATCAATCACTAGTTTGCCTTGTTTGGAGTCCGGATGAGTCTTTTTGAGTGCCGGTTGATCTGAGCCATTGGATATTAGGATTGTGGAAGTTTTCTTCTATTTATACCTCCCTAACCCTAGAAGCCACGTCCTCCCACCCCTAGCAGCCGTCACCCTTTTGTGCCTTGCCCCAAGAGAAGAGAGGAAGAAAAAAGAAGAGAAGAGAGGGGAGATGAGGGCATACCGTCGCCCATCATCGTCGTTCCTCTCGAAGAATTGGTTGGATTTCCTTTTCTCTCTCTCTCTTTTCTCCACTTGATGAATGCTTTCCCTTGTTTTGGATGAGTTTTAGGCCCTGCAATTAGTTTTTTTGGTTGGATTAGATGGGAGATTTGATTTTGATCTCGAAATTAGTTTCTGCAGAATGGCAGATTCAATAGTTTCTGTTCATGCCAGTTTTCCGTAGTCTTAGTGGCCTCAAAAAAATAAAAATTCTATCTATGAGTCGTAGATAATTTGTAGATCTTTCCGTGGCCGCGAAGAACACCACAATCGGACATCAGATCAGAAAGTTATTGCAGTTTGATTATAGCAGTTTTTCAGTCTCATAATTCTGTGCAGAATCTGTTCTCTTAAGATTTAGGCAATTTTATCAACAGAATTAAACTTTAGGATTGTAAAATACGTTGTAGACAATTTCATAAGCTTTCCAGATTGTTAAAGAGCGCATTCATATGAATTATGAAAGTACAGTTATGTTTGTTTTACTGTGGATGTTCCTGTTTGCCTGACAAAAATGAGCGGGTCTGTTCACTGGTGGGTTTCTTATAGTAAATAGCCGAATTGGCTGTTCCAACTATAAAGACATTTGTAGAGGGATAAAAGTTCTTACTGCCAGCAGAATTTCATAATTTTTGGTTGAGTAGTTTGGTAGATATTGAATTTTGAAGTTAACTATGCTGCTGTCTGAAACAAATTCAGACATTTATCTTATCAGATGTTTTAGAACTTATAGATGGCAGAATTTAATTATCCATTGAATACCGAAGTTATAGAGTATTTTGTGTAGACACTCATAGAGTATTTGTTTAATATCACCACTATTATAATTTTAAAGATACAAAATTAACAAACAACGCTGCTACTGTTTGGCATGTGGTTCAGGGTGGGAGTCTTTCCACCGGGACTTGGTTTCAAGTGTAGGAGCGATTTGTTGATTGATAGCAAATGTTTGTGAAATATTTGTACTAATTTTTATGTCCGCTAGCAGGTGGCTACACTCCGTATCATGCCTAGTACATCTTTCTTCTTCGATGAAGGCAAGTGAATGTAGCAGTGGTTGCTACCGTTTTGACTTGTTGTTTTTTTATCGCCTACGCTCTAATATTCAGAATTATGGAATTCTTTCATAATTGAACTCTATGGTGATGCTTTACTTGCTTGTATTATACTGACGCTCAATCATATATTGATGATGATTATGGTTCGAGTATGACACATGAGATTAATTTACACCCCTGAAGGCAGATAAAGTATTATTTGAGGTTTGTATTGTATCTGAAGGGAAATGAAGTATTATTTGAGGTTTGTTTTGTATCTTAAGGAAGTGAAGTATATTGATAAATGCAGCATGCCATATGCATTACATTATTCATTTGCATCTGAAGTTTGGTCGTGACCTATGGTCCGACCGTACCGGTACAACTTAGCATCGTACATTGCCCGAGGAGGGGTACGATGCGGCTTTCATACCCTTAGGGGTATGAAGGCAGAGGACATATGCATTGCATTTATATGCATTCATTGAAGTGATATTAGCAGATGATGTGGTTTTATACTCTCAGAGGTATGAGGGCAGATGACCTACACATTGCATTCCTATGCATACATTGAAGTGATATCTGCATGTATTGTTGACGCAGGGAAGGGTTATACAACCTATTGTGGTTGTTCGAGGAAATGAGATGGTATTGGTTATATTGGGACTGTTGAGTTCTATATCTACAAGTATTTCTGATCTCAATTGTGATTCCTTTAAAATGTTGTTTAATTCAATTTGTGGTTTAAATATCTCGGCAAAATAATTTGCTTGCTGAGATGTATCATCTCACTCTTGCATTACTCAATGCAGGTACTTGATTCATGTTGGGAATGAGGGAAGTAGCAGCACGTCCACCTTCACTATTATAATAATGCTGCCCAGTTGCAGCCATGATTTAATTAGAAACTCGATGTCAAATGATGTTTATTTTTTTCTAGTCGTGTGCACTGGTTAATTCAGTTCATGTCGTTATGTTTAACTTTCCTTTGCTAGAATGTTAATAAAGCTTAGTATGTTTTTTGTCATGATATATGTTTATACACTGTTGCCCCTCGTTTATGCAATCTTTCAAAGGAGATGCTGCCGAAATTTTATATATGGATGTCAGATGTGTAGTTCAGTAGCATTCTGGGGTGTTTGCGGACCCCGGGGTGTTACAGTTGGTATCAGAGCATAGGCTTTAGATTCTTGGCAATTTGAAGATAAATTTGATACACTTGCACATATAGGAAGGTTATGGGTTCAAATATCTTTGATATATATTAGTGTTTTTGAAGTGCAGATGACAATAATTTCACCCCTCCCTATTCCTTTACGGTGATGTGGTAAGTTGTTTATGACTTAATGCCTAATATGATTTATCTCTAAATCTTTATATTGTTTTATTAATGCGATTGATATCGCTGGTCTTTGGTAAGATTGAAGTTGTTATTATGCTTATGATATACAAGTATGTCTATGTTGTTTTCATCATGTTTTTCATGGTTGAGTTTTATTGCAATAATATTGTTATATATGCTTGATTGTGGATGTTCATAAGAGGAGTGTGAATTGCGTGTTTTGGGTTACAAGGTAACCATCAATTTGAATTTAAGTTGTTGAGTGTTTGGTGGATAGTTCCAACTATCTTTGCAAAGAATGATTGTTTATGTCGAGAAACCAGTTCAAAAGAAATGAATATTGGTTGTTGGGTTTATGCTTCGTCGCCGAAGGTCTTATAAGAAGAAGTGGTCCTCGGCTGAAGCTGTTTGTATAAGATAGCCGAAGGTTTTTCTTCGTGAAGCTTCGGCATTATAAACCGACTTAAAGATAGAATGACCTTTTAGTCCATAAAGGTCTGAGTCAATGTTGTAAGTTTTTATAAGGGGCATACTTGTAATTCCTCACAGGCTGCGTCCTGTGCCTATAAATAGTGAACAGTATTCCGTTACTGTTCACGTATTCTGACGATTGCAATCGCATCTCTCGGAATTCAACCTTTGCCAAGGCATAGGTATTATGGTATTTGATGATTCAATATAGTAAATAAATGTAATATAATTAGTATATGATTTATTTACACATATTATACCTTTTTGTATTATCTTATAAATGCCTATTGAAATATGATTACGAAGGTTCAATTTCGTAATCATACTCCTATTAACCTTCGTCCAAGATTCATTATCCCGAAGGGAATAATGTTTTAAGGACGAAGGATGTTATTATTTAACATTTTATGTTGCCTTGCTCTTGATGTATAGCATTTGAGAGCAAGTCTCCAACATTGGCGCCCACCTCCGGTGAACTCACTTCCACTTTTTGAGCTGATGGCTTCGTTCAACAACCAAGCTGGAGCTGCTTCGGACCCGAAGCTGGTGCTCCCGATCACAGGTGGCTCGTCCTCAGAGCCAGCTAACAAGAAACAGAAGAAGGAGGCACAGAGAAGAGTACAGCATGTTGGGGTGCAAGGACCCTTCATCAAGTCAAGATGGTCTCACATTCCTATTACCTTCTCCCAAAAGGACCTTCAGCTCAAAGATTACCCACACAACGATGCCATGGTTATTTCTTGTGTTATTAAAGGATTTCTGGTCCACAATGTTTTGGTTGATACAGGCAGTGCAGCTGACATCATATTTGCTAAGGCCTTCAGACAGATGCAAGAGCCAGAAGATAAGATTCATGATGCTACACATCCTCTCTGTGGTTTCGGAGGAAGACAGATTGTAGCACTGGGAAAGATTACCATGACAGTGACCTTCGGGTTCATCAACAACACTAGAACTGAGCAAGTTGTGTTTGACATTGTCGATATGGAATACCCTTACAATGCAATTATTGGTCGCGGTACCCTCAATGCCTTCGAAGCAATCCTTCATCCTGCCTATCTTTGCATGAAGATACCTTCGGATCACGGACCCATTGCTATCCATGGAAGTCAGGAAGCTGCAAGAAGGGCCGAAGGCAATTGGACTGACTCAAAAGCAATCCATAACATAGATGGAGCTGAAGCTTTTGAACAGTACAAATTCAGAAGGGAGAAAGCAGCTTCAGCAGATCAGCCGAAGCCTATGCTCTTATGTGAGGACATAGCAGAGCAGAAGGTGCTGTTAGGCTCTCAATTATCCGAAGAGCAGGAGAAAACTTTGATAAGTTTTTTGTTCAATAACAAAGATGTTTTTGCATGGTCGGCCAATGATCTCTGCGGAGTCAATAGAGATGTTATTGAGCACTCGCTCAATGTCGATCCATCCTTCAGACCTAGAAAGCAAAGGCTTCGGAAAATGTCAGATGATAAGGCCGAAGGTGCTCGCAACGAAGTCAAAAGACTCCTCAGTGCAGGAGTTATCAGAGAAGTGAAGTACCCAGAATGGCTAGCTAACACTGTTATGGTAAAAAAGGCCAATGGCAAGTGGCGAATGTGCATTGATTTTACAGATCTTAACAAGGCTTGTCCGAAGGATGAATTCCCACTACCAAGGATAGACTCTTTAGTTGATGCAGCAGCTTCTTCAGAGCTCATGAGTCTGTTAGACTGTTATTCAGGCTATCACCAAATTTGGATGAAGAAGGAAGATGAGCCGAAGACTAGCTTCATAACTCCAAGTGGCACATATTGCTATCTTCGGATGCCTGAGGGGCTCAAGAACGCTGGAGGAAGTTTCAGCCGAATGACTGCGAAGGTTCTCCAATCTCAAATAGGCCGAAATGTGCTAACTTATGTTGATGACATCATTGTAAAAAGCACGAAACAGGAGAATCATATTGCTGATCTCCAGGAGACCTTCGCCAGTTTCAGGCAAGCTGGCTTAAAGTTAAATCCAGAAAAATGCGTCTTCGGAGTAAAGAAGGGAAAATTTCTTGGATGCTTGGTTTCAACAAAGGGAATTGAAGCTAATCCAAGTAAAATTGAAGCTATACTTCGGATGGAACCACCAACTACAAAGAAGGGGGCTCAAAGATTGACAGGAAGATTGGCATCTCTCAATAGATTCATATCCAGATCAGCAGAGAGAAATTTACCATTCTTCGAAGTGCTGAAGTTGGCCGAAGTCTTTCAGTGGGGACCACTCCAGCAGAAGGCCTTCGAAGAGCTGAAACAGTATTTAATAGATCTAACCACATTGACTCCACCAATGCCAGGGGCTCCTTTATTATTATATGTGGCAGCTTCGCACTCAGCGGTAAGTGCAGCGCTTGTCCAGGAGAAGCTTGATGGTCAAGTCAAAAGGCAGGCCCCAATATATTTTGTTTCCGAGGTTCTTAGTTTATCAAAGAAAAATTATACAGAGTTGGAGAAGGTACTGTATGCTGTCTTGATGGCCTCCAGGAAGCTTCGGCACTATTTCCAAGCTTACAACATAATTGTTCCTTCATCACAACCTCTGAAGGATATTATGAGGAACCGAGAAGCTACTGGAAGGATTGGAAAATGGGCTGCAGAGCTCAATGAATTTTGTATTGAATATGTTCATAGATCTTCGATTCAGTCACAGGCGCTGGCAGACTTTATTGCTGATTGGACGCCAGGGGCTCAGGAGGAGGAAACGAATAAAGACAACGAAGCCTGGACAGTGTTTTGTGATGGATCTTGGGGAACCTTTGGAGCAGGAGCGGCTGCTGTGTTGGTTTCACCTTCCAAAGTCAAAACTTGTTATGCGGCAAAGCTTGATTTTAATTGCACAAATAACATTGCTGAGTACGAAGCATTGATTCTAGGTCTTCGGAAGTTAAAAGCAATGGGAATCAGAAGGGCCATACTTAAAACTGATTCCCAGGTTGTTTCGGGTCATATTGACAAGAGTTGCAAGGCTAAGGATCCGAAGCTTGAAAAATATCTGGATATGGTTCGAAGAGTTGAAGCTTCCTTCGAAGGGTTTTCTGTCAAAAATATCCCTCGAGGACAAAATGAGCACGCCGATTTGCTGGCTAAGTCAGCAGCACAGGGGCTGCCTTTACCTTCGGATGTGTTCTTCGAAACAATAAAAGCACCTTCGGTGGAACTTCTTGAAAGAGCAGTCCTTAACATATCTCCTGTTTTTAGCGAAGATTGGAGAACCGAGATCATCTCTTATCTTCAGGGTAAATTCCTTTCAGATGACGAAGCTTATAACAAGAGGATAGAGGCAAGAGCTCGTCCATATGTCATGATAGAAGGGGAGTTGTACAAGCATGGAGTTTGTGCTCCGCTGCTCAAATGTTTATCCAGAACCGAAGGTACATAGTTAATGAAAGAAATACATGCAGGCCTGTGTGGATCTCATATCGGATCTAGGCCGTTGCTTGGAAAAATTTTCCGTCAAGGGTTTTATTGGCCGAAGGCAGCTTCGGATGCAGCAGAATTGGTTCAAAAGTGCGAAGGTTGTCAGAAATGTGCAAGAGATCAAAAACAACCTTCGTCCTTAACACAGCTCATACAACCCACTTGGCCATTGCAAAGGTGGGGCCTTGACTTGTTAGGTCCGTTACCACCGGCCCAAGGGAACCTGAGATATGTTGTAGTAGCTGTGGAATATTTTTCTAAATGGATTGAGGCGAAGCCCTTAGCCACAATAACTTCGGCCACCGTCCAAAAGTTTTTCTGGCAGAATATTGTTTGTCGTTTCGGGGTGCCAAAGGCTATTACTGTGGACAATGGAACACAGTTTGACTCCGAAGCTTTCAGGGATTTCTGTGACCAAATTGGTACGAAGATCCATTTTGCATCAGTTAGGCACCCGGAGTCAAATGGACTCGTTGAAAGAGCCAACGACATTATAATGACAGGAATAATGAAGTTAATCTTCAATCAACCCAGAGGAAAATGGCCAGATCAGTTAACCAAAGTGGTGTGGAGCCACAACACGACAACATCAAGGTCTACAGGCTTCACTCCATTCAAGTTGTTATTCGGTGACGAAGCAATAACTCCAGAGGAAGCTAAAACCGGATCAATAAGGATAGTAGCTTCGGCAGAATCAGACTCCGAAGCTGCTTATTCTATAGAAAAAGATGCTTTAGAAGGGATCAGACTGCAAGCCGTGGAGAATATCAATAAATATCAAGCCGAAACAGTCAAATGGCGGGATAGAAAGGTTCGGCTAAAAAATATTGAGCCAGGGCACTTGGTGCTTCGGAGAGTGGCCAACCCAGAAACAGTGGGCAAATTGCAGTTGAAATGGGACGGACCTTTCTTAGTAGCATCTTCGTCAAGACCCGGTTCATACAGATTGAAGGATATGGACGGCAACGACATTCCTAGGTCTTGGAATGCGGATGAGCTTCGGCGATATTATGTATAATTCGATGTAATTTTTCATATTTTTTATTTTTTCTTTCATGGCACCCTTTTCCTTTCCAAAGGGGGAGAAAGGTTTTTAATGGGGCCAGCATATGTAATTTTCTTTTTTAGTTCTATAAGAGCAAAATCCCCCAAAAAATGTAAATGTAAAAGCTGAGAGCGCACCATCGAGTGCCAAAAGTAAAGGCGAAGAAGCTCCAAAGTCGTTCCTAAGGGAATGCAGAGCTTACAGCGAAAAGTCAACGCTGATTCCGCCAAAAGTAAAGGCGAAGAAGCTCCAAAGTCGTTCCTAAGGGAATGCAGAGCTTACAGCGAAAAGTCAACGCTGATTCCGCCAAAAGTAAAGGCGAAGAAGCTCCAAAGTCGTTCCTAAGGGAATGCAGAGCTGAGGTGTGATTGTTTTTAAGAAAATAATGGCTATGAATATGGCTTTGGATACGTGTTTGGCCAATCATTTGCACATCACATTACATCATAGCATTTGCATTCATAAACATTCATCTAGGCATATGTAGGATAATCATCTTCATCGCATAAATGGTTGCTTCGGCAAAAAGAGAAAAAAGAAAAAAAAATAAAAAAAAAAGAGAGCTTCGTGCATAAAGAAGAAAGGAAAATGTTGTTTTCTATGCTTCGCTGCGTACGAAAAGAAGGGAAGGTGTTTTTTCGCCTTCGGCTCAAAAGAAAATTTCGTCCACATCAAAGCATTTCTCATACACCAATGGAAGGATAAGGATATATACCAAGGTATGAACAGAATTCATTAAAGACAAGTTTTGGCTACATTTACAAAAGTTATCTCAAAAGTTTTTCAAGTACTGTCTACAGTCTACTATCTAAATCTCCAAGGAGCTTCGGCTTCGGCGTTATTTTTAATCATCAGCTTCGGCTTCGTCATCCTACATGAATAAGGTCGTTGGAAGTCAAAATCAAGTTTACAGGAAAAGGTAAGCGCAAGGTATGGTTTCTTACTGGTTCAAGGTGACTACGAGCTTCGTCTCCAGCCTTCTCTCGCCCTCCTTTTGTCCATATCATTTTTACAAATCTGTTCGAGATACTTCGGGCAAGATCGGGAATGTCGTCCAGGATTGATGGTGATAAAGTGAAATTTGGCCTGTTGACAATCTTCCCATGATCACAGCCAGCCTTCAGGAAAGCTGCAGCAGTCCCTCGAGAAGCCACCCAGGCACAGAAGTCACCATGCCCAGCTATGACTTCGTCGAGCTCGTCAATCTCCCCCTCAATATGTTCGAAGGTCTTCGGTAAATCTTCAGCTGAGGGGGTGAATTTTTCACTGCTGGCTCCAACTGAGTAAAAAATCTTTCTTAATCGTTGAATGCACTTGTTGCCAAATTCCAAGCATTTTTCTTGAAGACTTGTCAGTAGTTTTCTCAAATCTGAATTTTGCTGAGCTTCGGCTTCAAGTTTTGCATTAAGATCTTGTTTTTCTTGTTCGAACTGCTCAGACTGACGGAGAAGCTTCGTGTTCAGTTCTGATATTTTTGCTTCAGCTTCCGCCAATAAACCTTCGGTTGCTTGGAGCTCAAAGTTCTTTTTCTCGAAAGCATCTGATTGCTCCTTTATTTTGTTTTCCAAATTTCCAATTATAACTTCATGCTTTTTATCTTCAAGATCTTGCTGCATTTGCAAGGCTTTACTCAACAGCATACTCTACACGAACACAACCTTCGTCAGACATGTTTTTATTAGAAGCAATAAAAGTTAAGGGACAAGTTATTCACCTTGAAGTTGGAGTAAAATAAACTACCAACGACATGTTGTCGTCGGTAGCGGCTGATGTCTGCTTCTAGCTTCGGGAATCCAATATTCTTGGACAGAGTACTGATAACTTTGGCCCCTGTTTGGTCTCGAATACAATCTAATTTCTCATCATCAACGCCTCCGAAGAGGAGTGCCCCAGGTTTGTATCCACAGGATTTGGCATACTCTTTAAGTTCTTCTATTTCAGCTTTTGATAGATGTTCTCCAACCAAGTTTTGGAACACGAAGGCTTCGTCTTCTGAAGCTTCATCGGCAACTTCTTTTCCTTTCTTTGACGCTGTGGTCACGACCTCTTCGGCAGCAGTGGTAGCTTCTTCTGCAGCCATGTCTAACAGTATTTGGTCAATATGTTCAATTGTGCTCTCCAAATTCAAATCTTCAGCTGAGGCAGCTTCGACAGCTGCGGCCTCCGAAGGTGCAATTTCAATATCTACCCCCTCTGCAGCCGTTTGTGTTTTTTGGGCCGAAGCTCTTGGCGGCGTCTTGTCAATCACCTCTGTCACAGTGATAATTCTTTGTTTCTTTGCCCTAATTGTTTTCTTCGATTTCTCGGGCTCCTTGTCCTTCTGAAAAAACTTTGTCAGTTGAGGACCCAGTGGACTTAGCTTCGCAGGTAAGGATTCAGTCATTACCTTCAGAATTTCCTCAACGTCAGCAACAGCAGGTGATGCGGGGGTTTCTTCTGCTTCGGATATTTGTTGCTTCGGAGACGTTTTCCTCTTCTTCGGAATTTTCTTCTTTAATGGTTCTTTTTCTTCACTCCCGGCCTCAGTTATCCTTTTTCTTTTTTGACCCCCAGCACCTTTGTTCAGGTTTTCATAATCAGGGTAATCAAAGCCCAAGGCATCCAACACTCGATTTAGCCTTCGTTTCGGACGGGTTCCGAAGGCTGCGGTCATCAATTGATCTTCTTTTTTGGAATAGTTGCCAAGTATTTCATTGCACATTGCTTCAATTGTTTCCAACCATTCTTGGCAAGGTGTTTTAAAGTATTTCTTAAATTTAAAATAGTAAGGCAAACGCACAAGTTCACCTTCTTTCTTTTTCCCCTTCAGCTTCGGCATTTCCCATTCTTTTAAACTAGGAAAGACTTGGAAAGCCAAGAACTCCTGAACCAGGTCTCTTGTACTAACATGCTCTGCAACAATTCTGAATTCATCCATTGCTTTTTGTGTGGTACCGTCTACTGACATGTTGCAGAGAGGCCGGGGTTCTCCGAAGATTAGTTCCAGTGGACTTTGCACGAGTTTCTCCTTGTCATCATTAACCTTAACATAAAACCACTCAGACTTCCATCCTGCTGCCCATTTACTCCGATAGCTGATTACAGGAAACTTCGTAGTCTTCCGATAAGCAAAGTTGTAGCAACCAAAATTATCATGCAAGCCATCCTTTCTAGCCTTCGTCTGATAATGCAGTTCGTGAACCCGGCAGAAGCTGTCCGCAAATGGCTCCACTGCTTGGCTTCGGAGTGCCCAGATATAAACACTGAGCCTAACGATAGCGTTAGGGGTCAGCTGGTGAAAATAGATACCGAACCTCTTCAGCACCTCTGCAATAATCCCGTGAAGGGGGAATCTTAATCCAGCCTTTAAAAAGCTCTTAAAAATGACAATTTCATCCTTTTCCGGCTTCGGGGTAGTCTCTTCTCCCCCGAAGCGTAGTAGCTTCTTCTGATCCTCATTGAAAAAGCCTGACTTTACCATTTTGGAGAGATCAGCCTTCGAAACGGTGGATTTTCCAAAGTCCAAGTGGCTGGGCTTACTTGGCATGGCAATACGATAATCGTCCTCGGGATCAGTTTCCTCAATAACTTCTTCTTCTACTCCGGCAGCTGCTTGTTGTGTTTGTTCTGCACCCTCACCAGGAATATCTTCAGAAACTACCAGCCCGGATCGTTGCATGGCTTCGGAGATGGGAACAGTCTCCGAAGCTTCAGTTTCGCCTCCCTCACGCTCAACCCTGGCAGTAGAACGCACTCTGGCCATTTAACTATGAACTTGCGAAACTTTAATACTTTCTTCCTCCGAAGCAGGTTTCAAGCTGGAGCTTCGTTCGATTCCGACGGACAAGCTTCGGCGATGGTTAAAAATTTTGGCAGCAAAACAGTACAAATAGCAATGAATGCTGTGGTAACTTCACACCTACTCATCTGTTTATATAGTGCTGCAGGTAAGAAGGCGAAGCGCCAGAATTTTTACACCAGGCGGACACCCGCTCGCACTCGCTGCATGGTGGACCGCAGAGACCGAACAGTAACTCTGCAAGGTGGGGCCGTTACACGCTGGGAGATTGAATCGTTTCTCGACAACGAGCTCAGGGAAGGTGTTTTTTAGACCTTCGGCGCCCCGAAGCTTAAGAGACTTTTTTCACGGATCAAGCTCGTTACGAAAAACGATCTAGCACCGCGAAAGGGGCTACTGTTGGGTTTATGCTTCGTCGCCGAAGGTCTTATAAGAAGAAGTGGTCCTCGGCTGAAGCTGTTTGTATAAGATAGCCGATGGTTTTTCTTCGTGAAGCTTCGGCATTATAAACCGACTTAAAGATAGAATGACCTTTTAGTCCATAAAGGTCTGAGTCAATGTTGTAAGTTTTTATAAGGGGCATACTTGTAATTCCTCACAGGCTGCGTCCTGTGCCTATAAATAGTGAACAGTATTCCGTTACTGTTCACGTATTCTGACGATTGCAATCGCATCTCTCGGAATTCAACCTTTGCCAAGGCATAGGTATTATGGTATTTGATGATTCAATATAGTAAATAAATGTAATATAATTAGTATATGATTTATTTACACATATTATACCTTTTTGTATTATCTTATAAATGCCTATTGAAATATGATTACGAAGGTTCAATTTCGTAATCATACTCCTATTAACCTTCGTCCAAGATTCATTATCCCGAAGGGAATAATGTTTTAAGGACGAAGGATGTTATTATTTAACATTTTATGTTGCCTTGCTCTTGATGTATAGCATTTGAGAGCAAGTCTCCAACATTGGTACTTTTATATGAATTTTGGGGAAGTCTTTACATAGCCAGAATGGCTTACATGTCTCTCTTCTATTGTGTGTTTTAGTAGCCACAAAGCCTAGAGGTGGTTTAAAGTGGTTGAATGTTAGTCATGCTAGTTGTAGAATAAATCTCTGTTTTTCTTGATCCATTGATTATGTATTAATACGTTTGGGATCAGATGGTTCTCTCCCCGATGCATGCTGGTGGAGCCATTGTTGGATCACCTATCTAATGGTTTGAATGAAGTCATTGCCTAGCCTAGAGTTGGTTGTGTGTGGTTAGTCACCTATTCCTAAATGATGTGGTTTTTACAACAACTTGAGATGTTTGTCAAATGTGTGAAGGATTACGGGGTTATTATTGACCTCGTATATCTGGTACTTTGAGTGCATCATATGATAGAATGAAATGTATGTTTCTGAACTACAGTAGATGAAGACTTATATTATTTGTAGGTTAACCTTACTAGTTTGGTTATTTTTCTTAGTTGAGTTGTTGGATGAAGTATAGCAACATTGGTTAAGCAAGTATTGTGTTGTTGTTGTGCTATCAATGCTCTTCGTGGAGTTTTTGGCATTTCTTCGATGAAATGTGTCGCGTAGAATGTTATGGGCTTCTTGTCGGCTTTATTGCTCCATTAGTTCTGTAGACTTTCTCCCTTTTGTGGGGTGCAAAGAATGTTAGATTACATGATTATCTTTTCATGATGGCAAGAACGGGGTTTAGGAAGATTAGGAGTTTTGTTTCAATAGAACTACTTGTTTTGTGGTGCTGTGAGGTGAGGTGTTTGATCTTCATATACTCTCATCTGGTGTGGATGTTTTACCATTGAATTAAAATGAATTGTTGAAGTTGGTAAGGGTTTTGCTTAGTGCATATTACCCCTTCATAAAAGAGTGTCGTTTTAAGACATTGATGCTGATGTATGGCTGCATCCAAATTCGATGTTGTGAAATCGTAGTGTTGATCACATCTATGACTTGCTTTGAGCTTCATTGCAGGTTGTTTCATGCTTGTTGTCAGGTTGTGTAGCTTCCTTAGACCATTAGTCCGAGGTAGAAGTTCTTGTGTTGATTAATACCAATAATGGACTCATGTTTTGAATGGTGGTGCTATTTGGGGTACCTTGGATGTTTTGCTTGGAGTGGTCGAATTCGAGGACGAATTCTTTTTAAGGGGGGTAGAATGTAACACCCTAAAAAAATAAACCATTTTTATAATCCAAATATGGTGTGTCCTATGGATGATCGGAGGTCGTAGATGTATAGATCTCATCAAGATGATTCCGATCAATCACTAGTTTGCCTTGTTTGGAGTCCGGATGAGTCTTTTTGAGTGCCGGTTGATCTGAGCCATTGGATATTAGGATTGTGGAAGTTTTCTTCTATTTATACCTCCCTAACCCTAGAAGCCACGTCCTCCCACCCCTAGCAGCCGTCACCCTTTTGTGCCTTGCCCCAAGAGAAGAGAGGAAGAAAAAAGAAGAGAAGAGAGGGGAGATGAGGGCATACCGTCGCCCATCATCGTCGTTCCTCTCGAAGAATTGGTTGGATTTCCTTTTCTCTCTCTCTTTTCTCCACTTGATGAATGCTTTCCCTTGTTTTGGATGAGTTTTAGGCCCTGCAATTAGTTTTTTTGGTTGGATTAGATGGGAGATTTGATTTTGATCTCGAAATTAGTTTCTGCAGAATGGCAGATTCAATAGTTTCTGTTCATACCAGTTTTCCGTAGTCTTAGTGGCCTCAAAAAAATAAAAAGTCTATCTGTGAGTCGTAGATAATTTGTAGATCTTTCCGTGGCCGCGAAGAACACTACAATCGGACATCAGATCAGAAAGTTATTGTAGTTTGATTACAGCAGTTTTTCAGTCTCATAATTCTGTGCAGAATCTGTTCTCTTAAGATTTAGGCAATTTTATCAACAGAATTAAACTTTAGGATTGTAAAAGACGTTGTAGACAATTTCATAAGCTTTCCAGATTGTTAAAGAGCGCATTCATATGAATTATGAAAGTACAGTTATGTTTGTTTTACTGTGGATGTTCCTGTTTGCCTGACAAAAATGAGCGGGTCTGTTCACTGGTGGGTTTCTTATAGTAAATAGCCGAATTGGCTGTTCCAACTATAAAGACATTTGTAGAGGGATAAAAGTTCTTACTGCCAGCAGAATTTCATATTTTTTGGTTGAGTAGTTTGGTAGATATTGAATTTTGAAGTTAACTATGCTGCTGTCTGAAACAAATTCAGACATTTATCTTATCAGATGTTTTAGAACTTATAGATAGCAGAATTTAATTATCCATTGAATACCGAAGTTATAGAGTATTTTGTGCAGACACTCATAGAGTATTTGTTTAATATCACCACTGTTATAATTTTAAAGATACAAAATTAACAAACAGCGCTGCTACTGTTTGGCATGGGGTTCAGGGTGGGAGTCTTTCCACCGGGACTTGGTTTCAAGTGTAGGAGCGATTTGTTGATTGATAGCAAATGTTTGTGAAATATTTATACTAATTTTTATGCCCGCTAGCAGGTGGCTACACTCCGGATCATGCCTAGTACATCTTTCTTCTTCGATGAAGGCAAGTGAATGTAGCAGTGGTTGCTACCGTTTTGACTTGTTGTTTTTTATCGCCTACGCTCTAATATTCAGAATTATGGAATTCTTTCATAATTGAACTCTATGGTGATGCTTTACTTGCTTGTATTATACTGATGCTCAATCATATATTGATGATGATTATGGTTCGAGTATGACACATGAGATTAATTTACACCCCTGAAGGCAGATAAAGTATTATTTAAGGTTTGTATTGTATCTGAAGGCAGATGAAGTATTATTTGAGGTTTGTTTTGTATCTGAAGGAAGTGAAGTATATTGATAAATGCAGCATGCCATATGCATTACATTATTCATTTGCATCTGAAGTTTGGTCGTGACCTATGGTCCGACCGTACCGGTACAACTTAGCATCGTACGTTGCCCGAGGAGGGGTACGATGCGGCTTCATACCCTTAGAGGTATGAAGGCAGAGGACATATGCATTGCATTTATATGCATTCATTGAAGTGATATTAGCAGATGATGTGGTTTTATACTCTCAGAGGTATGAGGGCAGATGACCTACACATTGCATTCCTATGCATACATTGAAGTGATATCTGCAGGTATTGTTGACGCAGGGAAGGGTTATACAACCTATTGTGGTTGTTCGAGGAAATGAGATGGTATTGGTTATATTGGGACTGTTGAGTTCTATATCTACAAGTATTTCTGATCTCAATTGTGATTCCTTTAAAATGTTGTTTAATTCAATTTGTGGTTTAAATATCTCGTCAAAATAATTTGCTTGCTGAGATGTATCATCTCACTCTTCATTACTCAATGCAGGTACTTGATTCATGTTGGGAATGAGGGAAGTAGCAGCACGTCCACCTTCACTATTATAATAACGCTGCCCAGTTGCAGCCATGATTTAATTAGAAACTCGATGTCAAATGATGTTTATTTTTTTCTAGTCGTGTGCACTGGTTAATTCAGTTCATGTCGTTATGTTTAACTTTCCTTTGCTAGCATATTAATAAAGCTTAGTATGTTTTTTGTCATGATATATGTTTATACATTGTTGTCCCTCGTTTATGCAATCTTTCAAAGGAGATGCTGCCGAAATTTTATATATGGATGTCAGATGTGTAGTTCAGTAGCATTCCGGGGTGTTTGTGGACCCCGGGGTGTTACATTATCAAAGGTAGTGATCATTGTTCATAATGCAGCGGAATATAACTAACGGTAAATAAATGGAGGGATGGGGAAGCCTGGCCCATCACTCCTCATGCTCCTCCTCTATCGAGGTAGGGTCCCACTCGACTGTCCACCCCGGTGGCAAGATAGACGGCCAAGTCACGCCAGCAACCATGTCCTCCAGAGAACCTATAAAAAATTATGACACAAGCAAGGCTGAGTATACTAATACTTAGCTAGACTTACCCGGTGTGAGGAGTCTACTCCTCTACCTCTAGACATGGAGCTGTTTGGCTGAGGGGTTTGGTTTGCCAAAAAGCACTAGCAGAGTCTAAAATCAAGTTTTAGCTGTTCAAGTTTTAGTGTGACTCTCTTAAGACTAAATGTGTACCTAGCTAATCATACATGGTATCAAACATTTAGCAATCAACATCTTTTGCCAAATCAACACATTTCCACTTGTTACTCAATGTAGCAGCATGGATCAAGCAGTCTCATTAGCTTTGAGAAGCAGATGGTTCAAATCGAGTTTTTATCCTTGCAAGGTAAACCTAAACACACGACGTGGCGAGGCACTCCGTCCCCACACACATCAACCATCCCCATCGATTCCCTGGCAACAGAAAGGGGCTCACCGCCTTGGTGTACAATGCCTCACTGACCCCGACTGTCGTCGTGCAGTGACCGCACTTGTACCCACCATAACCGGAATGGGAGACCACGTCTCAGGTCACGTGAGGAGGGCAATCTGCGGGCAGGTTCACTCAAGTACTAGGCTTACCGATTTACCATATTTCTCGGCATGTGCTTAGTACGTTTAAACGCTTGACACACGGTACCACACCTTAATCCTTATTCCAATTTTCGTCTCATAGACAACGCATCCCCATGGATCATTGTCCATAGACCATCATCATTACGATAACAAAATGTATACAACCAAGTCCTGACCTCGCGTGAGTGCTAGTAAAATCACTCGACTTCTACCGAGATCCCTAATTAGTAAAGCAGCTACTCGACCTAGCATACTAGTATCCATCTCAAAAGGAGTCCTGAGTTTATGAAACTACGGTTTCAGTCAACTCGTATACTTAAGTGCACAATACAAGCCTACAATAATTAAGTGCAGTAAAATAGCATAGAGTTGGTTATGCATAAAACCGGGGCTTGCCTTCCAAAGCTGGGGTAGGCAGATCCTCGATGGCAGGCTCTGGTGCTGGCTCCTGGGCTACCTCGTGAGCAACTCCTTGCTCCGGAACGAGGATGTATTCTCCGTCAGTGAGATTACAGTCCATCGAATGCAATGAATGAGATATATGCATATTAATGATATGGCAATTTGTAAATGCTATGCATAGTAAAACAGTACTAAATTAGGGGTACATTAGGGTTTCCTTTGGTTGCCTTAAGGGTTTTATACATTCATTTTAGGGTCTTGAATAAACTTAAAATTTCGGTCACCCTCTAGAGATTTGTTTTGGCTCTTGGAAGATTTAAGGTTGCACCCCACTAATCTTTCCAATTTCTTATTTTACATTCTATTATGCTTCTTAGTGAGTGCCTTTACACTATCATGGCAAGTTAACATTTTCCAAAAATGTTATAAAAATTACGGCGGGTAAACATTAACCTCTGTGAGTTATTCTAAAAATTTGAGATTGAAATTAATTCAGATACTCCTTGTGCAAAACTAACAAAAGTTAGGGTAAAAGGTTAAATTATACTATAGCTTTGATTTAGGTGAGGTTTCTGGACTAAAATTTATTTTTGCCATGATTCCTAGATGATAATAGGTCTTTGTGTTAAAAATCACAGAAAAAGACCCACTGGGTACTTAGTTGTGATTTTCTAAAGTTTAATGCCAAAAATGTACTTATAACTAACTTGTTATTTGAAAAATTTCAAACAATAGAACTTATATTTTTTCTAGATTCATACTAGCATATTATTAGTTATCCCAAGGATTGGGGTGGGTTCTCCTTAGGATTATTTTTCTAGGATTTTTCTAAGTTTTCAGCGTTTTCATGAAATAAAATATGGTGTAATTCTTTTGTACTAACAGAGGGCTTAACAAAATTTTCCAGTGAATTATGTTAATAAAGTAAGCTAGCAAAAATGTGGTTGTCCCCTGATTCTTATTTTAAACTCCTTTTTTTATTTTCCTTAGTTTTGAACCAAAGTAAATTAAAATGGTAAACCCTTCCCTAATCTGGTGAACTGAGTGGTTTACTATTTTTAAACAGGCTAGGTAGTGGTTTAGTACCTCTCTGATTTTTCTTAACCCTAGTCTAAAAGTGTAGCTATTTTTCCCTTCTTTATTTAGCTTTTGGCCAGTTTACTATTTAAATCTAAACTTTAAAATTTCCTGCAATACTTAGGGTGTTTGGTATTTTTCCTAAGTAGTCCATATTATTTAGAACCTAGCAAAATTAAGTTGACCAGATTTGGTTGGATAAAACTAAAGTTATGAATTTTACAAGCTCTGTCTACATTTAAAAGAATAATGTTTAAGGTTTTATGAAAAACCAGTTTACACCGAGACCCTTGGTTTTTCCTAAACCAAGTCTTTAATTTTTACCCCTACGGGACTATTCACATGAGTCACTGACTGTTCAAAAACCCCCTCGGTTTCTTCTTCTTTTTCCCCGAGCTCGCTCCCCCTTTCAACAGTAACCGAGGGGATTAAACAGGGTGGCGTGGCTTACCGACAGCGAGGAAGGTCCGGCGAAGGGCGGGGTTAGCTCCGAGAGGTCCTGGCGGTCACGTCGAGGTACGACCCGTCGACGGTGATGGCCGGAATCGGTCGGGCCACATGAGCAGTCGGTCGAGCTCGTCGGCGGCGTATGCTCCGGCCTGCTCACGGCGGTAGAGTTCAATTAAACCGCACAGAGAGCTTCATGGGAGGCTAAGGGTGCTACCAGTGCAAGGAATCGAAGAAGGGCTCACCGTGGAGCTCGGTCTACATGCGCCGGCGGTCGGGTGATGTCCGTCGACGTCGATCCGGTGTCTCCAGCGAGGTAGAGCTCAATCCCCGGCTCTGGAAGCTTCACCGAGGTCCGTAGAAGCTATCTCAAGGGTCGGACGGGGCGGGAATGGCTAGGGTGGCCAGTCTACGGTGGTTGGGTCTCGGTCGGCCGCTGGCACGCCGTGCGCAGAGCGATCGCCGGTGAACTTGTGCTCCGGTGGGGTTGAGAGCGAGCGGGGGTGTACGATCAAGGCCGGGGTCGGCTTTATAGGTGCAGGCGCGGGCACGGGCACGGGCACGGACACAGGGCCTTGCTTGGCGCGGCGCAGCGCGCGCGGGGCCGAGCGCCGGGGCGTGCTCTAGCGTCGCGAGGGCGCGTCGAACACGTGGCCATTTCCTTCTGCCCGTGTTCTAGCCCTTGCTGAGCAGCCAAACGTGCGAATCTCGCCATAAGACTTTTGTGAGATCTCTTCCCTGCACCTAGGGCTACCTAGTTCATGTGAGTTCCAAGGGAATATATGCGCTAGCTTGGGAGATATGCGGGTGCCAAGTTGGGTCTATCGGCACTGTTCACCCTGAGACAAAACAGATGTCAACTCGTGTCAAAAGGTCTTGGCTTCGGTTCAAACTTTTCCAGTGTGTGCCTCAGATAATTTGGCTCCCTTTTGTCAATTGGACCTCATGGATTTGGCGCCAGCAACTAGGTGAACATCCCTGATCTTTGGAAGAGGGCTTATTTTTAACTTAGAGAAAAATTGGTTGCTCTTGAGTGTTCTTCACTTGGGGGCTGAATTTGAGACTTTTGTGGGGCCTTTTTGGAATACTTTCCTTACTATTTCTTATAGATATATAAATGTACTTCAACTTTGGTAAAGGGTTTAAGTTATTAAATGGTCATTTTCATAGCTTTCCCACTAATCCCATACTTGGAGGTCTAATGGCCCAAGAGGGGGTCTAGGGTTTGAGCCACTTGTTCCAAGGTGAAGATGTATGAAAATCTTGGGTATTTCTTTTGTCATGATTATTCCTTAATTAATCCATGGTTTCTAAAGTTTTGGTGTACTCTCCTCCCCCACTTAAACACATGTGATAAAAGGCCATAAGTGCATGCATTGAGCCAGGGCCTCAGGTAACACCTGGGGTGTTACAGCCCTCCCCCCTTAAAGGAATCTCGCCCCGAGATTTGGGTAGGGATCCTTTAGAGGGGTACCAAGAAGGGGTGTGTGTGGGTGTGTTGCGGTTTCTTTTAACCAAGTTTCTCTAGTTAACTGCTCTTCGAATGTAATCCTCTTTGCAACTTCAGAAGGAAGTCCTAGAGTTATTTCCACAACTTACTCTACCCCTTCTAACTAGGTTTCTCTTATATTTAGATTCAAAGGGCAGGTGGGGGTGGGTGTTTTGGGTTACGTACCGACTCCTTTAGGCAGAAAGTCGGGGATGCGAGAACGTAGAAAATCCTCAGTCTCCCACGTAGCCTCTTCTTCTAAATGGTTGCTCCACTGAACCTTATACATTTGGATTGACCTATCTCAAGTTGATCTTTATTTCCGGTCCAATACCTTGACGGGGTGCTCTTGATAAGACAAGTCTGGCTCTATCTCAAATTCTGGTTTAGGTAGCACTTCCCTGGGTAAGCGGACACACTTTTGTAGCTGAGATACGTGGAACACATCATGAACTGCTGACATATGAGGTGGCAACTTTAACTGGTATGCTACAGGTCCACAAGTCTCTTTGATCTCATAAGGCCCACAACTTTAACTTGCCCTTGATTCCAAACCTCTGAACACCTTTGGTGGGTAACACCTTAAGTTATACATGATCCCCCACTTCGAATTGTAGAGGCTTCCGTCTCTTATCATGATAGCTCTTTTGTCTGGCCTGAGCAGCTTCCAAGTTCTTCTTAATGACTCTGACTTTATTCTCAGCTTCAAGTACTAGGTCAGGCCCAAATATTTACCTCTCTCCAGCTTGTGACCAATTTAGCGGTGTCCTACACCTTCTCCCATACAAGGCCTCAAAAGATGCCATCTTTAGGCTGGACTGGTAGCTATTGTTATACAAGAATTCCACCAAGGAAAGGCACTTATCCCAATTCTTACCATAGTGTAAAACACATGCCCTCAACATGTCTTCCAGAATCTGATTTACTCTTTCTGTCTAACCATCTGTTTGAGGATGATATGCTGAGCTCCTTATCACCTGAGTTCCCAGTGACTCTTGCAGCTGCTCCCAAAAACGTGCTACGAACGGTGCTCCCCTTTCTGACACAATGGTCCTCGGTATTCCATGCAAATGCACTATTTGGTCAATATAGATCTCTGCATACTTTTCTGCCCTGTGGGTGGTATGTACTGGCAAGAAATGAGCTGTTTTGGTCAGTCTATCAACAATGACCCAAATAGAATCGTGGTGTCGGAATGTGTTGGGCAATCCCACATTAAAATCCATGCAAATATCCTCCCATTTCCAAGATGGTATGGGAAGAGGTTGTAAGGTACCTGCTACCTTCAAATGACTAGCCTTGATTCTTTGGCAAGTGTCGCATTTAGATACATACTTAGCAATTTCCCTCTTCAGTCTGGTCCACCAATACAAGGATCTGAGATCATGATACATCTTGTTACTGCCGGGGTGCATGGAAAATTTGGAAAGATGAGCTTCATCCAATATTTTCTTCCTGAGTTTGGGATTCTTAGGAACAACCGATCGGTCTTCAAACCATAGAACTCCCTTGCTGTCCTAACGAAAGCATTTGTACTTATCCACCTTTTGTTCGAGCATATCTTTAATGACTTGAACACCCTTGTCACCAATCTGGGCCATGATTATCTGCTTATGTAAGGTGGGCTCCACCGAGATATAATTCAAGGTACCTGAGGAAACAACTTCCATGTTCAGCTTGCATAACTCATCACACAGAGTGGCGACCTTGGAGTCTATAGTTACACAGTTGCACTGGGCCTTTCGACTTAAGGCATCTGCCACAACATTGGCCTTGCCAGGATGGTAATGCACTTCCAATTCATAGTCCTTGATTAATTCCAACCATCTTCTCTGCCTCATATTAAGATCAGCCTGAGTGAAAATATACTTGAGACTCTTGTGATCAGTATAAATATTACAATGTGCTCCCATCAAATAATGTCTCCATATCTTCAGAGCATGAACTACGACTGCTAACTCCAGATCATGTGTGGGGTAGTTCTGCTCATGAGGCCTGAGTGCTCGGGATGCATAGGCAATAACTCTGTTGTCTTGCATCAAGACACATCCCAATCCAGTGCCGGAAGCATCGCAATAAACATAGAAAGATTTGGTGTTGTCAGGCTGTGCTAGCACGGGTGCTGTTGTCAGATGCTGCCTCAACGTATGAAAGGCATCTTCACATTTCTGACGCCATTCATACTTTACTCCTTTCTTCAACAATTCAGTCATTGGCTTTGTAATCCTGGAGAAATCTAGAATAAATCGCCGATAATATCCTACCAATCCTAGAAAACTCCGAATCTACCGTACTGTGGTAGGAGGCTTCCAATTCATCACTTCTTGTACTTTCTCAGGATCAACTGATATCCCGTCCTGAGAAATGGTGTGACCCAAAAATTTAATTTCCCTTAGCCAGAAATCACATTTGGACAATTTTGCATACAACTGATGATCGCGCAGTCTCTGAAGTACTGTATGCAAGTGCTTAGTATGCTCCTGTTCATTTCTTGAATATACTAGAATGTCATCAATGAAAACCACCACGAACTTGTCTAGTTCTGGCATGAACACTGAGTTCATTAAATACATGAAATATGTCGCGGCAATGGTCAGCCCGAAAGACATCACCAAGTACTCATGAAGCCCATATCTGGTAGAGAACATCGTCTTCGGAATATCGCTGGCCCTGATCTTGATCTGATGATAGCTGGAGCGAAGGTCTATCTTGGAAAATACCTTGGCTCCCACCAACTGATCAAACAATACATAATGCGGGGAAACAGATACTTATTTTTGATTGTTACCACATTGGGAGGGCGGTAATCAACACACAATCTCAAACTCTCATCCTTCTTTTTCACGAACAAGGCTGGACATCCCCATGGTGAAGTACTTGGGCGAATGAATCCCTTGTCCAACAACTCTTGTAACTGCTTTTTCAATTCTACCAACTCCGCTGGAGGCATCCTATAGGGTCTTTTGGATATAGGGTCAATTTCAGGTTGCAGTTCAATTGCAAACTCTATATCTCGGTAGGGTGGTATCCCTGGCAATTCATCTGGGAAAACATCGGGGTACTCACAGACCACTGGAATCCTTTCGACGGGTGACTATCAGGGTGAAGGCACAGGAACGGGTACAACCCTGGTTAGGCAAATATAACGAAATTTCACCACAAGTAGGTGAGTGTATCTCAATGGTCCTTGCTGCGATATCAATCATTGCCTTGTTCCTTGATAACCAGTCAGTTCCTAATATGATATCCACACTATCCAATCTCAAGATGAGGAGGGTGGTTCTAATTACAAGACTACCAAATTTTATAGGCACCTGCCTGTTGATTTGATAGGTGGCAACCCTGCCTCCTGCTGTTGAAATTGTAATTCCCCCATTTGTGTAATGGAAAGGTAACTTGCATTTGGCACTAAATTTTGCACTGATAAAACTGTGTGATGCACCAGAACAAAAAAGAATGACTGCAGGATAATTCAAAACGGAAAAGATACTAGTCATGATGGGTGCTCCCTCTAGAATGTCAGCCATAGTGGTGAAGTTCAGCCTGCCTTGCCTCACTTGCACCTTCTGCCTCTTGCCTTGGTTCTGATTAGAATTCTGCCCCTGCCTCTACTAGTTCTTGGGGCAATTCTTGGCGTAGTGTCCACTGCTACCACAAGTGAAACATCTGTTGTCATTGGCCTGACGGTACTGCTGCTGTGGCTGGTTGTTGTTCCTCTGAACTGAGGGCTAAGAGCGGTTGGGTGCCTGCTACTGCTGTTGTGGTTGGATCACCCACCGTCCATGCTGCTGCTGAGGTCCCCTATTCTGAGTGTCAGACACAATCCTGAAGCGCTGAGGCTGAGCTGAAGATCCTACCATAGGGGTCTTCCTCTTCTTTTCTGCCTAGCGAGTTGTGATGCAATCTTCTGAGAGATGGCCATGTTGACTAACTCATTATAGCTATTGGCCCGGACTGTGTTGATACGGTCGCAGAGCTTAGTACTAAGGCCCCTCCTGAACCTGTCCCTCTTCTTTCTCATCGGTGTCAGCATGACAGCTTGCGTACTGACACAGGTCATTAAAAGCTTGAGCATACTGCAACACTGTACGATTCTCCTGAGTGAGTGCCAGAAACTCATTGAGCTTGCGGTCCAGGATGCCTACGGGTATGTGGTGTCCTCTGAATGCTGCCTTGAATTCTCCCCATTCCACCACGTGGTCAACTGGCTGCATAGCGAGGAAGTGGTCCCACCATGTTCGCGCGGGTCCGCGAAGCTGCTGGGTGGCGAACCGGACCTTAGCCACATCTGAACAAACTCCGTTAAGCAGTGGGAATTTGGATTCCACTACCCTGATCCACACATCAGCATCAAGTGGATCGTCTACCCGAGTGAACAATGGCGGCTGAGTGCTGAGGAACTCCAGATAGGTGGCCGCTACTGGGGGACGCTAATGGTGATCACCACCACCATAGTGCTGAGGTGGTGGTTGACGCTGAGCCAACTGTCGCAGAATCTCATTTTGTTGAGCCATTAGTTCTTGCAGGGTAGGAGGCGGTGGCGGTGGTGGAGGAATGCGCTCATTTTGTCCATGGCGCGCTCTTCCTGCCATCTGAAAATTTAGGATACTCTTAATATCATACTTTTGACATCAGGGTTCACACATGTTAAAAGATTTTGAAAGGACAAAGTTTGTAAAATTCCAAACATTTCCTTGCATTTTTCATAAAAGATACCACATGACATAAAACTTTCTTCATAACTTAATTAGAGATCATCCATCCCTCATCAGTCCAAAAGAGTTTGCTAATAGTTACAACAGTGTTCAAAATACTCGACTCTCTCTAGCCTAGTACCCCAAAGGTGCAAAACCTAAGCTAGTTCCAAGGAGTTCTACTACCGCACTCTTCTATCCCAATTTCTGAAACCTAATGGGCAAACGAGGCAACACTAGACTCGGGGGAAGGTGGTCTTCTTGAGCCAGCAGTGTCCAAACTGGATGCAGGCTCCGGCCCCTCTCCTCCCTCGATGTCGACATCCTCGTCAGCTCCTTCTGCCTCCATGTCCTGAATTTCCTGGTGGTGCATATCCAAGTGCTGGTTGGCTTCCTCAAGTTGGTGCTACGTGGTCAGGAGCTGATCCTCGAGAACCTCGATGGTGTTCTCCCTAGCTCCTACTTGCTCCTCAAGCTCTTGGATTTGGGTGGCCATCTGCTCCACCTGGAGGTCCTTTTCCACCAATTCGGTGGACAGGTCTACCACAAGGTCCTCCCTGTTATCCATGGTGATCTTGGTAGACTCCACCAATCCCATCAGTTGTGACATTGCCTCTCCTCGCACTGCTTGCAGACGATATACATGGCATTCATGCATCACACTGTCAGGTGAGCAGTCTGCCCTGGGTAAAGAGCCCACACATCCTTGGCATGCTCCACTCGATCCTTCCACATTGGGTCGTCCTCCTTTTCAGCGGGGAACAAGCCAATGGGATGAGTTGACAGCTCCAAGGGGTGAAAGCCACAAAAGGTCGTTAGCCCGTGGAGAGCAATGGACTCGATGGTATCTTCAGCCCTGAACCCGAAAGACTTGGAGTCCAACGAACGTTAGCCCAGCTGCAAGGGATGAGGCTCCAAGGTCATCCTCACCCTACAGTGGGGTACCCGGTGCTCCTCGAACAACTGCACCGCATACTAGGGAGGCGTCGTATAACCGGCTCCCTGCAGCACCTCCCACAAAATGCGGGGAAAACCCTCGCGTGCAAGTTCATCCATGTGGGAATGTGTGTTCCCTCCTTCCGAGGATTCATGAGTAGTCATCTGTGTAAGGGTAAGCGTAAGCGAAAAAGAAAAAGTTTTTATTACGGTGAGATCATTGAGGCATACTTAATTTTTATTACGGTGCCTCTAGGATTACATAGCTTTTATAATTCTTGACCACCTACTAAGTAGTTAGAACATAATGATGCATGCATGCTCGTTCTAAGCGACCTCACATCAACCTATAGGGATAGAGAAATCTCCATCCATTATAGTAGCATGTAGGGCACATTCAAATAGCCACCTAGCTACCCATCTAGTATCCTAAGGCTTCACGCTCTATGTCCATCCTTATCGCCTTACCGATCTATCCAACATTGGTTTCTAACAAGTTTTAATTTTTGAAAAGGATGGAAATTACAGTTTATTGATTCCTTTGTGGTGGTACAAGCTCCGATACCAGGTGTGGAGGAACCGCCCGAATTATTCCAACTTAAGTGCCTAAGTCCCGCCTTGGAGGCTAGACCACACTTAAATAGGAATAAAACGTCAGTCCCTCGGATCTAGTCCGATGAGGTCACTAACAAGATCAAGTACCACATACTCACTCGAAGGTGAGGCACAGAGCAAATACAATAAAGCATAAAACCATACATTAAGGAGTACTTAATTTATTACAACATTATCGGAGTTTATCAAAGGTAGTGATCATTGTTCATAATGCAGCAGAATATAACTAACGGTAAATAAACGGAGGGATGGGGAAGCCTGGCCCATCACTCCTCATGCTCCTCCTCTGCCGAGGTAGGGTCCCACTCGACTGTCCACCCCGGTGGCAAGATAGACGGCCAAGTCACGCCAGCAACCATGTCCTCCAGAGAACCTGTAAAAAATTATGCCACAAGCAAGGCTGAGTATACTAATACTCAGATAGACTTACCCGGTGTGAGGAGTCTACTCCTCTACCTCTATACATGCAGCTGTTTGGCTGAGGAGTTTGGTTTGCCAAAAAGCACTAGCTGAGTCTAAAATCAAGTTTTAGTTGTTAAAATTTTAGTGTGACTCTCTTAAGACTAAATGTGTACCTAGCTAATCATACATGGTATCAAACATTTAGCAATCAACATCTTTTGCCAAATCAACACATTTCCACTTGTTACTCAATGTAGCAGCATGGATCAAGCAGTCTCATTAGTTGCGGGAAGCAGACGATTCAAATCGAGTTTTTATCCTTGCAAGGTAAACCTAAACACACGACGAGGCGAGGCACTCCGTCCCCACACACATCAACCGTTCCCATCGATTCCCTGGCAACAGAAAGGGGCTCACCGCCTTGGCGTACAATGCCTCACTGACCCCGACTGCCGTCGTGCAGTGACCGCACTTGTACCCACCATAACTGGAATGGGAGACCACGTCTCAGGTCGCGTGAGGAGGGCAATCTGCGGGCAGGTTCACTCAGGTACTAGGCTTACCGATTTACCATATTTCTCGGCATGTGCTTAGTACATTCAAATGCTTGATACACGGTACCACACCTTAATCCTTATTCCAATTTCCGTCTCGTATACAATGCATCCCCATGGATCATTGTCCACAGACCATCATCATTACGATATCAAAATGTTTACAACCAAGTCCTGACCTCGCGCGAGTGCTAGAAAAATCACTCGATTTCTACCGAGATCCCAATTAGTAAAGCAGCTACTTGACCTAGCATACTAGTATCCATCTCAAAAGGAGTCCTGAGTTCATGCAACTACGGTTACAGTAAACTCCTATACTTAAGTGCACAATACAAGCCTACAATCATTAAGTGCAGTAAAATAGCATATAGAGTTGGTTATGCATAAAACCGGGGCTTGCCTTCTAAAGCTGGGGCAGGCAGATCCTCGATGGCAGGCTCTGGTGCTGGCTCCTAGGCTACCTCCTGAGCAACTCCTTGCTGCGGAACGAGGATGTATTCTCCGTCAGCGAGATTACAGTCTATCGAATGCAATGAATGGGATATATGCATATTAATGACATGGCAATTTGTAAATGCTATGCATAGTAAAACAATACTAAATTAGGGGTACACTAGGGTTTCCTTTGGTTGCCTTAAGGGTTTTATACATTCATTTTAGGGTCTTGAATAAACTTAAAATTTCAGTCACCCTCTAGAGGTTTGTTTTGGCTCTTGGAAGATTTAAGGTTGCACCCCACTAATCTTTCCAAATTCTAATTTTACTTTCTATTAAGCTTCTTAGTGAGTGCCTTTACACTATCATGGCAAGTTAACATTTTCCAAAAATGTTATAAAAATTACAGTGGGCAAACATTGACCTCTGTGAGTTATTCTAAAAATTTGAGGTTGAAATTAATTCAGATACTCCTTGTGCAAAACTAACAAAAGTAAGGGTAAAAGGTTAATTTATACTATAGCTCTGATTTAGGTTAGGTTTCTGTACTAAAATTTATTTTTGCCATGATTCCTTGGTGATAATAGCTCGTTGTGTTAAAAATCACAGAAAAAGACCCACTGGGTATTTAGTTGTGATTTTCTAAAGTTCAATGCCAAAAATGTACTTATAACTAACTTGTTATTTGAAAAATGTCAAACAACAGAACTTATATTTTTCCTAGATTCATACTAGCATATTATTAGTTATCCCAAGGATTGGGGTGGGTTCTCTTCAGGATTATTTTTCTAGGATTTTTTCTAAGTTTTCAGTGTTTTCATGAAATAAAATGTGGTGTAATTCTTTTGTACTAATAGAGGTCTTAACAAAATTTTCCAGTGAACTATGTTAATAAAGTAAGCTAGCAAAAATGTGGTTGTCCCCTGGTTCTTATTTTAAACTCCCTTTTCTATTTTTCTTAGTTTTGAACCAAAGTAAATTAAAATGGTAAACCCTTCTCTAATTTGGTGAACTAAGTGGTTTACTATTTTTAAACAGGCTAGGTAGTGGTTTAGTACCTCTCTGATTTTTTTTAACCCCAGTGTAAAAGTGTAGCTATTTTTCCCTTCTTTATTTTATTTTTTGGCCAGTTTATTATTTAAATCTAAACTTTAGAATTTCCTGCAATACTTAGGGTGTTTGGTATTTTTCTTAAGTAGTCCATATTATTTAGAACCTAGCAAAATTAAGTTGACCAGATTTGGTTGGATAAAACAAAAGTTATGAATTTTACAAGCTCTGTCTACATTTAAAAGAATAATGTTTAAAGGTTTTATGAAAAACCAGTTTACACCGAGACCCCTGGGTTTTTCCTAAACCAAGTCTTTAATTTATACCCCTGCGGGACTATTCACATGAGTCACTGACTGTTCAAAAACCCCCTCGGCTTCTTCTTCTTTTTCCCCGAGCTCCCTCCCCCTTTCAACAGTAACCGCAGGGATTAAACAGGGTGGCGCGGCTTACCGGCGGCGAGAAAGGTTCGGCGAAGGGCGGGGTTAGCTCCAGGAGGTCCTGGCGGTTACGTCGAGGTACGACCCGTCGACGGTGATGGCCGGAATCGGTCGGGCCACATGCGCAGGCGGTCGGGCTCGTCGGCGGCGTATGCTCTGGCCTGCTCATGGCGGTAGAGTTCAATTAAACCGCACGGGGAGCTTCACAGGAGGCTAAGGGTGCTGCCAGTGCAAGCAATCGAAGAAGGGCTCACCGTGGAGTTCGGTCTACATGTGCAGGCGGTTGGGTGAAGTCCGGCGACGTCGATCCGGTGTCTTCGGCGAGGTATAGCTCAATCCCCGGCTCTGGAAGCTTCACCGAGGTCCGTAGAAGCTATCCAGGGGGTCGGACAGGGCGGGGAATGGCTAGGGTGGCCGGTCTACGGTGGTTGGGTCTTGGGCGGCCGCTGGCACGCCGTGCGCAGAGCGATCGCCGATGAACTTGCGCTCCGGCGGGGTTGAGAGCGAGCGGGGGTGTACGGTCAAGGCCGGGGTCAGCTTTATAGGCGTGGGCGCGGGAATGGGCACAGGGCCTTGCTTGGCGCGGTGCGGCGCGCGCGGGGCCGAGCGCTCGGGCGTGCTCTAGCGTCGCCAGGGCACGTCAAACATGTGGCCATTTCCTTCTACCCGTGTTCTAGCCCTTGCTGAGCAGCCAAACGTGCGAATCTCGCCATAAGACTTTTGTGAGATCTCTTCCCTGCACCTAGGGCTACCTAGTTCATGTAAGTTCCAAGGGAAGATATGCCCTAGCTTGGGAGATATGCGGGCGCCAAGTTGGGTGTGTCGGCACTGTTCACTCCGAGACAAAACGGATGTCAACTCGTGTCAAAAGGTCTTGGCTTTGGTTCAAACTTTTCCAGTGTGTGCCTTAAGTAATTTGGCTCCCTTTTGTCAATTGGACCTCATGGATTTGGCACCAGCAACTAGGTGAACATCCCTGATCTTTGGAAGAGGGCTGATTTTTAACTTAGAGAAAAATTGGTTGCTCTTGAGTGTTCTTCACTTGGGGGCTGAATTTGAGAATTTTGTGGGGCCTTTTTGGAATACTTTCTTTACTATTTCTTGTAGATATATAAATGTATTTCAACTTTGGTAAAGGGTTTAAGTTATGAAATGGTCATTTGCATAGCTTTCCCACTAATCCCATACTTGGAGGTCTAATGGCCCAAGAGGGGGTCTAGGGTTTGAGCCACTTGTTCCAAGGTTAAGATGTATGAAAATTTTGGGTATTTCTTTTGTCATGATCATTCCTTAATTAATCCATGGTTTCTAAAGTTTTGGTGTACCCTCCTCCCCCACTTAAACACATGTGATAAAAGGCCATAAGTGCATGCATTGTGCCAGGGCTTCAGGTAACACCTGGGGTGTTACAGAATCTGTAGATTTTTTGCCACTGTACCATCAGAGGCTTCATCAGATGGTCTGACAGAGCTCGTTTGGGGCGAATTTTCTCTAACTTTTGTGTGGTGACTAACCCAGTACTCTGCATCAAAGGTGTAGCTTATCAATCCACCTTGAACTTTGTCACAGGGGTTTTTGCCAAACATCCATTAACCAGAGCTCCCCATGGTCCCAAAGTTGATCCTGCACACTGTTAATCAATCTTCAGACTTTAGGCTGACTGACAGCCCAACTTTGGGCTCATTTTTCTCTAATTTCTATTCAGCACCAGTGCTCAGTTACTTAATCAAACTTGTTGTCCTATGATGGCTCTACAACTTTGCTATGTTGACCCTAGGCAATTTCTTTGAATTTCTAGATCTATAGAGGTCTAAAGTCAACCCTCTCCAACTGTTTTCAGACTTAACCATTGGAGCACTAGGGTGGCCTTTTTGCAAATAAGCCCAAACTCATGGTTTCTTTTGCAAATCTTCAAACATGTGAACTATATGACTTAAGGTACCCTAACTCCATGGTTTTTGCACTTAGGTCCAAAAGTGTGCACATTTTTATAGATAACCCCCTAGGATTTCAGCCCAGGGTTTTCCAGGGTTCTAATTAGGCTTTCTCGCACTTCTAGGGTTTGGATTCCACTTAAGTTCATCAATGGTGACATTTTATGATCATTACTAATAAGTTTTGAAGTTTTATATTATTTAGACTTTGTTTACTCTTTTAAGCCCAGTTTAGGGTTAAGTACTCTACCCTACGGTTTCACTCATGACATGTCACATCAATACAATTTTGTTTGAAGTTTTTGCCTAGTGAATGAATTCTAGGTGTGACAAACACATGATATGCCAATGCTTATGATGTTATGCTCAAGTTTTAGTGACAGTAACACCAGGGGTGTTAAATCCTTCCCCCCATAAAAGAATCTCGTCCCAAGATTAAAAGTTCTAGGGCAAGTAATGGAAAAGGAAACGTGCCATATTTTTATTTCCTTATTTTTGGTACAAGGCAGGGGTGGTATGGGGTTCATTCCTCTATTACACAAGTGTACATATCTTACAATTTACACGAAGCTAAAAAACCTGGGAAATTATTGTCTAAAAAGTCTTGAGTTTCCCAAGTAGCTTCGTCTTCCGTGTGTTGGTTCCATTGTATCTTATACAACTTGAGAGTTCTCCTTCGGGTAATTCTGTCCTTTTGATCCAAGACTCGAATAGGATGTTCGGAATATGTCAAGTCTGGTTCTAAGGAAAAATCTGTTACTTCAACAGTTCGATCTGGAACCCGAAGACACTTCTTTAACTGAGATACGTGGAACACATTATGCACCGCAGACAATGTTTCGGGTAACTGGAGTCGGTAGGCCATTGGTCCATATCTTTCAAGGATTGGAAAAGGACCAATGTACCGGGGTGCAAGCTTCCCTTTTACCCCGAAACGAGATATACCCTTCCTTGGTGAGACTTTCAGGTAGACATAATCTTCAACTTGAAAGTACTAGGGTTTGCGTCGCTTGTCTGCATAACTCTTCTATCGAGCTTGGGCTTCATTCAAATTATGTATTATTTGTCGAACTTTTTCTTCTGTTTGCTTTACCATATCAGGCCTGAAGAAACATCTTTCAACTGATTCAGACCAGTTTAACAGAGTACGACATCGTCGTCCATACAAAGCTTCAAAGGGTGCCATTTTGATGCTCTCTTGATAGCTATTATTGTATGAGAACTCCGCTAAGGGTAAACAGTCATCCCATTTCTATGGGAACTCCAGAACACATGCTCGCAACATATCTTCAAGTATTTGATTTACTCTCTCAGTTTGCCCACTAGTTTGAGGATGATAGGCCGAACTGTGGAGTAACTTAGTACCCAAGGATTTATGAAGTTCTTCCCAGAATTTGGATACAAATTGAGGTCCACGATCCAAGACTATTGTCTTCGGAACACCGTGCAAACTGAGGATGCGAGCAATATATATCTGGGCATAAGTGATGACTGGGTAATATGTCTTGACTGGCAGAAAATGAGCGATTTTCGTAAGCCGATCAATTATAACCCAAATAGAATCATATCCTTTTGTTGTCCTGGGCAATCCCACAATAAAGTCCATGCTTATATCCTCCCATTTCCATGTTGGGATAGGTGACGATTGTAATGGACCAGCAGTTTTCGTATCTATGGCTGTGACACGTCTGCAAGTGTCGCATCTCGCCACATAGCGTGCAATTTCAATCTTCATCTTCGTCCACCAATATTGTTGCTTTAGATCATGATACATCTTAGTGCTTCCGTGATGAATAGAATAGCGACTAAGATGCGCTTCATCTAAAATTTGCTGGCGGATCTCATCATTCTTGGGCACAACTATGCGGTTGTTGAACCATACAACGCCTTGATCGTCTTCTCTAAAACAGTTTGCCTTACCGGCCTTCATTTTCTCATGAATGTGTTTCATACCCTCATCATTCCTTTGTGCATCAATTATTCTTTGCAGAAGAACTGACTCAAGCTTCAAGTGATTTGAAGTTCCATGTTGAATCATTCCTAGGTTCAACTTTTCCATTTCTTGGCATAGTGTAATGTCAGAAGTCTTCATCGTAAGACAGTGACAGGAAGCCTTGCGACTTAGTGCATCTGCCACTACATTAGGTTTGCCTGGGTGATAGTGAATATCCAATTCATGATATTGTGATACTTTAGGGGACTCGGACCATTTTCCCTGAGTACCTCTCCGTAAGGACCTGTTCGTGGAGTGACCACCCGGGATAACAGTGCAACCATGAGGGTGGAATGGGATGCCCTTAGCTGATTAATTAGATGAACCTGGGAGTATAGTTGGCTTTGCCGGAGGGCCGTCAATGGGAGCCGGGGCGTAGTGCTCACTCTGCCAAGGGGGGGTTCAGAGGTTCATTCGATTTGGTTTTGTTAGTCACCCACCTTGGGGAGGTGTACTGCATTTGTATGACTGGTGAGACCTAACGAGCAACTATGCACCAGTGGAGTCTTTGTAAAGGCTACATAGTGTATCCCTGGCCCTTCACCTTGGTAGTGAAGATCAGGTCTTGCAAACTCAGGCTGAAAAGGGATCACGGCTCATGGGTAAAGTGTGCGACCTCTGCAGAGGATTAGAAACTGATATATCAGTCGTGCTCACGGTTAAGAGCGGCCTTGGGATCCTCTTTAATTAGAGATACATATGGTTTGAGATACAATGGTTTTATTTATGGTTTTGGCTCAATGATGATAATATTTTTTTCCTCGATGAGGAAATGGTTCACGGGTTGGCTATTACTAAAACTTGGCTTCCACTAATAATAAATACCTGACCAACTAAAAGCAACTGCTTGAGCTTAACTCCACATAAAGCTAGTCCACCTCAGCCAAACAGGATATTTACTGAGTACGTTGATGTGTACTCACCCTTGCTTTCACAAAATACCAGGTTGCCTTTGGTGCAATCTATGCTCAGGTAAAGAAGAAGGCGTCGAGGCGGATCTCCAGGAGTTCCAGGACTTCAACGAGTTCGAGGATTAGGCTAGCGACCTCCCCCAGTCTCTGCATGTGGTGGGTTTGTTTACGTTGGCTACGTTTCTATTCTGTGTACTTTGATTATATTCTGTGAATGACTCTAGTCTTTCATATTATTACTTACTCTTTATTGTTATTCGAAGCATTGTGCTAAGATGAGTCATTTATGTAATCGCCGTGTACGTGAATTTCTGATCCTGGCACATACATGGTTCACATTCGGTTTACCTTCCAAAATCAGGTGTGACATAAGTGGTATCAAAGCCTTGCTGACTGTAGGACCGCTATCCTAGAGTAGCATTGGCCGTTTTAAGGACTTATTGATTATTACTTCACCTCATCCTTGGTTCTGCTTCAAAATATTAGTCACCTCGACTAATTTGATGTTGTGCTCCTATATGCCCCCTTGCCAAAAATATTTTATTCTAGTATGGTCTATACTTTTCTCAATCTATTAGATCTGATCTCATTCTTGTGCTTGCGACATCTTTGTAGATGCCCCTGACCATAACCTTCTTGTGTTTTGAGATTTTTTTCTCTTCCATCATTGAATTTATACCATTTGACCATCCCTATTTCACTTGGTCTTGGTATGCTCATATCCTTGAAGTCTTGCATACTCTTATATTTTTATGTACATTTATCTTCATACCCCAAGGTCTGTTTAGGATATTTCATTTTACATTCCCTTGACCACCCTTGTTTCTTGATGATCCATGAGCAATCATTTCATTTTGCACATCCTTGGTGATCTCGTTGTTTTCTTATAACTTCCCTGGGTAATGAATATTTACTTGAACCCTTCTGTTGGAACCTTACCTATATTACCCATGATTGTTTTCTCCACTTCGCCACTTTGCGAATCTTGCCTTAACTCTATCAGTTGTTTTTCTTTTCACTATTATTGCCTCTACCTTTGCCCCTTCTATATCTTACCTTGGTGATTATATAATACCTGCCCTCTAAAACCTTCTCTCTTCTATCTCAATTTTCGAGTTGTATTTTACCTATTTTCCCTTGGTCGTATCCTCTTCCTTGTCGCTTGCGAGTTTTTAACTCCATCCTTGTTGTGCTCCGGGTGGGTATTACCTTTACCCTTCTCATTTCTCGACCTTGCCTTGGTAATTACACTATGTCCATTCTCTAAAATCTCCAATATCCTATCCCAGTTTGAGAGAGGTGTTTTACTTACCTTACCCTTGGTAATATCCTCTTCTTTACCGCATATAAGCCTTGACATAACTCCATTCTTCATTGTACTCATACCACTGGCTCTTCTATGCCTTCATATTTTCTCTCATACCCTTGTCTGTTATCGCCTTTGACCCTTGCGATATTGATGTATCCTACCTAAATGCATACTTTGAACTTACACTTTAAAAGTCTTCCATTTCCTTCAACCTAGTTTCAGAGTTGCGAGTTACCTATCTCTCCCTTAATTTCTTTTCACTCCTTGTCGCCTTACAAGTTTTGTCTTAATTCCATCCTTTGCTGTGTGTTTTATTTGTTATCACTATTACCTTGTCATCCATTGGTCTTGCCTTGATACTTATCTTTATTCTTGCTCTTTAAAAAAATCTCCTCTCTTCCACCTCAATTTGAGAGCGGCAGTTTACGTATCTGGCCCTTGGACGTACCCTCTCCTTTTCCATTTGAAGTTCTTGTCTTAACTCCATCCTTTGTGGTATTTATATTATTGGTTCTTATGCACATTTACTTCCTCTCCTACATCCTGGTACTTTATCACCTTTAAACCCTCGTGATACCTATGCCCTTGCCCACATGCTTACTTTGAAACTACCCTTTAAAACCTCCTCTTTTCCATCCCTGTCCGAGGATAATGCCTCACCTACTTCATCATTGGTTGCTCCTCCTTCGTTGACACCTTGCAAGTTTTTCCTCAAATACATCCTTTGTTGTGTGGGTTTGTCCGTTATCACCTTAACCCTTGTCATCCCTCGATATGTACCTTGATGCTTATCATGCACTTCCTCTCCCATTTCAGTTCAAGAGTGATGTCTTACCCACCCCGCTCTTGTTCGTTCCCTATTCCTTTATCTCGTTGCAAGCCTGGTTTTAACTCGATCTTTTGGTGTGCTTTTGCCGGTTACCTCTGTTACCTTTAAAATATCTAGATCTTTCCATGATGCTTATCCTATTCCTACCTTTTGAAATATCTTCTTTCCCATCTTGATTTGAGAATGGTGTTTTACCTATCTTGACCTTGGTTGCATTCTCTCCCATGTAGGTTACAATCCTTGCTTTAGCTCCACCCTTTATAGTGCTCATGCCCCTATTCTATATGTCTTAGTATTCCCCTTGCCTTTCGATGGCCTTAGAATAGTTTCCCCTTGGTAAGGAAAGACCACCTGTTGGGGGCCTTCGGCTTCCGAAGGTCCTCAAAAACATGATTTAACAATGTTTCTGGAGTATGATACATGAACAGGTACCTTCGGACTTAGGTCAAAACCACAGTGTGAAGAAGCACAAAGAATACGAAGGATGGCGCAGAGCCGAAGCTATGCACAGGGGAGCTTCGGCGTGATAGCAGAAAAGGACACCGACTTAAAGGGGAAAAGGCTATTTAGACCCTGATGAATTACTATAGAGTTATTAGTAAATGTAAAGGGCATGGGTGTAATTTTACATGGGCTGCGTCCCGTGCCTATAAATAGATGAATAGTGCTCCCGTACTGTTCACGCTGACTTGGTATTTGCTTTTGCGTCACGCTTGTACCTTTATCTCCTTTCAAGCCGAAGGTACACTTGTAAATTGTTATCATTTCTATTTTTCCATAATAATAAAATAGAAATGAGCTAATAATAATATTTAAGCGTTTATGTTATTTCTCATACCTTTTATGAATCTTTCTTCATTATTTGTTGTATTGATGAAGGTATGTCCTTCATAACCTTCGTCCGAAACTCATTATATCCCGAGGGAAATAATGCTTCGAAGGACGAAGGACTTTAACGTTTGACAATTTCTGTGTTGCCTTGTTCTTAATTCATAGCATTTAAGGACAAGTCCCCAACATTGGCGCCCACCTCCGGTGAACCCTTTTCGACCACCTTCGGCAAGCATCGACCTTTGTCATGCCGCCAAAGAAAACTTCAGTGACAGGGGCTGCCATTCTGCAGCCGCTGGACCCGAACCAAGAGGCCCTTTCTCTTCGAGAGGCCCGAAGCCAGAAGAGGAAGGCCACCAGTCCAACACCCCAAGAGGATGAGTTGGACCAAGAGATCAGGAATATGGAGATGCTTCATCAGCAAGTGTAAAAGAAGAAGGAAAAATGGCTCGGCTAGCTGACCTACAAAGGCAGATTGACGAAGCCACTGAAGAAGTATGTCATCTTACCCAAGAGGAGCAACACCGAAGACCCCAGCACAGAGAGCTGCACCAAGAGGGCTTCTACAACGAGGATGAATGGTATGAAGATTGCCATCATGGAAATTTTGCTTTTGATGATGCTTCTCCTCTGTCAGCAGAACTGCAGGCTACACCCTGGCCCCCATCTTACAAGCCACCCCAGCTCCCTATGTATGATGGACACTCAGATCCGAAGCAGTTTCTGATGAGCTACGAAGCTACCATATCTTCATATGGGGGCAATACTGCAGTCATAGCGAAATCTTTTGTCATGGCAGTCAAGAATGTTGCACAAACCTGGTACTCCTCTCTTCGGCCAGGAACAATCACATCATGGCAGAAGCTGAAGGACATGCTGATCACCAGTTTCCAAGGGTTTCAGACGAAGCCGGTTACTGCTCAAGCTTTGTTCCAATGCACACAAGATCACGAAGAATACCTTCAGGCGTATGTCCGAAGGTTCTTGCGTCTGAGGGCACAAGCACCAACAGTGCCTAATGAAATTGTCATTGAGGCCATGATCAAGGGGATTAGGCCAGGACTTATGGCCCAATACTTCGCCAGGAAGCCCCCTCAGACCCTGGAGAAATTGCTTCAGAAGATGGATGAATATATCCGCGCTGATAATGACTTTCGACAGAGAAGGGACGAAGCTTACAGGTTCTCCGAAATGACCAGGGGCTTCGGAGGGAGAGTCCGCCCAAGGCACGTCAGATCAATCCACTCTACTCAGAATGACGACAGAGGAGGTCAGCAGCAGAGGCCGCAATATTCCTCCCAGGCTTCGGGGCAGCAACAAAGCTATCCTCGGCCTCCAGCTCCAAGGGGCAGAGGCGCCAGGGGCTTCGGTGGAAGGTTTGGGGATCAGCCCATGAAAATTTATTCCCTATTCTGCGGTGAGGACAAGGACCATACTACAAGGATGTGCCATGTCACCATCCAGAAACAGAAGGAGATAGCAGAAGCTGCAGCCCAACAGAACCAGCCGAAGCAAGTTATGCATACTGCTTCGTATCATTCACCGTACATACCACAGTATGTGGGTAACCATCCTGCAGCTTCTGTTGCTTCGGCAAGCCAACCTCAGGCATCTTGGCAACAGCCTCCACCTCAACCACCAATGCAACCCGCATATCCCCAAGGCCAGCAGCTAGAAGGGAGCCAGCACACTCACCAACAGCGAGACTTCAGGGAGCAGTCCGAAGCTCGCACAGTCAACAGTACTGTGCCAGAATCGAAGCACATATACTAAGAGATATCCTACCTCTAAAACAGTTTTTGCATTCATCATCATTTTATTTTTCAATAAGGAGCAATCATTGAAAGCCTAGTTCTTTTGTTGTTTTCAATTTCTTGTAATAGCTTCGTCATTGTCATGATATAATATACCTTCTTCACAGACTCACGAAGTTCCAAAAGTCAGTACAACACGAAAGTTGTTCTCAAGAGAACGCGGGGTTCACAATTATATTACAAGTTTTGCTGAAGCAACAAAAAGTCGTTCTAAGGAACGCAGTGTAAGTTTTGCCGAAGCAACAAAAAGTCGTTCTAAGGAACGCAGTGTAAGTTTGCCGAAACAACAAAAAGTCGTTCCTAAGGGAGCACAGCGTAAGTTTTCTGCTCAAAAGTCGTTCCAAAGGGAATGCAGAGCTTACAGCGAAAAATAAACGATGATTCCGCCGAAGTATAAGGCGAAGCGCGAAAAGTCAATGCGAATACCGTCGAAATAGAAGGTGAAGAAGCTCCTAAGGGAGGCTTACAGCGAAAAGTCAGTGCTGATACACCGAAAAATAAGCGGTGAAGCCGAAAAATAAACGGCAAAGAGATTGTGTGTTCTGCTGTGGGAATGTGTGTGTATCTTCGGCACAAATATCATTCTGCATAGCATAACATCATTACATCATTCGCATAACATAACATCATTCATCATATTGCATCAATGGCACAAGAAGGGAATACAATGTTAATCTTCGGAAATTGCTTCGAAGAAGTTGTGCCAAGGCACAAAATAAGTTTTGAAGAAGTACAACTTCATCAACTCTAATATGAAACGAGATCTATTGCTTACAAAGTATAATGTTTTTACGGAGATTGGATGTTTTTACGGAATATGGATATTCTTCACGAAGCATGAAAAGAAGGGAAGGTGTTTTTCGCCGAAGGCTCAAAAACGGTATGTACGTAAAGTTTCATGCATCGTAAAGAATTGAATTGCAAACAGCTTATATATTACATTCAAAACTATAAAATGTTACACACTTTGTTCAGCAAATATTACATTCCAAATGTTTTTACAATAACAGCTATTCTTCTTTTAAAACTGTTTCCGCAGCTTCGTTTAGCAGTCGAGAAACAGCTTCGTTCATAATAGCTTCGGCCACTTTAGTAATTTCATCTTCTTTCTCTGCTTCTGGGTCGGCCATTGACTCGAAGGGCTCTGGAGGACGAGACAGTTCAGCTGCGATACAAAACGTAAATAAGTTTGAAGTCACAAAAATAAAACATAAAGTTAAAAACAATTAGGCAATACCTATCCGTCTTTCGAGTTCCGCAGCTTTCTCAGCTGCCTTCGTTGCTTCTCTTGTATCATGAGTATCTTTTTTATTCTTTTTTATTACCTCATGGGCTATCCCTCAGTCTCCATTTTCCCAAATGTCAGTAAAGAATTTTCCGCCAACTAAGCTTGCTTCGGCCGAGGGATCCTTCGTGTCATCAATAGAGAAAGCAGCTTCGGCTTGAGCCAGAATCTTCACGTGTTCGCATCCTGTCTTCTCCAAGATAGCCGTAATTTCCCTGGCACCTGAGAAGGCGCAGACATCTCCACGGCCATTCAAAACTTCCTCAAAGGCTTCGGCTTCGCCGTTGATCCATTCGATTGGACCTTCGGGATCGCCCAGTACGAAGTTGTCTTCATTCGAGTATGCGCCAATATTGGCGAAGCTGGATTTTATCTTTTGTACACATGCTACAGATTTTTCATAGCATCTTTCTTTTGAAGAACGAAGCTCTATAACTATTTTTTCCCAGTAATTTTTCCAGTAGTCATTGGCGTCTCGGTCAGCTTCGGCAATAGCACATTTTAATTTCGCCTCAGCCAGCTGTTTCTGAAGATCCTTAATTTCGCATCTCTGGGCTTCAGCCTGGGCTTTGGAAGTAGCCTCGTCTTCTTGTATTTTTTTCAACAATGACTTTAAAATCTTATCTTTTTCAAGACCTTCGTTCCTTAGTTCAATTACTTCGGAACGAAGGTTGTTCAAAGCTATAGTGCATCCTTCATCTTCGGCACTTTATTGTGCCCTGAGGGCGTTGCTAAGAATGAGGCCTGCGAAAGAAGTGTGGTATTAGGTGTAAGAAAATAAAACAAATCTTGGTTTTTTAATACAAAAAATTTATTATCATACCTTTAAGCTATTATATGCTAAGCTGTCCGCCAGTTCATCTTTCGATAGCACTGAAAGCCCATCTTCTAGAGTCGGGAATCCGAAGCTTTTACCCATCTCCCGGCAGACAGAAATTTCCTTGTTGTCTGGGAGACAATACAAGAAGTCTTCTTCTCCGCTCCCGTTGAATATTAATGCCCCCTTTGGATATTTTAATTTGTAGGCATAATATTGAGCTTCTCGCTTTTCCTCCTCAGATAACCTTTTTCCCAAAGCATGTCGTACAATATAATCAGGTACTTTGGAAGATGCTTCGGGAGTTGAAGAGACAGTTCTTTCAGGCAGAATTTGTTTTGCAGCCTCTTTTTTCATTTCTTCTTCTCCGGTTTCCAAGGATTTCTCCTTGGCAGGCTTTGTAGGCCCAGATTCAGTCTCGGCCTGGCTTTTTGCAGCTTCGGCTTCAGTCAGTTTTGTCTCAGCCTGCGTTTTTGGAGCTTTGGCAGTTTTTCCTGTAGTAGAGCTTGAACTCTTTATCGTCTCCAGTACATCTAATACATTGACCATCCTTTTCCTTTTTGGGGTCACTCTAAGATCTTTTTGCGCCTTCGGCACTGTTACTTCTGCCGAAGGGCTCAGAACTGGTATTTTGTCTTCGACTCCAGGCTCTTCAATTTTGTTAACCTTCGGCTTTATAGCCGGTTCTTCAATCTTCTGTGTAAACGCAAGTTCTTTGGCTTCAGTAGCCAAAGAGGTCTCACCGCCAAATTCGGGCACTTCGGCCGGTTCGATATATCGCGACCGGTGAGTAAGGACCTTCACCTTTTTCCTCTTCGGCGCGGGCTCGCTTGGAGCAGCTGGAGCAGCATCCTTCCTGGAAGTGGCACTTTTCCTCTTCTGCCCCAACGACGGGTAGCGGTAATCAGGGTACATAAACCCAATAGCGTCAAAGACTCTATTCAGCCTCTTCTTCTTCCGACCTCCGAAGGCCGCAGATAACGCGTTATCTTCTGCCTTTGAATATGGCCCAAGCAGTTCATCGCTTGTAGCTTCGATACATTTCAGCTAATCATCATCTGACTCAACAAACTTACCTTCATATCTGAAGGTGTATTTCAACCTGACCAGCCCACCTTCGTCAGATTTGTTGATAGTCTCCTTTGGCATTTCCCATTTCTCTACAAGTGGCCACACTCTGAAGGCTATGTGTTCCTGCACTAAATCCCTTGTCCCGATGAAAGAGCAAACTATGCCAAAGGCCTTTCGGCATTCTTCGGCTGCTTCATCAATTTCCACCTTTGGTTTCCGGAGGCCGAAACGCTGCCAGATAGGGCGCATGATGATTTCCTTAATATCCTCTCGTGCTTTTAAATCATTTTTCACATAGAACCATTCCTTCATCCAATCTTCGGGCCATCTCTTCTGAAAAGTCGGCACGGGGCAGCTTGACCCAGAGCGAGCAACGAAGATATAGCAGCCAAAATTGTTATGGTATTGCTCTTTGCCTGAGGGTTTCGTCTCATATAATAGTTCGTGCATATTGCAGAAACTTTTTGCATTTGGCTCCAAGCCCTGACTCCTCACAGCCCATAAGAAGCTTCCCATTCTTATGATAGCTTCAGGAGTAATTTGGTGAAGAAAAATCTGGAATATCTTCAAAACTTCAACCACAAAACTGCTTAGGGGGACTCGAAGCCCAGCCTTGAAAAAGCTTCAGAAGATCACCACTTCATTCTCTTCGGGAGTAGGAGCAGTCTTGTCTCCATTGTCAGCCCTCACCAGAGACATATCTCGAAAATATCTTCCCCTCATATTGTCAAGATGACTCTCCTTAATAGTTGATTTTCCGAAGACTGTGTGACTTGGTCGCCACGGTCGATCTTTGGAGTCCTCGCCCCCACTTTCCACATCATAACTGTCACTATCACCAGTGTCTTCAGATAAACCTTCTAAAATCTCCTTAGTGATCTTCTCTATATTTGTCTTTGCTATTGATTCAAGAAACCCAAGATTCTTCTCCTCAGAAAGACTCAACCTCGTTTCGGCAACAACTTTTTTATCTTCAGACATCTTCGGAAATGTTGGAAAAAGGTGTTCTCAAAGCCGAAGCTTAGAAAATTTAAAAAACCAAGCAAGTGTTGGTATGCAAGAGCTAAATTGGGAAAGCACGAGCAAATGGCAAGAAAGCGTGTCAAATGAGCTCGCGGTGTGCTCTTATTTATACGCCTAGTGCGTTGCAAGTGGGAGGGCCCCGCTTGTCATTGATTGTTGCTATTCTAGAAAAGGGAAGGTGTTTTTTTGGACCTTCGGCTTAAGGCCTTCGTCCATATCGCAATCTGAATTTATCATTCTAACAAATTAATATTGCGAGGGGCTATTGTTGGGGGCCTTCGGCTTCCGAAGGTCCTCAAAAACATGATTTAACAATGTTTCTGGAGTATGATACATGAACAGGTACCTTCGGACATAGGTCAAAACCACAGTGTGAAGAAGCACAAAGAATACGAATGATGGCGCAGAGCCGAAGCTATGCGCAGGGGAGCTTCGGCGTGATAGCAAAAAAGGAAACTGACTTAAAGGGGAAAAGGCTATTTAGACCCCGATGAATTACTATAGAGTTATTAGTAAATGTAAAGGGCATGGGTGTAATTTTACATGGGCTGCGTCCCGTGCCTATAAATAGATGAACAGTGCTCTCGTACTGTTCACGCTGACTTGGCATTTTCTTTTGTGTCACGCTTGTACCTTTATCTTCTTTCAAGCCGAAGGTACACTTGTAAATTGTTATCATTTCTATTTTTCCATAATAATAAAATAGAAATGAGCTAATAATAATATTTAAGCGTTTATGTTATTTCTCATACCTTTTATGAATCTTTCTTCATTATTTGTTGTACTGTTGAAGGTATGTCCTTCATAACCTTCGTCCGAAACTCATTATATCCCGAGGGAAATAATGCTTCGAAGAACGAAGGACTTTAACGTTTGACAATTTTTGTGTTGCCTTGTTCTTAATTCATAGCATTTAAGGACAAGTCCCTAACACCACCATTTAATAAAAAGTTATGTATAGCAACGAGATGTTTGTTGTTGCATGCTTGTGTTGTTTGTCTTTGTGTCATTACTGATTTGCTTCTTTGTGATGAGTGTTGATGTGTTGTGGCCCTTGGTCCGCAATTACATCAATTTACTAGCTGAGTGTTATAGAGTTAGGTAGTTGGGTGCTCTCCCTTTTCTCTCTTTAATCTATCTATTTTAATCCATCTATGCTTACCTTTTCTATCTATACCCTTCCCTCTTGCGCCTGTTCGGTTGGCATCCTCCAACCTCTCTTAATCAGTCAAGATCAGAGTCGGCAACATCTTCACCAAGTGCATACCAACGCTCCTGTTAAGGGGGTTAGCCACTAACCCCAATGAAGACAATGTGATCAACATCGACTAGCAAGAACAAAGTGGCGCAGCGGAAGCGTGTGTGGGTCATAACCCACATGTCCAAGAGATCTTCAAGAATTGCATCGATCGGTCTCAAGCATCTGAAAGTCAAAGCAAACCAATCCCCAAGTTAAGCTTGTAGAGTCAAAGTCAACTCAAGAAAGTTGTGAACAGCCTATGAACCAACCTCGTTTTCTTGCTAGCTTCTTCTTGAATCTCGGGGGTGAGATTCCTATTAAGGGGGTCAGATCTATAATACCCTGAATTTGGGGGTATAAATTTTTTTCTCTAATATCCATCAAATTCAGGTGTTACACTCTCATTTTCTCACTTTTATTTTCTTTTTCTAAATAGTGAAGAATTATTTTTTATATCGATGTGTAAGCCTAGTATAGTAAAACCCTAGAGGGGCATTGTTTGTTACATAGCTAGTCAGAATAGCAGTCTCCTTGGTATGTTCATATGTGGTGACTTGGCACTCATTCAAAATTCTCGAAGTTCATTTGAATTTCAAAATTTATAAACCAATACCTAAATACACAATAGCAAAAGAAATAAGGAAAATAGAGAAAAGAGAAAACCGTTTCATCCCCTTTCCCCCCGCCAGCCCACCCAGCGCCAGCTCCCCTCCCACGGCCCAGCTCGCCTCCCGCGGCCCATCGCCACTCTGCCGGCCTGCCCCGGCCCATGTGCAACCCCTACCCAGCAGCGCGCGCGCGGCGCACCGCAGCCAAGGCAGCCACGCCAGCGCAACGCGTCGCCTCAGCCCACCCAGCGCGCCGCGCTCCCTAGCTCCCCACGCTCGCCCAGCCGTGCTCCCAGCCTCACCCAGCCGCCGCGGCCTAGAGCCCACACGCTAGGGTGTGGCTTCCACTTCCCCGCGCGCTCCCTAGCGAAATGGATGCTCAACAACATCATGGACGCGCATGGAAAACGGAAGTCGACGCCACGATCTTGCCTGTGCCGCCATCCGCCCAGTCGCCGCGTCTCCCGCCGCCAAACGCGCTCCACGTCTGCACTACTCCACCTCCTGTCTCTCTCTCCCTTGTCTCGCCCTTTTCCCTTGACGCACACCCGCTGCGCCATTCCCAGGCCCCACGTGTAGGAGTGTCAAGTCCGTGCAGCTGATCGGCATGGCTAGCTCTCATCCTTGTGCAGCCTACCCGCAGCAGTGCGGCAGCTCGGTGTGGCTCGGCCATGGCGGCCACCGTGGCGCGCCCACCGGTGCCCAGGCGAGCCTCCCAGCCCACGCCCCTGTGGCTCCCTTGCCATCCACGCGCCATTGCAGCCCGCGCCGTGGGCTAGAGCCTCGTCGCGCTCCCTCACCCACTTTCGCCAAGCACCGCCGCGTCGCGTCCCCGTCGGTCGTCTCGGTGTAGCTCGTGGCGCGGCTGTTCGTGTCCACTTATGTGGCTCGGCTCTGGCATGGCGAACGCGGCTAGCGACCAGCTGCTAAGTGTGCCTAGTGCAGCCCCTGCGCACAACCCTCGCATGCTCCTCGCCGTGCCTCACTATTGTTACTTAGCGCGTCGCGTACTCATCAAGTATCGCGCGTGCGGTTTCGCACGTGATCACGGGTACTGCGCGTGCTGTCGTCGTTGTTTGTGTGTTTTCCTCATGCTGTTTCACGCGTGTCGCGCGCATTAGTTAATCACTTCGCTATAATCGTCGTTCGCTTAAATCGTTGTTTGCACGCTTTAGTAAAATCATTTCGCTATATCTTTCACGTTAAATAATTGATTACTTGTTTAGTTGTGTATTATTAAAATAACAATTCAATCGAACCTAATTAATGATTTTAATTATGCGTTTGTAGATACCTATTAGTGTGTGTACGCCAACTTAAATGTTGTGTTTAACGCGTAGTTAGTATGAGTACGACATAATTTAGCAGTACTCGTGTATCGCGTTGTTTATAAGTTCATTATAGGTTTAAATGTATTAAGCCTCATGCGGCGTAACTCGTTCGGTCACGTCAACTCTAGCAGCGTCAATTTGATATTGGGAACATTGTTTGGTCGCGAAACATGTTTATTTAATTAATGAATTAATTATTTACCTGTTAGTTATTAAAATAACTAATTTATCATTTTAACTTACTCTTTATAAATATATGATAGTGTGATTAATGACTACACAAATGTTTTAAATTTAATACTTGTCTAGTATAGAGGTGACATCTATGTAGTAGTTCTCGTTTGCGCGTCAGCATGCTATTCGCGAGCATAGTCGTGTTGACTCGCGCGTGTCGCGCGCTGTTGTGCGCATTGTTTCGCGTACACACAGCGTGTCGTCGGGGTCCCGACGACATCCGTCTACCACTAGATGATGCCCATCTACCCCCCTAGACGACATCAGTCTACCCCTAGACGACTCCCGTCTACCCCCCCCACGTCTATCCTCCTGCGCTAATTAATTTCCTATTTAATTGTCGGTCAGTAAACTGAATCCTCAATCGGACCAAAATTATGATTTTAGTTAGGCGATTTTAAATATGTGGTATTTAATACCTATTTAGTATTTAGTATAAACACGATGTCTGTTAGCGACTCTTGTGGGTCATGCACATCGTTGCACTGTCTATGCGCTGTTCGCACGTGTGGCGCTCGTCGTTGCCGTGTTGTTCGTGCGTATAGTTCAGGCGTTATTCTCGTGTTGTCGCGCGTCGTTCGCGCGTGTCACGCGTGCGGTTCGTACGCGTTATCACACGTCGTTTGCGTGCGTCGCCTGTGTCACTTACACATGTCGCTCGCCTTGCTGCGCATCGTTCGCACATATCTCGCGTGTCGATGACACGGGTCGCACGACGTCTGCTCGTGATAATAAATTGTTTTCGCTTGCGAACACTCACGTTAATAACGTTAATTTGTCAGGTCTCATATTTTAGATAACTAACTTAAGTTTTGCTCGACTAATATTTATTAGATTAATATTTCAATCAGATTAAAGGTGTTGTGTCTATCTTGGGATTTTATAATAAATTATAACATGGATAATATTAATTTAACTGCTTTCTATTTATTTAACATTCGTTTAGTATAAATGTGTCACCTGTTTAATTATTCTCGTCTATCGCGGGTGCCGTTCCGCGCGCGCTGGCGTGCTGATTCGTGTGTGTTCACGCTCGTCACACGCGCTGTTTCGTGTGTTATCAGCGTGCTATGTCACGCGTGTCCACGCGTCGTTTGCACGCTGTCGTGCTGTTTCACGCGTCATAAATTTATCTCGCTTAGAATCTCTTGTTTTAATTAAATGTTTTAATTAACGGACATTGTTAGTGTAGAAGATTAATCGAACTAACTGATGTATAATATTTATATTTGATCACGTTTGAACTAAAAGTTATTGTTAATACTTGTTTAACGTTAACTCGCTAACTTCTCAACCATAGCTTCGAGTTCGACGTTTATTTCCCTCGCGTGACCATAGAATCAAGCTCTATTTTATGTTGCAAGTTTTTATAACATTTTATCTTGTATGGTGTAATGTTATTATGCATATATATGTATTTGTTTGCTTGTGCTTGTTCGTCTTCGTTTCACGTTGCGATTAGAGTGCGATCCATCTCCAAGCTTCAAGGAATCGACAGTCAAGCTTCGACGAACAAGTGATCAGGCTCTTCGAGTTCCACAAAATTGAAGACCCTGAGCATCTGTTTGGTGAAGGCAAGTGTCCTCTAACCTATTATGTCCTACATACTTCATAATTCATTGTCCCGCATTATATTATTGAAACCTAAAGATTGACTAGTCTGTATTTACCTTATTCTTGTTTACCTTTTGTGTTATCATGGTTAGCTTCATGCTATTGCTTTACTTTAATCAATGAACATAATGTGAACATTTATCATACGATATTGTTATTATTATTATTATTATGATGATGATATTGTGATACTTTAGGGGACTCGGGCCATTTTCCTTGAGTACCTCTCCGAAAGGACCTGTTCGTGGAGTGACCACCCGGGATAACAGTGAAACCATGAGGGTGGAATGGAACGCCCTTAGTTGATTAATTAGATGAACCTGGGGGTATAGTTGGCTTTGCTGGAGGGCTGTCAATGGGGGCCGGGGCGTAGTGCTCGCTCTACCAAGGGGGTGCAGAGGTTCATTAATTCGATTTGGTTTTGTTAGTCACCCACCTTGGGAGGTGTACTGCGTTTGTACGACTGGCGAAACCTAACGAGTAGCTATGCACCAAGGGAGTCTTTGTAAAGGCTACGTAGTGTATCCCTGGCCCTTCACCTTGGTAGTGAAGATCGGGTCTTGCAAACCCAGGCTGGAAAGGGATCACTGCTCATGGGTAAAGTGTTCGACCTCTATTGAGGATTAGAAACTGATATATCAGTCGTGCTCACTGTTAAGAGCAGCCTTGGGATCCTCTTTGATTAGAGATACAGATGGTTCGAGATACAATGGTTTTATTTATGGTTTTGGCTCGATGATGATAATGTTTTTTCCTCAATGAGGAAATGGTTCACGGGTTGGCTATTACTAAAACTTGGCTTCCACTAATAACAAATACCTGACCAACTAAAAGCAACTGCTTGAGCTTAACTCCACATAAAGCTAGTCCACCTCAGCCAAACGAAACATTTGCTGAGTACGTTGATGTGTACTCACCCTTGCTTTCACAAAATACCAGGTTGCCTTTGGTGCAATCTATGCTCAGGTAAAGAAGAAGGCGTCGAGGTGGATCTCCAGGAGTTCCAGGACTTCGACGAGTTCGAGGATTAGGCTAGGGACCTCCCCCAGTCACCTGCCTGTGGTGGGTTTGTTTACGTTGGCTACGTTTCTATTATGTGTACTTTGATTATATTATGTGAATGACTCTAGTCTTTCATATTATTACTTACTCTTTATTGTTATTCGAAGCATTGTGCTACGATGAGTCATTTTTGTAATCGCCGTGTACGTGAGTTTCTGATCCTGGCACGTACATGGTTCGCATTCGGTTTACCTTCCAAAACCGGGTGTGACAAGGATTCCCTTTGAGATGGATACTAGTATGCTAGGTCGAGTAGCTGCTATGCTAATTCAGGATCTTGGTAAAAGTCGAGTGACTTTTCTAGCACTAGCGTGAGGTCAGGAATTGATTGTATCCACTTTGATAATTGAACTATGATGGTCGGTGGTCAAGGGTCCATGGGGATGCCTTGTCCGCCAGATGAAATTGGAATAAGGATTAATGTGTCGATACTTGTGTCAAGCATTTGAAAGTACTAAACATATGTCGAGAAATATGGTAAATCGATAAGCCTAGTACCTGAGTGAACCTGCCAGTGGACATACCTCCTCATGTGTTCATGAGATAGGGTCTCCCATTCCGTTTATGGTGGGTACAAGTGCGGTCACTGCACGGCGGCGGCCGGGGTCAGTGGAGCATTGTTGCCAATGACAGTGGTCCCTGATCTGCTGCCAGGGAATCGATGGGGACGGTTGTCGTGTGTCGAGACAGAGTGCTCCTACATGTCTGTGTTTAGGTTTACCTTGCAAGTTTAAAAAATCGATTCGAATCGTCTGCTTCTCGCAGCTATTGATACATTGTACTGCATTGAGTAATAAGTGGAAATGAGATTACTGGCAAAAGATGTTGGTTGACATAATGCTTGATACCATGTATTGGTAGTTAAGGGCTCATCTAGTCTAAATTAATATTCTAGAACTTTGAAAAGCTAAAACATGATTTTAGAGTCAGCTAGTGCTTTTGGCAAACCAAACCCCTCAGCCAAACAGCTTCATGGTCTAGAGGTAGAGGAGTAGACTGCTAACACCGGGTAAGTCTAGTTGAGTATTAGTATAGTCGGCCTTGCTTGTGGAATAATTTTTACAGGTACCTTCGAGGAGGATATGCTTTCCGGGTTAACTTGGCCGTCCAACTTGCCACTTGGCTAGACAGTCGAGTGGAACCCTGCCTCAGTGGGTGATGACCACTAGGAGTGATGGACCAGGCTTCACCTCACTCTTTATTTATTGTTAGCTAAATTCCGCAACAACAAGAACAATGTTTACTATTTTCAAACTCCGATGATGATGTAATAACTCTAAGTACTTATTTCAATTTGTGGTATTATGCTTTATTGTATTTCTCTGTGCCTCACCTTCGTGTGAGCAAATGGTACCCGATACTTGGTAAGTGGCTTCAATAGGACTAGATCCGAGGAATTGACAGTTTATTCTGTCTTAAGTGTGGGTCATTGCCCTTGAGGTGATACTAAGGCACTTAAACTAGAATAATCTAGGCGGTTTCGCCATAGTACGATACCCTATAAACAGGTGAACAGTGCCCTGCATAAAGTACCTTTTGTAGGGCTAAACGACTCATTCTTGCAATCTCTTCTTACTGCACCTTCGCTCTAATTCATTCTATTGAGCCGAACGTACGATTGTAAATTTAAGATACAAAATAAGAGAAATGAAAAGTTGAAATGTCAGGGATAAACTAATGTTGTTTGATTTATTCGATTAAAAGTCCAACCTTCGTCTTTGAAGGAGTTATCCCGAATGGATAACTATTTGACGATGAAGGTCAATTATCTTCTTAACATTATGTTGTCTTGTTTTCAATTGTGTATAGCAATTGGAGACAAGTAACCAACACTAACTAGTCAAAGGACCATGCTACAATTGTGGAAAAATGAGGCACTTCGCTAAGTTCTTCCCTCGTCCTAAGAAGAAGAACGATGTTTACCCCGCTCGTGTGCATCCTACCACAGCAGATGAGGCCGCTGATGGAGAACCTGTTATGGCCAGTATGTTTCTTATGTACCACCACCCTGTAGTTGTTTTATTTGATTACAAATCTTCTCATTCATTTATGAGTACTGCTTTTGCTCATTGATTTAATCAATCATAAGTAGAAGTGGGACATAAATACTAGATAAGTTCAGCTAGGGCTCAATTTTTCACCAGTCGTGTAGTTTGAGGGGCAACCCTCAGGATTGAAGGAAGAGATTTTCAAGCACATTTGATAGTTTTACAAGATTTGCCCTTGGATGTAATCATGGGAATGAATTGGATGAGGAATTGCGGTGTCATCCTCTACACAGCAAACTGAGCTTTTTCACTTAGGGAGCCACGAGGCACCAGATTGTTTCGGGTAGTCTTACCTCGTCTCCTCGAGTTGACTAGTGTATCGTTTGCAACCCAAGTGACCACCATAGAAGAAATTCCAGTGGTATGTGAATTTCTAGATGTTTTTCATGAAGATTTACTAGTACTCCCACCTAAGCGAGATGTGGAGATTGCCATAGAATTGGTACTCGTCACCGCACCAATCTATCAAAGACCCTATAAGATGCCACCCAATGAACTAGCAGAATTGAAGGTCCAATTGAAGGAATTATCCGACAAGGGTTTGATCAGACCCAACACATCGGAATGGGGTAGTCCGACTTTATTTGTAAAGAAGAAGGATCAATACTTATGAATGTGCATAGATTATCGCCCTCTCAATGCGGTAACCATTAAGAACAAATACCCCTTGCCTTGTATTGACATTCTATTTGATCAACTAGCCAAAGCTAAGGTATTTTCTAAGATTGATCTCAGATTGGGATACCATCAAATCAGAATCAGACCTCAGGATATTCCAAAGACCACGTTTTCCACCAGATACGGGTTGTATGAGTATCTCATCATGTCTTTTGGCTTAACGAATGCTCTTGCCTATTTTAAGTATTTGATGAACTCAGTCTGTATGCCTGAACTGGACCGCTTCATTGTTATGTTCATTGATGACATATTGGTCTACTCTGAGAACAAAAAGGAAAATGAAGAGCACCTAAGAATTGTGCTAAGGGAACATTAGTTGTATGCTAAATTTAGTAAGTGCGAGTTTTGGCTGAAGGAAGTGCAATTTTTGGGGCATATTTTGTTAGAGAAGGGAATTTCCATGGATCCAAGTAAAGTTTAACAAGTGATGGAATGGAAGGCACCTACCTCGGTCACAGAAGTCAGAAGTTTCTTTGGATTGGCTGGGTACTTTCGTTGTTTCATACTAGATTTTTCGAAGATTGCAAAACCCATGACCCGCTATTGCAAAAGGATCATAACTTTGCTTGGACAAAAGAGTGTGTAATAGCTTTTTGTACTTTATGAACATTGTTGACCACCGCTCATGTCTTGGCTCAACCAGATATTGAGAAACCCTTTGATGTGTTCTGTGATGCATCAGGAATTGGACTTGGTTGTGTTCTCATGCAAGAAGGACAAGTAATTGCTTATGCTTCGCACCAATTAAGGAAACATGAGATCAACTATCCAACACATGGTTTGGAACTTGCTTCCGTTGTTCACACATTAAAGATTTGGAGACATTATCTGCTAGGAATTGTGTGCAACATCTTTACCGATCACAAAAGCCTAAAGTACATCTTCACTCAACCAGATCTAAATATGAGACAGCGCAGATGGCTCGAATTGATCAAGGATTACAATTTACAAGTACATTATTACCCAGGGAAGGCTAACGTTGTGGCCGACGCATTGAGTCGGAAGTCACATTTCCATAGTCTTCAACCACTCTAAGAAGCCGGATTTAATTTGCTACAACCAGTAGTGCTACTAGACATCCAAATTCGTTGCTCACTAGAAGATCAAATTATCCAAAAACAAGGATCTGATAAGGGTATATTTCACATTAAGGAAAAGATGACGAGTGAACCCGAAAGTCGCTTCAAACTTGATGAAAGGGGTGTGTTCTGGTTCGACAATCGTCTCGTTGTACCAAGGGACCAAGAGCTCAGAACCAAGATTTTGGATGAAGCTCATCGATCCAAACTATCGATTCATCCGAGTAGTAGCAAAATGTACTGTGATCTAAAGTCAAAATTTTGGTGGACCAAGATGAAGGAGATTGTAGTGTATGTTGCAAGAAGTGACAATTGTTGCAGAGTCAAGGCTATTCACATGAAACCAGCTAGCTTATTGCAATCATTGTCTATGCATAAGTGGAAATGGGAAGAGATAAGTATGGATTTCAATATAGGACTTCCTATTACACAAAAGGGCAATGATTCAATTTGGGTGATTATGGATCGACTCCCCAAATCAGCTCATTTTCTACCCATCGAAACTACCTACCGACCACCATAGTATGCTGATATATATATTTCAGAAATTGTTCATTTACATGGGATACCAACACTATTGTGTTAGATTGAGGGACACAATTCACCGCTCATTTCTGGGAACAATTGCATAAGGGTTTGGGAACTAAGCTGGTGCATAGTTCGGCGTACCACCCTCAAACTTCGGGACAGACCAAAAGGATAAATTAAATCCTCAAAGATATGTTGAGAGCTTGTGTACAATCGTTGAAAGGATCGTGGGAATCATGGCTACCATTAGTTGAGTTTTCCTACAATAACAACTACCAAAGAAGCATCAAGATGGCTCCATTCGAAGTTTTGTATGGAAGGAGATGCTGGACACCGTTAAATTGGGTACAAGCCGGAGAACGGAAATACTATGGGAGTGACTTAGTAGCTAAAGCTGAAGAAAAAGTTTGAGTCATTCGCTAGAATATCGAAACCTCCCAGTATCACCAAAAAAGCTATGCTGATCAAAGACGAAGACCGCTTACGTTTCAAGTCGGAGACTTAGTGTATTTAAAGGTATCACCAATGAAAGGTGTACAACGATTTGGGATCAATAGGAAGGTTGCACCAAGATATGTAGGTCCTTACCAGATTATTGAGAGAAAAGCGGAAGTGGCTTACAAAATTTAGTGGCCAGAAGACATGAACATTATTTTCTAGTATTCCACGTCTCTCAGCTGAAGAAATGACTTAGATTACCCGAAGAAAGAGTAGAAGCCAAAGATCTAAAGATTGGATCAGATTTAGTATATCAAGACATATAAGGTGTTGTGGAGTCACCACGATGAGTGTGGCGCAACATGGGAGACTGATGCCTATTTACGAGAAGTTTACCCCAATTTTTACAAAAAATGGTTAGTAATCCTAAATCTCGGGGCAAGATTCACTTAAGGGGGATTAACATCCTTGGTGTTAAGCATGCTTACACATTTCATATGCATCATGAAAGCATCATCATAAGCATCATTGAACATTCATCACTTACATCCAAATCTTGAATTGCTTGTTGTTTGGTGTGAAGTTATTTGGTGCTTGATTTAATAGAAAGCCTATGTTCTAGAATCTTAAATAATTAAGAAGTACTTATGTATGTAACTAAACCAAGTTGAAGAAAATTAGGTTTTCTTTGGTTAGTCTTTCAACCTTTTGATTTCATGTGATGATAGCTTCTCAAATTGCATGTGATATGCGTGGCTTAGTAAATGTTTTGCTTAATAAGTAAGGATATTACTAAGAACCAAAACCTAAGGAGTAAGTATCTAACTCCATAAAACTGCTAAGTAGATGGACTCAAATTATAAAAGAAATAAAGTTCAACAGTAATAAAGATTGGGAGAAATGTGTTAAAAATAGGAAAAGCCTGATTTTTCTAAGTCCATTTCTTTACCTCTCTTCAAATGCCAACATGTTCAGCTAAAAATAATCTTCAAATCAAATTGCTCCAATTACAAAAGTTGTAGATAATTTCTTGAGGCACACCGTGTAAAAAGTTTGCAAACTTTTGAAGTCGTTTGACATGTTTTTACATGGGTAGACGGAAGTATTCCTCTGATTTGTGCGGCCCTGACAAACACAAGTTTGAATGTCATTAGCTTATAATTCAACAACCTAATCACCCTAGGCCCTATAACAAAGTTGTAGCCAGTACAGAGGGGAGCAATTCGGCTATAGTTGCCGATGCTTTGGAGCTTGTCTTTTTTGTCGCTTTCGCGCCTGCAAGACCGGCAGATCACGTTTGCCAGGTGGCGCTCGCCAGGACACGTGGACGCCAATTGTGGAACCAAGGACGCCATTGGCTTCATTGTCGATCCCCGCATCTTCTTGCACCTTGCGTTGCTCGCGTCGACACTGGTAAGCCACCGTTCAAGCCTCTCTCCCTCTCTTTCTCTCTCTGTTCTAGGAAAGCTGGCAGGGGTAGCGGGCGAGAATAGGGTAAAACTTGGGGGGGTCTCAAAAGCATCATAGACTCAAGGGAATAGTTTCTGAGGACCTGTAATGAAAGATCTGTGTTTGATTGAAACCTGAGGGCTAACATGCAAAGTGTTTTTTCTTTTGGTTTAAACCACAGATAACCTTGGAAAATTCATAACTCTAGTTTTAGAACACAAAAATTCGTGAAATAAATTTTGTGGTATTTCTCTGTGATAGATCTATAGTTTAAAAATGTTGCATATCGAGTTTCTAATACTTTTATGCAAAGTTTTGATTTAAACAAGGAAACCAAGTTTTTCTTCTAAAAATTTTGGTGACTGGAATAATGGTAAAAAATATGATTCTAATTTTGTTAAGTTTTTCCTAAGATTATCTATCTGTGGTAATTATATTAGGGGTATGTTCTGTTGAGAAACTAACTTTTATGAATTAAAAAGTGAAGTTGCCAATTTCTTAGAAATTAGTAAATAAATAGCAAACTCTCTCGTATCGATGTGAAACTTTTTGTGAGCATGACTTATGTGATTTGTCCCCCTTGAATTAAATATGATACACTGGTTGTACAAGAATATTTTGAATTAGGATTTAAAAACAGAAAAGGTTGTTTTCTTTAGAAAATCATGGAAAAAGATTTACAATGAGAATGTCTATGTAAATTTTTGTGCCATGTTATTGTGCTAAGTAAATCATGGAAAATTATAATACTTGCTATTTGGCTAGTTTCGTAATACAAAGTAGTTTAAAATTTTCATCTTGTTTCTTGTTATTTTTTTGCAGTCAAAAATAATAGTCCAAGTAAGTTGATATTTTTGTACTGAAGTATGGTAGATGAACACTGCTCACTGCAATTTTTGTAGTATTTTTGGGGAAGTCTAATTAGTAGTTACTATGTAAGTCCAATTAAGTAGAGTATAGGGATTTAAGCAATTGTATGTGATTCTTGGTTTAGTCATGATTAAGACTTGATTAATTAAGAAAACACTTGATGTTATGATAGTAGAACTTAATTAGTAAGTCCTTCTCACTAAGAGATGAACTACTCTTAAATAAATGAAGTATATTGAATCTGTGTGTGCACATGTATGTGTAAGTGTAATTTGGAATAGGAGTATACCTTCCAACCCTGCTAGGTAGGAATACCTTGTAGTGTAAATGGTAATGGGCTGTATGATTTCTTAAAATGGTAATCAGGACCAACCAAGAAAAGACAGACTACATGTTCTTGGATGTTGAAGACTATCTTGTAGAACCAATTTGTATTAACCTCTAAAAAGTAAACCATAAAGAATGTTGCAAACCGCATGCACCCATAAGCATAATGCATCTCTTGCATTAAGCATCACCTATCCTCATACCGCATCCATGCATCATACTGGATCAGGAAGAAGTGCCGGTAGGGATTGTCGAGGAACTGCAGGGAGTTCTCGTGGAAGAGGGTGAACCGGAAGCCGAAGCTCAAGAGTGTCCTGATCACCACCCCAGTACCTTTGAGAAAGGCGAGCCTCGACATCCAATTTCCTATGATTTCCAGTAATCAAATTTATTCACTACCTACCTATGATTGTTGCATTAGGTGTTGGAGTTGTTTGGAAACAATTGATGCATTGATCCTTAACTACCTTGTTTACCCTATTCTTGCCACCTGGTTAATCTAAGTACGCTTAAAAATGCTTAGGCCCACTTAAACAGTAGAAGTCGGGTGATTTCCTGTCACCTGCGAGATATAGGTGGTTACCTCATTCTTGGTTGGGATAAAGTCATCAGGTGATATCCATGGTAGTGTAAAGGTTAAATTTGAGACTGGTGGAGTCTTATGGGGATAATGTAGGCCATAGTGATCTCGCCTGCGTCGATTAAGGACCATACAATTATGGTCCCTCTAGTCATGTTGAATTTATGCCTAAACACTTAGCTGGCCGAATAATTTTGACCACGAAGCCAGAATACTATTCCAGTCAGATTTGACCTCGCGGTGCACTTACAGGTGTGGGTGAGGAGTGACGGCGAGATGACCCATGGTGTATGGTACGCCTTGATCCTCTAATAGTGGGGTGGTCCCTGGGTATTGTGACCCCTGTGGAATTTGTGATGTGCAGCTAGGCTGCTACTGGAATGAGTGTGGTGGTGATCGTATCTCACGAAGTACTGTGGGTATGATTTGTGTTAGGACTACCTACCAGTTGGTCAGTAAACGATTCAAATCTCATCGCTCCTGGATAGTGAGCACTTGACTTGAGCTATCTCATCATAGTAAGAACTATGATTTTTATGAGAACGATGATAGGGATTAAGAATGATGATACTTATGATTTAAAATCAAGGGTTGGGTTAATCTTGTTTGGTTAATCTTAAACAGTCTTTCTTAACTTGATCCTTCGCTAAAGTTATAATTAGACTTATAGTAAATTTGGCAATGAACAACTAGAGAATCAGGTGCAAACCTTGTTTTGCAGCAGAATATGTATTAATACTAAACTTCTAAAAGTGGATTAATGAACTTGATACCATTTTAAGTTGTTAATAACTTCATTAACTCATGTTACTCTTACAAAGCAAGGATCCAACCCAGATAAAGCTTTCATAATGCTTAGAGTCTTTTGCTTTCTTATTTCCTAATTTTGGATGGGTCTGTCTAGCTTAATACATTCTAGTACTCATGGTTCTATTCCCAATGTTGTTGTAGGTGGCCAGATGTTCCATGGATACTGTGAGCACTACTTATACCCGGTTATGGAAGATGACTAAGCCATGGGCATGGCTTCTCCATTCTTCTCTCGTGCTTTCGGTGGGTTGACAACCCTGATGTTAGCACTGTATTTTGAAAACCCCAAACTTTTGTGGGCGCTACTTGAATAAGTGCTTTTGTTAAAACTAATAACTACAGTGATGCTACTTTTTATGTCACATTTGGGCTTCATGCCGACTAAGTTGTAATAACTCTATTTACTCCAATCTACTTTAATTTCTATGTAATGTTGTATCATGTGATGTCATGAATGTTAATTCATTACGATCATGGTTGTGAAGGAAAAGTTTGAGATCCTTCTCGATTTCATTAGACCCCTAGGTTTATATGGGTTCAAGTGTGGGAAATCACCATCAGGTAGATGGTTTTCATACTTGACCTCATATAAATCCAGTCGAGTCACCGCATAGGGACTAGATAAAATAATTCATCTTTACACGTTTTACCCTTCATTGTTACATATCATAAATGATTACATGTATACCTTCAGCTTTACAAAGGAGAGCCCGAGATAAGAGCAATAGAGCTTCAAAGGCAATGTGCATCGAAAAATCTTGGTTCCCTCTCATCCCAAAATCTTGGTATGTGCATGGCACTGTGCCACTATTTATAGTGGTGAGGTACAACTTCGTATAAAATTACAATCATGCCCACAGATTCTATTTACATGAACTACAAATCTTTTGGGGTTAACATTGTCTTTCCCCTTTTCTGTCATGCTGATCAAGCTTCTAGATTCTTCTCCTCTACTTTTGCTTTGTACATTGATGCCCATAGAACTGAAGCTGCATCCTTTGGTCCCTATCCTTGTGCCAGTCCTACGGAGCTAAAGCTTCCTAGCTGTAACTCTGCTCCACGCGCTACTTCGAACGAAGGCCAACTTTGCTATTCTTTTATAGTACCTAGAAACATATTTGGCAGATAATACCATGCTTTGAGGACCTTTGGCAATAGGGCCCCCCAATAGTAGACCCTCACAGGATTAGTTCATTTTTAATAACAAGCTCAGGTCGTGAAATATACTTTGGATGCCTTATAATGAAGGTCCAAAAACTCCTTCCCATAGGTCGTTAAAAATAACCTTTGAGCTTATAGCTTATGGGTACCAAAGTGCAGTGAGAGAAGATGGGCAGGTAATCGATTATCGTGCCTTTTTGTATAAAAAGAGGAAAAATTTGAGTGGTTGAGCACGACAATCACTGCTTTTGCGTCGTGCTACTGGTTTTTTCTTTGCCTCCAAAGCTTGCTTCGAATCAACACTTATTTAGTTGTGCTTCAAACTCGCGAGCGACCTTCAAACTCGTTAGAGATGGAAGGAGAGAAAGTAGCTTCTAAACTCGCCCTGGCGATGGCTTAGAATGTTGCTGATGTGAAGGAAGGGGTTGTAATTGCTGAAAGCAGCCATTTGGCTAAGGCAGCTAGAGGTGAAATTGAAGGTAATCTAGATGGCTTGGCAGAGGGGTCCGAATATGATAGTGAGGATTTGGACATTGATGAGGACAATAATGACATCCAGCCAACAAAGTTGAGGCATGTGAACTTTGCAAAGTCAACAATCATGAGCGGACATATTGAGGGGCTATAGAATTCACATTATATAAGCTGTTGGGGGCCTACCTGTGCTGAAGGTCCTCAGACATCCATTGCTTTGAAATAAACAAGTGTGATTTCAGTTATACAAAGGATAGACGAAGCTAGACCTCGAATATGGAGGCTTCGTCTATAGAAGCACAAAGCAAAGTCGCAAGCCAAAGTTCATTACTCTTCGGCGAAAGGCAAGCTTTGGACACGACGGGACAAAGGGGAAGAAGATAAAGTCTTGTACGACAAGAAAGAAAGAGAAAGAATAATGCTGTCCCAAGGTCATTTGTGAATCATGTATGCAAAACCCTAAGGGCATGAATGTAATTTTGTACGAGACTGTTTGTCTTCCCTATGAATAGATGAGCAATGCCATGTATAAATTTACCTTTCGAGGGTCTTAGCTTCGTGTTGCTTAGCCTTCAAAAAACCTTCGTGTCACCTTGTGTGAAGGAGCCGAAGTTATGTTTGTAAACTTATTTGATACAAAGAAAGATGGAATAAAAATGCTAAGGCATATGAGATGAGTTCCACACTTTTTTTGTATCCTCATTTTATTATGTATTTTTTATTAACATCTCCTTTTTTAAAGATCTTAGTGTTTCATGCTAACACTTCAAAGAAGTGTTAAATCAAGCACAAAGGTCCAAAAACTTAACTGTGTTGCCTTGATTTTCAATGCCTTCAGGGGATTAAAATCAAGTGACCAACATTAGCGCCCACCTTCGGTGATTCCACAACCACAACATCAACCTACATCATGCCACCAAAGAAGGCAACAACAACTAGCTCCATCCTTAGGACCTTGGACACTAACCAAGGGGACGAAGCTCTCCTCTAGGAAGCAAGGAATGGAAATAGGAAGGCTATCAGCCGGGAACCACAAGACGAGGAGCTTGATCGACATATCAATAACCTCGAAGCAATCCACCAGTAGTTGGAGAAGTGCAGGGAGAAGGTGCTTTGTATTTTTGAGCTTCAGAAAAGGATTGATAAAGCAACTAAAGAGATGCGCAACATTGAGGCGCAAGATTAGTACAACTACAAGGATCAGAACTATGAGGGCCTTAATCATGACAACCTTTGTTAGGAACCATTCAACTTCCAAGTTTTCCTCTATGACGAAGCTTCTCCACTGACACTAGAGTAGCAAACGATGCTTTGGCCACCATTGTACAGACCCCCCACACTCCCAATGTATGATATCCTAACTGATCCAAAACAATTCCTCATGGGTTACAAAGCTACCATATCTTCATATGGTGGTAACTCAACATTCATAGAAAAAATCCTTCGTCATGGCAGTCAGGAATGTGGCTCAGACCTGGTACTCATCATTTTGACCGAGGACTGTCACTTCGTGGCAAAAGCTAAAACAAATGCTTCTCACCGGTTTCCAGTCAAAACCCGTTACCGCCTAAGCTTTGTTCGAGTGCACCCAATATCTAGACAAACACCTTCAGTCATTCGTCCAAAGGTTCCTTCATCTTCGGGCTCAAGCACCAGTAGTTTAAGATGAAATTTTAATCGAAGCCATGGTCAAGGGGCTCAGACCAGGACCAGCAGCCCAATACTTCACAAGGAAGCTCTACACTCTCTAGAGAAGTTTATAGAAGATGGATGAATAGATAAGGGCTGACAATGACTTCCACCAAAGAAGGGAGGAGTTGCACAGATACACAGGAGCCGGCTAGGGCTTTGGAGGAAGGCTCAACCCAAAGCATGTCCGAAGCATCCATAATCCGGTGTAGGTTGAAGAAAAGCCAACCCAATCCTAGGGCTAGTCAAGCCAACAACAGGCAAGCTCCCAGCAGCAGCCTTCCCACTACATGTTTCATCCGCCTGCTCCAAGAGGGGGAAGGGGAGGCTGAAGCTTTGGTGGCAGGTTTAATGCGACTCCAAGGAAGCCATTTTGCTTGTTTTGTGGTGAGGACAAGGGCTACACAAAAAGAACCTATCACCATACAATCAACAAGCAAAAAGAACTTTCTTCACCAGCTGCTCAACCTTCCTAGTCGAAGGTGGTGTTCAATACATTTTCATACTATTCACCGTGTGTCTCGCAGTATGTTTAGCCTCATTCACAAGAGCCAAGGATGCACTTACCTTCGTCTTCAAATGCTTGAAGCAATCCAGTGATGAGCACATGGTCACCATCTGCTTCCTTCGTCTCGGGACCACCTCCCTATGATCAAGTTCCTACTGGTCATCCCAAATTCTAGTACAAGATTTGTAGCAATGAAATAGAAGGGAGGGGTCCAGAACTCATACTGTCAACAATATGTTCCTGAAGACGAAGCACATATACTAAAGACCCCAAGGGACTGGGTAAAGAAGACCTGAAGCTACTAAGCAGAAGTTGTTTCACATTTACATTTACTTGCAAAACTCTTTTCTATTCTGCAATTCAATATAATAAAGTAAGTTGGCACCTTCGAGTGTAATGATGAAACGATTTATTCAGGGGAACGCAGAGCTTTGATTTATTCACTCAAGTAACAGTGAAAAAGCTCTGAAATTCATTCATAAGGGAATGCATAGCTATGACTTATTCACTTAAGTAACGGTGCAAAAGCTCCAAAGTTGCTCCTAAGGGAATGCAGATCTACGATTTATTCACTTAAGTAATGGTGAAAAATCTCTAAAGTTGTTCCTAAGGGAATGTAGAGCTATGATTTATTCACCTAAGAAACGGTCAAAAAACTCTGAAGTCGTTCCTAAGGGTAGGGATGAAAACGGTCAGAAACGGTATTTATTCGGTAATCAGTTTTTTAGTCATTTTTCTTTGATTGCGAATAAATAGGATATAGAATCTATAATACAAATTTGTATTCTTGTTTTTAACATTCAGCTTCTAAAGATTCATAAAAGGTAAACCTCAAATTCATCATATATTTTTTTAAATAATAGATATAAATTTCGGTATGGATTCAGAAATAAATTCGGTAATTTTTTCAACTTTTTGTGTTGTAGGGAGCAAATAACACATAAAACAATTTATGTAATATTTTATTCATATTTGTACTAATGTGCTAGATAACATAAAAAAGATCAATATCAAATTTTATACATATCTATTTTAAAATATTAATTTTTTCCTAATAGTTCGAATTACCACTTTCATCCCTACCTAAGGGAATGCAAATCTATGATTTATTCACCTATGTAACGGCGAAAAAACTCTGAAGTCGTTCCTAAGGGACTGCACAGCCCCGATTTATTCACATAAATAATGGTGAAAAAGCTCTAAAGTCGTTCCTAAGGGAATGCAAAGCTCAAACTTGATCACCTAAGTAACGGTGCAAAAAGCACCGAAATCGTACCTAAGGGAATGCAGAGCTTCGTTTTGATCACCTAAGTAATGGTGAAAACGCTTCAAGGCCATTTTAGAGGGAGTGGAAGCAAAAATTTAGTCTAATCCGAAGCTATCTCTACAAAGAGCATTCCTTTGTAACGTGTGAAAAAAGGAAAGGTGTTTTTCATGTTCGGCTCCAAAAGACGTGTTAAGTAAACTAACACATCACAAAGGAAGAAAGCAAATCAGTAAAAAAGAAGCGAAAAAGTATGGTTATATTGCAACAAAGCCACTGAAAAAGCTTCGAGTGTCCAATTACTTCGTATCACAAATATTACAATAAAAACAATTGTTCCATGCATCATCTCATCGGTTTTCTTTATGGCCCTGCATCATCTCATCATAAATTTGTTCACAAATTTTGAAGATAGTGTCATCTGTAGCTTTCTTCGCGGTCCTAACAGCTATTGCTTTGGTTTCAACAGCAGCATCTTCAGCTTTGGCCTTAGTATGCTTTACTTAAATTATGACTTGTGAAGTAGAAACTTCCCAACAAAAGTTAGAGGACAAACTTTCCACATGAACACAAAGAAATCCAACAGAGGTAAAGAGGGAAAGTACCTTCGACCTTCTTGGTCTATAAAATTTTCATGATGCTTGCAGCTTTTTCAGCCGCCCTTCGAGCCTGCAAAATGGTCAGACATTATAACACACATATTTTTTGTGCAAGTATAACAAAGGTACTAAAACTCGAACCTTCTCTCTATTTTACATGGATTCTTCGATGCTAATTTCCTTTCTGCTATTTTTCCATATACCGGATAAGAACTTTTTAGACCACTCTGAAGCTTTGATGGTTTACCTACGGATGTGGTCGGCAGAAATTTTAAAGTTAGGGTTAGTGCAAGTCCTCACGTGATTACATCCGGCCTTCAACAGAACAGAAGCGGTGCTTCGGGCGCCTATCCATGCGCAATAGTCCTCTCATGTTGAGAGAACGCTTTTGTAGGCACGAGTTTGACTTACTATCCACTGCGTCATTCCCTCTAAGTCGCCATCTACAAAGTTTTTCTCCCGAGATGTTGCTCCGGTAGAAGATAAGATCAATTCATTATAGCACCTATTGCCGAGGGTGTAGAATTTAGTCATCAGAATCCGATAGTTCTCATTAAGCTGCCTTATACGATTTACTTCATCATTGAGGTCCCCTATTTTCATTTGAACAGCGCTAAGCTCAAATGTTTCCTTGCCAGATGTGTGCCTTATCTTATCAATTTCAGGTTCGTATTCCTCTTTTGCTCGCTTCAGTTCATCTTCGAGTGATGCAATACACTTGTCTTTTTCAGCATTTAAAGCTTCAAGCTCTGACACTTTATTCCCCATTGTTTATTTGAGCTTGCTTTTCACTTTGGATATAACCATAACTTCAGTTCAACTTTCAATAAAATATTTTCTAGAATTTTAAAGGATTTTTCCCTCTCTTTGCAGTCAAACCGAAGCCCAAATACTTTGAATCTGAGATTAACTATCTCTTTTTGGACAGCTTCACCCTTGACATTTCTCTTGTTTTTCAGAGCTTTGCTCAAGAACAAGCCATGTGAGAAATAAAAAAATTAACTAAGTTTTGTAAAAATCTAACTCAAAGCCTATAAACAAAATCAATAGAAGTTACATTCAGATGGGTGTAAGCAAGGCAGTCCGAAAAATCTTTGGAGGACATGGTTCATAGCATGGCCTCTAATTTTGGAAATCCAATATTGTTTGCCATATGGTGGCACACTTCCATCTCAAGATTATCCGAGCCTCCTCTGAAGATGGTGGACCCCAAAGGGTATCCAAGTTCAACATAGGCAATGCTTCAGCTAACTACTTGGCACCCATAACCTTCCCAGCTGCATGGCGATCTCTATATTTCTGGCCCCGAGCTCTTGATCGAAGGGCCCTTCGCCAAGTGGTGTGTCATCCTCAATGGCCTTCTTACGCTCTTCAATCTTTGCAGGCCCCTTGCCCTTATCTTCCACCATAACAGGCTTAGTACAACCAGTCTTCTCGACCATTACCATCGTCGAAGGAGTTGTCATTGGAGGCATTAATTCGGCCTTCAGGCTCTTGGCCTTCCTTCAACTGCAGCAGGCAACACAACATCCTTCACCGCTAGAGCAGTTGTAGTGGTGTCTTCTTCCTTGCCATCCTCATCTCCATTAAAATAAGAAAAAATTAACTCATTACCGGAGCTATGCGCTCCTCATCTTGTTCTTCCTCACTCACCGAAAGAAAGGCCAACGTGACAACCCCTTGAACCTTCGAAAGATGCAACACAACTTGTAACACCTCAGGTGTTACTCAGGCTTTTCTCTCCACACACCCACATTTGTGAACATTATCACATGTAAATGTAATTGAACAAAAGGGCACCAAATTGAAAAGCAAAAACTCAAACATGTAATTTTCATCTCAAGAAACATACCATAAACTCATCATGCACCTCAAGGGAGGAAAAGTGTTCAAAACCCTAGAATAACCCTAATTAAGCCATTTAAGTGCAAAAGGGGAAAATTGGTAAAAAGACTATGAAAAACATAAAATCATGATGAGGGCCAAATAACAAAGTTATAGTGCACTAAATAAGCTACAAAATGTAGTAAGGAAGATTGATCAAAGGAGTTTTGCAAAATTTCCAAAATGACCCCTCAAGTGGAAACTCAATGGGAAATTCAGAAAATTCAGAATCTGAATTTTGACTTCTTAAAGTTCAGCCGTGTTCTCTAAATTTAAAAACTCAAATCCACAAGACCCAAATTTAAAAGTGGCGTCAAATTACCTTGAACATACTCTGGCAAAGTTTGAAATCAAATAAAAATCGTTTGACACGATTTGACTTGACCTTGGTCTCGGATTCCAGCAGGGCGACAAACCAAACTTCAACCCCTCGTATTTTGCAAATCCGAGATCTAATCCCCTCAAGTATTGTAAGAGAAACAAAGAGTAAACGACAAAGAAGAAATTGTGTGCAGGGATTTGGGAGAGTTACGAGAGGATCGTGAGCTAATTAGCGTTTGAAAATGACCAGACCGAGCGATGCCACTTGTTCGATTACTTGCCTGACCGGCCGAGCGTGGACTGGCCGAGGCAGCGCGCGCCCCGCGCGAGGTCGCCTTGTCCCGTGCGCCTGTGTCTCGCCCCCACCTATAAGTGCCTCCGAAGGCCTTAGCCGTCTTCACTTATGCACCGAAAGCCCCGCCCGAGCCAGTGACCACCGGAGTTCGCCGTGGAAAGCAAGCGCCACCGCCCGCCATCACTGCCCGAGCATGGCTGCCGTGGTCAGCCTTTCCCGTCGACCCCTAGCCTCGCCCAAGCCCCTGGGCAGCTTCCGCGTGGAGCCATGAAGCTTCTTCAAGCGAGAATCGAGACCCTGCCTTACCAGAGCAGAGGGATCGCCCTCGCCAGACTTCGGCCAGCCGCCACCACACGTAAACCGGGCTACCAGGTAAACCATTTTCCAATTGCTTGCGCCCACAACCTCCCTAGCCTCTCGTGGAGCTCCCCTGCTCACTGGATTGAACTATGCCGCCGTGGTTAGGACGGAATCCTCGCCGCCGACGAGCTTCCCCGCCTGCGCACGAGGTCCGACCAGCTCCGACCATCCCAAACGACAACCTGCACACCGACGTGAACACCACGACCTCGCCCCACGTCATCGACCACTTCGCCGAAGCTATTTCGCCGCCTGTGAGTCTCGCCACCGTAATCTTGGCCGCGGGTACTGTTCCAAGAACCAGGGACCGTGGGTTAGATTAGGGTAGATCCTAAGGGGTTTTTCGCGCTGTAAGTCATACTAGTGAATATTGCCCTGGGGATCTAGTTGTAAATGAAAAAGTGAAGGAAACCAGGTGTCTTAGCGCAAACTAATTTTCCCTTCGATTTTGAATTAAACTTTCAATAAATAACAGCAGTCAACTTCAAAAATGCATAACTTGAGTTTTATACATCAAAAATTGGTCCAACCAATTTTGCCAGGTTCCAAAAATTATGAACTGTCAAACAAAAATATTGAACCCCATGTTTTCTGTACTAATTTTTAGAGTTTGAATTTAAATTAGAAAACTACCCAAACTTTATTAATACAGAGAAAAATAGAAATACTTCTATATTGGACTGGAGAAAATTTGTGGAGATACTTACCTAGCATATACACTGTTTAAAAATAATGAACACCCCAATATACAAAAATGTACTAGAGATATCCATTAAATGCAATTTCTACCCAAACTTTAGAAAAATGAAAAAGGGGATAGAAAATAAAAATCAGAGAGTGACCATAATTTTCCTAGAATGCCTAAGTGATATAGATCACAGAAAAATATATGGAACCCTAGTGTAGTGTAATCTAAGGTTATGATTTTAATTAAGCATTAAGAAGTCAACAAAGGCCATAGTTAAAAATATTGGGCACATGCAATAATAGCAAGAAAAATTCAGTAGACCTCTAACCACTAGTATACCACTGCAAAAATGGTAAACACCCCAAACCATCACAGTGAGTTAAACAATTAGAACTTGAATATGGCCAATACTTCAAATAAATCAGAAGAAAGATTAAAAATGTGAAACAGTGAGCAACCAAATTTTTATCTAAATACTTATGATGTAAACTACCAGAGAAAAATATGAAACTAAGATAAACATATGATGTAATACACCTCACTCCCTACTCCATGAAAAAGACCATATACTCCAAGAAATTCTACCACCCCTTCCCTATGAACAAAATTATCCAACTTCAAGAATGATTGCTCTTGCGCAAAGAAGGAGTTAGGAAAATTAGAAAATCTGTTGTTTGACATTTTTCAAATATAGTAGTAGTAGAAAGCACCACTAAGCCCTAAAACTTTAGAAAATCACCATAAAACAACCAGTAGTTATCATTGGCTAAAATTAGGTACAAAGTTATATTATTACCCCTAGATGCCAGCAAAAAATAAACCTTAGGGAAAAATCCATTGTTAGAAGAAAGTTGTAGTTCAAAGTACCCCCTCTGCCCTAAAATTTAATATTTTTGTGCAGAGAAAACCAATATCATTTTAAGCCTCAATTTTTGAGACTAAATTATGCAAACCAGTAAGAAGCCACTGTAATTTTTACAGAATTTTTGGAAATTTTTAAAACATGTTGTAGTTCAAACCTACTCAAAACAAAAGCCTAAGTAGGAAAAGGAAAAGAAAGGAGTAATGAAACACTAAGTTAAGTCATAGATAATTCCAGCTAGGAACCTTGATCACTCTATACCAAGACCTTGAAGGATTTTGAATACAACCTTAATCCAACATCCTAAACTAACCATACATATTTCTAATTACCAAGTATACCCCAAAAATCTAAAATAATGGAACTAAGACCTGTCCTACTAACTTGAGTATTTCACCTCGCATTTCAATGATTAATCACATACCATTGCATTCATAACTCTTATTCATTGCATTCATTTAGATTGCAACCTCGCTGAAGGAGAGTACGTGCTCATCCTCGAGCAAGGAGTTGCCCAAGAATAACTCTAGGAGCCAGCTCCAGAGCCTGCCACTGAGGATCTTCCCGCAGCCCCAGGTTTTGAAGGCAGACCCCGGTTTTATGCATAACCGTTTATATATGCTACTTTACTACACTTAATGTTTGTAGGTTTGTAATGTGCACTTAAGTGTAGGAGTTGCTTGAAACCCTTAGTTGCATGAACTCAAGATTCCTTCTAAGATGGATACTAGTATGCTAGGTCATGTAGGTGTTTTGCTAATTAGGGATCTCAGTAGAAGTCGAGTTTTTCTAGTGCTCGCGCGAGGTCAGGCATTGATTGTATTCATCTTGATAATGGGATCTATGATGGTCTATGGACTTGGATTCAGGGTGGATGCCTTGTCTATGAGACAGAAATGGAATTAAGGACTAATGTGTGGATACCTGAGTAAAGCGTTTGAACGTACTAGACACATGTCAGGAAATATGGTAACCGTTAAGCCTAGTACCTAAGTGAACCTGCTCGCAGACTTTACTCCTCACTGGACATGAGATGGGTTCTCCCATGCTAGCTATGGTGGGTATAAGTGCGGCCGTTGCACGGTGGTAGCCGGGGACAATTGGAGCATTGTACGCCAAGGTCATGAGCCCTGTTCTGTTGCCAGGGAATTGATGGGGACAGTTGATATGTGCGGGCACAGAGTGCCCCTACATGTCATGTGTTTATGTTTACCTTGCAAGGTTAAAACTCGATTCGAATCATCTGCTTCTCGCAGCTAATGAGACTGCTTGACCCCTTGTACTACATTGAGTAAAAAGTGAAATGAGGTTTTACTTGAGATAACATGTTGATTGTGTTAAATGGTTGTTACCATGTATGCTTAGAAGGGAGCAAACCTAGCTAAAGTAACTATGCTAGAACTGGAAAAGCTAAAAATTGTTTTTAGACTCAGCTAGTGCTTTTGGCAAACCAAACCCCTCAGCCAAACAGCTGCATGGTCTAGAGGTAAAGGATTAGAGTCCTCACACCGGGTAAGTGTAGCTGAGTATTAGTATACTTAGCCATGCTTGTAGCATATTTTTTTCAGGTATGCTATAGGAAATGGTTGATGGTGTCACTTGGCCTTCCACCCTACCATCGGGTTGGACGGTTGAGTGGGATGCTGCCTCGACAGGAGAGGACCAGGAGGAGGAGTAGTGGGCTAGGCCTTGCCCTATTCCTCAGTATCGACGCTATCGATTATCCGTTGTGGTTTAATTATGAACTTGTTATCTTTGTCAAAACTCTGATTTATGTAATAACTCCAGTACCTTAATTTGTGGTTTCATGATTATTGTATTTTCTCTGTGCCTCACTTTCGAGTGAGCTAGTGGTATTCGATCCTTGGTAAGTGGCTTTATCGGACCAGATCCGAGGAATCGACGGTTTATTCCGATTTAAGTGTGTCACTGCCTCTAAGGCAGGACTTAGGCACTTAAGCTAGAATAATTCGGGCAGTTCTGCCACATCTGGTATCGGACCGAGTTCCAATACAGAGAAATCAATAAGTCGTGAATACCAACTTTTCAAAAATAAAATTTGCCTAGAAACCAGTGTTGGATCGTCAGGACTAGAACGCTAGACCTAGGACGAAAGGCCTTAAGAATAGTGGGGAAAATAGGTGGCTATATAAGTAGGCCATATAGGCAAGTCTTAGAATAGTAGGGATGCCCTAGAAGCACCCCTCTGAGCGGTGAGAAGACGTTCTTTCCAGCATGCATGCATTATAAAACATGAAGAAATTAGAAACCAAGGAAAGATGCATCTAAGTATGAATGTAACAAAAAGGGTTAATAATTAATAATGAAATGAGTAGATGAATCTAATTTAACCCACCTCCTTTTAACAACTCGGGCACATTTTTTTTCTTTCCACTACCATGACACTTACATCTGACCCACTTTCACAGATGACTTCACCCACCCCCATCAATGGAGGAGACACTCGTTTTAGTTTTAACTACCTTTCTCACGAGGGTTTTCCATCCATCTTGTGGGAGGTGCTTTGCTCTGCCGGTTACCCTACGCCCCCTCTGTATACAATGCAACTATACGACGAGCATCGGGTGCCACGTTGCAGGGTTTTGCTGACCCTGGAGTCTCACCCTCTTCAGCTGGGTTGGTGTTCGCTTGACTCCGAAACTATCGAGTTCAGGGCGGACGACACCACTGAGGCTGCAGCGCTGAAAGCCCTGACAACCTTCTGCGGGTATCATCCCTTGGAGATGATGATGCACCCAATGGGACTTTTCCCCGCCAAGAAGAGGGATGACCCCATGTGGTGCAACAGAGTGAGCCACATGAAGGACGTGTGGGCTATGCCTCCCGACCAAGTTGGGAGGATCACTGTTAAGTGTATGAGCGCATTGTATCGCCTACAGGCCCAGCAGAGCGATGCCATAGCACACCTCACTGATCTTGCTCAGGCTACTAAGATCACTCTCGACAGTCAAGAGGACTTCGTGGTCGACTTGTCTTCAGAATTGGTGGAAAAGACCTACAGGTGGAACTGTTGAGCCAGCGCATCGCGACCTTAGAGCAGTAGGTGGAAATTCGGGATAACACTATCGATATCATGGAGATCCAGCTCCATGATGTGCAGGAGGAACTTGAGTGTTGGGGACTTGTTTTCAAATGCTATGAATTAAGAACAAGGCAACACAAAAATAGGTTAATGGTTAATGCCCTTCGTCCTTCGAAGCATTATTCCCCTAAGGATATAACGATCTTCGGACGAAGGTCATGAAGGACGTACCTTCATCATCACAACATATATTAATGAAAGACGAAGCATATGAAACATGAGAAATAACATGAATAATCATATGACACCGTTAATATATCTTTTATTATATAATCATGAATGAATAAGAACAACATTGAGTTACATTTGTACCTTCGGTTTGACAGAAGGCACGAATACAAGCGTGACGCACGAGCGAGTACAAGTCAGCGTGAACAGTACGGGGGTACTATTCATCTATTTATAGGCACAGGTCACAGCCCGTGTGAAGTTACAGTCATGCACTTCATGTTCACTATTGGCTTAAGAACAATCTATCGAGGACTAAATAGCCTTTTCCTCTTTAAGTTGGTTCCTTTTTCTGCTATCGAGCCGAAGCTCCCTTACGCACAGCTTCGGCGCTGGTTCATTCTTCGTTCCAACCCTGCTCTCCATATTATGTACAGCTTCATCCCGAGTTCAAAGGTTCCTGTACATATATTATACTTGGGAAACATTGTTAATCATGTTTTTGAGGACCTTCGGAAGACGAAGGCCCCCCAACAGTAGCCCCTCTAGTATTAATTTGTTACAATAACAAATTCAGACTGCGACGTGAACGAAGGCCTTAAGCCGAAGGTCCAAAAAACACCTTCCCTTTGCTAGAATAGCAACAATCAATGATAGACGGGGCCCTCCAAGTTGCAGCGCGCTAGGCGTATAAATATGAACTCGCACCAGCATCATTTGATACACTGTTTCTGCCATTTGCATTATTTTTCTCAAACTTTTAGCTCTTGCTTACTAGCTCTCGCTAGATTTTCAAGCTTCTTGAGCTTCGGTTTAAAGTCACGTTTTCACCATGTCTGAGGAAAAAATGTCCAAGGAAAAGAAGGTTGTTGCGGAGATGAAGCTGACTGAAGAGACGAAGCTGTTTGAGGAGAAGAAGGTTGTGGATCCTTATATTGCTGGATTTATTGAATCGATGGCAAAGACAAACACAGAGAAGATTACTAAAGAGATACTGGAAGGTTTATCTAAAGATACTGGTGACAGCGATAACTATGATGTGGAAAGTGGAGACGAAGATTCTGAAGATCGGCTCTGGCGGCCAAGCCATACAATCTTCGGAAAATCAACGATTAAACAGAGTCATCTTGACAACATGAGAGGAAGGTACTTTCGAGACATGTCTATCATGAGAGTTGGCGGAGACAACACCGCCCCTGCCCCTGAAGAAAATGAAGTTGTTATTTTCCGAAGCTTTTTCAAGGCTGGTCTCTGGTTTCCTTTGAGCAAGTTTGTAGTTGAAGTGCTGAAGATCTACCAGATCTTCCTTCACCAGATCACCCCCGAAGCTATAATGAGGATGGGGATTTTTGTCTGGGCTGTGAGGAGTCAGGGGCTAGAGCCAAGTGTGAATTTCTTCTGCAGTATGCACGAACTCTTATATGAGACGAAGGCTACTGGCAAAGAATAGTACCACAACAACTTTGGTTGTTATGGATTTATTGCTCGCCCCAACGCGAACCACCCGGTGCCAACGTTTCGGAAGAGATGGCCCGGAGCCTGGATGGAAGAGTGGTTTTATGTGAAGAATGATTTAAAAGCAAGGGAAGACATTAAAGAAGTCATCATGCGCCCCATCTGGTCTCGCTTCGGCCTCCGAAGGCCAATGGTGGAAATTGATGACACTGTCGAAGCGTGTCAGAGGCTTTCAACACTATTTGCTCCTTCATTGGCACAAGAGATTTAATTCAGGAACATATAGCCTTCAGGGTATGGCCGCTTGTGGAAAGCTGGGAAATGCCAAAAGAGACCACCACCAATTCTAGCGAAGGTGGTCTGGTCCGACTGAAGTATACCTTCAGATTCAGGGAGAAGTTTGATGAGCCAAACGACGATTGGCTGAAGTGTATTGAAGCTACCAGTGATGAGTTGCTTGGAGCTTACTCCAAGCCCAAAGATAATGCTCTATCAGCAGCCTTCGGAGGTCGAGGGAAGAAAAGGCTGAACAGGGTTTTTGATGCGATTGGCTTCATATACCCCGATTACCGCTACTCACTGTGAGGACAGGAGAAAAAGAGAAAGATTGCTGCTTCGGTCACCCCAACTGAGCCTATGCCGAAGAGCAAAAAGGTGAAGGTTCTGACCCACCGGTCGCGTTACATTGAACCGGCCGTGGTGCCTGAATTGGGCGCAGGGTTCACTCCAGCAACCGAAGCAACACAGTCTGCTTCGATTACATAGAGCGCCAAAGAGCCGACCGTGATGCCGAATATGCATACAGTCAAGGCAGTCGAAGGTAAGATTGATATGGCTGAAGGGTCAAAGGCTGAAAAAATGATGCAAGTGCCAAAAATTCTGAGCCCTCCGACAGAGGCAACACTGCCGAAGGCGCAAAAAACTTCTGATGCAACTCCTAAGAGGAGGATAATGGCCAACGTGCTGGATGCTGTTCTAGAAATTACGAAGGCGCTGAGCCCTGCTCCTGCAAAGAAAGTTGCTCAAACTGAAGCCAAATTATAGGCCGAAGCCAAAACCGGGCAAGCAGAAGCCGGAGCTACGCAAGCTCAAGCTGATGCCGAAGCTGGTCCTTCAATGCCCACCGAGATGGAGCCTGCTGATCCAAAGGAAAAAATGACAGAACAGATTGCATCTGAAAAGATCGAAGCTTCTGCACCCGAAGCTTCGAACAAAAGCATTGACTACATTATTCGTCATGCTTCAGGAAAAGAACTATCCCAAGAAGAAATGCTAGAAGCACGACACTACGCCGAAAAATTAAAATATCCGAAGGGGCATTAGTGTTCAATGGTAGTGACGAAGAAGATTTTATGTACTGTCTCCCGAATAACAAAGAAATATCCGTTTGCTGGGAGATAGGTAGAAGCATCGGATTCCCGAAGCTGGAAGATGGCCTTTCGATTTTATCGAAGGATGAACTTGCTGACAGCCTAGCATACAATAGCATAAAGGTATAAAAGTTAATTTTGAATTGGAAAATGAGGTATCTCATTTGTCATACTCAATTCTCTCCTCCTCTTGCAGAGCTTGATTCTTAGTAATGCCCTTAGGGCACAGAAAAATAATGAAGACGAAGGCTATACGATGGCTCTAAACAATCTTCGTTCAGAGGTAACTGACTTGAGAAACGAAGGTCTTGAAAAGGATAAAATTTTACTTTCTCTGGTTAACAAAGTCAAAGAAGACGAAGCAAGTTTCAAAGCTCAGGCCGAAGCCCAAAAGATTGAAATTGAAGACCTTCAGAGGCAACTGGCCGAGGCTAAGTGAAAGCTCTCTTGTGGATTTTGGTGTTTAGATGACAACCCAATTAAAGGACTAACAAGTGTGCTAAGTGTTGAACAGATGCTTAATGCAAAGCTAACAGGGTTCAACACAAGTGAACAAGTGTGATGGTCCAAAGACTAGACTATCTATAGATAACGGACATCACAAGTAAGATGGACATTGCTTAAGTGAGACTCTGTGTGCGTAACTCTGAGACAACCGATCAAGCCAAGGATGGAGGCAAGAAGAGCTTCGAGGCACCAAGTGCACGGGAGAAGGTCAAGGAGTCCAGGAACCTATGTGCAAGCATGATAGTTTTGTTTAATCCATGTTCATGATTACTTTGAATTGGTACTCTGTGTATACCAAAATCCATGTTGTGTCTCCAATGCACCCTCTCGAGCTATGAGGTGCATGAGCAAAAGGAGCCCTAGATGGGTGATAACAGGTGCTCACACTACCTAAAAGAATGAATCTCATGGCATTCAGGTAAAAGACAAAGGTATGGAGAATGGAACTATGCAATTTCATTGAATATCTTGAAGTTCCATTGACTGTGGTCATAGCTATGTTCTTGCCTTTCAATTGGTAGTAACTTGGCTTAGGTGCCTTATGCTTTAAAATGTTGTTTCCTTTGGTGTACCTAAGAAAATACTTCTTAATCATGGTGTGCTTAGACATTGTGTTTTATATGCATGATCTTGTCATTTTTCAATTAGTCTATGTGTTGCAATGATCATCATGTGTGAAGCGTGCCTAGGTTGCTTTTAAAAGGTTATATATCATGAGGCATGCATTGTTTCCACTAGTCATAAGTTGTATTATGTCATCTATTCAATTGGTATCTTTTTGCGATGCAATTGATATATTATGCCTAGACCAAGGTATGTTGTGATCCCCTCAAGTTCTGAGGACGCTACAATGTGCAAGATGCAAGTCATTCGAATACTTGATGCACAACTTTAGGGGGAGCACACATAACTTGTGTCTTTTGAGACTAACTGTTTCTTGAGTGATCCTATATAGTCTCAAGGTGAAAAAGGGAAGATAAGCAAGAAATGGAGCAATCAGGACTTGGGTACCTGCACAAGTTGAGTAATTGGTATCTCTTGGTAATCACTAGAATAGAAGCTTCATCTTGTGCCACAATACTATAACTTGTTCTAAGTTTGGTGTCTTAGCAACAAGAAAAGGTCAGGATAAAGGATCATGCACAGGTGTGAAGAAGCTCTCTAGAGATAAAACTTTAAAGATGGAAATCTTAAATTGATGGCAAAAGGAACTCCGCCTACTTAGATGGAAAGTACACCATAACATGGTAAAGGTACAAAAGGAGGTATTGACCCCTTTGGACTATAAAAGGGACTCCTAGGTGCCTCCAACGATATGAAGTGCAGCAAACAAGTGTATACATCATTTGGATCAATTCTCTCTCTACCTCTCTTGTATATCTCTCTAGTTGTGTGGAGGCAAAGCTGTAAACCTTTAGAGAGTGGAGAAGTGCTGCTGAGAGCTAGAGCAAAATCTTGAGCACGTTGTTACTCTGCCGGAGTGCTGTCAAGAAGACTATAAGCAGCCACGGCGTTGTTGTAACCAATATCAACATAGTGGAAGGCTCTATCTTTCATACTGATAGATCTGAGAAAATGGAGGAAGGGGTTGAAATAGACTCTAAGCCCAGGTGTGGCTAACTCCAACAAGGACTAGGCAAGCATTTCAGGCTTGGCCGAACATCGGGATAAATCCCTATGTCTCTGTGCTCTGCTCTGTGTTGTGTTCTGTTCCTCTGTCTTATTTGTTGTTTATACTTGCACTTCTATATTTATTTGTGGTACAAGATGTATTCGAAGTGCAGGGTATTTTAAGACAGGAACTTCTATTCCGCTGCAACCTACTCGAAGGGTCTTTCATTCCACTGCGATCTAGCCTTCGAGTAGAGTAAGACTTTCTAAGGTGAAAAGTGATAATTATTAGACGCCTATTCACCCCCTCTAGGCGACATCCAGATCCTGTTCCCAGGCAAAGGGAACTTTCAATTGGTATCGGAGCTAGGCCTCTCCAGTGTGGGCTTAGCCGTCCGGAGATGACGATGTCGTCACAAGAGGTAACTCTATAACTTCTTCTAGGCGATGGTTCTAATTATAAATCTTGGTCTGTCTCTAATTATAATGTTTTCGTGCATATTGATCCTGATTTGAGACAGATCTTTAGTAGAAGTATTTTTCCCTCTGATATTAGTAAAAATCCTTCTAATGCTGAACTAAGATGTCTATCTCTGAATCACCATGCTTGCAACATCTTAGTTGACTCTCATTCTAGAGGTGCTTATTTTGCCATCATGAGTAGTGATAGTGATTTATTTGTTGATGCTCATGATCTATGGACTAGAATTAAAATAAAATATTTTGAGTCCAATTTTACTACTTCTACTCCCTATGTTATGCTTGTGGTACTAACCTTTCGAAGGGAGAATAAAAACGATGGCAACCAAACGATGAATCCACCTCACTGACAGGTGTGTCTCCCACTAGTTATAAATGTCTTATTGCTAACAATGATAGTGGAGACGAAAGCGATAATGAGGAGGAATATGAGGATGATAGCGAGGATGAGTCTTCATCACCACAAGGTATATTTTCCTGTATTGCTTCCACTATAATAATGACAGGGAAAATGAGACCGACGATGTGGAAGAAGAGGAGATACGCCAGTTCTACACCCATCTCAACAAAGAAGACAAAGTGCTCTTGGTTAAGTTGTTGAGGAGGAACGAGGAACAAGGCAAGACGCTTCTCAAGCTAGAGGAAACTCTCATTAAAACCAACGACAGCCTGGAAAAGATGACCAAAGAACATGAGGAGCTAAAGTGCTCTCATGACAATTTGGTCCAATGGTATGAATCTGTTTTATTTGAGCAAAGAAATAATCATGATTTGTTATCTGATGTTGCTCAACTTAAAACTGAGAATTCTATGCTTAGAAATCAAGTAGAAATGATGAATTTAGAAAAACTTGCTCTAGGTGAAAAGTATGATATGTTGTCGTATTCTCATAGTGAATTAGTTGATGACCATATCATGCTCGATATTGCTCATGAGGTAGTAATTACTAGTTTAAACTCATGTGAACCTCGTTCTTGCATAAGTGATCAATTAGTTAAAGTATTATCATGTGCTGACCTCCACTACCCCAAGAAAGGCCAATCTTTGATTGAGAAACAAGTTGAAGGGTCAAAAAGAAAATTGCTTAGGAACAAGAAACAAAGACAATTGAGGAGTAGACGCCATGCTCGACTCCCTCAAGATATTTAAAACATGTGGTGAATAAGCTTGAGGAAGGAGAAACCACAGCAAGGGTCAAACTCCGTGAGAAAGAAGCTCCGAAGGCAATCAACATGAACAAAGAAAAAGGTAAAGATTCAATTAGTCATGCTATTTGCACTGATCATCTCTCTATGTTGTCCAAGAGCAAAAAGAGTAGAGGAAAAAGGAGGTGCTTCAAGTGCGATGAGTTAGGCCACCTCATTGCGTCTTGTCCATACAAAGACAAGGATGAAGGGATGAGGAGATGTTTTGGATGCAATGACAAGGTCCATATGATCACTTCATGTCCGCTCATGAAGAATCAAACACATGCACCCTCCAGGATGACCCTCACTAAGAAAAAGTGAGAGCACCTAGAGGGGGGGGGGTGAATAGGTGATCCTGTAAAACTTCAAAACTTAAGCCACAAAAACTTGTTAAGTGTTAGCACAATTATGGCCAAGTGGCTAGAGAGGAGTCAAAACACAATAACCACAAGAAATCAATCACAGAGATGACACGGTGGTTATCCCGTGGTTCGGCCAAGTACAAAACTTGCCTACTCCACGTTGTGGCGTCCCAACGGACGAGAGTTGCACTCAACTCCTCTCAAGTGATCCAATGATCAACTTGAATACCACGGTGTTCTTGCTTTTCTTTTCTCAATCCCGTTTGCGAGGAATCTCCACAACTTGGAGCCTCTCGCCCTTACAAAAGATGTTCACAGAGAATCACGGAGCAAGGGAGGGATTAGCAACTCACACACGACACAAAGATCACAGCGAATACGCACACACAAGACCCAGACTTGAGCTCAAAAGACTAGCACACTAGAACGGAGCTCAAATCACTAGAATGTCGAACAAGTGCGCGAGATTGATGTGTGAGTGATCAAGAGTGCTCAAAGAATGCTTGGTTATCTCCTCCATGCGCCTAGGGGTCCCTTTTATAGCCCCAAGGCAGCTAGGAGCCGTTGAGAGCACATCTGGAAGGCTATCCTTGCCTTCTGTCGTCGGGCGCACCGGACAGTCCGGTGCACACCGGACACTGTCCGGTGCCCGATTTGTTTCCATAAACAGCGCATCTGACCGTCGCTGTCTTAGTCAGATCTGCGCACCGTTGGCGCACCGGACATGTCCGGTGCACACCGGACAGTCCGGTGCATCTTTCCGACCGTTGGCTCGGCCACGTGTCGCGCGCCGATCGCGCGGCCGACCGTTGGCCCGGCCGACCGTTGGCTCACCGGACAGTCCGGTGCACACCGGACAGTCCGGTGAATTTTAGCCGAAGTCGCCGGAGAAAAACCCGAGAGCGGCCTCTTCGGCCGAGGCGGCTTGGCGCACCGGACACTGTCCGGTGCACCACCGGACACTGTCCGGTGCACCACCGGACAGTCCGGTGCCCCAGACCGAAACAGCCCCTTGGCTGCACACAGCCAAGTCTTCTCTTCTCTTCTTCTTTCTGTTTCTAACACTTAGACAAATATATTAGTACACAAAACCAATGTACTAAGGCTTAGAAACATACCTTTACTTGTGATTTGCACTTTGTTCATCCATAGGCATAGATTCACATTTAAGCACTTGTGTTGGCACTTAATCACCAAAATACTTAGAAATGGCCCAAAGGCACATTTCCCTTTCAATCTCCCCCTTTTTGGTGATTTATGCCAACACAACATAAAGCAACTAGAACAAGTGCAAAATCACTTCAAATAAAAACTCAAATTGGTTTTGATTCAATTTTGGCATATATGGATCATCCTTTGCCACCACTTGGTTTGTTTTTGCAAATCAAACTCAAATCTCTATCTCTAAGTCAAACACACATGATGAAGCATAAAGAGAGTCATTCCAAAAGAGATTTATCAAACTTTTCACAAAACTCCCCCTAAATCCCATAATCAACACTTCTCCCCACAAGAAGCCAACTTTTGACAATAGAAACAATAAATGCTTTTGACACAACAAAAACTCTAATCTACTATTTTCAAAATCTCTCAAGTGGTAGCTGATCCATTTATCACTTTGGCCTTTATTTTTCTCCCCCTTTGGCATCAAGCACCAAAACGGGATCAATCTTGGCCCTTTAACCCCATTGCCTCACCAAAATCTTCAATTAAGAGCAAATGGCAATAAGATGTCATGAGATGAACTTGGAATAAGTTACCCTCTCATCGGAGTGCAGTGGAAGTCTTTCATGGTCCAAGTCCACCTTTTCCCTTTCAATTCTCCTTCGAGACTAAATCAAGCAAACTCAAGCAAAAGGTTAGTCTCAAAGGGTCAAGTTGTAACACATCTCCCCCTAAACATGTGCATCACTTTGCAACGGACTTGTGAGGTCCAGGGAGTGTTTGTACAACTTGATCACCACAATAAGCAACAAAATGCAGAATGAACCTGATCAAAGGCATAAACACATGTATGCTACAATTCAATCCAAGTTCCGCGAATCTAAGACATTTAGCTCACTACGCAGCCTGCAAAAGGTCTTCTCATCTAGAGGCTTGGTAAAGATATCGGCTAGCTGGTTCTCGGTGCTAACATGAAACACTTCGATATCTCCCTTTTGCTGGTGGTCTCTCAAAAAGTGATGCCGGATGTCTATGTGCTTTGTGCGGCTGTGTTCAACAGGATTTTCCGCCATGCGGATAGCACTCTCATTATCACATAGGAGTGGGACTTTGCTCAGATTATAGCCAAAGTCCCGGAGGGTTTGCCTCATCCAAAGTAGTTGCGCGCAACACTGTCCTGCGGCAACATACTCGGCCTCAGCGGTGGATAGGGCAACGGAGGTTTGTTTCTTAGAGTTCCACGACACCAGGGACCTTCCTAAGAATTGGCACGTCCCTGATGTACTCTTCCTATCGACCTTACATCCAGCATAGTCGGAATCTGAGTATCCAACTAAGTCAAAGGTAGACCCCTTTGGATACCAGAGCCCGGAGCAAGGCGTAGCAACTAAATATCTAAGAATTCGCTTTACCGCCACTAAGTGACACTCCTTAGGATCGGATTGAAATCTAGCACACATGCATACGCTAAGCATGATATCCGGTCTACTAGCACATAAGTAAAGCAAAGAACCTATCATTGACCGGTATGCTTTTTGATCAACGGACTTACCTCCTTTGTTGAGGTCGGTGTGTCCGTCGGTCCCCATCGGCGTCTTTGCGGGCTTGGAGTCCTTCATCCCAAACCGCTGTAGCAGATCTTGCGTGTACTTCGTTTGGGAGATGAAGGTGCCATCCTTGAGTTGCTTCACTTGGAACCCAAGGAAGTAGTTCAACTCGCCCATCATCGACATCTCGAATTTCTGTGTCATCACCCTGCTAAACTCTTCACAAGACTTTTGGTTAGTAGAACCAAATATTATGTCATCGACATAAATTTGGCACACGAACAAATCACCATCACATGTCTTAGTGAAAAGAGTTGGATCGGCTTTCCCAACCTTGAAAGCATTAGCAATTAAGAAATCTCTAAGGCATTCATACCATGCTCTTGGGGCTTGCTTGAGTCCATAGAGCGCCTTAGAGAGCTTACACACGTGGTCGGGGTACCGTTCATCCTCGAAGCCAGGGGGTTGCTCCACGTACACCTCCTCCTTGATTGGCCCGTTGAGGAAAGCGCTCTTCACATCCATTTGGTACAACCTGAAAGAATGGTGAGCGGCATATGCTAGCAAGATTCGAATTGACTCTAGCCTAGCCACAGGAGCAAAAGTCTCCTCAAAATCCAAACCTGCGACTTGGGCATAACCTTTTGCCACAAGTCGAGCCTTGTTTCTCGTCACCACCCCGTGCTCGTACTGTTTGTTGCGGAACACCCACTTGGTTCCCACAACATTTTGCTTCGGACGAGGCACCAGCGTCCAAACTTCATTTCTCTTGAAGTTGTTGAGCTCCTCCTGCATGGCCAACACCCAGTCCGGATCTTGCAAGGCCTCCTCTACCCTGAAAGGCTCAATAGAAGAGACAAAAGAGTAATGCTCACAAAAATTAACTAATCGAGAACGAGTAGTTACTCCCTTGCTGATGTCACCCAGAATTTGGTCGACGGGATGATCCCTTTGAATCGTCGCCCGAACTTGGGTTGGAGGTGCCGGTTGCACTTCTTCCTCCATCACATGATCATCTTGTGCTCCCCCTTGATCACACGCCTCCTGTTGATGAACCTGTTCATCGTCTTGAGTTGGGGGTAGCACCATGGTCGAGGAAGAAGGTTGATCTCGTTCCAAGTGTTCCTGTGGTCGCACATCTCCAATCGCCATGGTGCGCATAGCGGCCGTTGGAACATCTTCTTCATCTACATCATCACAATCAACAACTTGCTCTCTTGGAGAGCCATTAGTCTCATCAAATACAACGTCGCTAGAGACTTCAACCAAACCCGATGATTTGTTGAAGACTCTATACGCCTTTGTATTTGAGTCATAACCTAATAAAAACCCTTCTACAGCTTTGGGAGCAAACTTAGAATTTCTACCTTTCTTCACTAGAATGTAGCACTTGCTCCCAAATACACGAAAGTAAGATACATTGGGTTTGTTACCGGTTAGAAGCTCATACGAAGTCTTCTTGAGGAGGCGATGAAGGTAGACCCTGTTGATGGCGTGGCAAGCAGTGTTAACGGCTTCCGTCCAAAAGCACTCGGGGGTCTTGAACTCTCCTAGCATCGTCCTCGCCATATCGATGAGCGTCCTGTTCTTTCTCTCTACCACACCATTTTGCTGTGGTGTGTAGGGAGCGGAGAACTCGTGCTTGATCCCTTCTTCTTCAAGGAACTCCTCCACTTGAAGGTTCTTGAACTCGGACCCGTTGTCGCTCCTTATCTTTTTCACTTTGAGCTCAAACTCATTTTGAGCTCTCCTGAGGAAGCGTTTGAGAGTCCCGTGGGTTTCGGACTTTTCCTGCAAAAAGAACACCCAAGTGAAGCGGGAAAAGTCATCAACAATAACTAAACCATACTTACTTCCTCCTATGCTCAGATAGGCGACAGGTCCGAAGAGGTCCATATGCAGCAGCTCCAGGGGTCTTGAAGTGGTCATCACGTTCTTGCTGTGATGTGCTCCTCCCACTTGTTTACCTGCTTGACAAGCTGCACAAGGTCTATCTTTTTCGAAATGCACGTTAGTCAACCCTATCACGTGTTCTCCCTTTAGAAGCTTGTGAAGGTTCTTCATCCCCACATGTGCTAAGCGGTGATGCCACAGCCAGCCCATGCTAGTCTTAGCTATTAAGCATGCATCTAGACCGGCTTCTTCTTTTGCAAAATCAACTAAATAAAGTTTGTCGTCTAATACACCCTTAAAAGCTAGTGAACCATCACTTCTTCTAAAGACAGACACATCTACATTTGTAAATAGACAGTTATATCCCATATTGCATAATTGACTCACAGATAGCAGATTATATCCAAGAGACTCAACTAAAAACACATTAGATATGGAGTGCTCATTAGAAATTGCAATTTTACCTAAACCTTTTACCTTGCCTTGATTCCCATCACCGAATATAATTGAATCTTGAGAATCTTTATTCTTGACGTAGGAGGTGAACATCTTCTTCTCCCCCGTCATATGGTTTGTGCATCCGCTGTCGATAATCCAGCTTGAACCCCCGGATGCATAAACCTGCAAGGCAAATTTAGGCTTGGGACTTAGGTACCCAACTCTTGTTGGGTCCTACAAGGTTAGTCACAATTTCCTTAGGGACCCAAATGCAAGTTTTATCACCTTTGCATTTTGCCCCTAACTTCCTAGCAATTACTTTTCTATCCTTTCTACAAATTGCAAATGAAGCATTCAAAGCACAATAAATTGTAGAAGGTTCATTTGCTATTTTCCTAGGAGTATGAATAACATTCCTTCTAGGCACGTGATGAATAGCATTTCTTTTAGGAACAACATTTCTCCTAGTAACATTTCTATCATACACATAAGAGGAACTAGGAGCAAACATGGCATGAGAATCATAAACATATGAATCAAAAGCATCATGACTTACATTTCTAGTTTGTCTTCTATCATGATATAAAAATGCATGGTTCCTTTTAGCACTAGTAGCCATAGGGGCCTTCCCTTTCTCCTTGGCGGGAATGGGATCCTTATGGCTTGTTAAGTTCTTGGCTTCCCTCTTGAAGCCAAGTCCATCCTTAATTGAGGGATGTCTTCCTATTGTGTAGGCATCCCTTGCAAATTTTAACTTATCAAATTCACTTTTGCTAGTCTTAAGTTGGACATTAAGACTAGCCACTTCATTATTTAGCTTTGCAATAGAGGCTATGTGTTCACTACAAGCATCAATATCAAATTCTTTACATCTATTGCAAATAGCAACATTTTCTACACAAGTTGTTGATTTACTAGCTATTTCTATCTTAACATTCAACTCATCGTTAATGCTCTTTAATTTAGAAATTGTTTCATGGCATGAGGATAATTCACAAGTAAGCATCTCATTTCTTTTAACTTCTAGAGCATGAGATTTTTGAGCTTCTAAAAATTTATCATGCTCTTCATACAATAAATCCTCTTGTTTCTCTAAGAGTTTATCCTTCTCATTCAATGCATCAATTAATTCATTAATTTTGCCAATTGTAATTCTATCTAGACCTTTAAATACACTAGAATAGTCTATTTCATCATCGTCACTAGAATCATTATCACTAGAAGAAGCATAAGTAGAGTTTCGAGTACTTACCTTCTTCTCCTTAGCCATGAGACACGTGTGACGCTCGTTGGGGAAGAGGGCCGATTTGTTGAAGGCGGTGGCGGCGAGTCCCTCATTGTCGGAGTCGGAGGAGGAGCAATCCGAATCCCACTCCTTGCCTAGATGCGCCTCGCCCTTGGCTTTCTTGTAGTGCTTCTTCTTCTCCCTTTTGTTCCCCTTTTCCTGGTCACTTTCATTATCAGGACAGTTAGCAATAAAATGACCAAGCTTACCGCATTTGAAGCATGATCGCTTCCCCTTGGTCTTAGTCTTGCTCGGCTGTCCATTGCGACCCTTAAGCACCGTCTTGAATCTCTTAATGATGAGGGCCATCTCCTCATTATTTAGCCCGGCCGCCTCAATTTGCGCCACCTTGCTGGGTAGCGCTTCCTTGCTTCTTGTTGCCTTGAGGGCAATGGGTTGAGGCTCATGGATTGGACCATTCAACGCGTCGTCCACGTACCTTGCCTCCTTGATCATCATTCGCCCACTCACAAATTTTCCAAGAATTTCTTCGGGCGACATTTTGGTGTACCTGGGATTCTCACGAATATTATTAACCAAATGAGGATCAAGAACGGTAAAGGACCTTAGCATTAGGCGGACGACGTCGTGGTCCGTCCATCGCGTGCTTCCATAGCTCCTTATCTTGTTGACAAGGGTTTTGAGCCGGTTGTATGTTTGGGTTGGCTCCTCCCCCCTTATCATAGCAAATCTTCCAAGTTCGCCCTCCACCAACTCCATTTTGGTGAGCAAGGTAGCGTCATTTCCCTCATGAGAGATCTTGAGGGTATCCCAGATTTGCTTGGCGTTGTCCAAGCCACTCACTTTGTTATATTCATCCCTGCACAATGAAGCTAGAAGAACAGTGGTAGCTTGTGCATTCTTATGGATTTGCTCATTAATGAATGAAGGGCTATCCGAGCTATCAAATTTCATTCCACTTTCCACAATCTCCCAAATGCTTGGATGGAGAGAAAATAGGTGAGTACGCATTATGTGACTCCAAAATCCGTAGTCCTCTCCATCAAAGTGAGGAGGCTTGCCAAGTGGAATGGGGAGCAAATGAGTATTTGAGCTATATGGAATGCGCGAATAATCAGAAGAAAAGTTTGAGTTAACCGTCTTTTGTTTGTCGTGGTCGTCGTCCTTTTGGGAAGAAGAGGACTCATCGCTGTCGTAGTAGACGATCTCCTTGATGCGTCTTGTCTTCTTCTTCTTCCCATCTTTTCGCTTGTGGCCCGAGCCCGAGTCATTGGACTTGTCATCCCTTGGCTCGTTGACGAAGGACTCCTTCTCCTTGTCGTTGATCACAATTCCCTTCCCCTTAGGATCCATCTCCTCGGGCGGTTAGTCCCTTTCTTGAAGAGAACGGCTCCGATACCAATTGAGAGCACCTAGAGGGGGGGGTGAATAGGTGATCTTGTAAAACTTCAAAACTTAAGCCACAAAAACTTGTTAAGTGTTAGCACAATTATGGCCAAGTGGCTAGAGAGGAGTCAAAACACAATAACCACAAGAAATCAATCACAGAGATGACACGGTGGTTATCCCGTGGTTCGGCCAAGTACAAAACTTGCCTACTCCACGTTGTGGCGTCCCAACGGACGAGAGTTGCACTCAACTCCTCTCAAGTGATCCAATGATCAACTTGAATACCACGGTGTTCTTGCTTTTCTTTTCTCAATCCCGTTTGCGAGGAATCTCCACAACTTGGAGCCTCTCGCCCTTACAAAAGATGTTCACAGAGAATCACGGAGCAAGGGAGGGATTAGCAACTCACACACGACACAAAGATCACAGCGAATACGCACACACAAGACCCAGACTTGAGCTCAAAAGACTAGCACACTAGAACGGAGCTCAAATCACTAGAATGTCGAACAAGTGCGCGAGATTGATGTGTGAGTGATCAAGAGTGCTCAAAGAATGCTTGGTTATCTCCTCCATGCGCCTAGGGGTCCCTTTTATAGCCCCAAGGCAGCTAGGAGCCGTTGAGAGCACATCTGGAAGGCTATCCTTGCCTTCTGTCGTCGGGCGCACCGGACAGTCCGGTGCACACCGGACACTGTCCGGTGCCCGATTTGTTTCCATAAACAGCGCATCTGACCGTCGCTGTCTTAGTCAGATCTGCGCACCGTTGGCGCACCGGACATGTCCGGTGCACACCGGACAGTCCGGTGCATCTTTCCGACCGTTGGCTCGGCCACGTGTCGCGCGCCGATCGCGCGGCCGACCGTTGGCCCGGCCGACCGTTGGCTCACCGGACAGTCCGGTGCACACCGGACAGTCCGGTGAATTTTAGCCGAAGTCGCCGGAGAAAAACCCGAGAGCGGCCTCTTCGGCCGAGGCGGCTTGGCGCACCGGACACTGTCCGGTGCACCACCGGACACTGTCCGGTGCACCACCGGACAGTCCGGTGCCCCAGACCGAAACAGCCCCTTGGCTGCACACAGCCAAGTCTTCTCTTCTCTTCTTCTTTCTGTTTCTAACACTTAGACAAATATATTAGTACACAAAACCAATGTACTAAGGCTTAGAAACATACCTTTACTTGTGATTTGCACTTTGTTCATCCATAGGCATAGATTCACATTTAAGCACTTGTGTTGGCACTTAATCACCAAAATACTTAGAAATGGCCCAAAGGCACATTTCCCTTTCAAAAAGGACAAACAACAAGTGTCATGTCAAGTTGAGCAACGCTTCAGCTACATGTATGGTGAGCATGGTCATCTACCTAAGGTATGTAAGAAGGGTAAGGTTTCTAAGCAAGTAAATTTATCTCAATTTTATTCGCTTAGGAGACCCAAATCATACACTTGTGCTAGATCAGTAATGAGATCACCTAGAACTAGCACAAATGCTATTTGGGTACCAAAGGCTCTTTTAGATGAACGTTATGGACCCATCCCGAGATGGGTACCAAACTGTGCCAACTAGACCATGAAGGTGCCTCGAGATGGACTGGAGATCTTGGGAGAGCTTAAGATGGTTAATTAAAACTCTATACTTAAGCTGTCAATTTTTTGTCTATTTATTGACCCAAGGCTGAATTATTGTGCAAAACTAATACCATGTTCATCTCAAGTTAAATAAGTTGTAGAGGTCCTTAATCATTATTGGTGAATCAAGCAAAGGACTTTGATGAGAATCTGCAACTTGCTCTCCAAAGGACGGTACCCGTGTATCTTAAGTGCATTATTTCTAATCAGTATTGCTTTTAAGTTGGATTGTGGTGCTATACCTATCCTTGGAGTAGTTATGCTTTTGAGATTACTTGTGTTGATATCTTTCAATTAATGATACATAATTTCCAAGATCATAATCAGGCTTGCTCAATCGTGACTGAGTGCTTTATAGGTTATATATCTTGAACCATTCAATGGGTAGCTTTTCATTTGATATATCCACCATGATTAACTCTCTTGGTGTATGTGGATAAACATGTATCTTTTTGTAAGTCATTCTATGTGGGTTTTTAATGATTAACCTATGTGCAAGCATGATAGTTTTGTTTAGTCCATGTTCATGATTACTTTGACTTGGTACTCTCTATGTTGTGTCTCCAATGCACCCTCTCGAGCTATGAGGTGCATGAGCAAAAGGAGCCCTAGATGGGTGACATCAGGTGCTCACACTACCTAAAAGAATGAATCTCATGGCATTCAGGTAAAAGGCAAAGGTATGGAGAATGGAACTATGCAATTTCATTGAATATCTTGAAGTTCCGTTGATTGTGATCACAACTATGTTCTTGCCTTTCAATTGGTAGTATCTTGGCTTAGGTGCCTTATGCTTTAAAATGTTGTTTCCTTTGGTGTACCTAAGAAAATACTTCTTAATCATGGTGTGCTTAGACATTGTGCTTTATATGCATGATCTTGTCATTTTTCAATTGGTCTATGTGTTGCAATGATCATCATGTGTGAAGCGTGCCTAGGTTGCTTTTAAAAGGTTATATATCTTGAGGCATGCATTGTTTCCACTAGTCATAAGTTGTATTATGTCATCTATTCAATTGGTATCTTTTTGCGATGCAATTGATATATTATGCCTAGACCAAGGTATGTTGTGATCCCCTCTAGTTCTGAGGACGCTACAATGTGCAAGATGCAAGTCATTCGAATACTTGATGCACAACTTTAGGGCGAGCACACATAACTTGTGTCTTTTGAGACTAACTGTTTCTTGTGTGATACTATATAGTCTCAAGGTGGAAAAGGGAAGATAAGCAAGAAATGGAGCAATCAGGACTTGGGTACCTCCACAAGTTGAGTAATAGGTATCTCTTGGTAATCACTAGAATAGAAGCTTCATCTTGTGCCACAATACTATAACTTGTTCTAAGTTTGGTGTCTTAGCAACAAGAAAAGGTCAGGATAAAGGATCAGGCAAAAGTGTGAAGAAGCTCTCTAGAGATAAAACTTTAAAGATGGAAATCTTAAATTTTTGGCAAAAGGAACTCCGCCTACTTAGATGGAAAGTACACCATAACATGGTAAAGGTACAAAAGGAGGTATTGACCTTTTGCGTATTTGTATCTAAATTTTCCTCCAATGCTTGTGTTGCATATGTTTAATGTGTAAGGGGGAGTAAGGTTAGTGTGTTGCATTTTACCTGCTTAATACCCTGCTGTCCGTTGACATCATCCTATGTTATTGCTTGAATATGGTTTTGGTGTTTGATGTCAAAGGGGGAGAATTTGTGCATTAAAGCCTACCTCGACCTGAGAGTAAAGCTTATCTTAAGTGTGAAGAGGGTGAAGATTAATTTGGGGTTTCCTTGAGTTCCTTTGATCTTAAGGAAGAATGTGTTAGTTTTGTTGATAATACTTATCATATGCTTTTTGTTGCATTATATGGTGATAATGCATAATTAGTGCTTCTGTTGATATGAATCAATTGTATCTATTGTGTTTGTCCTGTAATAGATATTCATGTGGTTCTGGTGCTTTAAATTGCTTTAAATTGGTATCTTAATGGTGAATAGTGGTAGGTTGATATTCCTATGGTATATATATTTAATTGGTGTTTAACTCTTATTCTGTGCATTTGTGTGTTATATGCATCACAGTTTAATTCTTGACAATGCATCCCACAGGTGCTAAGGTGTAGTTATGCTTCAAGTTAGCCTAAGTATGTGCAATTTGGCATATAAGGCCAAAGTTCAGATTTTAATGTAAGCACATATTTAGGGAGAGCATTCTATAAACTTAGAATTCAAAATTTGTGCTTTAAATCTTATTCTTGCGTAAGCTTTAATTGTGTTGCCATCAATCACAAAAAAGGGGGAGATTGAAAGCTCTCTTGTGGGTTTTGGTGTTTAGATGACAACCCAATTAAAGGACTAACAAGTGCTTAATGCAAAGCTAACAGGGTTCAACACAAGTGAACAAGTGTGATGGTCCAAAGACTAGACTATCTATAGATAATGGACATCACAAGTAAGATGGACATTGCTTAAGTGAGACTCGGTGTGCGTAACTCTGAGACAACCGATGAAGCCAAGGATGGAGGCAAGAAGAGCTTCGAGGCACCAAGTGCACGGGAGAAGGTCAAGGAGACCAGGAACCCAAAGCCAGGGGTGAAGAAGAAGACTTGCAAAGTCAAGGTTGATCAAGTCAAGAAGAGTTATGGTGCATCAAGGATCACTACAAAAGGACATGACTTACAACCGATGAGGTAACATCTACAATTATGTGGTGTAAGTCATAAGGCTTAAGATCAAGCTCGAGAAGTGAACAAGGCATGTTTCTAGACTCAGTGAATTGTTTTTGTTTACTAACATGGTTATCTAAGTACTAGAAACAGTGGAATTGTTTTTGTTTACTAACATGGTTATCTAAGTACTAGAAACAGTGCCAAGAAAAGAAGAAATGAGTTGCAGAAGATATGGCTCTATATAGCCAAAACCAGCACCAGCCTATCACACCGGACTGTCCGGTGGTGCACCGGACAGTGTCCGGTGTACAGGCTGGGTGAGCAGTAAACTGGGTGCTCTTGGGAATTTGCCGAGGGCGCCGCAGCTAAAATTCACTGGACTGTCTGGTGTGCACCGGACTGTCCGGTGAGCCAACGGCGCCCGCTGCCAATGGTCAACTGCGCGATCAACGGGCGACACGTGGCCGAGCCAACGGTCACTTGGTCGCACCGGACTGTTCGGTGCGCCACCCGACAGAAGGCAAGGATTGCCTTCCAAAAGGAATTCCAACGGTCCTAGGCCCCTTGGGACTATAAAAGGGACTCCTAGGTGCCTCCAACGATATGAAGTGCAGCCAACAAGTGTATACATCATTTGGATCAATTCTCTCTCTCTCTCCCTCTCTTCTATATCTCTCTAGTTGTGTGGAGGCAAAGCTATAAACCTTTAGAGAGTGGAGAAGTGCTGCTGAGAGCTAGAGCAAAATCTTGAGCACGTTGTTACTCTACCGGAGTGCTGTCAAGAAGACTGTAAGCAGCCACCGCGTTGTTGTAACTAATATCAACATAGTGGAAGGCTCTATCTGTCATACTGACATATCTGAGAAAACAAAGGAAGGGGTTGAAATAGACTCCAAGCCCAGGTGTGGCTAACTCCAACGAGGACTAGGCAAGCATTTTAGGCTTGGCCGAACCTCGAGATAAATCCCTGTGTCTGTGTACTCTACTCTGTGTTGTGTTCTGTTCCTCTGTCTTATTTGTTGTTTATACTTGCACTTCTATATTTATATGTGGTACAAGCTGTATTCGAAGTGTAGGGTATTTTAAGACAGGAACTTCTATTCCGCTGCAACCTACTCGAAGGGTCTTTCATTCCACTGCGATCCAGCCTTCGAGTAGAGTAAGACTTTCCAAGGTGAAAAGTGATAATTATTATACGCCTATTCACCCCCCCCCCCCGCTAGGCGACATCCAGATCTTGTTCCCAGGCATAGGAAACTTTCACTAAGGAAAAATGCGCACTAGCAGAAGCTAAACGAGAAATCAGCGAATATTGGAAAAATCATTTAGAGAAAAATGTTGAAGAACTTCGCACATCCAAGGAAAGATGCTTTGAAAAATCCTTGGATTGTGTGAAGAAAATAAAAGATAGTTTCACCAAAGTGGGTGTCTATTCTACCGAAGAAAACTTCATACGAGGCGACCCTGAAGGCGTTATTGAATGGATAAGTGGAGAGGCCGAGACCTTCGAAGAAATTTTAAGTGATCGCCGGGATGTTTGCGCGTTTTCTGGTGCGCGGGGAATTTTAACCATCTTGGAGAAGGCGGGATGCGACCATATTAAAACCATGGCCCAGACCGAAGCTGCCTTCTCCATAGATGATACGAAGGTTCCTTCAGCTGAAGCAACCTTGATGGGCGGAAAATTCTATAATGATGTCTGGGTGAATGGTGGTCGAGAGATGGCCCATGAATTATAAAGAAAAGTGAAAAAGACACCCATGACACCCGAGTAGAAGCAAAGCAAGCTGAAGAAGCTGCAGAGTATGAAAAGCGTATAGGTAATATCTTTTGATTTTCTGCTTCGGCATTTGTTCTTGTGGCTTTGGACTAATTAATTTTTTCCACTTCAGCTAAATTATCTCCGCCGCCGGAACCGTTTGATCCCCTAGCTGATCCAAAAACGAAGGAAGCGCTGGAGATCATTAATATGTCTGAATCTATTGTTGATGAAGTTGTTAACAAATTACTGAACGAAGTTGCAGAAAAAGTCCTCAAAGAGGAATAGCTCTTATTGTAAAAACATTTTGAAATGGTCAATGTATGAGACACTAGAATGGACATTGTACTTTTATTGTAACAAGACTGTAATATTTGATGTGTGTAGCTTTGAATCAAATATGTAAATTATTTCTTTGCAATGCATGAAACTTTACATAGATACCATTTTTGAGCCTTCGGCGAAAAAACACCTTCCCTTCTTTTCATGCTTCGTAAAGAAAAAGATCCATGCTTCGTAAAAATATCCATGCTTCGCAAAGGGGGATCCCTTCCTTTGTGACAAGGCTAATGAAGTTGTATTTCCGAAGCTTACTTCGTGCCTTAGCACATTTTCATTTTTACGAAGCATTCGCCAAAGATTAACTCTGTGTTCGATTCTCGTGTCATTGATGCGATATGATGTATGATGTGATGCTATGCGGAATGATGTGATGATATGATGCAAAATGATGCTGATGCCAAGGACACACACCCACACGCCCACACTGAAACACATAAGGTCTGCATCCCCTTAGGAACGACTTTGGAGCCTTCTTCACAGTTTATTTTTCGGTGTTCACCGTTTATTTTTTGGTGTAAGTTCTGAATTCCCTTATGAATGTCTTTTGAACTTCTTTGCCTTCTATTTTGGCGGTATAAGTTCTGCATCCCCTTAGTAATGACTTTTGAACTTCTTCGCCTTATATTTCGGCGGTACTTGGCTCTGCATTCCCTTTGGAATGACTTTTGGGCAGAAAACTTATGCTGCGCTCCCTTAGGAACGACTTTTTGTAGCTTCAGCAATTTTAGCTCTGCATTCTCTTAGGAACGACTTTTGAGCTTCGACAATTTTAGCTCTGCATTCCCTTAGGAATGACTTTTGAGCTTCGTAAGTCTATGAAGAAGATATATTCTATTCTGATAGGAGCAAAATCATTACAAGAAATTAAAACTAAATTTACATTGCTTGTTCCTCATTAAAAAACAAAATGACATAGAACATAAAAGTATTTCAAGGGCAGGATATCGCTCAATAAATGTGCTTTGGTTCTGGCACAATACTGTTGCCTGTACGATCTTAGGATTCCTCCCTGAATTCACGTTGTTGTTGGGAGTGTGGGCGCCCTTCTGGCTGCTGGCTTCGAGAATAGGTAGGTTGCAGTGGTGGTGGCGGTGGGAGCTGAAGCCAAGAAGCCTGTGAATGGCTAGCCGAAGCAACAGAAGTTGTAGGATGATTGCCCACATATTCTGGTATGTAGGGAGATTGGCACGAAGCAGTGTGCAAGACCTGCTTCGGCTGATTCTGCCGAGCTTCGGCTTCTGCGATCTCCTTTTGCTTCAGAATAGTGATTTGGCACATTCTTGTAGTATGGCCCTTGTCCTACCACAGAATAAGCAATAGATTTTCCTGGGCTGGTCCCCATATCTTCCTCCGAAGCCCCTGGCGCGTCTGCCCCTTGGAGCTGGTGGCCTGAAGGAGCTTTGTTGCTGCCCCAAAGACTGTGAGGTGTACTGTGGCCTCTGAAGCTGGCTTCCTTTGTCATCATTCTGACTGGAGCTGTGGATTAATCTGACATGCCTCGGATGGGTCCTTCCTCCAAATCCCCTTGTCATCTCAGGGAATATGTAAGCTTCCTCCCTTCTTTGGCGAAAGTCGTTGTCAGTCTGGATGTACTCATCCATTTTCTGAAGCAGCTTCTCCAGAGTCTGGGGGGCTTCCTGGCAAAGTATTGAGCCGTAGGTCTTGGCCGACGACCCTTGATCATGGCCTCAATGACAATTTCATTGGGCACTATGGGCGCTTGTGCTCTCAATCGCAAGAACCTTTGGACATACGCCTGAAGGTATTCCACATGGTCTTGCGTGGACTGGAACAAGGCCTGAGCTATGACTGGCTTCGTCTGAAAGCCTTGGAAACTAGTAACCAGCATGTCCTTGAGCTTCTGCCACGACGTGATTGTTCCTGGTCGAAGGGAAGAATACCATGTCTGGGCTACGTTCTGGACTGCCATGACGAAGGACTTTGCCATGATAGATGCATTGCCTCCGTATGAGGATATTGTTGCCTCATAGCTCATCAAGAATTTCTTTGGGTCCGAGTGCCCATCGTACATGGGTAGCTGGGGTGGCTTGTAGGATTGTGGCCATGGGATAGCCTGCAATTCTGCTGCCAGGGGAGAAGCATCATCAAAAGTAAACGTATCATGATTAAAATCATCGTACCATCCATCTTCGTTGAACAAGCCCTCTTGACGAAGCTCCCTGTGTTGGGGCGTTCGGTCTTGATCATCTTGAGCAAGATGGCGCACTTCCTCAGTAGCTTCATCAATCTTCCTTTGAAGATCAGCCAGCCGAGCCATCTTCTCCTTTTTCCTTTGCACCTGTTGGTGGATGATTTCCATGTCCCTGATCTCCTGGTCCAACTCCAACTCCTGGAATGTTGGACTAGTGGCCTTTCTCTTCTGGCTTCGAGCCTCTCGGAGAGAGAGAGAGAGAGAGAGAGTCTCCTGGTTTGTGTCCAGTGGCTGCAGTGCAGCCCCTGGCGCTGTTATCTTCTTCGGTGGCATGACGAAGGTCGATGCTTTGTTGAAGATTGTGGAAGTGGGTACACCCACGGTGGGCGCCAATGTTGGGGACTTGTTCTCAAATGCTATGAATTAAGAACAAGGCAACACAAAAATAGGTTAATGGTTAATGCCCTTCGTCCTTCGAAGCATTATTCCCCTAAGGATATAACGACCTTCCGACGAAGGTCATGAAGGACATACCTTCATCATCACAGCATATATTTATGAAAGACGAAGCATATGAAACATGAGAAATAACATGAATAATCATATGACACTGTTAATATATCTTTTATTATATAATCATGAATGAATAAGAAAAACATTGAGTTACATTTGTACCTTCGGTTTGATAGAAGGCACGAATACAAGCGTGACGCACGAGCGAGTACAAGTCAACGTGAACAGTATGTCGGTACTGTTCATCTATTTATAGGCACAAGTCGCAGCCCGTGTGAAATTACATTCATGCCCTTCATGTTCACTATTGTCTTAAGAACAATCTATCGAGGACTAAATAGCCTTTTCCTCCTTAAGTCAGTTCCTTTTTCTGCTATCGAGCCGAAGCTCCCTTGCGCACAGTTTCAACGCTGGTTCATCCTTCGTTCCGACCCTGCTCTCCATATTATGTACAGCTTCATCCCAAGTTCGAAGGTTCCTGTACATATATTATATTTGGGAAACATTGTTAATCATGTTTTTGAGGACCTTCGGAAGATGAAGGCCCCCCAACATTGAGGAAGCCAATGACCACCTGGAGATGCACCACCAGGACATGGAGGCAAATGAGGCAGGAAGCGAGGGAGAGGAGAATCCCAAGGAATTAGAGCCAGCACCAGGTCTTTATGCGACTCCCTCGAAAATGCCCCCCTTCACCTGCATCCAGCGTTGCCTCTACCACTTAGGGTTGATGGGTTAGTTTGGCATATTAGGAGGACAGGAACCCACGTGACCTTAGTTTGGTATCAGCTTTTGGACTAGGCTTATGGGTGAATTCCCCTAAAATGTTGTAACCCAGGAAAAACATTTATGAGCAATGAAATGAATGTGGTCATGTTGTCCTCGTTTGAATCAATATTATGTTATGTCATTTTCTCCATATAATATAAAGAATATTGCTCGAAATCATGAATCAAGATAACAATAGCAAAAAATTATGTTTTCATATGGCAGCTAGGTTGCGTCGCGGGCTGAACGAGTAGATTCCCCCGCCACCTCCTCTAGCTCCCACGATGTAGGAGCTCATGGCTCAGTAGAATGAGATTCTGCGACAGCTGGTGCAGCGCCAGCCCCACCCTCAGCAGTATGGTGGAGGCCAGCAGCCACGTCCTCCGGCCGTGGCAACCTATCAAGAGTTCTTAAGCACGCAACTGCCCTTGTTCACCAAGGCAGAGGACCCACTGGACGCCAATGTGTGGCTAAGGGTTGTGGAGTCAAAGTTCTCACTCCTCACAGGAGAGTGCCCTGACTGCGCAAAGACCTGCTTCGCCGCACAGCAGCTTCGTCGACCTGCTAGGACATGGTGGGACCATTTTCGTACCATGTTGGGCACTGACCACGTGGTGACATGGGAAGAGTTCAAGACGGCTTTCAGTGGACACCATATTCCAGCAGGGATTCTGGATCGCAAGCTCAATGAGTTCTTGGCATTAACTCAGGGAACCCGCACTGTGTTGCAGTATGCCCAGGCCTTCAACGACCTATGTCAGTATGCGAGTTATCATGCAGATTCAGATGAGAAGAAAAGAGATCGTTTCCGCAGAGGACTTAACACCAAGCTGCATGAGCACCTCAACATTGTTCGTGCTGACAGCTTCAATGAACTGGTCAACCTTGCCATATCACAGGAAGACTGTATTGTAGCTCACTGGGCAGAAAAAGAAGAGGAAGGCACCAATGTCAGCAACTTCAGCTCCACCCCAGAGGTTCCAGATTGTCTCCAACAATCAGAGCATGGGATTCTAGCAGCAGGCATGAAGATGGGTCATTAGGTCGTCGCAGCAGCAGCAAGCACCCAACCGTTTCCCCGCTCCCGCTCCAAGGAACAATCAACCTCAGCAACAGCAGCTCCGCCAAGGAAATGGGAACAAATGCTTCACGTGTGGTAATACAGGCCATTATGCCAAGAATTGCCCACAGAATCAGTCAAAGCAGATGCCAGCACCCAACCAAGACAAGGAAGGAAGCAAAAAGTGCAAGTCAGGCAAGGGAAGCTCAACTTCACTACTCTGGAGGAGCTACCTAAAGGAGCGCCCGTCATGACTGGTACATTTTCCGTTTTTAATCAACCTGCATTGATTCTGTTTGACTCTGGTGCATCACATAGCTTCATTAGCCAGAAGTTCAGTGTCAAATGTCAAGTGCCTTTCTATCATACCCAAGGGTCCTTCATGATCGCAACGCCAGGAGGCAATATAGAGACCAACCAATTAAATCGAAATGTGCCTATTTAGTTGGAAAGCAAAATTGGCAAAACCACCCTCCTCATTCTGGGGATGGATAATGTGGATATTATTTTGGGAGCCAACTGGATGACCCAGCACCAAGTGGTGCTAGATGTCGCCAACTGCCTCGTTGATGTCCATTCCCTCACCTGTGGAAAGTTCCTTATATCTGCCCAGCCAAGAAACCACTCAGTCATGCACTTTTTCTATGATAGAGCTACCCATGAAGAGAATTCTAGTGGTCGATTATGCAGATGTTTTTCCTGATGAGTTGCCAGGAATGCCGCTAGATCGGGATATCGAATTTGCTATCGAGTTGCAACCAGGAACGACACCTATTTCCAAGAGGCCCTACCAGATGCCACCCGCCGAGCTGGCAGAATTGAAGAAACAGTTGCAAGAATTGTTAGAAAAGGGTTTCCTCCGCCCAAGTACTTCACCTTGGGGATGTCCGGCCTTGTTCGTGAAGAAGGATGAAAGCTTGAGACTATGCATAGATTACACCCCACTAAATGCGGTGACTATCAAAAACAAGTATTCTTTGCCTCGTATTGATGTTCTTTTCGACCAATTGGTTGGAGCTAAAGTGTTTTCCAAAATAGACCTTCTCTCCGGCTATCATCAGATCAAGATACGAGCAAGTGATATTCCAAAGACTGCCTTCTCAACCAGATATGGGTTGTATGAATATCTGGTGATGTCTTTCGGGCTAACAAATGTGCCAGCATACTTCTTGTACCTGATGAATTCAGTCTTCATGCCTGAATTGAACAAATTTGTGGTTGTCTTTCATTGACGACATTCTAGTGTACTCGAAGAATGAAGAAGAGCAAGCTAAACACTTGCGCACAGTACTCCAACGTCTGAGGGAGCACCGTCTTTACGCCAAGTTGTCCAAGTGTAATTTTTTGGCTAAAGGAGATTAAATTCTTGGGTCACACTATCTCTGAGGGAGGAATAGTTGTTGATCCAGATAAGATGCAAGAGGTGATGAATTGGAAGCCGCCAACAATTGTTCATCAGATTTGGAGTTTTCTGGGATTGCCCGGGTATTACCGAGGATTCATTCTAGATTTCTCTCGAATCGCTAAGCCCATGACAGAATTGTTGAAAAAGGGAGCAAAATTTGAATGGGGCCATAAATGTGAAGAGGCCTTCCACACTTTAAGGCAACACCTGACCACAGCACCTGTGTTAGCGTAGCCTGACAACAACAAGCCATTTGATGTGTATTGTGGTGCCTCTGGCACTGGACTGGGTTGTGTTTTGATGCAAGACAACCGAGTCATTGCCTACGCATCAAGAGCACTCAGGCCTCATGAGCAAAATTATCCCACTCATGACTTAGAATTGGCAGTCGTGGTTCATGCATTGAAACTGTGGAGGCACTACATGATGGGAACCCACTGCAACATCTATACAGATCACAAGAGCCTCAAGTACATCTTTACTCAGGCTGATCTCAACATGAGGCAGAGAAGATGGCTAGAATTGATCAAGGACTACGACTTGGAAGTACACTACCACCCGGGGAAGGCCAATGTGGTAGCAGATGCCCTAAGTCGAAAGTCACAATGCAATTGTATGGTGATGGATTCTCGCATCAATACCATGTGCGATGAGTTGCGTAAGATGAGGATCGAAGTAATTCCTTCTGGTACCTTGTCTCACATCTCTGTGGAGCCAACCTTGTTAGACTAGATTATTATGGCCCAACTAGGTGACAAGGGAGTGCAATTCATCAAAGAGAATCTTAATCAGAAAGTGGAGAAGTATAAGTGCTTTTGCCAAGACAGCAAGGGAATAATATGGTTTGAAGACAAATTGGTGGTTCCTAAAAATAGAGATCTCAGGAAGAGACTCTTGGATGAGGCTCATCTCTCCAAATTCTCCATGCACCCAGGAAGCACCTAGATGTACCATGATCTGAAGCCCTTGAATTGTTGGACCAGGATGAAAAGGGAGTGTTGGGGACTTGTTCTCAAATGCTATGAATTAAGAACAAGGCAACATAAAATGTTAAATGTTAATGCCCTTTGCCCGCTGAAGCATTATCTCCCTTAGGATTTAATGAACTTCGGACGAAGACCATAAGCAAAATATCACGAAGGTCTTACCTTCTTGATCAACTTTATAAAACAATATAAGCAACAATAAAGCATGAAACATTAAAGAAATTTATACCAAAGATAAATATTATTATACATATACTTTATTATATCAACCTAAATATTAAAACATAATATTTAGGTACATTTATACCTTTGCCTTGGTAAAGAGCAATAATTCCAGTGTAATGCGTCGATGATTACAGGATTGCGTGAACAGTAAAGGAGTACTGTTCATCTATTTATAGGCACAGGACGCAGCCTGTGAGAAATTACAATCATACCCCTTACAAAAGATTACAATTATGACTCAGACCCATATGGACTAAGAAGTCATTTCATCTTTAAGTCGGTTCGAACCCTCGTCTTCAGATACATTATAATACCGAAGCTTCATGAGTAATAGCTTCGGCACTACGTTTAAACGGATTTGCCGAAGGTGTGTCTTCCTGCAGGACCTTCGGCGACGAAGCATGACCCCAACAGTAGCCCCTTCGTGGTGCTAGATCGTTTTTCGTAACGAGCTTGATTCGTGAAAAAGTCTCTTAGGCTTCGGGAAGCCGAAGATCCGAAAAACACCTTCCCTGAGCTCGTTGCCGGGAAACGATAAAATTTCCAAGCACGGAGTGGTCCCACCATGCAGATTCACCTTCTCGGGTTTTGTGGCCCACCATTCAGTGGGTGCGAGCGACTGTTCGTCCGGTGTAGGAGACTTGACGATTCACCTTCTTACCTGCAGCACTATATAAACAGACGAGTAGGTGTGAAGTTACCACAGCATTCATTGCTATTACACTGTTTTGCTGCCAGGAATTTAACCATAGCCGAAGCTTGACCCTTGCGCTCAAACAAACCACCACCTTGGATTCTGCTTCGTCAAAAGAAGAGCTTCGGAAAAAAGGTCATTAATTTCAAAAAACTTCTGGAAGTTCATAATCAAATGGCTAGAGTACGTTCCACTGCCAGGGTTGAACGTGAGGGAGATGAGACCGAAGCCACTGAAACCGTTCCGATTTCTGAAGCAATGAGGCGATCTGGGTTGGTAACATCAGAGGACACACCTGCTGCCGAAGCAAAACAAGCTGACGTTGAAGAAGATGAATCTGAGGATGAGTACGGTGCAGTGTCATCTAAACCCAGTCATTTAGAGTTTGGAAAGTCTACTATTACTGAAGGTGATATGGCTAAGTTACTGAAGCTAGGCTATTTTAGTGAAGACAAAAGGGAGCTGATTCGCTTCGGGGGAGAGGAAGTTACCCCGAAGCCAAAAAAAGATGAGGTGGTGGTTTTTAAGAGCTTCTTCAAAGCAGGGTTAAGATTTCCCCTGCATGGGATGATTGCAGATGTTTTAGAGAAATTTGGGATTCACCTTCATCAGTTAACTCCTAACGCCATTGTTAGGCTTAGTGTTTACATCTGGGCACTCTGAAGCCAGGAGGCAGAGCCACTTGCCGAAGGTTTTTGCCGGGCACACGAGCTTCATTACCAGACAAAAGCTATAGAAGATGGGCTGCATGATAATTTTGGTTGCTACAAATTTGCATATCGGAAAGATGCCAAGTATCCAGTTATCAGCTATCGTACGAAATGGCCAGCTGGCTGGAAGAGTGAATGGTTTTATGTCAAAGTAGATGAGAAGAAGGAGAAGCTAGTTCAGAGCCCTTTGAGTTTAACCTTCGGAGAAACTAGGCCTCGATGCGTCATGGATCCAGGTAGTCCATGCCAGATTGCATTGGGCGAATTTTGGGTTGTTGCAGAGCACATTGGCACCAGGGATCTGGTCCAAGAATTCTTGGCCTTCAGAGTATTCCCAACTTTGAGGGAATGGGACATGCTGAAGCTGAAAGGGGAGAAAAAGAAGAAGGAGCTTGTTCGTCTACCTTATTATTACAAGTTTAAAAAACATTTTAAAGCACCTTGCCAAGAGTGGTTGGACACAATTGAGGTTATGTGCAACGAGATCCTTGGCAACTATTCTAAGAAAGAAGATCAGTTAATGACTGCGGCTTTCGGTACTCATCCGAAGCGAAGAATGAATCGGGTGATGGATGCCTTGAATTTTGAGTATCCTGACTATGAGCAATTGGGCAGAGGTGCCGAAGGCCAGAAAAGAAAAAGAGTTGCCAGCGTCCTCGACAAAGATGCTACCAAATTAGCTAAAAAGGACAAAGAAATTTTTGAGAAAAGAAAACCGAGCCCTGAGCCGAAGATAGCTACTTCAAAGAAAAGGAAAGTTACGACCCCAAAACCAAAAAGGCCGGGCCAAGAGGGAGAAGCTCCTGTGACGCCTTCCGCTGCCGATGTGGAAGAAATTCTAAAGATAATGACTGAACCTTTGCCTATCAAGCTAAGTCCGCTGGCGCCACAACTGACAAAACTTTTTCAGAAGGAAAAGGAGCCTTCGGCAACGGAAAGTCCTGCTAAGCTGAAAAAACGGAGAATTATCCAAGTGGCCGATGTTATTCATCAGACACCGCCACCGGCATCAGCGCCAAAAATACCAATTACTGAAAGCGCTAGCGCCGCTGAAGGCGCCGGCGGTGCCGAAGCTGCAGCCACCGAAGACGAAGGTGCCAGAGTCGAGACCGCCGAAGATTCTGATCTGGAAACCACACTTGGTGATATTGATAACATACTTCTAAAAATGGCTAAGGAAGAAGCTGTTGCGACCGTGATGGACACAACAATTGAGAAAGGAAAAGAGCAAATTGAAGATACTTTGGAAGAGGAAAACTTCAATTTTCAAGATACACTAGGGCAAGAGTTATCAGAAACTGAAAAGAAGAACTGAAGAAATATGATGTATCCTGTGGGTACAAACCAGGGGCTTTGCTGTTTGGCGGAGTCAATGAAGGGAAGTTGAGGTGCCTTCGGAATCGAACCGAGGCAAAGGTCGTTAGGACTTTCTCGAAGAATGTTGGCCTGCCGAAGATTGAGGCAGACCTCTGCAGGTACCGGCGACAGCATATCACCGGTAGCCTGTTCTATGCTAATTTTAAGGTAAAACTCTTAACTTCTTATTATTTTTTGAATTAAGATGTTTTCTGACGAAGGTTGTTTTGGCAGAGTATATTACTAAGTAAAGTGCCGAGGATGCAACAAGATCTCGAAGACGAGAAAAACGAAGCTATATTTAAAGATCTAGAAAATAAAGTCAAAGATCACGAAGCTGCTTTGGAGAAAAAGGACTTCGTCATCCACTCTATGGAGGGTTCGCTAGCAGAAGCTCAAGCCGAAATTGACAGATTAAACAGAGAATTACTCATAAAATCAGAAAAATCTGAGCAAGAAAAGAAAAATCTTGAAACGAATCTCAAAACCGAAATTGAGAAGAATTCAAGTTTGCAGAAATCATTGAAGGAGCTTCACGATAAATGTTTAGACTTCGGCAACCGATGCGTGTAGCGGCTGAAGGGTGTCTTTCACTCAATTGGAGCTAGCTCTGATAAGTTTACACCTTCAGTTGAAAACCTGCCAAGCACCTTTGAATATATTGAGGGCGAAGTTGATGCACTTGACGAAGTTATTGCTGGGCATGCGGATTTCTGCGCCTTGTTAGCTTCTCGAGGCACAGCTACTCTTTCCTGAAGACTGGCTGCACTCATGGGAAAATTGTTAATAGGCCAAACTTCAGTTTGTCACCAGCAGATTTGATTGACATCCCTAGCCTTGCCCGAAGCATAGGAAATAGGTTTATGACTCAAATTTGGATAACCGGGGGGCGAAAAATGGCTGGTGACGAAGCTCGAAGCCACCTTAAGCCAGTGAGAAACTTATACTTGTTACTTTTACCTTCTCCTTGAACTCTGCACTTTTCTCATTTTGTTTTAATATGTATAGGATGATGAGGCTGAAGAATGATGAGCTGAGGCCTTAACAGAGAAAGACTTTGCTGCAGAAGATTCTAGAGAAAATTTTGTAATATGATTGTAAAGAATTTTATGTAAATTTGTGCGTACCTCATAATATATCTTTACCCTTTGTCCGTGTATGATGTGCTTTGCTGTGGACGAAATTTTCTTTTTGAGCCGAAGGCGAAAAACACCTTCCCTTCTTTTCGTACACAATGAAGCATGAAAATTTCTTCTTTCTGTTTTTCCTGAAGCTTTATCCTTATAGCCGAAGCATCTTCCTTCTCTGTATGATATGATAATGATCCTATATATGTCTAAATGAATGTTTATGAATGCAAATGTCATGATGTAATGTATCGTGCAAATGAATGTCCAAATACATATTCGAAGCCATAATCAAAACCTTCATTCCCTTGGGAATGACTCAAATCTTCTTTGCCGCTTATTTTTCGGCTTCACCGTTTATTTTTCGGTGTATCAGCGCTGACTTTTCGCTGTAAGCCTCCCTTAGGAGCTTCTTCGCCTTCAATTTCGGCGGAATCAGCGTTTATTTTTCGCTGTAAGCCTACCTTAGGAGCTTCTTCGCCTTCTATTTCGGCGGAATCAGCATTTATTTTTCGCTGTAAGCTCTGCATTCCCTTAGGAACGACTTTTGAGTTTCTCCCTGTTTTCTTTTCTTTTTTCCTTTGCACTCGATGGTGTATTCTCAGCTTTTACATTTACATCTTCGGGGGATATTGCTCTTATAGAGTTGAAATAGGAAAAAGAAAAATTACATGTTGTGGCCCCATTAAAAACCTTTCTCCCCCTTTGGAAAGGAAAAGGGTGCCATAAGAAAGAATAGAAAAAATTACATCAAGCTAAACATAATATCGCTGAAGCTCATCCGCATTCCATGATCTAGGAATGTCGTTGCCGTCCATATCCTTCAATCTGTAGGAACCGGGTCTTGACGAAGATACTACCAGAAAAGGTCCTTCCCATTTCAGCTGTAGCTTGCCTACTGTGTCTGGGTTGGCCACTCTCCAAAGCACCAAATGTCCTGGTTTAATATTCTTTAGCCAAACCTTTCTATCACGCCCCTTTATTGTTTCGGCTTGATATTTATTGATGTTTTCCATAGCCTGAAGCCTGATCCCTTCTATAACATCTTTGTCCATAGAGTAATCAGCTTCGTCTTCTGCTGAAGCCACTGTTCTTATTGATCCTGCTTTTGCTTCTTCCGGAGTTATTGCTTCGTCACCGAATAATAACTTGAATGGTGTAAAGCCTGTTGACCTTGATGTCGTTGTATTGTGGCTCCATACTACCTTAATTAATTCATCTGGCCATTTTCCTTTGGGCTGATTGAAGATTAATTTCATTATTCCCATCATTATGATGCCATTAGCCTTTTCGACAAGTCCATTTGACTCTGGGTGCCTAACCGATGCAAAATGGATCTTTGTGCCAATTTGTCCACAGAACTCTTTAAAAGCTTCGGCATCAAACTATGTTTCGTTATCCACAGTAATCAGCTGGGTTTTAGTTGTACAAATAATATTGCTGAGTATGAAGCACTTCTGTTGGGGCTTCGGAAGTTAAAGGCAATGGGAATAAGAAGGGCAATCCTTAAAACTGACTCTCAAGTCATTTCTGGCCATGTAGACAAAAGTAGCAAGGCAAGAGACCCAAAGCTTGAAAAATATCTGGATACAGTTCGAAGGCTGGAGGCTTCTTTCGAAGGTTTTTCTGTCAAGAATATTCCAAGAGGAGAAAATGAGCATGCAGATTTGTTAGCCAAATCAGTGACACAGGGGCTCCCTCTACCTTCGGTTGAACTGTATCCAGATTTGAGACGATAAAAGCACCTTCGGTTGAACTTATGGAAAGAGCAGTGCTTGTAATATCCCATGTGCATAGTGAATATTGGAGGACTGAAATTATATCTTTCCTCCAAAGTAATTATCTTTCAGATGACGAAGATTATAATAAGAGAATGGAAGCAAGGACAAGACCGTATGCGATAATAGAAGGGGAATTATATAAACATGGAGTCTGTTCTCCACTCCTCAAGTGTTTATCCAGAACCGAAGGTGTTGAATTAATGAAGGAGATACATGCAGGTCTGTGTGGATCTCATATTGGGTCTATGCCCTTGCTGGGAAAAGTGTTTAGACAAGGATTTTATTGGCCAAAGGCAGCTTCGGATGCAGCAGATCTGGTTCAAAAGTGTGAAAATTGTCAAAAATGTGCAAGAGACCAGAAGCAACCTTCATTTCTCACCCAGCTAATACAGCCTACTTGGCCATTGCAAAGATGGGGCATGGATTTGTTAGGCCCACTTCCACCAGCGCAAGGTAATTTGAAATATGTTGTGGTGGCTGTAGAATATTTTCTAAGTGGATTGAAGCAAAGCCTTTGGCTACAATAACTTCGGTTACAGTCCAAAAATTCTTCTGGCAAAATATTGTTTGTCGCTTCGGTGTGCCGAAGGCTATAAATGTGGATAATGGAACACAGTTTGATGCTAAAACGTTCAAAGATTTCTGTGACCAAATTGGCACGAAGATTCATTTTGCATCAGTAAGGTACCCAGAATCAAACGGACTGGTAGAAAGAGCAAATGACATTATAATGACAGGAATAATGAAGCTAATCTTCAATCAGCCCAGAGGAAAGTGGCCAGATGAGTTGATTAAAGTGGTGTGAGCCACAATACAACCATTTCAAGATCAATAGGATTTACACCTTTCAAACTATTATTTGGTGACGAAGCTATAACTCCAGAAGAAGCTAAAGCAGGATCAATAAGAACAGTAGCTTCGGTAGAAGACAAAACTGCTTATCACGTAGCAAAAGATACTATAGAGGGGACCAGACTTCAGGTTGTAGAGAACATCAATAAATATCAAGCCGAAACAATAAAATGGCGTGACCGAAAAGTTCGATTGAAAAATATCAAGCCAGGGCATTTGGTGCTTCAGAGAGTAGCCAATCCAGACACAGTAGGCAAATTGCAGCTGAAGTGGGAAGGACCTTTTCTGGTAGTATCTTCGTCGAGGCCCGATTCTTACAGATTGAAGGATATGGACGGCAACGACATATCCAGATCTTGGAATGCGGATGAGCTTCGGCGATATTATGTGTAATTTGATGTAATCGTTTTTCATTTTTTCTATGGCACTCTTTTCCTTTCCAAAGGGGGAGAAAGGTTTTTAATGGGGCCATAGCTTGTAATTTTTCCTTTCTTATTTAGCTCCACGAGAGCCAAATCCCCCAAAAGGATGTAAAATGTAAAATCTGAGCATGCACCATCAAGTGCAGAGAGAAAAAAGAGGAAAAACAGGGAGAAGCTCAAAATTCGTCCCCAAGGGGATGCAGAGCATGACGAAGCTACAAAAAGTCGTTCCTAAGGGAGCGCAGCGTAAGTTTTCTGCTCAAAAGTCGTTCCTAAGGGAATGCAGAGCCAAATACCGCCGAATTATAAGGCAAAGAAGTTCAAAAGACGTTCCTAAGGGGATGCAGAACTTATACCGCTGAAATAGAAGGCGAAGAAGTTCAAAAGACGTTCCTAAGGGGATGTAGAGCTTATACCACCGAAATAGAAGGTGAAGAAGCTCAAAAGACGTTCCTAAGGGGATGCAGAGTCTGGGTGTGGCTTTGTGTGCGTGTGTTTGGACATTCATTTGCACATTACATTACATCATTCATTGCATTCATACACATTCATGTAGACAATCGTAGGATCATCATCATCATAACATAAAGTACAAACAGATGCTTCGGCTTTGATGACAATGCTTCGATGAGCATAAAGAAGCAAAGATACGCTTCGTTGTGTACGAAAAGAAGGGAAGGTGTTTTTCACCTTCGGCTCAAAAGATACAAGTTTCTTCCACATCAAAGCAATTCACACACGGATAAAAGGTAAAAATATATTACAAGGTATGGACAAATTTACAGAGTAATGTTTGATTCTTAAATTACAATATCTTTTACAAAGATAATTCAAATGTCTCTAAAGCTTTGTGCAGCAGCTTCATCAATCTTCGTTGAGCTTTGGATTATTGACCTTTGGCATCGTCATCCTGTACACAACAAAACAGTATAAGGTAAAAAGTAATTACAAGAGAAGGTAAGCAATAAGTACAAGTTTTATACTGACTTAAGATGACTTCGTGCCTCGTCACCAGCTATGTTCGGTCCACCCTTCATCCAAATTTGGGTTATAAACCTATTCCAAATACTTTGGGCTAGGCTAGGGATATCAACAAGGTCTGCTGGAGATCGACTGAAGTTTGGTTTGTTTACTATTTTTTCGTGCGTGCAACCAGCCTTCATAAAAGCTACAGCTGTGCCGCGAGAAGCCAGCAGGGCACAGAAGTCGCCATGCCCAGCTATAACTTCGTCAAGCGCCTCAACTTCGCTTTCAATATGCTCGAAGGTGCTTGGCAAGTCTTCAACCGAAGGTTCAAATTTTTCAGAACTAGCTCCCACTGAGTTGAAGACTTGTTGTAGTCGTTGCACGCAGCGGTTGCCGAAGTTTAAGCAAACATTTCGAAGCTCTTTTAGGGATTCTTGTAGATTTGAGTTTTTCTCGACTTCAGCTTCATGCCTTGCATCAAAACTTTTCTTTTCTTGTTCAAAGTTTTTTGACCTTCGGAGGAGTTCATCGTTTAATCTGGCAACTTTGGCTTGGGCTTCTGCCAACGAACCCTTCATTGTCTGAAGAAGGAAGTCTTTCTTTTCTAGAGAAGCTTCATGATCTTTGATTTTCTTTTCCAAGTCCTCGATTATAATCTCATTCTTTTTATCCTCGAGGTCTTGTTGCATTCTCAAGGCTTTGCTTAGCAGCATATTCTGTGCAAAATAGCCTTCATCAAAAATCTTTGCTTCATCACAAAAGATTAAAAAGATGAGGAAAAAAGCTTTACCTTAAATTTGGAATAGGATAAGCTGCCAGCGATATGCTGTCGCTGGTAACTGCTAATGTCAGCTTCAAGCTTCGGAAAACCAACACTCTTCGACAGAGTGCTGATAATCTTCGCCCCAGTACGGTCTCGAATGCATCCTAAGGCTTCTTCACTGATTCCTCCAAAGAGCATGGCTCCTGGTTGGTAGCCACAGGATATAGCATACTCCTGCAGCTCCTCCTTCTCGGCCTTGGATAATTCTTGACCAACTAGATTCTGAAAGCTGAAGCCTTGTTCTTCCGAAGTATCTTCGGCAATTTCTTTCCCTTTCTCAAGCACTATGGCCAGGACTTCTTCTGTAGCCACAATAGTCTCCTCTGCGGCTATATCCAAGAGCACTTTATAAATAGCAAATAACGAACTCTCCAGATTGGTAGCTTCGGCGGCCGCAGCTTAGGCAGAAGTATCTGCTTCGGTAGCTGGTGTCATCTTTGATGCTAAGGACGGCGGTGACGTTTCCTCAATAGCTTGCATATTAGTAACAATTCTTCGCTTTTTAGGCCCAACCGCCTTTTTCGTTGCCGAAGGCTCGTCCTTCTTCTGTAAAAGCTTTGTCAGATGTGGTCCCAGAGGACTTAGCAGCTTGATAGGTAAGGATTCAGTCATTACCTTTAAAATTTCTTCTACTTCGGCAGCAGAAGGCGTTGAAGGAGTCTCCTCCTCCATCTCAGCCACCTTCGGCTCTGGAGTTGCAGCTTTTCTCTTCTTCGAAGTCGTCGCCTTTGGCTCGGGACTGGATTTTCTCTTCTTCAGAGTTTTTTCGTCCTCTTTCACCATCCTAGTAGCCTGCCTGCTCAGAACATTGACAACCCTTTTTCTCTTCATCCCTTCGGCACCCTTGCTGAGTCGCTCATAATTAGGGTATTCAAAATTCAGAGCGTCCATTACTCAGTTCAACCTTCGTTTCGGTCGGGTACCGAAGGCTGTAGTCATTAATTGATCTTCTTTTTTAGTGTAGTTTTCCAAAATTTCATTGCACATTGTCTCAATTATCTCTAGCTACTCTTGGCAAGGCTCTTTAAACTGTTTCTCAAACTTAAAGCGATAAGCCAATCGAACAAGCTCATTCTTCTTCTTTGTTCCTTTTAGCTTCGGCATACTCCATTCACTCAACGTTGGAGATACCCTGTTGGCCAAGTATTCTTGCACTAGATCACTGATGCTGATTTGTTCAGCAAACACTCTGAATTCTGCTATGGCTAGCGGGCATGCTGACCCTCGCTTCATGTTGCACAAGGGTCAGGTCATCCCGAAGCTTAAAGCCAGTGGGCTCATCACCATCGTCATCAGTTTCCCTCTTATTGGGGGCCTTCATCTTTCGAAGGTCCTCAAAAACATGATTTAACAATATTTCCCAAGTGTAATATACATACAGGTACCTTCGTACTCGGAATAAAACTATACATGATATGGAAAGCATGGTCAAGACGAAGGTTGATGCAGTTCCGAAGCTACACGCAAGAGTGCTTCGGCTCAATAGTAGAAAGAGAAACCGACTTAAAAGGGAAAAGGCTATCTAGTCCTCGGTGGATTGTCCTTAAGACAATAGTAAACATAAAGGGCATGAATGTAATTTTACACAGGTTGTGCCCTGTGCCTATAAATAGATGAATAGTACCCCCGTGCTGTTCACGCTGACTTGTACTCGCTCGTGCGTCACGCTTGTACTTTTCATCTTCTGTCGAGCCGAAGGTACTTTTCATGATAATATAATAAAGATATATAAATAATGTCCGATAATTATTCATGTTGTTTCTCATGTTTCATATGCTTCGTCTTTCATCAATATGTACTATGATGATGAAGGTACGTCCTTCATGACCTTCGTCTGAAGATCGTTATATCCTAAGGGAAATAATGTTTCGAAGGACGAAGGGCATTAACCATTACCCTTTTTGTGTTGCCTTGTTCTTAATTCATAGCATTTAAGAACAAGACCCCAACATTGGCGCCCACCTCCAGTGTACTCATTTCCACAACCTTCGGCAAAACATCGACCTTCGTCATGCCGCCGAAGAAGATAACAGCGCCAGGGGCTGCACTGCAGCCACTGGACACGAACCAGAAGACCCTCTCTCTCCGAGAGGCCCGAAGCCAAAAGAGAAAGGCCACTAGTCCAACATTTTAGGAGGAGCAGTTGGACTAGGAGATCAGGGACATGGAAATCATACACCAGCAGGTGCAAAGGAAAAAGGAGAAGATGGCTCGGCTAGCCGACCTTAAAAGGAAGATCGATGAAGCTACTAAGGAAGTGCGTCATCTTGCTCAGGATGATCATGACCGAAGGCCCCAACACAGGGAGCTTTGTCAAGAGGGCTCATTCAACGAAGATGAATCGTACGATGATTTTAATCATGGTACCTTTACTTTTGATGATGCTTCTCCCCTGGCAGCAGAATTGCAGGCTATCCCATGGCCACAATCCTACAAGCCACCCTAGCTACCCATGTACGATGGGCACTCGGACCCAAAGCAATTCTTGATGAGCTATGAGGCAACAATATCCTCATATGGAGGCAATGCGGTTGTCATGGCAAAGTCATTCATCATGGCAGTCCGAAACGTGGCCCATACATGGTATTCTTCCCTTCAGCCAGGGATAATCACGTCGTGGCAGAAGCTCAAGGACATGCTGGTTACCAGTTTTCAAGGCTTTCAAACGAAGCCAGTCACAGCTCAGGCCTTGTTCCAGTGCACACAAGATCATGAGGAATACCATCAGGCGTATGTCTGAAGGTTCTTGCGACTGAGAGAACAAGCGCCCACAATGCCCAATGAAATCGTCATTGAGGCCATGATCAAGGATCTTTGGCCAGGACCCACGACTCAATACTTCGCCAGGAAACCTCCCCAAACTCTGGAGAAGTTGCTTCAGAAGATGGATGAGTACATTCGTGCTGACAATGATTTCTGACAAAGAAGGGAAGAAGCTTACAGATTTTGTGAGATGACTAGGGGCTTCGGAGGAAGAATCCACCCTAGGCATGTCAGATCAATCCACAACTCCAGTCAGAATGACGACAAAGGAAGCCAGCTTCAGAGGTCACAACACACCTCACAGTCTTCGGGACAGCAGCAAAGCTCCTTCAGGCCACCAGCTCCAAGGGGCAGAGGCGGCAGGGGCTTCAGAGGAAGATATGAGGATCAGCCCAAAAAAATTTATTGCTTATTCTGTGGTGAGGACAAAGGCCACACTACAAGAGCCTGCCAGATCACTATTCTGAAGCAGAAAGAAATTGCCGAAGCAGAAGCTCGACAGAATCATCCGAAGCAAGTCTTACATACTGCTTCGTACCACTCTCCCTACATACCAGAATATGTGGGCAATCATCCTGTAGCTTCTGTTGCTTCGGCAAGCCATTCACAGGCTTCTTGGCCTCAGCTCCCACCGCCACCACCACTACAACCTACTTATTCTCGAAGCCAGCAGCCAGAAGGGTGCCAGCACTCCCAACAGCAATGTGAATTCAGAGAGGAATCCGAAGCTCGCACAGTCAACAGTACTGTGCCAGAATCAAAGCACATATACTGAACGATATCCTGCCTCTGAAATACTTTTATATTCTATGTCGTTTGGCTTTTTAATAAGGAACAAGCAATGTAAATTTAGTTTTAATTTCTTGTAATGATTTTGCTTCTATTAGAATGGAATATATCTTCTTCACTGATTTACGAAGCTCAAAAGTTACGAAGCTCAAAAGTCGTTCCTAAGGGAATGCAGAGCTAAAGTTACGAAGCTCAAAAGTCGTTCCTAAGGGAATGCAGAGCTAAAATTACAAAGCTACAAAAAGTCGTTCCTAAGGGAGCGCAACATAAGTTACAAAGCTCAAAATTCGTTCCTAAGGGAATGCAGAGCTAAAATTGCCGAAGCTACAAAAAGTCATTCCTAAGGGAGCGCTGCGTAAGTTTTCTGCTCAAAAGTCGTTCCAAAGGGAATGCAGAGCCAAATACCGCCGAAATATAAGGCGAAGAAGTTCCAAAGTCGTTCCTAAGGGGATGCAGAACTTATACCGCCGCAATAGAAGGCGAAGAAGTTTCAAAGTCATTCCTAAGGGGATGCAGAACTTACACCGAAAAATTAACGGTGAACACCGAAAAATAAACGGTGAAGAAGACTCCAAAGTCGTTCCTAAGGAAATGTAGAGCTTGTGTGTTCCAGTGTGGGCATGTGGGTGTGTGTCTTCGGCATCCTCATCATTTTGCATTACATCATCACATCATTTCGCATAACATCACATCATACATCATATTGCATCAAATGACACGAATTGAATACGAAGCTGATCTTCGGCAAACGCTTCGTCAAAATGAAAAGGTGCTAAGACACGAAGTAAGTTTTGGGAAATTCAGTCTTATCAGCTTTGTCACAAGAAGGGATCTCTTTTTACAAAGCATGGATCTTTTTCATTACAAAGCATGAAAAGAAGGGAAGGTGTTTTTTCGCCGAAGGCTAAAAAATGGTATGTGTGTAAATTTCATACATCGCAAAGAAATGAATTACAATAATTTACATATTCGATTCAAAGTTTAATACATCAAATATTACAGTCTTGTTACAATAAAATCACAGTGTCCATTCTAGTGTCTCATACATTGATCATTTCAAAAATGTTATTACAGTAAGTGCTATTCCTCTTTAAGGACTTTCTCTGCAACTTCGTGCAGTAATTTGTTAACAACTTCATCAACAACGGATTCAGCTATGTTTATAATGTCCAGCGCTTCCTTCATTTCTAGATCAGCTAAGGGATCGAATGGTTCCGGCGGCGGAGATAATTCAGCTGAAGTAGGAAAGGTTAATCAGTCTGAAGCCACAAAAACAAATGCCGAAGCTAAAAGCCAAAAAATAATACCTATACGCTTTTCGCGGTCTACAGCTTCTTCAGCTTGCCTTGCTTCTACTTGGGCGTCGTGGGTGTCTTTTTCACTTTTCTTTATAATCTCATGTGCCATCTCACGGCCACCGTTCACCCAGACATCATTATAGAATTTTCCGCCCATCAAGGTTGCTTCAGCTGAAGGATCCTTCACATCATCTATGGAGAAGGCAGCTTCGGTCTGGGCCATGGTTTTAATATGGTTGCATCCCGCCTTCTCCAAGATGGCTGAAATTGCTCGCGCACCGGAAAACGCGCAAACATCCCCGCGATCACTTAAAATTTCTTCGAAGGTCTCGGCCTCTCCACTTATCCATTCAATAACGCCTTCGGGTCGCCTCGTATGAAGTTTTCTTTGGCAGAATAGGCACCCACTTTGGCGAAACTAGCTTTTATTTTCTTCACACAATCCAAGGATTTTTCAAAGCACCTTTCCGTGGATGTGCGAAATTCTGCAACATTTTCCTCTAGATAAATTTTCCAATATTCGCTGATTTCTTGATTAGTTTGTGCGACTGCGCATTTTTCCTTAGCTTCAGCCAGCTGCCTCTGAAGATCTTCAATTTCTGTTTTCTGGGCTTCGGCCTGAGCTTTATAGTTAGCCTTGTCTTCCTTTACTTTATTTACCAATGAAATTAAGATTTTGTCTTTTTCCAGACCTTCATTTCTTAATTCAATAACTTCTAAACAAAGGTTATTCATAGCCATGGTATAACCTTCGTCTTCAATATTCTTCTGTACCCTCAGGGCATTAATAAGAATTAAGCCCTGAAAATAAGAAGAAAGAGTTAATGTTGGGGACTTGTTCTCAAATGCTATGAATTAAGAAAAAGGCAACATAAAATGTTAAATATCAATGCCCTTCGTCCGCCGGAGCATTATTTCCACAAGGATTTAATGATCTTCGGACGAAGGTCACGAGCATAATATTACGAAGGTTCCACCTTCGTAATTAATCTTACAAATATAATACAAAGTAAAGTAAAACATGAATCATTAAAGATAAATACATTGAAAATAAATGATATCATTCATGTATTTTATTATATGAATTTTAGGTATCTGACTACAATGGTTAAGTACATTTATACCTTTGCCTTGACAAATAATTCCCGAGTGATGCGTTAGCAATTACAGGAATGCGTGAACAGTAAAGGAATACTGTTCACTATTTATAGGCGTAGGACATAGCTCATGAGGAATTACAATTATGCCCCTCATAAAAGTTTACAATAATGACTCAGACCTTTGAAGGCTAAAAGGTCATTTTATCTTTAAGTCGGTTCGACCCTTCGTCTTCGGATATGTTGTAGTTCCGAAGCTTCGTGAACGGTGTCTTCGGCATCATGTTCAAGCAGCTTCAGTTGAAGCTGTTTCTTTTTGCAGGACCTTCGGCGACGAAGCATGGTCCCAACAGTAGCCCCTTCGCGGTGCTAGATCGTTTTTCGTAACGAGCTTGATCCGTGAAAAAAGTTTCTTAGGCTTCAGGAAGCCGAAGGTCCGAAAAACACCTTTCCTGAGCTCGTTGTCGAGAAACGATACAACTTTCGAGCGTGTAGCGGTCCCACCATGCAGGTTCACTGTTCTGATTTTTGTGGCCCACCGTTCAGCGGGTGCGAGCGACTGTTTGCCTGGTGTAAAAATCCGGACGATTCACCTTCTTACCTGCAACACTATATAAACAGACGGGTAGGTGTGAAGTTACCACACCATTCATTGCTATTGCACTGTTTTGCTGACAAAATTTCTAACCATAGCCGAAGCTTGATTTTCGCATTCAAACGAAGCTCCAATTTGGTGTTTGCTTCGTCAGAAAAATAGCTTCGGAAGAGAAGGTTATTATTTTCCAAGAAAATTTTTCAAGAAATTCAAAATTAAATGGCCAGGGTGCGCTCTACTGCCAGAGTTGAGCGCGAGGGGGACGAAGCCGAAGGTGCGGAAACTGTTCCTATCTCTGAAGCAATGAAGCGATCTGGATTGATGACATCAGAAGATACCCCTGCTGCTGAAGCAGAACAAGCAGATATTGAGGAGGCTGGTACTGACGATGATTATAATATCGCAGTTCCGAGCAAGCCTAGTCATCTGGACTTCGGGAAGTCGACTATCTCGAAGGCTGATTTCCCAAAGATGGTGAAGTCGGGCTACTTTAGCGAAGATGAGAAAAAGATGATTCGCTTTGGTGGAGAAGAGATTACCCCGAAGCCACAAAAAGATGAAATAGTGATTTTTAAGAGTTTCCTCAAAGCTGGTTTGAGATTTCCTTTGAATAGGATGATTGCCGATGTGCTGAAGAAATTTGGGATCTATTTTTACCAACTAACTCCTAACGCTATTGTTAGGCTTAGTGTTTATATTTGGGCTCTCCGAAGCCAAGTAGTGGAGCCATTTGCCGAAGGTTTCTGTCGAGTACACGAGCTACACTATCAAACTAAGGCCAGAAAGGATGGGCTACATGAAAATTTTGGTTGCTACAATTTCGCATATCGGAAAACTACAAAATTTCCTGTGATCAGCTATCGAAGCAAGTGGCCAGCAGGCTGGAAATCGGAATGGTTCTACGTCAAAGTTGATGATGACAAGGAGAAGCTTGTACAGAGCCCGCTTGAACTAATCTTCGGAGAAACCCGACCCCAGTGTCGCATGACACCAGACGGTCCAACCCAAACGGCGTTGGCTGAATTCAGAATTATTGCAGAGCACATTGGCACTAGGGATTTGGTGCAAGAATTTCTGGCTTTCAAAGTATTTCCCACCATGAAGGAATGGGCTATGCCGAAGCTTAAAGGAGAGAAGAAAGAGGGGGAGCTTATCCGACTGCCCTATCATTATAAATTCAAGAAATATTTCAAGGCACCCTACCAAGAATGGCTCGAAACAATCGAAATAATGAGTACTGAAATTCTTGGAAATTACTCTAAAAAAGAGGACCAATTGATGACAGCAGCCTTCGGCACCCGGCCGAAACGAAGGCTAAACAGAGTACTTGATGCTATAGGCTTTGAATATCCTGACTATGGTCAACTGGGCGGAGATGCTGGAGGCCTGAAGAGAAAAAGAATTGCCAGCGTCGTTGACGAAGAGGGCACCAAAGTGACCAAAAAGAAAAAGGAGGCTTCTGAAAAGCTGAGTCCTGAAAAGTTGAGCCCTGAGCCGAAGGTGGCCGATGCAAGAAAAAGGAAATCTGCATCTCCAGAACCAAAAACGTTGGTTCGAGAAGAAGATACTCCTGCAACGCCTTCTGCTGCCGAAGTAGAAGAGATTATGAAGGTAATGACTGAACCCTTGCCTGTCAAGCTAAGTCCGCTGGCGCCGGAACTGACGAAGTTTTTTCAGAAGGACAAAACTTCCTAGGCAGAAGAAAGTCCTGCACTGCCGAAAAAATGAAGAATTATTCAAATAGCAGATGTGATTCATCAGACGCCGCCACCGGCGACAGTGTCAAAAATTGCTTTTGTCGAGACTGCTGAAGCCGAAGGCGCCGCAGCCGAAGCTTCCAGAGTGGACACCACCGAACTGAAACCGGCGACGCCGAAGCTGCTGGGCCAAAGCTGGGACCACGGAAGGTTCGAATCTGGAAACCACCCTTGAAGTTATTGACAATATTCTCCTGAAAATGGCTGAGGAAGAAGCTGTTGTGGCTGCGGTAACCACGGCAACTGGAAAGGGAAAGGAGCAGATCGATGACACTTTAGAAGAAGAAAGTTTTAACTTTCAAGATTTGCTTGGACAAGAGCTAACAGGCGCCGAAAAGGAAGAGTTGAAAAAATATGCCATATCTTGCGGGTACAAGCCAGGGGCTACGCTATTTGGTGGGGTCAACGAAGGGAAGCTAAGATGCCTTCGGAACCGCACCGAGGCCAAAGTTGTTAGAACCCTCTCCAAAAGCGTTGGCCTGCCGAAACTAGAAGCAGACCTCTGCAGATATCAACGACACCATATCGCCGGAAGCCTGCTCTATGCTAATTTTAAGGTAACAAATTTTATTATTATTATTTTATTTATTTTTTAGGTCATTTACTGACGAAGATTGTTTTGGCAGAGTATACTATTAAGTAAGGTTCTGAAAATGCAACAAGATCTCGAAGAGGAGAAGAACAAAACTATCATCAAAGATTTGGAAGAAAAAGTTGAAAATTATTAAGCTGTTCTGAAAAGGAAGGACTTCGCCATCCAGGACCTTGAAATCATGATTAAAGAACATGAAGGTGCATTAGAGAAGAAAGACTTTGTTATTCAGTCTATGGAAGGCTCCTTAGCTGAGGTCCAAGCCGAGAATAATAGTTTAAAGAATGAATTGCTCAAACAATCAGAAAAATCTGATCAAGAAAAGAAACACCTTGAAGCAAGTCTTAAAACTGAGATGGAGAAGAATTCAAATTTGCAAAAATCCTTGAAGGAGCTTCAAGAGAAATGCCTAGGCTTCGGCAGTCGATGCGTGCAGCGGCTGAAGGATGTATTTCATTCTATCGGAGCCAGCTCTGAAAAATTTACACCTTCAGCTGAAAATCTGCCCAGCACATTAGAATATATTGAAGGCGAGGTTGACGCTCTTGACGAAGTTATTGGTGGCCATGCTGACTTCTGCGCCCTGGTAGCTTCTCGGGGCACATCTACCGCTTTTCTCAAGGCTGGCTGCACGCATGGAAAAATTGTGAATAGACCAAACTTCAGCTTATCATCATCAGATCTGATAGATATTCCAAGCCTAGCCCGAAGTATCGGAAATAGATTTATGACCCAGATTTGGGTAAATGGCGGGCGGAAAATGGCGGGTGACGAAGCTCGAAGTCATCTTAAGCCGGTAAGAAACTTATATTTATTACTTTTACCTTCTCCTTAAAATTTGCACCTTATTCTGTTCTTCAATATACGTAGGATGACGAAGCTGAAGTATGACGAAGCTGAAGTGTGACAAATCTGAAATATGACGACCTGAAGCTTGATAGTTGCTACAATATTCTTTCCTGCAAAAATTCTGGAGAGACTTTTGTAATTTTATTATGGAAAATCTCATGTAAATTTGTACATACCTTGTAATATATCTTGTTTTTGCTATCTGTGTACAATCTGCTTTGTTGTGGACGAAACTTCTTTTTTGAGCCAAAGGCGAAAAACACCTTCCCTTCTTTTCGTACATAACGAAGCATAAAAGAATTTTCCTTTTTCGAAGTCTTTCCTCATTGCTGAAGCACCTATTTTTTTGTGTGGTATGATGATGATTCTATATATGTCTAGATGAATGTTTATGAATGCAAATGACATGATGAAATGCATTGAATATGGGGACACATGCTCGAAAACCATAATCATAGTCCTTCATCCCCTTGGGAATGATTCAAATCTTTTTACTTTTCAACTTCATCATTTACTTTTTGATATATCAGCGTTGACTTTTCGCTGTAAGCCTCCCTTAGGAGCTTCTTCGCCTTTTACTTTCAGCGGAATCAGCGTTGACTTTTCGCTGTAAGCCTCCCTTAGGAGCTTCTTCGCCTTTTACTTTCAGCGGAATCAGCGTTGACTTTTCGCTGTAAGCTCTGCATTCCCTTAGGAACGACTTTTGAGCTTCTCACTGTTTTCTTTTCTTTTCCCTTGGCATTTACATTTACATTTTTTGGGGGATATCGCTTTTATAGAATCAAAATAAGGAAAGAAAAATTACATGTTGTGGCCCCATTAAAAACCTTTCTCCCCCTTTGGAAAGGAAAAGGGTGCCACAAAAAAGAATAGAAAAAATTACATCAAATTAAACATAATATCGCCGAAGCTCATCCGCATTCCATGACCTAGGGATGTCGTTGCCGTCCATATCCTTCAATCTATAGGAACTGGGTCTTGACGAAGATACTACCAAAAAAGGTCCTTCCCACTTCAGCTGTAATTTGCCCACTGTCTCAGGGTTAGCTACCCTTCGAAGCACCAGATGTCCTGGTTCAATGTTCTTCAGCTTAACCTTTCTGTCACGCCATTTTATTGTTTCGGCTTGATATTTATTGATGTTTTCCACAGCCTGAAGTCTGGTCCCTTTTATAGCATCTTTTTCCACAGAGCAATCAGCTTCGTCTTCACCTTCTGCCGAAGCTACCGTTCTTATTGATCCTGCTTTGGCCTCTTCCGGGGTTATTGCTTCATCCCCAAACAATAGTTTGAAAGGCGTAAAGCCTGTTGATCTTGACATGGTTGTATTATGGCTCCACACCACTTTGATTAACTCGTCTGGCCACTTTCCCCTGGGCTGATTGAAGATTGACTTCATTATTCCTGTCATTATGATCCCGTTAGCTCGTTCGACAAGTCCGTTTGACTCCGGATGTCGAACTGATGCAAAATGGATCTTCGTACCAATTTGATCACAAAATTCTCTGAAAGCTTCAGAATCAAACTGTGCCCCATTATCCACAGTTATGGCCTTCGGCACTCCGAAGCGACAAACAATATTTTGCCAGAAAAACTTTTGAATAGTAACCGAAGTTATTGTGGCTAGAGGCTTTGCCTCAATCCACTTGGAAAAATATTCCACTGCCACTACAACATATCTTAAGTTTCCCTGTGCTGGTGGTAATGGACCTAGTAAATCAAGGCCCCACCTTTAAAACGACCAAGTGGGTTGTATTAATTGAGTTAAAGACGAAGGTTGTTTTTGATCTCTTGCACATTTCTGACAACCTTCGCACTTTTGGACTAAATCCGCTGCATCCGAAGCTGCCTTTGGCCAATAAAATCTTTGACGAAATACTTTCCCAAGCAAAGGCCTAGATCCAATGTGAGACCCACACAGGACTGCGTGTATTTCCTTCATTAATTTCTATACCTTCGCATCTGGATAAACACTTGAGCAATCGGGAACAAACCCCACGCTTGTACAACTCCCCTTCTATTATGACATATGGTCGAGCTCTTGCTTCTATTATTTTGTTGTAAGCTTCGTCGTCTGAAAGAAAATTACCCTGAAGAAAAGAGATGATTTGAGTTCTCCAATCTTCACTATAGACAGGGGATATATTGAGGACCGCTCTTTCAAGAAGCTCGACCGAAGGTGCTTTTATTGTTTCGAAAAATACTTCCGAAGGTAAAGGCAGCCCCTGTGCTGCTGACTTGGCCAATAGATCAGCATATTCATTTTCTCCACGAGGAATATTTTTAACAGAGAATCCTTCAAAGGAAGCCTCGATCCTTCGGACTGTATCTAGATATTTTTCAAGCTTCGAATCTCTTGCCTTATAGCTTTTGTCAACATGACCAGAAATAACTTGGGAATCAGTTTTAAGAATGGCCCTTCTGATCCCCATTGCCTTTAACTTCCGAAGACCCAAGAGCAGAGCTTCGTATTCAGCAATATTGTTTGTACAACTGAAATCAAGTCTTGTCGCATAACAAGTTTTAACTTTGGAAGGTGAAACCAACACAGCAGCTGCTCCTGCTCCGAAGGTTCCCCAAGACCCATCGCAAAACATTGTCCATGCTTCGGCATCTTTATTCGTTTCTTCCTCCTGAGCCCCTGGCGTCCAGTCAGCAATGAAGTCTGCCAACGCTTGGGACTGAATCGAAAATCTATGGACATAATCAATACAAAATTCATTGAGCTCTGCAGCCCATTTTCCAATCCTTCCAGTAGCTTCTCGGTTTCTCATAATATCCTTCAAAGGTTGTGAAGAAGGAACAATTATGTTGTAAGCTTGAAAATAATGCCGAAGCTTCCTGGAGGCCATCAAAACAGCATATAGTACTTTCTCCAATTCTGTATAATTTTTCTTTGATAAACTAAGAACTTCGGATACAAAATATATTGGGGCCTGCTTCTTGACTTGGCCCTCAAGCTTCTCCTGGACAAGTGCTGCACTTACCGCTGAGTGCGAAGCTGCCACATATAATAACAAAGGAGCCCCTGGCGTTGGTGGAGTTAATGTTGTTAGGTCTATCAAATATTGCTTCAGTTCTTCGAAGGCTCTCTGCTGGACTGGTCCCATTGAAAAACTTCGGCTGACTTCAGCACTTCGAAAAATGGTAAATTTCTCTTTGGTGATCTAGATATGAATCTATTGAGAGATGCCAGCCTTCCTGTCAATCTTTGAGCTCCCTTCTTTGTACTTGGTGGTTCCATTCAAAGTATAGCTTCGATTTTGCTTGGATTAGCCTCAATTCCCTTTGTTGAAACTAGGCAACCAAGAAATTTCCCCTTCTTCACTCCGAAGACACATTTCTCCGGATTCAGCTTTAAACCAACCTGTCTAAAATTAGCGAAGGTCTCCTGCAGATCAGCAATGTGATTATCTTGCTTCGTGCTTTTTACAATGATATCATCAACATAAGTTAGCACATTCCTGCCTATCTGAGAATGGAGGACCTTCGTTGTCATTCTGCTGAAACTTCCTCCAGCATTCTTAAGCCCCTCAGGCATCCGAAGGTAACAATATGTTTCACTGGGGGTTATGAAGCTGGTTTTCGGTTCATCCTCCTTCTTCATCCAGATTTGGTGATAGCCTGAATAGCAATCCAGCAGACTCATAAGCTCTGATGAAGCTGCTGCATCGACTAAGGAATCTATCCTTGGCAATGGAAACTCGTCCTTTGGACAGGCCTTGTTGAGATCAGTAAAATCGATACACATTCTCCATTTACCATTGGCCTTCTTTACCATAACAGTGTTAGCCAACCATTCTGGATATTTTACTTCTCTGATAACTCCGGCACTGAGGAGTCTTTTCACTTCGTTCCGAGCACCTTCGGCCTTGTCATCAGACATCTTCTGAAGCCTTTTCTTTCTTGGTCTGAAGGATGGGTCAACATTGAGCGAGTGCTCAATAACATCCCTGTTAACTCCGCAAAGATCATTAGCTGACCAAGCAAAAACATCTTTGTTGTTGAACAAAAACCTTATCAAGGTTTTCTCCTGTTCTTCGGACAGTTGAGATCCCAATAGCACCTTCTGCTCTGCTATGTCCTCACATAAGAGCATGGGCTTCGGCTGATCAGCCGAAGCAGCTTTTTCCCTTCTGAACTTGTATTGCTCACAAGCTTCAGCTCCATCTATATTATGGATTGCTTTTGAGTCTGTCCAATTCCCTTCGGCCCTTCTGGCAGCTTCCTGACTTCCATGAATAGCAATGGGCCCTTGGTCCGAAGGTATCTTCATGCAGAGATAAGCTGGATGAAGAATTGCTTCGAAGGCGTTAAGAGTGCCACGACCAATGATTGCATTGTAAGGGTATTCCATGTCAACAATATCAAACACAACTTGTTCAGTCCTTGTGTTGTTGATAAATCTGAAGGTCACTGGCATTGTGATTTTGCCGAGTGCTACAATCTGCCTTCCTCCGAAGCCGCACAGGGGATGTGTGGCATCATGAATTTTGTCTTCGGGCTCTTGCATCTGTCTGAAGGCCTTAGCAAATATGATATCAGCTGCGCTGCCTGTATCAACCAAAACATTATGGACCAGGATCCTTTGATCACACAAGAGATAACCATAGCATCGTTGTGTGGGTAATCCTTGAGTTGAAGATCCTCTTGAGAGAAGGTAATTGGAATGTGAGACCATTTTGACTTGATGAAGGGTCCTTGCACCCCGACATGTTGCACCCTTCTCTGTGCCTCCTTCTTCTGCTTCTTGTTGGCTGGCTCTGAGCATGAACCGCCTGTTATGGGGAGTACAAGCTTTGGAGCCGAAGCAGCTCCAGCTTGATTGTTGAACGAAGCCATCAGCTCAAAAAAGTGGAAGTGAGTTCACCGGAGGTGGGCGCCAATGTTGGGGACTTGTTCTCAAATGTTATGAATTAAGAACAAGGCAACATAAAATGTTAAATATCAATGCCCTTCGTCCGCCGGAGCATTATTTCCACAAGGATTTAATGATCTTCGGACGAAGGTCACGAGCATAATATTACGAAGGTTCCACCTTCGTAATTAATCTTACAAATATAATACAAAGTAAAGTAAAACATGAATCATTAAAGATAAATACATTGAAAATAAATGATATCATTCATGTATTTTATTATATGAATTTTAGGTATCTGACTACAATGGTTAAGTACATTTATACCTTTGCCTTGACAAATAATTCCCGAGTGATGCGTTAGCAATTACAGGAATGCGTGAACAGTAAAGGAATATTGTTCACTATTTATAGGCGTAGGACATAGCTCATGAGGAATTACAATTATGCCCCTCATAAAAGTTTACAACAATGACTCAGACCTTTGAAGGCTAAAAGGTCATTTTATCTTTAAGTCGGTTCGACCCTTCGTCTTCGGATATGTTGTAGTTCCGAAGCTTCGTGAACGGTGTCTTTGGCATCATGTTCAAGCAGCTTCAGTTGAAGCTGTTTCTTTTTGCAGGACCTTCGGCGACGAAGCATGGTCCCAACAGTTAAGTATGGCAATGAAATATGCTAAGTTTCCAACTTAAAAGTAAACTTTTTACCTTTATACTATTGTATGCTAGGCTGTTAGCAAGTTCATCCTTCGATAAAATCGATAGGCCGTCTTCTAGCTTCGGGAATCCGATGCTGTTACCTATCACTCGGCAAATGGATATTTCTTTGTTATCCAGGAGACAGTACAAAAAATCTTCTTCATTACTACCATTGAACACTAACGCCCTCTTCGGATATTTCAATTTTTGGGCATAGTGTTGGGCTTTTAGTATTTCTTCTCGCGATAATTCTTTTCCCGAAGCATGTCGAAGGATGTAATCAGTGCCTTTGTTTGAAGCTTCGGGAGCAGCAACTTCGATTTTCTCAGGTGCAATCTACTCTGTCATTTTTTCCTCAGGAGCAGCAAGCTCCGTCTCGATGGGCATTGAAGGCCCAGCTTCTGATTCAATTTGAATTTGTGCAGTTTCGATTTCTGCTTGCCCGGTTTTTGCTTCGGCCTGCGTTTTTGTAGCTTTGGCAACTTTATTTGCAGTAGTAGGGCTCAAGATCTTCGTAGTTTCTAGCACAACATCTAGCACGTTGGCCATCCTCCTCCTCTTGGGAGTTGCTGCAGAAGTTTTCAGCACCTTCGGCAGTTTTGCCTCCATCGGAGGGCTCAGAATTTTTGGCACCTTTATTATTTCTTCAACTTTTGCCTTTTCAACCTTATCAACCTTAGCCTCGACTGACTCGGCTATGGGTATCTTCGGCGTTACGATCACCTCTTTAGTGCTCTGTGCAATCGAAGCAGTTTCTGTTGCTTCGGCTACTGAGGAGGACCCTGCGCCAAATTCAGCCACTACGGCCGGTTCAATATAACGCGGCCGGTGGGTCAGAACCTTCACCTTTTTACTCTTCAGCACAGGCTCAGCTAGGGTCACCGAAGCAGCAATTTTCCTCTTTTTCTCTTGCCCTCGCAGTCGGTATCAATAATCGGGGTATATGAAGCCTATCTCATCAAAAACTCTATTCAGTATTTGCTTTCCTCGACCTCCAAAGGCTGCGGACAGAGCGTTATCTTTAGCCTTGGAGTATGCTCCAAGCAGCTCATCACTAGTAGCTTCGATGCACTTCATCCAGTCATCATTTGGCTCATCAAACTTCTCCCTAAACCTGAAGGTATACTTCTGCCGGACTAGACCACTATCACTAGAATCAGTGGTGGTCTCCTTCGGCATTTCCCAGCTTTCCACAAGCGACCATACCCTGAAGGCTATATGTTCTTGAATCAAATCTCTTGTGCCAATGAAGGAGCAAACAGTGCTGAAAGCCCTCTGGCACGCTTTGACAGTATCATCAATTTCCACCTTCGGCCTTCGGAGGCCGAAGCGGGACCAGATGGGGTGCATGATAATTTCTTTAATGTCTTCCCTTGCCTTTAAATCATTCTTCACATAAAACCACTCTTCCATCCAGGCCCCGGACCATCTCTTCCGAAATGTTGTTATGATACTGTTGCTTGCGTTAGGGCGATCAATAAATCCATAACAACCGAAGTTGTTATGATACTGTTCCTTGCCAGTAGCCTTCATCTCATATAAGAGCTCGTGCATACTGCAGAAACACTTTGCGCTTGGCTCTAGCCCCTGACTTCTTACAGCCCAGACAAAAATCCCCATTCTCATAATAGCTTCGGGGGGTGATCTGATGAAAGAAGATCTGGTAGATCTTCAGCACTTCAACTACAAACCTGCTTAAAGGAAACTGAAGTCCAGCCTTAAAAAAGCTTCGGTAGAAAACAACTTTGTTTTCCTTAGGAGCTAGGACGTTGTTGTCTCCGCCAGCCCTCACGATAGACATGTCCCGAAAGTATCTTCCTCTCATGTTCTCAAGATGACTCTGTTTAATGGTCGATTTTCCGAAGACAGCATGGCTTGGCCGCCAGGGCCGATCTTCAGAATCTTCATCCCCGCTTTCCACATCATAGCTATCGCTATCACCAGTGTCTTCAGACAAACCTTTCAATATCTCTTTAGTAATTTTCTCTGTGTTTGTTTTTGACATGGACTCAACAAATCCAGCAATATAAGGATTCACAGCTTTCTTTTCTTCAAACAACTTCGTTTCTTCAGCTACCTTCGTTTCCGCAGTCAGCTTTGTCTCCTCAGTCATTTTTTCCTAGACACGGTGAAAATGCGTCTTTAAGCCGAAGCTCAAAAAGATTGAAAATCTAGCAAGAGCTACTGAGCAAGAACTAAAAGTTTTAGAAAATATTGCAAATAGCAGAAATGGCGTGTAGAATGCTACCAGCATGGATTCATAGTTATATGCCCAGTGCGTTACAACTTGGAGGGCCCCATTTGACATTGATTAATGCTATTCTAGCAAAGGGAACGTGTTTTTTCGGACCTTCGGCTTAAGGCCTTCGTTCATGTCGCAGTCTAAACTCGTTGTTATAACAAATTAATACTGCGAGGGGCTACTGTTGGGGGCCTTCGTCTTCCGAAGGTCCTCAAAAACATGATTTAACAGTATTTCCCAAGTGTAATATACATACAGGTACCTTCGGACTCGGAATAAAACTATACATGATATGGAAAGCATGGTCAGGACGAAGGTTGATGCAGTTCTGAAGCTACACACAAGGGTGCTTCGGCTCAACGGCAGAAAGAGAAACCGACTTAAAAGGGAAAAGGCTATCTAGTCCTCGGTGGATTGTCCTTAAGACAATAGTAAACATAAAGGGCATGAATGTAATTTTACATAGGCTGCGCCCTGTGCCTATAAATAGATGAACAGTACCCCCCGTACTGTTCACGCTGACTTGTACTCGCTCGTGTGTCACGCTTGTACTTTTCGTCTTCTGTGGAGCTGAAGGTACAAATTTAATTCAATGTTGTTCTTATTCATTCATGATAATATAATAAAGATATATAAATAATGTCAGATAACTATTCATGTTGTTTCTCATGTTTCATATGTTTCGTCTTTCATCAATATGTACTGTGATGATGAAGGTACGTCCTTCATGACCTTCGTCCGAAGATCGTTATATCCTAAGGGAAATAATGTTTCGAAGGATGAAGGGCATTAACCATTAACCCTTTTTTGTGTTGCCTTGTTCTTAATTCATAGCATTTAAGAACAAGTCCCCAACACCTCTTTTCTTCTCATCGGCCTTAATATAAAACCACTCACTCTTCCATCCAGTTGGCCACTTGGTGCGATAGCTGAGGACCGGAGCCTTTGTATCCTTGCGATATGCGAAGTTATAACAACCAAAATTTTCATGTAGCCCATCTTCTCTGGCCTTTGTTTGGTAATGCAGCTCATGCACTCGGCAGAAAGCTTCAGCATTTGGGTCCATCCCTTGGCTTTGAAGGGCCCAGATGAAGATGTTGAGCCTAACGATAGCGTTAGGAGTCAGCTGATGAAGAAAAATTTCAAAAATATCCAAAACTTCTCCAATCATCTCGTTCAAGGGAAACCGTAATCCTACCCTGAAAAAGCTTTTGAAAACCACTACTTCATCATTCTTCGACGTTGGAGTGGTTTCTTCTCCGGCAAAACGAATAAGCTTCTTTTCAGCTTCTCCGAAGTAGCCCAGTTTCATCATCATGGGTATGTCGGCTTCAGACACAGTAGATTTTTCAAAATCCAAGTGGCTGGGTTTTGACGGGATCAAAATGCTATAGTCTTCCTCTTCTTCATCAGCATTTTCTTCCTCAATATCAGCCTGCTCAGCTTCGGCAACAGAAGTACCTTCGTCAACGACTCCCTCTATCACAACTAAGCCCGATTGTCTCATAACTTCGGAGATCGGAGCTGTCTCGGTAGCCTCAGTCTCCTCTCCTTCACGAGTCACCCTCGGAGTCGAGCGTACTCTGGCCATCTGATGGGTCTTTTGCGGTTTTTACGAAGCTGATGTTTTTTATAGTTTTTGATGAAGCTCTCTCTTTTGACGAAGCTAATTCAAAATGATGGTTCGCTCGAGAATACAGTGAAAAAGCTTCGGCTATGGTTACATTTTTTAACAGCACAACAGTGCAATGGCAATGAATGTTGTGGTAACTTCACACCTACCCGTCTGTTTATATAGTGCTGCAGGTGGGAAGGTGAATCGCCAAGTTGCTCACACCCGTTGAACAATCACTCGCATTCGCTGAATGGTGGACCACTCGACGCTTGGGAAGTGAATCGCCAGATTGTTCGTACCCGCTGCGTGGTGGGCCACCTCGCGCTCGAAATATTTTAATTGTTTCTCAGCAACGAGATCAGGGAAGGTGTTTTCGCACCTTCGGCATTTCGAAGCCTTGGAGATTTTTCACGGATCAAGCTCATTACGAAAAATGATGTAGCACCACAAAGGGGCTACTGTTGGGGCCTGCTTCATCGCCGAAGGTCCTCTGAGCAGAAACACCTTCGAAAGATCAGCATATAAGCAAACAAAAGGCGAAGGTACACGCCGAAGCTACGATTCAAGGAGCTTCAGCATAGAGACATGCCTTGAGACGAAGGGCTGCACCGACTTAAAGAGAACAAGACCGATCAGTCCATAATAATTTGTGTCGTGATTTTAACTAGTCATCAAGGACATAAATGTAATTTTGACCGGACTGCGTCCCATGCCTATAAATAGGTAAACAATACCCCTGTACTGTTCAAGCTGGCTTGTATTCACTTGTGCGTCACGCTTGGATTTCTGCCTTCTATCAAGACGAAGGTACAAATGTAATTCAATATAGTTCATGTTCATTCATGATAATATAATAAAGATATATTAATGGTGTTATATGATTATTCATGTTATTTCTCATGTATTATATGCTTCTACTTCTATTAATATACATTGCGATGGTGAAGGTACATCCTTCATAACCTTCGTCTGAAGATCATTATATCCTAAGGATGATAATGCTTCGAAAGACGAAGGACTTTAACCATTAACCTTTTTGTGTTGCCTTGTTCTTAACTCATAGCATTTGAGAACAAGTCCCCAACATGAAGTTTCGCTCGGAGGTTGCCGAGCTTTGGTTTGATAACACAGAGAAGGAAACAATGCTTAACATTTTGGAAGAAGATTAGATTGGGAGCCAAAGCTAGCTCCAAAAAACTATTAAAGGGGAGAATATTTTGTTAGAAGCTGAAAGTGCTAAAAGTAACAAAATTTTGGAGCTTGAAAATATAAATTTTCAATAGGCAAAACGCTTCGAAGAGCATGAAGCTGAGATGAAGCGGAATGCTGAAATCTACCAAGCCAAAGTTACAAAACTAAAAAGCGAACTGGCAGATGTAATTGTGAATTTTGAAGTGGAGAAAGCCAAGAAAAAAATCTATAGTGATGAAAAGGATTGTCTTTAGAAAATTGTTGACGAGTTACGAAGCTCAAGGGAAGGGTGCTTCTTCAATTCCGCCCAATGCTGCCAGAGGCTAAAAGATACATTTGCTTGAATTGGGCCCAGCTATAGCGAGGACTATGTTGATGGCGATGCCACTAGATGTAACACCCTTAATTTTTGGTACAAAAAATCTTTCGTAGTTCCCATGAAAATTTAGGTGTTACCTTCTTTTCTTCTTTCCCTCTCCCTCTTTTTTCTTTTTCTCAAAGGACTAGAGAGATTTATTTTGATTACATGTATTAAAAAATCATACAGGAGTTATGGTTGATGCATCATGCTGGAGCATATATATTTTTGTCTCGTGAGTGACTTTGTTGTGCATTCATTTAATCTGTAAATTGTGCTTCAGTTTGAATTCAAATAGTAGGAAGAAAACAAAATAGAAACAAAAATAGAAAAGAAAAGGAAAAGAACCCCACCCGGGCCTTTCCCCCTTCTGTCCTAGCTCAGCGCCCTGCCCTCGTGGTCCACCATACCGTGCACGCGATTTTCCCTGGCCCCGCGGCCCACTCCATGCCACGACCCACCTGCCCTCCCATCGCTTGTGCCCTCGGCTTGCTAGTGGCCCAGCTCCTCCCTACGCATACAATCGTTGCATCTGGGCCACACCTGTTAGTGCTCGTAGCCGCACACACGCTCGCGGATGCACATGTTGTGAGCCGCGCCCGTCAGCCGCCGCGCCCACCGTTTCACTGAGTCGTGGGTGAAAGGATCACACTGCCCAAGAGGGGGGTGAATTGGGCTTTTCTAAAAATCAACACTAATTAAAACCTAAGCAAGAGCCCAACTTCACCCCAACAACTAGCACTTAGAGAATAATACTAGAAATACAATAATGCTAAGACAATACTTCAAATACTTGCTAAACAAATACATAATGTAAAATGCTTGAATTAAGTGCGGAATGTAAAGCAAGGTTTAGAAGACTCCTCCAATTTTTCCCGAGGTATCGAAGAGTCGACACTCTCCCCTAGTCCTCGTTAGAGCACCCGCGCAAGGGTATCGCTCCCTCTTGGTCCTCGCAAGAACCAAGTGCTCACTATGAGATGATCCTTTGCCACTCCGGAGCGGTGGATCCCTCACGACCGCTTACAATCTTGAGTCGGGTCACCAACAAGATCTCCACGGTGATCACCGAGCTCCCAACGCCACCAAGTCATCTAGGTGATGCCGATCACCAAGAGTAACAAGCCGTAGACTTTCGCTTGACCAAGAGAAGCCTAATGCAACTGGTGTGTGCTCTAGGTGGCTCTCGCTAGCGCTAATGAGGTCCAAATGTGGGATTAAGATTCTCAAATCACCTCACTAGGCTTTGTCGTGCTTGTAATGCTCTACCAAAGTGTAGAAGTAAATGTGGGCAGAAATACAATGAATATGGTGGGCGGAGGGGGTATAAATAGCCCTCACCCACCAACTAGTCATTACCAAGAATCTGCTACACATGGGAGCACCGGACAGTCCGGTGCGCCACTAGTGCACCAACGGTCGACTCCAACGGCTAGTTCTGACAGCTAGCCGTTGGGCGGATGGCATACCGGACAGTGAACAGTCACTGTCCGGTGCGCACCGGACAGTCAGGTGCGTTGTCCGGTGTGCCACTATAATTTAGCTTGCGAACACTGCGCTCTCGGGTTTCTGCGTGGGGGAAAACCCTTCCCCGGGCCAACCTAGCCCCACCTGACAGAGGGCGCACCGGACAGTCCGGTGCACAACAGACAGTCCGGTGCCCCAAAACAGAAACCCTAGTTTCTATTTTCTGTTGTTTTTCAATTTGGTTTTCGTTCTAACTTGTGAGTATGTTATAGAGTGACACCTAGCACTATATGTAAGTGTGAATATGCACCAACACTATACTAGAACTCTCTTGGTCAAACTACTCATCGACAACCCCTCTTTATAATACGGCTAAAACAAAATACGACAACCCCGCAACTCCTTGACACTCGGAATACGAAGACCTTCACTTTGTGTTTCGTCGCTTTAGCCGTCGCTTCAAGTTCTTATCTCCGGGATTGTTTTCACCGTTGTAGTACATCTACCTGTAATGCGACCTAACTTACCATTTGTCTCTACAAAACACACGCTAGTCACATATAACATTATGTTGTCATTAATCACTAAAACCAACCAGGGACCCAGATGCTTTCAGTGGGACCCACATGTTAGCTCCTCCCCTCTCCTACTGTACCTCTCCCCCACGCTCAACCAGCACGAAGCACGCCCACGACACTGGGATCCTGGTCTCCTCCCATGTGCCCACGACTGTTTTATTCAAGTTTTATTCAAACACCGGGGCTGCGCCTACCCTCTCCCCTCCTCCAAACGACCCAAGCACTCTGCTCCCCACGCATCACCGAGCGCTGTGTCATCACCTTCACGAAACCGCCACCATGCCGAAGCTTCCACCCTAATGAGCTGCGTGTAACACCCCGGGTGTTTACCACTTGTTAAGCCGTGAGATTTGACATCAGCACGGGTTGTAAATGAAGAAAATGGTTTCTCGAATGCGTCTATCTCCATTTATCAAGATTATTCCTAAAGGTTTCACCAAATTTGGAGTTATTCGGTCTTGAGAGATGCAAATCTTGTGCCGTTAAAAAATTATTTAATGAAACGAACGCAAATTAGAAAGTCAATCCAGTCTTACAATTCTTGCCCAAACTCATGTTATCGAACTTCTCGAAAAAAATTATCCGTCTGTATCCGATTTTGATCCGTCAAAGGTCAAGATTCGATCCGCGCTAATCAGTCTGTATTCGATCAGATTTCTTCTCTGCTATATTGGTTCGGGTCTTAATAATCGAATTATAACGCTATGTTTAAGAAGCACTCGTTTTTTATATATAATCCGAGCCACGGGCGTGGGCTTATGACATAAC